>NC_089508.1:75994229-77343813 GCF_036850995.1 Saccopteryx leptura | reverse complement strand
CCTCGGATAAATGCCACAGTTTCCAAGTCATCTGCTTTTGTCTTTTTGCATAAATCAATTAAAATTTTCTGCTGTTGTCAACTTCTTTCCTGCTTATGTCTTTTTTTTTTTTTTTTTTCTAAATTGGTCTGACCTCAATGTTTTACTTTCAGCCAGGGTAATTTACTTTTTTTAGGTCATCTATTTTGCTGATCAAGGAACACATCAATTATTACTACAATTCAGTTTACCAGTTTTGGAAGCTGGCATAAAGAACTTGTTACCTGATCTGATCGGAGCATGTTTGTAAGAAAATAAATTCTAGTAACTGATTCTGCATTCATTGAATTGCATTATTTTCATTTTATATTTTATATTAAATCCAACAGTCCTTTCTGTTAATATTTGATAACATTTATTGAAATGTTCTTTTTAGTGGTTTCTGGCTTCTCTAAAGGAAATGTCTATCCTAAAAATAGCTTGAAATATGTGCATATTTTTATTGATTCATTTACTAAAATCACACTTGATGTGGACTAAGTGGAAACAGACATATTTTATCTTTTCAAAATCAATTCTTCTCCATTCCAATTGCTATTTTTTTTTTAGCTTAGGTCACCACTTCTTATCTACATCACTTCAGGAGCCTTTTTTTATTTAGCAAGAGAGAGGCAGACAGACAGACAGACAGGAAGCGAGAGAGATGAGAAGCATCAGTTTTTCGATGCGGCACCTTAGTTGTTCATTGATTGCTTTCTCATATGTGCCTTGACTGGGGGGCTTCAGCAGAGCAAGTGACCCCTTGCTCAAGCCAGCGACTTTTGGGCTTAAGCCAGTGACCTTGGACTTCAAGCCAGAGACCCTTGGGCTCAAGCCAGTGACCATGGGATTATGTCTATGATTTCATGCTCAAGCTGGTGACCCCATGCTTAAGCTAATGAGCCCACACTCAAGCCAGATGAGACCATGCTCAAACTGGTAACCTCAGGGTTTTGAACTTGTGTCCTCAGCATCTCAGGCTGAAACTCTATCCATTGCGCCACCACCTAGTCAGGTCAGGAGCCTTCTGATTTTCCTCCTAATTTTCCCTGGTGACTTAATTTTTTCCACACTGTAGCCAGAGAGCTCTTTCTAAATGCAAATTTGGCCACATTAGTCATCCATAAAAAGTTCTTCATTGTCCTTCTTAACATCACTTACAAAGCTCTTTATGATTATTTCCCACTCTTGCCATTAAGCTGCCTCACTATACTCCCACTCATGCAGTAAGAGAAGAAAGAAAATGAGATATAAATACTGAAAGGGAAGAGAAGAAAAACCATATTTATTATTTATCTACAGAGTATATATATCCCCAAAACATCTGAAGAAAAAGTATTAAAATTAAAGATACAGTGAGCTACAATTACCTACCCACCAAACTGGCTACAATTAAAAAAAAAAGACAGACAATACCAAGTGTTGACAACAATGTGGGGCAAATGGAACTTTGGAAAATCATTTGACAATTTCTTAAAAAGTTAAACATGACTCAGCCCTTCATATATATTTATATAATGTATACATATGACTATACACACACACACACACACACACACACACCCATACATCTACAGGGTATGGAAAAGTAGATCTACAGTTGTGAGTTCATGAAACACAGAGCTTATTCCCTTATTATTTATTATTGTATTATTTTCCATACAAACAACTGTAAACCTACTTTTGCCTATCCTGTATATACATAAACACATAGTCTCCAAGATAAATAAATGCATATGTCTACAATAACAGACTGGTAGTGGCGTTCTTTATTTATACATAGCCAGAAATTAGAAACACACTAGATGTCTATCAACAAGAGAAGATATAAGCTTTTGTCTATTCATATAGTTGAATACTACTTAGCAACAACAAAAATAACTTCTGGTTCATACAACAACATAGATAAATCTCACAGGCAAAAGAATCTGGAAACAAAGAGAGCACATTGTATGATATTATGGATGGACATACTGGTGTGTGCACAAAGTGTGAAAATTTTTACATTATATGTTAATGCTCACCAGAAAGCATTCATTACAGAAGAGGTACTAAACAATCAAGTAGCCAAAATAAGTCCAACATTAGCATCTTTTGGCAACTGACACAATGGGCACATGAATGGAGAGGTAGAGGTTAACCATGGGCCCAACGTCATGAACTTCCACTTACCAAGACTCTTACAGCTACTGCTGCCTTTGAATGTCCATCCTGTCATCAACAGAGTCCATTCCTCTGCTGTTCTTCAAGGAAATCAACTGGCTACTTGGTAGCAATTGTAGGCAATTTCTATCCTAGAACAGTCAGTGCTTCATTCTCACAAGATTAGACACCTATTCAAGGTATGAGTTTGCCTTTCCTGCCCACAGAGCTTCATGTAGGACCACTATTTGGGGGCTTAGAGAGTACCCATTCCACTAGCATGGAATTCCACACAACATAGCATGTAATCAGGGAATCCATTTCCCAGGCAAGAAGGTGCAGGAGTGGGCCCGTGACTATGAGATACACTGGTCATACTGCATACTTTCCAGGAGTAGCTGAGCTGATAGAATGTTGGAATGGCCAATGGCAGGTGCAGTTAGCTTTGAGGCGATGCTCTGAGGGTGGGGTGCCATCCTCCAGGATATGATGTATGCACCGAATCAGAAAATTTTATGTGGTGCTATGTTTACAATAGAAGAATACCTGAGGTTCAGGAATTAAGGAGTATCTCCACTCAATATCATTTCCGATGACTCCCTGTAGGACTCTATGCTTCTTGTTCCTGCAACTCTGGGCTCTTCAGGGTTAGAAGTGATGGTCCCTGGGGTTTACGCTTGCCAAGGGACACAGCAAGAACCCTACTGAGTACAAACTATGGCTTCAGCCTGGGCCTTTTGGACTACATGTAACCAGTTACTAGCAAGCAAGAGGAGTCATTATCTTGGTAGAAGTAATTGATACAGATCAACAAGGAGGTACGGGCTGCTGTTAAATAAAGAGCCGGGAGAAATATGTGTGGAATGATGCTCTACTTCATTACTCCGTACCCAGCTATGACTGAATGGGTCAGTGCAGCAACTTCAGCCTTTTGTGCTGTCTCAGTATCTGCTTACTATAGGACCCAACTAACACAATGATTATGTTATTTGTGTCTACTATATCCTTATTACATTTTTGTCCACTTTATCTATCTAGGTTTGGAAGATGTTTTTTAAAGTCCTTTTTCTTTCTTTTTTTTTTTTTTTTTGAATTTTTCTGAAGTTGGAAATGGGGAGGCAGTCAGACAGACTCCCGCATGCGCCTGACTGGGATCCACCCGGCACGCCCACCAGGGGGCGATGCTCTGCCCATCTGGGGCGTCGCTCTGTTGCAACCAGAGCCATTCTAGTGCCTGAGGCAGAGGCCGCAGAGCCATCCCCAGTGCCCAGGCCATCTTTGCTCCAATGGAGCCTCACTGCGGGAGGGGAAGAGAGAGACAGAGAGAAAGGAGACGGGAAGGGGTGGAGAAGCAGATGGGCACTTCTCCTGTGTGCCCTGGCCAGGAACTGAACCCAGGACTCCTGCATGCCAGGCCGATGCTCTACCACTGAGCAAACCGGCCAGGGCCTTAAAGTCCTTTTCATGTGTCTATATATCCTTTCATATCCTATAATTTTGCTTGATGAAGGTCCTCAGGTTGCATGATTCCTAAATGCAAGATTTTCAGTTAGCATATTTTAATTAAATGAACATTAGTCCCTCAACAACACAGTTCAAATTTCACATACACTGGTGTATTAACTGTGATTAATAGCATAAGTGTGACATTTGCAGTTAGTTCTTCAGTCCAAAATTACTAAGTAACAAATGCGTATTATAACCAGTGATCAAACTATGTCACTTCTTTCAAAGTCTGTTAGTGATTGGACATTGCAAATCTGTTATTCAGTTCAAGGACGGCAAGCATCACTGTGTTTTCTCCCAGTGATTAAACCCATGTGACATTTTCCAGAAATGGATAATTGATAGAAGAAATTAGCCAACAAAGATAAGTTAGCAAAAAAAAAAAAAAAGGGAAAAAAGAACAAAACCAAACAAAATAAAACTAAAGTGATAATGCTGGAAGTGAAACTTGAGTCAAATAGCTTGAACAGTGGTGGTGCAGTGAATAGAGCATCAACCTAAAATGCTGAGGTCCCAGGTTCAAAACCCCAAGGTTGCTGGTTTGAGTGTGGGCTCACCAGCTTGAGCACAGGGTTGCAGGCTTGAGTGTGAGATCATCGACATGATCCCATGGTCGCTGGCTTGAGCAAGGGGGTCAATAGTTCAGCTGGGGCTTCCTAGTCAGGGCACATATGAGAAAGCAATCAATGAACAACTAAAGTGACACAACTATGATTTGATGCTTCTCATCTCTCTCCCTTCCTGTCTGTCTCTTTATGTCTGTCTGTCTCTCACTAAAAAACAAAACTAAACTAAAAACAAGAAAGGAAGGAAGAAATAAATAAAGAAAGAAATTTGGCTCAAAAATAATTGTTATAGAAGTTAAAGAAATACTTAGTTAACTGTGGAACAGTTGAGACCACTGCTGTTTGAGAGACTCTAGACATGCAGTCAGAGAAACTTAGTGAAGACAGATCTATCAAAATAAATAAGTGGTTATGATGAATGTCCCAGAAGAAATGACACTGGCAAAAAAACTTTATGTTAAAAGAATTCTTAGAAGTTATTTCATACCATCAAAAACACAAAGGATAAAATATTGGAAGCTGATCCAAACTTAGAAGTATGACAACTTTCCAAAGCATTAAAAAGATGCTCACTGTGTCATAGGTTACACAAAGAGAAGCAGGCAAGCCCTCTTGACTATTTTTCTTGATAATTTAAAAGAAAAAAAGAAAGAAAACATTAAATTTCAATGTTGCTACTATTGTAAAAAGCACTGTGCTAGATATTAGTTTTATTATTTTATTTCCCTATTTATTTGTAACCGACAGTAAGTTGTTTTTTGTTTGTTTGTTTTGTTTTGTTTTTACAGAGAGAGAGTCAGAGAGAGGGATAGACATGGACAGACAGACAGGAACGGAGAGATGAGAAGCATCAATCATTAGTTTTTCGTTGCACATTGTGACACCTTAATTGTTCATTGATTGCTTTCTCATATGTGCCTTGACCGTAGGCCTTCAGCAGACCAAGTAACCCCTTGCTCGAGCCAGCGACCTTAGGCTCAAGCTGGTGAGCTTTGCTCAAACCAGATGAGCCTGCGCTCAAGCTGGAAACCTTGGGGTCTCGAACCTGGGTCTTCACACCCCAGTCTGATACTCTATACACTGCGCCACTGCCCGGTCAGGCAGTAAGTTGTTTTTATGTTTGTTTGGGTTTTTTTAGTTTTGTTTTTTTTTTTTTTTTCATTTTTCTGAAGCTGGAAACAGGGAGAGACAGTCAGACAGACTCCCACATGCGCCCGACCGGGATCCACCCGGCACGCCCACCAGGGGCGACGCTCTGCCCACCAGGGGGCGACGCTCTGCCCACCAGGGGGCGATGCTCTGCCCATCCTGTGCCTCGCCATGTTGCGACCAGAGCCACTCTAGCGCCTGAGGCAGAGGCCACAGAGCCATGCCCAGTACCCAGGCCATCTTTGCTCCAATGGAGCCTTGGCTGCGGGAGGGGAAGAGAGAGACAGGGAGGAAAGCGCGGCGGAGGGGTAGAGAAGCAAATGGGCGCTTCTCCTGTGTGCCCTGGCCGGGAATCGAACCCGGGTCCTCCGCACGCTAGGCTGACGCTCTACCGCTGAGCCAACCGGCCAGGGCTAGATTTTTTTTTTTTTTTACTACAGAGACAGAGAGAGAGTCAGAGAGAGGGATAGATAGGGACAGACAGACAGGAACAGAGAGAGATGAGAAGCATCAATCATCAGTTTTTCTTTGCGACACCTTAGTTGTTCATTGATTGCTTTCTCATATATGCCTTGACCACAGGCCTTCAGCAGATTGAGTAACCCCTTGCTCGAGCCAGCAACCTTGGGTTCAAGCTGGTGAGCTTTTTGCTCAAGCCAGATGAGCCCGCGCTGAAGCTGGCGACCTGGGTTCTCCGCATCCCAGTCCGACGCTCTATCCACTGCGCCACCACCTGGTCAGGCTCGACAGTAAGTTTTCAACTAAAATTTTTGAAGGCCATGGAACAATAGTAGTCTTTCCTATTGATTATTACCTTTTCTTTTCTTTCTTTTTTTTTTAGAGAGTGGATAGAAAGAGAAAAGGGGTGGAAGAACAGGAAGCATCAATTAGACCGGGCAAGCCTGTGGTTTTCAACTGGCAACCTCAGCATTCCAGGTTGAAGTTTTACCTGCTGCGCCACCACAGGCCAGGCTTACCTATTGATTATTAAGATTGCTTTACATGGTTTCAGCTTGCATAGCCATATTTGCTGTAATTCACTACTGTACAAAGTGAAGGACTTCTTATGTTTGGTTTCAATTTTCCATATCCTTGACAACACCTTATTGTGTGTCTTTTTTTTTTTAAGCCTTTCCCACCTTTTTAATACTAATATCTTTTCTTTTCTTTTCTTTTTTTTTTACAGAGACAGAGAGAGTCAGAGAGAGGGATAGATAGGGACAGACAGGAACAGAGAGAAATGAGAAGCATCAATCATCAGTTTTTCGTTGCGACACCTTAGTTGTTCATTGATTGCTTTCTCATATGTGCCTTGACCGTGGGCCTTCATTAGACCGAGTGACCCCTTGCTCGAGCCAGCGACCTTGGGTCCACGCTGGTGAGCTTTTGCTCAAACCAGATGAGCCCGCGCTCAAACTGGCAACCTCGGGGTCTCAAACCTGGGTCTTTCCACATTCCAGTCTGATGCTCTATCCACTGTGCCACCGCCTGGTCAAGCTATTGTGTGTCTTTTTGATAATAGCCATCCTAGTAGGTAGGTATGAAATAGTATCTCATTGTGGTTTTCATGTGTATTTTGCTAATGACTAATGATGTTGAGCATTTTTTCATGTATTTACTATCAATTTATATAATTTTTTCTGGAGAAAAAAATCTATTTAAATCTTTTGCCCATTTTAAAATTGGCTTTATCTCTTTATATTTCACCTGAATATGTTTGTTAGCTCATCTGATATTTTTTCTAAGTAGGTGAGTTAAGCCCATTTAAATTTATCAATCACTCAATTTTTAAAAAATATTTTATTTATTGATTTCTTTTAGAGAGAGCCAAGAAAGGAAGTGGGGAAGGAGGGGAAGCATCAACTTTCTCATTTGTGCCTTGACAGGGCAAGCCTGGGATTCCAAACCAGCAACCTCAGCATTCCAGGTCGATGCTTTGTCCATTGTGCCACCACAGGTCAGGTTCAATTGTTCTAAACTTCTTTTTATTGTTTTGCTATGTAGTCTATTTTCTTTGCCTTACTCTTAGTACGCTCTTTAAATACTGTCTGTGCCTGACTAGGTGGCAGTGCAGTGGATAGAGTGTTGACCTGGGACTCAGAGGACCCAGATTCAAAACCTGGAGGTTGCCAGCTTGAGCGCAGGGTCACTGGCTTGAGTGTGGGAAAATAGACATGACCCCATGGACTCTTGCTTGAGCCTAAGGTCACTGGCTTGAATAAGGGGTAATTCACTCTGCTGTAGCCCCACAGTCAAGACACATATGAGAAAGCAATCAATGAACAACTAAGGAGCCACAATGAAGAATTGATGCTTCTCATCTCCCTTCCTGTCTGTCCCTATCCCTCTCTCTGTCTCTCTCTCTGTTATCTTGCTTAAAAAAAAATAAAAAAAATTAGTAAAAAAATAAATACTGTCAGTTGCTTTCCTAATATATGAGCCATTTGGAAACTGCTTTGTACCTGCCCCCCTTTTCCCCACTATCTAATCACTAATTTTATCAGTGTCCAATTGCATACTTAAGTTTTTATTTCTTTTTTGAATTTATCATTATTATTATTTTATAGAGAGGAAATGAGAGAAATTGTTGTTACACTTATTTATGCACTCATTGGTTGATTCTTATATGTGCCCTGACCAAGGATCAAACCTGCAATCTTGGCATATTGAGATGATGCTCTAACCAATGGAGCTACCGAGCCAGGGTCTATTTATTTTTTTTATTTTTATTTTTTATTTTTAATATTTTATGTTTTTTATTTTTATTTTATTTTTTATTTTTTTATTCATTCATTTTAGAGAGGAGAGGGAGAGAGAGAGAGGAGAGACAGAGAGAGAGACGGGAGGGAGGAGCAGGAAGCATCAACTCCCATATGTGCCTTGACCAGGCAAGCCCAGGGTTTCAAACCAGCAATCTCAGCATTTCCAGGTCGACGCTTTATCTACTGCGCCACCACAGGTCAGGCCGGGTCTATTTATTTTTTATTTGTTAGCTAGCTCGTATTATCTTTTTACTTTTAGCTAATACCATTGATACAATCAGTGAGCTAATTTAACTTTCTATCAACTCATCCCTTTCCTTCCATTTTTTTTGTGACAGACAGAGAGACAGAGAGAGGGACAGACAGACAGGAAGGGAGAGAGATGAGAAGCATCAACTCTTCATTGCAGCATCTTAGTTGTTCGTTGATTGCTTTCTCATATATGCCTTGACCAGGGGGCTACAGCAGACCAAGTGTCCCCTTGCTCAAGCTGACCTTGGGCTCAAGCTGGTGAGCCTTGCTTAAACCAGATGAGCCCGCGCTCAAGCTGGCAACCTTGGGGTTTCGAACTTGGGTCCTTCGTGTCCCAGTCCGACACTCTTATCCACTCTGCCACTGCCTGGTCAGGCCCTTTCCTTCCATTTTTTTGTTGGTTGTATTAATTTCACATTATCAGAGCATATGATTTTGTCTCCTTTATGCAACAATCGCTGTATGCCAAAGCCTCTATAACCATTTTGTGATTCCTAAAAGTTGTTCTCTGGTAAATTCCTCAATCAAGGCTCATGGGAAAAAAAATATTTCCTGAGAATTTACATGCTTTTAACTACAGTATCAGTATGGACTTTATACTTGGATAGTTTGACTGGATATACAAATCCTTGAAAACCTTTTAAGTTTCTTTAAAATGTTGCTCCCAAGAATCTAATGCCAATCTGACTTTATAAGTTAATTGGACTTTTGTCTGGATGTCCAAATGTTTGTTTTGCTTTTTGAGAAAGAGAGAGAGAGAGAGAAAGAGAAAGAGAAAGAGAGAGAGAGAAGCATCAACTCATAGTTATGGCACTTCAGTTGTTCATTGATTGCTTCAGCCAATGACCCCTTGATCAAGCCAGTGACCTTGGGCTCAAGCCAGCGACCTTGGGCTTCAAGCCAGTGACCATGGGATCATGTTGATAATCCCACACTGAAGCCAGAAATCCCGTGCTTAAGATGGTGAGTCTGCACTCAAGCTGGTGACCGCAGGGTTTTGAACCTGGGACCTCAGCATCCCTGGTTGATGCTCTATCCACTGCACCACTACTGGTCAGGGTGTCCCTCTTGTTTATAATATCCAGCAGTTTTACTAGGATATGACTTGGTGTTGACTTTTCTAGGTTGAGTTTACAGTGTAAACTTTCAATGTGCATATTCAAGTTTCTCTTTTTTTTTTTCAGTCAAGTTTTATTGAATTGTGTTCTGTTCCATTGCTTTGTTCTTCTTCAGGAACTTCAGTTAATAGATATTGAATCTTCTTTGCCTGTCTTCTATATCTATTGCTTTATTTCAAATCCTGCTTATCTTTGATTTTTTTCTTCTTTCCATATATTTTTTTCTTTACTGTGTTTTCCACTTGCCAACTTTTGTATTCCTTCTAAAATTGTTCTTTAATTTTACTAGAGTTTCATAGCCTTCTCTTTTCTTGCTAAATCAATTTTCTAGTATATTCTCATCAGTTGTTCTATCTTTACTCAGTTCATTTTTACTTTTCTTTTTCTGGTAATAATTTGTTTGGGGCTAGTTTATTGTATTAGTCAGAGTTCTCTAGAAAAACAAAATCAAGAGAACGAGGAACTCTGAAGTTGGAGAGCAGAAGAAGAACATCCCAGCTCAAGAGAAAGGGAGTCATGGGGATGTAAAGCACAGTGTAGGGAATATAGTCAGTAATATTTTAATAACTATGTATGGGGCCAGGTGGGTATTTGAAATAGCAGGGGAACACTCTGTAAAGTATATGATTGTCTAACCACTATGCTGTACACCTGAAACTAATACAAAATAATATGTACATATATATTTATATATATTTTTTATATGTATATATTTTAACGAGAGAGAGGCAGATAGGAAGGGAGAGAGATGAGAAACATCAACTTGTAGTTAGTTGTGAGACTTAGTTGTTCATTGATTGCTTTCTCATACGTGTCTTGACCAGGGGGTTCCAGCCGAGCCAGTGACCCCCATGCTCAAGTCGGCGACCTTGGGGTTTCGAACCTGGGTCATCTGTGTCCCAGCTTGACATTCTATCCACTGTGCCACCACCTGGTCAGGCACTAAATAATATTGAATGTAAACTGTAATTGAAATATTTAAAAAAGAGAGGGGAGGTGAGAATCATCATTTCTTCACTTTTTTATTCCACTTGGCCCCCAAAGGATTGGATGATGCCCACCCACATTGGTGAGGTTAGATCTCTTTGCTCAGTCTACTGAATTAAAGTCTAATCTTTTTTGGAAATATTTAGACACATTGAGAAATTTTATTATACCAGCTATCTGGGCATCCCTTAAGAGTAGACCAATCAAATTGACACATAAAAATAACCATCACAGTTATATTTCTTTTTTATAGTATATGAGATGGGTTTGTTCAACCACTAGAAGAAGGTGCTTGCTTGTCAAATGGGCAGGAATGGGACAAGAAAACTTTCTTAGTTTCACAGCTCTAGGATTCCCTCTTCTGTTAAAGTCAAGTAGTCAAGTACTACTTTCTTTTTCTTACATCTTTAAATGCTGCATTTTGCTAATACATTATTTTATATATCACTCATGCACACAACTGAACTTCATCTCTTAACCACAGTATTGCTGCTATTCTATTTCTGGTTTCTGTTTTTATCAGCTTTCCACAGGGTGAGGCTCTTTAATGCAGTCAATATGTAGTGGTCACAAGAATGTAGAGGAGTTAGATTACCACAACATTGTTTGATTTTCTGTCAAGACTGAGCAGTTTTTTCACCAATCCTCAATTTAAAGAGTGTGAGGACTTTTCCTGGTTGGTAATTCTCAGTCCTAATTGTCCAGGTTTTCTTCTGAGCAGGGTTCTCCCCATTTGGAGGTTGTTGGCAACTTTTCAGTTCTGCAACTTGTAGTATCCCATTTCACTTTGCACTATTTTCACTGCATAAGTCTTGTTGATGTTTTGAGTATATCTGTCCATATTTGGTATAATGCTGGAAAGCATTGGGCCATTCCCATTTAATAAATTCTCACAATGGCAGGTGAGCAAACAAGCAGGAGAAAACTGCTTCTCATGGCAGCAGATGAACGAACTGCAAAACAGCCCCTCACAGTGGTGGGCAAGCAATCCATAATCTTCCCTGAATGAAAGCACCTGTAGCCTTACAAAGGCTATGCACACGTGGTTTTGCCACGTGCTCATGCACTAATCATGCAAAGTGCAAGTAAGCAAGCCTAACACAGCTGTTTTCCCTACACTTGGGAATACATGGAGACTCCCTGTGTAATGCCAGTGGTTGAGGTCAGGCAGGTTTGCATTGAATTCGGACAGACAGTAGAAGAACTGCAGAGCCGAAAAGTGTTGGGCCACTCCGTTTATTGGGGGCTTGCAGAGACAAGTGAGCAAATAAGCAAAGGAAAGCTGCTTTTTTCAGTGGAGGGCAAGGGGTAGGAAAACCGCCCCTCACATTAGTAGCTGAGGGAACCAGGGAATCGCACCTCGCGGTGATTGGAGAGCAATGAAAGCAACCGTAGCTTTTCATAGAGACACACACATGGCTTTACATCATGTGCTCACACACTAATCATGCAAAGTGCTTGCAGCCCAGAAACCAGTGAGCAATCCTAACCACAGCTGTTTACCCTACATTCCACCCCTGTAGGGTTGCTCGCTTCAAAAATCTATGTGACAGGTATAGTCCCTGTGCAAGGAGTGAGGTACATTACATAAACAGAAACAGTACAGACTATAGTAACAGAATTATAAAAGCACAAGCTATATGACAATAAAGATGGTGCACCAGCCTGCTGCTAGAGATGCCCACCATTCTTAGAGGGGAACCGCATTTGGCATTCCACCTTCTGGGTTTCTTTCATTAGGGCACGCAAGGCTTGGCTTACAATGTCCAGTAACATGTGGCCAAAAAGAGAGAGTTGTCAGTGGTAGTGGTACCAAGAGAGGCAAAGCTTTCCCTTCTGGTAGGATACAGGCCAGAGTTTTGTCCACAGACAGCATAGCAGCAGGTACCACAGGCTGCCTCGGGCAGGTGTACCAGATTTTATTGGCCTGTACACCAGGATATGCTGGTTCCATGTGCAACAAAATGGGAGAACTCAGTATAGGCCATAGGGAAATTACAAAGGTGCCCTTCATAATGATGTCTCACTGAGCACTCAAGGGATAATACACTTCTACCTTAGGTGGCCAGGTGCCAGTTGCCCAGGGAGTTAACTGGAGGTCCACCTCTAGCCCCTTACCCCACAGTGCCAACAAGGCTACCCATTGTAGGTGAGGGGCCTGTACAGTCCAGGGCCATGTCCATTGAAGCCGTTGGCCTTTGAAGTGGGCTGTTGGGGCAGGCAAGGCATGTTTCCTTGTCACCCAATGCCTGGCTTGCGTGAAGTGTCCTTAGTGCGTATCTGCAACTGGATGGGGAGCAGCGGCCCCCTACCCTCCGTTGAGGTCTCTCATTTCTTTTTTTTCTTTTCTTTTTCTTTTTTGTATTTTTCCAAAGAAACAGGGAGGCAGTCAGACAGACTCCTGCATGCGCCTGACCAGGATCAATCCGGCATGCCCACCAGGGGGCGATACTCTGCCCATCTTGGGGCATCGCTCTGCCACAATCAGAGCCATTCTAGCGCCTGAGGGCCTGGGCCAACTTTGCTCCAATGGAGCCTTGGCTGTGGGAGGGGAAGAGAGAGACAGAGAGGAAGGAGAGGGGGTAGGGTGGAGAAGCAGATGGGCGCTTCTCTGTGTGCCCTGGCCGGGAATCAAACCCGGGATTCCAGCACTCCAGGCCGACGCTCTACCACTGAGACAACCGACCAGAGCCGAGGTCTCTCATTTCAAATCCAGAGTACTGTCCACAAATGGCATGTCCATCCAATAAGGGAGCTGGCACACCCCTCTTGTCATAGTCCCTGCTTTAAGAGTCCATTATACTGCTCAATGATACCAGCGGCCTGTGGGTGGTAGGGAACATGGTATTTCCACTCCACCCCAGGCCTTGAGCCCATTGCTTCACCATACATCCAGTGAAAGGGGTACCACTGTCACTTTCAAGAACCAGCAGCCGCCCATACGCAGCACTCAGGCGGTCCAGAGCCTGTATGACTGCCCTCCGGTCTGGGTTATGGGCAGGGTAAGCAGCAAGCAGACAGGTGGCAGAATCTCCATAGAAGACTGCATACTGGTACCCGTTTGACTTTGGTAAGGGTCCAATGACATCTATCTGCCACCGTGTCAGTGGATCGCAACCTTTCTGGATCTGTCCAGGTGACGGCAGTTGTCACCAAGGGTGCTCCTTGGAACACACTGCACACTGATCGCAAGCTGCAAGTACCTCTGCACAGGACACAGGCAGGTTCCATGCCTTAATGGTAGCTCATAGTTTTCTGTTCCACATGGAGCAGGAGCCGGTGGAGCCACTGTGCCACATCACCTGCGGGTGCAGTCTCCAACCATCGCACCCTTGCCAAGGTGTCTGCCTCATCATTCCCAGGATGGGCTAGAGGGGCATGCCCTGTGACATGGTATACTGTCACCTGCTTCTGGTGTCCTATTTCCTATAAGTCCCGCCACATGGCCTAATCTCATAGCAGATAGTGCATTGCCCACTGGTTAACATGCCAAATAGCTACCCAAAGGGTCAGTCCACAATAGAAAGCCCACATGTTGGTGCAAATCACCACCAGAGGTGAAGGTTCATTAAGGTCAATTAGCCATACAGCTCTTAATTCTACACATTGGCTGCTTTGGCCTGTACCAGTGTCAATCCAAATAGTCTCAGTGGCCAGATGGAAGGCTATAGCTGTCCACCTGGCAGGTTGACCTCTGGCAAAACCATCAGTACACCAGGCTTCCTCAGGGATGGGCATCTTCCCCTCCTGGGTAGGGACTGACTTTAGGTTCTGCTTCCTGAGCCCCAGGTGCACCTAACTCTAGGGTCTCATAGGTGACCGGACCCAAGACTTCCTGCAGCTCTGCCCTCAATGGGCTGGTGCTAAGAGCACAGTATTGTTGCAAGTATGCATCCCACTTGGCCAGGGTGGAGGTTTGGGCCATTCCACTACATGGTTTTGTTGCCCAGTCTCTCACCCATCCTGCAATAGGTACATTGTCTTGACTGTAACTGGAATTGTGGTCTAATACTCTCAGGGGCTAGGAGGTTGGCATACACAGCTGCCAACTGCTTCTCCACTAATGAGTAATAAACTTCAGCATCTTTCCACAATTGGGACCAAAATCCCAATAGGCTGCCATAAGCACTCTGTCCGTTGCCACAAGCCTCATCAAAACCCCTCCGAGGTTATATGAACATCAAGCTCACAGGCCCTGGCGGGGTCAAAAACATTCAAAGCCTGTGCCACTTTGACTGCTCTCATAGCTGCTGCAAAAAGTACCTTGTACCTGTTCAGTCCAATCCCAGAAGAACCCCCTTCCAAATTAGGTTATATTGGGGGTGCAATAATTGAGCCAAATGGGGTATGAATGCTTGACAGTATCCCAGCAGACCTAGGAATTCCTGTAACTGTTTTATGATAGCAAGGATGGGGAACTCCTGGATCTTACCTGTAACTGCATCAGGGATAACTTTTGTCTTACCCAATCAAGCAACCCCCAAGAACTTGTAATTTGCCCTTGTTGACTGCCCAGCCACATGCTTTCAAATGGGACAGCAGGGTAAGAACTGCTTGTTCCAATTCTGGAAGAGAGTCACTAGTTAGCATAATGTTACCAATATAATGGTACATACAAACTGCCTCTGGCTGTTTCCATTTAGTCAGGTCAGCAGCCACCAACCCATGACACAAGGTGGGGCTATGCAAATAGCCCCGTGGTAATAATACAAAGGTCCATTGCTGTCCTTCTCGGGTAAAGGCAAATTGGTCTTGACTCTCTGCAGCTATATCAATAGAGAAAAAGGTGTTAGCCAAATCTGCCACAAAGTGGTATGTCCCCAACTCATGGCTTAGCCAATCCATCAGGTTAGCTATTGAGGGAACAGCAGTGTGCAAAGGGTGAACAACTTGATTAAGTTCTCTGTAATCTAATGTCATTCACCAGGTTCCATCTGGCTTGCACACAGGCCACATTTGGGAGCTGTAAGGGTGGTGTGCTGGCTGGATGATCCCCACCTTTTCTAGTTCAAGGGTCCTCCCTGTGATTTCTACATAACTACCTCGCAGGTGGTACTGCTTCATGTTAGTCACGCACCAGGGAACTGGTAATTGCAAGGGGGAATGTACTGCATGTCTGCAAAACACAGCCTTTGCCAGACCCGCAAGGCAAAACTCCCCAGCTTTGGATTTCAACCACTGTCCTTGTAAGACATTGGCCAGTGGCCAAGGCCAGGCAAGTTCACATTGGATTTGGGCAGATGGTAAAGAAACTGTGGAGCTGGAAAGCATTGGGCCATTCCCATTTAATAGATTCTCTCAATGGCAGATAAGCAAACAGTCAGGGAAAAGCTGCTTCTAATGGCAGCAGGGAAATGAACAGCAAAATGCCCCTCATAGTGGTAGGCAGGCAATCAGTAATCACCCTAAGTCAAAGCACCTGTAGCTGTACACAGGCTATGCACACGTGGCTTTGCCACCTGCTCACACACTAATTATGCAAAGTACAAGCGAGCAAGCCTAACACAGCTGTTTTCCCTACATCCCACCCCTTTAGGGTTGCTCTTCTCACAGTCTATGTGACTGGTTTCTTCTGTGACGGTCACTGCAAGGAGTGAGGTACATTATGTAAACAGAAACAGTACAGACCACAGCATCCAAATCACAAAGGCACAAGCTATACCAAATATGACAATAATCACAAAGGTGCCCTTCACAGTGTCTTCCTGAGCACTCTGCCTGGGGAGTTAACTGGAGGCCCACATCTGGCCTCCTACCCTACGGTGCCAACAAGGCCACTGTTGGGAAAATGGTTCAAGTTAGGCTTGCTCGCCTGTTTTTAGGCTGTGTAGCCATAACGCCTGATGTAACCAAGGACACAGGACCTTGAGCACTGCCTTAATGTAAGCACCTTATGGAATCAAGGACACAGGTTTTAGCTAAGTGCCACTATTGTCTGAGTAGCCATAGAAAAGCCTGAGTGCAGTGGCCTGTTGTTGCAGCCGCTCTTGCTCCTGCAGCAGCTGCTGATGCCGCTGCCATACTGCACCAGGCTGCCGCTGCCAATAAAGCACATCCTATCTGCCTAAACCTCTGCACATCTTTTTCCAGCTCCCAGCCCCTTACAGCCTTCTGCCTTTTGCCTCAGAACTCAGACCCAAAAGCCACCCATCATAGGTGGGGGGTCTGTACAGTCCAGGACCATGTTCATTGAAGAAAATTTCCTTGGTGTTGTATCAGCAACTGGATGGGAGCAGTTGCCCAGTACACAAAGGCCTCCACAGGTGCTGTAGCGCCTCCATCAGGGCCTCTCATACTGTCCACAAGCAGCATGTCCATCCAGCAAGGGAGCTGCTGTTCCCCTTTCTGTCACAGTCCCTGCTTCAAGAGTCCACTACACTGTTCAATGATCAGTTCATAATAGACAGCCCAGCTGTCTATGCAAATCACCAAGGTAAAGGTCCATTACAGGCAACTAGCCATGTAGCTCTTTGATAACAGACCTCAGTGCCTTTCCATAAACACTCTGTCCATTGCCACAAGCCCCATCCAAACACCTCAGCAAGCATACAGGGCCTGGCAAGGTCAAACACATTCAAGGCCTGTGCCGCCTTGACAGTTCTCTTTCAGGGGTCTCAAACTCGCGGCCCGCCCAACAATTTTGTGCGGCCCGCAGACTAATCCATGGGCTTACTTAATTTTATCCAAAATATTTTGAACTTCGTGGATTAGTCTGTGGGCCGCTCAAAACTGTTGGGAGGGCCGCGAGTTTGAGACCCTTGTAGCTGCTGCAAAAAGCACTTATCTTTTAAGACCAACACCTGCTGCACATTTGAAAGGGGCCAGTGGACTGCTAATTTCACATGGGGCTTCCAGCCCCTGCACATCCCCATTAGATGGGTCCCTCAGTCTTCTCCCCTATTCAAACTAGCTCAATGGGTCTTGGGGATTCTCCTCCCCCTCAGCTGTCTCCAACAAATAATCTTTCAGTCATACAACATGAGCACCTGCCATTTTCTTTTCTTTTTTTTTTTTTTTAAATTTATTTTTTAATTTTTTACAGAGGCAGAGATAGACAGGGACAGACAGATAGGAACGGAGAGAGATGAGAAGCATCAATCATCAGTTTCTCGTTGCGCGTTGCGACTTCTTAGTTGTTCATTGATTGCTTTCTCACATGTGCCTTGACCACGGGCCTTCAGCAGACCGAGTAACCCCCTGATGGAGCCAGCGACCTTGGGTCCAAGCTGGTGAGCTCTTTGCTCAAGCCAGATGAGCCCGCGCTCAAGCTGGCGACCTCGGGGTCTCGAACCTGGGTCCTTCCGCATTCCAGTCCGACGCTCTATTCACTGTGCCACCATCTGGTCAGGCACACCTGCCATTTTCTTGGCAGCTGCTGGAGCCATCCACTTCCCCTATTTTTTCAGCGGCTGGAACCTCTGTTCTGGCTTAAGCTGCCACCAAAGCTCCAAAGAACTTTATTAGATTTGCCATATAATTTCTCCCTATCTGCCCTGGCTACAATCAAATCTCACATCTGTGTTTGAGTAACCTTTACAGGCCCATTTCTCTTGTTTGTTGGGGTGAAGAGGCAGCAGCCCACACAGCTTTATGGTTTCATGCTGCCACCACCTCCCCCAAATCTGCCACCACCTGTGTAACAGCATTGATGGGATGCCCCACATAGGGGCTCAAGATAATCACTAGTGACCCAAAAAGGGCTGATGGGGCACATTAAAGAATAAGGTACCTCATTCCTGCCATAAATACTTCCTCATCTGGCTCATGGGAACCTCAGGTTGAAAGCAGCATTCCTCTTACCCAGTTCCAGGAGAACCTGCTGCAGCTCAGTATATGACTACCACTGACTAACTGCCCACGGCAAGTCTCCAGCATGCTGCCAGACTGTGCAAATGGCAGCCACTGCCCATTCTAATAGGGTATGGTTTCCTGGGTTGTCATGGCAGTTCTGAAGACCCTGCCTCAAGGAGAGTATGTGGTGATGGTGGTTAATTTCTCTATCTCTGTTCCGGAAAGCATGATGCCATCCACCCTTATGTCCCACAACCACAGCAACCAAGCTGCTGGGGAGTTTGTGGGTTTCCGCCTGAATTTTGCCCCTAACTCCATCAACTCTGTCTGGGTGAAGAGCTGGACCACAGAGTGCTCTACCACTTGTGGAGAGGGTTGTGCCTGTCCCTGAGGCGTTTTTGGCTGCTGGGTTTTCACTTTCTGGGTGACCACTGGCCAGGCTCTGAATCTGCTGATGGCAGTTTCAGCTCAAACCTCCTCCTCCTTAAAGGAAGAGGAGTAGGAAACACCTACAACTGTTGACTTGAAGTCCCTACACCAGTGGCACTCCTTCTTCAGTGACTAATTGGCTCCTGTGGCTCCCAGCTCTCAGCCTAAAGCTGAAACTTGAGGTCTTAAATCCGCAGTTGTTTCTTTTGCAACTGCCATTGCCAGCGTTCAGCTCCCAGAGCAAACAGGATCCCTCTGTAACTCATTCTAGAGTAGGGGTCCCTCAGACTGTTGGAGGGCCGGACTATAAAAAAACTATGAACAAATCCCTATGCACACTGCACATATCTTATTTTAAAGTAAAAAAACAAAACGGGAACAAATACAATATTTAAAATAAAGAACAAGTAAATTTAAATCTACAAACGGACCAGTATTTCAATGGGAACTATGGGCCTGCTTTTGGCTAATGAGATGGTCAATGTGCTCCTCTCACTGACCACTAATGAAAGGGGTGCCCTTCCAGAAGTGCAGCGGGGGCCGCATGCGGCCCATGGGCTGTAGTTTGGGGACCCCTGTAGAGCAACCATTTCAATTCTAGGCGCCGTTGGTGTTCAGTCTGCATTTTAAACTGAAGCTCTTGAAAGTGGTCGGGCTTCTCTAGCAATTGTTCCAGTTCAAGCCGTTTTTGGTTCTCAGCCTGTAGCCTGAGCTGGAGTTCTTGAATTTGCAACTTTCTCCAGTAACCATTCCAGCTGTTCAGTCTGCAGCTCATCCTGAAGCTTTTGATCTTGCACAGCTTCTTGCACAGAGTTCTCGGTTTCTTCACACCAGGCTGTAAAAAACACCCAGCCTATGGCTCCCAACAGAATAGCCACAGGGAACCATTTGCTAGAAACAATGGCCACTCCCCTATCCCACCTTTCAAGGGTGTGGTAGCATACTGATCTGATCTGAACCCAGCTCACAGCACCAAATATAATGCTGGTGCTCAAGGCCAGGCAGGTTCACACTGAATTTGGGCAGATGGTAGAGGAACTGTAGAGCCAAAAAGCATTGGACCATTCCTGTTTATTGGAGGCTCACAGAGACCGGTGAGTGAATAAGCAAAGAAAAACTGCTTTTTGCAGTGGAGGGCAAGGGATCAGGAAAACCACCCCTCATGGTGGTGGCCGAGGGAATCAGGGAACCGTACCTCGCAGTGGCAGGAAAGCGATCTGGGAGAATCACCCTGAGGGAAAGCACCCACAGCTTTTCATAGACACACATGTAGATTTCTGCCACATGCTCATGCACTAATTGTGTAAGTACTTGCAGCTGGGAAACCAGTGAGCAAGCCTAACCACAGCTGTTTTCCCCACACCCTGGTATTTAGTTTTGTTGAACTATGGCGTTTTTCTTTTGTTATCCTGGTTAGTGTACAGGATTTTCAGAGAGTTCTGAGGAGATTCAGAAACTCTGCTGTTGACACGATGCCACCTAACTCTGGACACCTTTTAACTTTATTAATGCAAATTATGTACAATATGTCAGGTTATATGATTTGTTTTCCCTAGCTGTGTCCACTCTAGTATAAGCATGGAGAAGACTCCTTAGTGACCTTTCCCTGCCAGTTACAAGTGCCTTGTGTTTTCATTTCCTCATCTCAAAACCCTTCTTTCACTGCCCTCAGTGCTATCCTCCTAGAATATTTTGAAGTCTTAAAACTAAAGTAATGGCTTAAAATAAAAACTTTCCCTTAATTGAAAGCTTATGTAGAAAATCTGAAATCACTGGGTCTAAAGCAAGCAACCTTTAAATTTTAAGTGAAGAGTCATGGTTTAGAAACAAGGCAATCACACTGAATAGCTTAAGGCTCAATCCCAGGTGATTCTGATTAGGATCTATGGTGAAACTAGAAATCTTTATTTTGTTAACACTCTCTATGTGGTTCTAATGCACAGTCATGTTTGAGAACCATTACACTAGATTGTGCTGTCCAAAACAGAAGCCACTAGACACAACTTAAATGTAATTAAAATAAAATGAATTAAAAATTCAGGTCTTCAAGTGCACTAGCCACATTTCAAATGTCAGTAAGTGTATGGGGACAGTGACTACCACATTGGAGTGCAAATATAGAACATTTCCATCACTGCAGAGTTCTGTACTATGCTGCTTTAGATAGTTGTCTCCACATAGGGTGTGCACACCCAAAAGGATGTCTACATTTACTTAGAAAATATTTAAATAGAAAGATTCCATTCTTCAATTGATATTTAAAATTTTCCATTTGGGGGTAATGTACTTAATGCATTAGTGTAGTATTGAGTGAATATAAACATACATAATGCATGTTTAAAAATTATATACTGATGAAGTGTACGGCTAAAAAGTTTAGAGACCATTACACTAAATACCTATGTCTTTTAAAGAATTTGTCTGGCCTGACCAGGTAGTGACGCAGTGGAGAGAACATTGGCCTGGGACACAGAGGACTCAGATTCGAAACCCCAAGGTCACTGGCTTGAATGTGGGCTCACCCAATTTGAATGCAGGCTCACCAGCTTGAGCATGGGATCACAGACATGACTCCATGATCACTGGCTTGAGCCCAAAGGTCACTAGCTTAGAGCCCAAGATTACTGGGTTGAGTCCAAGGTTGCTGGTTTGAGCAAGGGGTCACTGGCTTGGCTGGAGCCCCTGGTCATGGCACATACAAGGAAGCAATCAATGAACAGCTAAGGTGTTGCAATGAAGAATTGATGCTTCTCATCTCTCTCCCTTCCTGTCTTTGTCTCTCTCTCTCTCTGGCTTAAAAAAAAAATTGTCTGGAAGGTGGTATAGGGGAGATAAATGGTGTTGGAAGGCGACTTGACTTGGAGTGGGTAACATACAAAATAATGTACAGATAATGTATTACAGAATTATATACCTGAAACCTATATGATTTTTGTTTTTTTTTTGTATTTTTCTGAATTTAGAAGCAGGGAAGCAGTAGACAGACTCCCGCATGTGCCTGACCCATATCCATCCGGCATGCCCACCAGGGGGCGATGCTCTGCCCATCTGGGGCATTGCTCCATTGGGGCTGGAGCCATTCTAGCACCTAAGGCAGAGGCCATGGAGCCATCCTCAGCACTTGGGCCAACTTTGCTCTAGTGGAGCCTTGGCTGCAGGAGAGGAAGAGACAGAGAGGAAGGAGAAGGGGAAGAGTGGAGAAGCAAATGGGCGATTCTCCAGTGTGCCCTGACCGGGAATTGAACCCGGGACTTCCACACACCAGGCTGATCTTCTAAGGTTGAGCCAACTGGCCAGGGCAAAACCTATCATTTTATTAACCAAGGTCACTCCCAAAAATTCAATATAAAATAAAAGTTTTTGTTGTCAGCCCAGGCAATTATTTTTTTTTTTAAGTGAGAGGGGAGGCAGAGACAGACTCCTGCATGTGCCCTGACCAGGATCCACCCGGCAAACCCACTAGGGGACGATACTCTGCCCATCTGGAGCCCTTACTCCATTGCGGTCAGAGCCATTTTAGTGCCTGAGGCGGAGACCATGGAGCCATCCTCAGTACCCAGGGCCTACTTGCTCTAATTGAGCCTTGGCCTGGGGGGCTCTGGCCAGCTGGCTCCTTGGTAGAGCATCAGGCCGGTGTGTGAATGTCCTGGGTTTGATTCCCAGTCAGGGCACACAGGAAAAGCACCCATCTGCTTCTCCACTCCTCCTCCTCTTGCTCTTCCTCTCTTCTCCTCCCCTCTTACAGCCAAGGCTCAATTAGAGCAAGTAGGCCCTGGGTACTGAGGATGGCTCCATGGCCTCCACTTCAGGCACTAAAATGGCTCTGACTGCAATGGAGTAAGGGCCCCAGATGGGCAGAGTATCGCCCCCTAGTGGGTTTGCTGGGTGGATCCTGGTCAAGGCATATGCAGGAGTCTGTTTCTGCCTCCCCTGCTCTCACTTAAAAAAAAAATTGCCTGGGCTGACAACAAAAACTTTTAACTAGTGTTCCTTTCTAGGTAAAGATTTTTATACTTCAAACCCAATCCCCAAACATGAGAAGTCTCTTTTTTCTTTTTAAATATACACATGTAAGATATTTATTTCAAAAAGCACAAGAACATTATACAAGTTTTAAATTTACATTTTGCAATAAAAGATATCAATATATGCACTATTTGTATAACTTCATCATGGATGGAATTTGAATCAGTGGTATAAACATGTTGCAGTCACTAAATATAGATCATCATCACAGTGAACCAAATGCATAGTTGTTATGAAATGAGAAATGACCACGAAAGGGTGAACTCACAGCCCAACAGACACCAACATAATAAATTAATTATACAGATATATGCTTTTCTTCACTGTATCATAAAGATTCCTGCTGGCCCCTCACCGAACATTAGAAACACATTTTGGAGCCATCCTGTTGAACTAGTTCCCTCCATATTCTACACTAGAGAAAATAAAGTGACTTTTTGCTCATTTTGTAAGTCAACTTCATAAGCATAATTTGTAATGATCAAGGCAAACCACTAGGATATTTGAATATAATTAGAAATCCTTTGGGCTGGGGGCAGAACTGAGACATATGTTCAGCTACAGTGCAGAGATCTGAATCAATCTCTGTAAGTAGAACTTAATATGAAATAGGTTCTTTGGCAGTAAAGGTCTGACTGGCCATTGCAGGATAATCTCTCTGGTAGTTTGAGAGCTTAACCTCAGGATTTACGAAGTGAACAGAAAAAGACTAGAAATAAAAAGGTCCATTTATCTTTGCTAAACTGGGTTCAATCAATTAGAGCAGAAGTCAGCATCCCTTGTTGCCTATTCTGTCTCAGACTTCCCAGTCAGCCAATCCATCCAACAAAATTATATAAGAAATAACAGGAAATGTTCCAATCACTTAATCATACTGGCAAATTTGACAAACTGAATACTGAATTTTCTGATCCTCACCCATCAATGTTACAAATTGTTCAGTAAGGTGGAATCTATTTCCCAATACCTTCTCAATAACTATTCAATTAGAAAATCATGATTGTGATTCTGATGCCAACCCCTTACTGCAAAATCCACCTTTTCTTTACTTTACATAGAAATAACAAAAAAAATCTACCCCCAAATGTGCATCATCAATCACTTCACAAACATGTTTTTATTTGCTTGCCTTTGCTGAGCACAAAGAATGTAGGAAAACATTCACACACATATGAGAATAGTCACCAAAGGCAAAGTAAAATGGTCTCTGAATGCATCTTTCAAATTCCTAACATTACCGCAGACAACAGAAGATAAAAAAGGAAGATTTCAATTTATCTTCTTTCTGTCTGCTGTTTTATATCACAAGTTCTTGATCAAAGTTAAAAGTTTGCACAAATCTGGGAGACCTTGATTCTTTATAAACAGATGGCTCAAGCACAGCATGTTCCAATAGGACAGAGACTAGTGATCATAGGGCTTGTTTGGTTGTTTGTACTAGTCATAAAAATCAGAGTTTATGAAAAGGTTGCACACAGATAACAAATGAAGAGTTAGTCTTTTACACATGAGGTGGCAGAATTGGCTTAAATCTGATTGTTCAATTTTATAGCTGTTATGATCCATTTTCTGAGGGAATTTTCTTTTCTTCATTCTATAGACAGTTTATATCAGAACTGCATCTGATTTCTAAGAGTCAAATAGGATAGCGCCACATCAAGAGATAAGTGAACCCATTTTAGAAACTTGCTTTTGGAAAATGGAAAGTATAATTTCAAAATTCAACAACTTTTGTGGTTAGATTATAGACTCTTTGTCCCATCAGGGTTGAAGAATGAATGCACTACCCTAACTCTTATTGAAGTTTACAGTAGGAAAAAACCTATTCCACTCTGGCAGAAATTTGCCATAGAAGTGGCAACTCTGTCCATATAGAGATTTAGTCTAATTTCTGACTGAAACAGTAAGTGGCACATTAGGAATATTTCCTTAAAAGAGAAATGATTTAAATTTTACTTCTTTGGAAAACTTTCTTAATTGAAGTTTTATGCATGATTTCTGCAATTCCTCTTTAGATGCAAGGAAGAAAAATCACAGATTATTAGAATCTTGTCAGTAATCCAATGAAGGGTAGGAGAGAATACCAACAACAAAATTGTAGAAGAATAACTTTTAGAAATGTCCACAACTGCTTAGTGTGACTTCTTGATCAGGGAGATGAAATGAATGGGACAGATTAGGAAGGGAAATGACTCTTCTGGATATATTAGCAGAATCAGACACTTGGGCTAAAAAAGCATTTCTTTAGTGTTCTAGAACATAAAACAGATTATTCTATGTTCTTTTTTCCCTTTAAGCACATGTTCACTAACTGAAAGCAATACTCCATTAAGGAATATTTTATTGATTTATATGAATTCAGACACAACTGGATAAAGAGCAAAAGACCCTTCAACTCTTTCCCAGCCCTCAGAAAGGTCTCCTTAATTTTGAATCAGTCTTTATTACAGTCTTCATTTGTGATTGTCCCGAGGCAGAGTTGGAGCTCATAATGACTGCCAGTTGAATCCAAATAACATCTGATTAGTTTCCTGGCTCCTAGCAATCTCTTCTATTATGCAGTGTTGTTGCCATACCAAATGTAGCTTCCGATACCTCTCATGAGATAAATGAAGTGGGTTGCCCCTCCTTCAGGGGGAAAAAAAAAACATGTAAGTTCAATCAAATAACTGCCACACTTTATTGCCTAAATTAGCCTGAACTTTTTAAATTTTTATTGATCGATTTTACAGGGGGTAGGGTAGGAAATGAGAAGTAGTTGCTTCACTCTAGCTGTTCATTGACTGTTTCTCATCTGTGCCTTGACCAGGCAAGCCCAGGATTTCGAGTCAGTGACCTCAGCGTTCCAGGTCGACGCTCTACCCACTGCGCCACCATAGGCCATAGCGTGAACACTTAAGTTGTTCTTGGAGCTGGGAAGAATCACCAGGACAGGGTTTTAAAAGGGATATATTCCCATCTCCATTGATCACTAAGAACTTGATTGGTTATTTAGCAAATGAAGCAGAAACTTATTGATTATTCAGAAAATAGGTCAAGTATACCATGAGCATATGGGTCCTCATTAAAATGGCCAGCATGTTTTATAACTTGAAGTATCTCTAGTCCTCTTTGAGTGGTTAGTCTGAGTGGAGCTCTAATAGCTTTTTGGGTTCATAGTTTATCAGCTTTGATTTCTGATCTTTGCATAGTAAAGGTAAGATCTAAGATGTAACACTAAGCCTTCAACTTATATTCTGCTCAGAAATATTTGATAATATAACATACACAAAATGTTGTGTTATGTGTTATGACATAAATTTTCTGGTGATTAGCAAATATTTAAATCAAATTATTCCACAACAATTCTAAAGTTGCACAGTTTATAACATTGTATAACTACTAAGCTAAAATGACCCAAGTTTGGTTGTTGCCAATAATGAAAAACTGTGAGATTCTTATTCCTGAGGCATTCCAGCATCTCAACTTACTGGATTTTTTTTTTCTTACAGGGACAGAGACAGAGTCAGAGAGCGGGATAGATAGGGACAGACAGACAGGAATGGAGAGAGATGAGAAGCATCAATCATCAGTTTTTCATTGCGAAACCTTAGTTGCTCATTAATTACTTTCCCTTTTTTGCCTTGACTGCGGGCCTTCAGCAGACCGAGTAACCCCTTGCTCGAGCCAGCGACCTTGGGTCCAAGCTGGTGAGTTTTTTGCTCAAGCCAGATGAGCCCACGCTCAAGCTGGCGACCTCGGGGTCTCGAACCTGGGTTCTCTGCATCCCAGTCCGACGCTCTATCCACTGCGCCACCGCCTGGTCAGGCTTGGATATGTTTTAATTGCCTTATTACTTGTAAAATTCTGCTTCTTTCTACCTTTCTGAAACAACTCAGATCTCTTATCCTCAGTCATTAACAACTTTCACAACTCAGATTTTTTCCTCCCTAAACCCACAGAGTATCTCTACAGGTCAAATGCTGTCATAATAAAAATGAATCTCTCTATGACCAAAAAGGTTCCAAGTCCCATCTAGTATATCTATTCATTATGAGTAATATTTCAAAAGAACAAAATTTCAGTTAGATAAAGGGACAGTTTATGGGAAGATCTAATCTTTGTCTATATATACTTTTGGGACCATTGTGCCTTATTTTCCTCTTTCTCATAAGTCCTTTAGTACCTAACACTGGGAAGAATACAGAAAAATTCAGGATTCTAGATATTTTGATTTGCTAAAGTAAAGAAGGCTGATATAGCTGGCTAGTAAAAAGTTTCAAGTATTGCAATGAAAACCACAAATATCCATTTTAAACTGAAGTCCCTCACTGGATACTACATATTTCTTTCTTTATATGTGCATCAATTAAACCTCCTAAGTAATTCAGAAGAATGGTTGATTAAAACTAACAGAGCATGCAAACATTAGGAGAGTTGGTATCTTAAAAAAATTTGGAGAAATATTACCCTTAAATTTTAGAGTTGTTTAAAATTGTGTTACACTTAGGATGACATATTTAATTTGTAGCCATTTAAAAATACTTCTCAATATTTAGCATTAGCTTTTACGTTTAAAGAATTATCTACATATAATAATGTGACTAAAAAAAACTCACTTCAGGCCAGGATCTGTTTCTCCATATTCATCCAAGTAAGGAGCTGGATAGGCACAGCCTCTGGCTTTCCCTTCAACTAGGACCACTCTGCATTCTCTGATTCTGAAGGACAAAACAACCAAAGGAAATATTATTAAGTGCATGTGTGCAACCAATAAGCACTGCATCAAAGTTAACCTAGAGAAAAGAGATGGCTAATATCTGTTAGCAATTCAGTATAAAAATAATATAAACATAAACAAATAGACTAAACTGTGTTTTTTGTGCTTGTTTTTGGTGACAGAGACAGAAAGAGAGTCAGAGAGGACAGATAGGAACAAACAGACAGGAAGGGAGAGAGATGAGAAGCATCAATTCTTCATTGTGGCAACTTAGCTGTTCATTGATTGCTTTCTCATATGTGCCTTGACCGGGGGGCTACAGCAGAGTGAGTGACCCCTTGCTCAAGCCAGCAACCTTTAGGCTCAAGCCAGCGACCACTGGGTCATGTCTATGATCCCATGCTCAAGCCAGAGAGAGACCCTGCGCTCAGGCTGGTAGGCTGTGCTCAAGCTGGATGAGCTTGTGCTCAAGCCAGCAACCTTGGGGTTTCGAACCTGGGTCCTCTGTGTCCCAGTCTGATGCTCTATCCACTGCACCACTGCCTGGTCAGGCTAAAAACTGTGTTTTGTCTAAATAAAAGAGAATAAACATTACTATTGTTGTTAAAGCTATGGGAAAGAGTCATTAGATTTAGAGACATAGGAACAGTAATACTGATGGCATATATTGGAAAGAAGGAGGCTGTTGTAATTAAGTCATAGATACCCTGGAAAATGGTGACTAGAGTTGTTTCTGTTATGTTTCCTGACCTATGAATTGGAGGGGGGAGGGAGCCTAACAGAAGAACAAAACCACATCTCTCAGTCTGATAAACTCAGGCCAGAAAGGTCAGCTAAGAGAGTGTCAAGCCTTTTCTGGTTAGAACCAGCCTCCAATAGTGTAGATCAGTGTTTTTCAATAAAATCTTCATACAGCATCAGGGTAGTTAACTCTTTTGCAGCTAGCATGAAATTTCAAATGGACAGGTCTATGGACCGGTGGTTAAAAACTACTGCACAGAGAGAAATTATAAAATAAATAGTTGAACTAAGTAGTGGGTTTACTTCCTGTAGGTTCCATAGAAAAAGAAAATAGGCATTGGGGTTTGGGTTCCACATAGTTATTCCCCTTATTCCAAATGATGCCTACTAACAATGATTATATATGCCATAGTAGTAAGATATCACTGCTTCCTTTTTAAACAAAAACTTTACATGTGGAGAGCTGAAAGAAAAAGCACAAACACCCTTCTGAATTTTATCTCACAAGAGCAATTTATACTTTTGTTTCATAAATGAGTGACTACTGTTCTACTCTCAGTCTTCTGCTGAAAGACCAGGGAAGCAATGATTGGTTGATAAAGGAAATGAAGAAAATTAAAATATTCAAACGACAAATTAAAGTAACAATTTACATATACGTTTAAAATATAAGTTTTAGGACTCTAGGCTCTTCCACTATATTTGAGTATTATACAACACAAGAGTAATCATACATGTTTATCATATTCGTTTAAGGATTTTTATATATAATGAAAATATGAGCAGAAATCTATTTTATTTTTTACTACTTATTCTGAAATGTCATCTCAAATGCAATCTCACGTAACTGGTCTCTAACTTTCTTTTACAATGTAAAATTTAAAAAACAAACAAACTGATTTTAGGCCTTGACCAGTTGGCTCACTGGATAGAGTGTTGGCCCCATGTACAGAAGTCCTGGGTTCGATTTCTGGTCAAGGCATACATGAGAAGTGACTTCCCCTTCCCTTTTCCCCTTCTCTCTATCTTCTCCTCTCATAGCCAGTGGCTTGACTGGTTCAAGCATTAGCCCCAGGTGCTGAAGATAGCTCTGTTGATTCAAGCACTGGCCCCAGACAGGGGTTACTGGGTGGATCCTGTTCAGGGTGCACGCAGGAGTCTATCTCCCCTCCTCTCACTTAAAAAAAAGTGATTTGAGAGAGAGAGGAAGAGAGGGGAGAAGGAGAGAGAAAATCGAACCCTCAACCTTGGTGTATTGGGACAACACTCTAACCAACTGAGCGACCCAGCCAGTGTTCTACTCTAACTTCTAATATCACTTCCTATCAACACAGCATCCTGCCATAATGGCCTTCAGACTGAATCTAAATTCCCTAAATTCATTATGAAGCTTCTAGATTGCACATTACTCACTTAAGGAAAATGCAGACTCCAGCTCCACAGTGAAGTGCATGAAAAATGCAAGCTCCAACCTCTTCCCCATTCACAGTTTCTTGGCAGCAAATGTTCTGAGAACACAGTATGGCCCCACAGAAAAGACAAAGGACAGGGTTCTTTCGCTCATCATCTGCAGAGCGTGGGCACCTCAAAAAGGAAGAAAACATTCAGTATGGTGGAGGAATAAAAAAAAGCATGATATATCCAGTTAGCAATGAAAAAGGTTTTCATCACTGGCTACTCTGCAGTAAAGAAAGCTATTAAAACACAAGGAAACATTTAATTAAACGATTCCTCCTAAATAGTTCCCTCTAAGAAGACTTAACAAATAATATGATTAATCCATAAGAAAGTTTATTATTAAATATAGTGTCCTGAAATTCTCATAAAGTTTAACAATTAAATATGACTTAAAATTGAGATGTATTTATAGAATACAGTCTTCATCAGGCATAACCAATTTATAGTCAACTGCCTCCTCTTGATTGGTTTAATCGAGCTTGTGTCCTATGTTGGAGGAATATGACCTTGTACATGCACAATTTTTTAAAATAACAAATTGCAGGAAGGGTTCAAACACATTTCTCCCCCATTTCTTTGAGGTATTGAGATCTTTAGGGTTGAAATGAGAGACCGCAGTCTTTGAGTTGATGCCCTCTTCCATCTGGAAACACAATAAGTCTTAGGAAGAAAAAAGTGATAGAGTTGACTTACTTGAACCTTTTTGTAGTACTGAAAGTAGTACTTTGAAATTAGACCATTTTACATAGTGGCATGGTATGGCCTTGCTATAATGCCCCTCTCAAAGAAGGTATCACTCTCTGAATTAAAGTGATAATGGTTATCATTTACTTATCTATCTACTTTTTAGTGAGAGAGACAGACAGGAAAAAGAGAGGGATAAGCATCAACTCATAGTTATGGCACTCTTAGTTATTCATTGATTGTTTCTCATACATGCCATGACCGGGGGCTTCAGCCAAGCCAGTGACCCCTTGCTCAAGCCAGCGACATTGGGCTTAAGCCAGCAACCTTGGGCTCAAGCCAGCAACCTTGGGCTCAAGCCCAGTGACCTTGGGCTTCAAGCCAGCAACCACAGAGTCATGTCTATGATTCCATGCTTAAGCCAGCTGTGCCACCACCTAGTCAGGCACTCTTTCTCCTTCACTTAAAAAAAAATTAATTAGAACTCTCAGCAAACACAACTAACTCTTAAATTTTTAATAAAGTATACCAATTAGTGTACAAAGTGACAATTAGTAGTCCTTACTCATATGTTAAATAACTTGCTATCATTTGAAGGAACCAATGTTAAGGGGTTGCAGTTTAGGATCATTTTGAAGTCTTTTTTTTTTTTTTAACAGAGACAGAGAGTCAGAGAGAGGGACAGATAGGGACAGACAGGCGGGAACAGAGAGAGATGGGAAGCATCAATTATTAGTTTTTCGTTGCGACACCTTAGTTGTTCACTGATTGCTTTCTCATATGTGCCTTGACCACGGGCCTTCAGCAGACCGAGTAACCCCTTGCTCGAACCAGCGACCTTGGGTCCAAGCTGGCAACCTCAGGGTCTCGAACCTGGGTCCTCCGCATCCCAGTCTGACGCTCTATCCACTGCGCCACTGCCTGGTCAGGCCATTTTGAAGTCTTGAAGAGCCTTTCCTGGCTCTGCTCTGAGAATCACTGCTCTATAGAAACAACTAAGGAATACTTTGAGCCATGAAGCCAAGAAGTTTAAATTTTCCATCCATGGCAGGGGCAGTTTATATTCCAGCCTCCATTGCCAGATAGAACTGATCTTGAAGTTGGCTCCTTGATATTTGTCTCATGCAGATTAATATCAACTAAAAAAGTGGTTGAGTCACTTAATCTCTCAACCCTCAAAAAACTTAGCTAGATGATTTCAAAGAATACATCCAGCTCTAAGTTCAGTGATTTTCCTAATCTTAGGGCTGCATTGCTACCACAGAAGCCCAGTCAATAGGTATTATCTCCTAGGCATTAAAAGGTATCTATCATGCTGTTGACTCTCAAGAGGATCTGAAAAGAGTATTAGTCATTAATCATAGTAAGGATCCTCCTGGATGATATTACAGCTTTCAAGTAAAAATTAAAATAAATCTTCTGGAATCACCCCATTTTCCTCTATAAGATGGCTAGTGACTCAGACTGCCATCCTGTCTTTTTTTTTTCTCTGGTATTTTTCTGTAGTGAGATGTGGGGGGAGGCAGATGGACAGACTCCCGCATGCGCCCAACCAGGATCCACCCTCAGTGCCTGGGCCAATTTTGCTCCAATGGAGCCTTGGCTGTGGGAGGGAAGAGACAAAGAGAAAGGAGAGGGGGAAGGGTGGAGAAGCAGATGGGTGCTTCTCCTGTGTGCCCTGGCCGGGAATTGAACCTGGGACTTCCACACGCTGGGCTGATGCTCTACTGCTGATCCAACTGGCCAGGGCCTACCATCCTGTCTTAAAGGTGAAAGATGTTGGCTTTATCCAAAAAAAAAAAAAAAAAAAAAAGAGTTGCAGCCTGACTGGTAGTGGTGCAGTGGATAGTTTTCACCTGGGTCACTGTCGTTCCAGGTCCAAAAACCCCAAGGTTGCTGGCTTGAGCACAGGTTTATCGGTCAATGCACAAGAAAGCAATCAATGAACAACTAAGGTACCGCAATAAATGCTTCTCATCTCTTTCCCTTCCTGCCTGTCTGTCTCTATCTGTCCCTCTATCTTAAAAAAAAAAAAAAAGAAAGTAGACAGATGTGACAGACAGGAAGGGAGAGCAATGAGAAGCATTAACTCGTCGTTGTAGCACTTTAGTTGTTCATTGATTGCTTTCTCATATGCTCATGTGTCCCCGATGGAGGGGGGGCAGGGCAGGGGGAGCGCTCCAGCTGAGCCAATGTCCTCTTGCTCAAGCCATCAACCTTGGCTTCAAGCCAGTGGCCATGAGGTCATGTCTACGATCCCACGCTCAAGCTGGTAATCTCAGGGTTTTGAACCTGGGTCCTCAGCATCCTCAGGCAACACTATACCCACTGTGCCACTGCCTGGCCAGGCAAGGGAATTCTAATTAACTTAGATTTACTAAGAAGTTTGGCTAAGGACAATGCTTAATAACATTACAAAACTCCTAAGTGAACTTTGGGATTCCTGCAATTTGTGAAAAGGATGCTTTGTTACTTCATCATCAATGAAGTGCTGAATGGGCTTTATCTTTTAGGCTGATGAGATTCTTGCCTTTTAATTACAAGTCACTGCTAATTTCATGTCATCATTATCAATCTGGTTTGCTAAGGGTGGTAGTGTGATGCCACCTGAGTGTGAAGGATACATAATTGCATCAATAATAATTTTTTATTATTAATATAAAATTTTAATTGATTTTAGAGAGAGAGGAAGAGAGCAAGAAAGAAACATCAATTTGTTGTTCCACTTATCCATCTATCCATTGGCTGATTCTTTTATGTGCTCTAACTATGGGCCGAACCTGCAACCTTGGCATATTGGGACGATGCTCTAACTAACTGAGCTGCTCAAGCCAGGGCTTTCCTTGGCTTATTATTTTTAAGACATGATGAACTGTGATTCAAATATGAAATATTTCCATACCAATAGCTTAAACAGATATGAATATAATTTATCTATTCAGTGATATTTCATTGGTGGTGTTCTGCTCACAAATTTATACTACTCAAATAAGTTACATCATACTATATATATCAAGGTAAGCGTAATACAAAAAATAACAGTTAACTTTACAGGACATTATTTTAGAGGACTATGTCCTTAAGTTCTTACTATTCTCTTACAAAGTGACTACCAGGTAATCCACAGATGGTATTAGTAATCAGTAGAACGTAACTTGTTTATTTTACTTCTCGTCAGTCCCAATTATTAGCTTTTATAAATTTAAAAGTGATCAGTGAAAACAAAACGGAAAAAGAAGAATATAAAGGAAAGTTCAAGAAATAATGCTTTAGAGTAGTGTTTAATCTGACTGAGGTAGAGGGGACAGGGTACACAAAAAGGTTAAGGAGGTGTACTCCCTCTTTCCGTTATCCAGGCTTGAACCTGAGTAACAATGCTATTATCTGTTTTTTTTTTTAAAGACTTTATTCATTTTAGAGAAAGAGAGAGAGAGAGAGAGAAAGAGAGAGAGGAGGGAGGAGCAGGAAGCATCAACTTCCATATGTGCCTTGACCAGGCAAGCCCCAGGGTTTTGAACCAGTGACCTCAGCATTCTAGGTCCACGCTTTATCCACTGCGCCACCACAGGTCAGGCTATTATCTGTTTTAGTATAATAATGGGACTCCATATGATTTTGTTTTTAAAAAAAGGGTTGGTTCTTCAGTGTTATTTCATTGAATGAATGTGATTACTATACTGTAATGAATGTAAAAACAATGTTTAAAGGTATATGAACAATCATTCTTAGAATAGTAGAGAGAAAGAGAGAGAGAAAAAAGTTTATTGTAGCTTTAAAAAAACTGAGAAGGGATGTCAGAGGATGGTGGAGCAGGGAACTCCAGGAAACAGTTCCTCTACCAAAACAATAAGTATTGACCTTGCAAGAACTGTTGGAAGCAACTATTTAGAACTCCGGAGTGTAGATGAACACTGCACTGTCCAGAGAAGACCTGACAAAGAAAGAGACTGGGAAATTTCAGTGAATTGTAGCATTCTGTGTAGAGGCTATCACCCCTATGGGAGTGGCTGCCTGTAATCCTAGTACAGCTGCTGGTGCCAAAATGGGCAATAGAAACCACGTCCTCAAAAATCTGGGTTGTATATTTAGTTCTGCCTGGCAGTTCACTGAGTGGCTGGGCAGAGAGACTGGCCATTGTTTCAACCACCATGGGCTGAAGTGACTTCCTTGTCAGTGACGGTGGAAGGATTTAAAGAGACAGAATATTCTTTATATTTTTTTCTTTTAATTTCTTATTGGATCCCAAGAATTTAAGGAAATCTCTGTCAGTTCACTGGCTGACTACAGAAATAATGAAACAAAGACTTCAGTGAACACACAACAAAGAATAAAATCTTTGCAGAAATAGTTTGGAAAAGTCACTAAACAGACAATGACAGCCTTTATCAAGTGTTAGGATGGGTGGAGGCAGGGAGGGAGACTGATTTCCCGAGTTATTAGCTTATAATATGTCAAAATGTCTAGATCTCAATAAAACGTACAATTAAAAAAAAAAAACACTAAAAAGTCCACTCACAGAAAAGAAATCGAAAGAAACCATTCCTATGGAAGCCAAGACATGAGACTTAATAAACTTTAAAAGAGCTCTCTTAAGTGTGTTAAAAGAGCTGAAGGAAACCAATGACAAAAATCTAAAAGAAATTAACTGCTCGATTGTTTTCCATAGTAGCTGTACAAGTTGATATTCCCACCAGTAGTAAATGAGGGTTCTTTTTTCTCCACAATCTCTCCAACACTTGTTATTACCTGTCTTGTTGATAATAGCCACTCTAACAGGTGTAAGGTGATATCTCATTGTAGCTTTGATTTGCATTTTCCTAACAGCTAGTGATGTTGGACATCTTTTCCTATATCTGTTGGCCATTTGTATGTCTTCTTGGGATAGCTGTCTATTCAGGTCCTCTGCTCATTTTTTAAAAAAGATGTTACTTATTCATTTTAGAGAGGGGAGAGAAAGAGAAAGAGAAGGGGAAGAGAAGCAGGAAGCATCAACTCTCATATGTGCCTTGACCAGACAAGTCAGGATTTTGAACTGGTGACCTCAGTGGTCTAGGTCGATTCTTTATCTACTGTACCACCACAGGTCAGACATAACTGGACTGAACATAGATAAATCTTGAGAATATTATGCTAAGTGAAATAAGCCAGTCAGAGAAAGATAAGTACCATATGATTTCACTTATATATGGAATCTAATGAAGAAAATAAACTAACAAGCAAAACAGAGACAGACTCATAGATAAAGAGCAGGATGACAGCTGTCGAGGGGTGTGGAGATTTGGGGGACTAGGTGTGGGGGTGGCAGAATTGAGCAGAGAAAAAAAGACCAATCATGGACATGGACAACAATGTGGTGATTGTGGGGGAAGGGGGCTGGGGAGGATGAAGGAGGGAATGGGGGGATAAATAGTGATGAAGGAAGACTGGACTTGGGGTGGTGAATACACAATATAGAGTACAGATAATGTGTTGTGGAATTGTGCACCTGAAACCTGTATAACTTTGTTAACCAATGTCACCCAATACGTTCAATTAAAAGAAGAATAAAAATAAAAGAAGCTAAGAATATGATTTCATTCATATGTGGGATATAAAACTGAAACTAGGCACTGGCCGGTTGGCTCAGCAGTAGAGTGTTGGCCCAGCATGTGGAAATCCCAGGTTCAATTACTGACCAGGGCACATAGGAGAAGCGCCCATCAGCTTCTCCACCCCTACCCCTCTCCTTCCTCTCTGTCTCTCTCTTCCCCTCCCGCAGCCAAGGCTCCATTGGAGCAAAGTTGGCCCGAGCACTGAGGATGGCTCCATGGCCTCCACCTAAGGCGCTAGAATGGCTCTAGTTGCAACGGAGTGATGCCCAAGATGAGCAGAGCATCGCCCCCTAGTGAGTATGCTGGGTAGATCCTGGTTGGGCGCATGTAGGAGTCTGTCTGCCTCTCTCCGCTTCTCACTTCAGAAAAATACAAAAACAAATTTTAAAAAAACAAACAAAATAACTTGAAACTAGCCTTGCCTGTAGTGGCGCAGTGGGTGGAGTGTTAACCTGGAATACTGAGGTTGCCGGTTCGAGGTCCTGACCTTGCCTAGTCAAGACACATATGAGAAGCAACAAATATAAGTTGATGCTTCCTGCACCTCCCTCCTCTTTCTCTTTCTCTCTCTCTCCCCTCTCTTTAAAAATCAATAAATAAGCCTGACCAGGCGGTGGCGCAGTGGATAGAGCGTCGGACTGGGATGCAGAGGACCCGGGTTCGAGGCCCCGAGGCCGCCAGCTTGAGTGCGGGCTCATCTGGTTTAAGGAAAAGCCCACCAGCTTGAACCCAAGGTGGCTGGCTCCAGCAAGGGGTTACTAGGTCTGCTGAAGGCCCGCGGTCAAGGCACATATGAGAAAGCAATCAATGAACAACTAAGGTGTTGCAACGCGCAACGAAAAACTAATGATTGATGCTTCTCATCTCTCTTCGTTCCTGTCTGTCTGTCCCTGTCTATCCCTCTCTCTGACTCACTCTCTGTCTCTGTAAAAAATAAATAAATAAATAAAAATTTAAAATGTAAAAAAAAAAAAAATCAATAAATAAAATCTTTAAAACTGAAACTCACAGACACAGACAACAGTATGGTGGTTACCAGAGAGAAGGGGCTGGAGGGTAGTAAAGGGTGAAAGTGGCCAAATATATGCTGACAGGAGATGATTTGACTCTGGGTGATGGGCACACAATGCAATATATAGATCTTGTATCACAGAAAATGTACACTTGAAACCTATATGATCCTATTAAACAATGTCCCCCTGAATATTTAATTTTAAAAAAAGGAGCAAAGCCTTAGAAATTTATGGGACACCATCAAGCATACCAACATATATATAATGAGAATCCTAGAAAGACAAGAGAAAAAAATTTAAAGAAATAATGGCCCTAAACTCCCCAAATTTGTTGAAAGACATGAATCTATACATCCAATAATCAAACTAAACTACAAGCAGGACAAATTCAGAGATCAACACTGAGACACATGATAATCGGAAACAGAGTTAATGTATGCTATTAAAACTAAGTTAGTATCAATTCAAACTAAATTTAGGACATTAACTATAATCCCTATAAATATCCAACAAAGTGACAGGGTGTAAGGTCAACACACAAAAATTAGTTGTGTCTTATTTTGATTTTTTAAAATTAATTTTAGAGAGAGACAGGAACATCGATCTGTTCCTGTATGTGTCCAGACCGGGGATCAAACCAGCACTTTCTGCACTTTGGGACAATGCTCTAATCAATTGAGCTATCTGGCCAGGGCAAAAATTAGTTGTGTTTTAATACATCAACAATGAATAATACAAATAAGAAATTAAGAAAACAATTTCGCCTGACCGATGGTAGCACAGTGGATAGAGCATTGACCTTGATGCTGAGGTCCCAGGTTCAAAACCCCGAGGACACTGGCTTGAGCATAGGCTCATCCCACTTGAGCCCAAAGGTTGCTGGCTTGAGCAAGGAATCACTGGCTCGGCTTTAGCCTCCTGGTCAAGGCACATACGAGAAGCAAACAATGGACAACTAAAAGTGACACAAGTAAGAGTTGATGCTTCTCATCTCTCTTCCTCTCTCCCTTCTTATCTGTCTCGTGTGTGTTCAAAAATAAAAAAGAAAAAGAGAAGAAAACAACTTCATTTACAATAGCATCCAAAAGAATAAAATACCTAGGAATAAATTTAACCAAAAAGGGAAAGACTTGCACACCGAAAACTACAAACATGGCAGAAATAAATTAAAGGAGACTTAAATACAGGAAGGCATCCATGCTCATGATACAGAAGACTGCAGAAATGAAGCTGCCAATCCCCAAATTCATATGTAACTGCAAGGGATCCCAAGTAATCAAAATAATATTGAAAAAGAAAATGCTGGAAGGCTCAAATATTACAATTGCAAAACTTACTACAGAGCTATAGTAATTTAAAAGTATGGTACTAGCATATGAATATTAGTTGAGTGATCTTAGTTGAATTTGCTTATGCTCAGTGTGATTTCTATCTTAGTGGTCCCGAAATAATTCTCCTATTTTCACTGGTCCCCAAGTGTAAAAAGGTTGAAAACAACTGATACAGAATAATGGCATAAGACCGAGAGCCCAGAAATAAACCCAAACATCTATAATTAACTGATTTGCGAGGTGAATGCCAACACTGTTCAATGGGAGAAAAACAATCTCTTGAGAAAGAGTGCTAGGACTGACCAGGTGGTGGCGCAGTGGATAAAGTATTGGTCTGGGATGCTGAGGAACAGGTTTGAAACTCTGAGGTTGCTGGCTTGAGTGCAGGCTCATCTGGCTTGAGCACAGGCTCACCAGCAGAGGTCGCCAGCTTGAGTGTGGGATCATAGATATGACCCCATGGTCACTGGCTTGAGCCCAAGGTCGTTGGCTTGAGCAAGGGGTCACTCGCTCGGCTGGAGTTCCCAGATCAAGGCACATACATATGAGAAAGCAATCAATAAACAACAAAGGTGGTACAATGAAGAATTGATGCTTCTTCTCTCTCCCGCAAAAAAAAAAAAAAAAAAGATACTGGGACAACACTTTAGATTCAGTTGAAAAGAAGAAAGTTGGATCTCCTAGCTTACTATAAAAAATTAACTGAAAATGGATCCACAGCCTAAATCTAAGAGCTATAAATTTATTAGTAAAAAACATAGGAGTAAATCTCCATGACCTCAGATTTGGCAATGAATTCTTACTGTAGACATGAAAAGCACAAGCAACAACAACAACAAAAATAAATAGAGAAAATGGACTTTTATGCATCAAATGACTATGAAAAATATAAAAACACAACCTATAAAATAGAATAAATTATTTTCAAATTAAAAATCTGATAAGGGTTTAACATCCAGAATATAGAAAGGACTGTAAAAACTCAACAACAAAACAATCCAATTACAAAATTGGCAAAGGACTTGAACAGATGTTTCTCTAAAGAACATATATAAATGTCCAACAAGCTATGAAAAGCTGTCTGTCTAATATCACTGGTCATTAAGGAAATGTATATCAAACTACAATGAGCTACTATTTTACACCCACTAGGATGGCTTTAATTAAAAAACAAATAAAACAGAATATAAGTGTTGGTGAGGATAGGGAGAAATAGCCTTCATACATTGCTAGTTAGGAATGTAAAATGGTACAGTTGTGGAAAACAGTTTAGTGGATCCTCAAAAAGTTAAACATAGAATTACTGTAATGACCTAGGAATTCCACACCTAGGTAAAATTACTCAAGAGAAATTAAAATCCATGTCTAAACAGAACTTTGTACATGAATGTTTCTAGTAGCTTAATTCATTAAATCAAAAGGGCAACACCATTTAAGTGCCCATTAATGGATGAATGAATAAACAAACTTTGGTATATACATACAATGGAATAGTATTTAGCCAAGAAAGAAAAAAAAAGTACTGATACATGCTACAACTTGGATGAACCTTGAAAACATTAAGTTAAGTGAAAGAAGCCAGAAACAAAAGGTCATATATTGTATGATTCCTCTTTTATAATATAGCCAGAATAGGCAAATCCATGGAGACAGAAAGCAGATTATTGGTTGCCAGGGGATCAGGAAAGAGGGGCAGGGGGAATGATTATTTAGTGGATACAAGGTGTTTCTTTGGGGTGATGTAAAAGTTTTGAAAACTAGAGGGAGGTGATGGTTGCACATATTGTGAATATACAAAATGCCACTGAATTATATACTTTATCATTTTAATTGGTGTTATGTGGTTTTCATACACACACAAAGACACACACAAAGATGTTTGACAATCACTGTCATAAAGAATGCTCAGTGGTCATTTTAAATGACGTTTGCTAGTGGTGATATATACCAACTACAAGCTCAAAAAAATTTAAATATATATTTCTTCTTACCTGAAATGAGAAGCTTGATTTAGGAGGCAGCTATAGTCATCAGGAAGCTCTATCAAACTATTTCTTTTTCTAGGATACCTAAAAATGTAATTTAAAAGGCAATTTAATTTATCAGGAAATGAGCCCAGATAAAAAAATTAACCAATAAAGAATGTCTTAAAAATAACAACAACAAAGAATCTATACTTACAATTCATACTAATTCCCACTGTTTGAATTAATCAAAATTGCTCAGCCTAGAATTCCAAATCCTTCATCAGCTAACGTCCTTTCCAAACTCAACTTCCACAATTTCCTAAGACTAAATTGTTCTACCTAGATTTCTATACAGTCTAGGAAGGTAACATAAAGTAGTGGTTAAGAACACAACCTCTATGACGTCAGAGTGATGGCGCGGTAGGAAGCGATACCGATAAATCTCCCCATAAACTCAACAAGATCTTCAACCAGAAACAGAAAAACCTATCCTTGGAGCCTTTAGATGTTTCGCGACACACCCGAAGGTATGCAAAGAACAACAACAACAAAAAAAAGCCACAAGTAAAAGCTCCAAGAAGGACACAACAAAACCAAATTTAAACTGTGACAACAAAAAGAAAGGGGGGGAGAGGAGGGAGATGAACAGTAGCAAAGGACGATGGAGTGCAAAAGTACTCACAAAATAGTGCACTACAATGAACAGGGTAGGAACCCTTTTCATTACTTAATGATAACCACCATTGAAAAAACCACCACAGAAGCACATGATTTAAAAAAGACAGCAACAGAGGAAAGATGTATGGAACACAACCAAATAAAAACAAAAGATAGAAAAATGAAAGAGAAGGATCAAACAAGACACAAAACTAACAGAAAGCAATCTATAAAATGGCAATAGGGAACTCACAAGTGTCAATAATTACACTAAATGTAAACGGATTAAACTCACCAATAAAAAGGCACAGAGTAGCAGAATGGATTAAAAAAGAAAATCCAACTGTATGCTGCCTACAAGAAACTCATCTAAGTAACAAGGATAAAAATAAATTCAAAGTGAAAGGCTGGAAAACAATACTCCAAGCAAATAACATCCAAAAAAAAGCAGGCATAGCAATACTCATATTTGATAATGCTGACTACAAGACAACAAAAGTACTCAGAGACAAAAATGGCCATTTCATAATGGCTAAGGGGACAATGAATCAAGAAGACATAACAATTCTTAATATATATGCACCAAACCAAGGAGCACCAAAATATATAAGACAGCTACTTATTGACCCTAAAACAAAAAATGACAAAAATACAATCATACTTGGAGACCTCAATACACCGCTGACGGCTCTAGATCGGTCATCCAAACAGAGAATCAACAAAGATATAGTGGCCTTAAACAAAACACTAGAGCACCTGGATATGATAGACATCTACAGGATATTTCATCCCAAAGTGACTGAGTATACATTTTTCTCCAATGTACATGGATCATTCTCAAGAATTGACCATATGTTGGGCCACAAAAACAACATCAGCAAATTCAGAAAAATTGAAGTTGTACCAAGCATATTTTCTGATCATAAAGCCTTGAAACTAGAATTCAATTGCAAAAAAGAGGAAAAAAATCCCACAAAAATGTGGAAACTAAACAACATAATTTTAAAAAATGAATGGGTCAAGGAAGAAATAAGTGCAGAGATCAAAAGATATATACAGACAAATGAAAATGACAATACGACATATCAGAATCTATGGGATGCAGCAAAAGCAGTGATAAGAGAGAAGTTCATATCACTTCAGGCATATATGAACAAACAAGAGAGAGCCCAAGTGAACCACTTAACTTCACACCTTAAGGAACTAGAAAAAGAAGAACAAAGACAACCCAAAACCAGCCGAAGAAAGGAGATAATAAAAATCAGAGCAGAAATAAATGAAATAGAGAACAGAAAAACTATAGAAAAAATTAATAGAACAAGGAGCTAGTTCTTTGAAAAGATCAACAGAATTGACAAACCCTTGGCAAGACTTACCAAGGAAAAAAGAGAAAGAACTCATATAAACAAAATCCAAAATGAAAGAGGAGAAATCACCACGGACATCATAGATATACAAAGAATTATTGTGGAATACTATGAAAAACTTTATGCCACTAAATTCAACAACCTAGAAGAAATGGATAAATTCCTAGAAAAATACAACCTTCCTAGACTGAGTCAAGAAGAAGCAGAAAGCCTAAACAGACCTATTAGCAGAGAAGAAATAGAAAAAACCATTAAAAACCTCCCCAAAAATAAAAGTCCAGGCCCAGACGGCTATACCAGTGAATTTTATCAAACCTTCAAAGAAGACTTGGTTCCTATTCTACTGAAAGTCTTCCAAAAAATTGAAGAAGCAGCAATACTTCCAAACACATTTTATGAGGCAAACATAACCCTCATACCAAAACCAGGCAAGGATGGCCCCCCCCCCCCAAAAAAAAAGAACATAACCTCTGAAACCAGACCCAGTTACAAACCCTCAATTTTCTGACACCTGATAAGGCACTAAATCTAAGCCTGTATTTTCTGTTCTGAAATTTAGGATGAAAATCTTATATTTTCTTAATCATAAGGCACACTCTCAATTTAACAGCATATTTTTGGGGAGGACATAAAAGACTCATGCTGATTTTAAAAATGTTATGTGAATATCAAGGAACTGCATGGAGCTACTGAAGACTCAATAAGAAATTGAAGTGAAACATAATATACTTAGTATTTGATACATGTTTGCAACTGTTATTCACTGCTATCATACTAGATACAACAAAAGCCTTGCTTGAATGCCTTGGGGAAGGTCATCTGAATACCATGGAATTCTCTTCTTAAACCTCGAACAATTTTAATTCTATAATTCCTTCGATGTGAAGCTAAAAATGGTCTCCTTTAAGACTAACCTGTGTCATTAAGAATCTTTAACTCTTTTAATTTTTATAGCATAACAGTATATTCCATATACATGGGTGGGCAAAAGTAGGTTAAATTACCAGCCACCATTACCTAAAAGATAAATCATAAATCATAAGAATGCAAAATAATAATAATGACAATACAAATAAATATTAATACACAAATAATACAAGAATAAACTGTTTCATGTACTCACAACTGTAAACCTATTCTTGCCCACCTCTGTATCATCATATTTTATCATATGTATTGAGTTTATGTACATAATTTGGTTATAAATTACTCATTACAAAAAGCTGAATGTGTTATATCTTTTAATTCTCCCAGAGTATTTAGTACCACCCTGGGGAAACAGCAGATGTCTAAAAGGCACACAATGAACTGGTATAAAGGAAAAACGATACGAGATTTAACAGTCCTAAAATCTGTCCTCATTCTTTAAACTTTTCTCCATACTCTAACATCCTTCTTTTCTTGGTGATGTGAATACTACTGCGTCTGAGCAGAGAAGCTGGATTTGGAATCTCTAAATCACTAAAACTGGGTCAAAGGGATAGCATAAGCACATTTACAGGGAAGGTGAAAGAGTTCACAAGAGTTGAGAAAAGAAGGTGGCAATGGATATTGTCTCACAATGTTTGCTTCAGCCATAGAAAAATGGTACTGGTGTTATACTGAAGACTAGAGGGTCAGCTCCTCTGCTTGTTTATTGATGTAATTCAACAAGCTAATGAATGAGTCTCTAATGCTGGTGACAGCTCTTACTCCTCACATAGGATATGACAAGACAGCAAAGATTGCTAAAACAGCATACAATACTGGATTAACTTTAAAGGCAACTGCTATAGAACTTGGCTATTTCACAGCAGAACAGTTGGCTGGGTGGGTGAAGTCTAAGGACATGCTGGGTCCAAAGTGATTAAATAAGATTTTCTTTTTTTTTTTTTTTTTTTCATTTTTCTGAAGCTGGAAACAGGGAGAGACAGTCAGACAGACTCCTGCATGCGCCCGACCGGGATCCACCCGGCACGCCCACCATGGGGCGATGCTCTGCCGACCAGGGGGCGATGCTCTGCCCATCCTGGGCGTCGCCATGTTGCGACCAGAGCCACTCTAGCGCCTGAGGCAGAGGCCACAGAGCCATCCCCAGCGCCCGGGCCATCTTTGCTCCAATGGAGCCTTGGCTGCGGGAGGGGAAGAGAGAGACAGAGAGGAAAGTGCGGCGGAGGGGTGGAGAAGCAAATGGGTGCTTCTCCTGTGTGCCCTGGCCGGGAATCGAACCCGGGTCCTCCGCACGCTAGGCCGACGCTCTACCGCTGAGCCAACTGGCCAGAGCTAAATAAGATTTTCTTAATAAATATTTCTTAAACAAAAATAAGTAAATGTGAAGGGAAACCACTATTCAACTTGACTGTCTATAGCAGCACAGTCTGAACAGTATATGAAACCTCAGCACGTGCAAGGTCCAAAATGAATTTTAAAAATATAAATAACAGCCTGACCAGGTGGTGGAACAGTGGATAGTGATAGATCATCGGACTGGGAGGCAGAGGACACAGGTTTGAGACCTCGAGGTCACCAGCTTGAGCACTGGCTCATCTGGTTTGAGCAAAGCTCACCAGCTTGAGCCCAAGGTCCCTGGCTGGAGCAGGGGGTCACTTGGTCTGCTGTAACCACACATTCAAGACACATATGAGAAAGCAATCAATGAACAACTAAGGTATCTCAACAAAGAATTGATGTTTCTCATCTCTCTCCCTTCCTGTCTGTCTGTCCCTCTCTCCCTCTCTCTCTGTCACACACACACCAAAAAAACCCGTAAATAACATAACTGTATACAATTTTTGAATAAAAATTAAACAATGTACTTAATACAAGCCAGGCCCTGGAAGGGGAATACATAGAAGATAAGCATGCAGTTCTAGCCCTAGCTGAGTTTACTGCTTAAAGATGTGGTTGCTGAATGTTGGAGAGGCTGTGGAGAAAAAGGAACCCTCATTCACTGTTGGTGGGACTGTAAAGTAGTACAACCATTATGGAGGAAAGTATGGTGGTTCCTCAAAAAACTGCAAATAGAACTACCTTATGATCCAGCAATCCCTCTACTGGGTATATACCCCAAAACCTCAGAAACATTGATACGTAAAGACACATGTAGCCCCATGTTCATTGCAGCACTGTTCACAGTGGCCAAGACATGGAAACAACCAAAAAGCCCTTCAATAGAAGACTGGATAAAGAAGATGTGGCACATATACACTATGGAATACTACTCAGCCATAAGAAATGATGACATCAGATCATTTACAGCAAAATGGTGGGATCTTGATAACATTATAAGGAGTGAAATAAGTAAATCAGAAAAAAACAAGAACTACATGATTCCATACATTGGTGGAACATAAAAATGAGACTAAGAGACATGGACAAGTGTGTGGTGGTTACCAGGGGTGGGGGGAGGGAGGACAGGGGGAGAGTTAGGGGGAGGGGGAGGGGCACAGAGAACTAGATAGAGAGTGGCGAAGGACAATCTGACTTTGGGCGAGGGGTATGCAACATAATTTAATGACAAGATAACCTAGACATGTTTTCTTTGAATATATGTACCCTGATTTATTAATGTCATCCCATTACCATTAATAAAAATTAAAAAAAAAAAAAAAAAAAAAAGATGTGGTTGCTGGCAGGTATACACGCACACGTTAGCACACACAAGATGACATTAATTAGGGTCGGCTTCCGGAAGGAAGTGATATTTGAATTGGCCCTTGAGTAAGACTGAGGGCCATAACTTAAGGGAGATAGGAGAGCTAAGGAAAAGTTTTGCTGGTTAGTCTTTTTTTTTTAAGCATTTTAATTTTAATTTATTTATTTAGTGACACAGACAGAGAGAGGGATAGACAGGAAAGGAGAGAGATGAGAAGCATCAATTCTTTGTTGTGACACCTTAGTTGTTCATTCATTGTTTTCTCATATATGCCTTGATGGGGTTGGGGGGGATGTTGCTACAGCCGACCGAGTGACCCCTTGCTCGAGCCAGAGACCTTGGGCTCAAGCTGGCGACCTCAGGGTCTCGAACCTGGGTCCTCCACATCCCAGTCTGACATTCTATCCACTGCACCACTGCCTGGTCAGGCTCGCTAGGTAGTCGTGAAGCATAAATATTGTAAGGGAGGAAGAAGGAAATATACTGCTCACAAAAATTAGGGGATATTTTAAAATAAATATAAAGTGATAAAATATTTTCTAATTTTTGTGAGCAGTGTAGTTCTATTTATATCTTCCTGTTTTCTCAAAGGAAAAAAGTAGAATATAGAAATACTGTCACTACTCTCTGATTTGAATATACCAGCAGTCAAAGATGCCATCTCTTCTTTTGTCTTTTAATAGGATTGCACTCACTTAAGGAAGAGGAACTGGTGACATCAAACTACTTGGGAAAAGCATATGTCTTTTAAAAGCATAGCCATTCCAAGAAAATAAACAAATGTAGGAAGAATCTGATTTCTTGCAAAGACCAAACAGAAATGTAGGAAACAATGCACTGAGTGATAATAAAGAAGACAATACTAGAAAGTATGCACAATTTGTAGATCTTGGGTTAAAGGATTGAAAAGTAAAACCAACCTGACTACCATGCTTTTTTGCTTCAAACAGTTTAATAAGGCAGGATCTGCACACCACCTATATGAGGAGCCAAGAGAAAAAGCAAATGAATCATCAAAACTTCCATACAATATATATCATCAAGTTACTCTTTCCAAATCTTTTGGTCCTGTCTTTCCAAGTTACTTCCCCCAGATTTCTTTTATCTTATATCTTGCCCCTTTCTCTCTTACAATGTTTGTATCTTCCTATTTATTTCCCTCCTTTTTATTTCTCTTTTAAAGGGTTTATCAATCAAGGTCCTACTAGAAAAGCAAAACCATTCTAAGTAGTTCAACCAGGATTTGGTAGTAAAGGTCAGAGAAGGGCTGAGAAGCAAACCAGGAGACAAAAAGGCAAGGCAACCCAGTGACTAGGTAATAACAGGAAGCTCCCACATCTCCCAGGCTGGAGGAAAAGAAAATACATATGGAATTACTGAAGCTCAGGGGCTAGGGTCACCAATAGATACTGGAACCACAGCCGCCTTGTCTGGTAGGAACTAGAGCAGGGGTCGGGAACCTATCGCCCGCGAGCCAGATGTGGCTCTTTTTTTTTTTTTTTTTTTTTTTTTCCTTCTTTTTCTTTTTCATTTTTCTGAAGCTGGAAACAGGGAGAGACAGTCAGACAGACTCCCGCATGCGCCCGACCGGGATCCACCCGGCACACCCACCAGGGGTGGTGCTCTGCCCCCCAGGGGGCGATGCTCTGCCCATCCTGGGCGTCGCCATGTTGCGACCAGAGCCACTCTAGCGCCTGAGGCAGAGGCCACAGAGCCATGCCCAGCGCCCGGGCCATCTTTGCTCCAATGGAGCCTTGGCTGCGGGAGGGGACGAGAGAGACAGAGAAGAAAGCGCGGCGGAGGGGTGGAGAAGCAAATGGGCGCTTCTCCTATGTGCCCTGGCCGGGAATCGAACCCGGGTCCTCCGCACGCTAGGCCGACGCTCTACCGCTGAGCCAACCGGCCAGGGCCAGATGTGGCTCTTTTGATGGCTGCATCTGGCTCGCAGGCAAATCTTTAATAAAAAAAATAACAACGTAACGTTAAAAATATAAAACATTCTCATGTATTACAATCCATTCATTTCCTACCGCTCATGCTTATGGTTGCGGGTGGCTGGAGCCAATCACAGCTGTCCTCCAGGACAACACCAAATTTTTATTGGATAATGCATAATGTACACGGGTCGTTGTATGGCTCTCACGGAATTACATTTTAAAATATGTGGCGTTCATGGCTCTCTCAGCCAAAAAGGTTCCCGACCTCTGAACTAGAGCCACAGCAGAGCTATAGACACAGGCAGAGATGTTGCACATGAAAGGGAGAGCAGGTCTAAGCACTTAGGCTTCTCTCATCCCCCTGGCTTCCAATATTCTGCCAGTGTCTCCCACTGGCTGGACATAGGCCGAAGCCAACTGACAAGTGAAGGCAGACTTGGGAAGGCCTGCAGGGGTCGTCAGTCTCCTGCACTACAGAGCACAGGATGAGGAAAGTCTTTGAGGTAAGCAGGGCCAGGAATGGTACAAGGGCAAGGACTTTCTGTTTCAAGGTTTAAACTTTTTATCACTTGACTATACTAGAATTAGTAAGTTCAAAACATATCAGTTCCAAGAATATAAAAGATTAGCACACCCCACTGTGATTATTATACTTTACATAAAGCATAATACTGATTTTTTTGACCCATTTTGATTAATTTTTAACACACTGGAGTCAGAATACCTCATGAGAAATGAGGAAACACAGAAAAGAACCTAACAGAAGAAAGAAGAGTGCAAGGAAAGGTGACAGAAGACAGGCAGACATCTACACAAATCCTGACATGAGCACAAAGGGGAAAAACAGTGACTAAAGAAAAAGGCAGACAATTGAAGAGATTAAAGGAAGTCATAGGGAAATAAAGTAAGAGTAACACAATGAGAATTGATTATAAAAATACAGCAAAGATAAGGGTAAGGAGACTGGAGGATAGGAGGGTAAAGAGTAATCAGGAAGGCCAGTAAGTTAGAAAAAAAGTTTTTCTGAAAGACACATTTATCCCTGGGAAGTTAACTGATAAACCTTTCATCTTTTGACTTTTTTTCTCTTCAGTCACCCTCCTGAGATGTGTACTACCATGTGAAATGTGCTTTTTTTTTGTTTGTTTGTTTTGTATTTTTCTGAAGCTGGAAACGGAGAGAGACAGTCAGACAGACTCCCGCATGCACCCGACTGGGATCCACCCGGCACGCCCACCAGGGGAGACGCTCTGCCCACCAGGGGGCGATGCTCTGCCTTCTGGGGCCTCGCTCTGTTGCGACCAGAGCCACTCTAGCGCCTGGGGCAGAGGCCAAGGAGCCATCCCCAGCGCCCGGGCCATCTTTGCTCCAATGGAGCCTCGGCTGCGGGAGGGGAAGAGAGAGACAGAGAGGAAGGAGAGGGGGAGGGGTGAAGAAGTAGATGGGTGCTTCTCCTGTGTGACCTGGCCGGGAATCGAACCCGGGACTTCTGCACACCAGGCCGATGCTCTACCACTGAGCCAACCAGCCAGGGCCTGAAATGTGCTGTTTTTGATATAGGCCCAAGTGAGGTTCTTTTGATACTTGTGACTTTATGGCTGATGACAACATGACTTTTACCAACATGCCCTCTACCCTCCAATTTAAAACTGGGATGATGAGACAGTAACTCCTGGGAAAATAAGTGAAATGTTAGCATTGTGTGGAAAAAGCAAAATTCCAGCTGCCCATGTCTACAGTCTTATCCCCAATTCCTTCAGTGGGTGAATTAGGAATCTCATATTTTTGCCATCCCCTTTATTCAATGTTAATGAATGTAAAAGCTAGCAGTAATTTTAATTTAAAATTTCCAAACTGTACAATAACTCAACAATGATATTTTTGTTTCATAGTACCTCTGGAGGAGGGGCTTTACAGTATGCCAATATTCTTGGAAAAGGAGGAACAAATTTGTTGGTAAAGATAAGTAGCTACAGAGAGCACTGTACTCTCCTTCGGCAGAATCTGCAAGAGAATAAAAATATATTTAATAAGCACATTATTCTTACCTGGTCAACCTGTTAATGGAGTTTCTTTGTTGTTTATATTCATTTCTAAACCCCTTTACATACAATAGATCATATTTTGTACTCGATAAAACTGTAGGTGGCAAATAAGCTATAATAATCCTTGTAAAACATAAATCTGATTTGAGTCATTCTCCTGATCAGATGTCTCCAATGTCAAACCACCACATGATATAAAATACAAAGTCCTTATTGTGGCATAAAGGCCCCATATGACCTGCCCCTGGATGCCTCCTGGATCTCATTTCCTACCACCCTCCCCCTGTTCATTCTGTTTCAGCCACACTCTTTCTAAAATATTTATTGATTTTAGTGAGAGAGGAAGGGAGAGAAAGAGAGACAGACAGACAGGAACATCAATCTGTTCTTGTATGTGCCCTGACCAGGAATCAAACTGGCAACCTCTGTGCTTCAGGGCAGTGCTCTGACCACCCGGGCTATCCAGCCAGGGCCACACTCTTTACTATTCTTTGACTACATCAAGCAAAGCCTTTGCATTTATTGCTCTTGATGCATAGAAATATTCTTCCTTCAACTCTCTGTCCAGTTCAACCTAGTTTTCCTTTTTCGATGTCTTGTTGCTCAGTCTCCTCACAGAAAACCCTTTCCTATCAAAAAAATTCTCTATTTCCATGATCTGCTATAATTTTCTTTGCAGCATTCATCACCATTTGAAATAGCTATTTATATGTCGTTATATTTAGCCCTCTCTCAATAAAAGAAGGGACTTTACCTGCCATATTACAGCACTGACCAGATAAATAAATATGTGATTTTTAAAGAATGCAAACAACACATCTGTAAGGGTAACTGCTTAGAAAGTAGCATCCTATTTTATATAGAATCAGGGTAAGCCTATGTCCAATAAACCCTGCTAAAGTGAGTTCAAGGTAAAGAAATTGAGAGCCAATAAAGCTGATCAGTTTAATATCAAAGGATAAAAGGAAGAATATATGAACAATTTTGGTGACTCTTCCAAAATCATACAAATATTCTGATTTTTTACCCATACAAAGTCACAGGACACAAGGAGAAAGAAAATGACTCTGTTAGCTCTATTTGGCCTTGGTTTGATACTACAGTCCTTTCCCAGGAGAATCTTAATTCTTTTATAATATAAACATATGTTCCACACTTAAATGACAGAGTGTGTGGTAAAATTTTCCTTCTAGCTAGCCAAACAGTTCTCTTCCCTAAGGGGCAACCAATGTTTCCAATTTCTTGTTATTCCATCCTATCAGTTATATTCTGCATGCAGGCATTTTCTGAGTTCAAGCACATTAACTATACATAGAAAGGAGCCATAGGTTTTGTAGATTATAAGGCTAATAATCTTGATTTTTGCCTGACCACTAACCTACACCAGGACAGGGACACAAATGTTCAGTGAAAGCTGATAAAAGAGGTGGGGAATGGAGAACTGGTTGAGGTATGTTTCCTATAGTCCCACTTTGCAGAGTTTTGATCATTTTTTTCTACTTACTAGTAAGCAGGTCTTCAGGTGGAGTTACTCCAAGTAAATAGTAGAAAAACAATGAAGCACAACGAAGATAAGGAGTGATGCCATTCTTCAACGAGACCCACAAATACCAACCAGGAATACCACATCCAATGTAGCTAAGAGGCAATAATTCCAGAACAGAACAGAATGAGACTAAAACCCTGATTTTAAAAACACCCCCTTTCAAAAAGCATTTAAATAAATTTTTATCCATTTAATTTTTAAACATTTAAAACAAAATATTTAACTAGCTATAGCTTCAACTTTAAATCTAATAATAATTCCCTAAAGAAAACCACAAATCTTGCATCTTTCACCATGTAGATTTTTAAGACAAAAGAGCTACTTTCTTCTTTTTCCTAAACCTTATAATAAAATAGGGAGCAGATATATTAGTAACTAACCAAAGTAGTTAAGTTAGATAAAAAAAGTTAATACTTTCCTGATTTCTGTATTACATTAACTGGTGATTTGTAGGGTAGTAAACTATCTATCTTACATGATACTATAACAGTAAGACACAAAGATTAAACCATAATGGTTACTTCAGTTAATAACAATGTATTAATACTGGTTTATCAAATGTACCACACTAATGCAAGATGTAAAGAATAGGAGAAATTTGTAGAGAAAGGGAACAAATGGGAACTTTGTACTTTCTGTTCAGTTTTTCTGTAAACCTAAAATAGCTCTAGAAAATAGTCTATTAACATAAAAATAAACACAAACACACAAATTCAGAAAGTAAAGTTAAAAAAAACTTATGAAAACAAAGGGGAACTTGGCAGCAGGTGAAGCTCAGCAGATCACTCTTATACTTTTGTTTTAACCTCTGCATTGCCAATATATTTCACATATTACTCATACCAATCTTAAAAATCTATAATTAATTAAGTGTATCAACTGTATGGGTTGCTTTAAAAGGACAACATATTTTCTACATTTATTTAAAGTCTAAATGCTGCCATTTGTTAGAATTCTATCATCCTATGTCTATATTCCCACAACAGTTTGCAAGAGTAAACATGTACCAAAACTTCCTTCAGTCTTAGAAACAAATAAATGACTATTACTCCAAAAGCCCTTAAGATATGTTTAAAAATTAGATGTGAAGGGTAAACTCCACTCTCAAAAGGGCCAACAGCTTTCAAGACTCACATACAACTGGAGGGTAAATACAACCTACAGGAAACATTCCTTAAAAAAGGAGCTCAGATGGCCTGGCTGTTAGTTTTACTGAGCTCACCTTCTTCATAAAGTTACTGTAACAAATTTGTGAGGCAGGGCAGAGCTAGCTAATACACAGACAAAAATGGCCATACAAAGAAATATGCCACAAATGTATCAAGAGAAATCCCCAGAAAAAGAGTGAAATTAAATGGAAGCAACCAAACTACCAGATGCAGTGTGTATTTATTTGTTTATTTTGTTGATTTCAGAGAGAGGAAGGGAGAGAGCAGAAGAGAGACAGGAACATCTGTTCCTGTATGTGCCCTGATCTGGTATTGAACTAGCAACCTCTGAGCTGCAGGATGATGCTCTAACTAACTGAGCTATCTCTAGCCAGGGCCAGACACAGAGTTTAAAATAGTGGTTATTAGATGGCTCAAGAATCTTAGAGTAAGAATGGATGATCTCAGCAAGAACATAAATAAAGATATAGTTAGCATTAAAAAGGACATTGAAACCATAAAAAAAAAAAGAACCAGTCAGAAATAGAATATTTGAAATGAAGACTGCACTAGCGGAATCAACAGTAGGTTGGATGAAGCGGAAGATCGAATCAGTGATTGAGAGGATAAGAAAAACGAAAGCACAGAAGCAGAGCAGCAAAAGAAAAGAGGCTCAAGAAGGCTGAGGAAACTCTAAGAGAGCTCTGTGGCAACATGAAGCAAAACAACATCCGCATCATAGAGGTTCCTAAAGGAGAAGAGAATAAACAAGGGATAGAGAACTTGTTTGAAGAAATCAAAGCTGAAAACTTCCCTAAATTGATGAAGGAAACAGTCACATAAGTTCAAGAAGCACAGAGAATCCCATTAAAGATGACCCAAAGAGGCCCACACCAAGACATATTATAATTAAAATGCCAAAGGTAAGAGACAAAGAAACAATTAGGCCAGAAGGGATTGGCAAGAAACATTCAAAGTGCTGCAAAACAAGAACCTACATCCAAGACTACTCTATCCAGCAAAGCTATCACATAAAATTGAAGGAAAAATAAAAAGCTTCCCAGACAAAAAAAGGCTTGAGGAGTTCATTACCACTAAACCCATACTACAAGAAATGTTAAAGGGTCTGAATAAAAAAGAGGAAAGAAAAATACAAGTTGAGAAAAAGAAAATTATAGGTTTAAAGAATAAAATGGCAATAAATAAGCATATATCAATAATAAATGTAAATGAACTAAATGCTCCAATCAAAAGACACAGGATAGTGGCATGGATAAGAAAACAAGACCCGTAAATATGCTGTCTACAAGAGACCTACTTCAGAACAAAAGATACACATAGACTGGAATTGGAAGGAATGGGAAAAAAATATTGCATGCAAATGGAATGAAAAGAAAGCTGGGACAGCAATACTTATATCTGACAAAATAGCCTTTAAAACAAAGTATCGTAAGGGACAAAGGTGACTACATAATGATAAAGGGAGCTATGCAACAGGAGGATATAACCATTGTAAATATTTATGCACCCAATATAGGAGCACCTAAAGATATAAAGCAGATTTTGATGGACATAAAGGGTAAGATAGACAGCAATACAGTAATAATAGGGGACTTTAACAACCTACAACCTCAATGGGTAGATCCTGAGATAGAAAATCAACAAAGAAACAGCGGCCTTAAATGACACACTGAATCAACTGGATTTAATTGATATCTTCAGAACATTTTAACTCAAAGCAACTGAATATACATTCTTTTCAAGTACTCATGGTACATTTTCTAGGAGAGACCATATGTTAGGACATAAAACAAGTCTCAATAAATTTAAGAAAACTGAAATCACATAAAGCATCTTCTCTGACCACAATGGCATGAAAGTAGTAATCAACTACAATAGAAAAAATGGAAAACATTCCAACACTTGGAGGTTAAATAGCATGTTATTGAACAACGAATGGATTAACAATGAGATCAGGAAGAAATAAAAAATTCCTTGAAACATGAAAATGAACATACAACAACTCCAAATCTATGGGACACAGCAAAAGCAGTCCCAAGAGGGAAGTTCACAGCATTACAGGCATACTTTAAGAAGAAAAAGCTCAAATAAACAATCTAACTCTGCACCTAAAAGAACTAGAAAAAAGAACAAAAAACAAATCTCAGAGGAAGTAGAAGAGAGGAAATAACAAAAATTAGAGTGGAAATAAATGACATAGAGCTAAAAAAAAATTCAAAAGATCAATGAAACCAAGCGTTGATTCATTTAAAAAATAAACCAGATTGACGAATCTTTAATCAGACTCATCTATAAAAAAAGAGAAAAGAACCCAAATAAATAAAATTGGAACTGAAAGAGAAGTAACAACTGACGTCACAGAAATACAAAGGATTGTAAAAAAATATTCTGAAGATCTATATGCCAAAAAATTGGACAATCAGGTGAAATGAATTAATTCCTAGAAACATACAATCTTCCAAACTGAATCTGGAAGATTAAGAGACCTAGAGTAGACTGATTACAACAAATGCAATTAAAACAGTTATCAAAACACTCCTATCCTGGGATGTGGAGGACCCAGGTTATAAACCCTGAGGTTGCTAGCTTTAGCGCAGGGTCGCTAGCTTGACGTAGAAGGTTGCTGGCTTGATCAAGAGGTGACTCACTCTGTTGTAGCCCCTGCTCCCCTCAAGGCACACATGAGAAAGCAATCTCGAGAGCAGCCCAAGATGGCCGACATGCAGGATCGGGTGTTGGATGAGGAGAAGATGATTTTGGATCGCCTGTAGCTCCAAGAGGTTGCTGAGGGTCAGTCAAAAGCGGTGACTCCCACTGGTCTTCGCCAGTTTCCGGCCTGTGAGTTCCAGAGCTGGTACATCCAGTGGCCAGACACAGAGCATCAGCTCAAGACCTAACAACCATAGTTAGAGTGGTATCTTAAGGAAAGGCTCCTCACACCTGACCCAGCTAAGGCATAGAAAACGTTGTCACAAACAGTAAAAAGAGCAGTAGCAGCAGACAAGTAGCCCACAGTGAATTACAAACAGCTGAAGCCATCCCAGGAAGATTTAGAAATTACACAACTGAAAGCTGGAGTCAGACAACACCAACCGTATACTCAGCTACACAAACAACATATTTGAAGGAGCAGTCTATATCGAGACAAAATGGGAAGACAGGGAAGTGCAATTCAAATGAATCAACTAGAGGAATCCCCAGAAAAAGAATTGAATGAAATGGAAATAACTAAGATGCCAGATGTAGAGGTTAGAATAATGATTGTGAGGATGCTCAAGGATCTTAGAGCAACCATAGATAGAGAACATGAGCACCTAAACAATGAGATATCTGGTATCAAAAAGGACATTGAAATCATAAAAAGAATCAGACAGAAATGATAAACACAATATCAGAAATGAAGACTACACTGACTACACTACAAGGAATGAAAAGCAGGCAGAATGAAAAAGAGGATTGAATCAGCAATTTAGAGGACAAGATAAGCAAAATCACGGAAGCAGAACAGCAAAAGAAAAAGAGGATCAAAATGTCTGAGAAAACTCTAAGAGAGCTCTGTTACAATAGGAAGAGAAACAACATCTGCATCATAGGAGTTCCTGAAGGAGAAGAGAAAGAACAAGGGATAGAGAACCTGATTGAAGAAATCATAGCTGAAAATGTCCCAAAATTGATGCAGGAAAAAGTCACACAAGTTCAAGAAGCACAGAGAATCCCATTAAAAAGGAACCCAAATAAACCTAAACGAAGACACATAATTACAAAACCAAAGCTAAAAAATAAAGAATACTAAAAGCTGCAAGAGAAAAGCAGTCAATCACCTACAAAGGAGACCCCAAAAGGATGATATCTGACTTCTCAACAAAAACACTTGAGGCGAGAAGGGAATGGCAAGAAATATTCAAATTAATGCAGAACAAGATCCTAAAACCAAGACTTCTTTATCCAGCAAGGCTATCATTTAAAATAGGAGAAATAAAAAGCTTCCCGTACAAAAAAAAAAAAAACAAAAAAAAAAAAAACCCTCAAGGAATTTATTACAACCAAAACGATGTAAGAAATGTTAACAGTCCTGCTGTAAACAGAACAAGGGGGGGGCGGGGAATCTAGTAAAGAGGAATGTAGATTTAAGATTTTAGAAATGCACGCAAATTGAAAAAGAAGAAGTAAAACTATCATTACTTGCTGATGACATGATACTGTACATAGAAAACCCTAAAGTCTCAGTAAAAAAACTACTGGACCAAATAAATTCAGCAAGGTGGTGGGATATAAAATTAATATTCAAAAACCAGTGGCAGCCCTGGCTGGTTGGCTCAGCAATAGAGCATTGGCCTGGCGTGCGGGGTACCCGGGTTCGATTCCCGGCCAGGGCACATAGGAGAAGCGCCCATTTGCTTCTCCACCCCCCCTCCTTCCTCTCTGTCTCTCTCTTCCCCTCCCGCAGCCGAGGCTCCATTGGAGCAAAGATGGCCCGGGCGCTGGGGATGGCTCCTTGGCCTCTGCCCCAGGTGCTGGAGTGGCTCTGGTCACGGCAGAGTGACGCCCTGGAGGGGCAGAGCATCGCCCCCTGATGGGCAGAGCCTCGCCCCTGGTGGGCGTGCCAGGTGGATCCCGGTCGGGCGCATGTGGGAGTCTGTCTGACTGTCTCTCCCCGTTTCCAGCTTCAGAAAAATACAAAAAGACCAAAACCAAAAAAAAAAACCAGTGGCATTTTTATACACCAACAATGAACTGTCCGAAAGAGAAATTAAGAAAACAATCCCCGGCCCTGGCCGGTTGGCTCAGCGGTAGAGCGTCGGCCTAGCGTGTGGAGGACCTGGGTTCGATTCCCGGCTAGGGCACACAGGAGAAACGCCCATTTGCTTCTCCACCCCTCCGCCGCGCCTTCCTCTCTGTCTCTCTCTTCCCCTCCCGCAGCCAAGGCTCCATTGGAGCAAAGATGGCCCGGGTGCTGGGGATGGCTCTGTCATCTCTACCTCAGGCGCTAGAGTGGCTCTGGTCGCAACATGGCAACGCCCAGGATGGGCAGAGCATCGCCCCCTGGTGGGCAGAGCGTCGCCCCATGGTGGGCGTGCCGGGTGGATCCAGGTCGGGCGCATGCGGGAGTCTGTCTGACTGTCTCTCCCTGTTTCCAGCTTCAGAAAAAAAAAAAAAAAAAATTAAAAAAAAAAAAAGAAAACAATCCCCTTCACTACTGCAACAACAACAAAGAAAGTACCTAGCTGTAAATTTAACTAAGGAGGTTAAAGACTTGTACTCGGAAAACAATAAAACATTAATAAGAGAAATCAAGGAACATAATCGAATCAAAAATGGGCAAAAGAAATGAATAGACACTTCAGAGAGGACATTCAGATGGCCAATAGGCAAAAGAAAAAACGTTCAACATCACTAATCATTAGAGAAATGCAAATTACCACAATGAGATATCACCTCACACCAGTCAGAATGACACATTAACAAAACAAAACATAATAAGTGCTGGTGAGGATGTGGAGTAAAGAGAATCCTCCTGCACTGCTGGTGGGAATGCAGACTGGTGCAACCACTGTGGAAAATAATATGGAGATTCCTCAAAAAATTAAAAATGGAACTGCCTTTTGACCCAGCCATCCCACTTTTAGGAATATATACTAAGAACACCAAATCACTGATTCAAAAGAAAAAATGCACCCTTATGTTTATGGCGGCATTGTTTACAATAATGAAGATCTGGATACAGCCCAAGTGTCCTTCAGTGGACGAGTGGATTAAAAAGCTGAACTACATATACACATGGAGTACTATGGGGCCAGGAAAAAGAAGAAAATACTACCTTTTGCGACAACATGGATGGACCTGGAAACTATTATGTTAAGTGACGTAAGCCAGGCAAGAAATAAAAATATCATATGACTTCACTCATATGAGGAATCCAATGAACAATGTGAACTGAGGAACAGAATAGGGGCAGAGGAGGGATCAAAGGGACCACTGGGAAAGCGGACAGAGGGAAAGGGGATGAGAGGATGAGATCAGAGAAGGGAAAGAGCTTGGTGAAATTATATGTACATAACAGCATTATAGAGAGCAGAAGAATAAAGTGCCGACCTGGAAATGCTGAGGTCGCCGGTTCAAAACCCTGGGCTTGCCTGGTCAAGGCACATATGGGAATTGATGTTTCCAGCTCCTCCCCCCTTCCCTCTCTCTGTCTTTCCTCTCTCTCTGTCTCTCTGTCTCTCTCTCTGTCTCTCCTTCTCCTCTCTAAAATGAATAAAAAAAAATTAGAGAGCAGAAGAGCAAATCCTGGAGGAAAGTGGAGAGGGTGTTAGAGGGAGGGGGCAAGAAGGATGTTGAGGGGAATTCGAGGGTGCGGGAGGATGTATTCGGTGGGACACTTGAATCTATGTAAATACAATAAATTTAAATCAATAAAAAAATAAGAAATCAAAAAAAAAAAAAAGAAAGCAATCTGAACAGCTAAGTTGCTGCAATGATGAATTGAGGCTTCTCATTTCTCTCCCTTTCTGTCTGTCTGTCCCTCTCTCTGACTCTCTGTCAAAAAATTAAAAATAAAAAAATTTAAAAATTCCCAGCAAACAAAAGTCCTGGTCCAAATGGCTTCACAGGCGAATTTTACCAAACATTCAAACAAGAACTAATACCTATACTTCTCAAGCTATTCGAAAGAAATTCAAGAGGAGGGAAGAATTCCAAACTCATTTTACGAGGCATGTGTTATCCTAACTCCAAAACCAGGTAAAGACACTACAAAGAAAGAAAACTATAGGCCGATATCCCTGATGAACACAGATGTTAAAATTATCAACAAAATACAATATTAGCAAACTGAACCCAGTGATACGTTAAAAAAATCATACACCATGGTCAAGTGGGATTTATTCTGGAGAGACAAGGCTGGTACAATATTCGCAAATCAATAGACGCTATTTAGGCCCTCAAGATGGCAGTGCTCGAGTGGGAGGCTGGAGTTGATCTGACAGATAAAGGTGTGCTGCTGATGAAAGCTGGGTAAGTGCCCCAGGACATCAAGATGGCAACATATACACATGGTCAACCCAGTCCTTCTTTAAGAGATGCAATGTTCAGAAGATCGATGATCATCAAAATCATAGAAAAAAATTCGAATACTTTAGAAAAGTCTAAATTTATATGGAACAGTAGTCTTTGGAACAACAGCTAATTTCTCCCGAATGTTGGCAAATTTCATTTTCAGACACTACTTTAAGGTTAAACGTGATGCTTTGAAGACATCTGTGTCATTGACTATACTATAGTTGGTTATAAGCTCCTTGTCACAGGTGCTTTGTATTCAGGTAATATAAGCCAGGAAAACTGAGCTCTGAGAAGTTCACTGGTTGGCATAGGATGTGGTGTTTTATATTTCCTTGGTTTGGCTTTTTCCAAAAATGGACACCTAGCAGTAAAGTACCATACTGTTCCTCTGCCACCAAAAGGAAGAGTTTTACTTAATTGGGTGGTGCTTTCTCAAACAGAGGTAAAAGGAATACTGATTCCTCTAGTCTTTCACATTCCTTGGAATATTAAATGGTATGTGACATTATGCAGTATTTGAAAGTATGTATATTTGAGAAAACTATACATGAAGAGTAACCAAAGAATGAATGAACTTTTTTTTTTTTTTTACAGAGATAGAGAGTGAGTCAGAGAGAGGGATAGATAGGGACAGACAGATAGGAACAGAGAGAGATGAGAAGCATCAATCATTAATTTTTCATTGCGTGTTGCAACACCTTAGTTGTTCATTGATTGCCCTCTCATATGTGCCTTGACCGCAGGCCTTCAGCAGATCGAATAACCCCTTGCTGGAGCCAGCGACCTTGGGTTCAAGCTGGTGGGCCTTTCCTCAAACCAGATGAGCCCGCACTCAAGCTGGCGACCTCGGGGCCTCAAACCTGGGTCCTCTGCATCCCAGTCTGACGCTCTATCCACTGCGCCACCGCCTGGTCAGGCTGAATGAACTTTTTTATGATGAGGACTCAGGTATTGCTGAAAGAGTTCAAGTAACTCTGGACAGTTTGTATCTATTCCTTTTGCCAGTATATAGCAGGTTCTCAAAAAATATTCAGTAATTCAATAAAAATAAAACAAAATAAATGTGATTCATCACATAAACAAAATGAAGGATAAAAATCATATGATCATATCCATAGATGCAGAAAAAACATCTGATCAAATCCAGGATCCATTTATGATCAAAACTCTGCAAAGTGGGAATACAGGGAACATACCTCAACATAATAAAGGCCATCATTGACAAACCAAAAGTTAATACCATACTCATTGGGCAAAAATGAAAAGCAATCCCCTTGATTAGGAACAAGACAGGGGTGCCCCCTTTCACCACTCTTATTTAGCATAGTTCTAGAAGTTCTAGCAACAGCAATCAGACAACAAGAAGAAATAAAAGGCATCTATATTGGAAAAGAAGAAGTAAAACTGTCATTTTTAGCTGATGACATGATACTGTACATAGAAAACCCTAAAGTCTCTGTAGTAAAAAAACTACTAGAAAACAAAACAAAAACTACTAGACCTAATAAATGAATTTGGCAAAGTGGCAGACTATAAAATTAATATTTGTAAATCAGTGGCATTTTTATACACTAATAATGATCTGTCAGAAAGAGGAATTAAGGAAACAATCCAATTTCCTACTGCAACAACAAAAAAATAAAGTACTTAGAAATAAATTTAAATAAGGAAGTAAAACACTTGTACTTGGAAAATGAAATGACATTGAAAAAAGAAATCGAGGAAGATACAAACAAGTAGAAGCATATATCATGTTCATGGCTAGAAAGACAACATCATTAAAATGTCCATACTACACAAAGCAATCTATAGGTTCAATGCAATTCCTATTAAGAATACAAATGGCATACTTCACAGATCTAGAACAAATATTCCAAAAATGTATATGGAACAAAAAAGAACCCAAACTGGCTCAGCAGTCTTGAAAATGAATAACAAAGTGGGAGGTATCAAACCCTTAAATCAAGCTATACTACAAGGCCATTGTAATCAAAACAGCCTGGTACTGGCATAAGAACAGGCATATAGATCAATGAAACAGAACAGAAAATCCAGAAATAAATCCATGCCTTTTTGGTCAATTGCCTTTGCCAAAGGAAGCAAGAATATAAATGGAGTAAAGATAGTTTCTTTAATAAATAGTGTTGGGAAAACTGGACAGGTACATGCAATAAAAATGAAACTAGACCACCAACTTATGCCATTCACAAAACAAACTCAAAATAAATAAAAGATTTAAATATAAGTCATAAAACCTTAATAATCGTACAAGGAAACATAAGCAATAGACACTCAGACATCTCTTGCAGCAATATTCTTGCTGATATAGCTACTCAGGCAAGTGTAATAAAGGATAAAATAAACAAATGGGACCATATCAAACTAAAAATCTTTTCTATAGCAAAAGATACCATTAACAAAATAAAAAGACAGCCCACTCTATGGGAGAATATATTCATTGATGTGTCTGACAAGGGGTTAATAACCAAAATTTATAAAGAACTTATAAAACTCAATACCAGGAAGGTAAAGAATTCAATGAAAAATGGGCAAAGGACCTGAATAGACACTTATCCAGAGTACATACAACAGTAAGTTAAAAAAAAAACAAAACACAACATACAAATGGCCTATAGACATATGAAAAAATGCTCAACATCACTAATCATTAGAGAAATTAAAATTAAAACCACAATGATGTATCACCCCACACTTGCCAGAATGGTTTTCATTAACAAATCAACAAATAACAACTGCTGGCAAGGGTATGGAGAAAGGGGAACCCTCCTGCACTGCTGGTGGGAATGTAGACTCGTGTAGCTACTGATGAAAACAGTATGGTGTTTTTTTTCTCAAAAAATTAAAAATGGAATTGCCTATGACCCAGCTATCCCACTTCTAGGAATAGTTCCTAAGAATCCCAAAACAGTAATTCAAAAGATATGCACCCCTATGTTCATTGGAGCATTGTTTACAATAGCCAAGATCTGGAAAAAGCCCAAGTGTCCATCAGTGGACGAGTGAATAAAAAAGCTATGGCACATTTAAACAATGGAATACTATATGGCTGTCAAAAAGAAAGAAATCTTATGCTAAGTGAAATAAGCCAGGCAGAGAAAGACATATACTATACAATGTCACTTACATGTGGAATCTAATGAACATAATAAACTGAGCAACAAAATAGAAGCAGAGGCAGGGTTACAGGGAACAGATGGACAGCTGTCAGAAAGAAGGGGGTAAAGGGCATGAAAGAAGGTGAAGGGATTTGCCAAAATTATATATACATAACACACAGATATAGACAACAGTATAGCTATAGCCAGAGGGAAAGGGGGAGTGCACGTAGGGGGAGAGTGGGCAAACGGGGGGGGGGGGGGAATGAGGGTGTAGAGAGACTTTGCATGGGGCAATGGGGAGCACAATGTAGTATGTAGAGGGTGTTATATCAAGTGGGAAAATTGAAACCATGTGAACACATTAATTAAAAATAAAAATTTTAAATTAAAAAAACTAGAAAAAATTGGAATAAAAATGGTTTGAAAGTTATACTGCCAAACAACTGCAAGATGTGGAATTATTAAAACAATACAGAAATAGATTAAACTAATGGGCTTCTACTACTCACCCATTTGTATATTGAGAAATTTCTGCCAAAAAAGAAGATGCAGAATGAGCTTCTTCACTGTCTTCTTGAACCTGAACATGGGGGAGGTCTGAAAAAGAAATTCTGAAAGATAAATCTATAAACTGGTTATTCAAGTTATAAACTGTACCTCAATTTCATAATTACAGGATAATAAATAATGTCTACTTAGTTGAGGTTCTTTCCCATCTAAATAGATGATTCTGATATTAAAAACTATTAGGTAAACTTTATCAGTATATTACCTGGAGAAACAAATAGAGCAAAATCACAGCCTTGCTAAACATAAATATTTAATAAATATTTATTATATAATAATTTATAATTATATATAAACAGCATCCTTAAAGAAACAAATGAATAATCCTTCAACAACAGACATGATATAGAACTTGGCAATATATGATTAATCACAAGCACAATTAACCTTGTCAATAAATTATGAGAAAATGTTATTTACAGTAACAAATGATGAGAGCTTTACCTGTGTCTATGGTGAGAAGGATCTGCAGCATGTGTGCCATCGTGATCAAATGGAAGAGATAAAGGTTGTTGTAGGAAGAACTTACTGATGAAGGCTGGAGATCAACACTGTCATCCCAATACAAAGATGGGAATGCTAACACAGCGCCTACCTATCACAGAAAATAGACATCAACATAGGTAATAACAAAGACCAACACAAATTAATCTCATAACTAAATGTAAAGGGTACCATATGCTACACTGTGTTTGTGGGATTTAAAAAAAAAAATAACCATCTTATTTTTCCTAACTATTCAACAAAAATCTTAGAATATAATGTAACACAGTCTGACCAGGTAGTGGCACAGTGGATAGAGCATTGGCTTGGGATGCTGAGGACCCAGGTTTGAAGCCCTGAGGTTGCTGGCTCAAGCAAACGGTCACTGGCTTGGCTGCGGCTCCCCAGTCAAGGCACACATGAGAAAGCAATCAATGAACAACTAAAGTGATACATTGAAGAATTGATGTTTCTTATCTCATCTCTCTCCTTTCCTGTCTGTCTGTTCCTATCCGTCCCTCTCTCAGTTTCTATGTCCCTCTCGCTTAAGAAAAATAAAAAAAGAAAAAAAAAAGATTATAATGTACCACAAACACAGGACAAAAGTCATCACCAAACAGAGTATCCCTTTGCTAGGTCTACTTATTCTAGTTCTAAGTAGGTGCCTCAACTCCGTGGAGTTCAGAAGATTCAATATTAGAATCATTTGGGGAGCTCTTACAATAACATTGATGATATATACAGGCCCAACCCCAGTACAATCAAATCAAAACCTCAGGGTTAGGGCCCACTTTACTAACATTCTTTTCTTTTTTTTTTTTTTCTTTTTTTTTTTTTTTAATTTTTATTTTTTTTATTCATTTTAGAGAGGAGAGAGAGAGAGACAGAGAGAGACAGAGAGAGAGAGGAGAGAGAGACAGGGGGGAGGAGATAGAAGCATCAACTCCCATATGTGCCTTGACCAGGCAAGCCCAGGGTTTCGAACCGGCGACCTCAGCATTTCCAGGTCGATGCTTTATCCACTGCGCCACCACAGGTCAGGCCTAACATTCTTTTCAAAGTTCCCCAAAGAGATACCAAAATACAGGGTTAATAACCGCTGGGTAGAACCCTGGACAATGAGAAACGATGATACTGGCTAACACAAACTGCAGGCTTCCAATCTCACCACTGCTCTCCCTGGAGAACTTGTTTTGAAGAAATGGGATTACAGGAATGGAAAGTTCTAGAAACTCACAAGGGGTTGGGGGTTGAAGGGATTGACTCAAAAAAAAACAAAAAGAAAAAACTCAAAGACATGGACAACAGTGTGGTGATTACAGGAAGGAGAAGGGGGTGAGGAGAGGTGGAGGAGGGTATGGGGGGGTTAACGGTGATTTAAGGAAACTTGACTTGGGGTGGTGAACACACAATGCAATGTACAGATGACGTTGTGGAATTGTACACCTGAAACCTGTATAATTTTGTAAACCAGTGTCACCCCAATAAATTCAACAAAAATAAAAAGAAAAGAATTTCAAAAAACAGTTGCTACCCATCCATAGGATTTTAGGGAAAGCCTAGCTGTGTCCATGGCTGGTCCCTATCACCAAATAACTAATAATTTTAAGATAGCTAATCCTGTCATTCACTGCTTATCATGTAAATGAGTTAAGGAAATGGAGAGGCAAAGCACTATATATATATATGATATTAGAAAAAGTCTGCTTGTATAGACACAAATTATAATCAATTAACCATGACAATTAACCAAGACCTATCACAAAGAAAATGGTAAATGTGCTTTCATTTTTAAAGTGATTTTGATGGTTTCAGTCAAATCTATATCTACTTGTTAACATAATCTGAACACCAACAATTCAAAATCTTGAACAAAGAGCACAAATTTGAATGAGAAAAACACATGAATTACAAGCCCGAGTGGTTTTTAATAAAATTTTATTGAACACTTACCAAAACATGAAATAGATCTATAGATAGGAGACAAGGTGTATCTTCTGATTTTAGGTTAGGAAGAACAACTAAAATAAATAAATAATAGTAATTTAGTCAATAAGATAGCAATGTAGTTAAATAAAATACAAAATATAAACATCTATAACAAAAATATAATTGGCTTATAAAACAAAGAAACTGATAAACTAGTACATTACACCTTTCACCTTAAGACATGGGAACCATAATTAAATATAAACTAAAGTGGCCTGACCAGGCGGTGGTGCAGTGGCTAGAGCATTGGTCTGGGATGCTGAGGAACCAGGTTCGAAACCCCAAGGTCACGGCTTGAGCACAGGCTCATGTGGCTTGAGCGCGGGCTCACCAGCTTGAGCGCGGGCTCACCAGCTTGAGCACCAGGTTGCTGGCTTGAGCGTGGGATAATAAACATGACCCCATGGTCGCTGGCTTGAGCAAAGGGTCAATGGCTTCGCTGGAGCCCCCCATTCAAGGTACATATGAAAAAACAATTGATGAACTATTAAGGTGCCACAACTGAGTTGATGCTTCTCATCTCTCCCTTCCTGTCTGTCCTCTCTCCCACTAAAAGAAAAAAGAAAAAATTTATCTATATATATAGATATATAAATGAACAAAAGGCTCCTGGATGGCTTTAGATTCAATTTAAGAGTTAAAGATAAGATATAGGAGCCTGACCAGGTGATGGCGCAATGGAGAGCGTCGGACTGGGACGCTGAGGACCCAGGTTTGAAACCCCTAAGTCACTGGCTTGAGCGCGGGCTCAGCCGGTTTAAGCACAGCTTACCAGCTTGAGCCCAAGGTCACTGGCTTGAGCAAGGGGTCATTTGGTCTGCTGAAGCCCTCCCGGTCAAGGCACGTATGAGAAAGCAACCAATGAACAACAAAGATTGATGCTTCTCATCTTTCTCCCTTACTGTTTGTCCCTATTTGTTCCTCTCTCTCTCTCTGTCACAGAAAAAAAAAGATAAGATATAGGAGAAAAAGGTAAATACAGCAGGATAACTCAAATAGGTTACTCTAAATGCTCTGATACATAAAATAGGTGAATACATTTGAAGTGGAAAGCAGGAAGAGCATGCAAAGCAGTGAAAGTGAAATGAGAGTGGAGAAGATCCTCCTGAACAAAATAATGGTTTATATAGATTGATGATCATTGGAAGGAAATGCAGATAGCTCAAAAGCTATTGTTTTTCTATTTTGGTCTCTAAATTCACAAGTGAGGGAAAGAGTGACAAGGAAGTAAAATCAAGAATTTAAAACAGGCCCTAAACAGTTTGCTCAGTGGAGTGTGTTGGCCTGGTGTACAGACATCCCAGGTTCAATCCCCGGTCAGGGCACACGTGAAAAGCGACCATCTGCTTCTCCCCCTGCCCTTCTCTCTCTCTTGCCCTCTTGCAGCCAGAGGCTTCACTGGTTTGAGTGCACTGTCTGTTGGTCTGAGACCAGGCCTCAGGCTCTGAGGATAGCTCGGTAGATTCAAGCACTAGCCCAAACGGTGTTGCCAGGTAGATCCTGGTTGGGGCGCATGCAGGAGTCTGTTTCTCTATCTCCCCTCCTCTCACTTAAAAAAAAAAAAAAGAATTTAAAATAACACTAAGAGTTGTGTACATATAAAAAGGAGGAGGAAAAAAAAAGAAGAAATTAATTATATTTCAATAAAGGTGTTATTTTTTCAAATGAAGATATTTAAACAAAAAGCATTAAAGGTAAGAACACAGGCACTGGAGTCAGAAACGGGTTCTAGTACTGGTTGTGGTTATTTGTCAAAGGCATTTAGAGCACTTATACCAGGGCTAGCATATAGTAACCATTCAATAACTATTATTAATATTGGCTTTATATAACAAAGTAAAGTGATCATAGGGCTTTGTTATTACCTAGCTGTTTATTCTTGACAAGTCACTTGCTGTTTCTAGCTCTCACTTCCTCATATTAAAAAATTTCAGCTGCCTGACCAGGTGGTGGCACAGTGAATACAGCATTAAACTGGGATGCAGAGGACTCAGGTTCGAAACCCCAAGGTCACAGGCTTGAGCGCAGGCTCACCAGCTTGAGCACGGGGTTGCTGGCTCGAGTGCGGGATCATAGACATGACCTCATGGTTGCTGGCTTGAGCCCAAAGTTCGCTGGCTTGAAGCCCAAGATCACTCGCTCTGTTGTAGCCCCCCCCCCCCCCCCAGTCAAGGCACATATGAGAAAGCAATCAATGAACAACTAAGGTACCGCAATGAAGAACTGGTGCTTCTCATCTCTCTCCCTTCCTGTCCCTCTCTCTCTCTCTGTCAAAAATAAAAAGACTTTTTCAGCAATATTTCTCATATATCAGTTAACATTGTTCAAAGCACTATTTTATTTATTTTTATTCAGTGAGCGGAGGGGAGGCAGAGAGACAGACTACTGCATGTGCCCTGACCGGGATCCACCTGACAAGCCCACTCGGGGAGATGCTCTGTCCATTTGGGGCTCTGCACTGTTGCTCAGCAACTGAGCTCTTCTTAGCACCTGAGGCAGAGGCCATGGAGCCATCCTCACCGCCTGGGTCCAACAAGCTCCAATCAAGCCATGGCTAGAGGAGGAGAAAGAGAGGGAGAGGGGGGGGGGGGAGAGAGAGAGAGAAAGAGAGAGAGAGAGAGAGAGAGAGAGAGAGAGAGAGAGAGAGGCGAGAAGCAGGTGGTCATTTCTCCTGTGTGCCCTGACTGACTGGGAATCGAACCTGGGACACCCTCATACCAGGCTGATGCTCTACCACTTAGCCAACTGGCCAGGGCCAGCACTATCTATTTTCTTTTCTTTTCTTTTGTGTTATAAACTGTTTTGCTCTCAGGACATTTTAATAATTCCTAACCCCTTGTCCTGAAATCTATCACTTTTTCTGCCAGTGGAATACTCTTCCTGCCATTAATTTTTTTTACAGGCAGTTGCGAAACTATTTTCTCTTGGCTGCTGAATATATTATTTTAAAGTTCCTTTGACATCAAGTTAATTTTGGCATGCATATTTTCATTTTATCTATCACTAAAACCTTCCTTCTGTATTAAATTAAACATCTCCGCAAAGCTTATGTGACACAGTGGGAAAGCATGAGCTTTACAGTCAGGGCTGGAATATTAGTTCTGTCTCTTATGGTTTTATGACTTTGGTCAAGTCATCTAACTTCTCTGGGCCTTAGTTTCCTTATTTGTTAAAGGGGATAATGATTTCTTTGAAGGATGGTGGTTTGAAGAAAAGAGTTTATATAAAAAGATTCTTGTACAGTGCCCACCACAAATTAGGCTGTGACTATTGTATGTCCTGTTGCTACTGTAGAATCAACATATAAAAAACAACATTCATTAGTTTTCACACAAAACAGCTCTCTACTGTGATTCATTTTATTCAAAATCTTACCCTTGCCTATCCCACCGCAATTCCTTCCCCATATATATATCAAGGTTTTATGCACATATATCTAAAAAATTTTTCCTTTTTCCAATCCAACATATACAATATCAAATTAACCTTAGCATATTGCCCAAAACATTTTTAAAAATTCCTAAAAAATTAAAGAAATAAGTTCAAACTTCTTACTGGGGCATTTAAGACCTTTATTTTTATCAAAACAACTTAATGTTTCTCTACCTACAGGTATCACTATTCCTATCAAACTTGTCTGTCTGAACGTACCAGATATTTTCATACCACCTCAGTCTCTGTTCAAATTGTGCTTAGAATGCTTTCTCTGTTCCTCTCAACTTATCCTTTTCCCTCACTGCAAGATTCAATTCAAAACCTACCCTGCTAGAGGAGAACAGCAGAGCCCTAGAGTGAGCTTATTCTGTGTCTTGATTCTTGAAGCACATATAGTGCTCACAAAAATTAGGGGATATTTCTAAATGAATATGAAGCTATAAAATATCCCCTAATTTTTGTGAGCAGAATATCTGCAACATACATCTGGTTTTGGGCTTTTTATAATATGTTTTCACAGAAGTTCTGCTTCTTTAATTCAGTTATAAGCCTTATAATGACGGGGATCATATCATACACCTGTATAAAGGGTGAGTACACAAAACAGAGTTTATTCTTGTATCATTTATTTAAAAATATTTTATTGCTTTAAAAATGATAACTTTTATTTGAGCCTTTAGTGAGTTGTAATCTTCTGTGGCAGGGTTGCCACAAACCTTCAACTTGTAAAAAAAACACAAAGTGAAGCACCATTAGGAATACCTGTATTTTGATTCTCTAATCAGGTTAGAAAAATTGAACCATTGTTGGAATTTACAGATTTTGTATTTGAAGTACTTGATGACATTGATATAAAAATGGTGTGCTTTAGCGTTTTGCAAGTATTTTCCGTTAATGAAGCCAACATACAAACATCTTTGCATTTTTGTATGTGCTTGAGAATGTGAGTAAAATTAACTTAGAAAAGGGTTTTTGTATTATTATTTATAATTATTGTACTTTCCATATGAACTCTAAACCTACTTTTACCCCACCCAGGATATAGTTTATAGCCCTAACACTCGGCAAATAAAGATGCTCCTGCTAACAAATTTTTACATGACAAACTTTTGTATATATAGGCTCAAAGTACACTCAGAGCAAAAGCACATCAATTCTGTTAGTTACTGCTAATTAGGGATTCGATTATGCATTATTATTTTAGTCCCTACCATCCATGATGCTATAAATTAGTTCCCTTGTCTGCTGCTTTATTTCGAGGTATTTTAAAAACCAGACCCCACAATGTGTGACAAGTGCAGAAGCAGGGGGATTATGTGGAGGTGCTAGGAAAAAAAAAAGGTATTCAAATTATGACTGAAATGAAAAGAGATACCAAAAATTTAAAAACCAAACCAAAGTATTATTCTGTAAACAGGAAAAACTGTTTAACATAGCAAGAGGTCTTAAGAATAAAGACAGGAACATGCAACATGTGCAAATTCTGGGCCTATCCAACTGACCAATTAGAGAAAATGAGTGCCAAAAAAGGAACAAAAACTTAAGTGTGTAGATATGAGAGCAGCATCAATATTAGAGTCCTATTACTGTGAGGTTAATTCAGGAGAAAACTGGAAGTTAATCTGAAAATATGAAAGCTAAGCATACTGGAAGTTCTAATGAAACAGGTGGCAGCCTTGGATGGAGCGTGGAATCCTCATCATCAGAGCGAGCAGAAAGCTGCTAAAGAGCTCCTTAAGAAGCTTGTGGGGATTAACCAGGAGGAAAGTGACCTATCTCAACAGACATTAAAGTAGCTGGTCAATTTTGAAACACAAGAAAACAGCCTGCTAGATCAGCTGAAAGACTATACCTGGCTTTAAAGCTTAAAATAACTGAGAAACTGAGTAACTCTTACTTGCAAGAAGCAGATTTCGGAAGGGCAACGTTAACCCAGTCCCCCCCCTCCCCCAAGACATTTTGAATTTACGAAGAAGTAAAATTATCAACAGTCCTTTATAAGCCTGATCTGTTTAGGTGTAGAGGAGCTCCTGTAATACAAATGCCCAAATGGAAAAGAAGAGTACAGATATGAAAGCCAAATCATTCTACCCTTCTTTTTTCTAACCCTTCTTTTATTTTTATATCAATTGAGAGCATCCTATAAACTTAGCTAATTAGTTAGAACCTGAGAAAATCAGCTGTTATATATTAGCCTTTCTCTGAAAGGAAAGGGCACAAATGCATAAACCTGTATTCTGAGATTACAAGATTTCTATTATTTTACATAACTTGGATTCACCAGCAAAATTAAACATTTTTAAATGATCTATGTCACTGCTCCCTAACCAGATTGGGATATAATGATATTAGTGGTTTTGGATGATAGTTCAATAAAGCTCCATAGCAGATATAAGGGACATAAGTTGAAAACACTTGGATAATACCTGATGCTTAAAATAAAACTCGTGGTATCACACGGACAACTGCATGGTTTATTTTTATTTTATTTATTTTTAATTTATTCATTTTTTAGAAAGGACAGAGAGAGAGAGAGAGAGAAAGAAGGGGGAGGAGCAAGAAGTATCAACTCCTATATGTGCCTTGACCTGGCAAGCCCAGGGTTTCAAACCAATGACCTCAGCATTTCCAGGTCAACGTTTTATCCACTGCACCACCACAGGTCAGGTCTGTTTTGTTTTTTGTTTTTGTGAGCGTTCAAAATGAATGCAGTGTGTTGTTTCCTAACAAACTGTACCGCCAGAAATGTGATAGAAAAGTCATGTAAATAACATACTAATAACAATACAGAGAAGACTCTACCTGATAGGAGACGAATCAGATGTTTCTGTATCAGGACCTGAGGACAGGTTATCCTCTGTGCAATGGCAAACTGCATTAATGCTTTCAGACCATTATGCTAGATTGTAAGAGAAGGGAAGATAAAAAGATAAGGGAAGATAACAGACCTAAATCATTCACTGTAAAAATAAATCCCAGTCTGTAAGAATTAGTTGCAGATTTATTATATACTATACATTCTTACAAATAAATTATAGTATTTTTAATACTTCTAAAAAGTTTTATGACCTCACCAAATTTTCAATAGATTTTCCCATGACAAAGAAGTATTAATAAATTCTCATGTAAGTAGTCATTTTCCCCAGAGTAAATTTCTTAAATGCTTGTCTAATTTATTCTATTGATGCCAGTACAAAAAAAATATATATTAATAGAAATTCTAAAACGATGGCAGATATCCACTGAATTCAGGCAACAGTGTTTCCATTTAGCAAACTAGGAAGGAGGTGGTGTAGAAATGTTCAGTTGCACATTTTGTGTATACGGGGCTACTGAGCACATTTCTTGAATTTCATTTTCAGGGCTCACATGTTATAAGGTTTAGGTCTGAGGTATAGTATAGTCCTATAATGTCAGGATATGCCCATCAAAGAGCCATGGCTTAGCTTTATTCTTGAATTCAGTATAATGACCTATTTAGAACCAAGCCAGCAGTAATAATATTTGCATGATGATGCAAAGTTAGTGAGAAGGAAAAATGTAGGTTTCTTATTTGGCAATAAACAAAGAAGGGGAGAAAAACTAACCCGTTATCATCTGAAATCTCTCTGAATTACACTGAACCAAGACTGAGTAAGCTCTAAATTATACAACGGCTGCTAAGTATCTATGAGACTGAGGTAGCTCCTTAAAAAATAACATAGAATTCTGCTCATTTTACAAAAAAAGTAGTGAATAATTAAAAAAAAATTAACTTTGGACTACCTAAAAAGCATACCATGAGTTACACATATCCTGTAAGAACACACGTACCTGTCTATTTTGAAGTGCTCCAAACAGAGGTTTTCCTTCATCCCCCAAGAGGTTTTCTCAAAGAGTAAAAAAATAAATCAATCAATCCTAAATACTTGGTTACTCTCAGATGTTTATTACTAATTACATTTTTGACCAGATGATTTGTACTTTTCTGCTTCAAAGTTTCATGTTTAAATCTATACCAAAATTTCCAAATTTCTGAGTGTCAGTATTATAGAAACCAAAGACAGATCATTTACAAATTACTACTACTGTGTGTGTATATAATAATGCCCCTGCAGCAATCTATAAAGAATACTTGGGAAAAATAAAGCTTCCTGGTTCATTTTCCACCTTTTAACATCTCTTCTATGCAAAATCTTTTAAATTATTAATTTTTATATTTGGTCACAACCTATTTTTTATATTATAGTTGACAAAGAAGTCACAACTGATAGCATTAAAAAATAATGCACAAGGCAGACACAAATAACTTTACTGCTCTTATAGGTAGTACTAAAAAGAATTAGAACATATTTATAGAAAAAAATTTAAAATACACCAAAAATGAATTCAGAAATATTCTGCCTGTTGGACAGGGTATTTACTGCTAAATTAGCCTTTTCCCCACCACAGTTTCAGCAGCACATACATCTATGTGTGGGGAAAGCTTATTTTATTTCTTTTTTTCCCCCCTTCTTTGAAAGTTTCCAACTATGACAGCACATTCTGTATATGCCTCTCCATACTCATAGGGAATGAAGTTAGTTAGCAGCTTATGCACTAGGAATAAAGTACAGCATTATGTCCACTGGATGGAAGAGCACTGTGTACAGTGAAAACAATGTAATACTATATTAATCAAATAGAGTCCAATTACTAGGTTATAGAACCACATATGAAGATTGATTCAGTCCTATTCTCCAGGGAATTTCTCATCTCTTTTATAAAACTGTGACCTTTTTTATGTTTAGTGTCTAAATATAAATTCTTGATTCCTAATGCTTAAAAGTCCAACAGAAAGTCAGATTTTATTCTATTTAAACCTATTGTTACTATTTCTCATTTTATTTAATCTTAGTAAATATAAACCTGTATATTATATTTTATTCATAATTTAAGTCTGGCAGGTTTAGAAGTAACTCCTAAAATCTGTTCATATACTAATGATGAAGTGGCTTCATGCTACTTAACTCAAATCATGAAATACTATCTTGTTAGAAAAATACATTTAAGTGAAGAAAATGTGGTAGAGGCCCCTGGCTGTGTTGCTCAGTGAATAAAGCACTGGTTGAAAGTACCAGAGATAGTGGGTTCGACCCCAGGTAGGGCATGTAAGAAAAGTAATCAATGAGTACACAACTAAATGCAACAACTAAGTGAAATGAGTTGATGCGTCCTCCCCTCTCGCTTTCTCCCACTTCCTCTATCTCTGAAGACAATGGAAAAAAAAAGAAAATATGGTAGATTCCATTAAAAACAACTACCAAATATACTGGAAAGACAAACTGGTTTGGATAAAGATGATATGAACAAATAACAGTTATCACTCTTCCTCATATAATATTGTATATTTCATGACTGTAATGAGCAAATATGCTAATTTAAATCTAAATAATTCTTTTTTTTTCTATTTTTCAGAAGTGAAAAGCAGGAGGCAGAAAGACAGACTCCCACATGTGCCGGACTCGATCCACCCGGCATGCCCACCAGGGGCGATGCTCTGTCCATCTGGGGTTCTTGCTCCATGTAACCAGAGCTATTTTAGCACCTGAGGCAGAGGCCATGGAGACATTCTCAGTGCCTGAGCCAACTTTGCTCCATTTGGAGCCTTGTCTGCAGGAGGAGAAGAGAGAGATAGAAAGGAGAGGGGCGTGGGAGGAGAAGCAGATGGGCACTTCTCCTGTGTGCCCTGGCGGGGAATCAAACCTGGGACTTCTCCACACAGGGTGGTCGACACTCTATCACTGAGCCAACCAGCCAGGGCTGTCTAAATCATTTTTTACTGCTATACTCTTCCTTCCCCACCCCAGCTTTACTGAGATATAATTGATATATAACATTGTATAAGTTTAAGGTATACAACATGTTGCTCTGATTGCTAAATTTTTCTATAGAGAGCTTTTGTGGCAGATAATATAGGCTTCTTTTCACACTTGGTTAGCTATTGCCTGCTAATCTCTCTCCTGTCCACCTCAGTTTTCCTTCCTCATTTTAGATACTTTTACATTTTTTTTTTTAATCTTTTTTTTTTTTTTGTATTTTTCTGAAGCTGGAAACGGGGAGAGACAGACTCCCGCATGCGCCCGACCGGGATCCACCCGGCACGCCCACCAGGGGCGACGCTCTGCCCCTCCAGGGCGTCGCTCTGCCGTGACCAGAGCCACTCCAGCGCCTGGGGCAGAGGCCAAGGAGCCATCCCCAGTGCCCGGGCCATCCCTGCTCCAATGGAGCCTTGGCTGCAGGAGGGGAAGAGAGAGACTGAGAGGAAGGAGGGGGTGGGGGTGGAGAAGCAAATGGGCGCTTCTCCTATGTGCCCTGGCAGGAAATCGAACCCAGGTCCCCCACACGCCAGGCCGACGCTCTACCGCTGAGCCAACCAGCCAGGGCAACTTTTACATTTTTTTAGGTGACTTTAAGTTTCCTTTCTTTTTCTCACAAAGTGTAAAAAAAATTACTGAAACTTTCTAGGGTGGTTTTCTTCCTTTGACTTTTTTTTCTTGATCTTCTAGTGGTATAAATCTTTCATATTTAGAATCTAACTTGCTTCATGTTCATAATATACTTTTCAAATATATGTAAATATATATATATATATATTTGCTTATGTTGCATATAGCCATCATTGTAGTTAAACTAATCTACTGATATACTAATAGTGTCCCAACAAGTTTAACTACTCAGGCCATCAGGGAAAAAAGGGAATACCTTTTAGTAGATCACTGTTAATTCTTTTTCTATAAAACCACCAAACCAATTCTTGAATAGGTTTTTACCAATTGCCTGGACAGTGAAAGCACATGTGCTCCAGGTCATCATGGGGACTCGAGGATCCGTTTCATCAGGAGGCACTTTCAGTCCAATTCTATAAACTGTTGTGGCAAAGAGAGTGACCATTTCCCTGATGCTGTTGGAATATTTTATCCTAAAAATAAAACAGGAAAGACATATAATTATTTAGTAGAAGGGGCTACCTCCTGAGAAGTCAAATCAGGTATTGGAGCAACAAACAATTTAACTCCTTTTGACAAAGTAAACTGCTCTTAGAAAAGTTAAAAAACTAGAGCATCTACAAAAAATTTATTAAGAAAAAATGCAGAACTATGTCTCTTACAAGTAAAAATATACTTCTTACAAAATGGTAATGGCCCATATAACTTCACTTCCTGTGAAAAGTGCAGTAAATGATTACAGCAGAAAAGGGTCCAGGACCAAATTAAGAGACAGACTAGACAGAGAAGGAATAAAATTCAAAGGAAAATGACCTGACATAGCAATTTTTAGTGTCTGTAAAAGGGATCAAGAAGTACTTTTGTGCTGATAAGGATGTATGCATGTGGGGGGAAGAGAATACCATGTACTTGGAAGGATAATTTATGGTTTCCTGAACTTCCATTTGTAACAAGTAGCACGTATTACCAGTAGCAGAGGGATACATAAGAATCACCATTAGAAAAAGGTACCTCAGGTAATATTCATTAAATACCGTATTCCTCATGTATAAGACACGCCTTAATTTTGTGGCCCAAAATTTGGGGGAAAAAAAAATCTATTACATAAACTTATTGAACTCAAGTTTTTGTTTTTTGTTTTTTTTGTGTGTGTGTGTATTTTTCCGAAGCTGGAAACGGGGAAAGACAGTCAGACAGACTCCCGCATGCGCCCGACCGGAATCTACCCGCACGCCCACCAGGGGGCGACGCTCTGCCCACCAGGGGGCAATGCTCTACCCCTCTGGGGCGTCGCTCTGTCGCGACCAGAGCCACTCTAGCGCCTGGGGCAGAGGCCAAGGAGCCATCCCTAGCGCCCGGGCCATCCTTGCTCCAATGGAGCCTCGCTGCGGGAGGCGAAGAGAGAGAGAGGAAGGATGGGGGGGGGTGGAGAAGCAGATGGGCACTTCTCCTGTGTGCCCTGGCCGGGAATCGAACCCGGGACCCCTGCACGCCAGGCCGACGCTCTACCACTGAGCCAACCGGCCAGGGCCTCAAGTTTTATTAATCATAAAATTCATACAACTCACTCATCACTTTCAAAACTCCCATCCACTAGCTTATCCTCATCTGTGTCTGATGATGAATCACTGTCTTCAACAATGAGCACAAATCAAGTGCAAAGTGAGAAATGCAAGTAAAAAAACAACTTCTGTATAAGATGCACCTAGTTTTAGATCCCAAATTTTTTAAATAAGATGCGTCCTATACATGGGGGAAATGTTATCTGATTTAGATTCACTCCTTTTTAAAGTGTCTTCACATAAATATCTATCTCCCCAATAATCTTATGAGGGAAGCAAGTTAGGAGGCAGTGCCTCCATTTTACAAGAAAAATGAATTGGAGAGAGAGGTGAACTGAGGCTTTTCAGAAGTCACAGAGCAAGTTAGATGTGACATTAAATAAAGTCCCTTAAATTCTTCTCTTCTTGTAAGTTAGACTAAATAGAAATGGCATTTTTAATGGTCCATAATTGTCAATTGTAGGTATGGTTCACCCTAATGTATATCACTATAATATCTTTAACCACTTAATCTTATTAATACAAATAAAACTCCAGGTAGAAAGAAAAAGATAAAAATAGGATAAAGAAAAAATTTTACAGCTTGACCAGGTGGTGGCATAGTGGACAGAGCGTCAGCCTGGGAAGTAGAGGACCCAGGTTCGAAACCCCAAGGTTCCAGCTTGAACATAGGCTCACCAGCTTAAGTAAGGGGTTGCTGGCTTAAGTGTGGGACCATAGACATGACCCCATGGTCGCTGACTTGAGCCCAAAGGTCGCTGGCTTGAAGCCCAAGGTTGCTGGTTTGAGCAAGGGTCTTTGGTTCCGCTAGAGACCCCACCTCCCACATCAGGACACATATGAGAAAGAAATCAATGAACAACTAAGGTGCCACAATAAAGAACTAATGCTTTTTATCACTCTTCCTTCTTGTCTGTCTGTCCGTCCCTGTATGTCCCTCCCCCCCTTCGCTAAAAAAAAACAAAAAACCTTTTTTTTTTTTTTACAATTAAAGCAGGGAGGGAGGAAGATGGAAGCAAGGAAGGACTGTTCTCCACACTAATTTTCAAAATCATTTATAAACTTCTTTTAATTATTTAGATACTTACGAAGACTGAACTCCATAACTCAGGATAGAATGGAACTCAAAAGTGGAATCACCCATTCCTTGATCAAATAAGACTGGAATTGTTGGATTTTCTCCTTATAAATTAAAAGGAAAGAGAAAGAAAAATCACAAGAGTTTAGTCTGATACATACCTTTGTAGCTTTTAATAATTATATGTGATCATTTTCAAAAACTTAGAAAATGCTAATAAACACCAATCATTCAAACTTTCTCCATACAGATAATACTGCATGATTTTCTTCTGTTCTCCCTATACGTGTAACACATTAGATTTAAGGACAACACCTACAGTAAGTACTCTGTTGTATTTTGTTTTTTTCACCAACAGATCAGAAATGTTCTTCCACATCAATAACTCCCCATTTATATTTTCATTTTTAATGACTGCATAGTATTCTACTAGTAAGGCAGCATACATTAGTAAATATGAGCAAAGGATTTGTAGCCAAACTGCCTGGATTTGAATCCTAGCTCTTCCATTGACTATTACACTAAGACTCCGAGTAAATATTAAACCTCTTTGTGGAGAATAATGCGATTAACTCAAGAGCGCAACTCACTGTTGCTGGTCATAGCCAAGAAATGTGGGCATTTTGTTTTGTTTTTTTAAAATGAAAAAGGAGGCCCTGGCCGGTTGGCTCAGTGGTAGAGCGTCGGCCTGGCATGCGGGAGTCCCGGGTTCGATTCCCGGCCAGGGCACACAGGAGAAGCACCCATCTGCTTCTCCACCCCTCCCCTTCTCCTTCCTCTCTGTCTCTCTCTTCCCCTCCTGCAGCCAAGGCTCCATTGGAGCAGAGATGGACTGGGCGCTGAGGATGGCTCTGTGGCCTCTGCCTCAGGTGCTAGAATGGCTCTGGTTGCAGCAGAGCGATGCCCCAGATGGGCAGAGCATCACCCCCTGGTGGGCATGCCGGGTGGATCCTGGTCGGGCGCATGCGGAGTCTGTCTGACTGCCTCCCTGTTTCCAGCTTCAGAAAAATACCAGAAGGAAAATAAATAAATAAGTAAATAAATAAATAAAATGAAAAAGGAATGGATTCTCCCCAACAGCCTCCAACAAGAAAGGCAAACAGCTGATTTTAGCCTCTGGTGAGATTGAGTTGTACTTCTGTTCCATGGAACTGCAAGGTCATAAATTTGTGCTGGTTTAAGAACAAAACAAAACAGAACAAAACAAAAACAACTACTTTTTGTGGCCTCATTTCTCCATCAAATTAAAAGTGTTGTTCACCTATCTAGAATAAGTTGTTTTTTCTGGCTGCTTTCAAGATTTTTTTTTCTGCATATTTATTTTTTTAGCAGTTTGCATATGACTTATCTGGGTGTAGTTATCTTTAAATTGATCTGTTCAAGGTTCACTGAACTTCTTAAATCTGTAAATTTAATGTCTTTCACCAAATTTGGTAAGTTTCCTGCCATTATTTCTTCAAATATTTTTCTTTTTGGGACCTCAGTAACACAAATGTTGGACTTAAAAAAAAATTATTTGATCCCTGGCCGGGTGGCTCAGTAGATGATAAAGCATCATCCCAGCATGCTGAGGTAGCAAGTTCAATCCCCAGTCAGGGCAAATATGAGAAGCAATCAATGAGAGCACAACTAAATGGAACAATTAAGTGGAACAGCGAGTTGCTGCTGCTCTCTCCTTCTCTCTCCCTCTTTCTTCTCTCAAATCAATGGAAAAATTAAAAAAAAAAATTCCATATGTTTCTAAGGCTGTTTCTTTTTACTATATTGTTTTTTCTATTTTACAGATAGGATAATTTCCACTGATCTACAGTAATTTCAAATTTACTGACTCTTACCTCCCGGTCGCCATTTTACTATTGAACCCATCCAGTTAATTATATCATACAGTATTTTTTCAATTCTATTATCTTCTATTAGTTTTTTTATAATTCTATTATTTTTCTGCTGGGAACTACTGTCTTTCCATTTATTTTAAGAGTGTTCACCTTTACTTCGTGTTTCATAATGATTAGCTGCTTTAAACATTTTGTCTGAAAAGTTCCACATTAAAACATCTCAAGATTGGCACTGGCTGGTTGGCTCAGTGTCAGAGCATCGGCCTGGCATATGGATGTCCCGGGTTCAATTCCTGGTCAGTGCACACAGGAGAAGTGCCCACCTGCTTCTCCACTTCTCCCCCTCTCGCTTCTCTCTCTCTCTCTCTCTCTCTCTTCTCCTGTAGCCATGGCTCGACTGGAGCAAGTTGGCCCCAGGTGGTGAAGATGGCTCTATGACCTCTGCGCCTCAGGAGCTGAGAAGAGCTTGGTTGCTGAGCAACCAAACAATGCCCCAGATGGGCAGAGCATTGCCCCCCTAGTGGGCTTCCCGGCTGGATACTGGTCCAGGTGCATGCAAGAGAGTCTGTCTCTCTGCCTCCCCTCTTCTTACTGAATTAAAAAAATAAAAAATAAAAAAAATCTCAGGATTAGCATTTGATTGTTTTTTCCTTAAGAGCTAGTCAGATTCTCTTGGCTCTTTGTATACTGAGTAATTTTAGATTGTGTCTTGAATATTTTGAATATTATATTATAAGGTTCTAGCTCCTGTTAAGTAAAGTTCTCTGGAAAAATATATTTTGTTTTAGTAGGCCATTAACCCAATTAGGTTCAACAAGTTCGGTCTCACTCTGTGGGTGGTTCCAATGTTAGTTTTTAGTGCCTTTGGTATACTGTTTGTGTCTGCAAGGACACGAACTACTCAGTGGTAAGTCTGGGACTTGAGTGGTGATTTAGTGTAGTTTTGATCTCAAAGCTGTTGCTATGCTTTTTCATACATGTTTTACATAATCAGTGTGGTGAGTCCAGGACTTGTGCTGGTCTGAAAAACAGATTACCCGTCTACAGCTCTTTCCTCTCTGAAATTTACCCCTTCCTCTCTAGCTCCAAGGTGCCCTTTCTCCTAGTTCTTCTGGTCAAAATGACAAATTTATCTCAGTTTTAGTCCCCTGTGCTGTTGTCAGCTACCCTTTGGGGTGAAGCTATGAGGCAAAGAGAAAAAAATCATTGAGAATTCACCCTATGCTCTTTGGAATACAGGCCTCCCCCCCCCCCCCCCCTTTCCCAGTTCCTTTGGCTAGAGACCTTAGTTTTCTCTTGTGATTTTAGATATCTACATGACCACCATGGCCGTGCAGCTCCATGACAGGATCTAGCCTTGGGAGAGGGTCAGAAGAGAGAGAAATAACCACCAACAGAAACTCGCTTTATACTCTCCAGTTCTGAGGGGATTCTCTTCCTGGCCCACTGTCCAGAAAGACAGCACCTCTCTTGGATTTTCTGCTGTTCATGTCTGTCACATAGTTCTATGACTCAGGCTACTCTGATGTCAAAGCTGGGAAATAAAGGAGGAATAAAACCACCCAAGGAACTTACTCCCTGTACTGATCACTCTTCAAATTTTTATTTCTCTCTCTAAACTGCCTGCTATTCTTTATTGCTTAGTATTTAAGTAGTCTTATCTCTCAATTATAAAGAATATACGAGGTAACAGTTAAAAAATGTTGGTTTTATTATTAATAACATAGTAACAATTTTAGTAATAGTAATGGCCAACACATATAGTATTTACTATGTACCAAGCAAGGTTCTACTTTACATAGAATTCAACCCTTTAACCAATGAGATAGGCACTATTATTTCCACTTTACAAATCAGAAAGTTGAGTCACAGAGATGTTAAGTAACTTGTCCAAAATGACATAAACAGTAAGTGATGGATATAAGATTTAAATCTAAGCAGTATGATTACAGATTAGTCACTATCTATACTGCCACCCAGTATAAAAACATTAAATCAAGTAAACTAATTAAAGTCAAACTTAGCCAGGGCTTCAAAAACTTCTATTTTCATTTCCTTTCTTTTTTCTTCTTTTCTCTTTTTGAGAGAGAAGTAGAAAGGAGGGAGGCAGGGAGAGAAGAGAGGTCGGGGGACATCAACTCATTGTTCTACTTAGTTGTGTACTGACAGCTTCTCATATGTGCCTTGACTGGGGACTTTAACTGGCAACCTTGGGCTCAAGCCAGCAACCTTGGAGTTGAGCTGGAGATGCTGGAATTACGTCGGTGACCCCAGAGTCAAGCCAGCGACCTGAGGAATGAGTCAGTGACCCTGGGCTTGAGCTGGCAACCTCAGGCTCAAACCACAGACCTTGGGTTTAAAACCGGCAACCCTGGTGTTCCAGGTTGATGCTCTATCCACTGTGCCCCCACTGGTCAGGCTCTATATTCTGATATGTAACAAAAATGTATTTGTACATCATAGTGCAATAAGTATGTTTTCCTTTAAAATTTAAAGATTCTGACACATAAATCCCACATAGCTAAATAAAATAATTTTAAGCTAAATAAAATAAATAATTTTAAGCAAACCTTTAGCATGTTTTATATTATAACCTGATATTCTGGCCAGAACAGTCGGTATCCATCGTGACAGGGTCAAAAGTTGAGCAAGAGCTTCTGCATTCTCACTGAAAAATGATATTTAAAAATTGTTAAAGCCATTGGCACAATGTCAAACTGAAACATTAACTTCTGGAGTTCTTCCTTGAATAACTGACTATATGAAAAAGTCAAATTCCTCCAGATTAATTGCTTATGTCATAGACACACATGTCTAAAAGGCAGTTTTGGGAGGTAGCGGAATGTTAACAGTACAAGGAGTAAGATTCTACCAATATTCTCATCACCTAGAAGTAATTAGTGTCAGATTCTTGTTGCTAAGTAAAAAATTAGGAGTTACCACTAATTTCCTTCACACCCCACATTCTTATTTATCAGGTAGTCTTGCAGATTTTACCTTCTACACATATCCTAAATTCATCACCTATTTCTACCTCCACCATAATTACCCTAATCCAAGTCACATCATCCCTCACTTGGACTAGTTCAGTAAACTAACTGTTCTTCCTGCTTTCACGATGGTGTTTCATTATTAGCTACATATTCATTACACAGTGAACCAGAGGTATCTTTTAAAAATGTAAATCAGATTGCATCACTCCCCTGTTCAACACACTCCAACGTTTTCCCATCATACAAACAAACAAACAAACAACAAAAAAAACCCAACTCCAATTTCTAATCTTAGCTCATTTTAAGCCCTTTTATGGTCTGGCTCTTGGCTTGCTCCATTCCAACCATGTGGACTTCTTGCTGTGCCTTGAACATGCTTGACTGTGTTCTTCCTCAGGGCCCATGCTCTTGATATTGCCTATGTGTGGAATTCTCTCCCAGAGAACAGCACTGCTCGTCCTTCATTTCATTCATGTCTCTATTGAAATGTTACCATCTCGAGAAGATCCTTAACAACTCTGTCTATAAGTGGTCTCATGCACTAGGTCTGTCTCTAGCCCAATACTCTGTTGCTTTAGTTTCTTTTCTAGTATTCCTCACTCGATACTTGGTATTTATAAGTTTACTGTTGTTCTCCCTCTCTGTAATGTAAATTCTGTAAGGGAAAGAATTTGATACAAACTATAATTAACAACCAAAAGGGACCACAAACAGTATTATTAAAAAGAACTTTAAGAATGACAGTTCTTTTGTTGTTGTTTTTTTTTTTTGAGGGGGGGGATAGACAGGAAAAAAGAGAGATGAGAAACATCAACTCATATGGTAGTCACGGCACCTTAGTTGTTCATTGAGGGCTTTCTCATATATGCCTTAACCAGGACACTGCTGCCAAGCCACTGACCCCTTGCTCAAACCAGTGACCTTGGGCTTAAGCCAGCGAACTCAGGTTTCAAGCCAACAACTTTGAGCTCAAGCTGGAGATTCTACACTCAAGATGGTAAACCTGTGCTCAAGCCAGCGGTCTTGGGGTTTCAAACCTGGGTACTCAGTGTCCCAGGATGATGCTCTATCCACTGCGCTACTGCCTGTTCAGGCTAAAGGACAGTCTTGAGTGAAGTTAAAATATATAATGAACTGTGCACAAGTTCACACATCTGAGCACAAACTTGACCTAAGAAATTTTTTTTTAGTTTTCAGAAATGAAAGTATACTACTGATTATGACTAATTTTCTTTAAAAAATAGTAGCTTATGAATGACATCAGAGCAATGGTGACATGGGAGATACTCTTGATCTCTCTCCCTTGAAATTTCAACAATTGAACAATTATAACAAAGCAAAGGACCCCACCCAGCTAGACTCACAGGCATGCCTGAAAGATCTACATACTGAATGGATCAAAGGTGGGACAAGGTGAAAAGGGGGGCAAAAGATAAAATGCACTTGCAGTCAGCCTGGGGAGGAGTCAAACCTGGAGTGATTGGTTTTTCTCCTCTGCTGGACTATGGGGAGGAGAGAAGTTCAAGTTGTTTGGGTTTTGTCTGAGGTGTACAGAGAGGAGAATATGGAATTACTGTGTGTCCTTCTGCCAGGATGAGTGGTGGGACAGAGGGGCAGAGTAGGAGATAAACCAAAGTGGCCAGAGTGAGGGGTCACGACCAGAAGAAGTGCAAAACCCCCCCCCCCCAGCTTCCACCTCCCTCACTTTGTGGTATGGAGAATGGCAGAGACAAACCCCACAGCTAGCACTACAGAGCAACTCTCTGTTGAGACATGAAAAGGAGGGCCTAGAAGCCTGAGACTGCCATTTCTAGAGCCTTAAAGATAGAAAGCTGAAGAAATAAAGCCAAAGCCATAGAGCTGAAGCCATAAAGCCCTCACAGCACGCCCCAACCACCAACATGACTGCGGCCCTGCATACAGCACTGCAACACTTCAGTGGAGGACAGTCCAGAACATCAGAGTTAAAACTCGTAACACAACGATATCTACTAGAAAAGAACTCTCAAACCAAAATTTACCTATCCTTTTTATCCTTCATTTTTTCCTTCTTATACTGTTTTGTATCTTTCTCCCTTTGAATTTCATTTTCTTTAATTTTTATATATTTTATTCTTACTTTTTTCTCAGTGTTCTGTTTTTGAATTATCTTTACTGTTTTTCATCTTTTTTCCTATGTTTTTTCTTCTTTACTTGATATAATTAAAAATTTTTTTTATATATTTTTCTATATTTATTTAATTTTCCATTTTTTAAGTTATTATTTTTGGTTAGGATTCTTTTTTTTTTTTTTTTCTTCAGGGACAGAGAGTCAGAGAGAGGGATAGACAGGGACAGACAGACAGGAACGGAGAGAGATGAGAAGCATCAATCATCAGTTTTTCGTTGGGAGACCTTAGTTGTTCATTGATTGCTTTCTCATATGTACCTTGACCACGGGCCCTTAGCAGACCGAGCAACCCCTTGCTCGAGCCAGCAACCTTGGGTCCAAGCTGGTGAACTTATTGCTCAAACCAGATGAGCCTGCGCTCAAGTTGGTGACCTTGGGATCTCGAACCTGGGTCCTCTGCATCCCAGTCCGACGCTCTATCCACTGCACCACCACCTGGTCAGACTTGTTAGGATTTTTAACAATACCACTCTCAAATGCCATTAAGAAAGAAAAAACCAGGCCCTGGTCGGTTGGCTCAGCAGTAGAGCGTCGGCCTGGCGTGCGGAGGACCCGGGTTCGATTCCCAGCCAGGGCACATAGGAGAAGCGCCCATTTGCTTCTCCACCCCCCCTTCCTCTCTGTCTCTCTCTTCCCCTCCCGCAGCCAAGGCTCCACTGGAGCAAAGATGGCCCGGGCGCTGGGGATGGCTCGGGTGCTGGGGATGGCTCCTTTGCCTCTGCCCCAGGCACTAGAGTGGCTCTGGTCGCTGCAGAGCGACGCCCCGGAGGGGCAGAGCATTGCCCCCTGGTGGGCAGAGCGTCGCCCCTGGTGGGCGTGCCAGGTGGATCCTGGTCGAGCGCATGCGGGAGTCTGTCTGACTGTCTCTCCCCGTTTCCAGCTTCAGAAAAAAAAAAAACCCCAAAAAACAAAACCAGATACCATAGCTACACAAGATCAAGATCTAGTTCAGAAAGAAAATGACAAATCTCAGAAAATAAATCTCAACCACATGAAAATCTTAGAGCTAAATAATAGAGAATTCAAAACTGAAGTTCTGAAAATACTCAACGAGATGCGGGAAGACACCAAGGGGCAACTAAATGAGTTCAGAAAACAAACCAGATATCTCACAAAGGAGACAAACCTGAGGTAGCAAGTTTGGCTAACAAGCCTGATAGAGGAAAGAATCAATAACATTGAAGACAGGCATCTAGAAATGCTACAGAGAGAAAAAGAGAGAAACTCTGAGTTAAAAAACTGAGAGAGCTCTACAAGAATTGTTTGATTCCATCAGAAAAAGCAATATAAGAATCATGGGTATATCAGAAAAAGGAGAAGAAGAAGGAAATGGTGAACCTATTCAAACAAATAATTGATGAGAACTTTTCAAGCCTATGGAAAGAGAGCCTCAAATCCAAGAAGCAAACAGAACACCGAGTTACCTCAACCCAAACAGACCTACTCTAAGGCACATCATAATAAAATTGTCAAAAATCAATGACAAAGAAAGAATCCTTAAGGCAGCTAGGGAAAAGAAGAACACAACATATAAAGGAACGCCCATCAGTTTATCATCAGACTTCTCAGCAGAAATTCTACAAACCAGAAGAGAGTGGACCCAAACATTCAAAGTACTGAATGAGAGGAATTACCAGTCAGGAATACGATATTCATCAAAGTTCCTTCAAATATGAAGGAAAAATATAAAAACTTTTACAGACATACAGAAGCTGAGGGAATTTATCACCAGAAAATCCCCACTACAGAAAATACTCAAGGGGGTTATTCAACCAGACACAAAGAACAAAACAAATCAAAACTACAAATAAAAGCTCCAATGTCACAATAAAAACAAGGGTAATCTGTGACAATAAAAACATAAAAGGGGAGAGGATAAAGATCAGCAGTAGTAAAGAAGGATTGAGTACAGGAGCACTCATAAGACAAAAGACTCTTGTATATATGAACATTTTTCTCTTAATAACCTAATGGCAACAACCCACACAAAAGCCACTTTTAAAATATACAGCTTGAAAAAAAGAAAATACAGGTAAAAGAAGTATGGAATACAACCTAACAAAAACAACTGATAGAAACAAAAAAGAGAAGAACCAAATAAGACAAAGAGCTACCAAAAAAACCCCAAAAAACCAACCCCACATAAAATGGCTATAGGAAATCCTCAAATGCCAATATTTATCCCAAATGTAAATGGACTGCACTCACCAATAAAGAAGCAGAGAGTAGCAGATTGGATAAAAAAGCAAAACCCAGCCGTATGCTGCCTTCAAGAGACACATTTAAGTTACAAGGACAAAAGTAGACTCAAAGTGAAGGTTGGAAAATGATTCTCCAAGCAAATAATATCCAAAGAAAAGCAGGTATAGCCATACTCATATCTGACAATGCTGACTTCAAGACAACAAAGGTAACTAAAGGCAAAGATGAACCTTTCATAATGATAAAGGGGACATTGCCTACCAGGCGGTGGTGCAATGGATAGAGCGTCGGACTGGGATGTGGAAGGACCCAGGTTCGAGACCCTGAGGTCACCAGCTTGAGCGCGGGTTCATCTGGTTTGAGCAAAAAGCTCACCAGCTTGGACCCAAGGTCGCTGGCTCCAGCAAGGAGTTACTCCATCTGCTGAAGGCCCCCGGTCAAGGCACATATGAGAAAGCAATCAATGAACAACTAAGGTGTCACAATGCACAACGAAAAACTAAATGATTGATGCTTCTCATCTCTCCGTTCTTGTCTGTCTGTCCCTTGTCTATCCCTCTCTCTGACTCTCTCCCTGTCTCTGTAAATAAATTAAAAAAAAAAAGGCATTTATTAAAAAAAAAAAAAAGATATAGGAAACATTGTATCAAGAACACAAAAAGCTTCTTAATATATATGCACCAAACCAGGGAGCTCCAAAATGTATAAGACATCTACTAACTGATCTAAAAATAGAAGCAGACAAAAATACAATCATACTTGGAGATTTCAACATACCATTGATGGCTTTAGATAGATCATCCAAACAGAAAACAAATAAAGAGATATCTGCCTTAAACGACACACTGGACCAAATGGATATAATAAGACAATTACAGGACATTTCATCCCCAAACATCAGGTTATACAGTCTTCTCCAGTGTGCATGGAAAAGTCTCAAGAATAGGCCATATGCCTGACCAGGTGGTGACACAGTGGATAAGAGTGTCGGAATGGGATGTGAAGACCCAGGTTCAAGACCCCAAGGTCGCCAGCTTGAGCGTGGGCTCATCTGGTTTGAGCAACGCTCACTAGCTTGGATCCAAGGTTGCTGGCTTGAGCAAGGGGTTACTCAGTCTACTGTAGCCCCCCAGTCAAGGCACATATGAGAAAGCAATCAGTGAACAACTAAGGTGCCACAACAAAAAATTAATGCTTCTCATCTCTCTCTGTTCCTGTCTGTCCCTATCTATCCCTCTCTCTGACTCTTTCTCTGTCTCTGTCCAAATTAAAAAAAAAAAAAAAAAGAATAAGCCATATGTTGGGCCACAAAACTAACATATAAAATTCAGAAAGATTGAAATTATACCAAGGATACCTTCTGACCACAAGGTTTTGATATTAGAAGTCAGTTGCAAAAAAGAAGTAAAGAAATCAACAAAAATGTGAAAATTAAACAACATACTTCTAAAAGATGACTAGGTCAAAGACAAAAGCAGAGACCAAAAGATAAATACAAACGAAAATGACAACATGACATATCAAAATTTCTGGGATCCAGCAAAAGCAGTAATAAGAAGGAAGTTTATATCATTAAAGGCTTATATCAAGAAATAAGAGAGAGCCTGATTAAACAACTTAACATCACATCTTAAGGAACTAGAAAAAGAAGAACAAAGGCAACCCAAAACCAGCAGAAGAAAGGAAACAGTAAAAATTAGAGCAGAACTAAAGAAAGAGAACAAAAATACTATAGAAAAAAATTAGTAAAACAAAAGCTGTTTCTTTGAAAAGATCAATAAAATCAATAAACAACTGGCTAGACACACTAAGGAGGAAAAAAGGAAGGACTCATATAAATAAAATCCGAAATGAAAGAGAAGAAATTAACACACACATCATAGATATACAAAGAATCATTGTAGAATACTATGAAAGATTATATCCCACCAAATTCAACAACCTAGAAGAAATGAGTAAATTTCTAGAACTATACACTCTTCCTGGACTGAGTCATGAAGAAGTGGAAAGCCTAAATAGACCTATAAACAGGGAGGAAATAGAAACAACTATAAAAACCACCCCCAAAACAAAAGTCCAGGACCAGATGACTACACTAGTGAATTCTACCAAACATTGAAAGAAGATTTGGTACCTATCCTTCTCAAAGTCTTCCAAAAAACAGAACAATAATCTCTAACACATTTTATGATGCCAACATAACCCTCATACCAAACCTGGCAAGGAGAACACAAAAAAAGAAAACTACAGACCAATATCTCTAATGACTACAGATGCAAAAATCCTAAACAAAATACTAGCATATCGAATACAACACATTAAAAAAATAATATATATATTACAATCAAGTGAGATTCATTCCAGGAGCACAAGAATGGTTCAACCATAAATATATGATATATTAATGTAATACATCACATCAACAAAACAAAGAACAGAAATCATATGATCCTATCAATAGATGCAGAAAAGGCATTCAATTAAGACACAACATCCCTTCATGTTTAAAACACTCAATAAAATCGGAATAGAAAGAAAGTACATCAACATAATAAAGGCCATATATGACAAATCATCAGCTAATATCATACTAAATGGTGAAGAAATGAAGGCTTTTCTCTAAAATCAGAAACAAGACATGGCTGCCCACTCTCTCCACTCTTATTCAGTAAAGTTCACGTTTTAGACTGAACAATCAGGGAAGAGAAAGAAATAAAAGGCATCCATATTGGGAAAGAAGAAGTAAAGGTATCACTTTTGCAGATGACATGATCCTGTATATAGAAAACTCCAAACACTGCACCAAAAGACTATTAGAAATAGTAAACCAATACAGAGAGTCGCAGGATACAAAATCAATATACAAAGGTCTTTCGTTTTTCTATATGCCAATAATTAAATACAGAAAATAAATAAACTGAAAAAAACAATTCCTTTAACAACTGCAACAAAAAAATATATACCTAGGAATAAACTTAACAAAGAATGTGAAGGACCTATATATTGAAAACGACAAAACATTATTGAAAGAAATGGAAAAAGATACAATAAAATGAAAAAATATTCCATGTTCATGGATCAGAAGAATCAACATAATTAAAATGGCCATATTACCCAAAGCAATATACAAGTTTAATGCAACCCCTATAAAAATCCCAACATCTTTTCCCCCATATGTAAGAATCAGGGAGGCAAAGAGACAAGCTCCAACAGGCAACCTGATTGGGATTCACCTAGAAAGCCCCTTATAAAGTGATGCTCAGTCCATCTGGGGCCGTTGGTCCACTGCTCCGCTGCTCAGCAACCAAGCTATTTTAGCACCTGAGGCAAGGCCATAGAGCAGGGGTCCCCAAACTTTTTACAAAGGGGGCCAGTTCACTGTCCCTCAGACCGTTGGAGGGTCGGACTATAAAAAAAAACTATGAACAAATCCCTATGCACACTGTACATATCTTATTTTAAAGTAAAAAACAAAACGGGAACAAATACAATATTTAAAATAAAAAACAAGTAAATTTAAATCAAGAAACTGACCAGTATTTCAATGGGAACTATGGGCTTGCTTTTGGCTAATGAGATGGTCAATGTGCTCCTTTCATTGACCACCAATGAAAGAGGTGCCCCTTCCGGAAGTGCAGCGGGGGCCGGATAAATGGCCTCAGGGGGCCGCATGTGGCCCACGGGCCGTAGTTTGGGGACCCCTGCCATAGAGTCATTCTCAGTGCCCGGGGCCAACTTGCTCCAACTGAGCCATAGCTCTGGTAGGAGGAGAGAGAGAGAGAGAGAGACAGAGAGACAGAGAGACAGAGAGAAAGGAGAGGGGGAGGGGTAGAGGAGCAGATGGTCACTACTCCTGTGTGCCCTGACCAGGAATCAAACCCAGGACATCCACACGTCAGGCCAATGCTTTACCACTGAACCAACTGTCCAGGGCCACAAAATGTCATTTCTTAAAGATATAGAAAAAAATTACCAAGTTTGTATGGAACCATAAAAACCCCCAAACAGTCAGAGCAATCCTGAGGAAAAAAATAAAGCCGGAGGTATCATACTACCTGACTTTGAATTATACTATAGAGCCACAATCATAAAAATGGCATGGTATTGGCAGAAAAAGACATACATACAAACCCAATGGAACAGAATCAGAACCCAGAAATAAAACCACATATATATGGGCAAATCAACTTCGACAAAGGAGGCAAAAACATACAATGGAGAAAAGAAAGCCTCTTCAATAAAAGATGCTGGGAAAATTGGAAAACCACATGCAAAAGAATGAAATGTGACTACAGTTTGTCCCCCTGCACAAAAATTAATTGAAAAGGGATCAAAGACCTAAATATAAGAGCTGAAACAATAAATTACATAGAAAAAAACATAGGTACTAAATTCATGGACCTTGGCTGTAGAGAACAATTTATGACTTTGACCCAAAAGGCAAGGGAAGTGAAGGCAAAAATAAATGAATGGGACTATATCAAACTAAAAAAACATCTGTACTGCAAAAGAGACTGACAACAAAACAAATAGGCAGCCAATAAAGGGTTAATATCCGAAATATACAAAGAACTCACAAAGTTCAGCAACAAATAAGCAATCAATTCAATTAAAAAATGGTGAGAGCCTGACCAGGCGGTGGTACAGTGGACAGAGTGTCGGGTTGGGATGCGGAGGATCCAGGTTCAAAACCCCGAGGTCACCAGCTTGAGCCCAAGGTTACTGGCTTGAGGAAGGGGTCACTCGGTCTGCTGTAGCTGCCCCCCCCCCCCCGTCAAGGTAAATATGAGAAAGCAATCAATGAACAACTAAGGTGCCGCAACAAAGAATTGATGCTTCTCACCTCTCTCCCTTCCTGTCTGTCTGTCCCTATCTTCCCTCTCTCTGTAACAAAATAATAATAATAATAATAATAAAAATAAAATAAGAGAGAAGACATGAACAGACACATCTCCCAAGGAGACATACAAATGGCCAACAGATAATATGAAAAGATGCTCATCTTCACTAGCTATACCAGAAATACAAATCAAAACTATAATGAGATACTACCTCACATCTGTTAGATTGATTATATCAACAAGACAGGTAATAATGAGTGTTGGAGAGGCTGTGGAGAAAAAGGAACCCTCACTCACTGCTGGTGGGAATGCAAATTAGTACAACCATTCTGGAAGAAAGTATGGTGATTCCTCAAACAATGAAGAATAGAACTACCATATGACCCAGCAATCCCTCTACTGGGTATCCAACCCCAAAACTCAAAAACATTAGTACATAAAGACATATGCTGCCTGACCAGGTGGTGGCGCAGTGGATAGAGCGTCGGACTGGGATGCAGAAGACCCAGGTTCGAAACCCCGAGGTCGCCAGCTTGAGCGCAGGCTCATCTGGCTTGAGCAAAAAAAAGCTCACCAGCTTGGACCCAAGGTCGCTGGCTCAAGCAAGTCAGTTCAGTCTGCTGAAGACCCGTGGTCAAGGCACAGATGAGAAGCAATCAATGAACAACTAAGGTGTTGCAATGAAAAACTGGTGATTGATGCTTATCTCTCTCCGTTCCTGTCTGTCTGTCCCTATCTATCCCTCTGACTCTGTCTGTGTCCCTGTAAAAAAAAAAAAAGAAGACATATGCATCCCCATGTTCATTGCAGCACTATTCACAGTGGTCAAGACATGGAAAAAACCAAAGTGTCCTTGGACAGAAGATTGGATAAAGATGTGGTGCATATATACAATGAATACTTCGCCGCCAAAAGAAATGATGACATAGTGACATTTACTTGAGAATATTATACTGAGTTAAATAAGTAAATTAGAAAAGGTTAAGAACTGTATGATTTTACAAATAGGTGGGATATAAACCTGAGACTCATAAACAGAGATAAAAGTAAAATGGTTACCAGGGGCAGAAGGATGTAGGGAGGAGGACGGGAGAAGGGTGGAGAGAAGAGTGGAAAGAGGGACAAATATAAGGTGATGGAAAATATTTGACTTTGGGTGATGGGCATACAACATAATCAACAGTTCAAATGTTATAGAAATGTTTACCTGAAACCTTTGTACTCTTACTGATCAATGTCACCCTGTTAAATATTATTTTCTAAATAAAAATTCTAAAAAACCACAACCAAATTGGGTTAGTAGAGAAAGAGCAAGTACTTAGTGAGCCCTGCTTTGCCAAACCTATCACCTTTGAATTCTTTTGTTGTGGGAAGACATTAAAAGTATTTTATCAGCCTGACCAGGCGGTGGCGCAGTGGATAGAGCGTTGGACTGGGATGCAGAGGACTCAGGTTCGAGACCCCAAGGTCGCCAGCTTGAGTGCGGGCTCATCTCCTTTGAGGAAAAGCCCACCAGCTTGAACCCAAGGTCGCTGGCTCCAGCAAGGGGTTACTCGGTCTGCTGAAGGCCCGCAGTCAAGGCACATATGAGAAAGCAATCAATGAACAACTAAGGTGTTGCAATGCGCAATGAAAAACTAATGATTGATGCTTCTCATCTCTCTCTGTTCCTGTCTGTCTGTCCCTGTCTATCCCTCTCTCTGACTTACTCTCTGTCTCTGTAAATAAATAAATAAATAAATATTAAAAGTATTTTATCAACAAACCATTTTCTTTAGTGAAACATAGGTCATCATTATAAATTCAATGAGTTTTAAAGAAATTAAAATAGTAACAGCTACCACCTTGTAGAAGAGTGAGAATAAAGAAATATACAATTAAGTGTTCTACTTATTTGGCCTGACCTATAGTGCCGCAGTGGATAAAACATCGACCTGGAATGCTGAGGTCGCAGGTTCAAAACCTGGGCTTGCCTGGTCAAGGCACATATGGGAGTTGATGCTTCCTGGTCCTCTCCCCCCTACCCCACTTCTCTCTCCCTCTCTCTCTCTCTCTCTCTCTCTCTCTGTTTCCTCTCTAAAATGAATAGTCTTTAAAAAAAATTTTTTTTAAGTGTTCTATCAATAGTTATCATTAAAAACTAACAAATTTGCTGGTAAACTGCATTTACAGATGATCAGAATATAAACTTGGTCTAAATGCTCAAAAACTATCCAAAGATATAAGATGAATCAGGTGTTTTTATTTACTTTTATATTTAACATTTGGCCCATTTCTCTAAAAATACAGCATTTAGATCAGGGGTTCCCAAACTATGGCCCCGCCGGCCACATGTGGCCCCCTGGGGCCATTTATCCGCCCCCGCCACACTTCCAGAAGGGGCACCTCTTTCATTGGTGGTCAGTGAGAGTACTGAATGTGGCGACGCCACACACTTGCATCACTTGTTACGGCTAGCAGTGACAAATATGGACCTGGACATTGACCATCTCATTAGCCAAAAGCAGGCCCATAGTTCCCATTGAAATACTGGTCAGTTTGTTGATTTAAATTTACTTGTTCTTTATTTTAAATATTGTATTTGTTCCCATTTTGTTTTTTTACTTTAAAATAAGATATGTGCAGTGCGCATAGGGATTTGTTCATAGTTTTTTTTATAGTCCGGCCCTCTAACGGTCTGAGGGACAGTGAACTGGCTGCCTGTGTAAAAAGTTTGGGGACCCCGGATTTAGATCTTCAGAAAAATATAATTAAAATTAATAGTACAAAGACATTTAGAGAAACCAACCTCCAAACAGCAAATCTAATGGTGGCAAAGGACAATAAGAATGAAACTTCTTTGCATCTTTTCTCCTTCTGTGCATGGTAAGATGGAAATTAAAGTTCTATTGCTTTCATGGCAATTGGAAGATTTACACCAAACATATAGATTTGAGTAAATAAATATTCCAGTTGTTTTGGATAACAAAATTGGAGCTAATATTAATCATATTTTAAGCAGAATGAAATAAAAGGTATTAAATAGCAAAAAATAAACAAGTAATCTAACCAAAACAGGCACAATGAAAAAAATAAAGACAGCTTTTTATAAAATTAACCAAGACATATATATACCTGTTTATCATTCGAGGCTGCAAAGGAATAATGGGGATCACAGTATTGCACAGAGACTTGCAGAGGGGGCAAAGATACTCTCCACTTTCCAAGTCGAAAAGATCAACATGAATACGCTGCTGAAAGCTCAGCTGCACAGCTTCAAAATACCTGCAAAATTCCAAGACACAGGTCCATTCAGAAGTATATGTGCATCTTTGCTCTAATCCAAGGGAGAAAAATTTGACATTTTTGCCTAAATGAATGTCTTTAAAATTGACATTAAAAAATACACAAGTTATAAATGGAATAGGATGCACACATTCTATTGGGGTAAAACTTGGGAAGACTCACTGGGGCTAAAAACTTTTTTGAATTCTTTTATTTAATCATAACTTGTTTCCTACCTCAATAACATGGAGACACAACGCAGGCACTACTTGCTCAGTTTCCAGTGACCAACTGAAGTAGCCACTGGCTATTATAGGAAAATTAGGCATTTTAATCCAATGTCAAAAGGGTGAACCCCATACAAAAGATTTCCCAGGAATTATATTTCTGAATTGTTATCTCATCCAGAGGTAGAACTAGAACTTCTTGCCCTATTCTATCTCAAAGGTACTTTTCACACTATGTTTTAGGGCAGGGGTCCCCAAACTTTTTACACAGGGGCCAATTCACTGTCCCTCAGACCCTTGGAGGGCCGCCACATACAGTGCTCCTCTCACTGACCACCAATGAAAGAGGTGCCCCTTCTGGAAGTGTGGCGGGGCCAGATAAATGGCCTCAGGGGGCCGCATGCGGCCCTCAGGGCCATAGTTTGGGGATGCCTGTTTTAGGGGAATGAGATTTTTATAAAGATTACTATTTCTTTATAAAAATAACTAATTAGTTTGTGAAGAGCAAGTACAAAGGAATGATGAACTAAGTGAAAATTTAAGTTAACTTACACACCATATTCTAAAGGTGATAGAGTATCAGACAAACAAAATTAGTAATTAAAATTGCTTCAATTATTCAAGTAAGAAGGAAGAAAAGAAGATATGAGAAAACATGCCTTTTTGTGGCCTTTAGTGAACTTTAATATTCCTAGTTTCTTTCAAGAACATGTCAGAAGGACAACTTACTTCTGCCAGCACACTGCATGCATTACATGACCACAGCTTCCTGTGTAAGTTCCATGAGCCAAGTCTGGATCCATGAAAAGTGGGTCTAGGGTTTCTGGTATAGCAAGGCAAAAATAAGAGATATTATATTCATCCCTCCCATAGTCATAAAAAGGAAAAAAAAAAAGAGGTTATCAGGTCTAAATTTCTAACCATAAATTTTCTAAGGAATTGCCCAAGAATAGTGTCACAATATCATGAGTGCAGGGTAATAGTAAGTCAAAAGAGAAAAATATAAAACTAGACTTCCAGGTATGATTGTGAAATTAGTATGAATTAATGACTAGTTCTATTCTTGATTTACATTTTTATTTTGAACACTAGGTTTAAGTTGCATAATCTTGGTTGTTGAAGTTATTTTCTATGACTTACACACATTTACCTTTGTCATTTTATGAGTAATTTAACTGGGTAATTTTAAGGGATATTTATGGGCATTATAATCTACTGGATAAAAGCTGATTATGGGAGTCAAAATCTGGTTTCATCCCTTATAATTCATGGTCTTGGGCAAGTTACTATACTTCTCAGCCTCTCAGTTCCTTCATCTATAAAATGGAGCCAATACTGGTACCTAATTCATAGAGCTATTATAAAGATTAAGTAAATATACAGAAAGCACTTACTCTGTGCCTTGTATATGGTCAGTATTCAATAAATGTTAGCTTTTAAAAAAATCAATATTATCATTCCATGGGTATTTTAAAAATAGAGCATCGAGGCCCTAGCTGGGTAGCTCAGTTTGTTAGAGTGGGTTCAAACCCTGGTCAGGGCACATACAAGAATCAACTAATGAATGCATAAATAAGTGAAACTACAAACTGATGTTTTTCTCTCTTTTTATCCCACTTCCTCTCTCTTAAAACAATTAAAAAAAATAAAGTGACTAACTCCCAATGTTTTTAAGAAGTACTTACTCACATACTTACTTACATAGCAATATTAATGCATTGCGAATTAGTATTCTTGCCAAGAAAATGCTTACCATGAGCCAAATCATGAAACAATCAGACACATCCCCAATGTAAGAAACAGTATAAGACTATTGGCTTGTATTCTTCAAAAAAGTTATCATCATGGAAAGAAAAAAGGCAAGTGACTATTCTAGATTAAAACAGACTAAAAGAGACACAACTATAGCAACACATGAAACATGCCCGGATCCTACAATGAAAAAGAAGCCTAGCTAACAAAAGACATTTTGAGGGTAGCTGGGCAAATTCAAATATGGATTTTATATTAGGTAACATTTCTGAAATGTTATTCTTTTCCTAAATCTTATAATGATACAGTACATACATAATAGATTGTCCTCAGTTTTAGAAAATGCATATGGACAAATTTAATGATGAAATATCATGATGACTGCATCCAACTTTCAAATGGTAGAGCAATGAGAAATAAGAGACAGAAAGAGAGGGGAGAGAGGGGGAGAGGGGAGAAGGAGGGAGAGAGAGAAAGCGAGAGAGTGAGAGATGGAGGGAGAGAATATGAACAATGTGGCCGAGGAGCCAATATTGCATGTAAAAACCAAAAGACCATTTTAAATATAAGTAAATTGTAATTTGACCACATAAAGCTAAATATAATTTCGCTCCCAAACTTCTTTCAGGTAGTATTTTTTCTAATTACATAAGTATGAAAAGAAATGTCCAAAAAGGATATTTATGAAACAATACATACCCCCTGAGAGTTCTATGGGTTTTCCCCTGTGCTGGGTTAAGGCGGTGGATTTCTGGACACAGGCCGATAATACCATGGCATTATTTTCTATTTTCACCTCTTGTTCTTCTTGGCAGAGGATGCATGTCAGCACCTCCTTTTCAGTAACAGATGGACCCCGTTTAGGACCCAAAGCAATTCTACAGTAGTCACTGACTGCTGGGATGCTACCAAAAGAAATGACCGGAAATGAGGACACGTTTTGATCATTTGTCTTTATGTTTTGGTAGATTTTAAGTAACTATAGGGCAAGAACTTTAAGAATAAAAACAAAAAAAAATTATATTTAGCAATATTAGCTTAAAATCTTTCCCCCTTATTTTTCTGGCTTTTATCAGTTAATTTGCTTACTAGAAAATACATTTTTGTTGCTAAGTGCAAAAAAAAGCAGATCACAAAGCAGAATTTATATTATAATTATATTTTATTGTATCTAAAAGCTGGGCTGTTTTTTTCTGATTATAAAATCAACACATGTATATTAAGAAATTTTGGAAAATCTAGAAAAGTATAAAAAAAGCATTATATTCTCACAACCTAGAGATAATCACTTATATATTTCTATTTGTAACAGTTTTTACATAATTAAGATTATAATATATATACAGATTTGCATCCTGCTTTTACTCACTCATATTTTAGTTGTTTTTTCCTCTTGTTAAAAGTTCTTCAGAAACATTATTTTTAAACGGCTCCACAGTACTCTTACTAAATGTGCAATAACAGTTTTATCCATTCCCTCTTATTAGCATTTAAATTTCTATTCTATTTCAGTAACTTTGGTAGCTATTAAATTTAGCAATTCCTAGGGTCAATCTGTATGATAATAATATAATAATAATACTAAATATTTATAAAGCACTAATTGCAATGTGAGACACTGTTTCAAATTCTTTTTTTTTTCTATGTTTTAATGTGTTACCATTTCTTTTTTTTTTTTTCTGTATTTTTCTGAAGCCGGAAACAGGGAGACAGTCAGACGGACTCCCGCAAGCGCCCGACCGGGATCCACCCGGCACACCCACCAGGGGGCGATGCTCTGCCCCTCTGGGGCATCGCTCTGCCACGAGCAGAGCCACTTCAGCGTCTGGGGCAGAGGCTGAGGAGCCATCCCCAGCGCCCGGGCCATCTTTGCTCCAGTGGAGCCTCCGCTGCGGGAGGGGAAGAGAGAGACAGAGAGGAAGGAGAGGGGGAGGGGTGGAGAAGCAGATGGGCGCCTCTCCTGTGTGCCCTGGCCGGGAATCGAACCCGGGACTTCCGGACGCCAGGCCGACGCTCTACCACTGAGCCAACTGGCCAGGGCCCTGATTCAAATTCTTTACACTATCCTAACCTGTTTAATCCTTCCAACAATCCTACGAGGTAGGTACTGTTGTTACTTCCATTTTTCAGATGAAGAAACTGAGGCCTGAGATGATAAGAGACTTACCTAATGATTTATCACTAGGAAGTAGCAGAGCCAGGATTTAATGCAGATGAAGTGACTTCCTAGGCCATGTTCTGAACTACTCTGCAATATTGACTATCTGTACAAGAAGCTCTCTTAAATGTCATAGATCATTCAATAAACTGGGAATAACTTAAATGTTTATTATCATAAGTGTAAATGAAATTACATAATAAAGAATACTATGCAGTTTTTAAAAGGTGCGTCTAGCTAGTTGTGAGACCTCCTAGGAAGCATCCAGCAATAAATAAAATAAGAACTATTAGGGGACACTACTAGAATTTTGTGGATGAGGGGCCAGAGATGCTAAATATCCTACAATTCATGGAGCATAAAAAAGAATTGCTACCCAAATACCAACAGTGAGAAACACTAAGCTCGTTTTATAAATGTAAGAATATACATAGATTTCCCAAATATACTACCATGTGGAAATGCAAAGTTGCAGAATATGTACATAATAACATTTGTGCAAATAAAACAAAAGACTGAATGACACTATATAATTCCTATGGCTACATGTATTTGTATGTAATAGCAAAGTAAAAATTATAACAAGACATATGTAAAATTTGTTATCTCTGAGAAAGGGGTCTAGGATTTCGGTCATTGCTCAAATAGAACTTGAGTTTTATCTCTAACATCTGATTTTATTAAAAAAAATAAGTTACTGTAACTGTGAAATTAAAATTTCATTTTTTGCCTGACCAGGTGGTGGCACAGTGGATAAGAGTGTCAAACTAGAATGCAGAGGACCCAGGTTTGAAACTCTGAGGTTGCTGGTTTGAGTGTGGGCTCACCAGTGTGAGTGCAGGGTCACTGGCTTGAGCGCAGAGTCACTTGCTCTGCTGGAGCCCCCCAGTCAAGGCACATATGAGAAAGCAATCAATGAACAACTAAGGAGCTACAACGAAGAATTGATGCTTCTCATCTCTCTCCTTTCCTGTCAGTCTGTCCCTATCTGTCCTTCTCTCTGTCACTATCTCTGTCTCTGTCATAAATAAACAAACAAACAAACAAATAAATAGAATTTTGTTTTAAAAATGTAAGACTATTTTCGTGACTCTGCGATAGAAAAAGCTTTCTTAAAGATAATACAAAATGTTAAAACTCAGAAAGACTAATACATTTGTCTTCATCAACACTGAAAACTTCTCTATGGTTAAACTTCATAATTAATGTTAAATAAATATGGATATGAGAAACACGCAACAAAGTTAAGTATACATAATTTTAAAGGACTTATACAAATTAAGATAAAAGTAAAGCACCCAACAGTGATGGGGAAAAGAAGACAGGCAACTCACAAAGACAGAATGTCACACATTGTCACAAAATGTCACTAATGAACAATATTAAAAGATGTTCAACCTAGTACTAACTAGTAATCAGAGAAATTCAGACTGACACCAATTTATAATTTTGATTAGTCCAAATTTTCAAGTACTGATAATATTAAGTATTGGTCAGAGTGAAGAACACGGACAGTTTCATACACTGTTGGGAGTAGAAACGCGTAACACTACTTTGAAGGACAATGTGACAGCATATTAAATTTTAAATAATTATGACTCAACCCTTTCACTTATTATATTCTACCCTTGAGAGGTACTTGTACAATTACAGAAAAGTGCACATATAAAACCTTTCTACACACACACACACACACACACACACACACATAGTTTGTAATAACAGAAAATTGGGAAATAAGGAGAAAACTACTTAAATGCCCAAAATAAATAAAATATTGAATATATATGTGTGTGTTTGTGTGTGAATCCACACTATGGAAAACTATGCAGCAGTCATAAGGAATGATAAAGAACCTATACTAAAGATATATATATATATAGATATATATATAGTAATCATTCTTTGTAGTTTTTGTTAGTATAAGTAGCTTCACGATTACAGACATATTATAGAAAGAATGTTTCTATTGTTACTGAAAAAGCACAATTTACTAAAAGTATCCACAACCCACATTGTTTTAAAAAGCTGTGAAAGCTTGTTTTTAAAAAATAAGTATAGGAAGTATTTTCAATATTTTAAATTGGAATGCTGTTCAATGTACTGTTATTTTGCCTCCTCCTTTTTCTCATTGTTATCTATATGACAGCCCATAAGCTGTGGCTCTCAGAAAGCAAATCAATTTCCCCAAGAGCATACTACAGTTAGGATTCAGAGTACCAGATGTACAGATTCCCATTCCAATGGGCTATCCAAGATTATAACTATATGCATTGTCTTCTCCCTCTTTAAGAAAAAAAAATATACATATAAGGTCTACCGGAAAGTTCTGTCCGTTTTGGGAATAAAACAAAATACAAATTTTTCTTACCGTCAATAAACTTTATTAAAATAATATATTTCCACACCAATCCTATCTTCCAAATATGGTCCGAAATGGTTTGCTGAGCTGAATTAAGCCTTTCTGCGATCTCCGATGTTGTCAGAAAAGGATCTTGTTCCAACACGGTCTTGACAACATTGTCATCAATCAAAGATGGTCGCCCAGAACGTGGCTTATCAGAAAGGTCGAAATCACCTGTTTTGAATTTTTCGAACCATCTTCTGCATGTCCTATCAGAAACTGTACCTTCATCAAACACTTTCAATAAATTTCTACATACTTCTGTAGCATTTCTTCCTTGTTGAAATTCATATACAATACAGTGGCGTAAATGAACTTTATCAGTAGCCATGGATACACTATCACTTCACACATAAGACTAACGTGAATCAACTTTGTTTTAGTTAATTTGCTACGTCAGTATGTATACATTAAGTGATCAAAATAGAGAGGCACACATGCGCCAAATAAACGTGCTTACGTGTCAAAACTTGTGATAGAAACGAACAGAACTTTCCGGCAGACCATATATATATACCATGGTGTATACTGTATGTGTGTGTGTATATATATATATATATATATATATATATATATATATATATATACCATCTTTCTTGTGAGGGATTTTTTTCCAGTCCATAATAACTACAGTCACTTTTATTAGAAATCATAAAAATGTAAAATATATGAACTGATGCATAATTTTGTATCTAAAAAAGCCCACGTATATAAGATACCAAAAGTCTATTTCTACTTCTTCTGTTAAATCTTTCTTTTTTGTGCATAAATGTTCCCAAAACACTGTTTCTTAACATAAAATTACATTCAATTCATACCTTAAACCTTTACTGTCCCCTTTTTACCTTAAAAATAATGTAATTTCTCTTATTATAAAATATATTTTGGAAAAACATTATTTAAAACGAATATATAATTTTTCCTCCAAAAACCAAGTTGTTAATTTTTAGTTTTGCTTTTATTTTACCTCTCTTCCTCCATAATGGAGTCTTCTTTCCCAGACATCTCTGATGTACTATCATACATGAGTTTGTGAGTTTCAATGAAGTTTTTCTGTAAGGCAGACATCTGAGCCATGATCTTCTGGCGATGCAGCCTAGCAGCTTCAGCTTTTCTTTTTCGTTCTGCTTTTTCTTTATCATGAGTAATCTAGGTATGACGAAATCACAAAAATTAGGTAAGAGCTATTGTTACAATTCACATATATTGTTCAGCCAGGCGAGTTTCCTAGAGTAAGAATCTGACAAAGTTGATTACCCCATTCCTTAAGCCTAGATTCAATCTTATGCCTCAAAATTAGCATCCATTCTCCATCATTTCACACACCTAACTGTTCCTTTGGTTGTTTCAATAATTTACCCTAAGGGCCAACCAAGTACTGTAAATACCTAATAAACTTTTTTATACTCAGTGCAGGTACATTAAGAAAAATATTAAACGCAACAAAATTTTGAAATCATTTGTCATTGATTTAATCATTGACACTTAATCAATTTAAGTAAACCTAATGATGTTCAACAGTTACTGCTAAACATTTGCTAAGAATGAGAACTTAAACAATATTATTGAGATGTACTGGCATTGTTTTATTGTGTATTCTAACTGAAACCCAGTGTTTTCCTTCATAACTACAAGTAATTATTTTAAGATTTAAATAACCAAAACCTGATTCATTATATTAAGGAAATTAACAGCCTAAATATTACTGTATTTCACTGACTCTAAGATATACCATTATCATATGTTCCACTAAGAATGCTACTAATTAAATTATAAGGAGCCATAGACTGTAAGACATATCCCAATTTCACATATTAAGACATTTTTTAGATTAAAGTATTTCCTAAAGAGCTCCTTGCATGACCTACGGTGGCACAGTGGGTAAAACATCGACCTGGAATGCTGAGGTCACCAGTTCAAAAAAAACCCTGGGCTTGCCTGGTCAAGGCATATATGGGAGCTGATGCTTCCTGTTCTTCCCCCCCTTCTCTCTCTTGTTCTCTCTAAAATGAATAAAATCTTAAAAAAAAAAAAAGAGCTCCACTGCACATCTATTTCCTCTGAGTTTATAAAATACATGTACTATATTGACTAACTACAAGTCAAGTACCACTAATCCCTGAAGTGCAGAAACTTAGTGAACAATAGAAATGGACATCTCACATACTTTACATCAAATAGGTTCCTTCTAACAAAAAGAAGCAGCTCCCTTATCAGTCAACTTCAAAGACAGAGATGAATGTCACCATTATTATGGTATTACCTCATCATTCTTAATAGAGTCTGATTCTGATGCAGTTGCTACAATTAAACAAGATTTTTCTCTTAATCGCTTAACTGTATCAAACATCTGAAAAACAAATGAAACGTTAAAAAATTTGATTACATTGAACAGGAACAGAAAAACTGATCTGATTTTGTCATCATGTTTCCAAATATCTTTGCCTTAAACTCACACAACTACACATATACACAGTGACTCCTGATTGTGGAAAACACCTCCCCTAGTTTATTAGCAATCCAGCTGAGGAGAAGGTTGCAGGTAGCAAAATCAGCTAATTCAGTTTGCAGGTATGACCATACCTCTGTTATTGCTAGGGAAAATATTTTAATTCTTTATATTTAAATACATTCTCACAAAAAGCAATCCTGCTATATATACAAAATTACTGTTTCCTGCCTTCCATTTTCACTTAATCATTTATCTTTAGAGATAGTTCCATATGTATAGCTATATCATTCTTTTTACCAAATATCAAGGTTTCACCTATATGATGGTATATCCATAAATTTACTAATACAGTATTTTATAACAATACTTTGTCTGTAGACTATAAGTGTTGAACTAAATGACAGTTCAATTTACTTTCTTAATATACACAGAATAGTTAAGTACTACCTTTGTTTCTATTTTAATTTTGTATTTTTAAATGATTATACTGGTAAATTTAACACAAATATTAAATATTCATGATATCTATATAAAAAGAAATCTTAATAACAACATTGCTAGTTTATAGTTATATTATCAAATTACATTAAGCTTGCTTAAGAAATGTCTTAAATTAAGTAAGAAAAAGGGCTGATTTCAAAAAAAAAGAAAAAGAAAAAGGGCTGATTTCTTGAAGTACATATTAGTACAAAGACCTTCATTTTATATGAATATGAAAAATAACTATTCTATATCCTAATTACCAAAACAATTATCTAGCTGATAAGGTTATATCAAAAGGTTTTAATAAATACAGTAAGGGGAAACTCTATAACCTTGGCTTCCTGCTTCCACGTGGGGGGTCAATGGCTCAGTTGGAGGCCCCTCTCCCCCTCCATCAGGGCACCTATGAAGAAGCTGTCAATATACAACTAAAGTGCTGCAACTATAAGTTCATGCTTCTTATCTCTCTTTCGCTGCCTTTGTCTCTTGTCTCTCTCACACTAAAATAATATCCTTCAATGGTTTCCCACTATTCTCAAAAATAATATACACTCCTTTACCCTGACCTGTAATGTCCTATATTTCCTGGTTCCAGCTGCCCCTCTGACCTTGTTGCCTACTTTTCTCTCCATCTCCCCATTTACCACAGTCATGCTGGCCTTCTTTCTGGCCACCTTAGAGCTTTTTGCTTTGCCAATCCCCCTCTTTCTAGAGTACTCTTCCAGATTTTTATAAGTCTAGCTTCATGTCAGTTAGTTCCAATGTCACTTCCTAAGAGAGAACTTTTCTGATTACCCATCTAAAGTTACTCCCTACTCATCTGAATTATCCTGGTATTTTCCTGTTTATTGTCTATATCTCAATTGGTATGTAAACTCCATGATAGTAAGCACTTTATCTGTTTTGTTGAGAGTCTAGAAATGAGTGCAGCACACTGCAGAATTCAATAAATGCTAACTGAATAACACAAATGAATCATTAAAAAAAATCCACTAAAACAGAATTACTAATATGAAACATAGAACCATAAAAACCAGTAGTAAATATCAATAATTTCACAGGTATATAGTGGTAAATCTTAGAGGTAAGCAGAAGATTCTTAAATAATTAAACCAAGATATAATCAGTTATCTTCCAGGTTTACCTGGAGTATCCATGTTATCATGTCCTTCTGACCTTCTAACTGGGGAATTCCTTTGAGTTTTTCCAAAAGCATTTGTATATTCTGAGCATTCATGGCCGAACTTCCTAATCCTTTTTTAAAACACAAAAGTTATATACCACAAATATATCTTTATAATTATATATAAATTATAATTTATAGTTAATGTTATTCATATTGATAACCAAAGTTTGCAATCAATCCCTTAACTACATTAAGTTTTTAATGGGAGAATCTGCAAATACATGAAGTACTAAGTACTGAATTAAACAACTTGAAAACTTGAATTACTTTAGGTATCTCTTGTTCATTTTCCACTGGGACTGCTAAGTGACAGCTACTCATACTAATCTGTCTCTTGCCTTTCTTCCACATGTCTCACTGTTTAATAAAATTACTTAAATAAGAACCAAATTTCCAAAAATATAAAAGTGGGAGCTGTCTTGGCCATGGCCAGTAACATAATGGATAAAGAGTTGGCCTGGAGCAATGAGGCCACCAGTTGGAGCCCAGGGCCAATGGCGCAATCCTGAGGGTGCTGGCTTGATCCTCAAGGGTGTTGGAGAAGCAATCAATGGCACAACTAAGTGGAACAACGAGTTGATGCTTCTCTTTCAAAAACATGTGGGAGCTGTTATTTCTATAAACTAAATAGATTTATGATGTCCTCAAGGATCTAAAAAATTGTATAAATACAAATAAGATGCTTTCTCCTCTTGGTCTTATAATCGACATCCCTAGGATGTGTTTTGGGAAAAGTTGTCTTAATCAGGTAACATTTAATAAAAATCTAATCGCCCTGGCCGGTTGGCTCAGTGGTAGAGCGTTGGCCTGGCGTCTGGAAGTCCTGGGTTCGATTCCCGGCCAGGGCACACAGGAGAGGCGCCCATCTGCTTCTCCACCCCTCCCCCTCTCCTTCCTCTCTGTCTCTCTCTTCTCTTCCCGCAGCTGAGGCTCCACTGGAACAAAAGATGGCCCAGGCGCTGGGGATGGCTCCTTGGCCTCTGCCCCAGGCGCTAGAGTGGCTCTGGTCGCAACAGAGCGACGCCCTGGATGGGCAGAGCATCGCCCCCTGGTGGGCGTGCAGGGTGGATCCTGGTCGGGCACATGCGGGAGTCTGTCTGACTGCCTCCCTGTTTCCAGCTTCAGAAAAATACAAAAGGAGATGACGTCAGAGTAATGGCGGGGTAGGAAGCGATACCGATAAATCTCCCCCAAAACAGAAAAATACAAAAAAAAAAAAAAAATCTTATCTAAACTTATCCTATTCTTCCAGGTTGAAGACAGTGCAAAATGAACACTAATTTACTCAGATTAAAACATACTTGAAGCCTTATGATAAAAGTCAAAAGTCACTTCTTCTTCAGGAGCTTTTTGAAGCTGTTGCTTTTCTTCTAGTAAACCCAATGCCAGAATATGAAATGCCTAAAGGAGAAATATGTAAGAAAATCTTTAAAACTGTGCTTCTTCACATAAATATATTTTAAATTCAAGTATAAAAACAAGGGATAGCTAAAAATAAAATAGGCAAAGGTTACAAACCAGCATTTTGAAGAAAGAAATGATAAATACATATATAAAAAATGTTCAACCTCACATAAAATTAAAGGAGTGTTGCCTGAATGGTGGTGGTGCAGTGTTATAGAGTGTCGAGCTGGGACACTGCAGTCCCAGGTTCAAAACTCCTAGGTCGCCAGCCTAAGCACAGGCTCACCAGCTTGAGTGCATCTTCACTGGCTTGAGCATGGGATCATTGACATGGTCCCATGGTTGCTGACTTGAGCCCAAAGATCACTGGCTTGAAGGCCAAGGTCACTGGCCCAGTCTGAATCTCCCTCATCAAGGCATGTATGCGAAGCAATCAATGAGCAACTAAGGTAATGCAACTATGTACAAGTTGATGCTTCTTATCTCTCCCTTTCTTTCTCTCTCTCTCACTCAAAAAAAATATGATGCAATAATAACATGCCAGTTTATTATTAGCAGGAGCAGTCTTTTAAATATTTATTTATTTTAACTGAATTTATTGGGATGACACTGGTTCACAAACCCATACAGGTTTCAAGTGCACAACTCAACAAATTACCATCTGTCAGGCCCTTAAAAAAAAAAAAAGTACACACACACACACACACACACACACACAAACAAAAAAAAAAATGGTTCCCAAGAGCAAGAATGCTAAAAACATAAGAGTGTGTGACTAAGAAAACCTGTGCCACACTGATGCTATTTTTATTGATTCCTGAGTCTCAGGTATAAAAGTTGTGGTTCTGACTCAAGTTAGATATTTAGACCAGGAATCTTCTTCAGACCTCCACGAACTTATAAAGTAGAGAAAATATGTCAGGTATACATACCATCTGGAGCATCCCTTCAGTCCACAAGTTAGAATCTGTGTCTAATGCCCGTTCAAATACAGTCCTGAGAATGTACACCATGATATCACAATTTAAAAGGTTAATCACTTTGCTGAAAGCAGGGCAAAATTCAGGAGGAGGTGGTGGTGGTAATGCTATAGTGGTTAAGAGATGGATTAAAAAAAAAAAGACAGACAAGTACATTTTTATTTGGGTTATTCCACATGCAAAATTGCAAATGACAAAGTCATGTATTATATGTGAAAACAACAAATGATCTTTGTTATCTTTAAAGCACTAAAAACATCAATGTCAAGAGAAATATAAGTCACTATGTCAATCACCCAAAATAAACTCCATTTGCTATAAATTTAAAATTCTATCACCATTGATGTAGGCCATATCTTAAAACAAAACACTCGATGGTTGGCTGCTAACAAAACCACAGAAAATATCAAAATGAGTCAATTCAGAATCTCACTTTTTACCTTCATCTTTGTTTTCTTGTTTTCTCTTTTTCTTCTGCATATGTTCAGCCTGTACATTAAAAAAAAAAAAAGTCTATCATTAAATGTACTGCTTGGTAAGAATGCCTACAAATGAAATACTTTGAAGCAGGCAGAAAAAATCCACCTATCAACCAAAATATTTTATACACTTAAGTGTGTATTCAAAATGCTACTTTGCTCCAGAAACAATGGCTGCCCTAGGGAAGGCCACTGCAAAATAGATGGTAATATCTCTCCTTAAGATTTAGTGCCCATTTTTTCAGTCAATAATATTCACGTAGTGTCTTATTGTTAGATACTTTTGGTATAACTAGGAAAATTTGAATATTACCTGTTTACTAGATTAACATTATTGATTTAATTTTAATTTCTTAGGTGAGAGAATGGCCTCTATTAATGAGAACCAGTATAAAGCTACAGAAAAACCAGAAATTTTTCTGTGGAGTTAGAAAGCATGAAGCATTTTAGATTTATTTTCTGAAGAGGATACCTTTTCATACCTTGCTATGCTGTGTTTTGGAGTAATGATAAAAGTACATATTGAAGTCTTTCAGTGATTCATCTTTCAGTTCATAAACTCCATGGCCTGAAACACCTGGTTTCCTAATTAAATAGAAAATATAGAGATGAACTTCAGTCTTCTTCAAGTATAAAATACAGACAAAACAAGAACCTAAAAATAAATCTAAAAATAAAAATCTAGAGAAATAAAACATATATATCTCACTCAGTTTGCTTAAACTAAAATAAAAATTTTCATTCCAATAGTAAAACTAAAAACCTATCCCGTATGTTCAAACTCCTGATAATAGCCAAGCTGTGTTTCATAACCATAAAATTCAAACAAAGCTGAGGAAGTTTGTTTTATACTACATCAAACTGATCCCATGCCCTTCTTAAATTCCTAAGGCTTCTTGTTAGCCTCTGAAGCCTAAAGGTTGCCTGTTAAACTAAAGCACATTATATCATCTAAGGTTAAAACTAAAGTGGTAGTGAGACATTATGTCCTCAATAAACTGTAGATGAAAATATAGTGTTGAATCCTCTATACAGCACTACAGGGAAAAGCATCAAGGCAAAAGGAGTACACCATTTTTGCTCTGCACATTTAAATAGCTTTTTGTTTCTAATTCTTCACTGAAATATTTCATTGAACATTATTAGAGCACTAAAAAAGCTACCTCTTTTTTTTTTTTTTTTTTTTTTTACAGAGACAGAGAGAGTCAGAGAGAGATAGATAGGGACAGACAGACAGGAATGGAGAGATGAGAAGCATCATCAGTTGTTCGTTGCGACACCTTAGTTGTTCATTCATTGCTTTCTCATATGTGCCTTGACTGTGGGGCTACAGCAGACCAAGTAACCCCTTGCTCGAGCCAGCGACCTTGGGTCCAAGCTGGTGAGCTTTGCTCAATCCAGATGAGCCCACGCTCAAGCTGGCGACCTCAAGGTCTCAAACCTGGGCCCTTCTGCATTCCAGTCTGGTGCTCTATCCACTGCGCCACCGCCTGGTCAGGTGCTACCTCCTATTTTTAAAGCTATTTGAAACTAGTAATTTATCTATAAATATAATACTGAAACAAGTAGAAGTTCACTACCAGTATCAAATTTTTAAATTTCAAGAATTAATCACTTAAACTCTTATTTGCATTTTTATATATCTCAAAGAATCAAAGGATTGTAAAATACTGTTTAAACTTACTAGAAGTTTCATGTTCAGGATAAACGATTTTTAAACTCTGGATGAAAACATAATAGTTTAAGGTATCTGTGTTTTACCTTAGGACAACTGATGCATGCCAATATTCTTGTGTGTGTGTGTGTGTGTGTGTGTGTGTGTGTGTGTGTGTGTGTGAGAGAGAGAGAGAGAGAGAGAGAGAGAGAAAATACTTCCAAATTAAATTAAAATATGTAAATTTAAAATTGGTTGTGTATCCAATCTGCCCCAGATTCAGTAAATAAAAACAAACAAAACAGAAAAATCTAATAGAGAAAAGTCTAAAATGAATGTATAAAATAAAAATTTATAGAATTTAACAAAATAAAACTTGCAGAATAAATTTATAGATAAAATCATAGCTTCTTTTATGGGAAAAGTTTTGTTATGTGCTAAGTCACTTAATATCACACATACTGGTATTTCTCATTCATCTGCCCAAAATACTCATTTCTTTAACAAAGATGTGCTAAGTGCTTATTTTGTACCCTCATTCTCCTTTTAATCTGTACTCATCTCTTGGGAGTTTAGGCATGAATTTTAGAGCTTCTATAAAGTATCCAAGGTATAAGAACAAAGATCATCTAACTCTCATAGTAAGCATAACCATTAAGTACTTACTTAAATGTGGCCACTTTGTTTATGACATTCTCTAAGCCAGTTTCATTATTTTCCTGTTGAAACAATATTTTTGTTATTTTTACCTCATGTAATGACTTTTTCTTTTCTTACTGTGAACTAAAATAGATTTTATACATAATAAATAAAAGATCCATTTCCAATATAAAAGTTAGGTCTAAATCCAATTAGCTTTGTTTGGAGGGAACAATTTCTTGAGATAAGACTTAGGTATAAATTGCTTAAGGAAGAAATTTCATCTAAGTTTGCCCTCATGCACGTATACACACACACACACACACACACACACACACACACACACACACACACTTTAAAGAAAACAAGAACTTTTCTTTCTGTAGTATGTTCATCATCCATACCATTTAAGCACATGTCCATGATGTACTAATTCCTAAAATCAAGGTAACAAAGTAAATGGGACCTACAGCAAAACATTTATGTAATGTCCAGATGTATTCAGGTTTTTGCAATTATATTACAGTTTTGTTTACTTTCTTAATTGGCCTAAACTTTTCTTTCAACAAGAATTTTTTAAATGAAGTCATTTAAAATCAGGATAAGGACCTAGTTAAAGATGATAGATTCCTAGTCTTGCAAAAATTAAGAAAGACTCCTTTTAAAGCAGAACAAAACACGTACTTGGGGTAAGCAGTGAAAAGTTGGGTATACCCTGAAGAATATTTTCAATAAAGTGCGGTATGTGCATTACTAGCAGTATGTGAAATTACTTTAGGTGGCACACAGTGATATATTTTAAAAAATTTGAAGTTATTCACTTTCTAAAATATATATTCAGGATAAAAAAATAATCCAGAACATCAAACCTGTTATTTCACTTATATTATTGCTTAGAAAGATGCTAAGGAAAATTAAGTAAATTGATTTTAGAATGTATTCATAATTATAAAATTGATTAATGGGTAAGCAAAACTTATACCAAATGAATACAGTTTAAGAATTAGTTAATAATGAAACTGAAACTAGGCTTATCAGAAAGATCACTTTGTAAGGTATATAAATGTCTAGTCACTATGTTGTACACCTGAAACTAATACAATATTGTATGTCAACTGTACTTTAAAAATAAATTAATTTAAAAAATGAAACTGGAAAAGAGATACAAATAATTTGGGAAGAAAATGACCAACAGTCAGTCAAAGCTTATTTTTATTCTACTTCTCTGGAAAGCCCTGATAGTGTAGATAAGTCTGATTTTCTTTTAAGAATCACTGTTATAATTCATAATTAAATCTCAAGGAAAAAAATGACTCATAATCTTTAGAACTATTACTTAAATATCACTATATATATATATATATATATATATATATGGACATAAATATCATCTGTGGCAGCCCTGATAAGGCACCCAACACACCTCCAGTCTGAGGGAATAGATAGTAAGAAATACAGGCTCACTCTGGGAGACATGGAAAGGCATCAAACCTTGTTTAGACCACTAAGTAGTCTAGGATACATCTATCTAATTTCCTTCTCTCTTTGCTTTACCTGGGGTCAGACTTGCATCATAGTCTGTTGGCTGCCCTCCCCAAGTCTTTCTCAGCTTCCTCACCATTTTCTCTCCTAGGCACTGTTCATAATAAAATCTTAAATGTTTTGTTTTGACATTTGCTTCTCAGACAACCCAAACTAACATTCCACCCAAATAATCTCAGTATTTTAGGTAGCCCCCCCTTTCCTCTAAAAAAAATCTTATTTTAAATAAAAAAGTCAAGGAGTATCTTGCTCTAAACAGGTGTCCCCAAACTATGGCCCGCGGGCCGCATGTAGCCCCCTGAGGCCATTTATCTGGCCCCGCCGCACTTCCGGAAGGGGCACCTCTTTCACTGGTGGTCAGTGAGAGGAGCACTGTATGTGGTGGCCCTCCAATGGTCTGAGGGACAGTGAACTGGCCCCCTATATAAAAAGTTTGGGGACCCCAAATGTCCCTAAATAGCTACAATGTTTCTAAATGTTTCTTAATGCCCAAAAGCCCAGACTTAAAAGTTTTATACCATTAAAAAATGAATGGTGACAATTTTACAATTGCAAACTTGCTAAACAAATTTTCCTAAGACTTTGAAGTAGCTAATTAATCTTGAGGTAAATGAAGTAAAAAACAAAATCAGTCTTACATTCTCGGGTAAATTTTTGGCAATGGCACTGTGTGGCATGGGTTCAATACAAAGCAAGTGAATAATTTCTCTCATTGTGACCTCTTCTTTGGTCACATTTCCCACTCCAGGTACATAACGCTCTCCTAATACAAACAATGAAAACAAAAGTAAAACAATTAATTGCTTTCTATTTAAATCTCTACCAACCAGGAGACCTTACACACAGAACATTGCATTAAATTAAGTCTATAAGAGAGGCATTGAAAATTATTGAACATGTTCCTAAAACTGAACAGAAGTCTATTTGTTGAAAGGAAGAAGAAAAATGAAGAGATCTAATGAACATAGGCCTTCTCCTAACTTTCTTTACACACACACATACATATACATACACATACTCACACATTAAATAAGGCCCCTCAATTAAATTAGCATGTGTTTCTAATCCAGAAAACAAGGCAGATGGCATTGAATGAGCAGTGGCCATCATTGAATAATAGCTTTTCTTTCAAGATCTTCCTCAATTTTGTCTTTCATTGTTATTTAAGAAAGAACAAAGTGAAAACTGAAAAACAAAATACTTAAAAATGTCAAAACAATAATATGTATCAGGAATGACGTGTTGCAAAAATGCCCACATAATTAGGTGTCCATTTTCCATCTCAATAAACTACAAAATGGAGAAAGAAAATAGCTAAATTGAATAGAACATCATTGGTGTTAATAGCAGCATCTAATTCCCATTGCCTCAAGAAGGCTTACAGTATCTGGCTTTGTCACTACTGATTTTCAATACTCTAACACGTGTACTAAGTACTATTATATCTACAACATATCATATTACAAAGATATCATACACAAAGACAGTAATCCTTTGCCTAAAAGGCTTGATGAATTCTAAAAAATAGCAAGAGAATGACTTTTTGTTAAATGGATTTATTTCCAACAGACTCATTTCTCTTTATATTTGTAAAGCACTTCGAAATTTTCTTTTTCCTCACCAAAACAGTATTCGTTAGAACTTCAGTGTTAGAAGAAACCATAGAGCTCATGTAGATTACCTTCACGTTTTATAAATCAGGAATTTGAGACTCAAAGAATGTAAATGGGATGCTCTTGACAGTTGATAGCAAGGCCAGGACTAGATCTTCTGATTCCTAATCTGAATCTTTTTCTACTTTTTAATGTTTTCTACATTATAAAATCAAAGGTTCTGTGTATGTCTCCCTCCCTCTCTCTCTCTCTCTATATATATATATATCTATATAGATATATATATACACACACACACACAAACAGAGGATCCTCAGGTTACAAAAAGTCTTGACATATGTTTTGAATTTAGGATGCTCACTCCATAAAAACTTTAAAAAATTGAGACCTGACTGTTTTGGCTTATGCTGCTAGCATCGTACTTACAGATTACGTGGGTGAACTAGAATAGTTTGGTTGAGAGTGGTGGAAGAATACGCAGTATTCTTTTTCTGCGGCTTAGTTGTATTTTTATGTTCTAGATTATGATTTTACAACAGTGTTAGGATAGGTAAGTGACTTAGGCTAGGGTGTGTTTCGACTTACACCAAAATTCGGGTTATGTCTCTATCATAGGAACAGAACTATGTCATAACTGAAGGATCCCGTGTATGTGTGTGTGTAAATATATATGTTTTTAATGTTTGTTGACTTCTAAAATTAATGAATTTAGGAATATAGCAATTATTAACTAAAAATCCAATCACATAAGGACAAAAAAAACCAATAAATTTAAGTACACACTAAATAAAAGCAAAATAATAGCAGTAATAAAATAGTAAAAATATAAAACAGCAAAAATATGGTATAGTATTAAATATTTTATTATAAAGCATTCCAAAAGCAAATATAAAAACTGTCCTCAAGTTTTTATAACTTAATAAAGTATATCATTAACTTTAAAAATCTTTACACGTTTTAATTCCATTTTTTTCATCAATTTCTTAGAGAATATTCTGGAGAAGAGTTATACCTGGAAGATTTACATCTCACTTAGCAACAAAGGCTTACCACACTTCCTGTTGACATAAGCAGTTTGTCCAGCAACTAGCTCTTACAAACAAGTAAAATGAACCTATGTTTTCAGATTTAGCTAATGGCTACAATCCTCACTAGGAACTAGTAATATAGAGCAGTTTGCTGCAGCGAAGTTAAGAAATAAGAGCCAGAATGAGAAGTCAAGAACTTTTACTAATCTAGTAAAATCAACAGATACTATAACATAGAACATACAAAAGTAAAATCATGGCCAATATTTGCAGAGTAAATTAACAGGATGACACAATAAAAAAATATTTTAATTAGACCTATGTTACACTGAAATTTATATATATATAAAAAATTTAGTACTCAATGTATAGGTATTTTTTATCTACATCTATACGATAAATATATCCCAGACCTCTATAAACAAGTCTAAATAATTATAAATCGATATTAAAAAGTAAAGACATAATAGCTGAGCTTTTTTTAAAGGTGGGTTTCTAAACATATTAAATAACATTAGTCACATTAAAAAATGTTCTATATTTGGGAGAAGAGCAAAATGGTAAATTATAGCTCTTATTAATGTTCTCTCCAAAAAGTAAACCATGTTCTATTTCAAAACATGTTTTAATCTTACCCACAATATAGATGAGGACTTGAAGCATTTCTTCTATTAATGTATTATATTGTTTAATCAAATCCTACAGAATCAAAAAACAATAAATTAGTCATATAAGAACCAAAAACCTTGATACAACATACATTTTTGGATCAGACTCATGGTCCTGCTGGTCCAGTATTTCCTTTCAGACCACAGCACAGAGAATTAGGAAGTGAATAATCCCCTTTTTGACATTTCAAATTCAACAAGGTTCCTAATACCTAATGAATGTAACAAGAACTCAATAACAACTGTTAAATACTATTATTGTATTAATTATCCCTCATATATCCTTAAACCAACAAACTAATTCTAATCTTTACCTTTTCCTCTACTACCGGCTTCCTTCTTACCTGGGTTGGTGAGGCACATTATGGTGAGAGTACCCTTTCCTAACACAGTTCTCCTTAAACACTGTTGTAAATTAGATATTCATTTTCACTATGTATTAAAACATGACTAAAAAGTAGCTTTGTATTTTATACCCTATTCTTTTTTTTAAATTTAATTTTAGAGAGAGAAATGTTAGAGAGGAAGAAAGAGAGAGAGAAACATTCTTTTGTTGTTCCACTTATTTATGTATTCATTGGCTGATTCTTATATGGGCCCTGACTGGGGATCAAACCTGCAACCTTGGTGTATGGGGACAGTGCTGTAACCAAAAGAACGATCCAGCCAGGGTATATCCTATTTTTTGGCCCTTTACAAGTGACTTATAACTTGAAGGAATAAAATAATGTATTTCACTGATTGAATCAGTAGCTCTGATTGAATCAAGAGCTACTTTATAAGCTGGTATCAAATATTAAAACAGTGAAGATGTGACAAAACTCTATGAAACAAATTATAAACTATGAAAAATATAACAAATACAATAAATGAAGAATTAATAACCTTACTAAATAAAGAACTTTTACAAAAACAGAAAAAGGGCCAAGGATAGGAACAGATAATTCACTGACAAAAAGGGGGGGAAAGGCCAACAATCATGAAAACACGGTCAACCGCACTGATAATTAAAGAACTACAAATGAAAATGAAAGACTATCTTTCACCTGTCAATAAAAAATAAAAAAATATCAGTGCCATGCCCTGGCCAGATGGCTAGGTTGGTTAGAGCATTGTCTGGAAGTGCAGAGGTAGCCAGTTCACCCTGTTAGGGCACATATTGTCATAGATCAATGTTCCTGTCTCTCTCTTTCTCCTCTCTCTAAAATAAATAAAATAAAAAATAACAGTGCCATCTATCCTAATACTAGGACCCAGTAACAACACATGCAAAGTAGAAACCAAGGGATATTTTTTTTTTAAGATTTTTATTTATTTATTTTTTTTATTTTTGTATTTTTCTGAAGCTAGAAATGGGGAGAGACAGTCAGACAGACTCCCGCATGCGCCCGACCGGGATCCACCCGGCATGCCCACCAGGGGGCGACGCTCTGCCCCTCCGGGGCGTCGCTCTGCCGTGACCAGAGCCACTCTAGCACCTGGGGCAGAGGCCAAGGAGCCATCCCCAGTGCCCAGGCCAACTTTGCTCCAATGGAGCCTCGGCTGCAGGAGGGGAAGAGAGAGACAGAGAGGAAGGAGAGGGGGAGGGGTGGAGAAGCAGATGGGCGCCTCTCCTGTGTGCCCTGGCCAGGAATCGAACCCAGGACTTCTGCACGCCAGGCCGACGCTCTACCACTGAGCCAATCGGCCAGGGCCGAAACCAAGGGATATTACTGGTTAACTATTAGTTGCTCTTTCATGGACAGTGATTTGCTGGTCTATTCCCAAGCATCTAGCCCAGTGATCAGAAATCTATAGTCAGTGGGTAAAATCCAGCCAAAAGCTTGTTTTTTGTATGACTACAGTGGCTAGGAATAATTTTTACAGAATGTACAATCAGTTGGATGACAGGCAACACTAGCACTGAGCTTCAAGTAACATGTTACACCAACAAGAAAAAATTTTTCTCTCTCATTTTTTACACAGCACTAAGTTTTATCAGGGATTTCATTAAGGTTAAATCTCTAGAAATGAGAGAGTCAGTTGGGGGTGCAGAGCACATGAAGCCTCCTCAAATCTCATAGTAAACCAGGGGCTCAGGATCTTTGGAAGGCTCACTGCCTTGTTCTACGTACTGATTATTATAAGGATATTGCTTTGGTCCCACAGTTTGGTAGGAGAAATAAGTCTCCCCTACCCAAAATATGAACACCATGAAGGCCACGAAACCAAAGTGGTGCTTACACATGAGATTCCAAGAAACAGGTGTGGGGATGCATCCACACAGTTCCTGGTACAAATACCTAGGGCCCAGTGAATGGGTTTACCCCATTTCGATCTCAGGTCTGGATGATCCCAGTCATACCATGGCTCCCTCTTGTACTGTGAGCAATTGGGGAACTTTGGGTAGTTGCCACATTCAATGCTTGCATCTGGATATAGCTCGTAGTCTTCTACCTGCATATTATACTTCTTGGTGGAGGTAGCTCTTTCTTCTGGGGTCTTGGGATCAGGCTGCAGGAGCATGTCCTTGGCAATGTGGGAGTCTGTCCATGCACCATGTGCCCAGTTTCCCTTTGCAGTTATTATATTACAAGCACCACCATCCCCTCTGTTCCTGGCAGCCGCCATCTTGATGTTCTTACCGTTTCCAATTCATTCTTTTCATTAATACACTTGTACTACAAAACCGTGAATCAATTAATATCAATTCTTAATTCTATCAATAAAAATTGTGGAAGTTTATTTTCTATTTGGTATATAAGAACCTTATATACACTCAATTTGGCTTCTTGGCCCACTAAGGTCAATAGGTATTACTGTTAAAAAGGGAGCCAATTACTGTTTCACCAATTCTTACTTTATTTATACGTAATTTAAGTGTGCTACTTTGTAGTTATCATTTTTGAAATTCATATTTATTCACTATACACAGGTTCTCTCTTTATTGCTGTTATTGTTTTATATTTTCAAAGGAAGCTCACATTTTTAGGCTTTTTGGCAGTTTGTTTTGGTGGGTGCCGAATTATATGCAGTGTGATAGTAAAAGGTAATTGAGATCATCTAAATATATACTTTAGTAAATAAAACCCAAGAAGGCAAAAAAAAAAAAGTGACATTACAGATATAATATACTGCTAGAGAAAGCTTAAACCAAAGTAACTTTTCTGAGAAAAATGTGACAATATATATTAAGAGTCTTAAGAAAAAGCCCAGTTTTCTCCAGCAAATCGACTTAAAGAATTAAATTTTATTTTTTTAATGGGGTGACATCAATAAATCAGGATACATATATTCAAAGATAACAAGTCCAGGTTATCTTGTCTTTCTTTTCTTTCATTTTTTTTTTTTTTTTTTCTGAAGCTGGAAACAGGGAGAGACAGTCAGACAGACTCCCGCATGCGCCCGACCGGGATCCGCCCGGCACGCCCACCAGGGGCGACGCTCTGCCCACCAGGGGGCGATGCTCTGCCCATCCTGGGCGTCGCCATGTTGCGACCAGAGCCACTCTAGCGCCTGAGGCAGAGGCCACAGAGCCATCCCCAGCGCCCGGGCCATCTTTGCTCCAATGGAGCCTTGGCTGCGGGAGGGGAAGAGAGAGACAGAGAGGAAAGCGCGGTGGAGGGGTGGAGAAGCAAATGGGCGCTTCTCCTGTGTGCCCTGGCCGGGAATCGAACCCGGGTCCTCCGCACGCTAGGCCGACGCTCTACCGCTGAGCCAACCGGCCAGGGCTTGTCTTTCAATTATGTTGCATACCCATCACCCAAAGTCAGATTGTCCTCTGTCACCTTCTATCTAGTTTTCTTTGTGCCCCAAGAATTTATCTTAACAAAATAACTAGGCAAGTGTTTAAACCTTGAGGTACAAAGATGTTTATAAGACCAAAAATCTAAGAAAGCTCTTCAGCAATAAGATACTAAAGTATAATGCATTCAGACAGTGTAAAACTACCATATTCCCCCATGTATAAGATGTACCTTAATTTTGGGGCCGTGTGCTCGCTTTGGCAGCACATATACTAAAATTTTGGGAAATTTGAAAAAAAAATGTATTACATAAAGTTATTGAACTCAAGTTTTATTCATCATAAAATTCATACAACTCCTCATCACTGTCAAAACTCCCATCCATTAGCTTGTCCTCATTTGTGTCTGATGACGAATCACTGTTTTCATATTGCCTTGTCTTCAGTTCCATCTATGGCATTTGAAATGCCACACTTCTTAAATGACTTGACATCTATTTCAATCTTGATATTATCCCAGGATCTTTTCACTCAGGTACTCCACTCAACCTCTGTCATGAAAGTGGACAATCACTTCTCAAGCGATGTCTTCTGTTGGCATTGTTTTGCATTTGAAAGTCAGCATAGGACGCAGCTTGGTTCCGTTGGCACAGCAAGCTAGAACAACTGTATAATGGCTCTTTTCATGTCCACCTGTCTTCACAGTTAGTTTTCACCCGCTTATCAACAGTTCTGTTACTTGGAACATCAAACTGAAGGGGGACTTTGTCCATATTTGCAATCTGTCCCAACTCAAACTGATGCGTCTTCTGACATTAAAAGACTACCAGTGGTAGTCAACCTGGTCCCTACCGCCCACCCGTGGGCGTTCCAGCTTTCAAGGTAGGCGGTAGTGGAGCAACCAAAGTATAAATAAAAAGACAGATTTAACTATAGTAAGTTGTTTTATAAAGATTTATTCTGCCAAACAGCGAAAATCTGACATAAAGTACTTGGTAAGTAATTATTATTATATACTTTAACTTGCTGTATAAATTTTATAAAGTTATTTCCCTACTTTATAAATCACCATTACTGTGGAACTGGTGGGTGGTCAGAAAATTTTACTACTAACAGAGATACAAAAGTGGGCAGAAGGTACAAAAAGGCTGGACTAAAAGATGAAATTCAAGGACCTTCTACTCATAGCTTTTAGGCATCTTTTGGGCAAGTCTGGTGCATGTACGCATGCTTAGTCCATTCTGTTTCATGAATCTGAAGCACCAGTTGTGTCCTCCTTTGAAATCAGTAACTTCTTTTTTATCAGCGATTCTTCTTGCCTCATGCTGTACCATCTTTGTGGACACAGGAATTGCAATTGTCCTTTGCTCTTCAATCCATATCTTCAATTCCCTCTCTAAATCGGGCCATTTTGCTGACTTCCCTCTCATGGCCTTCTTCTGCTGTGGCATTTTCAGTAGGGTTTCTTCTTCCTGTAGCCAGTCTCAGATTGGTTTCTCAGTTGGAGGAGGACTAAACTTACATTCAGCAGAATGATTTCAACTAACTTTTGCAAACTGGATCACTTTTAACTTGAATTCAAAACTGTACGAAAATCTTTACTGAACCATTTCTGGGCAGAACATGGCAAAAGGTAACCTAGTGTAATATACCGGTAACAAGTATGAAACAATGTACACAAAGACAACAAGTGCGAAAAAGCAAGAAATGCAAGTAAAAAAATCTACAACCACTGTTTAAGACGCACTCAGTTTTTAGACCCCAAATTTGTTGAAAAAAAAAAAAAGGGGTGTGTACTATACATGGGGAAATACATATGTATACATAGATATATACGCATGTTAAATACAGTGTGTCCGTAAAGTCATGGTGCACTTTTGACCGGTCACAGGAAAGCAACAAAAGATGATAGAAATGTGAAATCTGCACCAAGTAAAAGGAAAACCCTCCCAGTTTCTGTAGGATGATGTGGTAACATGTGTGCATGCGCAGATGATGATGTAACACCATGTATACAGCGGAGCAGCCCACGGCCATGACAGTTGAGATGTAGACGATACAGAGGAAAGTTCAGTGCATTCTGTGGCTCACTAAATTCAAATCTGTGACCAAAATGCAACGTGAATATTGGCGCGTTTATAACGAAGCGCCACTACATAGGAATAACATTACTTAGTGGGATAAGCAGTTGAAGGAAACTGGCAGTTTGGTGGAGAAACCCTGTTCTGGTAGGCCATCAGTCAGTGATGAGTCTGTAGAGGCTATACGGGATAGCTACCTACGGAGCCCTAAAAAATCTGTGCGTGAGCCTGCATCAAACCGCACTAAATAGGTATGAAACTGGGAAGGTTTTCCTTTTACTTGGTGCAGATTTCACATTTCTATCGTTTTTTGTTGCTCTCCTGTGACCGATCAAAAGTGCACCATGACTTTACGGACACACTGTATATGTGTGATTTTTGCAGATATACATGAAGAATAAAAATCTTGAATAAAATCAGAATTGTAACAATTAACTGACATCTCAGTTTCTGTTGCTTACCTGGTCTTTTGTGGATATAGTCTTGTTAAAAGCATCAGCAAGTTCATACCTCTGAAGTATCAGTAATAAGAACTTGTTGGGGTCCATTAAAGATGCACCAATCTGTGAAAAACATACAGCATCACAGTTCTTGTGTAATAAATGAAAAACATTTTGTTTCCAGAAAAATTATCAAGTCTGCAGAAGATAATGCAGTAGTCCTTTCCATTTCTAAAATATAAAACCATATTTAAATAGTGATAAAATTTTAAGTAACTAAGTTAAAAATAATTATAAATCTTTTATTACAAGGAATCTAAGAAGGAAGGCTAAGACATAAACAGTAGAAGTAATTTAAATATTACCTGAAGCATGATGATATCTTTATCATACATTTCTTCTCTGCACTTAACATCTTGGTAATAAAACACCTATAAAATAAAAGGTAGAATAGAAGCTATAAGAATAACTTCATTTCAAACAGAATCCTCAATATAAACTATTCTTAAATCTTTCTCTAAAAAAACAAAAACAAAAGCCTTTCTCTAAACTAGAAACCCCAAGAACATCTTAGTGGCAAAAAATAAGTTATAAATCTACAAATCATTTTAAGGAATTTGTGAGGATAAAGAGAGAAAAATGTGGCATAAAAATATTTCAGAGTTAAAATGTTCTGTATTAGTTATAACTCTCAATATATATAGCAAAAAAATCTATTTTCCCTAAGTGCATAATACCCACTTCAGTAAAAGTAAACCGATTTCTACATTCAATCATAACACCATTTTCCTCCTAAGTGGTAATGTAACAATTTCTATTTCAACACCTTTTAGGAAATGCACTTCTCTTTTATTTGCTCTAAAACAGAAGGAAAAATTGTATGGTAGTCATCAATCAAGAAAGGTGGTAGGAAGACTACAGGTCCCCAATTAAGGTAATATTCTGAAAAGACCTGTGTTAATGGGCAGGTTTCTGGTAGTATTACTGACTTTTACCTAATCATTGACTCAATAGGATAAAAGGAGATATGTCTACATGGTCACTATAACTTTCACTTCTCAGCTTATACAAGAATATACTGAAAGCAAATACAGGCAGTCCACAAGTTGCAAATGAGATAGGTTCTACAGGTTTGTGAACCTCTTTTTTAAAAAGATTTTATTTACTGATTTTAGAGAGAGAGAGAAATGGGGCAGGGGCGGAAGTATTAACTCATGGTAGTTGCTTCTTGTATGTGCCTTGACCCGGCAAGCTCGGAGTTTTGAAGTGTTGACCTCAGCATTCCAGGTCTACACTTTATCCACTGCACCAACACAGGTCAGGCTGCAAGTTTGTTTTAAGTTGAATTTGTATGTAAGTTGGAACAGGTACATTTACCTATTAAAAGCAACTTAGGACAGATGTTTGTCTTAACATAGTATTTATTTTTACCTTTCTATACATATAAATACTTAAAGCATTTTCAAACCTACAGAACCTATCTCGTTTGTAACCCATGGACAACCTATACTCAGCAAAATCCAAGGACACAAGGTAAAATTATATTTTTTAAAAATCAGAAAATGAACACATTCATAAATGTGAATAAGTGGCCTTGCCATACCTGGCTAATGAGAGAGAGTCCATTTCTTCGCCACATCTCAGCAACAACCTGGGCAACCAATACCAGACAACGCAAAGGATATTCCACTAGAACCTCTACTTGAAAGTCCTCCTGGAACAGAGTGAGGTCAATTTCAATGTACTAGGCATAGTACATTGGACTCTTGTAGATTTCAATGTACTATATACAGATGTAAAATTACTAAATGGAAATTATTCAGGTGGGTTTCAAAATATTATTTTTCTTTCCATTCATCAACCAAGAGGGGTTTAGAATAGGATATAAGCAAATCAACACTTAATATAGTCACTTACAAAAGGTACAAATTCATGGAGTCTTGCAATTGTGCCCAACTTACTTAAACGCACATGAAGACCTAAAGGTTAAAAAAAGAAAAAAGAAAAATGAGAACACTGTAAGTCCAGTTAAATCTGTTTCTTAGTTAACTCGTCAAGTATAGAAATATAGTATGTGAGATTTAAATATACATTTACTGAGTTTAGAAATGACACCTCAGAATGTAAACTTCTGATTTCTAATTTTGAAAGTGTTACTAATATATCTATTTAAGACCCTACACTGTTAAGGCATACTTACACATTATCTAAAAATAATATGGCCTGACCAGGCGATGGCGGAGTGGACAGAGCATTGGACTGGGATGCAGAGGACCCAGGTTCGAGACCCTGAGGTCGCCAGCTTGAGCGCAGGCTACTCTGGTTTGAGCAAAGCTCACCAGCTTGGACCCAAGGTCGCTGGCTTGAGCAAGGGGTTACTTGGTCTGCTGTAGCCCCACAGTCAAGGCACATATGAGAAAGCAATAAATGAACAACTAAGGTGTTGCAACGAAAAACTAATGATTGATGCTTCTCATCTCTCTTCGTTCCTGTCTGTCTGTCCCTGTCTATCCCTTTCTCTGACTCTCTGTCTCTGTAAAAAAAAAAAAAAAAAAAAAAAAGGGCCATGGAAGAATGGCTCAGTGGCAGAGCGTCGGCCTGGTGTATGGATGTCCTGGGTTTGATTCCCAGTTAGGACACATAGGAGAAGCACACCATCTGCTTCTCCACCCCTCCACATCCCCCCACTACAGCCATGGCTCAACTGGCCCCAATAAGTTGGCTCCAGATGCTGAGGATGGCTCCTTGGAGCCTCTGACAGAGGCACTAAAAATAGCTTGGTTGCCTGGCATGGCCCCAGATGGGCAGAATATCACCCCATAGGGGGTTTGCTGGGTAGATCCTAGTCATGGTGCAAGTGGGAGTCTGTCTCTCTGTCTCACCTCTTCTCACTTAAAAATAACAATATGCTGTTTCTCAGGATATGCTTATTTTGTTCATAAGCAAGCATCAAAAGAAATAAAAACTTATCTAAGCACTTTTTATAAAAATAAAAGTGCCTGACCAGGTGGTGGCACAATGGCTAGAGTGTCAGCCTGGGATGCTGAGGACCCAGGTTCAAAACCCTGAGATTGCCGGTTTGAGCATGGGCTCACCAGCTGGACTGCGGGGGTCACTGGCTTGAGCATGGAATCAGACATGACCCTATGATCACTGGCTTGGGAAAGGGTTCACTGACTCGGTTGGAGCACCTTGGTCAAGGCACATATGAGGAACAATCAATGAACAACTAAGGAGCCACAACTAAAAGTTGATGCTTCTCATCTCTCTCTCTTTCTGTCTCTCTCACTAAAAAAAATAAATAAAAAATAGAAGAAACATAAAATAACATGTCAATTATATAATATATAAAAATTAACAAGAAACAAAGCTAAGACCTAAACTTAGGAGCTAAAATTATAAAATTCTTAGAAAAAAACATAGGGAAAAAGCTTCATGGAATTGGATTTGGCAATAATTTCTTGGATATAACACCAAATGCACAAGTAAGCAAAGAAAAAATAAATTAGACTATATCAAAATTAAAACCTTCTGTGCATCAAAGGACACTATCAACAGAGTGAAAAGGCAACCCAAAGAATGTGAGAAAAAATTTACAGATTATGTAGCTAATAAGCAGTTAACACTCAAAATATATAAAGAAATCCAATCACCCAACAACAAAAAATATGATTAAAAAATAGACCAAGGCCTGACTGGGCGGTGGCGCAGTGGATAGAGCGTCGGACTGGGATGCGAAGGACCCAGGTTCAAGACCCCGAGGTCGCCAGCTTGAGTGTAGGCTCATCTGGTATGAGCTAGGCTCACCAGCTAGAACCCAAGGTCGCTGGCTCCAGCAAGGGGTTGCTCGGTCTGCTGAAGGCCCGCGGTCAAGGCACATATGAGAGAGCAATCAATAATCAATGAACAACTAAGGTGTTGCAACGTGCAATGAAAAACTAATGATTGATGCTTCTCATCTCTCTCTGTTCCTGTCTGTCTGTCCCTGTCTATCCCTCTCTCTGACTCACTTTCAGTCTCTGTGTAAAAAAAAAATAAATAAATAAATCAATAAATCAATAAATAAAATCTCTTTAAAAAATAGACCAAGGACTTGAACAGACATTTCTGCAAGGAAGATATACACATGGCCAATAAGCCCAGGAAAAGATGCTCAATATCACAAATCACAGGAGAAATGCAAATCAAAACCACAACGAGATATCATTTCATATTCATTAGGATGGCTATCAAAAAAACAAAAAGTAACCGTTGATGAGGATGTGGAGAAACTGGAATCCTTGTGCATTATTGACAGGACTGTAAAATGGTGCAGTTGCCATGAGAAACAGTATGGCAGTTCCTCAAAAAAATTTAAAAGGCAGATATTTGTACACTCATGTTCATATCAACATTATTTACAATGATGAAAAGGTGAAAACAACAGAAGCACCCATTGCTGGATAAAGGGATAAACAAAATGTGATACATACATATTTTAGAATATTATTCAGCTTTAGAAAGGAAGAAAATTCTGATATATGCTAACACATAAACTTTAAGGACATTATGCTGAGTGAAATACGTCAGTTATAAAAGGATAAATGTATGATTTCACTTACATGAGATACCTGGAGTAGTCAAGTCATAGAGACAGAAAGTGGAATGGTGGTTGCCAGGGACTGTAGGGAGCAGGGAATGAGGAGTTACATTGAATGGGGACAGAATTTGAGTTTGGGAAGGGGAAAAAAATTCCAGCAATGGATGTTGGTGATGCTACACAAAACAATGTACTTAATGCCACAGATCTGAACATTTTAAGTGGTTAATTTTATGTTATGTATATTTTACCATGATTAAAATATATACACTTCTACAAAGTTGTTTTTTGTTTTTTTTTAAAAACCTGACAGGGCCAGTTTACATGGAAATGCAAATCAAAGAATGAATAAAGATAATTTATGATCTTTTCCTTTTAGTTGTGAAAAAAACTGACACCAACAACACACTGGTGTAATTAGGCAGAAAAGAGGTTCAAAACTAGCAACAAGATTTTACTATAATAAAATTTGGGTGGGAGATGAGTTATCAAGCAGTCCTTAAGTGTATATACATTAATTGACCAGGACCACAAAAGGCCAGGGAAAGCAAGCACGCTTAGATGTTCAGTCAAAGCTCTTTGAAGGGCAGTGACAGTAACAGATCCTAACTGCAGTATCTAACCTGAGTATGTCTGTACATACTGAGCATAGAATAAAAATAGAAATAGTCCCACTACTCCAAATATCTAGGAAACAAAGCTGATAGAAACATGCAAAAAACAAACACTCACCAGCAAGAGTCCGAGAGAGTGGAAGGTGTATGCTTACAAGATCTTCAGATACCCTGTAGGACTTAGTTTCCAAAGTATGACCACACAACTGCACTACTGTCTTGCTACTAGACATAAAACTTGTACTACACCTCATCACAGCTTTGTGACATTCTTTATAAGCCACTAGTAAAAGTTCTTCCTAAAAGAAAAATGCAAATAAATTGACAAATTATCTACCTTACCATATTATTCAATAAATATTTACAAAATACCAGCACAAAATTATTCTATGTATTCTCAGGACTTCCTCCACAAAATCTGCAAGCCAGTATGAAATATAAGACAGATACACACACATGCACACACTCTCAGTCAAGGTAAAAAATTGTAAGGACCATTATCATGTAGATGGTAGCAACTAATTACAATAAGAGGGAGGAAAAAGAATTAAAAACAATTGAGTGGGATTGAAAGAATATGCAGAATTTAAGTATGGGGAAAGATGAGAAAATGGTGGCATTGTAAGCAGAGATACAGCCTAAACAAAGAGAAATAAGGGGAAGTACAAGTCCTGTTCAGGTAGTAGAGAGGAATAAAAACTAGATAAATCAAAGGGTTTATGGATAGAATTAATGAGCGATTAAACTGGAAACGTGCATGTGAATATATTTATGGTGTCTGAAACATAATAACGGTCACTTACTACTTAAGAAGAATTAATGGGTGTCAACAGAGTAGAGAGAGTAATGTTAGGAAACCAATAGGAAGATTACTACAAAGGTTAAGTGTAAGGTGATCAACTAGAGTGGGGGCAAAAAAAGAACGAACCCATAAGAAATGTTAGGATTATAAAATATATTTAGGAGAAGGAAGAATCAAATCTAGGTGAGGATGACAGGGAAAGAGAAGTCAATGGTCACTTTTTAAGACAGTGTTTCTCTTCTGTCTTAAAAAATGAATAGTGGGCCCTGTCCATTTGGCTCAGTGGTGGAGCGTCGACCTGGAGTGCAGAAGTCTTGGGTTCGATTCCCAGCCAGGGCACACAGGAGAAGCCCATCAGCTTCTCCACCCCTTCCCCTCTCCTTCCTCTCTGTCTCTCTCTTCCCCTCCCGCAGCTGAGGCTCCATTTGCGCAAAGATGGCCCGGGCGCTGGGGATGGCTCCTTGGCCTCTGCCCCAGGTGCTAGAGTGGCTCTGGTCACGGCAGGGCGACACCCCCGGAGGGGCAGAGCGTCGCCCCCTGGTGGGCGTGCCGGGTGGATCCCAGTCGGGCGCATGCGGAGTCTGTCTGACTGTCTCTCCCCGTTTCTAGCTTCAGGATAAAAAAAAAAAAAAAATAGTAGCCCTGCCCAGTTGGCTCAGTGATAGAGCATCGGCCAGGCATGTAGATGTCCTGGGTTTGATTCCCAGTCAGGGCACACAGGAGAAGTGCCCATCTGCTTCTCTACACTTCCCCCTCTCGCTTATCTTTCTCTCTCTCTCTTCTCCTCCCCTCCTGCAGCCATGACTTGATTTGAGTGAGCTGACCCCAGGCACTGAGGATGGCTCCATGGCCTCCATCTCAGGCACTAAAAAATGGCTCTGGTTGCAATTCAATAGAGCAAGGGCCCCTGATCGGCAGAGCATCTCCCGCTAGTAGGCTTGCCAGGTGGATCCCAACTGGGGAGCATATAGGAGTCTGTCTCTGACTCCCTTCCTTTCACTAAATACAAAAAAAGAGAAGAAAAAGGAATACTATGATCACATGAACTATCTCTCTTAGAAATTAGTCCATTAACTAAGGGTTTGAGATATTCAGTGGCTTAAAAAAAATCCTATTTGAACTTGTTCAACCTAGCATTTCCCAATCTTATGTGAACACAGAACTTTTATTCTTGTCAAAAATCTGATAACAACTGAACACAGAGAATGCAATGGCTCTAAGATTTCTTGTATAGATGAATGTATGAACCATAGTTTCATTAACAGAACAAGGGCAGTCAAGAAGTAAAACCACAAGCTGGTAAGTAGAAGGAAATAATGGCAAATCTATTATATTCTAAATTTGAAATATAAATTTAAGATCTAAGCAGGAAAGTCTAGCACAAAGAGAAGTGACATTATAGCGTGGGAGAGTCAGCTCTACATAAAGTTAATTGTTGTGGCAGAAATAAAAGGTCTGTAAGAAAGACAGTATTGGGAAGTGCTTCATTTAGTAGGTAGAAGGAACTGGAGAAAAAAAAAGCCATCACTGATTGAAATGGGTTGTCAATAGATATATTAGGATAATGTAGGTTTGTGAAAATTAGAGGGAAAGTTTCAAAAAGGCTAAGATACTCAACAGAATACAATGTTATTAGACATTTTTAAGAAAGATGGGGACTTAGAAAAGACCTCTGAATTTGGTTACCAAATAGATCCTTTGAAATTTTTTCAAAAGTAGTTCCTATTAATTGGTAAGGACAGAAGCCAGACTCTAAATACTGGTTTAGAAGCTAAAGAGTGACAATAGTTGACATAGATGACTTCAGGTCTGGCAGATGTCAAGATGAACAATAGATACTTTGACCTCATCTACAAAAATTATGCATGCCCTCCATAAGACTAAAGGGAGGGAAAAAAATATGTGCTGTGACCAGTTCTTGGACAGTATTTCCTGTCTTTTTTTTTTTTTGTATTTTTCTGAAGCTGGAAACGGGGAGAGACAGTCAAACAGACTCCCGCATGCGCCCGACGGGGATCCACCCGGCACGCCCACCAGGGGCGATGCTCTGCCCACCAGGGGGCGATGCTCTGCCCCTCCGGGGCGTCGCTCTGTTGCGACCAGAGCCACTCTAGCGCCTGGGGCAGAGGCCAAGGAGCCATCCCCAGCGCCCGGGCCATCTTTGCTCCAATGGAGCCTCGGCTGCGGGAGGGGAAGAGAGAGACCGAGAGGAAGGAGAGGGGAAGGGGTGGAGCAGCAGATGGGCACTTCTCCTGTGTGCCCTGGCCGGGAATCGAACCCGGGACTTCTGCACGCCAGGCCGACGCTCTACCACTGAGCCAACCGGCCAGGGCCTATTTCCTGTCTTTATTGTTCTATAAAGCTACTGTGCTAGATTAAGGTCTTTTGTGTCTATAAGAATGACTATCGCCTGGCCTATGGTGGCATGGTGGATAAAGCATCGACCTGGAATGGTGAGGTCGCTGGTTCAAAATCCTGGGCTTGCCTGGTCAAGGCACATACAACAAACAATCAACTAACAACTAAAGTGAAGCAACTATGAGATACCTCTTACTCCCCCCTCTCTCTTTCCTCTTTCTGTAAAATCAATAAGTTAAAAAAAAAGAGAGCATGACTGTCACTAATTGTTAGTGGTGGAGCAGAAGAGGACAAAGAGAGCTAGAATACACTTTACAGAGGTAGTAAAGACCAGTACGGGGACTTTTATTTTTGTTGTTTTTAATAGGGGAGTCCTATGTGTTTATAGACAGATGAGTGAAAGAGTGGTAAATACCAGGAGATAACTGAGGAAGCAAATACCAGGAAAAAAAAAACAGGTTGGGACAAAGAGCCTAGGTAGAGACATTAGTTTTACAAAAGAGATAAAAAGAAGAGAGCAATAGAAAAGATATAGAAAAACTTAGTCAGTGAATAGACTAGGATGCTCTATTCCTCAGCTAAATGAAACTACTACAGAGAGAACATTTTCTAATTAAGTGTGAAAAACTGAATTTTTCTCCTAAATTTACTGAGACAAGTTCAAATATATAAGAAACTACTTAAATAATAAAACTTTACATCAAGGAAGTGGCAACATAAAATTATACTATTAATAACCACTAGAGTACTTAAAAAGGCACTGCTCCTACTAACAATTTTACTTACATCACAAGCACACCACTCTTGGAACATGAGTAAAATATTCTTCAATTGCATTTGTATTGCAATGGCAGCCTCCCAGTCAGGATCCACTTCTATGTGCTGTCCAACTTGTCTTCTGATTTCTTCCATTCCCTGTAAGAATAGTGGTTAACATACACATATGGTCCCTCTTTTTCACTCTTCTACTAGCAAAATATAACACTGTCAGGATTCAGTCATTATATGCATAGCTTTTTTTTTTTTTTTTTTTTTTTTTATGCACAGCTTTTTAACATGGCTATTATCCTAGGTCAGAATGCAGGGATTCAAATCCTAGCTCTGTCACTTTCTAGCCGTGTGACCCTGATCTAATGATTTCTAAGCTTCACTTCCCGTAGAGATAAAAAAAGGGGGTGGGATAGTAACTACCTCATAAGATTGCTATGAGGCTCAAAAAGAGATAATGCCTGTAAAGTGCTTACTACAGTACATGGTAAACATTTAATAACATTAACAGCAATAGCAGTGTTAACTAAGGTATATGGAAAGACCTATTAAAGCAGGACAGTGGGGCAGTGTTTATTTCTACTTTGTTATATTCTTTATTTCTACTTTGTTATATTCTTCCTCAAATAAAACCAAAATTTGATTTAAAAATATTAAAGATAAATTTATCTTACTGACTAATGTACAGAATTATATCATACCTGCATACAGGTAAGAATCTTCAAAAAGGATCGAAAACCTTCAAGGAACTGCATTCTTAATTTCTCTGTCCATACTGTGGGCTTGCTGATTAGGATATACCTGTAATTTAAGAGATAAAGAATTATTTCACTTCCCTGTTTTGAGATAGTTTAAGGTTCTCAGGGCTATAAACAATGGTGATTCATCAATATTATGTATTCTAATTATTTACCATTAGACATTCTGGCAGAGCTAGAATTATACCAGCAAAATGTGAATGCTCCATAAGTTGCAGATATCAAAGCTAATCCCAACTTCACTCAGAAGTTAGCTCTGATTAAATGAACCCAGAAGCAAATTAGCCTATCACAACTGGATAACCACAGTATTGATTTTCTGAGACTACTTATACCCTTAACCCAAAATGCCAATGAAAATTGCCTTCAGCCTCAAAATGTATGTAAAAACTGCATGTGTAGGATGTATGCTATTGGTGCAGATAAACTATTTCAAAATATTTTGTAAACTATAAAATACTTATTGTGCACTAAAATTACACTCCCCCTGCCCAAAGACATGCAATCATAAGAATTAGAGAAAATTTGCAACACATATATCAATAGTAGTTTGGTCCAAGAGGATTTACCAACTTTGCTGTTGCTGCTCAATGTATAATGACTAAAGATTTGTGAACTTCTGCACTGGTTCTCCAGAGCTATTTATTCCTGCTACCTGATTGAAGCACAATCAATATACTACAGTTGGGGAAAAGAAGTGGGAGAGAGAGGATCAGGAGATATGGAACTGGTTTCACATTCAATGAGAACAATATTTATCATGAAATGACTTCTCAGGAAGAAATCTAAATAATTATTAAAAATTATTTTGGCAACACCAGGCGGTGGTGTAGTGGATAGAGCAGGGGTCCCCAAACTTCTTACACAGGGGGCCAGTTCACTGTCTCTCAGACCATTGGAGGGCCGGACTATAAAAAAAAAAACTATGAACAAATCCCTATGCACACTGCACATATCTTATTTTAAAGTAAAAAAACAAAATGGGAACAAATACAATATTTAAAATAAAGAATAAGTAAATTTAAATCAACAAACTGACCAGTATTTCAATGGGAACTATGGGCCTGCTTTTGGCTAATGAGATGGTCAATGTGCTCCTCTCTCACTGACCACCAATGAAAGAGGTGCCCCTTCTGGAAGTGCGGCGGGGGCCGGATAAATGGCCTCAGGGGGCCGCATGTGGCCCGCGGGCTGTAGTTTGGGGACCCCTGGGATAGAGTGTTGAACTGGGATGCAGAGGACCCAAGTTCAAGACCCTGAGGTCGCCAGCTTGAGCGCGGGCTCATCTGGTTTGAGCAAAGCTTACCAGCTTGGACCCAAGGTCGCTGGCTTGAGCAAGCGGTTACTCGGTCTGCTGAAGGCCCCCAGTCAAGGCACATATGAGAAAGCAATCAATGAACAACTAAGGTGTCGCAAGAAAAACTAATGATTGATGCTTCTCATCTCTCTCCATTCCTGTCTGTTCCCTATCTCTCTCTTTGACTCTCTGTCTCTATAAAAATAAATAAATAAATTAATTAAAAAAATTATTTTGCACTCAGTCAATCCAAATCAATTCCAGTTAAACATCAGAAATTAGGAACATAAACATGAACAAGACACACTGTCTTTGAGGTACTAACTATAGTGGGGAAAATAGATATGTATACTGGATACTGCAATCCAATGTTAAGCACCAAAAGTTAAAACAAGATTAAATACAAAGGAAATAATGTAGGAACATAGACAAGGCAACAAAGATTTGCAACAAGGAAAAATATTTTTTTATTTAGATTAATTTCCCCATTCTTTAGATAGCCACTAGTATGCTGACGTACATTAAAAATATAATCAGGACCTTATCAAAGAAATAACTTTGGAATACACTAATTACCTTTCTAAATCTCTCTTTTAAAATAAAGGTAGAAAAGTCTAAAGTTTAGAATCTGTTACAATGAACAAATGTTATCAAAGTTTGCTCTAGAGCACTTTATTCAAAGTATAGTACCCAAACCAGAAGCATCAGCACTACCTGAATGTTCTTTAGAAATGCACCCTATTAGGCTCTAGTCAGACCTACTGACCAATAATCTGCATTTTAAATAGCTGCCCAAAGGATTTGCATCCATATTAAAATTTGGGAAGTGCTGTTCTAGAGAATTTGTATTTAGTTTTTAGTAACCTCACATAGCTCATGCCTGACCACTCACTGCAGCAGACCTATCAAGAAGAGAAGATGTAAGGGATAAGTAAAGAGAAAAGAATAATGAAAGAAAGGAAAAGAAAAGGAGTATGTAGATAAAAATAGGTGGCAAAAGCAGTAGAAGAAGAAGAATAGTAAGGACAGAATAAGAAAGGGAGTGCTTTGGTTTGAGAATCTGCTATCCTTTCCAGAAATAGGAAGGGAAAGGATAATACTCACTTAATAGAACCAGAGTCTCTTCTCTAAGTTTCATTTCTACACTGAATTGGCAAGTGAGAAACAAAGTATCCCAACAATACCTTCCATAGAGTGAATGCAAATGAAACTAAAATAGAGGTTTATTACATAAAATGATCACTGTATAATAATCCTTTCCTTTTTCTAGGCAGAACCCAGAGTACTGTACTCATTTCTTTTCTTTTTTTTAATTTTATTTTTATTAATTTTAATGCAGTGACATAGATAAATCAGGGTACATATGTTCAGAGAAAACATCACCAGATTATTTTTACATTTGATTATGTTGCATACCCCTCACCCAAAGTCAAATTGTCTTCCATCACCTTCTATCTGGTTTTCTTTGTGCCCCTCCCCCTACGCCTACCCCCTCTCTTCTTCTTCGCCCCCTCCCCAGTCCCCCCCCCACCCCCCCACCCCCGTTACCATCACATTCTTGTCCATGTCTCTGAGTCTCATTTTTATGTCCCATCTATGTATGGATTCATATAGTTCTTAGTTTTTTCTGATTTACTTATTTCACTACGTATAATGTTATCAAGGTCCATCCGTGTTATTGTAAATGATCCGATGTCATCATTTCTTATGGCTCAGTAGTATTCCAAAGTATATATGTACCAAGGCTTTTTAATCCACTCATCCACTGACAGACACTTGGAAATGAATAGACACTTCTCCAAAGAGGACATACAGATGGCCAATAGGCATATGAAAAAATGCTCAACATCACTAATCATTAGAGAAATGCAAATTAAAACCACAATGAGATATCACCTCACACCAGTCAGAATGGCACTCATCAACAAAACAACACAGAATAAGTGCTGGCGAGGATATGGAGAAAAGGGAACCCTCCTGCACTGCTGGTGGGAATGCAGACTGGTGCAGCCACTGTGGAAAACAGTATGGACATTCCTCAAAATATTAAAAATTGAACTGCCTTTTGACCCAGCTATCCCACTTTTAGGAATATACCCCAAGAACACCATAGCACTGTTCCAAAAGAAGAAATGCACCCCCATGTTTATGGCAGCATTGTTCACAATAGCGAAGATCTTTACTCATTTCTTGACATGTACCTTAACTGGTGTACATTCAACTAAAACAGGACAGTAATTTAGAAGGAATTTTAAATATGAAATGAATATAGTAAAAGAAACTAATGCAACTTAACCTAGTGAAAACTTGGCAGATATGCCTGCTGTCTTCAAGTTAAATGAGAATTGAAGTTGTTCTGAATGCACAAAAGGAAACACAGAACTACAGAATGTAAGCTACAGAAACAGAGTTCAGTATGAAATACCAAACTTTTTTTTTTTTTTTTTTTTTTTACAGAGGCAGAGATAGACAGGGACAGACAGACAGGAATGGAGAGAGATGAGAAGCATCAATCATCAGTTTCTCGTTGTGCGTTGCGACTTCTTAGTTGTTCATTGATTGCTTTCTCACATGTGCCTTGACCGTGGGCCTTCAGCAGACCGAGTAACCCCCTGCTGGAGCCAGCGACCTTGGGTCCAAGCTGGTGAGCTCTTTGCTCAAGCCAGATGAGCCCGCGCTCAAGCTGGTGACCTCGGGGTCTCGAACCTGGGTCCTTCCGCATCCCAGTCCGATGCTCTATCCACTGCGCCACCAACTGGTCAGGCTAAATACCAAACTTTTAACAACTGGAAAGGGCTACTCAAAGGTTAGAATGCATTGGTTTGAAAGAATGAAAATTTCCTGAGGCAGACTAAAAGAGCTTCTATTAGTACCAACAAAATTATTAAAAGCTGAGCTACAGTTATATTAAATAGCAGATAAGGTGAGACTATGGTGAACTACAAATTCCAGAAGAATTAAGACTTTATTCTGGAAACCATTAGAAGACATTAAAGAATTTCTGGCTATTTCTAACTGATTTAAAAGCTGTGTTTCAGGAAGAAGTGGTGAATAAATAAGTATATGGGCCTGACCAGGCAGTGGCGCAGAAGATAGAGCGTCGGACTGGAATGCGGAGGACCCAGGTTCAAGACCCCGAGGTCGCCAGCTTGAGAGCAGGCTCATCTGGCATCTATTCCTCTCTCTGACTCTATCTCTGTCCCTGTATAAAAAAATTTTTTTTAAATAAATAAATAAGTATATGGAAAAAGAGTAAAAAATAAGATATGACTGCAAAATATCTACCACGAATGACTGAGAAAATGGAGCTCAATAATTATTTGTAAATGAAGGGAATTCAGGGGTAGTCAACCTTTTTATACCTATCGCCCACTTTTGTATCTCTGTTAGTAGTAAAATTTTCTAACTGCCCACCGGTTCCACAGTAATGGTGATTTATAAAGTAGGGAAGTAACTTTACTTTATAAATTTATAAAGCAGAGTTACAGCAAGTTAAAGCATATAATAATTATTTACCAAGTACTAAGTGCTTTATGTCGAATTTTCGCTAACTTTGGCAAAATAAATCTTTATAAAACAACTTACTATAGTTAAATCTACCTTTTTATTTATACTTTGCATACATAGAACTTACATTAGTTAATTGAATTATTAGTGGGATCCTTGAGGCTGATGCTGGGAAACTAAATATTGAATATCCGGTTCAATTTTTGTGAGGAACAAACGAAGTTCTCCCCTTTTGGAAATATTCAGGCGGTTTCATTCTTTTGTCATAATATGATTAACAACACGAAATCCTGATTTTACAAGATATGAGGCAGGGAAAGGTATCAATAAACTGAATACCATTTTCCACATATTTGGATATAAGACCGGCATGTTTTAATTTTGCCATAGGTTTTCATATCCACCACCGCTGAATTTATGTTTACAGGGTAATAAAACGATGAACTGCTAGTTTTTGGGCGACAGTAGCGGTCATAAACTGCCCGCCGGATTGGGTGGCGGGTGTGAACCTGGGGTCAGGTACATGGCCGCTCGAGGATGCAGGGCAGGTGGTCGCGAAAGAGGTGGGGTGTGGTCCCAATACAAATGCCCTGTAACAGAGTCTGACCACTGTCCTGATCTTGACTGGTCAACAGTTAGTCCATTAGTTTGTAATTGTGGTGCCGTTTGGTTGCTCTGCTACCGCCCACCATGAAAGCTGGAACGCCCACTAGTGGGTGGTAGGGACCAGGCTGACTACCACTGGATATCTGATTGGTGTTTTAGGCTAGGCTTCAGAGAAAGTTTTGTTGATATTTATTTTGTGAGGCTGCAAGGTGTAGTGAAAAGAACTTGAGTTTTACAGTACATAGTGCTAGGCTCAAATCCAAGTTCTGTCATTTACTAGCTTTGTGACCTTAGGTAAATAATTATAATCTACAAATAAAGATTATATCACCTACCTTATGAGAATGCTGCAAGAATAAGGTGAAATAAGTTAAGCTCCTTAACAAAACAGTTACTAAAATATAACAGAGCACTCTTGTTAGAGTGAATTACATGAGAAGCCTAGCACAGTATCTGTTGAACAAATGCTCAAAATGTGTTCATCTTCCCTTCCCCTTGTCTCTATTCAGGTAGTGATGTAGGAAAGAAGTTGTAAGCATCAGAAGAGTGGGAAAACTTTAATGCTACCTTCCAAATCAGGGTCTCCTAAAGTTTTACCATATGGATAAGCATCTAGGGATGTACTGATTATAAGTTATTCACCATAAAGAATAACTATAGTTAGAGATTCATAAAATATGATAAAACAATAATGTGATTAAACATCACTTCTCTGGATATAAAAATAACTTAGTTATAAAAGTATTTCACAGTAATGAGAGCCAGAGTAAAAGACATTTCTTCCGCATAGTAGACCAAAAAATGATGAATACATTGAACAGAATACACAAACAAAATAGAAACAGACTCACAGATACGGAGAACAGACTGACAGCTGTTAGAAAAGATGAAGGCTGGAGGGCTGGGTGAAAAAGGATGAATGGATCAAGCAAAAAAAATAATAAAAAGGAAAGAAAACCCTCACAGACACAGACAACAGTATATGGATTACAAGAGAGAAAGGGGGGTGGTGGGAGATAAAAGAGGGTAGAGGGAAATAAATGGTGATGGAAGGAGACTTGACTTGGGGTGGTGAACACACAATACAATGTACAGATGATGTATTATACAGTGGTACACCTGAAACCTATATAATTTGATTAATGTCACCCTGATAAATTCAATAAAAAAATTTAAAAACAAATTTTAAAAAATGATGAATACGCCCTGGCCAGTTGGCTCAGCGGTAGAGCGTCGGCCTAGCGTGCGGAGGACCCGGGTTCGATTCCCGGCCAGGGCACATAGGAGAAGCGCCCATTTGCTTCTCCACCCCTCCGCTGCGCTTTCCTCTCTGTCTCTCTCTTCCCCTCCCGCAGCCAAGGCTCCATTGGAGCAAAGATGGCCCGGGCGTTGGGCATGGCTCTGTGGCCTCTGCCTCAGGCGCTAGAGTGGCTCTGGTCGCAACATGGCGACGCCCAGGATGGGCAGAGCATCGCCCCCTGAGGGGCAGAGCACCGCCCCTGGTGGGCGTGCCGGGTGGATCCCGGTCGGGCGCATGCGGGAGTCTGTCTGACTGTCTCTCCCTGTTTCCAGCTTCAGAAAAAAAAAAAAAAAAATGATGAATACAATGATTTAACACTGATAACTTAAAACATTGCCACTGTAGTTTTTGTGTATTTTTTGTTTTGCACAACATGAAATTTATGCACAATTTGTGAATCACAATGGCTAAATGATTAGTGAATTCTTCCACTATCTTTACTTGTATTGAAGATGTAATTGATAACATAATAATTTACTAAACTTTATTTTTATTTTTTTAAGATTTTGTTTTTTTTAAAGTATTCAATTTTCAGAGGAGAGAGAAAGAGAGAGAGAGAGAGAGAGAAGGGAAGGGGGAGAGTCAGGAAGCATAAACTCCCATATGTGCCTTGACTAGGCAAGCCCAGGGTTTCGAACCAGCAACCTCAATGGAATTCCAGTTGGACGCTTTATCCCACTGCACCACCACAGGTCAGGCAATTTACTGAACTTTAAAGAAGATTTATACATCGAATCATATTTAGAAATTGAGGAATTTAAAAAGGTATGGAAGCATTTTCCTCAGTAATATCAAAGACCTAATAATGCATACTTCCAGAAATCTCTCAAATGCATTTTTCAAATAGATTAAACTATTTCTAGGTTGGTTTGAAAGCCTATTTGTTTCCACATCTCTATACCCTACGTAGTCATTAGAAGAACTGGGCAAAATTTGATTTCTTGCCCCTGGGGACTAGCAATAATTATACCTTGGATCCTTCATTTTAAAAAACAAACTAAATGAAATATATTTTGTCCTAATATATTCTTTCTTAAAATTTATTGATTGATTTTTAGAGAGTCAAAGGAAGGGAGAGAGAGGGAAGGGGAGGGAAAAAGAGGAGAGAGAGAGAGATAGAGAGAGAAGCATTCATTTGTTGTTCCATTTAGTTGTGCATTCATTGGTCACTTCCTATATGTGATCAAACCTGCAACCTTGGTGTTTAGGGATAAGGCTTTAACCAACTAACTGGCCAGGGCTTGTCTTAATATAGTCCTAAAATTTTTTTTTTGAAGTTTATGATTTATTGAATAATTGACATAACATTTATGATATTCACCATTTATTTCTAAAATAAATTTCCTTGTAGGTTCAATGACCCCAAGATCTATCATATGATTCCCACTTTAGTTTAAAAGGAAATTCTCTATACTCTCTTCAGAGAAAAAAATTAGGAAATCACTGATGAGTATGAATAACTTTGTCATATATATGAAAAGGGGAGGTAAAAAGAAATTCACATTTACCAGATCATCTGAAACTATGACCGAACAGACTATATACAAGAGAGACAGAACCAAAGAGCATGAATGAAAGTGAGCGGAAGGCACAGCAATTACGACGGAGATTCGAGATTCGTTTAATGACTCTACATGCCTGTAACAAGCCACTCCTCAGTACCTTCATTATTTTATTTATTTATTTACTTAGTGTGTGTGTGTGTGTGTGTGTGTGTGACAGAGACAGAGAGAGGGACAGATAGGGACAGACAGGAAGGGAGAGAGATGAGAAGCATCAATTCTTTGTTGCAGCACCTTAGTTGTTCATTGATTGCTTTCTCATATGTGCCTTGACTGGGGCTACAGCAGAGCGAGTGACCCCTTACTCAAGTAAGCGACCTTAGGCTTCAAGCCAGCAACCTTTGGGCTCAAGCCAGCAACTACAGGGTCATGTCTATGATCCCATGTTCAAGCCAGTGACCCCAGGCTCAACTGGTGAGCCCACACTCAAGCCAGCGACCTTGGGGTTTCGAAGCTGGGTGCTCTGCATCCCAGTCCAACACGCTATCCATTGCGCCACCACCTGATCAGGTAATACCTTCTTTATTAACCTGCCTTTAACTCTGTAAGAAGCTTTCACTTAAAACATTTATTGACATGAGATAGTAACAATTCTTTATATGTCTCATCATTATAAAGCAAATGCTAGATAACGAAAAGAATCAGAGGTTTATTATAAGGCAGAACAAATAAGCACACTATGTTTAATAAGTACCCTCACATACTAACTCAAACAACTTACTTTAGATCACATATTACAGCATACACTCTTCCCAATTTGTCTTGGCTATAACCCTGGAAGTTGAATTTGTTGTTCCTATCCAAATACTCAGGCAACACTTCTAGCAGAGTTTCAGTAATGACAGAAATAACATTCTGCTCTTCAATAAGATGTCGAGCCTGCAGAATATTTCAAGAATAGTCTTAGTATTAACTTATTTGGTTGGTAAGTCATTTTTAATATATTTACTGAGCATCAAACACAGTACTTAGTCTCACAGAACAGCAATTTCTGAGAAAGATATTTTCTAAAAGTAGTAACTTCTCTATTCCTTCCTAACTAGAAAACATCTGTCTGGAAACCCTTTACTCAGGTTATCTATATAGTGTTGGTAATCACAAAGTGAAAAACAGTAGAACAATCATAGATATACTTCATAATTTTGATCACATTATTATTTTTTGTGGCACCTCCCCCTAACTCCCAATTCCTTGTCTCTTCCCTATCCTTTTCTCTGGACTTTTGAAATGGGAAAGCAGAAATAGCCAAACTATCTCAAAGAAACAGGAAAAGGGCCCTGGCCGGTTGGCTCAGCGGTAGAGCGTCGGCCTGGCGTGCGGGGGACACGGGTTCGATTCCCGGCCAGGGCACATAGGAGAAGTGCCCATTTGCTTCTCCACCCCCCCCCACTCCTTCCTCTCTGTCTCTCTCTTCCCCTCCCGCAGCCAAGGCTCCATTGGAGCAAAGATGGCCCGGGCGCTGGGGATGGCTCCTTGGCCTCTGCCCCAGGCGCTAGAGTGGCTCTGGTCGCGGCAGAGCGATGCCCCGGAGGGGCAGAGCATCGCCCCCTGGTGGGCAGAGCATCGCCCCTGGTGGGCGTGCTGGGTGGATCCCTGTCGGGCGCATGCGGGAGTCTGTTTGACTGTCTCTCCCCGTTTCCAGCTTCAGAAAAATACAAAAAAAAACAAAAAAAACCAGGAAAAGAAGTAGTACAAAAAGGAAGCTGAATTCTCCACTCTCCTCCCAAGTCTATGCAGAACTATATTTAATGCAATGCTGGAGTCATACTGTACTCTTGCTTTATCTTAACTTACCACCCTCTCTCTACCCCACCCCCCAAAACCAATAATTCAAAACAAAAAGAGCAAAAAATTTGTTCAGTATTGAAAAGGCACTGCTCCTAAGCTATTCTTGAAACTGAGAAACCAGTTCTGGACTCCACCTGTAGGGATCAGGACTTTAGGACAATGGCAGTGCCATCATTCCCACTGCACAAGTTGCCTACTCTGGATACCATCAATGTATTACTCACATGCAGATACCACTTAAGTATTACTCAAATTTCCAGATGAAATTAGCCTAACATAGTGATTCTGACATTGTTTTGATTCAACATTAAGCAAAATTCTTAAAAATCAAAACAAATTTTACTTAGAAATACTGCAAAGAAAGTATTAATACATACCAGAGTAGGAACAGTAAACATCTGAACTGACAGTGCAGTTATAGAGATACTTCTGTCATGATCATCACTGATATATTCTTTCTGTAGCTGTTTATAATACTAAAAGATATAATATATAAACATAGAGAATCAGTTTAAAATAACTACTGAAACTTAAAATCCCAATTTTAACAGCTGCTGCAAATTCGTTTCTATGTCTAAGATAACAAGTATTATAATTCCTCTTTCTTAAGGGGAGAATTAGAAAGAGAGTAATAAACAAAAGACCAAATATGAATTCAACTGCCCAATCTAGCAGAGTTGAGAGTGAGAACCATAAAAAAAAGTGCACAAGACATACAAACACAGGTGAGAAAACACAGAGGACGGTGATGGTGCAGCATTTCCTTTCTCCAAACACAATTTGGGGCAACTGTTAGCAAATTCTACCCCAACGGCATAGGGCATGCATGGGCTATATTCCAAGTATTTATAAACTGATATGATTCAGAAAACCAACCAATCAGATTCAATCCAGCCTTAAACAGAAGCTGGCTGTACATAACTTCTTATCCACACTGGTGAGTACCAATTGAAAATAAAACCTGATATATTAGAAGAACAAAAAAATAATAATACATTCAGTCATGTATCAAATATACTGAGACCCTTGACCTGTATATTTAATTTATCCACAAGAATTCCCACAAAGTTTAAAAGGTAACCATTGCATATAAAAAGATACTATTTTAGTAAGGAGAATTGATTTTTTTAAGAAAAAAAATTTCATTTCAGATCACACATATGGTCCAATATCATATCTCTAAAGAGTTTTAAAACAATGGATTTGAAAATCTGAGCTGGCATCATCTTTCAAGAAACCAAATGTCTTAGTTACTTTAACAATCTACTTCTAAAATCCAGGGAGTGAGGGATCTTACCCTACAGCATCATCCGCTTTTGACAATCATTATTTCACTCTGCTTCCGATTCTATCCTGGGACCTACCACTTCCTGACTTAAGTTTTAGAGAACTGCCTGCAACTCAAAATCAGAGGAAGCCAACAAGTATTTATTGGATATCTTGTATAAGGCAAAACAGAAGATTCAAAGAAGTCCCTGTTTTGTATCACCTTGTAATTTCACTTTAGGGATAGACAAAAAATGTATTTAACAATGAAAAGGATAGACAATAGATCAATAAAACAACATTAAAAAAACTCTAAGTTTAACCTTTATATTTTAGCCTCAATCGTTAAGTATAACACTTGCAAATTCGTTTCTGTGTCATTTAATTCCAGCCACCCTTTAGCGTTATTCATATATGTTCCTTTTTCCGCTATGCTTTTCCTTATTTTTTTTTAGTGAGAGAGGCACAGGAAGGGAGATGAGAAGCATCAGTCATAGTTGCGGCATTTTAGTTGTTTACTGATTGCTTCCCATACATGCCTTGACTGGGGGAGCTCAAGCTGAGCCAGTGACCCCTTGCTAAAGCCAGTGACTTTGGGCTTCAAGCCAGCGACCTTCGATGATTCCATGCTCACACCAGCAACCCACCCTCAAGCTGGTGAGCCTGCACTCAAACCAGCGAGCTTGGGGTTTCGAATCTGGGTCTTCAGCATGCCAGGTCGATGCTCTATCCACTGTACCACCACTGGTCAGGTACTGCTATGCCTTTCAACTAGTCACTTCTACTCTTATTATAATTTTAATAACAGGCAAATGATTAAGAAGGATGAATGAATGTGTTTTGTATAGACAAATAATAGGTCATTTTCTACCTTCCTCTTCTCCCAGACTGTTTCCATACTAGCAAATGTGAAAATAAAAAAACATTTAACAAAGAAATGATCATAAAATTAAATTCTTGATTCATAATTATTCCCTTTGTTTCTATTACTTCAATTAAAATGGTTTCCTATCTCTATTTATAAAGAGCAATTACCTTTACAAATTCCATAGCAAAGAATTTTTTGTATTCCATCTCCATAAAAAAACTGCTGAAGATCAATTCGTGAAGAATCTTACGGGCACCTATGGATCATTTTGGGGGGAAGGGGGGCAGTATCACCAAGACAAAAAAATTCCAGAATATTACACAAATATTTCACATGCTAGTAGACCTCAAGTACTCAAATATGAGTAGCATTTATTATATTAGTATTTCATAGATAGAATTTAAAATACATATATATATATAGCCTTTTCATTTTTTCTGTATCCCTCTTACTACATTATTTTACTTCGTTCTACCTCTCCCAACCTTTCTCCATTCCTTTTCATTCTTACACTCAAAGCTGTTCTTACTCTGTATTCTTCCCTTTTCCATCCTCTTTAGCCTTTCTCACCTTTTACTTTTTGTTCTTTGTTTAGATTTTTAAAATGAGTATCAGCACAGTTTTAATAATGGCCCTACTACATGAATATATATTTATACAGCTTTTACTGGCCCTGGCTAAATGAAAAGATACTATAATTAAAAGATAATATCCCTGGGTTTTAATACAGAAGAATACATATTGATTGGTTAACCTTACCTTAAAGTATAATATCTTATAAACCAAGATCATTGTTATTAATAAACAAAAGAGATCATAGCTCCACTTTAAGGTCATAATCTTCCTTTACTTCATGGCAAGCAGCATAAGCAAAGATCCACATACCTTTATAAAGCTTTGCATCCCAAAGCATTAACCTGCTTATGAGACAGGGATTCTCAGAGCCAGGTTCTTCTCTAAGGCATACTTGGCAAAAGATTTGCCTAAAATCACCTACAAAAAAAAAAAGTCACATAATTTGTTTTCTTATAATATTGTTCCCAAAAGTATACTTCCTGTACCATTAAAAAATTAACATTGATATTCCCACACTTGGTATTAAGAATAATTCTGTCAACATCAAAGAATAAACCAGTATTTATAGTACTTGAAATACATTTCTGAAAATTAATCAAAATGTATTTTAAAAGGAAATTTTATTTTCTACTCAATGATATTTTAAAATCTGTTGCTATTTTTAAAAATCCAGTATTAGACTATATGCTTACTTGAATAGCTCATAATTTTGTTCATCCAGGAGCCAAGACGTAAAGCAAATTTCTGATGAGCCATAACCTCAGAGTGTAATACTTCTACATGAAGTGGATGTTGAGAGACATTTTCTGAATGACTCTACAAATAAAAGAAATATTAAAAAAACAAACTAGTTTTAATAATTTTAACTAAGTAATCTATTCTTTGAAAAAAAGAAATTACATAACCCCTGCAGCTCCAAATATCCGGGTCTAAATGTCCCAATCCTATCTCTACTTAGTATGTCAAACCACTTAAAAAATAGTTGTTTTACTTGAGTTCTTATCATCTTCATTCCTCTTAAATTCACTTTGTCCCTAATTTAGAAAATTACCTTTATATCTTCCTTTGCTTCCTGGCAAGCAGCAAAAGCACCTGCTTTAACAGCCCGACGACCCTAATTATAGACAAACATGAGAATTAAGTTAGCAAAATGACAATCCCAATCAATAGGTAATATATAGTTCAAAGACCTAATGAACTCTTAATTAACCATCATTTGTCAACTGTGTTAAAGTCAAAAGATGGGCAATACCTGGAAGATAAACATAAATGTTTAACATCTTTATGTAGCTTCAGAACTTGTAATACCACTGGAAGAGAATTTCTATACTTTAGGACTTTGCATTTCCCGCTTAGCAAGAATGTCAGTTCTTTACTTTTGTTAGTGTATCTCTATTTCTATCTGATAATACTAACTTAGGTTTACTAAACTCCTGTTATATGTTTTAAATACTTCTCATGAATGAACTTAAAGTTCCTCAGTATGTGTTCCATAACACACTGAAGGTCCACTAGTGGGTCAGAGTGTGGCCTTGATATTGTTTCCACAAGCCTTGGAACCACTACACTAAATACTAATTACAAATGCCATGCTGCTTCTTCTACTATTTTAGACTCCTCTCAAGGGCAGGATTGTGCTAAATATTCCTTCTGTATACTTGAGAAACACATTTTGCTTTGGATGAATATTAAATAAAAGCTGAGCCATAAATAAATATTACTGTAAAAATAGTTTAAATAAAATGTTAAAACCTCAAAAATAATTAACTTTTTGCCTGACCAGGCAGTGGCACAGAGAATAGAACATTGAACTGGGACACTGAGCACCCAGGTTCAAAACCCCAAGGTCACTGGCTTGAGTGTGAGCTCATCTGGCTTGAGCGTAGGCTCACCAGCTTGAGCATGGGGTCGCTGGCCTGAGCAAGGGGCCACTTGCTCTGCTGTAGTCCCCCCCCACATCAAGGCACATATGAGAAAGCAATCAATGAACAACTAAGGAGCCTTAACAAAGAATTGATGCTTCTCATTCTCTCCCTTCCTGACTGTCCCTGTCTGTTTCTCTCTCTGTCTCTCTCTCTCTGTCTCTGTCACACAAAAAAAGAAATAATAAACTTTTCATAATTCATGCATTTATTTAGTCAATAAATAGAGAAAACACAGACTAAAGTGCTGACATTCTTAACTACTCTTTGTAAAATACATTCAGCAATTTCCTAATTATTTAGACTAAAAGAGGGAAGTTATATTTATCTACAACTATGATACACACACAGAAAAATCAAGTTCTCATTAGTTTACGTAGGATATAAGAAATGAGAAGAGGATGGTTATACCTAACACAATACTAAGGTACTTGGCAAGGGCTCAGTCAACATCTGACTTCCAGAAAGCTGATGTTAAGACAGCACAATAATTCAAATGAAGCTCACAAACCTCTTTGTCTATGGCAGTGGTATGCAACTGGGCCTCTGCGAGCTCACAGTCAAGAGCTCTCTGTAGACTGTATATGACATGGTCATATGAATGGTGTTCATCATTAAAAAGAACACAGTAGTATCTTTCATTTTTCTCCCTGCTTAAGAAACAGATATACATTCAGATAATGCAATAAGTAAAGGAAAATGTAAAAAATAGGCTAAAATAACATATGACAACAGTACTGAAGCAGCAGCACTCATATGAGAAAGGAGCACTGTAATACTGACAGAGAATTATTTTAAGTGGTAAAGTAATGTGAAATTTTAGAAACCCAAATAAAAACATTACCTTTTCCATGTTTTTGCCCCACTTTTTTTTTTTTATCACTTCCAGATATAAATTATTCCTCTCAGTTTAGTGGCAGCATGGTTTTAATACCACTCTTAATTTGCTAATCTCCCATCTTGCCAAGGGGACACAGGCCTTGGACACAGAACCTTCAAGCAGGCAATAATAGTAAGATTTTATTAACATTTAGTTTTTATTGAATTTCTTTTTGTTTTACCTTATAGCTCTGGTTTTATAGTACATTTAAGTTTTTCTCAAGTGTACAGCTTTAAAGGGCCAGCACTACTATCTGACTGAGTGAAGGACCTTATATATACATAAGCGGTTAAAGCTTTTAATCTTGTTGAGATGACTTCTTCCATCTCTAACAAGAGTATGTTTACATTTGAGAATGGTGTGAGAATCTTATAAAATATATGAAAACAGCTATCATGAGTTACACAAATTTAAATGTTATCAGTTTTAAACAGTTTACAATATGCTCAATTATTGATCCTCAGAACTCTAAGAGGCAGATTGTTCTGGGCCTCTTATAGCTTAGGACAGGGGTCCCCAAACTTTTTACACAGGGGGCCAGTTCACTGTCCCTCAGACCGTTGGAGGGCTGTGGAGGGCCGGACTGCAAAAAAAAATATGAACAAATCCCTATGCACACTGTACATATCTTAAAGTAAAAAAAACAAAACGCGAACAAATACAATATTTAAAATAAAGAACAAGTAAATTTAAATCAACAAACTTAACAGTATTTCAATGTGGGGTGCCGCAGCCGCAGACTGGATGTGCGTCATATGACGCGCTTCCAGAGCCCTGACGTGTGCATCCGCATCACTGGAAGTAGTACTGTACGTGAGCTACGCCGCGCTTTGCGGCGCCACCACATACAGTACTCCAGTGCTCCGTGCGCATCCTGTGCTCCTCTCACTGGCCACCAATGAAAGAAGTGCCCCTTCTAGAAGTACAGCGGGGGCCGGATAAATGGCCTCAGGGGGCCACATGCGGCCCGCAGTTTGGGGACCCCTGGCTTAGGATATGGAAGCTCTTATAGCTTAGGACTTCTTCATGGTCACAATGCCTATAAGCAGTAAGAAGGACTAGAATTCAGACCTGTGAATCTGAATTCCAACATACACACCCACATGCTGCCTTACACACCCACATTCAAGCAACTCTCCCTTTTTAGGCAGGGCGATTTCTAACTAGTATTATGTTGACCAACATAATTTCTTAAAGGGTGTAACTAATGTTTTCACATATTTCAAATTAAAACCTTTGTAGACACAACCTCTGATGACCTTTATTTCCCCTAGCTGTTTATGGCCCACTGAAGTCAAGTCTTTATACAATAAATTTCCTAATTCTCTCTCCTAAAATAAAACAAACCAAGAAAACCTGGTAAACTCAAATAAGAAAGAATAGTATTAGATTTGTGATGCAATTTTGTGAACTGCTAAGATTACACAGATAAAAAAAAATTCCCACAGGCCCAAATTATATCTTCATATCAGATCTAGAATTTCCTTTTGCATTTGTAAGTTAAGAGCAAACATTATTGTCACTGAAAGACTTGTGGCTCTTAGAAATAGCTAGATTTGGACTTAAAAATGTGAAGTATCTATAACTGAAATAATCCTATTTACCAAAGCACAGGAAAAAGGGCCATCTCCTCATTGCCACCATCAAACTTGTTTTGATCATGAAGACTTGGGCTCAAGGAAAACGCAGTGCTCCAAAGTCCTTACCTTTGTTCAAAAACCTTTGGAGAATATGGAGAGTGGTACCAGCCAGTATCAAACTGGGCAATTTACTTCTCTAGGGACTTGTAAATCATTTAGAACAAGACTCCCAAAGTGGCCCTGGCCAGTTGTATCAGTGGTAGAGCATCGGCCTGGCATATGGAAGTCCCGGGTTCAATTCTCGGCCAGGGCACAAAGGAGAGGCACCCGTCTGCTTCTCTACCCTTCCCCCTCTCCCTTCTCTCTATCTCTCCCTTCCCCTCCCACAGCCAAGGCTCCACTGGAGCAAAGTTAGCCTGGGTGCTGTGGATGGTCCCATGGCCTCTGCCTCAGGTGCTGGAATGGCTCCAGTTGTAACAGCAACACCCCAGATGGGCAGAGCATTGCCCCCTAGTGCGCTTGTCGGGTGGATCTCAGTTGGGCGCATGTAGGAGTCTGTCTCTCTGCCTCCCCGCTTCTCACTTCAGAAAAATACAAAAAAAAAAAAAAAAAGACTCCCAAAGTGTTTTTTTCTTATAAATCAGAAGCTCCTGACTAGGCTCTTCTTTTTGTTTATGCCTAACAGAGCATCTCATATAAATGGTTATTTTAGAAGTATTCCCAAGAAATAATTGTCTATACAATTTTCATAATGATAATAAATTAAGCAGTAAATAAGAACAACAAGAACACTTATTTTTCTAATACTCATTTTGCAATATAAATAATGATCATTCTCTGGCCAGTTGGCTTAGAGGTAGAGTGTTGGCCCAGTGTATGGATATCACAGGTTCAATTCCGGTCAGGGCACATAAGAAGTGACCAGCAAAAGAAAAAAAGAAGAAGAAATGACTGTGTCTTTAAGTGGTAAAGTCTCCTTTTCCCTTCTTTCTCCCTTTCTCTCCCACAGTCATGGCTCACCTAGTTTCAGCACATCGGCTCTGGGCATTGAGGATGGCTCCATGGAGCCTCTACCTCAGGTGCTAAAAAATACCTCGGTTGCAAGCATGGCCCAAGATGGGCAGAGCATCTGCCCAGACATGGGTTGCTGGATGGTTCCTAGTGGGAACGCATGTAGGAGTATGTCTCTTTATCTCCCCTCCCCTCACTTGGAAAAGAGGAGGGAAAAAAAAAGATGATTGCTAAAACTTCTACCTTTTGAAAAATTGTCCCACCTTATCTGGAGTTCAGAAGGTAACTCTTTTTCCTCTTCCCATATGGTCATTTCTACGATGTATTTTATCACTGAAGGGAATATTTTCCTGGCTTGGGCAATCACCTCTTCATTCAATGGACAACGTAAATTCTGTAAGAAAGTAGAGAAAAACAAACACTGTATACAAATGAATAGATAAGGAAAATAATGTTATTAATTTATAATAATTATTTTAATAAGTTTATTACACCATCCTCCAGGAATAAAATCAAACTGCCCTCAAAAGGACTGCTATTCATATCAGTTTATCTTAACTCCCTGTTGTCAAGTTGATGTTACAGATTACAGAAAGAAAAGGAGGCAGAACCATGTCCCCACCCCTTTTAGTAATGTTCTCTCATATCAATGTTCTCTGCCTTTCTGAAAAGCCTAATCATGATATCAGATAACTATTGGTTATCCCTTATAGTTTACAAAAAACTTTTCTAATTTATTTCAACTAATCCTCATAGCCACTCTGCAGAAATAAAATTAATGACATTTAATGAATACAAAACCCTTCCAAGGTCAAAGAGCCTATAAATAGTAGAAGAAAGACTAAACCTAGCTCTTTTAACTCCCATAAATATGTTTACTACAGAATATCACCTCCTTAATAAAAGGCTTGTTCAAGCCTTATGATATGGAGCTAAAAAAAAAATGTATCTAAATGCTCTGCATCATAAGCCATTAAGGAAATGCAAGTCAAAATCACAATGAGGCCCTGCCTTGGGTATCTCATTGGGGTATCATCCCAATGTGCCATGGTTTGATCTCGAGAGGGCACATATAGGGATCAACCAATGAGTGCATAAATGGGTGGAACAGCAAATCGATGTCTTTTTTTTTTCTTTGTTTCTCTTTCTCTGGCACCCTTTCTCTCTCTGAAATCAATACATTTAAAAAAATTTTAGATATAAAAAAATCCCAATGAGATACCTCTTCACACCTGTTAGGGTAACTATAATCAAAACGATAGATAATAACAAGTGTTTGCCAGGATGTGGAAAAATTTGAACCCTTATATACTGCTGGTAGAAATGTAAAATAGTGCAGCCAATTTGGAAAAGTTTAACAGATACTCAAAATGTTAAGCATAGTTAACATATGACCCAGCCATACCACTCCTAGGCATATATCCAAGAGAAATGTATACAATATGTCTGCACAAAAACTTATACACATCTGTTCACAGCAGCACTATTCAGAATAATAGCCAAAAAGTGAAAATAAACAAAAGTCCAACAACTAATAAATGGATAAATAAAATGTAGTATATATCTATACATTGAAATATATGGTTATAAAAAGTAATAAAGCACATGCTACAACATGGATGAACCTTGAGAACATGCTAGGTGAAAGAAGCCAATCATAAAAGAACACATATTATATGATACCATGTATATAGAATGTCCAGAATAGACAAATCTACATAGATAAATTAGTTGCCTAAGGCTGGGGAGTTTGAAAGAAATGGAGAGCAGGGGATTGTTACATTGAGGGAGATTTGCCTTTGTTGACTGAAAATATGGGCAGCCTCTGGGAGCCCATAAGACTAGGCTCCAGCTGAGAGTAAATATGGACTCCAGTTCTATTACCAAAAGGTCTTAAATTCTGCTAACAATGTGCATAAGCTTGGAAGCAGATCTTCTCCAGAGCCCCAAGAAAGAAGGGCTACATACCTAATAACTTGATTTCAGCTATGTCAGATTCTGAGCAAAGAATTCAGCCACATTATGATTGGACTTCTGACCTACAGAACTATGAGCTAATAAATAGATATTGTCTTAGGAAAAAAGAAAGGGAGGGAGGGAGGAAGAGAGGGAGGGAGGGAGGGGAAGAAAAGCAAGCCACGGCTAATGGGTATAGGGTTTCTTTGGGGGTGACAAATATGTTCTATAATTCAACTCTGAATATACTAAAAATACACACTGAACTGTGTACACTTTAAAAGGGTAGATTTTCTTATATAGTACCCAAGTTATACCACAATAAGCTATTTAAACAAAGGACTAAACAGGAAAAATTGCTCTTTAAGAAAAAAAAAATCCAATAGAAATTCAGTATAAATTTTTGAGACATCTGATCAGTGATGACGAAGAACTGAATTAATTCCTTGGTGATACTGGGGAAAAAAAACCCCACAAAGGGCTGCCACAGTAACAACAGTAACTCTTCTGGTCCAGAAATATGACATGTTTTTCCATTTATTTACATCTTTTTTTTTTTTTTTTCATTTTTCTGAAGCTGGAAACAGGGAGAGACAGTCAGACAGACTCCCGCATGCGCCCGACCGGGATCCACCCGGCACGCCCACCAGGGGCGATGCTCTGCCCACCAGGGGGCGATGCTCTGCCCATCCTGGGCATCGCCATGTTGTGACCAGAGCCACTCTAGCGCCTGGGGCAGAGGCCACAGAGCCATCCCCAGCGCCCGGGCCATCTTTGCTCCAATGGAGCCTTGGCTGCGGGAGGGGAAGAGAGAGACAGAGAGGAAAGCGCAGCGGAGGGGTGGAGAAGCAAATGGGCGCTTCTCCTGTGTGCCCTGGCCGGGAATCGAACCCGGGTCCTCCGCACGCTAGGCCGACGCTCTACCGCTGAGCCAACCGGCCAGGGCCTATTTACATCTTTTTAAAATTTCAACCATTTTTATAGTTTTTAGAATATAAATTTTATGCTTTTAAAAATTTATTCCTATTTTATTCTCTTTGATACTATAGTAAATGAATTTTTTCATTAATTTCATCTTCAGAATATTCACTACAATGTATAGAACTACAAGCAATTTTTGTATAATAATTTTTTAAAAGATTTTATTTATTCATTATAGAGAGGGGAGAGAGAGAGAGAGAGAAAGAGAGAAGTGGGGAGGAACAGAAAGCATCAACTCCCATATGTGCCTTGACCAGGCAAGCCCAGGGTTTTGAACTGGCAACCTCAGCGTTTCCAGGTTGACGCTTTATCCACTGCGCCACCACAAGTCAGGCTGTATAATAATTTTATATCCTGTAATCTTGCTGACTTCATTAGTCCTCATAATTTTTTAGTGAATTCCTTAAGATTTTCTATGTACAAAATCATGTCATCTGTAAATATAGTTTTACTACTTCTTTTCCAATATGGATGTCTTTTCTTTTTCTTGCCTAACTGCCTTGACTAGAACCTCCAGTACAAAAATAAATAGATTTGGCAAAAGCAGAATCTTTGCCTTATTCCTGATATTAGGGAGACAGTATCCAGTATAATCATAGTGGTAAGTTTTTCACATAGGCCCTCTATCAGCTTGAGGAAATTCCCTTCTATTAAGTTTATTAAGTGTTTTTATCATGATGTTGGATTTAGTCAAATGCTTTTGGTGCATCTATTGTGATGATCATGTGGTTTTTTTTTTATTCTATTTATATGGTGTATTACATTAATTTTCAGATATTAAACTAAGTACTACATTTTACATTAGATGAGGAATACTCTACTATTAGTAGTGATGCTAATATTCATGACTGTTTCAGGTAATGATAGCATGAAACCTCCATTGTAAAGTTTCATTTTTTTTTCTCTTGTAACTAGTAAGTAATGTACGAGATAACAATTTAGAACATGTGAACATTGTTCCTCATCAACTCAAGCCTTAATGGTTTTCGCATCCATTAAATGACCCTTATCTATCATCTATTTCCTTAGAAATCGCAAAATGTTGATTTTTCTTATTTTATTATCCCTCCTCTATTACCTACCAATTCATCTAGAAAGAGGAGCTTTGCCGCATTAACTGGAAATACTTGTTTGCCATGAAACACAATTCCTACCAATTTGTATAGTAAAAAATTGATATAACCACAAGGTGACAAACTTCATCTATCAATTAGTCTATTTAACTTAACTTTCACATGAGTTTCATTAGAAACTCATAGATTTTTATATATTCAGTATGATTCAAACAATTATAGTGGTTGTTATTATTTTTTTGATCTTCCAATTATTTAACCCAGGTAGGTCAATGGGAGCCCTTTCAAGCTGGGTACTAGGTTCTCTTGATATAAACACATTACAAGTTTACCTATTCCTGACTAATACCTGGATCTAGTATATTCACAGTAATCCCTAATTTTATTTGGTGGGGAATACTTAAAGAGATCAAAATATGGGCCCTAGAAGTATTCGTTGCTATAGGGTTATCTGAAACAGTTAAAGAGTACAAAAATTCTTTATTTTTGAAGTTTTGAAAAGAATTTATCAGTGAAACTATTTAAACATAGCATATTTTAGAAAGTATTGTCTCATAACAATTTTCTGAATTTTTTCAATGGTTATAAGATGTTCAAGTGTTCTGTTTTTAAATAAACTATAGCACTTTATATTGTTTGATAAAATAATACATTTTCAAATATATTTAGAGTCATATAGAGTCTTTTATAATTCCTTCAGTGGTTCTATAATTATTTCCTCATTCTCCTAATTATCGGAGCTGGATTACTTTTATTCTCTGATGAGGATGTATAGTAAATAATTTGCTGACTTTTTAAAGAAAATGATAAAATTTGTCAATTCTATTCTGTTCTAATTTATTACACTTGGCTTCCATCAATAATACTTTCCTGTTTTCTTTTAGCTTAAATATATATTATTTAGTCTTACTCAGCAAATTGACTACTTAACAAAAAATATTCTAAGTTACCTTTCCATTATGAATTCATTATCAAGGTTCTCAATGGTTTTCAGTTTAAGCCATACACACAATATTTATTTCTACCTAATTTTAACAAGCTTAAGGTAATTAGTATTTAAAAAACAAAAACAAATATTCTTACCTCTTTTGTAGTGCCTGCTGTTCCAGGTTCATGATTTACACAAAAAGGGCCAGTTTTCCATGCTTCTGTGTCTCCACAGTCACAAAAACCTCCTCCAGTAGAAGTATGCATCTAATAAATGAAAAATGAGTCTGTTTTGATTTCAAAATATATTACAAAGCAAGGTAAAATGATACAGATGACTCAAATAATAAATGTTCCCTAACACATCAACCTTAATTGCACTTAATGTAATGGAAACTGGATACATAAAAAAACCTGACTACTGCCTGACCAGGCGGTGGCGCAGTGGATAGAGCATCGGACTGGGATGTGGAGGACCCAGGTTCAAGACCCCGAGGTCGCTAGCTTGAGCGTGGGCTCATCTGGTTTGAACAAAGCTCACCAGCTTGGACCCAAGGTCGCTGGCTCGAGCAAGGGGTTACTCGGTCTGCTGTAGCCCCACGGTCAAGGAACATATGAGAAAGCAATCAATGAACAACTAAGGTGTCGCAACGAAAAACTAATGATTGATGCTTCTCATCTCTCTCTGTTCCTGTCTATCCCTATCTATCCCTCTCTCTGACTCTTTCTCTGTCTCTGTAAAGAAAAAACAAAAAAAACCAAACACCTGAATACTAACCACAACAAAAATGGGCCTTCAAAATTAATAAATTTTTGAAAAATACTATAATTTTTAAATAGCAGTTTTTAAAATTTTGTGCTAACAGAGAACAGATTGTGAAGTGTGCAAAAAAAAATCTGTACAGTACCCAAAATACTTGAGTAATGAGATTTTCTATTAAATATATTTAAAAATCATTGTAATGATATAATTAAGAAATGTATAGAGTATTTTCATCTATTTGTTGTCCCATAGCTACTAAAATATTTAGTTTTTTCATTTAAGAGTTCTTGCAAAAAATAAAAATTATCTCAGATATACTAAGCCAGAAAGAGAATGGCAATGACCTGATTTTGCATCTTCCCTAAAGTTTCCCCCTCCAAAACAATGAACAAGGAGAGCAATAAAATCACACATGACCCATGCTTGCGATACTATTAGAAAACAAAAAATAAGTACCCCAACTTTCATATGATTTGTTCATCAGAGTTCCCACTGCCTATCACTTCAAGCCTATGGACGCAGACAAGAGAAGGGAATTGCCCAGTTGGTGGTGGTGCAATGGATAGAGCATTGACCTGGGACACAGAGCTCCCAGGTTCAAAACCCTGAGGTTGCCAGCTTGAGCGTGGGGTCACCGTCTCTTGAGTGTGGGATCATCAACATGATTCCATGGTCACTGGCTTGAGCCCAAAGGTCTGGCTTGAAGCCCCAGGTCACTAGCTTAAGCCCAAGGCTGCTGCCTTGAGCAAGGGGTCACTGCCTCAGCTGGAACGCCCCCAGTCAAGGCACATATGTGAAGCAATCAATGAACAACTAAGGAGCCGCAACTATGAGTTGATTCTTCTCGTCTCTCTCCCTTCCTGTTGTCTTTCTCTCTCGCTAAAAATAAACAAAGAAAATGTGATGAAGTAAAAAAATACAGTCAGAAAAAATGGATGAAATAGAATACAGGCATAAGAAAGTCAATAAAGTATAGCTGGAGTATCCATAAAGGAAATAAAAAAAATAAACAGCTCATATTTAAAACTGTAATCTGGTAAAACTTCTTGGAAAAAAAAAGGATCTAAATATACACACAAAAAGGGCCCATAAGTATTGAGAAAAAATCATCCCATATGATCAACTCTGAAATATATTCTTTTTTTTTTTTTTTTTTCTTTTTCTTTTTTCTGAAGCTGGAAACAGGGAGAGATAGTCAGACAGACTCCCGCATGCGCCCGACCGGGATCCACCCGGCACGCCCACCAGGGGCGATGCTCTGCCCACCAGGGGGCGATGCTCTGCCCATCCTGGGCGTCGCCATATTGCGACCAGAGCCACTCTAGCGCCTGAGGCAGAGGCCACAGAGCCATCCCCAGCGCCCGGGCCATCTTTGCTCCAATGGAGCCTTGGCTGCGGGAACGGAAGAGAGAGAGAGAGAGGAAAGCGCGGCGGAGGGGTGGAGAAGCAAATGGGCGCTTCTCCTGTGTGCCCTGGCCGGGAATCGAACCCGGGTCCTCCGCACGCTAGGCCGACGCTCTACCGCTGAGCCAACCGGCCAGGGCTGAAATATATTCTACTAAGATTATTAGACTTTAAAGATAAAAGTCCTGAGGCCTTCAGGCAAAAAAATAAAATAATAGCAAGGATATTAGACTGACATCAGACTTCTCAATAACAACATATAAAACAAGACAACAGCACAGCAGCATTTTCAAAGAAAGAAAATGCAAACCAAAGTTATTATTTCCAGCCAAGCTATAAAAACACCATTCTGAATATGTCAGAATCTTGGGATTATATACATGTGACCTTTCTGAGGAATCTACTTGAGCAGAGATCAGCAAACTTTCTGTATAAAGAAATAGATAACAAATATATTATTAGGCTTTACAAGTCATAAATCTCTCTTGCATTACTCAATTCTGTTGTAGTACATAAGTAGTTATAGATAATAAATGAGTAAGCATGGCTGTGATCCAGTAAAACTATACGGGCACTGAAATTTTATTTTCATATAATTTTCATGTATCATGAAATATTACTTTTATCTTTTAGCCCAACCATCTAAAAATGTAAAGTACATGCTAAGTTTGCAGGCCATACAAAAATAGGCAGTGAGCCAGATTTGACCCAACAAATTGCAATTTATCAACCCCTGGAGAAATAATAGGTGTCTGAGGAAACTTCAGAAAATGGACATATGGTAAGAATAAACTTCAAGTGAGGACATAGATAGAAGAATGTAAACATATGATCTCATAAATAGAATGACTACAACTAAGAAATAAGATCATCAACTATTATACAGGTATGGAAAGGAAATCAAAGATTAAAACCAACAGACTAGATAACAAAAATAAAAGGGATAAAAAGAAAATAAGGGTAGTATAGCAATTATTAATACAGAGGTAACCGCTAGAACAAAAATACCAAAAGAAATTAGAATACATAGAGCACTATTTCTTCTTTTATAGAGTAAACTGAAAAATGCTAGACTCATCCATAATTACTAAAACTATAGCTACACCTAAATAAGGTAAAAGAATAATCTTAGAATAGGGAATGCCATGGAAGTGAGGTACAAAATTCAAAAAACATTTTTAAAAATGGCAAATTTTACAATATACACATTTAGAATGTCAATACAATAAGTGATAACCATTAATCAAGTTAAAAAGGCGGAAAATAGACCTTATGAAGCCAAACATACACTTACTTCATGGTTTGGCTATCCCACGCCTAGGCTACCCAAAAGAAATTAAACATACTACACAAAGAATTACTCTTGAATGCTTACAGAAGCTTTATTTAAAAGCTAGAAATGCCTGACCGGGCGGTGGCACAGTGGATAAAGCGTCAGACAAATGTGGAGGACCCAGGTTCAAGACCCTGAGGTTGCCAGGTTGAGTGCAGTCTCATCTGCTTTGAACAAAGCTCACCAGCTTGGACCCAAGGTCGCTGGCTCGAGCAAGGGGTTACTCAGTCTGCTGAAGGCCTGCAGTCAAGGCACATATGAGAAAGCAATCAATGAACAACTAAGATGTCGCAACGAAAAACTAATGATTGATACTTCTCATCTCTCTCCGTTCCTGTCTGTCTGTCCCTATCTATCCCTCTCTCTGACTCACTCTCTGTCTCTGTAAAATAAAAAAAATAAAAAAAGCTAGAAACAACCCATATGTTCATCAACTAATAAATAGATAATAAATTGTGACACATCTATGCAACGGCATACTGACCAGGAATAAAAAAGAACAAACTGCTTATACATGAGTGGATCTCAAAGGCATTATGGTAAGTGAAAATAGCCAGTTCTAAATACTATATGATTTAATTAATATGACATTTTTTGAGTGTGTGAGAGAGAGAGAGTGTGTGTCTAAAAGACAGGGACAGACAGACCAGAAGGGAAAGAGAGAAGAGAAGCATCAATTCTTCATTGCGGTACTTTAGTTGTTCATTGATTGCTTTCTCTTATGTGCCTTGACCAGGAGGCTACAGTAGATTGAACCCTTGCTCAAGCCAATGACTTTGGACTCAAGGCAGTGACCTTGGAATCAAAACAGTGACCTTGGGGTTCAATACAGCAACCATGAGGTTATGTCTATGACCCCACACTCAAGCCAGCAACCATGGTTCATGTATATGACCCAATGCTCAAGGCAGTGACCCTGCACTCAACCCAGATGATCCTGCGCTCAAGCCAGTGACCACCTTCAGGTTTTGAACCTGGGTCTTCAGCACCACAGGCTGACGCTCTATCTATTGTTCTACCACCTGGTCAGGCTATATGACATTTTGAAAATGCAAAACTATATAGATGGAAAACAGATCAATGACTGCCGGGAGCTGAGGTAAGGGTAAAAAAAGAACAGCAAAGGAACACAAGAAAACTTCTGGGGATAATGTAAATGTTTTTTATCTTGATTGTGGCAGTACTGGTTACTAAACTATGTAAGTTTGTGAAAACGCATAAAACTGCACAATTAACAGGGTAGGTTTTATTATGTATAAATTATGTCAAATAAATCTGATTTAAAAACAAAAAATTTTTAAGACAAACATACTAAGAGCAAATACTTGTACAGTATATAAGATAGTAGTAAGAAAAAGACAACAGAGCCTGACTAGGCAGTGGTGCAGTGGATGGAGCATTGGACTGGGAAGCAGAGGACCCAGGTTCAAAACTCCAAGGTTATCAACTTGAGTGAGGGCTCATCGGTTTGAGTGCTGGGTTGCTGGCTTAAGTGTGGGATCATAGACATGACCCCATGGTCACTGGCTTGAGCCCAAGGTCTATGGCTTGAGCAAGGGGTCACTAGCTGTGCTCTAATTCCCTCCACCCGGTCACGGTATATATGAGAACACAATCAATGAACAACTAGGATGCCGCAATGAAGAACTGATGCTTCTCATTTCTCTCCTTAACTGTCCCTCTCTCTGTCTCTGTCAAAGAAAAAAAAAAAAGAAGGTTCCCTCCCAAAACACAGTCACAAGCCCATCCCTCAGCTCAACCCAGGGCTTTATAATAACAGAAATCCCGAGGACAAGATGGCCACGGAGTATGCGGACATTCCAACTCCCACCTCCCAGAACCACAGTGGATTACAACTTAATTTTGAGAACAGTCATCTTGAAAGACCAACTTTGGACTAAACTAAGAGGATTCTATAGCCAAGGACCACCAAAGACACCACACTGAGACTGGTAGGAAAGGCGGAGACACGGAAAGGGCTGCCCCGCTCCCAGAAACAAGTGGTGGCCCGGAGGGACTCTCATGGCAGGGAGGGTTGCCCTAAGAGTTGTAGGTCCTCAGCCACAGGCCTGGAGGCCCAGCCTGAGTCTTGGAGCCTAGAAAAGGTGTACAGACTGTATTTAGCTGAGAAAAGAGCCTAGATACTGTTGGCGAGAAGGGGACAGAACTCTCAGACCAAGGTTCAGTCTAAAAGGGACCGTGCAGCAAACTTTGCTCACAGCCATCTATCTGGGGTTATGGGTGTGGGGAGTGCCGAGAGAACTAGAGTTGCTAGAGAGTGTAATCTCAGAAGCACAGGGAGAGACACTTTGAGGGACAGCCACCCTAACCCCTGGGCTGAGTCACTCCCCAAATCTAAAAGTGAACATTTTTCCTGGGAGGAGCAACAGCAGCAAAGGGAAGAAATTATCCTGCACACCAGAGGCTCTCCTGCTCCAGTCAGAGCAAAGAGGCACTTAGAAGCAGGCAGCACGTTAGGGACACAGGTAGTAAGTGCTGAGGTCTGAACAACACTGCCCCCTCATGCTGCTGAGTACTCGCTGGGGGTGGGTGAGCCGACAACTGCGGGGCATGGCTGCAGGGCCGCAGCAGTCTGAGCAAGCGCGCGTAAGCCTGCCCGCCACAGACGCCAGGGTGACCACGGAGGCGGTCTGAGCAGGTGCATGCAAGCCCGCCTGCAGAGGTGGTGGCTGCAGCTGCAGCCTGAACACTCCCACACAAGCCCACCCGTGCCAGCAGAGGCCAGGGCAACCACGGAGGCGATCAGAGTGGGTGCACGCAGCGGCCATGGTGGCAACAGGAGTGTGCTCAAAAGCCAGCCCGGGGTGGCGGAACCCGCGGCAGCCATGGAGGCAGGCCTGCACTGGCAGTATCCGAGCCCAAATGCCCGGGGCAACAACAGCGGTGGCAGCAGGCGGGGGGGACAGACCACACATTGGAACACAGAGGCAACACCCACTGGACTCCTGTGGCCACACCCTTCTGAGTGCTGAAAAAGAAGAAAAAAACAAAATAAATAAATAAATAAAAAGTCTGGATAAAATGACACCTGAGGCTAAGGGGCAAGCCATATCCAATACTGTACCTAATCACTGAATTACAGTACTGAGCCCAACAAGTAACCACAAATAAGAGGCGGCAGAAAAGCGGATCTCAAGGAAACTTGAACTTTTAAACAAACTTCCTCAGGCCAAGAGTAAATAAAAGCTAGCCTAGGAGTGCAGTTGATATTTACAATGGCACCTATACTCAGCAGAGGCAGCCACAGGATCTGGATTGCTTGTAGCTCCAAAAAGGTTTATAAGAGGCAGTAATGAACAGTGACCGGCCACTGATCTGCACCAGGCTTTGGTCAGTGAGGTACAGGGCAGGCATATCAAGAGGCCAGATACAGAGAGCATCAGTTCAGGACCTAACAACCCTTGTTAGAGTGTAGCTTAAGGAAAGGCTCCTCACACCTGACCCAGCTAAGACACAGAAAACGCCAACACAAATAGTAAAAAGAATAGTGACAGCATATTAGTAGCCCACAGCAGATCACAAACAGCAGCTGATGTCAACACAAGAAGACCTAGAAATAACACAAGTGAAAATTGGAGGCAGACAATACCAACCCTAGACTCAGCAAGCTGCACAAACACCACAACCAAAAGAGGAGTCTATACATAGACAAATGGGAAGACAGAGAAATGCAGTCCAAATGAATCAAGAGAAATCCCCAGAAAAGAACTGAATGAGATGAAAATAACCAAATTACCAGATGCAGAGTTTAAAATAATGATTGTCAGGATGCTCAAAGATCTTAGAGAAAAAAATGGGTGGGCCCTGGCCGGTTGGCTCAGCGGTAGAGCGTCGGCCTAGCGTGCGGAGGACCCGGGTTCGATTCCCGGCCAGGGCACACAGGAGAAGCGCCCATTTGCTTCTCCACCCCTCCGCCGCGCCTTCCTCTCTGTCTCTCTCTTCCCCTCCCGCAGCCAAGGCTCCATTGGAGCAAAGATGGCCCGGGCGCTGGGGATGGCTCTGTGGCCTCTGCCCCAGGCGCCAGAGTGGCTCTGGTCGCAACATGGCGACGCCCAGGATGGGCAGAGCATCGCCCCCTGGTGGGCAGAGCGTCGCCCCATGGTAGGCGTGCCGAGTGGATCCCGGTCGGGCGCATGCGGGAGTCTGTCTGATTGTCTCTCCCTGTTTCCAGCTTCAGAAAAATGAAAAAAAAAAAAAAAAGAAAAGAAAAAAAAGAAAAAAATGGGTGAGCATAATGAGCACTAAATAAAGAGATAACACGTATCAAAAAGGACATTGAAATCATAAAAAAGAAACAGTCAGAAATGACAAACACAATATCAGAAATGAAGACTACACTAGAAGGAATTAAAAGAAGGCTGGATGAAGCAGAGGATCGAATCAGTGATTTAGAGCAGTGGTCCCCAACGTTTTTGGGCCATGGACTGGTTTATTGTCAGAAAATATTTTCACGGACTAGCCTTTAGGGTGGGGTGGATAAATGTATCATGTGACCGAGACAAGCGTCAAGAGTGAGTCTTAGAGGGATGTAACAGAGGGAATCTGGTCATTTTTTAAAAATAAAACATCGTTCAGACTTAAATATAAATAAAACAGAAATAATGTAAGTTATTTATTCTTTCTCTGCAGACCGGTACCAAATGGCCCACAGACGGATACCAGTCCGGAGCCCGGGGGTTAGGGACCACTGTTTTAGAAGACAAGATAAGCAAAAGCACAGAAGCAGAATAGCAAAAAGAAAAGAGGATCAAAAAGTCAGAGGAAATTCTAAGAGAGCTCTGTGACAATATGAAGAGAAACAACATCTGTATAATAGAGGTTCCTGAAGGAGAAGAGAAAGAACAAGGGATAGAGAACATGACTGAAGAAATCATAGCTGAAAACTTCCCTAAATTGATAAAGAAAAAAGTCACATAAGTTCAAGAAGCACAGAGAATCTCATTAAAGAGTAACCCAAAGAGACTTACACTGAGACACAACCTAATTAAAATACCAAAGCTAAGAGAGAAAGAATACTAAAAGCGGCAAGAGAAAAGCAGTCAATCACTTACAAAGGAGCTCCCATAAGGATGACATCCGACTTTTCAACAGAAACACTTGAGGCCAGAGGGGAATGGCAAGAAATATTCAAAGTAATGCAGAACAAGAACCTACAACCAACAATTCTTTATGCAGCAAGGCTATTATTTAAAATAGAAGGACAAATAAAAAGCTTCCCAGACAAAATAAACATCAAGAAATTCATTACAACAACACCAATGCTACAAGTGCCTGACCAGGCGGTGACACAGTGGATAAAGCGTCGGACTGGGATGCGGAAGACCCAGGTTCGAGACCCCGAGGTCACGTGAGCTCATCTGGTTTGAGCAAAAATTCACCGGCTTGGACCCAAGGTTGCTGGCTCAGGCAAGGGGTTACTCGGTTTGCTGAAGGCCCATGGTCAAGGCACATATGAGAAAGCAATCAGTGAACAAATACTAAGGTGTCGCAATGCGCAACAAAAAAACTAATGATTGATGCTTCTCATCTCTCTCTGTTCCTGTCTGTCTGTTCCTATCTCTCTCTCTCTCTCTCTCTCTCTGTCTCTGTAAAAAAAAACCCTAAAAATAAAAAACCAATGCTACAAGAAATGTTAAGGGGCTTGTTATAAACAGAAAAAAGGGGGTAAAATCTAGAAAAGAGGAATGTAGATTTAAAGAATAAAAGGGCAATAAACAACTACATATCAATAAAAACCTTAAAGGTAAATGGATTAAATGCTCCAATCAAAAGACATAAGGTAGCTGCATGATAAGAAAACAGGGCCCATACATATGCTGTCTACAAGAGACCCACATCAAAACAAAAGATACACACAGGCTGAAAGTAAAGGGATAAAAAAAAATGGAAATGAAAATAAAGATGAGGTATTATCACATGATAATATCAATAGATGCAGAAAAAGCATTTGATAAAATCCAGCACCCATTTATGATCAAAATTCTCAGCAATCATTGAGCTAAAGCCTGCCAGACTTACATGCCTCTGCTGTGAGGAAACAGGGACACTGGAAGGTAGGCTTCCCCCTCGCTCCTCTAAGGGAGGGTTCAGTCTCTTCCAGCCCTGCTCCAGCCACCTATGACCTAACCTTGCCCAGAATGCTGGAGTTTGCCACTGAAGGCTGAAGGTGCCCAGGGCCCTCGGCCCCATTTAAGACACTGTGGACGAGCCTAGGGTATTTCTTCCAAGAAGCAGATAAACTGATCTCATTTGCACAAGGGCCACTTAACAATGTCTTGCCTGAATAGTCAGGTTTTTTATTCTTCCCTCAAAGATCTCTGTTATGGGTGTTGATAGTCCTATTTTCTGCTGCTTTGTTTAATATATAGTGTTTCCTTTATTCCTCCTACCTCAATGCCCCACTCATATTTCAGGCTGGGACCTACTCCTAATTTAGAGCTCTCTTCCTCCCTTTTGCCAATTTCTATTACGAATCTAACTTTGCCACCCAGCTTAGTGTACCCCAAGGTTCTCTTTACCACGCCACAGTCGCAGAGCTCCAGGGAAAAGCAACCTGGTCTCATCTCTCCAGGCAGAGGAGAACAGAAGCTCCATCTCCACACATGCTGCAGATGGCTTTTCCAGTCTACCGGAATCATTACCAGCTAGAAGCAGCGGTCATTGGGACTTGGACGTGAGCTGCAAAGTATAGAATTGTGACAACAATTCCAGTGCCATGAGGACCGTTCCTGGATATGGACTTTTCCTGGACCCCTGCTCCTTGTGACAGCTCCTAACAGACTGAACTGGGGTTGGGTTGCATTTTTCAGGGATTTGGCATGGTGATGGTGCCAACTTGGACTTGGTGAACATGTTAAGAACACTACTCTTTTATGGATTCTTGCTGTAGTGGCCAAGAGTTTGCTTAAAGACTTTAATCACTGTAAAAAAAAAATAGAAGACTGGATAAAGAATATGTGGCACATATACACCATGGTATACTATTCAGCCATAAGAAATGATGACATCAGATCATTTACAACAAAATGGTGGGATCTTGATAACATTTATGGAGTGAAATAAGTAAATCAGAAAAAAACAAGAACTGCAGGATTCCATACATTAGTGGGACATAAAAACAAGACTAAGAGACATGGACAAGAGTGTGGTGGTTATGGGGGGCGGGGGGAGGGAAGGAGGGAGAGGGAAAGGTGGAGGGGGAGGGGCACAAAGAAAATTAGATAGAAGGTGACAGAGGACAATCTGACTTTGGGTGATGAGTATACAACATAATTGAATGACAAGATAACCTGGACATGTTTTCTTTGAATATATGTACCCTGATTTATTGATGTCATCCCATTAAAATTAATAAAAATTTATTTATTAAAAAAAAAAAATGTGATGGTAACAGGGGTTGGGGTGGGGGTGGGGAGGGGGCGAGGAAGGAGAGAGAGTGAGTGGGGGGAGGGGAGGGGCACAAAGAAAACCAGATAGAAGGTGACAGAAGACAACTTGACTTTGGGTGAGTCATAATCAAATGTAAAAATAACCTGGAGATGTTTTCTCGGAACATATGTACCCTGATTTATCAATGTCACTGCATTAAAATTAATAAAAATAAGATTAAAAAAAAACTCTCAGCAAAGTGGGAATACAGGGAACATACTAAAACATGATAAAGGCCATCTATGACAAACCCAAAGCCAACATCATACTCAATGGGCAAAAATTAAAAGCAATCCCTTTAAGATCAGGAACAAGGCAGGGGTGCCCCCTTTCACCACTCTATTCAACATGGTTCTGGAAGTCCTAGCCACAGCAATCAGACAAGAAGAAGAAAGGCATCGAAATTGGAAAGAAGTAAAACTATCATTGTTTGCTGATGATATGATATTGTTGTACATAGAAAATCCTAAAGTCTCGCCTGACCAGGCGGTGGCGCAGTGGAGAGAGCGTAAGACTGGGATATGGAGGACCCAGGTTCAAGACCCCGAGGTCCCCAGCTTGAGTGCGGGCTCATCTGGTTTGAGTAAGCTCACCAGCTTGAGCCCAAGGTCGCTGGCTCAAGCAAGGAGTCACTCGGTCTGCTGTAGCCCCACGGTCAAGGCACATATAAGAAATCAATCAATGAACAACTAAGGAGCCGCAACAAAGAATTGACGTTTCTTATCTCTCTCCCTTCTTGTCTGTCTGTCCCTCTCTCTGACTCTCTCTGTCTCTGCCACAAAAAAAAAAAAAAAAAAAAAAGAAAAGAAAATCTTAAAGTCTCAGTCAAAAACTACCGGACCTGATAAATGAATTCAGCAAGGTGGCAGGATATAAAATTAATACTCAGAAATCAGACGCATTTTTATACACCAACAATGAACTGTCAGAAAGAGAAATTAAGAAAACAATCCCCTTTACTATTGCAACAAAAAAAATATAGTACCTCGGAGTAAATTTAACCAAGGAGATTAAAGACTTGTACTTGGAAAATTATAAAACATTGATAAAAGAAATCAAGGAAGATACAAACAAGTGGAAGCATATACCCTGTTCATGGGTAGGAAGAATAAATATCATTAAAATGTCTATATTACCCAAAGCAATCTATATATTCAATGCAATTCCTATTAAAATACCAATGATATACTTCAAAGATATATAACAAATATTCCAAAAATTTATATGGAACCAAAAAAGAACATGAATAGCCTCAACAATCTTGAAAAAGAAGAATAAAGCAGGAGGTATCACACTTCCTGATATCAAGTTATACTACAAGGCCAGTACTCAAAACAGCCTGGTACTGGCATAAGAACAGGCGTATAGATCAATGGAACAGAACAGGGAACCCAGAAATAAATCCACACCTTTATGAACAATTGATATTTGACAAAGGAGGTAAAAGCATACAATGGAGTAAAGACAGTCTCTTTAACAAGGGGTGTTGGGGAAACTGGACAGCTACCTGCAAAAAAATGAAACTAGACCATCAACTTACACCATTCACAAAAATAAACTCAAAATGGATAAAAAGACTTAAATGTAAGTCGTGAAACCATAAGCATCTTAGAAGAAAACATAGCCAGTAAGCTCTCCGATATCTCTCGCAGCAATATCTCCACGGGCAAGTGAAATAAAGGACAGGATGAACAAATGGGACTATATCAAACTAAAAAGATTTTTTTTTTTTTTTTTTGCATATTTCTGAAGCTGGAAACAGGGAGAGATAGTCAGACAGACTCCCGCATGCGCCCGACTGGGATTCACCCGGCACGCCCACCATGGGGCGACGCTCTGCCGACCAGGGGGCGATGCTCTGCCCATCCTGGGCGTCGCCATGTTGCGACCAGAGCCACTCTGGCGCCTGGGGCAGAGGCCACAGAGCCATCCCCAGGGCCCGGGCCATCTTTGCTCCAATGGAGCCTTGGCTGCGGGAGGGGAAGAGAGAGACAGAGAGGAAGGCGCGGCGGAGGGGTGGAGAAGCAAATGGGCGCTTCTCCTGTGTGCCCTGGCCGGAAATCGAACCCGGGTCCTCCGTATGCTAGGCCGACGCTCTACCGCTGAGCCAACCGGCCAGGGCAAACTAAAAAGATTTTGCACAGCTAAAGACAATAAGAACAAAATAAAAAGACAAACCACACAATGGGAGAACATATTCGACAATACGTCTGATAAGGGGTTAATAACCAAAATTTATAAAGATCTTGTAAAACTCAACACCAGGAAGATAAACAATCCAATCAGAAAATGGGCAAAAGAAATGAATAAACACTTTTCCAAAAAAGGACATAAAGATGACCAATAGGCAGATGAAAAAATGTTCAACATCACTAATCATTAGAGAAATGCAAATTAAAACCACAATGAGGTATCACTTCACACCAGTCAGAATAGCACTCATTAACAAAACATCACATAATAATTGCTGGCAAGGATGTGGAGAAAAGGGAACCCTCCTGCACTGCTGGTGGTGCATCCACTGTGAAAAACAGTATGGAGATTCCTCAAAAAATTAAAACTGGAACTGCCTTTTGACCTAGCCATCCCACTTTTAGGAATATATCCTAAGAACACCAAATCACTGATTCAAAAGAAGAAATGCACCCCCATGTTTATGGTAGCATTGTTTACAATAGCCAAGATCTGGAAACAGCCCAAGTGTCCATCAGTGGACGAGTGGATTAAAAAGCAGTGGTACATATATATATATAATGGAATATTATTGGGACCATGAAAAAGAAGGAAATCTTAACTTTTGCGACAATGTGGATGGACCTGAAAACTATGATATTATCTTAAGTGAAATAAGTCAGGCAGAGAAAGAAAAATATCATATGACCTCACTCATTTGAGGAATCCAATGAACAATGGGAACTGAGGAACAGAATAGAGGCAGAGGCAAGATCAAAGGGACCGGAGAGAAAGGGGATGATAGGATGGGATCAGAGACAGGAAAGAGATTGGTGAAATTATACATAACACAGCATTATAGAGTGCAGAAAAGCAAATCCTGGAGTGAAGGGGGGAGGGAATTGGGAGGAAGGGGGCAAGGGGGATGTTGAGGGGAGCATGGAGTTAGGGGGGATGTATTCGGTGGGACACTTGAATATATGTAAACACAAAAATTAAAATCAATAAAAATTAAAAAAAAAGGAAAACACAATAAAAAATAAAGGAAATAAATAGGCAATACACAGTAGAAATTAAACATACAATTAAAATATGAAAAAATGTTATTACTACTAACAACAGAAATGCAAATTAAAATAATTAGATTATTTCGGTAATTTAATATCTATTTCACTAACACGATTGGCAAAAAGAACTGACTAAACAAAGTTTGGGGACAGGCATAGAGAAAGAACATTCTCATCCTTTTTTTTTTTTTTTTTTTTTTTTTTTTAGTGAGAGACAGAAAGGAAGAGAGATGTGAAGCATCAATTCATAGCTGCAGCACCTTAGCTGTTCACTGAGTGCTTTTTCATATGTGCCTTGACTGGGGACCCCTAGCCCAGCCAGTGAGCCCTTGCTAAAGCCAGTGACCTTGGGCTTCAAGCCAGCAACCATGGGGTCATGTCTATAATACCATGCTCAAGCCAGCGACCCCGCACTCAACCTGGTGAGCCCACATTCAAGCCAGATGAGCTTGAACTCAAGCCAGTGACCTCGAGGTTCAAACCTGGGTCCTCAGCATCCCAGGCCAATGCTCTATTCACTGCGCCACCACCTGGTCAGGCCATTGTCATATCCTCTTAATGGGAATGTAAGGTATCTCAACAATTCAAGAACACTGACAAAAATAAATCAAAATTTTAAATGTGCATATTGTTCAATTCAGAAAATCTACCTTTAAGAATATAGCCTTACAGCCTGACCTGTGGTGGCGCAGTGGATAAAGTGCCAACCTGGAACAGTGGGCTTATCTGGTCAAGGCATATATGGGAGTTGATGCTTCCGGCTCCTACCCCCCTTCTATCTCTGTCTCTTTCTCCCCTCTCTAAAATGAATAAAATCTTTTTTAAAAAAAGAATATAGCCGTACACATTCTTAAATAGATACATTGAATTATATGAAAACAAAGATGTGTATATTCCAATATATGTTGATTAGTAAAATACTAGAAACAATAGTTATCTAGAAAAAGGGGATAGTTTAAATATATGCTGATATAGTCCCACAAAAGAATACATTCAGCAATTATATAAGGCAAGAGAGTTATTTTATGTATCAACAGAAATATATTGAGATTAAGTTTAAAAAAAAGCTACAAAAAGAATATACAGTAGGATCCCATTGACTGATTGATTGATTTTATTGCTTTTTAGTGAAAGAGGAGAGGGAGAAAGAGAGAAAGAGATGGGAGGAAGAACGGGAAACATCAACTCATAGTAGTTGCTTCTCATAGGTGCCTTGACTGGACAACCCCAGGGTTTTGAACTGGTGACCACAGCATTCCAGGCTCATGCCTTACCCACTTTGCCACCACACGTCAGGCAATAGGATCTCATTTATACAAACACTCCTCTTAAACCTATAAATATATGTATGTTTATAAATACATAAGGAAAGATCTGTAAGGATGTACATTAAAGTGTGTTTTGTTTAACAAAGTATGTACAATGAGGCAGAAAGGCAAGTATAATTCTTATTTATATTCTTCTGTATTATTTGAATTTTTAAAAGGTAAGTTTTATTGTATTGATTAGGTAAATAAACACTTTTTAATGCTGTTGTGTTTCAAAAATAATACATGCATATAAATTCTCATCATGTAAGATTACAGCAAGCTGATGTTAAAATAGACTGTGACAGTAATTTTTATAATCACATCTTAGATATCAGCTCTGCCTATGATTTAGTGCTTTTGATCCTAAGAGTTCATTTAAACAAATGTCTGTTGAAAGCCTCTATGTCCCAGATACAATGACAGCCACAGGAAGTAAAAAGTGTATAAGCCCTGGACCTTGTCCTAGAAAGCTAACAATAAGGTAGGGATGAAAGATACAAATATAAATACAGGATTGCCATTTAATAAATAAAGATAGAGACATACACAGGAATGCAAAAGAAAAAAAGAACATTGTCAGTGAACTTTGTTTTCTTCTTCAGGTTTATTCTAAATGACTCTAGAATGTGTTCCAAAAAAGAGTACCAAGGTTACAAGCCAGCTTGATTTTCCATTTCGCTTCCAAGATACAGGAAGACTAGTTAGGTGAACTCAGATACTATATTGGTTCTACTTGATCAAAGTTATATTATTCTGATCTTGGTTGGTTTCTTAGAATTTAAAGTCTTCAAATCAAAGATATTAGTCCTGTCAGCAAGGATGACTGTAAAATAAATTTCAGTCCTGGCCGGTTGGCTCAGTGGTAGAGCATCAGCATGGCATGTGGAAGTCCTGGGCTCAATTCCCAGCCAGGGCACACAGGAGAAGAGCCCATCTGCTTCTCCACCCTTCTCCTCTATCTCTCGCATCCCCTACCCCAGCCAAGGTTCCACTGGAGCAAAGTTGGCCCAGGCACTGAAGAAGGCTCTATGGCCTCCGACTCAGGCACTAACTAGAATGGCTCAAGCCGCAAAGAAGCAACACCCCAGATGGGCAGAGCATTGCCCCCTGGTGGGCATGCCAGGTGGATCCCGGTCAGGCGCATTTGGGAGTCTGTCTGACTGCCTCCCCACTTCTAACTTTGGAAAAATACAAAAAAAGGAAATAAATAAATAAATAAATTCCAAAGACCCTGTTCCTATTATCCAGGTTAAGTAGCAATGCAACGGTATTCCAGGTTCACCGTTCCAAAATAAGGAAAGAGGGAAAGAGAAACAACATTAACGACAATAAAAAATTTTCATTTCAATAGTGACGGTAAAATTATTTTAAAAGTTGGGTTCTGCCTGACCAGGCAGTGGCGCAATGGATAGTGTCAAACTGGGACGCAGAGGACCCAGGTTCGAAACCCTGAGATTGCCAGCTTGAGCGCAGGCTCATTTGGTTTGAGCAAGGCTCACCAGCTTGAGCCCAAGATCGCTGGCTTGAACAAGGGGTCACTCAGTCTGCTGTAGCCCCCCAGTCAAGGCACGTATGAGAAACCAATCAATGAACAACTAAGGAGCTGCAAAGAAAAATTGATGCTTCTCATCTCTCTCCTATCCTGCCTGTCTGTACCTAACTGTCCCTCTCTCTGTCTCTGTCACAAAAAAGAAAAAAGAAAAAAAAGATCATGCTTTGGTGTGGTACATTTGTTACAATTAAGGAATGATTAAGTATGTAAATTCCATCCATGATTAGCTTTGTAATCTTGGGAACACATTTTAACCACACTATAGCATAGGTTTCTCAATTTGTTTTCCCTTGTGTACAATCATAATACCTACAACATACTCCTGTAGCCTATCACTTCCTGAGCTAGAAACAATAATACTGAGGCTCCCTTAGGAAAATAAATAGCACTTTCAACTCTATGGAAGACATAGTCTACATAAGGTATTGTTTACATTTACATAAAACTTTAGGCATATTATATGTACAAAAAGAAACATCAGTTATTATGCCTGTCTAAGCCCAGAGAACAGACTCAATACTATTATTTGAGAAATACATTTCAGCTCAAAAATCACAAGGTTGTCTAAAAATGTAACAGGAAAGGAAAAAGCCCTCAACCTTACTAGTAATTAAGAATATTAAATTAAGATCACAATGTGATACTATTATAACACCACCAGATTGGCAAAAATTAAAAAGACACCAAATCTTGCAAAAAATTGTGGAGCAATAGAAACTCTTACTGCTGGATAGTCTATAAATTTGTTTAACCATTTTGGAAAACAGTCTAACATTATCTACTATGATTGAAGATCCGTATACTCTAGAATTCAGCAACTTTACTCCAGATATATAGCCCAGAAAAACTCCTGTTCATAGGTACCAAAATACACAAATAAGAATGTTAATAGAAGAATTGTCATAACAGTCCCAAATTAGAAGCAAACTACATTATCCTTATACAGCACAATAAAGACAAAATGGATTATTGATTATTATAAAGCCACTGACGAACTACAGCTATATACATAATGCTGAATGAAAGACGTTACTCAACAAGAAAAAGATGCAATATGACTCCATCTATATAAAGTTCACAAACAGATAAAACTATTCAATATGATTTGAGTGATAAGCTAAAAGGGAAAAGGAGACCAGTATCACAAAACACAGGAGAGGTGAGAGGGGTGAGAGAGATTGTGATCCAAGAAGGACAAATGGGAGGCTTCTAAGAGCAGGCAATGTCATACTTCTTGACCTAAGTAGTGGTTACATTGGTGTTTGCTTTATAATTATTCTTTAAGCTGTTTATATGCACTATACAATCTTGTGTATAAATTTGATATACTCAAAAAAAAATTGGGGCTACCTCTTAAGGTAGATGTCCCATCACATGACAAATTTAATCAGAGCTAAAGGTTTACTTAGCACAGGGGTCGGGAACCTATGGCTCGCGAGCCAGATGTGGCTCTTTTGATGGCTGCACCTGGCTCGCAGACAAATCTTTAATAAAAAAATAACGTTAAGAATATAAAACATTCTCATGTATTACAATCCATTCATTTCCTACCGCTCGTGACTCGTGGTCATGGTTGCAGGTGGCTGGAGCCAATCACAGCTGTCCTCCAGGACAACACCAAATTTTTATTGGATAATGCGTAAAGTACACAGGTCGTTGTATGGCTCTCACAGAATTACATTTTAAAATATGTGGCGTTCATGGCTCTCTCAGTCAAAAAGGTTCCCGACCCCTGACTTAGCAGAACTGTAAGATCAGGAATTCAAGTACTGGTCAGAAATGTGAAGTAGATGGCCAACAGATCCTCCTAATCTAGGTATTTTATGGTTCTACTTTCATACCTTGTAACGATGATTTTTATGAACACTATTCTGGAAGCAGTCCATACAGAGTACACATGTTGGATCAATTGCACAATCTCTGAAAAAGATTAAATCAGATTTTGAAATTTAGATTACACCTATTTTTGCTTAAGGTATGACTATAATGTAATGTGAATGAGTTCCCTGTATGGTATACAAACTGAATACGAAAATGCTTCAAAAACTGAATTCCAAATAATTTTGTTCTTATTTTAGCCATATTTGAATAAGTTTGGATATCTGGTTTTCATCCTCATTACTTTGAGCTTGTACATGGTTTCAAATTGTTAAGATACAATTAAAAATTATTTTTGTGAAAAATGATCTTTTTAAATTACTTGCAATCATCTTATCTTTTTACATTTATAAATATACTTTACAAACACTGATTGTTCACTGGTAAATGAAGCTTGGATAAAGATAAAATTCATTAGAATATAAGCATCATAAGGGTGGGGATTTCTATTTATTTTATAAATTGATATGTCCCAAGCACCTAGAACAGTGCTTGGTACATGACAGGTAATTAACTTGAATGAATGAAATTCATTCTCTCTTAATTGCTTCCCTAACAATTTTTAAAATGTAGAATTTTACTTAACATTTTTCAGGATAACATTAAGAATAATATACAGTAAGTCCTCAATGTTATCTATAGCTTCTTCAACTTTAAGTGAAACAACATAAAACAATTTTACAATAGGTTAATTGATATAAACAAGAGTTAAGTTCCTATGACATCTTATCAATGTTCTAATGAATAATGTTGAGCAGAACTTCATTTAAGGACCTGCTGTAAATTAGAATAAAATGCAAAATTAATTTTAAAACATTTTATTTAGAAGAACTGAAGAGATGGAATTGGAAAGTTTTAAAAATGAATCTTAACAAACTAATAAGAAATTAAAAATGTCTAATAATATTCTCTAAAATATACATAATCTACTGACTTATTTAAAACAGGATCTCTAAAGCTCAGCAGTACTGACATTTTGAATGAGGTAGTTATTTGTTAGGCACAAAGGATTGTGCATTATAGGGTGTTTAAGCAGCATCCCTGGCATCTACCCATTAATACCATTCCCCCAGTTTGACAATTAAAAATGTCTCCATTATACTTGAGAAATGAGGTCTACAAATGTATATATACTATGCCTTAGTTGAAACTGATTAGGCTTCAGCTAACAATATGTAAGAAGATAAATGAACCTTGCTGTGCTATACAGCAAAATTGTACACAAAATATGTAAGCTGACTTTTTCCTGAGAAAAGAATTGAATAAAAAGATAGTATGTTCTAAACAACTATGAACTACACATAAACCAGTCAAACTTAGAATTATAGTGAAGCAAAAAAATAAATAAAAATTTATGTATTTATAGTCTAAGTGTCACACTCCTAACCTAAACTACCTTTGATAAAGAAAAAACTAGCCCTGGCCTGTTGGTTCAGCGGTAGAGCACTGGCCCGGTGTGTGGAAGTCCCGGGTTCGATTCCCGGCCAGGGCACACAGGAGAAGCGCCCATCTGTTTCTTCCCCATTCCCCCTTTCCTTCCTCTCTATCTCTCTCTTCACCTCCTGCAGCCAAGGCTCCACTGGAGCAAAGTTGGCCTGGGTGCCAAGGATGGCTCCATGGCCTCTGCTTCAGGTGCTAGAATGGCTCTGATTGCAGTGGAGCAACGCCCCAGATGGGCAGAGCATCACCCCCTGGTGGGCTTGCTGGGTGCATCTGGTCGGGTGCATGCGGGAGTCTGTCAGACTGCCTCCCCACTCTAACTTCGAAAAAATACAAAAAAAAAAAAAAAAAAAGAAAGAAAGAAAGAAAGAACTAAAAGGGCTGCTAAGATCTAATACTTGAAAATTTCAGGCAGGAGTAGGGAGTAAAACCATTCTCTGTGCTACTATGATGTTTAAGCAACTGCCCTCACAAAGGGCAAAAAGCCTAAAGCCAGTTCTAGTTTCCACATCATTGGCCTCTTTACCCAACAAAACTCTACCTGCCCCTATAGACCCGCAATCCTTTGACATCAAATCTCACTTGGTAGCAAAAAAAATGACTTAAATGACATGAGACTACAGACTTTATTTATATCACCTGCTGTGAATATTGATAGATATTTCTTACAGAAATGCTGTGTCCGATTGTAAGATCCTGCCTTGACTCTGCTTGGGAAGTATTCACTGAAATAGACCTGGCTTCAAGGGTTTCAAATAAGAGTATGCAGACTACATACTAAGACAAAAGTCTATCCCTTACACACACTTTTGGAGAACATGAAAAAATAATGAGAACTGTTTAATTGTAAGTCATATTCAAAAACAAGTTATACTAGCAGAAACGGACTTGTAAGGGCATAATAAAAGGAAGTTAGTTAAGTACAATTAAATATGCAATAAACCAAGAAAGGTACATCATGAAATAGGTGCAAAATACAAGATTGTAATTATAACCAATCCTCTAAACTTCTAAATCTTACCTACAAGAATATGTTGTTGCTCCACTTTTGAAAACCTTTCCACAGAGTTGAAATGCTCCACTATGTTTCAATTTCTCTAAACAAATAACTGGATCTTCTCCAAATAAATACCATTCCAGTGGAGCAAATATTGATGTTTGTATACTCTCCTCCTGCTTTTCCAAGTCTGGGTCCATTTCAGCAAAATAAATTTCAGGCACTAATTGTGCCAAATGGTGCAAGAAAGTAGTATGAAAATCAACTTGCTGATCCCACCACTGAAAGAAAAGAAAATGAGTAGATTTTGTTAGAAGCACCTTCATAAAAATCAAAGAGCACCAGTAATATATATAACAGTTCTGTAATTTCAGGTACAGCGATTTACAATATATTCTTAATTTATCCTTTGCCAGTACAAAAAGAAAGTGGGTAATTTTTTAAAAAGCCTTGGAAATAAGTGATTACCCACATATACACAGATGTCTAGAAAAAAGAAGAGCAGCTATAATGGGTGAGAATTACCCTTTTTTTTGTAATGGCCAACTTTTGGTGTACAAAGGTAGCTCTACTATCAGTTAGAGGCTGCACAAACAAAGCATTCCCCATACTCTGTGTGTATTAAGGAACCATGCATTTAATGAGAGATAAAAAAAATATGAGTACCACAGAGTTTTTAGAACACAAAAAGCACTAACCATAAAAGAAAATGTTACAGATGGCTTATGTGCCATGCTTATTTGCACATAAAAACATGCCCAACATCATTAGTCATGAAGAAAATGCAAATTAAAGTGACAATGAGATTACCCTCACACAACCTATGAGAATGCAGGTAAAAAAATAAAATGGGCGGGGGACCCAGGTTCGATTCCCGGCCAGGGCACATAGGAGAAGCGCCCATTTGCTTCTCCACCCCTCCACCCCTCTCCTTCCTCTCTGTCTCTCTCTTCTCCTCCCGCAGCCAAGGCTCCATTGGAGCAGAGATGGCCCGGGCACTGGGGATGGCTCCTTGGCCTCTGCCCCAGGCGCTAGAGTGGCTCTGGTCTCGGCAGAGCGACGCCCCGGAGGGGCAGAGCATCGCCCCCTGGTGGGCAGAGCGTGGCCCCTGGTGGGCGTGCCGGGTGGATCCCGGTCAGGCGCATGCAGGAGTCTGTCTGACTGTCTCTCCCCGTTTCCAGCTTCAGAAAAATACAAAAAAAAAAAATAATAAATAAATAAATAAATAAATAAATAAATAAAATGGGTCCTGGCTGGCTGGCTCAGTGGTAGAGCATTTGGAAGGTCTGAGTTCGATTCCCAGCCAGGGCACACAGTAGAAGCGCCCATCTGCTTCTCCACCCTTCCCCCTCTCCTTCCTCTCTGTGTCTCTCTTCCCCTCCCGCAGCCAAGGCTCCACTGGAGCAAAGTTGGCCTGGGTGCTGAGGATGGCTCCACAGCCTCCGCCTCAGGTGCTAGAATGGCTCTGGTTGCAACAGAGCATCGCCCCAGATAGGCAGAGCATCGCCTTCTCGTGGGCTTGCCGGGTGATCCTGGTAGGGCACATATGGCAGGCAGTCCATCTCTCTGCCTCCCTGCTTCTCACTTCAGAAAAATACAAAAACAAAATAATAAAATAAAATAAAATGAAAAACTGGCAATATCAAGCATCAACAAAAATGCAGAAAACTAGAACAGAAAAGTGCTGTAGAAATCAAAATGGCACAGCTACTTTATTATTTATTTATTATTTTTAGTGACAGAGGAAGAGAGGGACAGAGAGAGAGGGACAGATAGAGACAGACAGACAGGAAGGGAAAGGGATGAGAAGCATCAATTCTTTGTTGTGGCACCTTAGTTGTTCACTGATTACTTTCCCATATGTGACTTGACGGGGTCAGGGGTCCTCTCTCAACAATCCAGTGACCCCTTGCTCAAGCCAGCAACTTTTGGGCTCAAGCCAGTGACCCCGTGCCCAAGCTGGTGAGCCCATACTCAATTCAATGACCTCAGGATTTCAAACCTGGGTCCTCTGCATCCCAGGCCGACACTCTATCCACTGCACCACCACCTGGTCAGGTAGTGCAGCTACTTTATAAGAGTTCAGTAGTTTCTTATAAATGTAAATCTGCACTTACAATATGATCTAGAAATCAAATTCCTGGGTAATCTACCAAAAGCTAAACTGGAAATGGTGAATTATAAATTATAATATATCCAAAACATGGAATACTACTCAGCATTAAAAAGAATAAATTATCAATACATACAACATGAAAAATGCATCAAAAAAGGTCAAACTCGCCTGACCAGGCAGTGGCGCAGTGGACACAGTGTTGGACTGAGATGTGGAAGGACCCAGGTTTGAGACCCTGAGGTCACCAGCTTGAGCGTGGGCTCATCTGGATTGAGCAAAAAGCTCACCAGCTTAGACCCAAGGTCGCTGGCTTGAGCAAGGGGTTACTGAGTCTGCTGAAGGCCGTGGTCAAGGCACATATGAGAGAGAAATCAATGAACAACTAAGGTGTCACAACGAAAAACTGATGATTGCCTGACCAGGCGGTGGCGCAGTGGAGAGAGCATCAGACTGGGGCACAGACGACCCAGGTTCGAAACCCCAAGGTTGCCAGCTTGAGCATGGGTTCATCTGATTTGAGCAATGCTCACCAGCTTGAGCCCAAGGTCACTGGCTTGAGCAAGGGGTTACTCGGTCTGCTGTAGCCCCACGTTCAAGGCACATATGAGAAAGTAATCAATGAACAACTAAGGTGTCGCAAGGAAAAATTGATGCTTCTCATCTCTCTCCGTTCCTGTCTGTCTGTCCCTATCTGTTCCTCTCTCTGACTCTCTCTCTGTCCCTGTGAAGAAAAAAAAAAAAAAAAAAGAGGACAAACTCAAAAGACTATGTACTGTGTCTCTTAGTAACTGGGATGTAGTTCATGTTGAAAACATGCAAATTTAGAAAAGTTCATCTTCTTTTATATATATATACATATATTTTTTTAATATTTATTGACTTTGGAGAGAGACAGGAACATCAATCTGTCCCTGTATGTGTCTTAATAGGGGATCAAACTGACAACCTCTACACTTCAGAATTATGCTCCAACTGAGCTATCCAGCCAGGGCGAAAAGCTCATCTTCTATGACAAATACTTGATTCCATAAATTAGTGGGTTTAACTGACCCTATCTGCAGATTTCAGTAACATTACCATTCCACCCTTATCTTCGATCAAACAAGACAGCTTTCCAAGCATCAAGAAATAACTCATTAGGTCCTGGTCGATTGGCTCAGTGATAGAGCGTCAGCCCAGTGTGGATGTCTCAGGTTCAATTCCCGGCCAGGACACACAGAAGCAGCACCCATCTGCTTCCCCCTCTCCCCCCTCTCCTTTCTCTCTATCTCTCTTTTCCCCAACTGCAACCAAGGATCCACTGGAGCAAAGTTGGCCGGGGTGCTGAGGATGGCTCTGTGGCCTCTGACTCAGGTGCTAGAATGGCTCCGGTTGCAACAGAGCAACACCCCAGATAGGTAGAGCATCACCCCCAGTGGGTATGCCTGGTGGACCCCAGTCATGTGCATGTGGGAGTCTGTTTCTCTGCCTCCCCACTTCTCACTTCAGAAAAATACAAAAAAAAAAAAAAAAAAAAAAAAGAAAGAAATAACTCATTATAAAAGACATTCAGTGATTACTCACTGGCAATTTGGGCTGATATGTCAGTTCTGATTATCCCAAGCCATACAACCAGTCCAACATTTTTAATGCCACTGAGTGACAGCACGCTTAAATAAACTGAATTATGGAAACAGAAGAGAATTGAGGGTATATACATTTCTACTATCAACCCAACATTGGCAATTTAGTTGCAATTAACATCCTTCCAATTAAAATAATATTGTTTATTTTAAACAGTTTGGTTTTCTAGTTCTATTAGTAGTTCATGTTATTTTACAGTTACATAAACAGAATAGTCATGGGGATATAAATTAAAGCATAGGAAATATAGTCAATAATATTCCAATAACTGGCCCTGGCTGGGTGGCTCCATGAATAGAGCAATATCTTGCACACCAAGGTTGAAGGTTTGATCCCCAGTCACGGCACTTAAGGAGAAACCAATGAGTGTACAACTAAATGGAGCAACTAAGTGGAGCAATGAGTTGATATTTGTCTCTTTCTTGCTCTTTCTCTCACTCACCTTGACCCTTCTTCCTCTCTTCTTTTTCCCTTTCCCCTTTCAAATCAATGGGGGGAAAAAAAATTCTACCTGACCAAGCGATGGTGCAATGGATATAGCTTGACCTGGGATGCTGAGGACCCAGGTTCAAAACCCTGAGTCATCAGCTTGAGCGTGGGCTCATAAACATGACCCCATGATTGCTGGCTTGAGCAGGGGTCCCTGACTCCGCTGGAGCCCCCTGGTCAAGGCACGTATAAAAAGCAATCAATGAACAACTAAAGTGCAGGAACTATGAGTTGATACTTCTCATCTCTCTCCCTTCCTGTCTCTCTGTTCTCCACTCTTGCGCTAAGTAAGAAGAAAAAAAAAAAACTTTCAATAATTATGTACGGTGCCAGACGAGTCCGATACTTATCAGGATGATAGCTTCGTAAGTTATATAATGTCTAATCACTGAATTGTATACCTGAAATTAATATAATATTGTATGTCAACTATAACTGAAAAATAAAAAATGATTTAAAAACACTATAAGGCAGGGGTAGTCAACCTTTTTATACCTACCAACCACTTTTGTATCTCTGTTAGTAGTAAAATTTTCTAACCGCCCACTGGTTCCAAAGTAATGGTAATTTATAAAGTAGGGAAGTAACTTTACAAAATTTATAAAGCAGAATTACAGCAAGTTAAAGCATATAATAATAATTACTTACCAAGTACTTTATGTCGGGTTTTCGCTGTTTGGCAGAATAAATCTTTATAAAACAACTTACTATAGTTAAATCTATCTTTTTTTTTTTGTATTTTTCTGAAGCTGGAAATGGGGATGCAGTCACAGACTTCCGCATGCTCCCAACCGGGATCCACCTGGCATGCCCACCAGGGAGCGATGCTCTGCCCATCTAGGGCGTCACTCTGCCATATCAGAGCCATTCTAACGCCTGAGGCAGAGGCCACAGAGCCATCTCAGCACCCGGGCCAACTTTCTCCAATGAAGCCTTGGCTGCGGGAGGGGAAGAGAGAGACAGAGAAGAAGGAGAGGGGGAGGGGTGGAGAAGCAGATGGGCGCTTCTCCTGTGTGGCCTGGCCAGGAATCGAACCCGGGACTCCTGTACGCCAGGCTGACGCTCTACCACTGAGCCAACCGGCCAGGGCTAAATCTATCTTTTTATTTATACTTTGGTTGCTCTGCTACTGCCCACCATAAAAGCTGGAACGCCCACTAGTGGACGGTAGGGACCAGGTTGACTACCACTGCTATAAGGCATTTATACATAGTTTTATATTTTTACACATTTATATTCTAAATTCTTTTAAAGTTTTTCAAAAGGCTGTGCACTATGATTCCATTTGTATGATACTCTGGAAAAGGCTAAACTTATTATACAGTTGGAGGACAACATAGTGGTTGCCAGAGGTTGACTACATTAAGGCAGTGAGGGAATTTTGAGAGCAATGAAATTACTATGTATCTGTATTATGATGATGTTTACAGGACTGTTGGCAACTGTAAAAACTCAAAAAAACTGTACAATAAAAATGTAATTTAAAAAAATGTAATTTACTTTAGACTGACCAGGCAGTCGCTCAGTGGATAGAGTCAGCCTGGGATGCAAAGGACCCAGGTTCAAAACCCTGCAGTCACCAGCTTGAGTGTAAACTCATCCAGCTTGAGTGTGAGCTCACCAGCTTGAGCATGGGGTCACTGGCTTGAGCGTGGGAACATAGACATGACCCCATGGTCACTGGTTTGAGTCCAAGGTCACTGGTTTGCGCAGGGAGTCACTTGCTCTGCTGTAACCCCCGGTCAAGGCACATATGAGAAAGCAATCAATAAACAACTAAGACACTGCAACGAAGAATTGATGCTTCTCATCTCTCTCCCTTCCTGTCTGTCCCTCTCTCTCTCTTGCTAAAAAAATTTTTTAAATGATGTAATTTACTTTAAAATTTTTTAAGTAAATAAAAAAAGACATAGTTTAAAAGATAAAACGAACTGGTGCAGTGGACAGTGTCAACCTGATATGCGGATATCCCAGGTTCAATCCCTGGTCAGGCCATACATGAGATACAACCACCTGCTTCTCTTTCTCTCCTTCTTCCCCTTCTCTCTCTCCTCCCCTCTCACAGCCAGTGGCTTGGCTCATTCCAGCATCAGCCTCAGGTGCTAAGGATAGCTTGGTTGATTCAAGCATCAGCTCCAAATGAGAGTTGCTGGGTAGATCCCAGTTGGTGCGCATGCGGGAGTCTATCTCCCCTCCTCTCACTTAAAAATAAAAAATAAAAAAAAGAGCCACAGACTGAGAGAAAATATTTGCAATAATAGACTGAATACTTTCCCCTAAAGATAGAAACAAAGCAAGGACAGCTATTCCTCCTGTTCAATACTGTACTGCTACTATAATAAGACAAGAAGAAAATAATGAAAGGCATAATGATTGGAAAAAGGAAGTAAAACTGTCTCTATTCACAAATGATATAATTATCTTCATAGGAAATCCCAAGGAATATAAAAAAACACATAAGAATTATAAGTGAATTGAGCAAGTTCACTAGATATAGGATCAACCTATAAAAATCAACTGTATTGGATTAAAAAGCTTTGGTACATATATACTATGGAATACTACTCAGCCATAAGAAATGATGACATCAGATCATTTACAATAACATGGATGGACCTTGATAACATTATACAGAGTGAAATAAGTAAATCAGAAAAAACTAAGAACTATATGAACACATGCATAGATGGGACATAAAAATGAGACTCAGAGACATGGACAAGAATGTGATGGTAACAGGGAGTGGGGTGGAGGGGTGGGGAGCAGGCGAGGAAGGAGAGGGAGGGAGTGGGGGGAGGGGAGGGGCACAAAGAAAACCAGATAGAAGGTGACGGAGGACGATTTGACTTTGAGTGAGGGGTATGCAGCACAATCAAAGGTCAAAATTATCTGGAGATGTTTTCTCGGAACATATGTACCCTGATTTATCAATGTCACTGCATTAAAATTAATAAAAATAAGATTAAAAATCAACTGTATTTCTATATACTAGCAAACAAAAAATAAAAATTTAAAAACAGCATTTACAAAAGCATCAAAAATAAAATATTTGAGCATTAATTTAATAAAAGATGTATAAGACTACTACACTGAAAACTACAAAACACTGAAATTTCTAAAACATCTAAATAAAGAGCTATATATCATATTCACTGATTATAACATTCAATATTGTTAAGATGTCTAATTTCCCTAATAGATTCTACACAATCCTAACAAGTTTTGTAGAAAATGACAAGCTGATTCTAAAATGAATATGGAAATGTAAAGAACTTAGAAAAGACTTACACTATTTGATTTCAGGACTTGCTATAAAGCTATACTAGTTTAGACAGTGTAGTATTAGCATTAAGATAAACACAATTGCCTCACTGTTGATGGCACAATGGGTAGAACATCAACCTGGGACAGTGAGGTCCCAGGTTCAAAACCCCAAGGTCATCAGATTTAGCACAAACTCACCAGTTTTGGCGCAGGGTTGCCAGCTTGAAGACCAAGGTCTCTGGCTTGAGCCCAAGCTTGCTGCCTTGAGCAAGGGGTCAATGGCTTGGCTAGAGCCTCCCAGTCAAGGCACATGTGAGAAGCAATCAATAAACATCAATGAAACAGAAGAGAGAGTCCAAAAAATTGAATCCACACATACAATTAATTGATTTTTGAAAAGAAGCCAACACAAATCAAAGACAATATATTTTTTTAATTTTTATTTTGAAATTAAATTTAATGGGATGACATTGATAAATAAGAGTACAGTCGTCCCTCACCATATCGCAGTTCACTTTTCATGGTAGCACTGTATTGCAGATTTTAAAATTATATATATCTAATTTTATATTGCGGATTTTTCACTATATTGTGGGTTTTTGCAGTACATAGGTATTTTTATATATTATTTTAATTATTTTTGTGGTAAAATAAGCATAGCAAGTGTTTATAAGGGTGTGGGAAAGGTTAATAACTGTGGGAAAGGTTTATGAGAGTTTGGGAGGGTTCATAAAGCCTTAAAACAGGGGTCGGAAAACTTTTTGGCTGAGAGAGCCATGAATGCCACATATTTTAAAATGTAATTCCGTGAGAGCTATACAACAACCTGTGTACATTACGCATTATCCAATAAAAATTTGTTGTTGTCCTGGAGGACAGCTGTGACTGGCTCCAGCCACCCGCAACCATGAACATGAGCGGTAGGAAATGAATGGATTGTAATACATGAGAATGTTTTATATTTTTAACATTATTTTTTTTATTAAAGATTTGTCTGTGAGCCAGATGCAGCCATCAAAAGTGCCACATCTGGCTCACGAGCCATAGGTTCCCAACCCCTGCCTTAAAAAATATATAAATAATAAAATAAATATAAGGTCATTACTTTGCAGAATTTTGCCTATTGCAGGGGGTTCTGGAACCTAACCCCCGTGACAGACACGGGACCACTATACTGCTTTGCAATCTACTTTACTGAACTATATTTTATTAATGTCTTTGCATATTAGTAAATAAGCATCTTCATTATCAGTTATTTTTCTTTTTCTTTTGAACTTATTTTAGACTTACAGGAAACTTGGAAAAATAGCACAAATAGTTTTTGTTGGGTTTTTTTTTTTTTTTTTTAACAGAGACAGAGTCAGAGAGAGGGACAGATAGGAACAGAGAGAGATGAGAAGCATCAATCTTTAGTTTTTCGTTGCAACACCTTAATTGTTCATTGATTGCTTTCTCATATGTGCCTTGACTGGGGGGCTAAAGCAGACCGAGTAACCCCTTGCTAGAGCCAGTGACATTGGGTCCAAAGTGGTGAGTTGTGTTTTTTTTTTTTTGCTTAAGCCAGATGAGCCCACGCTCAAGCTGGCAACCTCGGGGTCTCGAACCTGGGTCCTCCGCATCCCAGTCCGATGCTCTATCCACTGCACCACCGCCTGGTCAGGCGCACAAATAGTTCTTTCATGTCTCATACCTATATCCACCAGTATTAACATCTTGCATAACCTTAGTACAATTATTAGGGACAGAAAATTAATATTGATAATAACTAAACTATAGACCTTATTTTAATTTTACCAGGCTTTCCCAATAATGCCCTTTTTCTGTTCCAGGATCTTATCTAGGATCCCATGTTACATTTAATTATTTCTCCTTTGTCTCTTCCAGTCTGTAAGTGTCTCAGTTTCTTCATAGTACTCCAGTTTGTAACCATGTCTTGGTCTTTCCTTGTTTTTCATGACCTTGTCATTTTTAGAGTATTAAGCAGTTATTTTGTACAATGTTCCTCAATTTGAATTCCTTTTTTTTTCGTTATTAGAATGAGATTACAGTGGTCCGTCTATCGCGGGGGTTAGGTTCCAGAACCTCCTGCAATAGGCGAAAATCCTCAAAGTAGCGACCTTATATTTATTTTATTTATATATATTTTTAGGCTTTATAAACTCTCTCCACACTCTTATAAACCTTTCCCACACTGTTATTAACCTTTCCCACACTCTTATAAATACTTCCTATGCTCTTAAACATTCTCTAAATATTGGGTTAGGGAATAAGTTCGTAGCGTTTTTATATTTTCTTTTATTTTACAACGATTTGTTTGCTGTTTGGCAAAGGGTAAGTATTCATTCGATAAAACTCTTTCTGCTCTACAAAACTATGTTAATTGTATTTTTGAGTTATTTAATTTTTTATTAGTTTTGAGGCTTAGAAATGGAATACCCAGGAGGCAAAAATCAACATTTTCGACACCTGCTCTTCTTTGCTTTTCATCGAGGTCAAAAAGCTGCCGAAGCAGCCCGGGACATTTGCGACGTGTATGGAGAAGGTGTCATAGGCGAGTCTACAGCACGGAAATGGTTTGCAAAGTTCAAAAATGGCGACTTTGACGTCGATGACACGTCCCGCAGCGGAAGGCCTTCTGAATTCGATGAAGAATGTCTCAAATCACTTTTGAAGGAGAACGGTTGCCAAACCAGTCGTGAATTGGTGGAAAAAATGAACTGCGATCATAAAACGATTCTCAATCACCTTCATTCAATGGGATTTACTGAAAAATTGGGAGCCTGGGTGCCTCATGAGCTCAACAAAAAAAACAAAGAAAGTCGCCTTCAAATTGCTTCTCAGCATCTCGCCCGCCATCGGGCAACACGTGGTCATAAACAGTGCTTTTTGTACCGAATCATCACGGGAGATGAGAAATGGTGCCTATACATCAATATGAAGCAAAGAAAGGAGTGGGTGGCTCCAGGAGATACGCCAAAGCCGAGAGTCAAGCGGACCTTCATCCAAAGAAGATCATGATATGTGTTTGGTGGGACTGGGAGGACATGGTGCACTGGGAAATGCTCGAAAAGAATGCCACGGTCAACAAGGAGCTCTACATTGCCCAGCTACACCGCGTGAATGAGGCTATTCGACTGAAAAGACCTGATCGACATGGTCAAACCATACTCCTTCACGACAACACCAGGCCCCATGTTGCACAAGTCGTCAAAGCCGCACTCCAAGAGCTCGAATGGGAGGTCCTTCAGCATCCGCCGTATTCTCCGGACCTCGCACCGACTGATTACCATCTTTTCCGCTCCCTGTCAAACCATATGAAGGGCGTTACCTTCGATAACAAAGAGGTCCTTAAAAACTGGCTCAACAACTTCTTTGACACCAGACCAGGCGATTTTTGGCCGAATGGCATCAACAAATTGGTCGAGAGGTGGGAAGAGGTTGTAAATAGCAACGGCGAATATATAATTGATTAACTTATCGATATAATTAGTTTTTTGTTTAAATAAAAGCGGTAAAAACGCTACGAACTTATTCCCCAACCCAATAATTAAGATAATATATAAACATACCTACATACCGCAAAATCCCACGATATAGCGAAAAATACACAATACAAAATTAGATGCATACAATTTAAAAATCTGCAATGTAGTAAGACCACAAAAAGAGAACCATAATATGGCGAGGGATGACTTGTATGTCTAAAGTCTCAATTTGGTTAAATATTACACATATTTACATGTGGGAAAAATTCAGAAGGAATATATACCAAAATATTAACAGTGGTGGGTTGTGGAATTCTAGTATATTTTCATGGAATCTGTATGTTTGCTTACTTAATATGAATAATATCCTTATAGTGATTTCACATTAAGGGGACAATTTTTTTATTATAATATTTAAAATATTTTATTAAAACCTTTTTTTAAAAACTAGGCCTTCTACTTGAGTGTGGGATCATACATATGACCCCATGGTCGCTGGTTTGAGCCCAACCAAGGTCGCTGGCTTGAGCCCAACCAAGGTTGCCGCTAGCTTGAGCAAGGGGTCACTAGCTCAGCTGGAGCCCCCTGGTCACAGCACATATGAAAAAAGTACTCAATGAACAACTAAGGTGCCGCAACTATGAGCTAATGCTTCTCATCGCTCTCTCTTCCTGTCTGTCTGGCCCTCTCTCAAAAATAAATAGATAGATAGATAGATAGATAGATAGAGCAAGCCATGCCTTCCAGTATTCTAACTCTCAGTTCTCCAGGGTACTCGCAGACCAACAACTTGTTTTCTCTGTATATCTGGTATAACTATAACTAGCAGATAAATAATATCTAATGTTTTATGGTATACCTAAGGTTCTTCAAAATACTAAATGGAAAAAGAAAAACCCTGTATATTCAGTACTATATACCAAACAAAAAACTTTTCTGTCCCACCTAATTATGGAAGGCATAGAACTAGTTCAGGTTTTCCAAGATTATTTTCAAGAACATTTGAATATTTCCAAGATTATTTGAAATTCAAAAACAAAGAGGGTCAAAAGCCTAAGAGATCTTCTGGTTCAAGTCTCTCATTGTACAGATGAGAAAACTGAGTCACAGGAAAGAAATAAATTGGCTTATCCTAGATCCAATAAGCAATTAGTATCGGAGTCAGGAATAGAACCGAGGTATCCTAACTCTTATTAGAGTTCAGTGCTCATTCTCCTTAACCAAATACAAATACAAATATTGACCGGCTTACAACCTATTCAACTTATAACCATTCGACTTTACAACCATAATCGCTAGCCACGACTGCTCGGTGTCTGGCAGCGCAAGCGTTGCCCAGCTGGGCGTACGACAGTGCGGACCAGCTTCCGGCAGCACTACCATCTCCGCGTAAACCATTTCAACTGTTATCCCAGACTTGGTAGAGCAATTTGTGTTTTGTGTTTGGATATTTTTCATCAAACCCCTCCCAAGATGTCTACCAAGAGGAAACTGTCTTTGCAAATATTAAACCAGTTGTACTGGTAATGCAGTGTTTTACTTAAACCTGACGAATGTAAAAATAAGAAACAAAATGGTATAGAGATGATATAAATGGCATAAAATGAACAAAGAAAATTATGATATATAATGAAAGAAAATTATGATAAAATACGACTTAAAGATTTTTATAACATCATTTCACAGTACTGTACATATAGCCTAGTCAACTTACGACCAAATTGTGTTACGACCAGTCTGTCGGAACCAATCATGGTCGTAAGTCGAGCACTAGCTGCATATATTTCTTTTGTGACAGAGACAGAGAGAAACAGAGAGAGCGACAGATAGGAACAGACAGACAGGAAGGGAGAAAGATAAGCATCATTTCTTCACTGCAGCTCCTTAAATCTCCATAGTTATTCACTGACCACGTTCTCATGTGCCTTGACTGGGGGGGCTGCAGCAGAGTGAGTGACCTCTTGCTCAAGCCAGCAACCTTGGGCTTCAAGCCCACGACCTTTGGGCTCAAGTCAGTAACCAAAGGGTCATGTCTATGATCCCGCGCTCAAGCCAGTAACCTCGGTTTTCCAAACCTGGGTTCTCCGTGTCCCAGGTCCGACACTATCCACTGTGCCACCACCTGGTCAGGCCAAATATACATTTCTTTTAAATTTACCCTTAATACTTGCTCAATTTCATTTTACTACCCACACAAAATAAAAATCAAAGCTTTGCCTATAATTTTTTCCTCCAAATGAGGGTCATTAGCTAACATCTAACATTCCTAGATATGTACTAAGTATTGTATCTTTGTGAGGAACTTTATACTTTAGGTTGACTTAAGCAGAATGTCAGCGTTCTGATTCCTTAAATGCCCTCTCCGCTGATCTTGCTACCAGCTCTCTAACCTTCCACCCTCACCCCACCTTAGCTATTCTTCAAGGTCCATTTAGCTTAAAGGCCACTTTCCTGAATACTTCACTGATCAGCCTAAGCAAATTTCTCTCCCCTTAACTCCAATATAGCACTTACTGAGGGAAGTACTCATTCAGTACCTATACCTCTACCACATAATATCTGTTACCTTTAAATGTGTACATCTAGCTTAACCAGATTAACAGCTCCCTGAGGAGAAAAACTTTGCCTTCCAAATTCCTGTATCCCACAGGCCTACCACAAGTACCTAACAAAAATTCTCAATCAGTGCTGAATGTTATAGACCTCTAGCCAGAGAGAACAAAGCAAACACTGACAACATTAAGCCTTCTATAACTTTGTTAACAGAATTCATATAGGAGACAAAATAAAATTATACTCTTTCACTAAAATTTTTCTTAGATGACTGCAACAACTATAAACAATTTTTCCAATGGAAATTTGTCTTTTTTTTCTCCAGATAAGAACAACCATACAAAATGTATTGTACTGAATGACTTGTTCAGGAATTATTGGTGATTAGAATAGAATTGCTTCTCTTCTGTTTGGTTGCTTTTAGTAATTTTCCCAATTTAAGACAAGAATAAAATTAGGAATTTTTAATTTCAATATACAGAAAAGCAAAACAAAATACTTTTTTTTTTTTCAGCATTTGGAGTTAAGAGAAGAATTTCCTAATTGTTCTCCAAAAACAAGTTCTCACATATTTAAATTTCCAAACATTCCAAACATTTCCCTTGTCTCCAGGGATTTGCATGCCTATTTGGGAACATCATTCTGAAAAAGAAACTTACTTTAAATATAGTGTATAATTCTTTTTCTAATTCTTCTGTTTTGAAGTGGCAACAAAATCTGGAGGCTCTAGAATTGGTCATGTAGCAAGTACTGGATTAGTAATTGGAGAATCTTCAGACACCAAAAAATCTCTTGGTTATACAAAGTTTTCTTGTAACATCATTTGAAATATTCATAAAGTTTAAAAATAAGAAAACGACTCATGCTCAACTTCTTACCACATAGGGAAATCCTATTCTATCTGATGGTTAGCTCTCTAAGCCTGTCAAAATACTTCCTCTCAGCTAACTTCCATTCTTAGTCACAATAGAACCAAAATCTACCCTCCTGTAACTTTAAGCCTATTCTGTATGAAATAATCTAATATCATTTGCTCGGCTATCTCACCCAACAGCTTTCCAAATAAATTAAGATAACTTACTATGCTTCTCATTAGTCTCTCCATTCTGGTACTAAATTGGAACACAGAAACTATACAGTGTGTCCGTAAAGTCATGATGCACTTTTGACCGGTCAAAGGAAAGCAACAAAAGATGATAGAAATGTGAAATCTACACCCAATAAAAGGAAAACCCTCCCAGTTTCTGTAGGATGATGTGGCAGCATGTGTGCATGCGCAGATGATGACGTAACACCGTGTATACAGCGGAGCAGCCCACGGCCATGCCAGTTGAGATGTGGACGGTACAGAGGAAAGTTCAGTATGTTCTGTGGCTTGCTAAATTCGAATCCGTGACCAAAGTGCAACGTGAATATTGGCGCGTTTATAACGAATCGCCACCACATAGGAATAACATTACTCGGTGGGATAAGCAGTTGAAGGAAACCGGCAGTTTGGTGGAGAAACCCCGTTCTGGTAGGCCATCAGTCAGTGACGAGTCTGTAGAGACTATACGGGATAGCTACCTAAGGAGCCCTAAAAAATCTGTGCGTGAGCCCACATTGAACTGCACTGAATAGGTATGAAACTGGGAGAGTTTTCCTTTTATTTGGTGCAGATTTCACATTTCTATCGTCTTTTGTTGCTTTCCTGTGACCGGCCAAAAGTGCACCATGACTTTACGGGCACACTGTAGAAAACACGTCCACCCCTATGACCAAAATTCGGCTCATCCCTAACAACACGGTATCTAGACCACTCTCCATTTGCTTACTCTTTTATGGAACGTGTACAATATGCCTCCATGCTACCTTCCTTATCCAGATCACTAAACTGCTTTAAAAGATCATGTTCTTGCCCTGGCCGGTTGGCTCAGCGGTAGAGGGTTGGCTCAGCGGTAGAGCGTCGGCCTAGTGTGCGGAGGACCCGGGTTCGATTCCCGGCCAGGGCACACAGGAGAAGCGCCCATTTGCTTCTCCACCCCTCCGCCGCGCTTTCCTCTCTGTCTCTCTCTTCCCCTCCCGCAGCCAAGGCTCCATTGGAGCAAAGATGGCCCGGGCGCTGGGGATGGCTCTGTGGCCTCTGCCTCAGGCGCTAGAGTGGCTCTGGTCGCAACATGGCGACGCCCAGGATGGGCAGAGCATCGCCCCATGGTGGGCGTGCCGGGTGGATCCCGGTCGGGCGCATGCGGGAGTCTGTCTGACTGTCTCTCCCTGTTTCCAGCTTCAGAAAAATGGAAAAAAAAAAAAAAAAAAAAAAAAAAAAAGATCATGTTCTTTTTTTGGCAGCCATATCACCTTATGACTTAAGAGTCTGCAGACAACTAAAAAAAAACCTTAGATCAATCACATTTAAGAGACCTAGTCCTATAACTATGACGAAAGATGAAGTTTACTGTTAAATACTTGAACGTAATTGACCTTCTAATAGTTTACTTACTGCCATTCTTCAGAACGAAGTCTATTTGACTTGTTTGGAAGAGCAGGCTGTAACCACTTAATGTGTCTTTATGTACTACCTTTTAAAATGCCTTTGAACTATTAGTATTTATAGATAAGCTAGAAATGACGTTAGCCACAAAAGGAAAAATCTACTAATTTATTCATTTGTTTCTTTTTTATACACACATACTCTATCTTGTAATATAAGAAAGGATTTTAATTGGTTTGCAAATATATATTCAATACAGTAGGAAGAGAATATGAGGTATGTACCCCAGAGTTTAGGAAAACAGATTTTATTCATCCAAAGACTTCAAGTAAAGCTTAGAAAACTGGAGCATAAACCTATGGTCAGAGGAAAAACAGGAAGAGAATGGCTTAAGAGGGACAGTATGTTCTCAAAGCTAAATTCAGACAACATGTTTACATATTTCAACAGGAAAGAAAAGAGATGGGCCTTGTTTATCACGTGACTCTATATTTGATCCAGCCTATTTTATCAATGCCATGAAGACACAGTAAACTCTCTTATCATATTTACAAGCACAAGGCTGGCAGGGATAAAAAAAATTCTCCTTTGGCTGATACTGCACTGAAACTAGTAATGTGAAGCTTAATTGTGATGAAAGTAAACTCCATCTGGACAGGCCTATGACATTCCCAAACAGCAAGTAAGCACTTTGGTAAGTATAATAACTATTCTGGATTCTTTCAGTAACATTTATTTAGTACAGCATATTTCCATATGCACTTAGCTTATTACAGGGGAGTAACTTAACAGTAAAAAAAAAAAAAGGCTGTAGCAAATGCTCTAAAAAACCAAATAACTACTGTTTCTTCAATAAGAGGCATGCTAACTCACAATACCTTAGAAAAACACATAGGAGTTCATAGTAAACCACAGGGACTAACGAGCCTTTAATAGGTCCTGGCCAGTTAGCTCAGTGAAGAGAGCGTCAGCCTGGCATGAGGATGCCCAGGGTCCAACACCTGGTCAGGGTACACATGAGAAGCAACCATCCGCTTCTCTTCCCGTTCCTCTCCCCCTTCTCTCTTCAATTCTCACAGCCAGTGGCTCAACTGGTTTGTTAGCCCCGGGTACTGAGGAACAGAGGATAGCTCTACAGGTCCGAGCATCGGCCCCAGACAGTGGTTGACCGGTGGATCCCAGTTGGGGCACTTGTGAGATTCTGTCTCACTATCTCACCCTTTCTCAATTAATGAATAAACAAACAAATAAATAAATAGGTCTTAATAGTTTGTCTTAAGCAACTGAAGCAATGGGTTAAAAGCTTAAAGAAAGTTGTTTGTGTCACAGAGCATAGTGTATGACTAATACCTTTAGAGAAATGTGTAAAATGAAAACCTCTTTAACTTGCAGGACAATGTTTGTTATTAAACATTAGCAGTCAGTCTCCAGCACCAGTTCATCTATATTAAGTTACTGTTCTTTCCTAGCCATTTACAAGTGGTGGGACTGAATCTGTCACTTTGACTAAATTTTAAAACTTTGTATGTGACAAGATAGAATTTGGTACTGAAAATCAGAGTCTTCCCTAGCTACCCATAACAGAAATTGGAAGATGAAAATGAAAAAACAACAGGCACTAGGCACTGCTATGACCTGGTGGCAAAGCACTTTAGTTAGGACTCATAAGACTTTCGTTTTCATCCTAGTTTTCTCACTTGAAGTGTATCCTTACTATAGAAAGTTGTGCTTTGGCCTAAAATGACATAGATTCAAATTTCTGAGAAAAAATCACCTCCACTGAAAATAGCATGTAACTTCCCATTCCTTCCTTTTTATCTCAATATTTTAAAGTCAATTGTCAAGGGCCCTGACAGGTAGAACAGTGGATAAAGCATCAGCCTGACATACGGATGTCCCAAGTTCAATTTCTAGTTAGGGCACACAGGAGCAGCGAGCATCTACTTCTCTTCCTCTCCCTCTCCTTCTTCCCCTTCCACAGGCAGTGGCTCCATTGGTTCAGCATAGCCCCGGGCATTGAGGATAGCTCGGTTGGTCCAAGCACATCAGCCTGAGGTGCTAAAAATAGCCCAATACTCACGCATTGGCCCCAGATGGGGTTGCTAGATGGATCTCAGTTGGGGTGCATGCAGGAGTCTGCCTCACTATCACCCCTCCTATCACTCATAAATAAATAAATAAAGTCAACTTTAAACTGATCTTTTAAACATCCCCTACATATGAGATTGTAGATAATTTTTCCTTGATATTCATAATTTTGCACAAACATAACAATATTAAACTATTTATAAAAATGAAAATCCTGGCTCCAGCAAGGGGTTACTCCGTCTGCTGAAGGTCCGCGGTCAAGGCACGTATGAGAAAGCAATCAATGAACAATTAAGGTGTTGCAACGCACAACGAAAAACTAATGATTGATGCTTCTCATCTCTCCGTTCCTGTCTGTCTGTCCCTGTCTATCCCTCTCTCTGACTCTGTCTCTGTTAAAAAAAAAAAAATGAAAATTCCATTTAGGTACAAGATAAGTTCTGGGAGTAACAGAAATGTTCTATATCCTGATTAGGTGGTAGTTATACAGGTGTATACATCTGTCAAAACTAATCAACCAAACGTTTTAAATGGATGATTTTATTATACATAATCTCCTCATTCATTCATAAAAATTTTGAAGTAATGTGCTAAGAGATACAGTTGTGAACAGGAAACAGTTTACTGTCTAGAAGGAAAGAAAGACAGTAAATAGACAATACTGAGTATAACCTGACATGTTATATACAATAGTATGAAAAAGGTGCTATAAGGATATAGGGGTACATCTAACTTGGCTCTACCATCACAAACACGTGATGTAACTCCGTGTTCTAAAACTACAAAATTCTACTTTCTGACCATAATGTTCAGTCATTCCTAACTTTTGTCATCATCATAACTTTAATACCTTAAATCTCACCAATTCCATTGGCTTTTCTTAGCTCCCTGCTCAATCTGGACTCCAAGGTTAGCCACTACCCTAATACACCCCTCTATGCCCTCTACTCTCCCTGCCTCCCTTCCTTCATCTTCCATCTCCCTTTCCCAATCACTACCCATCTTACTAAAATAATTCACTAATGTTGAAATTCACTTATTCATTAAGAGTATGTAAATGTCTGCTATATCAAGCACATACTGGGATGTATCAGTAAACAAATCAGACATAATCCTTGCCTTCATGGAGCTTACATTCTGGTAGAAGAGACAGACATTTAAATAAGTAAATAAAGACAATACATTAATTACAGCCTAATTAATATATTAATTACAGAATAAATAGGGTACTTTGGCAAAAAATAAGGGGAACCCATCTTTTAGACAAAGTATCAAGAAAAAGCAAAAGAAAAACATACTAACAAAAGAAAAAAAAAACCCAACAAATAAAGACACGAGCCCTGGCCTGACCAGGCGGTGGCACAGTGGATAGAGCGTGTGATTAGGATGTGGAGGACCCAGGTTCGAGACCCCGAGGTCCCCAGCTTGAGCGCAGGCTCATCTGGTTTGAGCAAAGCTCACCAGTTGGACCCAAGGTCGCTGGCTTGAGCAAGGGGTTATTCAGTCTGCTGTAGCCCCACAGTCAAGGCACATATGATGAGAAAGCAATCAATGAACAACTAAAGTGCCACAACGAAAAACTGATGATTGATGCTTCTCATCTCTCTCCGTTCCTGTCTGTCTGTCCCTATCTATCCCTCTCTCTGACTCACTCTCTGTTTCTGTAAAAAAATTAAATTAAATTAAATTAAAAAAAAAAAAGACACAAGCCCTAAAGCAAGAACATGTCCTTGTTTTAGAAGCTAAGAGTCCAGGATAGCTAAAACCAAATGAGGAGAAAGTATCAAGAAGTTAGGGGAGGCCCTGGCAGGTTGGCTCACTGGTAGAGCATCAGCCCGGCATGTGTAAGTCCCAGGTTCGATTTCCGGCCAAGGCACACAGGAGAAGTGCCCATCTGCTTCTCCACCCTTCTCCCTCTCCTTTCTCTTTGTCTCTCTCTTCCATTCCTGCAGCCAACGCTCCACTGGAGCAAAGTTGGCCTGGGTGCTGAGGATGGCTCCATGGCCTCCACTTCAGGCGCTTGAATGGCTCTGGTTGCAACAGAGCGACGCCCCAGATGGGCAGAGCATCGCCCCCTGGTGGGCATGCTGGGTAGATCCCAGTGAGGTGCATGCGGGAGTCTGTCTCTGTCTCCCAGCTTCTCACTTCAGAAAAATACAAAAAAAAAAAAAAAAAGAGAGAGAGATTATTAAAGAAGTTAGGTGTCATGTAGAGGCCAGATCAGACAGGATCATGAATGACATACTGAGTTTAGATTTTATTCCAAGTACAGTGGGAAATAACTAAAGATTTTAGGCAGGAAAGTGGCATGAATATGATTTAAGTCTTAAAAAATTTTACTCTGGGCCCTGGCCGGTTGGCTCAGCGGTAGAGCGTCAGCCTGGCGTGCAGGAGTCCCGGGTTCAATTCCCGGCCAGGGCACACAGGAGAAGCGCCCATCTGCTTCTCCACCCCTCCCCCTCTCCATCCTCTGTCTCTCTCTTCCCCTCCCGCAGCCGAGGCTCCATTGGAGCAAAGATGGCCCAGGCACTGGGGATGGCTCTGTGGCCTCTGCCTCAGGCGCTAGAATGGCTCTGGATGCAACAGAGCGACGCTCCAGATGGGTAGAACATCGCCCCCTGGTGGGCATGCCGGGTGGATCCTAGTCGGGCACATGTGGGAGTCTGTCTGACTGCCTCCCAGTTTCCAGCTTCGGAAAAATGAAAAAAAAAATTTTACTCTGGCTTGACCAGGTGGTGGTGCAGTGGATAGAGCATCGGCCCGGGATGCAGAGGACCCAGGTTCCAAGCCCCGAGGTGGCCAGCTTGAATGCAGGCTCACCAGCTTGGGTGCGGGGTCACTGGCTTGAGTGTAGGATCATAGATATGACCTCATGGTTGCCAGCTTGAACCCAAAGGCCCCTGGTTTGAAGCCCAAGGTCACTGGCTTGAGTCCAAGGTAATTGGCTTGAGCAAGGGGTCACTGGCTCGGCTGGAGTCCCCCAGTCAAGGCACATATGAGAAAGTAATCAATGAACTACTAAAGTGCCACAACTACGAGTTGATGCTTCTCATCTCTCTCCCTTCCTGTCTGTCCCTACCTGTACTTCTGTCTCTCTTTCTGTCTTTGTCTCTTGCTATAAAAAATAAATTTTACTCTGGTTGCTATGAGGAGAATCAACTGGAAGAGGGCAAAAATGGAAGCTTCAAAGAGACGTTAAGAGGCCACAGCAGTTGCCTCAGTTGAAAAAAATGGAGACTAGGACTAGAGAGGTGGAGAGGAGACAGAGTAGTTTTGTGTTCAAGAGCTATTATGGAAACATCATCTACTGAGACAGAAACAACAAAAGTCTTGACCTGCCTCCCTCCCAACATCTGGTCCTTCCCAACATCTAGTCCTTCCTTTCTGTATATGATACAACTACAGTCATGACTGATTAGGCCAAAAACTGTCATCTGTTTCTTCCCTTTTCCCTTAGCAAATCCACAAGCAAATCTTTTTGCTTCTACCATACTTTCAAAATCTTTCTGAAATCTATCTTCTCTTTATCTCCAGTGATCTAACACAAGCCACCATCAACTAGGCCTTAGGTAAGTTACTGCAGTAGCTAGCTTTCTAATTGCTCCCTCTATTTGAAGCACTTATCAGACATCCAAGTGGATATGTCAAGTAGGCAGCTGAATTTGTGATTCTGGAGCTAAGTGAGATGACCTAAATTTGAGAACTGAACACATACAGATGGTATTTAAAGCCATGGAACTGAATGAAATCACATGGGCAGAGGGTGTAGACAGGAAAAAGAGCTAGTGCCGGGCCTGGCCGGTTGGCTCAGCGGTAGAGCGTCGGCCTGGCGTGCGGGGGACACGGGTTCGATTCCCGGCCAGGGCACATAGGGGAAGCGCCCATTTGCTTCTCCACCCCCAACCCCCTCCTTCCTCTCTGTCTCTCTCTTCCCCTCCCGCAGCCAAGGCTCCATTGGAGCAAGGATGGCCCGGGCGCTGGGGATGGTTCCTTGGCCTCGGCCCCAGGCGCTAGAGTGGCTCTGATCGCGACAGAGCGACGCCCCGGAGGGGCAGAGCATCGCCCCTGGTGGGCAGAGCTTCGCCCCTGGTGGGCGTGGATCCCGGTCGGGCGCATGCGGGAGTCTGTCTGACTGTCTCTCCCCGTTTCCAGCTTCAGAAAAATACAAAAAAAAAAAAAAAAGAGCTAGTGCCATGATAGGAAAAAATCTGAGATGGAGTTAAGAAAGAAAATCCAGTCAAAGACAGAGAGCAAAAATTCTGTCAGACCACCCATGTCTCTGAACTCCCTTTTTTTCCAGCCCTCATCTTTCTGGGTCCAATAAACCACCCATTCCTAGAAACTATACTCTATGACACTACTCTCACCTCATACCTGCTTGGCTACTCCCTTTCTTTTTTTTTTTATTTTTTTAAAAAATTTTTTATTTTATTTATTTATTATTATTTTTTCCTGAAGCTGGAAACAGGGAGAGACAGACAGACTCCCGCCTGTGCCTGACTGGGATCCACCCGGCACGCCCACCAGGGGGCGATGCTCTGCCCCTCCGGGGCGTCGCTCTGTTGCAACCAGAGTCACTCTAGCGCCTGGGGCAGAGGCCAAGGAGCCATCCCCAGCGCCCGGGCCATCTTTGCTCCAGTGGAGCCTCGGCTGCGGGAGGGGAAGAGAGAGACAGAGAGGAAGGAGAGGGGGAGGAGTGGAGAAGCAGGTGGGCGCTTCTCCTGTGTGCCCTGGCCGGGAATCAAACCTGGGACTTCTGCACGCCAGGCCGACGCTCTACCAACGAGCCAACCGGCCAGGGCATTGGCTACTCCCTTTCTTATTCCTGGTTTTCCTCCTTCCTCTGCCCCTGAAATTCAAACACTCCTGTTTCCCCCTCCTTCTCTCTCTCTCCTTCTCCCACTCTCACCCTATGTGCCTCTCTCTCTGTATGTATAGGTATACACACACACACACCTATAAACATACTTTCTTCCTCAAAGATATTATCCATACCCACAACATTACAACATCGTCAACTCTGTACTGAGAACATCCGAATGAATAGCTTAAGTCTTACTCAAAGTGTGGCCTGCTGCCCTGACCAGGCAGTGGCGCAGTGGATAGAGCGATGAACTGGGACGCAGAGGACCCAGGTTCGAAACCTCAAGGTCGCCAGTTTGAGCGCAGGCTCATCTGCTTTGAGCAAGGCTCACCAGCTTGAGCCCAAGGTCGCTGGCTCAAGCAAAGGGTAGCTCAGTCTGCTGTAGCTCCCCCACCATCAAAACACATATGAGAAAGCAATCAATGAAAAACTAAGGTGTCGCAATAAAGAATTGATGCTTCTCATCTCTCCCTTCCTGTCTGTCCCTATTTGTCCCTCTCTCTGTCTCTATCACAAAAAACAACAACAACAAAAAAAGTGTGGCCTGCAAGACCAGAACTTCAGAATCAATAGGATATGCTTATGAAAATGCAAATCTGCAGAGCACAGAGCATCGCCCCCTGGTAGGCAGAGCGTCACCCCTGGTGGGCGTGCCGGGTGGATCCCGGTTGGGTGCATGCGGGAGTCTGACTGTCTCTCCCCGTTTCCAGCTTCAGAAAAAGACAAAAAAAAAAAAAAAAGAAAATGCAAATCTCTTGGAACCACACCCCAGATCTACAGAATCATTTCCCCTAATCATTCTTAAGCAATGGTAGTTCTAAATATCCAATAATTCATACCTATTATTTCACTCTAATTGTGTTAGGTGATGTTAGGAATTTAAGAGCTTTCATACTTGTTGATAGTAATATGACAGAAAAATGACCTAGAGACTAGAAAGGAAGTTGATTTAAGGATAGCAGAACCTATAACCACCAAGACGACTCTCATGGAGCTGGTAAGATTTCTTAAATCTCTGTAACTGTCCAATATTTATCATTTTTTGTTTTCCCTTCCTCCCAATGGTGATTTAAAATAAAAATCAATCAAATGTCAAAGAATCTCTGACCTTGCTTTGCTCAATAGAAAAGAAGTAGTAATTTGTAAAGCAAGAATCTTACTTGAGTATAAGGATAAAATTGAAGATGGTAGCTTTAAAAAGAAAAGGAAAGTAGAATTCTATGTGGAGTATTTAAGCAGATAGTTAAATCCAAGCAAAAAAAGTGACCTCAATGCTTAAGTCACAGGTCTACCTCCACTTATGTCACCATACCTTGTATTAAAATTATTTGAGCACTTTTCTTATCTTGAGGCTGTGAGTTGCCTCAAGCTATTACACTTCTCTTGGCATCCATCTACTACTTTGCAAATCCCAAAGCCTTGCCCAATGAAATCTAATATTTCTTGAAGCAGAGTCTGCAACATAATTCTAGCTCAGTTCCTGTACCATGATCTCCAATCCCAAGTCAATGAAGTCCAGATTTATGAGGTTTACTGTACCACCTGGAAAGAACATAGCAATGCTTTAAATAAACACCAGTCACTTTTAGCAATACAAAATTACATTAATACTTCTGCCCACAGGACACAGTTTCTCCACTATTTCTAAGATATAAAAAGTACAAGCTACCATTAAGACCAGATGTTTCCACTGCTCCTAAACTTTCCCTATCTTCCCATTTCTCATCATCTCAGATACATGCTTCCTCCTTCAATAACAGCAGTGGAGTAAGGCTGAATTGCTATTTTGGGGTAGAGGATAGCTGTAGAGGAGGGCTGCAAGCACTGCCATAGCTAGTGGTCAAACCCTTATTCCAACTCCCTCCCTACCTGGCTTCTCTCACCTAGCCATACTCATCAGTCCCTGGCATGGACTCTTATTTCTGCAGCTTACTCTGTTCTCACATAAAAACAATGCTCAAGTGTCTGCAGTGTTAAAATACTTCAAGAGTGTTTTCATTAAAACTACAAACCAAAGAAACTTCAGAAAGAGGTGTATATACTACACTCTTTTATACGCAAGAATAAAGACAAATTGATACAACTCAACATTATGCAGTAATCAATATTTGAATATTTCCTACGTATCTCCCCACTAGATTTGGAGACATTCAGAACATTGCCTATTGTTACGCCCTCTCTCTCTCTTATCCTCCTCAGTCAGCTTTCTCCCTGTGGCTAGCTGACTGACTCAAATTTTCACACTATCTCTCTGCCTTCCCATTCTTTCAACATATAGATACCAATTAACGGCACCGCTCTGACTTGAAATGTCTGGTAGTCCCCTTTTCACCTTTAAAAAGCAGCAATTGGAGAAGACCGGTTAGTCCATTAAGGACTAGGCCTAGGGTTCTCAAAATACTGGAATGAACGGTTGCAACTTCTATACTCCAGATCTCGACAAGAGTTGACAGTGGCATTCTAAGGCCCCACCCAGGCAGCTATGCAATCACTAGGTGCTGCATCCCGGATTCCTACCGTCAAGACGGGTTAACGATATGTCTATCAGAAAATGGCTCTTCCTCCAACCCCGCCTCGGCCCCCACACCAGCCCAGTCCCCAACATCACCAGTTCTTTCTCCTTCAAGATAAGCATATGCTTGAGCTCGTCACTACTAATAAATGACAAAGTCATTATATTCCGCAGACTTGGACAGCAAGAACGTGGGTGATGACTAACTTTTTATTTAGTGGCTTCCTTCCAGATCAATCCATACGACTCCCCCTCCCCAGAGCCGCCATAAGAGGTGAAGCCTACATCGTTCCGAGCGCGGTAAGGAGAAACTGGGGGGGTACAAAAGGAACTGGCCCACAAGGACTTACAGATGCAAGTAGCTGCGGGGTCTGGGGCAAGTTCGGGCTGACTTCCATCCTCTCCGCACCCCTCACTTCCTCGTCCGCCATCTTGAGGGAAACTGACGCTTGCAGTTGCAGACCCCCGGCCAGAGAGAAGCGGAAACCTGTGGCCGGTCCAAGAGAAAAGGGGCGACACTTTTACGACGGCCCAAGTCGAATTTGACGCAGAATCCAACGAGGGCTTCCGGTCCGCTTCCCGGAAGTAAGCGTCACGGCGGCTAGAGCCAGAGGGTTTTTAATTTTATGGTTTCTGGGTGGTAGTGTTCCTTTGCTGATGGTTCTATATCTGGTTTTGGAGCCGAGAACTCTTGCACCTAAGAGGTATAAAAACAAATTCAGCGTCCACTATGAAAGAAAGAAAACTGTTGGGCTGAGTAAGAACGCGTTCTGGGTCTCTTTCAGGCTAGGTCGTTGTCTGGGTGGATATTGTCTCTACGTACCCGCTGTGGTTTCCCAGAGCCAACAAAATGAAAAGGTACTCAAAGCTGTTATATCTTTAGGGATGTAGCCTATGGGCACTTGCACATGCTCACGGAAAAACTCGGGCCTCAGCTTTTTGGGGAGTGGTAGTGAAGAAAAAAACAAAACTTGGAAACCTAGTCTTAAATCTCTGCAAGAGGAAGACGAAAGAAACATGGTAATCCTCATTATGGAACACCATGCAGCTCTTTAAAAAAACTGAACAAGATAAGTCTATGTGGAAAGATGAAGATAAATTAAGTGAGGGAGGGAAACAATAAACTTGCCACAAACTATATTTAGCCTTAAGAACTTTTAAATGTGAAGAAAACAGCCTGAAAGGGAAGAAAACAAATAATGTATGATAGTTAGCTCTGAGAACCGGGAGAAGAGTAAAGGTGGTCAAGAGCTACTCTATATCGTTTTAAAATTGTTTATGAAACATTTCCAATGTACTTTTTAACAAAGGGGAAATTAATAAAGCTCTTAACACTTAAATAGTAAAGCGTTAACTACTTGGGGAGAGAATAAGTCAGATTTTTACTTCAAATCATGTGAGAATTTTTAATGAGTTTAAGGGTTAACTACTAAAAAAGTAAATATTTATAATGATACTGGGATAGAGAAGGCTTTTTAGCATGACAGGCAAGGCAGAAAATGTAAAAAGTAATATATATATATATAAATAATTTCATTAAAACTAAAAACAACGTATCATAAAAAAACTACAGGAAGCTGAAATTAAAAATGGGGAAGAAATGTCTGCAAACAAAAGATAAAATCCCAAAGAGGATTATTTCCATGGGAAAAATGGGCAAAATACAAAAATGTGCAACTCACCAATTTTTATAACTCATGAAAAAAACATAACTAGTTATTAATTAATAGAGATGCAAGTTAAACAAATGGAGTAACATTTATTGCCTATAAATTTGGTAAGTTTTTCTTTTTTTCTTTTTTTTTAGCAAGGGACAGACTGGGACAGACAGGAAGGGAGAGATGAGAAGCATCAACTCATAGTTGTAGCACCTTAATTGTTCATCGATTGCTTTCTCCTATGTGCCTGGAGTGGGGGGCCCTCCAGCTGAGCTAGTGACCTGTGAGCTCAAGCCAGTGACTATGGGGTCGTGTTTGATCCCATGTCAGGTCAGTGACCTTGGAGTCCTCAGCATCCCAGGCCTATGTTCTACCCACTGTGCCACCACCTGGTCAGGTTGGTAACTTTTTCTTAAAGATAATAATCAACATTGGTAAGCTGGAAAGATACTCATTGTTATGTAAAATGCAAGCGTAAATTGTTAAACTTATGGGAAGGCAATCAGGAAGTCTGTGAGGTTAAAAAAAAATAGCCAAAAAAAAAACTGTTATGGTAATACAAGGTAGTTATGTGCCTTTTTTTTTTTTTTTTTTTTTTTTTTTTTTTTTTTTTTTGTGAGAGGAGGGGAGATAGTGAGGCAGACTCTTGCATGGGCCCTGACTGGGATCCACCCAGCAATCCCATCTGTGGCCAATGATGGAGTAACCAGCTATTTTTAGTACCTGAGGCTGAGGTTCTGGGATCAACTGAGCTATCCTCAGGGGCCATGCTCAAACCAATTGGGCCACTAGCTGCAGGAAGGGAAGAGGGAGAGAAGGAGGAGAGGGTGGGGGGAGAAAAGCAGATGGTCACTGCTCCTGTGTGCCCTGACCAGAAATCAAACCTGGAACATCAATATGCCAGGCTGATGCTCTATCCACTGAGCCACCTGCCAGGGCCTTTTTATTTTTACTTTTTAAACCATGTTGGTATTTTTTGGTGCAGAAGTCATGGTGAGTGAAACTGTTGGCCTCTTTGCACAAAATCAAAACAGTGACACCAAACTCAGGTAGTCACCAAAGTGCAACTAGTAGTTTCTTCACCACCATGCTCATGAAGTTAAAATGCAGGGATTGGGGTGGAATATTCTGTTTCCCTTAAGAATGTCCTTAATGGGCCCTGGCTGGTTGGCTCAGCGGTGGAGCGTCGGCCTGGCGTGCGGGGGACACGGGTTCGATTCCCGGCCAGGGCACATAGGAGAGGCGCCCATTTGCTTCTCCACCCCCCCCTCCTTCCTCTCTGTCTCTCTCTTCCCCTCCCGCAGCCGGGGCTCCATTGGAGCGGGGATGGCCCGGGCCTCTGCCCCAAGCGCTGGAGTGGCTCTGGTCGTGGCAGAGCGACGCCCCGGAGGGGCAGAGTGTGGCCCCCAGCGTTGCCCCTGGTGGGCGTGCCGGGTGGATCCCGGTTGGGCGCATGCGGGAATCTGTCTGACTGTCTCTCCCCGTTTCCAGCTTCAGAAAAATACAGAAAAAAGAAAAAAAAGAAAAAAGAAGAAGAATGTCCTTAATGAAGTGGTAAAAATGATTAATTTTATTAAATCTCAACCTGTGAGTCTTTTAAATATTCTGTATGATGAAATGGGAAGCACACATAAAGATTTTCTGCTATGTGTGATGGAGTCAAGAAGAAGCATATCTGTGATTGAGTAGCTGGCTGAACCAGCCACTTTTTTCATGGAACACCATTTTTATTTAAAAGAACAACTGACATACCCAACGGTTATTCAGACTTAGGTATTTGGCAGGAATTTTCTTAAATACAAACAAATAAGCTTTTCTCTTCAAGAAAAACACCACTTTTTCTTCTCTATGATAGAATTTGAGCTTTTAAGAGAACATTTAGGGTTGAGTTTGTATCCGCTACTGTGAATTTGACAAAATCCCAATGAAATTGGTTGTGATACTGACATGTGATATTTGGGTATTGTATAATAAAATGTATTGACTCATTAAGCCAGTATTTTCCAAATGACAAATGCAGGATGTTACAAAATCAAGCATGGGTAAAAGATCCAGTCACATTACTAAATAGACCAATAGAATTTAATGTTAGGGAGTACAAAAATGCCATTGTTATGGCTTCAGATTCCACACTGACTTAATCATTTTTATTTTTCTAAGCAAGAGACAGAGACAAACAGGCAAGCAGGAAGGGAGAGAAGCATCAACTCATAGTTGTGGCACTTTAGCTGTACATTGATTGCTTCTCAAACCTGCCTTGACCAGGAGACTCCAGCCGAGCTAGTGGCCCCTTGCCCAAGCCAGCGACCATAGGATCATGTCTGTAATCTCGTGCTCAAGCTGGTGAGCCCATGCTCAAGCCAGCAACGTTGGGTTATCAAACCTAGGTCCTCAATATCCCAGGTCTATCCTCTATCCACTGCACAACCGCTGGTCAGGCCACATTGACTTAATCTTTAAGATTACTGTTTGCCCAGCCCTGGCGTAGTTTAAAAAAAAGAATATCCACAATTAGCAGAAAATGCTGTTAAAGTACTCCTCCCTTTTCCAACTATCTATCTGTGTGAGGGCAGATTTTCTTTATATGCTTTAACTGAAAAAACAACAATAGATTGAATGCAGAAGCAGTTATACAAACCCAATTGTCTTCTATTACACCAGACATTAAAGAGATTTACAAGAATGTAAAATATTGCCATACTTTTCAGTATTTTTTTTGTTTTGGAAAGTAGTTTTTATTTTTTCATTTAAAAATGTTAATTTATAGGCCCTGGCCGGTTTGCTCAGTGGTAGAGTGTCGGCCTGGTGTGCAGAAGTCCTGGGTTCGATCCCCGGCCAGGGCACACAGGAGAAGCGCCCATCTACTTCTCCACCCCTCCCCCTCTCCTTCCTCTCTGTCTCTCTCTTCCCCACCCGCAGCCGAGGCTCCACTGGAGCAAAGATGGCTCGGGCGCTGGGGATGGCTCCTTGGCCTCTGCCCCAGGCGCTAGAGTGACTCTGGTTGCAACAGAGCGACGCCCCAGAGGAGCAGAGCATCGCCCACTGGTGGGCGTGCCGGGTGGATCCTGGTCGGGCGCATGCGGGAGTCTGTCTGTCTCTCCCTGTTTCCGGCTTCAGAAAAAAATACAGAAAAAAAAAATGTTAATTTATATTATGACCTACATATTTGGGAGATCTTTGTAGTCCTCAATAATTTTTTAGTGTCTGCCCTGGCCAATTGGCTCAGTGGTAGAGCATTGGCCTGGCATGTGGATGCTCTGGGTTTGATTCCCAATCAGGGCACACAGAAGAAGCAACCATCTCATCTCCACCCCTCTGCCTTCCTTTTCTCTCTCTCTCTCTCTCTCTCCCTCTCTCTCTCTCTCTCTCTTCCTCCCTCTGTCTTCTCCTCTTGCAGCCATGGCTTGATTGATTTGAGCACAATGGCCCTGGGTGCTGAGGATGGCTTCATAGGGCCTTCACCTCAGACACTAAAAATAGCTTGATTGAGAGCATGGCTCAAGATGGGCAGAGCATTGACCCCAGACAGGGGTTACTGGATGGATCCTGGTTGGGGCACATGCGGGAGTCTATCTCCATCTCCCCTCCGTTCACTTGGAAAAAGAGGGAAAAAAGAGTATAAAGGGACTATAAGACCATACAATTTGAACACCACTGTTGTATAGGCATTCTTACTGACTTGGGAAGATACTATATCTTGTTGGGTAGAAAAAAATTACTAAAACAGTATGGTTCTATTTTTGTAAGACAAAAATGCACCTAAATATTTAAAAATAAAGTCACGAAGTTAAAAAGTAAACAAAAACTGGGGAGAAATGTCTGCAACAATGATAGACAAAAGGATAAAATCCCAAAAACTATTTCAAGAATTTCTTTTTAATTGATTTTAGTGAGAGGAAGAGAAGGAGAGAGAGTGAGACGGGAGCATGGATCTGTTCCCATATGTTCCTGTATATACCCTGACTTGGGAATCGAACCGGGAACCTCTGTGCTTCTGGACAGTGCTCTACCGAACGAACTATCTGGCCAGGTTTTCCAAGAATTATAATTACTAAAATAGTACTCTGAGTTATCCCTAGGTTGCAAAATCATGGAATTTTTTTTCTATTTCTACTTCACTGTATTTTCTAGTTTTTATTATAATAAGTATTCTTATGTAAAAAAAATTTAATCTACCCATTTTTTTTTCTTTCTTTCTTTCTTTACAGAGACAGAGAGAAAGTCAGAGAGAGATAGACAGGGACAGACAGGAATGGAGAGATGAGAAGCATCAATCATTAGTTTTTCGTTGCACATTGCAACACCTTAGTTGTTCATTGATTGCTTTCTCATATGTGCCTTGACTGTGGGTCTTTAGCAGACTGAGTAACCCCTTGCTCAAGCCAGCGACCTTGGGTCCAAGCTGGTGAGCTTTTGCTCAAACCAGATGAGCTCGCGCTCAAGCTGGCAACCTTGGGGTCTCGAACCTCGGTCCTCTGCATCCCAGTCGGACGCTTTATCCACTGCGCCACTGCCTGGTCAGGCTCTACCCATTTTTTAAAAGATATCTATCCAGTGCCTAGGTAGATAAATAGATAAATACCCAGTGCCTAGATAGATAGGTAGATACCCACCCAGCCTACCTAGTTCAAAAAGCCTTCTTGAAATGTCTTTCTTTAGCCAGATGTGGTATGATCTTTCCCTGTTGGAAGAACAAGAAGCTATATACCTAGCCTCTAGAACCAAACTTTTGAATTTGAGTGTATTTTTTACCACTTGACGAATTAACCTCACTGAGATTTGATTTTCTCATCTATAAAACAGATATGGTAATAAGACTATTTTCCTCCTGTGATGGATGTGAAGATTAATGAGATACCACCTAAAGCTGTAAATGCCTGATACTGTTCAGTATAATGCCTGCTAGTATTCAGGATGAACGTTTTAAATTTTTTCTGGCTGTCCTTCATCTGGTGGCAATTTCTCAATTCAGTGGGTGAGGGAGGAGGTCTTTCCATTGTGGGAAGTCTTGTTTTGGGGAGACAGAATTCCCAAATGTGGTTAGATTTCATTTCAACTTAGTCTTCTCAGGCAGCAATGTCCATTCAGCCTATTTTTGCTAAAAACAGTTTTGCTTTTAGCTTCTTGGTCTTCTGCAGTTCCTTGGGTTTCTAATCTTTATTTTCTAAACCTTCCTCCAGCCTCCTGCAGAATCTATGAGTCCCTGATATCCTTTCAGTAGATATACTTTTTTCTGAAGATAGCTAGAGGTGGTTTTTATTTTTTTATTGAAAGATTCTTAGTTGATGCATTAACTATTGTTATTATTTATAATATAATACTGCCTTATATTACAGTTTATCATGGCCTATCTTATTTTTGTTAGTTTCTTGAGTGTAAGAACCAAGATGTATACATAAACATGCCAACTACTATGTTAAGGACTTTTTTTAACTTTTATAAATACTGATTTTAGAGAGAGAGGGAGAGAAACATCAATTTGGTGTTTCAGTTATTTATGCATTCATTGGTTGATTCTTTTTTTTTTTAAATTTAGAAACTATATTTAATGGGTGATACTGATTGATAAGAACACATAGGTATGTACCCTGACTGGGATTGAACCCCCAACTGTGGCATATTGGGATGATGATCTAACCAATGGAGCTACCCAGCCAGGGTGATGTTAATGACTTTAGATACATTTTAAAGTATAACTTTCAAAACAATCTTGTGATGTAGTTCCTATTATCATCATTGTACAGATAATGAAATTATACCTTGAACAAGTGAAATTGCTTGTTCAAAGAACTGCAGTTACTAAATGACAATCCTGCTAACTATAAACATTTTTTTACAGCAGCATATGGGGAAAGAGAGAGACGGGAAGGGAGAGAGATGAGAAGCATCAATAGGTGGTTGCAACACTTTAGTTGTTCACTGATTGCTTCACATATGTGCCTTGACTCGGAGAGGGGACTTCAGCTGAGCCAGTGACCCCGTTGCTCAAGCCAGCAACATTGGGCTTCAAGCCAGCAACCTTTGAACTCAAGCCAGCAACTATGGGATCATGTTGATAATCCCAAACCGAAGCCAGTGACCCCAGTCTCAAGCTAGTAAGCCTGCGTTCAAGCCAGATGGGTCCACACTCAAGCCAGTGATCTTGGGATTTTGAACTTGGGACCTTAGTGTCCTAGGTCGACACTCTATCCACTGTGCCACCACCAGTAAGGCTATAATTTTTTTTATATACCACTTTGCATATTGTATAAATGTCCATTGTTAAATAAAAATATTCATCAGGTATCTGGCACACATTTAATATCCTAATACATTTTTTCTTTTTTCTTTTTCTTTTTTTTTTTTTTCTGAAGCTGGAAACAGGGAGAGATAGTCAGACAGACTCCCGCATGCGCCCAACCGGGATCCACCCGGCACGCCCACCATGGGGCGACGCTCTGCCCACCAGGGGGCGATGCTCTGCCCATCCTGGGCGTCGCCATGTTGCGACAGAGCCACTCTAGCACCTGGGGCAGAGGCCACAGAGCCATCCCCAGCGCCCGGGCCATCTTTGCTCCAATGGAGCCTTGGCTGCGGGAGGGGAAGAGAGAGACAGAGAGGAAGGCGCGGCGGAGGGGTGGAGAAGCAAATGGGCGCTTCTCCTATGTGCCCTGGCCGGGAATCGAACCCGGGTCCTCCGCACGCTAGGCCGACGCTCTACCGCTGAGCCAACCGGCCAGGGCTCCTAATACATTTTTATTAGACATTTTATAGGTCATGAGCCAAATAAAATAGATATAAATTTATGAATATGTATTACTCTTCTGAATTAGAGCAAGGTGTGCATAGGCCTAGTTTTGAACAGGATTATCAATTTGATTCTTATGCAAAGACATCCTTTTTTTAATTAGCCTCAGTTCACTGTAAACTTTGTGACTAAATAAGTTACAAGGTCATTTTGTAGATGCCATTTACTGTTTAAAGTATTATCAACAACTAATATACGTTAAAAAGTTTCCTCAGTGCTCCAAAATGACACCATCCATTGGGACAGCCATGCTCAGAACTATGTTTTCCTAGACTCTTCATTTTTAGGTTGTGCTAATCAGAGGTTTTCAACCCTGATTACACATTAGGATCGTCTTAAGAAATTTTTTTAAATTCTAATATCTGGTCTCAACCTAATGATTCTGACTTAATTAGAAAGGGGTGAAATCTGAGTATCCTTAAAAAAAATCTTCCAAGGGATCCCAACGGGAACTCAAGAGTTGAGAACCTGTGATTCTCTTTCAACGGACCTCTTTCTTGGGGATATTTTCTTATGTGACACTACATTATTCTTCGTGTCTGGTGCAAATTCTTGATATTTCTCATCCAGATTGGGGAAGAGTTACCTTCTGTATTGATCTCCCTGTTTTTACTCTCTTGCTCATACTCATACCAGAATTATTTTTATTATTTTTTTAGTGAAAAAGACAGACAAGAGCGAGAGATGAAAAGCATCAACTTGTAGTTGCATTCCTTTAATTGTTCATTGATTGCTTCTCATACATGCCTTGACCAGGGGGCTCCAGCCAAGCCAGTAACCCCTTGCTCAAGCCAGTGATGTTAGGATCAAGCCAGGGCCCTATGGGCTCAAGCCAGCAATGCCATGCTCAAGCTGGATGTGCCCATGCTCAAGCTCGCAACCTCGGAGTTTCGAACCTGGGAACTCACTGTCTCAGGTTGACCCGTTACCCACTGTGCTCCCGCTGGTCAGGCCAGAATTATTCTTAAACATAAATCTAGTCATTGATTCTCTTACCCAAATATTAGATGACTGCTGGATAAGATAAAATTTAACCCTTAGTCATGGCATTCAAAGACCTCAATCTGGTCTGAAACAATTTTTGTTAGTTTAATATCACTTGCCATCCCTCACCTTAAACCATATACACTATATCTCTATGTACACCATACAGCCTAATAGTTCTGTGCTTTTGCATAGATTGTCAGTCCCTAGGCCTAAGAGTGCCCACCTCCCACCCTCCTACACACACCTCTTTCTGTAAAGGGATTTTGCTTATTCTTTAAATATCTGTTTATATATGACTCTCTGAGAAGTTTTCTGATTTTCTCATTCTTCAGCAGGCAGAAATGCTTCCTCTATGCTTTTATTGCACTCTTAATTATTTAGATACCTGTTGAACCTGCTAGACTGTGAGCTCCATGAAAGCAGGAATTCTGTCATAGCTTTGTATACGTGTTGAACCTGCTAGACTGTGAGCTCCATGAAAGCAGGAATTCTGTCATAGCTTTGTATTCATAGAACATGGTGACTGCCTACTAGGTCATGGATGTTTAATCTTTCTGAAAAAAACTTAGAAAAAAAATCTAAAATACCAGACATACAAATTATTGTAATTAAAATTTATAAATGGTTCTTAAAATACAGTTTTTAAAAAATTACAAATGGGCCCTGGCCGGTTGGCTCAGTGGTAGAGCATTAGCCTGGCATGCAGAAGTCCCGGGTTTGATTCCCGGCCAGGGCACATAGGAGAAGCGCCTATCTGCTTCTCCACCCCTCCCCCCTCCTTCCTCTCTGTCTCTCTCTTCCCCTCCCGCAGCCGAGGCTCCATTGGAGCAAAAGATGGCCCGGGTGCAGGGGATGGCTCCTTGGTCTCTGCCCCAGGCGCTAGAGTGGCTCTGGTTGCGACAGAGCAACGCCCCGGATGGGCAGAGCATCGCCCCCTGGTGGGCGTGCTGGGTGGATCCCGGTCGGGCGCATGTGGGAGTCTGTCTGACTGCCTCCCCGTTTCCAGCTTCAGAAAAAAAATACAAAAAAAAAAAATTACAAATGTGCATTGGTCTCACAATAATTTCCAAAGCCACATTAGAAGCTAGCACTTATATTTATTTCATTGGTAGAGGCTTTGTTGGGGACCGAAAAGCCAACAGGGTTTTTGCAGTTTAGATTTTTGGGGGACAGAGGTGTGGAGAACTGGCTGTAAGCTGACAGTCTGCCCAACCCTCCACCTCACTTGCCTGATTAAGTTGCAAAAGGCTAAGCCCTTTCCCACACCTCCATGTTAGCTGATACTCATCCTACTCCCATGTCCCCTGGAAAGACGGGAGGCAAGCTTCTTCTATCTTTTGTTTTGTGTAAAGTTAAGATGTTATGAATGGTGTGGGTTTTCTGCACTTGGTAAAAATTCTTGGGTTGCCTTGGAAATGTGATCAGAGATCTCATTGATTTGCTAATGGCCCACTTTGCCCTATAAACAAAGCAAGATGCGGTTTTTGGTGCGCTCTGTTCTTGCCAGCAGCAATTGCAGAGCCCTCCTGAACCCATTCTTTAATTCTTTAAGCGTATTTTTTAAATTCCGCACCGTTACCACTCAGGACCTGGAATTATTAGTCATGCTGGTTCGTGACAAGGCTTCTTCCAAGGGATCTTAGAGTTTTCACCATGAAATCTTATTAAAATATAAATTATGTTTAGGGAGGATAACCTCTTATCAGATTATTGTTTAGTGGCATTTTAACAGATGCTGAGATTGTACATGGTGTTAGAGGTTGGGTTTCAAAAGAAGCTGACTGAAGCAGTTTAGCATACAGATTTATTAGGAACAGTTCTTGGGATCAACACATATAGAAGGAAAAAAAAGGGAGGAAAACATGATTGAGGAAGGAGAAGCTGAGTTGCATTGCTAATGTAGACCTCAGCCAACTCTGGGGATTTCTGAAGCTGGAATAGTTCTTCAGAGTTGGAAACAGGGTCAGTAGGCCTTTGTACACTTGTGTTGATGAGTCATTAGATGTGTACAGCCCTGGCAAGAGGGGCTACTACCTTGAGCAAAGCAGTACTGTTCAGCAGAGGTGATTTCCTGCTGAGGAAGTGCAGCTTAGCATTCCCAACAGCTTGGGAGGTAAATCCTTCATTCCCAAAGGGGAATCTGGATGGTACATCACAGTTGCCACTGTAGGAATGGTTAGAAAGAATGGACTAGCTCTGGCCTGATAACTCAGTTGGTCAGAGCATTATCCTAAAGTACATAAGAAGCTGGTTGGATCCCCAGTTGGCACATTTGGGAACAAATTGTTGTTCCTGTCTCTCTCTCCCTTCTTCTCTCTCTAAATTCAATAAAATAAACAAAAGAAGAAGAAAAGGACTAAAAATGGCAGCCAAAAAGTCCAATGGCAAATCTTTAGTTTAGCCTATATTTTGCGGAGGCTGTATGATACAGAGAAAAGATTGTAGAACCCAAAATGCCTGGGATTTGAATCCTAGTTTCATCACATCCTCCCTACAAAGTACTAGGCAAATCTCCATGGAGTCTCTGAGACTTAATTTTCTCATCTATAACTGTGGTGAAAAAATTTGCCTGAGTAGGTATTTGCAAGAATTGGGGATAAATAGTAATTGAAGGAGACTTGGGGTGGTAAACACACAATACAATATACAGATGCTGTATTACAGAACTGTACACCTGAAACATAATTTTATTAACCAATGTTACCACAATAAATTCAATTAAAAAAATTTTTTTTTAATTTTTTTTTTAAATTATTTTTTTATTTATTCATTTTTAGAGAGGAGAGAGAGAGGGCGAGAGACAGAGAGAGAGAGAAGGGGGGAGGAGCTGGAAGCATCAATTCCCATATGTGCCTTGACCAGGCAAGCCCGGGGTTTTGAACCGGCAACCTCAGTGTTCCAGGTCGACGCTTTATCCACTGTGCCACCACAGGTCAGGCTCAATTAAAAATTTTAACAGAATTAAACAAGAAAATACAAAACTACTTTGTCAGTTATATACAGATATATGGTGCTGTTACCATATTTGATTTGTTAATTAGCATTCCTTTGTTCAAAAACTATCAGGTAACAGAGAGGTAGTAGTGGTGGGAATAGTAAAACTGTTGTCTGGTTGTCTAGAGCCCAGGCTGGACTTTTCTTGTCCTTGTTTCACAGTGATGGTAAGGGAAGATGAAATATAATTCTCCAGACTGATTCTGATGGCTCTGTGTAAAGCATCACCAGTTGAACTTTAGCACAGTTCATTCTTTACCTCTTGCTGGGTCTGCTCCATTGATTCAAAAGGCTGCCAAGATGCCTACTCTACAACATTTATTTAACATAAATTTTTTTTTTTTTTTACTATACTGGATGCAGTCAACTTCTTTCCCAAAGATGCACATGAATTTGGTTGGCATAGCCAACAAATACTAAAACAAACCAAAAATCTCACATATCACAACTCTGATTTATGTTAATAAGGTATAGAATAAGGCCATTATAATTCAAGACTGACTATCTTTAATGTTAAAGCATCTTTGAGCCAGAGGAATTGTCATGTAATTGAATTATATATTAACTATTCTATGTTGACATGTTTTAAGGAGATTAATAATTCTAAGCCTTTATATTAAGCTCTACAGGTAGGAACTGGTGAAATCAGAACAGAAGGAAGTTTAGGAAGGCAGGAAGAGGAAGACAAGAGTTAAGGCTTTAGAGAGATGTGGGGAATGAGAAACCTGAGCTAATAGAGATTAAAAGGGCACAGACAGTGAGCCCATGAGAAAATCCTTAACCCAGAAAGTATTATTTCCTTGGCCCTGGCAGGTTGCATCAGTGGTAGAGCATCAGCCCAGCATGTGGATGTCCTGGGTTCATTTCCTGGTCAGGGCACACAAAGGAAGAGACCATCTGCTTCTCCACCCCTCCTTCTCTCTCTCCCCTCTCTCTCTCCTCTCTCTATCCCCCTCCTGCAGCCATGGCTTGATTGGTTCAGTTCGAGTGAGTTGGACTGGGGTGCTGAGGGTGGCTCTGTGGCCTCTGCCTCAGATGCTAAAAAAAAAAAAAAAAAAAAAAAAAATGGCTTCGTTGGGAAGCAATGGAGCCAAGGGCCCAAGAGGGCAGCATCGCACCCTAGAGGGCTTACCAGGTGGATCCCAGTCTGGGCACATGCGGGAGTCTTTCTGCCTCCCCTCTACTCACACAAAAAAAGTATCTCTCCTTACTACTACTCTACTTACTACTATAGTCCCCATATTAGAGGTAAGAAAACAGTGGGTCAGAGAGGTTACAAGAATGAAAAAGGTGAAACACAATAGTTACTTTGGGAGAGGAATAAAGAGTGAAAGAAATTAAGATAATGCATGAAGAAAACAAGGATTTGTGACAGTGGGAGAGCAAAAGTAGAGTTGAGTTATAGAAGAGTAAAGTGCTGCTAGTCTAGAGACAAAGTAAGGAAAGGGGAAATGAGCAGAGCAGATGAGAGTGAAGGGAAGAAAAAGATAAAGGAAAAGTGAAAATTATGAAGATAAGCTTTCTTTTATTATGTTTTTTAATTTTTGATTGATTTTAGAAGAAGGGAGAGAGAAAGAGAGGAAAAGCATTCATGTATTGTTTCACTTACCTGTGCATTCATTGGTCACTTCCCGTATGTATGGGGATCAAACCCACAACCTTGGTATTTCAAAAGGAAATCCAACTATTGAGCTATGGGCCAGGGCCAAAGGCAGTGGTTCTAAAACTGTGTGCCAGGGCACACTGGTGCACCCTAGAAGATTTCTAGGTGCGCCCTATGGTATTCCAGAGAAATATGTACTTGTTAGGGACCAAAAATCCAACAGGGTTTTTGAAGTTTAGATTTTTGGGGGACAGACGTATGGGGAATTGGCTGTAAGCTGACAGTCTGCCCAAACTCCACCTCACTTGCCTGATTAGGTTGCAAAAGGCCTTTAAGCTCTGGTGCTGGATTGTTTACACTACCCCTATGTTCCCCGGAAAGACTGGAGGCAAGTTCCTTCTATCCTTTGTTTTGTGTCAAGTTAAGATGATATGTATGATGGGGGTTTTCTGCACTCAACACAAGAGTAAAAAGAAAAGAATTCTTCAATGTATTGACGAGGAAATGATAGTTTGCCTTTCAAATATATGCCCAAACATTGAAGAAATCGCTAGTACACATCAGACTCATGTTTCTCATAAACACAAGAATGGAAAAACTTAACACATTCGTGCCAGGACCTTCCGACTATACTAAATCTTTTTAAAATTTATTTTACTTTATTTTTTTTATTTTACAGAAACAGAGAGTGAGTCAGAGAGAGGGATAGACAGGTACAGACAGACAGGAATGGAGAGAGATGAGAAGCATCAATCATTAGATTTTCATTGCACGTTGCAACACCTTAGTTGTTCATTGATTGCTCTCTCATATGTGCCTTGACCGCGGGCCTTCAGCAGACCAAGTAACCCCTTGCTGGAGCCAGCGACCTTGGATTCAAGCTAGTGGGCTTTTGCTCAAACCAGATGAGCCCATGCTCAAGCTGGCGACCTCAGGGTCTCGAAACTGGGTCTTCTGCATCCCAGTCTGATGCTCTATCCACTGCACCACCACCTGGTCAGGCAAATACTAAATCTTACTAAGAGTGTATCTATATATATAAAAAAGATAACTTTTTGATGGTCAAGAATGGAACTGTGCCTGACCAGGCGGTGGCACAGTGGATAAAGCTGGAATGCGGAAGACTCAGGTTCGAGACCCTGAGGTCCCCAGCTTGAGCACGGGCTCATCAGGAGTGAGCAAAAAGCTCACCAGCTTGGATCCAAGGTTGCTGGCTTGAGCAAGGGGTTACTCAGTCTGCTGAAGGCCCGCAGTCAAGGCACATATGAGAGAGCAATCAATGAACAACTAAGGAGTCCCAGCGAAAAACTGATGATTGATGCTTCTCATCTCTCTCGGTTCCTGTCTGTCTGTCCCTATCTATGCCTCTCTCTGACTCTCACTCTGTCTCTGAAAAAAAAGAAGAAGAAAGGAACTGTGAGGAGCGGCAAGATGGCAATGGAGTAGGAGGACATACCAACTTCCACCTCCCAGAACCAAAGTGGATTACAACTTAATTTTAAGAACCATCACCTGGAAAAACCAACTTTGGACTAAACTAAGAGGACTCTTTAGCCAAGGAACACCAAAGAAGCCACACTGAGACTGGTAGTAAAAGCGGAAACGTGAAGAGGGCTGCCCAGCTCCCAGGAGTGAATGGCAGCCCGGAGAGACTTGTGTGATGGGAAGTGAGTTTAGCGGAGAGGGGAGGGACCTGAGCCCCAGAAACAAAGCCCCAGCCTGCAGCCCCAGAGCCTAGAAGAGGCGTATGGACAGTATTTTGCTGCGAAACAAGTCAGGATACTGTTTGTGAGAAAGAGACAGATTTCTCAGACCCAGGATTCTTCTTAAAGGGACCATGCAGAAAACCTCTCACAACCACCTACCCGGGGCTCCAGGGGACAGGAGAGAGGAGAGGACCAGAGCAGTGGGAAGAGAGTGTAATCTAGGAGGCACAGGGAGAAACACTTTGAGGGACAGCCACCCTAACCCCTGGGCTGAGTCACTCCCCAAATCTGAAGCGAATATTTCCCCTGGAAACAACAATACCAGCAAAGGGAAGCAGGACGCTAGCCAAACAAGCTCTCCTGTGGCACTCAGAGCAGAGTCGCTTAGAAGGAGGGAGCTTTCGGGACTACAGTATGGAGTGTTAGAGTCTGAGCTGCAGTGCCCCAACACACATGGCTGAGGGCTCATTGGAGGTTGGGCAGTGGCGGGACGTGGAAGCACGGTTCCATCAGCAAGGGCAGAAGCCGGCTGGCCATGACTGAGGCCCGGGTGTGAGCTCAGTCTTGCCCGGTGGGGGCGGAAGGGATGCACAAAAGTGATCAGTCCCAGCTGTGGGCCCACCTGCAATCCCGCCTGCAGGGGGAAGGGCAGGAGCCCCAGAACGGGCAGAGACCCACCGCTGAGCAAGGGCACGAGCACGCAGCCTTGCCTGGCCTGTGGAATTGAGGCTTGTGGACTGTCGCGTGAACCAGCTTCTCCCACAGGGTTGGGGCGAACGCCCAGATCAGGCAGAGAACCGCGACTGAGCGCAGGAATGCAGCCCCACCCAGCTCATGGAACCAAGGCTTTCAGCCGACCTGTGAGCAGGCTCCTGTGTGGGGGCGGGGCAAAAGCCCAGAAACAGGCGAAGACCTGCAGCTGAGCAAAGGTGCTCATCCCTGACTGTGGTGCTGAAGCTTGCGTCCCGGGCGCAGCACATAATTCCACCCGCGGGGACGGGGCAAAGGCTGAGGCCACCAAGGGTTGTAGAACCAGACACATGATCACAGTCCCACCCATGGAGAAGAGGCGGAAACTGCAGCGACAGCCCCATCGGGCTGGCATCAGCAGTGCCCATACCCGAATGCCCTAAGGAGCAGCAGCATAGGGGGTGGCGGGCCTGCAGACAGACCACACCTAGGGAACACAGAGGCCACACCCATTGGACTCCAGTAGCCAAAACCTTCTTATACACAGACAAAATGGGAAGGCAGAGAAATGCAACACAAATGAATCAAGAGAAATACCCATAAAAGGACCTGAATGAGTCAGATATAACCAAATCACCAGATGCAGAGTTTAAAATAACGATTGTTAGGATGCTCAAAGATCTTAAAACAATAGATGGTCATTACGAACACCTAAATAAAGACTTAGCTAATATTAAAAAAGGACATTGAAATAATAAAAAAAATAAGTCAGAAATGACAAATACAATATCAGAAATGAATACCACAGTGGAAGGAATTAAAAGCAGGTTGGATGAAGCTGAGGATCGAATCAGCGAGTTAGAGGACAAGATAAATAAAGGCATGGAAGCAGAACAGAAAAAAGAAAAGAAACTCAAAAAGTCTGAGGAAACTCTAAGAGAACTCTGTGACAACATGAAGAGAAATAACATCCGCATCATAGGGGTTCCTGAAGAAGAGGAGAAAGAACAAAGGATAGAGACTTTGTTCAATCATATCATAGCTGAAAACTTCTCTAAATTAAGGCAGGAAAAAGTCTCACAAGTTCAAGAAGCATAGAGAACTCCATTAAAGAGAAACCCAAAGAAATCTACACCAAGACACATCATAATTAAAATACCAAAGCTAAGTGATAAAGAGAAAATATTAAAAGCTGCTAGAGAAAAAAAGGCAATTACCTACAAAGCCCCTATAAGGATGACATTCAACTTCTCAACAGAAACACTTGAGGCCAGAAGGGAATGGCAAGAAATATTCAGGTAAGCTAAACAAGAGCCTACAACCAAGACTACTTTATCCAGCAAGGCTATCGTTTAAAATTAAAGAAGAAATAAAAAGCTTCCCAGATTAAAAAACAAAACAAAACTCAATGAATTCACTACAACCAAACCAATGCTACAAGAAATGCTAAGGGCCTTGTTGTAAACAGATCAAAGAGGAAAAAGAATATAGCAAAAGTGTACAGCTTTAAAGAATAAAATGGTAATAACTACATATCAATAATAACCTTAAATGTAAATGGATTAAATGATCCGATCAAAAGACATACGGTAGTTGCATGGATAAGAAAACAGGACCCATACATATGCTGTCTACAAGAGACACACCTTAAAACAAAAGATGCACATAGACTGAAGATACAAGGATGGAAAGAAATATTTCATGCAAATGGAAATGAAAAAAAAAAAAGCTGAGGTAGCAATACTTATATTAGACAAAATGGACTTTAAAACAAAGGCTATAGTAAGAGATAAAGAAGGTCACTACAGGCCCTGGCCGGTTGGCTCAGCGGTAGAGCATCGGCCTGGCGTGCGGGGGAACCAGATTCGATTCCCAGCCAGGGCACAAAGGAGAAGCGCCCATTTGCTTCTCCACCCCCCCCCTCTGTCTCTCTCTTCCCCTCCCGCAGCCAAGGCTCCGTTGGAGCAAAGATGGCCCGGGCGCTGGGGATGGCTCCTTGGCCTCTGCCCCAGGTGCTAGAGTGGCTCTGGTCGTGGCAGAGCGATGCCTCAGAGGGGCAGAGCATCGCCCCCTGGTGGGCAGAGCGTCACCCCTGGTGGGCGTGCCAGGTGGATCCCGGTCGGGTGCATGCGGGATTCTGTCTGACTGTCTCTCCCCATTTCCAGCTTCAGGGGAAAAAAAAAAAAAAGGTCACTACATAATGATAAAGGGAGCAATCCAACAGGAAGATATAACCATTACAAATATCTACGCACCTAATATATGAGCACCTAAATATATAAGGCAGACTTTGATGGATATAAAGGGCAAGATCCACAGCAATACTATAATATTAGGGGATTTCAATACCCCACTAACATCATTAGATAGATCCTCAAGAAATAAAATTAACAAACAGCAGACTGAAAGGACACACTAGATCAACTCAATTTTTAATAGATATCTTCAGAACCTTTCACCCTAAAGCAGCAGAATATACATTCTTTTCAAGTGCTCATAGTTTATTCTCTAGGATAGACTACATGCTAGGGCACAAAAGCAGTCTCAACAAATTTAAGAAGATTGAAATTATATCAAGCATTTTCTCAATCACAATGGCATGAAACTAGAAATCAACCACAACAGAAAGACTAAAAAAATACTCAAACACTTGGATACTAAATAGCATGTTATTAAATAATGAATGTGTTAACAATGAGATCAAAGAAGAAATTGAAAAATTCCTAGAGACGAATGATAATGAGCATACATCAACTCAAAATTTATGGGACATAGCAAAAGCAGTCCTGAGAGGGAAGTTCATAGCATTACAGGCATACCTTAAGAAGCTAGAAAAAGCTCAAATAAACAACTTGACCCTGCATCTATAAGAACTAGAAAAAGAACAGCAAGTAAAACCCAGAGGTAGTAGAAGGAAGGAAATAATAAAGATCAGAGCGGAAGTAAATGACATAGAGGCTAAAAAAACAATACAGAGGGTCAATGAAACCAGAAGCTGGTTCTTTGAAAAGGTAAACAAGATCAATGAACCTTTAACTACACCAGGAAAAAAAGAGAGAAGACTCAAATAAATAAAATTAGAAATGAGAGTGGAGAAATAACTGATACAACAGAAATACAAAATATTGTAAGAAAATACTATGAAAAACTGCATGCCAAAAAATTAGACAAACTAGATGAAATGGACAAATTCCTTAAAACATATAATCTTCCAAAAATTAATCTGGAAGAATCAGAAAACCTAAACAGACCGATTACAACAAATGAGATCAAAACGCTTATCAAAAAACTCCCAATAAAGAAAAGTCCTGGGCCTGATGGTTTCACAAGTGAATTCTACCAAGTATTCAAAGAAGAACTAACTCCTATCCTTCTCAAGCTATTTCAAGATATTCAAGAGGAAGGAAGACTTCCAAGCTCCTTTTATGAGGCCAACATAATTCTGATTCCAAAACCGGGCAAAGACAACACAAAGAAAATTATAGGCCAATATCCCTGATGAATATAGATGCTAAAATCCTCAACAAAATATTAGCAAACCAGATCCAGCAATATATGAAAAAAATCATACATCATGATCAAGTGGGGTTTTTTCTGAGGAGGCAAGGCTGGTACAATATTTGCAAATCAATTTGCAAATTGATTCATCACATAAACAAAAGGATGGAGAAAAACCACATAATTTCAATAGATGCAGAAAAAGCATTTGATAAAAAACCATTTATGATCAAAATTCTCAGCAAAGTGGGAATACAGGGAACATACCTCAACATGATAAAGGCCATCTATGACAAACCCACAGCCAACGTCATACTCAATGGGCAAAAATTAAAAGCAATCCCCTTAAAGATCAGGAACAAGGCAGGGGTGCCCCATTTCACCACTCTTAATCAACATAGTTCTGGAAGTCCTAGCCACAGCAATCAGACAAAGAAGAAATAAAAGGCATCCAAATCGGAAAAGAAGTACAACTATCATTATTTGCAGATGTATAAAGAAAACCCTAAAGTCTCAGTCAAAAAACTACTGGACCTGATAAATGAATTCAGCAAGGTGGCAGGATATAAAATTAATACTCAGAAATCAGAGGTATTTTTATACACCAACAATGAAAGGTCAGAAAGAGAAATTAAGGAATCAATCCCCTTCACTATTGCAACCAAAAAAATAAAGAACCAAATAGATTAAAGACTTGTGCTTTGAAAATTATAAAACATTGGTAAAAAGAATCAAGGAAGATACAAACAAATGGAAGCATATATCATGCTCATGATTAGGAAGAATAAACATCATTAAATGTATTACCCAAAGCAATTTATAAATTCAGTGCAATACCAGTTAAAATACCAATGACATACTTAAAAGATATAGAACACATTCCAAAAATTTATATGGAACCAAAAAAGAACACAAATAGCCTCAGCAATCTTGAAAAGGAAGAATAAAATGGGAGGTATCACACTTCCTGATATCAAGTTATACTACAAGGCCATTGTACTCAAAACAGCCTGGTACTGGCATCAGAACAGGCATATAGATTAATGGAACAGAACAGAGAACCCAGAAATAAACCCACATGTTTATGGACAGCTGATATTTGACAAAGGAGGTAAGAGCATACAGTAGAGTAAAGACAGCCTCTTTAACAAATGGTGTTGGGAAAATTGGACATCTACCTGCAATAAAATGAAACTAGACCACCAACTTATACCATTCACAAAAATAAACTCAAAATGGATAAAAGACTTAAATGTAAGCTGTGAAACCATAAGCATCTTAGAAGAAAACATAGGCAATAAGCTCTCCCCAACATCTTGCAGCATTATGTTTGTTGATTTATCTCCACAGGCAAGTGAAATAAAAGACAGGATAAACAAATGGGACTATATCAAACTAAAAAGCTTTTGCACAGCTAAAGACAATAACAAAATAAAAAGAAAAACTACACAATGGGAGACCATATTTGACAATAAGTCTGATAAGGGGTTAATAACCAAAATTTATAAAGAACTTGTTAAACTCAACACCAGGAAGACCAACAATCCAATCAAAAAATGGGCAAAAGAAATGAATAGACACTTCTCCAGAGAGGACATACAGATGGCCAATAGACATGAAAAAATGCTCAACATCACAAATCATTAGAGAAATGCAGATTAAAACCACAATAAGATATCACCTCACACGAGTCAGAATGGCACTCATTAACAAAACAACACAGAATAAGTGCTGGCGTGGATGTGGAGAAAAGGGAACCTTCCTGCACTGCTGAGAATGTAGTCTGGTGCAGCCACTATGGAAAACAGTATGGAGATTCCTCAAAAAAAAAAAAAAAAATGGAACTGCCTTTTGACCCAGCTATCCCACTTTTAGGAATATACCCCAAGAACACCATATTACTGTTTCAAAAGGAGAAATGCACCTCCATGTTTATGGCAGCATTGTTCACAATAGCAAAGTTCTGGAAACAGCCCAAGTGTCCATCAGTGGACGAGTGGATTAAAAAGCTTTGGTACATATATACTATGGAAAGCTACTCAGCCGTAAGAAATGATGACATTGGATCATTTACAACAACACGGATGGACCTTGATAACATACTGAGTGAAATAAGTAAATCAGAAAAAACTAAGAACTATATGATTCCATACTTAGGTAGGACATAAAAATGAGACTCAGAGACATGGACAAGAGGGTGGAGGTTATGTGGGGGTTGGGGGGCACAAGGAAAACCAGATAGAAGGTGACGGAAGACTATGATTTTGGGTGATGGGAATGCAACATAATCAAATGTCAAAATAATCTGGACATGTTTTCTCTGAACCCTATGTACCCTGATTTATCAATGTCACCTCATTAAAATTAATAAAAGATAACTTTTTTTTGTCGTTTTTAAAAATTTTAAGCCCTCTTTTTATGGTCTTAAAAAGCATAACTCAAAAAATGTAACAAAATGTTTTATAATGTCATAATTTAATTTTGTCATATTTATTTTGTTTAATTACTATAAAAGCATGCTAAAACTTTATATATTTTTCTTTAATATTTTACTTAATTATTATAACATATTTCTCAGAAATTTGCATATAGTGCACCTACAATTATTTGTAGGATTTTAGATGCGCCCCAACTTCAAAAAGTTTGAGAACCACTGGCCTAAAGTAAGTGCTTAACAGGATAAGGAAGAAAGACAAGAAAAGGAATGTAACATTCCTTATTTATTTTCAGACTTAAAAAATAAGACGTGACACAGCTTTCTTTTATTTATTTATTTTATTTATTTTTTGTGACAGAGACAAATAGAGACAGATAGAGGGACAGGTAGGGGCAGACAGGAAGGGAGAGAGATGAGAAGCATCAGTTCTTCATTGCGGCACCCTAGTAGTCCATTGATTGCTTTCTCATACGTGTCTTGACCAGGGGACTACAACAGAGTGAGTGACCCCTTGCTCAAGCCAGACAGACCTTGGGTTTAAGCTGGTAAACTGTGCTCATACCAGATGAGCCCACGCTCAAGCTGGCGAACTTGGGGTTTCGAACCTGGGTTCTTCGCATCCCAGTCCGACTCTATCCACTGCGCCACCGCCTTGTCAGGCAAGATGTGACACAGTTAGAAATTTACTCAGAGGTTTTGTTCCTGTTAAAAATACATACGTTAGGCCCTGGCCGGTTGGCTCAGCGGTAGAGCGTCGGCCTGGCATGCAGGGGGACCCGGGTTCGATTACCGGCCAGGGCACATGGGAGAAGCGCCCATTTGTTTCTCCACCCCCACCCCCTCCTTCCTCTCTGTCTCTCTCTTCCCCTCCCGCAGCCAAGGCTCCATTGGAGCGGGGATGGCCTGGGCGCTGGGGATGGCTCCTTGGCCTCTGCCCCAGGCGCTAGAGTGGCTCTGGTCGCGGCAGAGCGACGCCCCAGAGGGGCAGAGCATCGCCCCATGGTGAGCAGAGCGTCGCCCCTGGTGGGCGTGCCGGGTGGATCCCGGTCGGGCGCATGCGGGAGTCTGTCTGACTGTCTCTCCCCGTTTCCAGCTTCAGAAAAATACCAAAAAAAAAAATAAAAAAAAAAATAAATAAATAAATAAAAAAATAAAAATAAAAATAAAATACATACGTACATATACTGTTTGCCACGTTAATAAAAAGATAGCACAACAAAAATTAAGTGACAAAATTTGATAATCCCAGGAACTACTATGCACCCAAACCTAAAGCAATCATAAAGGCAAAGATATAATAATTTATATCATGCCATGTCATTTAACTTATACAGCCTTTTTCTAGGCATGCAATTTCCTAAGGAACCAATATATATGAAAACCTTTTGAGGGTACAAAGATGCTTTAACATAAAGATAATAGTCTTAAATTATAATGGCCTTGCCTGACCGGGCAGTTGCGCAGTGGATAGAGCGTCGGACTGTGATGCGGAGGATCCAGGTTCTAGAACCCGAGGTTGCCAGCTTGAGCGCAGGCTTATCAGGTTTGAGCAAGGCTCACCAGCTTGAGCCCAAGGTCGCTGGCTCCAGCAAGGGGTTACTCGGTCTGCTGAAGGCCCACAGTCAAGGCACATATGAGAAAGCAATCAATGAACAACTAAGGTGTCACAATGAAAAACTGATGATTGATGCTTCTCATCTCTCCATTCCTATCTGTCTGTCCCTATCTATTCCTCTCTCTGACACTCTCTCTGTCTCTGTAAAAAATAAAAAGAGAAACTAAGGTGCCGCAACAATGAATTGATGCTTCTCATCTCTCTTCATTCCTGTCTGTCTGTCCCTATCTATCCCTCTCTCTGACTCTCTCTCTCTCTCTTTGTCATTGTCGAAAGAATTTAAAAAAATTATAATGGCCTTATTCTATACCTTATTCACATAAATCAGAGTTGTTTTTTATTCATTTTAGAAAGGAGAGAGAAAGGGAGAGAGAGAGAGGAGAGAGACAAGGTGGGGGGCGAGCAGGAAGCATCAACTCCCATATGTGCCTTGACCAGCAAGCCCAGGGTTTCAAACCGGCGACCTCAGCATTTCCAGGTCGACGCTTTATCCACTACGCCACCACAGGTCAGGCAATCAGAGTTGTTTTGTGTGAGGTTTTTGTTAGCTTGTTTTTGTATTGGTTGGCTATGTCAAAATTTTTCTTAACTATTAAGAGTAAACTGTTAACATTTTTCTTCTGCTTTCACTGTAGGTTTTTCCTTAATGAATCTAGTAATGTTTGAATACTAGGTGCCAGAATAACGCATTTCAGATATGGCTTTTATGTTTTGAAGTTCAAAATAATTTATCTTAGAGTATGATTACCTCCATATAATAAAAGACACCTTTTTGTTCATGGTTGTTCATATTTGATGAGATAAAGAGATTTGAGGCAATAATTTGCTAAACGCTTATATAGGAGATCAGCAAACTGTGGTTGGTTCAACATTTTTTTATGTACCACATAATCTAAGAATGTGTGTTTTTGTTGTTATTGTTGTTGTTGTTTAAAGAGAGACAGAAACAGGAACATGGACCTGTTCCTGTATGTGCCCTGACCAGGGACTGAACCAACAACTTCTGCTTCAAGGTAAAGATCTAACCAACCAAGCCATCTGGCCAGGGCTAAGAATGGTTTTAAATAGTTGGAAAAATAAAAATAAATAATATTTTACGAAATGAGAAAGTTATTTGAAATTCAAATTTCAGTGTCCATAAGTAAATTTTTTTGGAATATTGCCACTTGTCTAACTAACTGCTTTTAGCTGAGTACTTGCTGCAGAGACCAGATGGCCTACAAAGTCTGAAATATATATATTATCTGGTCCTTTACAGAGAAAGGTGGTCTCCTCCATTCTAGAATACAATAGAGTACAGCTCTGCTCTGAATAGAGATGGCATAGACATACTGAGGTCAACTCTGAATATTGTCCTAACCAAAATTGTGATTCAATGTTTTGGGGAGGATGGAGTCTGGGAGCATGAATGAAGAAGGTAAGTCCTGAGGGCATTTTTTTTTGTGCTTTTTATGAAAGAGGGCTAGTGCCTTAGAGGGAGTTGTAGTATATCACTTAATCCTGAAAGCCTCAAACTATTACTATTGGCATGGAGAGAGAAATGTGGAGATTAATAACAAAGGAGTGAGCTCTACAATTGAAAGCCTCCTCTGAAAGATATATATGGGGAGCTCTTGTTACCCAACATTTTTTGGGTAGTAAACATTTTCTTAGTGACCAATGTTTTGAAATACCACCTCCTTAAATTGAGTGCATGTATAGTTTTTCAGGTTTTTTTTAAATTTTTTTTTTTTTTTACAGAGACAGAGAGTGAATCAGAGAGAGGGATAGACAGGGAGAGACAGACAGGAATGGAGAGAGATGAGAAGCATCAATCATTAGTTTTTCATTGCGTGTTGCAACACCTTAATTGTTCATTGATTGCTTTCTCGTACACGCCTTGACCGTGGACCTTCAGCAGACTGAGTAGCCCCTTGTTGGAGCCAGCGACCTTGGGTTAAAGCTGGTGGGCTTTTGCTCAAACCAGATGGGCCTGTGCTCAAGCTGGTGACCTCGGGGTCTCAAACCTGGGTCCTCTGCATCCCAGTCCGAGGCTCTTTCCACTGCGCCACCGCCTGGTCAGGCCATGTATAGTTTTGAGTAAAATAAAAGTAATTAGAAAATAGAGCCATGAATATGATCAGGACAGGCCACCCCAAAATATGTTAATTTGGCATAAGGATTATTTTCAGCTGAAGGTAAGTAATAACAGATATTGGAAGAATTCTTTGTCTTTATCTAACAGTGGGGCATAAATTTCTCTTTGTGAAAATGGCATACATTTGCTCCCTCCCTCCCCTGGACCAGGGTGCAGAGAGTGACCTTTATCATGGGAGACAGAGAGCCATCACCAAGATGAACCGGCATAAACAAACCTTACTTAAAACAAACAAACAAACAAAAAAAAAACAGCCCTGGCTGGGCAGCTCTGTTGGTTAGAGCATCTTCCAGAAACACCAATGTTGCAGGTTCAATCTTGGGTCAGGGCACATACAAGAATCAACCAACAAATGTGTAAATAAGTGAAACAGCAAATCAATTTTTCTCTCCCTCCCTCCTTCTCCCCTCCTTTCCTCTCTCTCTAAAATCAATAAATAAAAATTTAAAAAATAAACCTGAGTTTTATGCCTATAAAGGAAATAAAATTTTAAAATCTGTTTCTTCCTTTTTCTTTTTTCTTTTGTTTTTTTTCATTTGTCTTGGAAATGAAAAGATGCAAACAACAAAGAAAAAATTTAGATTAGTACTCTAATTCCTTTGCCTGCTACTTTTAAGGGTCTGTCCCAAACATGCTAGTTTCTGAGCTGAGGAAAGGGGCTGGTGCCATTTGTCCTCTCTGGGAGTCTGTGGATCATGGCGACCCCGTGTGGGGGCAGATTGTACTTGAATAAAGAGGCTCCATACTGAGCTGAGAAGCAGATCAATAGGATATGGAGAGGGTGGTCCCTGTTACAACAGGAGTTACCAGTTTTTGACCACGGTAATTTCACAGCTGTGGGGGATCAGCCCTATGTTAGAAGAGAGGAAGTCCTGAGAATGTGATGAAGTAGTCAAGTCTGGAGGCTTCAGGACCAGTTTAGGAAGAATCAGCCCTGTGCTCAGAGATTTTATTTCTGGGGTTGGTTTACAAACCTAGGTTTGTGGGAGTTAGCTTTATTTTAGAGATAAGGATCTCCATACTTTGGGAGTCATTTTTGGTTCAAATTGAGTAAGACCTGGGTTAGGGGTCATAAATAGGCGTAGATCTTAGGTTCACATTCAGCCTCAGAGCCAAAGGTTTCATTTAAGGGCACAGCTGGTCAGAGTATTCTGTCCTTATGTAATGGTAAAATGTGTGCTCTCTCTGACTATCTTAATTCTACCCTACATTTCTACCATTGCCTTCAGCTTGTAGCTCCTGTTCTAGATATGCTAATTAACTAGAGAAATTCTGCTTGAGGCTTAGTATTTGCCAGAACAGCCCCTTTTCAGAAGGGGCCTTTCCTGAAGAGGTGGGGAAATATGTACAGAATAATAACTTTATCAAAGATTTACAAGATCCTCCAACTGGACTCATATCAACAGGGAAAGGTTTTTGGGGGTGGGGTGTCAACCTACCAACCAGGAACAAACAGAAATTTTCCACTCTTCCTTGGATCCTTGTCAGCCCATAGCTGTGCACAGCCCCCACTCACTTTTTACCTTGCCCTTCTCCCTTCCCTTGACATAAAAGATGCCTAAATTCTGGGCTTTTTTTTTTTTAATTCAGTCAGAGACACTTCCACATGTGCCCCGACTGGGATCCACCTGGCAAGCCCACTAGGGGGCGATGCTTTGCCCAGCTGGGGCATTACTCTGTTGCTTAGGAAAGGAACTCTTCTTAGCATCTGAGGTGGAGGCTGTGGAGCCATCCTCAGCACCCAGAGCCAACTCGCTCTAATTGAGTCATGGCTGTAGGAGGGAAAGAGAAGGAGAGAGAGAGAAGCGAGAGGGGCAGGGGTGGAGAAGCAGATAGGCGCTTGTGTGCCCTGACTGGGAATCAAACCCAGGACATCCACACACCAGGCCGACTTTATACCATTGAGCCAACCGGCCAGGGCTAGGGCTCTCTTGAGATAGGTTTGCAGCCTGACCTGTGGTGGTACAGTGGATAAAATATTGACCTGGAGTGCTGAGGTTGCCAGTTCAAGACCCTGGGCTTGCCCAGTCAAGGCACATACAATAAGCCTAAAGTGAAACAACTATGAGTTGATACTTCTTGATCCACACCTCTCTCTCCTCTCTGTGTGAAATCAATAAAATCTTTTTTTTTTTTTTAATAAATTTTTATTAATGGTAATGGGATGACATTAATAAATCAGGGTACATATATTCAAAGAAAACATGTCTAGGTTATTTTGTCATTAAATTATGTTGCATACCCCTCGCCCAAAGTCAGATTGTCCTTCGCCACCCTCTATCTAGTTCTCTGTGCCCCTCCCCCTCCCCCTAACTCTCCCCCTGTCCTCCCTCCCCCCACCCCTGGTAACCACCACACTCTTGTCCATGTCTCTTAGTCTCATTTTTATGTTCCACCAATGTATGGAATCATGTAGTTCTTGTTTTTTTCTGATTTACTTATTTCACTCCTTATAATGTTATCAAGATCCCACCATTTTTCTGTAAATGATCTGATGTCATCATTTCTTATGGCTGAGTAGTATTCCATAGTGTATATGTGCCACATCTTCTTTATCCAGTCTTCTATTGAAGGGCTTTTTGGTTGTTTCCATGTCTTGGCCACTGTGAACAGTGCTGCAATGAACATGGGGCTACATGTGTCTTCACGTATCAATGTTTCTGGGGTTTTGGGGTATATACCCAGTAGAGGGATTGCTGGATCATAAGGTAGTTCTATTTGCAGTTTTTTGAGGAACCACCATACTTTCCTCCATAATGGTTGTACTACTTTACAGTCCCACCAACAGTGAATGAGGGTTCCTTTTTCTCCACAGCCTCTCCAACATTTGTTATTACCCGTCTTGTTGATAATAGCTAATCTAACAGGGGTGAGGTGGTATCTCATTGTAGTTTTGATTTGCATTTCCCTAATAACTAATGAAGCTGAGCATCTTTTCATATATCTGTTGGCCATTTGTATCTCTTCCTGGGAGAAGTGTCTATTCATGTCCTCTTCCCATTTTTTTATTGGATTGTTTGTTTGTTTGTTGTTGAGTTTTATGAGTTCTTTGTAAATTTTGGATATTAGGCCCTTATCTGAGCTGTTGTTTGAAAATATCATTTCCCATTTAGTTGGCTGTCTGTTTATTTTTATATCAGTTTCTCTTGCTGAGCAAAAACTTTTTATTCTGATGTAGTCCCATTCATTTATCTTTGCCTTCACTTCTCTTGCCATTGGAGTCAAGTTCATAAAATGTTCTTTAAAACCCAGGTCCATGAGTTTAGTACCTATGTCTTCTTCTATGTACTTTATTGTTTCAGGTCTTATATTTAGGTCTTTGATCCATTTTGAATTAATTTTAGTACACGGGGACAGGCTGTAGTCGAGTTTCATTCTTTTGCATGTGGCTTTCCAGTTTTCCCAACACCATTTGTTGAAGAGGCTTTCTTTTCTCCATTGTGTGTTGTTGGCCCCTTTATCAAAGATTATTTGACCATATATATGTGGTTTTATTTCTGGGCTTTCTATTCTGTTCCATTGGTCTGAGTGTCTATTTTTCTGCCAATACCATGCTGTTTTGATTATCATGGCCCTATAATATAGTTTAAAGTCAGGTATTGTAATGCCCCCAGCTTCATTCTTTTTCCTTAGGATTGTTTTGGCTATTCGGGGTTTTTTATAGTTCCATATAAATCTGATGATTTTTTGTTCCATTTCTTTAAAAAACCTCATAGGGATTTTGATGGGAATTGCATTAAATTTGTATATTGCTTTGGGTAATATGGCCATCTTGATTATATTTATTCTTCCTATCCAAGAACAAGGAATAATTTTCCATCTCATTGTATCTTTTTCGATTTCCCTTAACAATGCTTTGTAATTTTCATTATATAGGTCCTTTACATTCTTTGTTATGTTTATTCCTAGGTATTTTATTTTTTTTGTTGCAATCGTGAAGGGGATTATTTTTTTGAGTTCGTTTTCTAATATTTCATTGTTGGCATAGAGAAAGGCTATGGACTTCTGTATGTTAATTTTGTATCCTGCGACCTTACTGTATTGGTTTATTGTTTCTAATAATCTTTTTGTGGAGTCCTTCCGGTTTTCGATGTATAGGATCATATCATCAGCAAAAAGTGATACCTTTACTTCTTCTTTTCCGATATGGATGCCTTTTATTTCTTTGTCTTGTCTGATTGCTCTGGCCAGAACTTCTAGCACCACGTTAAATAAGAGTGGAGAGAGTGGACAACCCTGTCTTGTTCCTGATTTAAGGTAGAAAGTCCTCAGTTTTATGCCGTTTAAAATGATGTTGGCTGATGGTTTATCATATATGGCCTTTATCATGTTGAGATATTTTCCTTCTATACCCATTTTGTTGAGAGTCTTAAACATAAAATTGTGTTGTATTTTATCAAAAGCCTTTTCTGCATCTATTGATAAGATCATGTTGTTTTTGTTCTTTGTTTTGTTGATATGGTGTATTACGTTAACCGTTTTGCGTATGTTGAACCATCCTTGAGATTCTGGGATGAATCCCACTTGATCATGATGTATTATTTTTTTAATATGTTGTTGTATTCGGTTTGCCAGTATTTTGTTTAGAATTTTAGCATCTGTATTCATTAGAGATATTGGTCTGTAGTTTTCTTTCTTTGTGCCATCCTTGCCAGGTTTTGGTATGAGGGTTATGTTGGCCTCATAAAATGTGTTTGGAAGTATTGCTTCTTCTTCAATTTTTTGGAAGACTTTGAGTAGAATAGGAACCAAGTCTTCTTTGAATGTTTGATAGAATTCACTAGTATAACCGTCTGGGCCTGGACTTTTATTTTTGGGGAGGTTTTTAATAGTTTTTTCTATTTCCTCCCTGCTGATTGGTCTGTTTAGGCTTTCTGCTTCTTCATGACTCAGTCTAGGAAGGTTGTATTGTTCTAGGAATTTATCCATTTCTTCTAGATTGTTGTATTTGGTGGCATATAATTTTTCATAGTATTCTACAATAATTCTTTGTATATCTATGATGTCTGTGGTGATCTCTCCTCTTTCATTTTGGATTTTATTTATTTGAGTCCTGTGCCTTTTTTCCTTGGTGAGTCTTGCTAAGGGTTTGTCAATTTTGTTGATCTTTTCAAAGAACCAGCTCCTTGTTTTATTGATTTTTTCTATAGTTTTTCTGTTCTCTATTTCATTTATTTCTGCTCTGATTTTTATTATCTCCTTTCTTCGGCTGGTTTTGGGATGTCTTTGTTCTTCTTTTTCTAGTTCCTTAAGGTGTGAAGTTAAGTGGTTTACTTCGGCTCTCTCTTGTTTGTTCATATAGGCCTGAAGTGATATGAACTTTCCTCTTATTACTGCTTTTGCTGCATCCCAGAGATTCTGATATGTCGTATTTTCATTTTCATTTGTCTGTATATATCTTTTGATCTCTGCGCTTATTTCTTCTTTGACCCATTCATTTTTTAGAAGTATGTTGTTTAGTTTCCACATTTTTGTGGGTTTTTCCCTCTTTTTTGCAGTTGAATTCTAGTTTCAAGGCTTTATGATCAGAAAATATGCTTGGTACAATTTCAATTTTTCTAAATTTGCTGATATTGTCTTTGTGGCCCAACATATGGTCAATTCTTGAGAATGTTCCATGTACACTAGAGAAAAATGTATACTCTGTCGCTTTGGGATGAAGTGTCCTGTAGATGTCTATCATATCCAGGTGTTCTAGTATTTCGTTTAAGGCCACTATATCTTTATTGATTCTCTGTTTGGATGACCAATCTAGAGCCGTCAGCGGAGTATTGAGGTCTCCAAGTATGATTGTATTTTTGTTAGTTTTTGTTTTAAGGTCAATAAGTAGCTGTCTTATATATTTTGGTGCTCCTTGGTTTGGTGCATATATATTAAAGAATGTTATGTCTTCTTGATTCAGTGTCCCCTTAATCATTATGAAGTGACCATTTTTGTCTCTGAGTACTTTTTCTGTCTTGTAGTCAGCATTATCAGATATGAGTATTGCTACACCTGCTTTTTTTTGGGTGTTGTTTGCTTGGAGTATTGTTTTCCAGCCTTTCACTTTGAATTTGTTTTTATCCTTGTTGCTTAGATGTGTTTCTTGTAGGCAGCATATAGTTGGATTTTCTTTTTTAATCCATTCTGCTACTCTGTGTCTTTTTATTGGTAAGTTTAATCCATTTACATTTAGTGTAATTATTGACACTTGTGGGTTCCCTACTGCCATTTTATAAATTACTTTCTGTTAGTTTTGTATCTAGTTTGATTCTTCTCTTTTGTTTTTCTATCATTTGTTTTTGTTTGTTTGTGTTCCATACTTCTTTCCTCTATTGCTACCTTTTTTAAGTCATGTGTTTTTGTGGTGGTTTTTTCTAGGGTGGTTACCATTAAGTAATGAAAAGGGTACCTACCATATTCATTGTAGTACCCTATCTTATAAGTATTTCTGCACTTCATCGTCCTTTGCTACTGTTAATCTCCATTCTCTCCCCCCTTTTTTTCCTTTGTTGTCACAGTTTAAGTTTGGTTTTATTGTGTTCTTGGTGGAGCTGTTACTTGTGGTGTTGTTTTCTTTTGTTCTTTGTATCTGGTTGGAAAACCCCCTTTAGTATTTCCTGGAGTGGGGGCTTTCTCGTGATAAATTCTCTCATCTTTTCTGTATTTGTGAATGTTTTTATATCTCCTTCATACTTGAAGGATAGCTTTGATGGGTATAGTATTCTTGGCTGAAAGTTCCTCTCTTTCAGGGCTTTAAATATTGGGGTCCGCTCTCTTCTAGCTTGTAGAGTTTCTGCTGAGAAATCTGATGATAATCTAATAGGCCTTCCTTTATATGTTGTACTCTTCTTTTCCCTGGCTGCCTTGAGAATTTTTTCTTTGTCATTGGTTTGTGTCATCTTTATTATGATGTGCCTTGGAGTGGGTTTGTTGGGGTTAAGAAAACTCGGTGTTCTGTTTGCTTCTTGAATTTGAGGCTTTACTTCTTTCCACAGGCTTGGGAAGTTCTCGTCTATTATTTGTTTGAGTATATTCTCCATTCCGTTTTCTTTCTCTTCTCCCTCTGATATACCTATTATTCTTATGTTATTCTTTCTGATGGAGTCAGATAATTCCTGTAGGGCTTTCTCGTTTTTTATTATTTTTGAGTCTCTTTCTTCTTCTCTCTGTTGTGCCTCAAGTTGTTTGTCTTCTATTTCACTAATCCTATCTTCAATCTGGGCTGTTATGTTAGCTAAGCTTGTTACCTCGTTTTTCAGCTCGTGAATTGAGTTTTTCATTTCTGTTTGATTTGTTTTTATAGTTTCAATTTCCTTGGTAATATATTCTTTGTGTTCATTGAGTTGTTTTCTGATCTCCCTATATTGCCTTTCTGTGTTTTCTTGTATATCTCTGAGTATTTTTAAGATTTCTATTTTAAATTCTCTGTCATTTAGCTCCAAGGCTTCCAATATGTTAAGTCTTTTCTCCATAGATTTTTCCACATCTATTTGTGTTATCTCTCTTTCTTTTGTATCCATAATATTCGATTTCCTCTTTCTTATTGGCATCTGAGGGTGGTCTTGTTGATAGCACTAATTAGAATTAATAAAGAGTAAAAAGTAGAAAAAGAAAAAAAAAAAAGAAAAAAAGGGTAAAACACCCCACAAAAAAAAGCAGTAATAATTTATTATTTCCCCCTTTTTTTCTTTCTTCTCTTTCCCTCCTCTCCCCTCCTCAGGGAAATATCATGCCTATAATGGAGGGCCTGATTTGCGGTGAAGAGTTCAAGGGGCAAAAAAAAAGGGGAGTAGGGACCTACTAAATGCAAAAAAAAAAAAAAAAAAAGGAAGAAAATCTTAGACAAGCATAAGATGATTTGCTTGTGGGTGATGGTCAACTAAGAGATATAATGAGAGGGATAAGAGGGAACCAGAAAAAAGGACAAAAAAAGGAATAATAAAGAAGAAAAAAATAAAAATAATAAGTAAAAATCTGTTGTATTAAGTGGAGCGGAGACTAAATACAATGGAGACCTTGGGTTGGGAGGACCCAAAATGCCACAAAAATAAACAAACAAGAAAAAAACAAAAACAAAAGCGAAAAAGATAAATAAAGCCAAAAAAAAGCCTTGAGTCCCAAATTAACTAATTTGTTTGTGATTGAGGATTAAATGGGAGGAAAGTAAAACGAGAAAAGAAAAAACGAATAGAAAGGAAAAAATAAGAAAAAGAGAAAAATGAAGGAAGAAATAAAAAAGGAAGAGAAAAAAACAAAATAAAGCAAAACAAAAAAAAACAAAAGAGGAGAAAGTGAGAGTTAAGTGTTTTGGAGTATAATCTTAAAGGAGGGTGAGGATGAAGAAGAGAAATAAAATGTAACACTTATGGGTAGTGTAGTTCAAGAAAAGGGAAGCATAAGTTGGGCAGAGAATATAAGGACCGAGGTGGAGGAAATAAAGGCAATAAGATAGAAGAAACAAACAACAACAACAACAACAAAAAAAAAAATTAGTGGAACAAGTTGTAAAGTCTGTGGATTTTTCTTGATTTTGAGATGTTAACTTCTTCCTTTTTCTTTTCTCTCCCTCTTCCTGGTCGGTGACTCTGTACCCCAGGCTCTGCCCCTGTGTCACACTTAGGTAGGGATTTGCAGTTGATGGGATTCTATGGCAATGTCATATAATTGGCTTTAGTCTTGCTGGTAGTCAAGGCTTGTTGGCGTTTGCAGGGTCCAACGATGAGAGAGTTTGCTTTCCTGGATTCTCTCTCCTAGTCCCCCCTTCCTGAATTAGCAGCCTGGTGGTCCAGCTATAAGGCTGCCACTGCTTCTGCCTGGGGAGTAAGAGGCTCAAAGAGCTGGGAAATCCCCACCCTATCCCCACTCAGTGCAAGGCTTTGGGAAAGGCTCTGGCAGTCAGGGCCTCCAGTGTAATCAGGCGGGGGTGGGAGTCAATTGTTGTCAAGGTGACTGTTCAGCGCCTAGCATTCCGTTGGACCTCTCAACCCAGGCTTTCCACACTTTGTAGCCTGTTTCGGCTGGGAAGAAGAGGCACTAGTCTCTGCTTGCGACTAGTGTAGTATAGATCTTATTATCTGCCAAGTCCTTCTTGTTAGCGTTTATCCCTGAATATGGAGGTTCTATCAATCAGAAGTTGCCCCCGCCCCTTTAGCGAGAGGCACTAAAAAATATCACGCCTCTTGTCTTGGGTCGGTGAACTGAGAGAGATCTTATCAATTAGAACCGAGGGTGCGCAGATTTCACGGGTTAAGTTAATTTCAGTAATTGGGTCGCAGCTGTGCTCCCGAAGGTATTTCAGGCTGCCTGCGCGCACCCCTCCCCCAACGCTTGATTGTTAGCTTGAATGGCTGGGTGAGGTGCCCCGCCCGCGGAGAGAATCTCCCAAGTAGGGAATACCGCCCTGGGGCCTCTCCCGCTCCCCATGCGCGGGCCGCTGGGAATGTTAGCGGTGCTCACTCTGCAACCGAACCGGGCGCTGCTCGCGGCTGCTCGTGGCGGCTGCTCGCGGCGGCGGTGCTCGCTCTGCAACCGAACCGGGCGCTGCTCGCGGCGGCTGCTTGCGGCGGCGGTGCTCGCTCTGCAACCGAACCGGGCGCTGCTCGCGGCGGCGGCTCGCGGCTCCCGAGTATGGGCTGACTCACCACCACCACAGGCGCACTTCCTCGCGGCTTGAATGAACGTCCCTGCGGTAGCTTCCTCCACACCCTCGTCTCCCAGATCCAAGTGATAACAGTCCTTTCGCTTTCAGTTTGTGTGGAACTCCGGAATGCTCTGAAGATAAATTTTCCTGTTTCTAGTTGATAAATTTGTTGTGATTTTGGGGAGATCTGTCGGACGCGCTGCTCACGGCGCCATTTTCGTGACGTCACTCCGAGTGACAATAAAATCTTTAAAATAAATAATTTCCATAAAAGAAAAGAAAGATGGATTTGTGGAGGTATAAGGCACCTCCCATCTTCTTGAGCTGGGTCTTCTAGATCAACAAATCTTTCCTTACTCCAAAATGACGTATTAAATATTGGCCCACAAACTATGAACAGATAACACTTGCAGGTGATAAATCACAGCATTTCAATTCTAGTGTAGGGGAAAAAGGTGTATAAAAATTAGATAAATAGTCCCTGGCCGGTTGGCTTAGTGGTAGAGCGTCAGTTTGGCATGCGGAAGTCCCGGGTTTGATTCCTGGCCAGGGCACACAGGAGGGGCGCCCATCTGCTTTTCCACCCCTCCCCCTCTCCTTCCTCTCTGTCTTTCTCTTCCCCTCCTGCAGCCGAGGCTCCATTGGAGCAAAGATGGCCCGGGCACTGGGAATGGCTCCATGGCCTCTTCCTCAGGCGCTAGAGTGGCTCTGGTCGCAACAGAGCGACACCCCGGATGGGCAAAGCATCGCCCCGTGGTGGGCAAAGCATCGCCCCGTGGTGGGCGTGCCGGGTGGATCCTGGTCGGATGCATGCGGGAGTCTGTCTGACTGCCTCCCCGTTTCCAGCTTCAGAAAAATAAAATAAAAAAATTAGATAAAGAATTTGCCAATGGTGCTCACAGCTGCTGCTGCACAGCTATCACTCTTAAGGCCAGTGCCTCTAGGTCACAGAGCTCCAACGGGGTTGGGGGCAGGAGAGAGTAAAAAGTCTATACCATGGCTGGTACAAAGCACACTGCTCACAAATCAACCAGTGGTAAAGCACTGAGGAAGCAACTGGCGACCAGAGCCACTCTCAAGAATGTGCCCTTCAATGGAGGGGTGAAGAAACATTATTTCAGGCCTGGTGCTGTGGCACTTTGTGAAATTAGACACAATAGCTCAGGACTTCAGATCTGTGCTTCCAGAGTGCAGCTATTGGTGCTTTGCATGAGGCAAGTGAAGCCTATTTGGTTGGCCTTTTTGAAGACACCAACCTGTGTGCAATTCATGCTAAACATGTAACAATGATAACAAAAGACACCCAGTTAGGATGGATATTTAATCATGGAGAACATGCTTAAATATTCACTGTGGTGGGAAACATACTCTTTTATTTAAAGAGGCAGGAGACAGGAACATTGAGCTGTTCCTGTATGTGCCCTGACTGTGGATGAAACCGTCAACCTCCATGCTTTGGCATGACACTCCAACCAACTAAGCTGTCGAGCCAGGGTGGGAAACGTGTTCTTTTTTTGTGTGTGACAGAGACAGAGAGAGAGACAGAGAGAGAGACAGAGAGAGGGAAAGATAGGGACAGACAGACAGGAAGGGAGAGAGATGAGAAGCATCAATTCTTTGTTGCGGCATCTTAGTTGTTCATTGATAGCTTTCTCATATGTGCCTTGACCAGGGGGCTACAACAGAGTGAGTGACCCCTTGCTCAAGCCAGCGACTTCGGGTTCAAGCTGGTGAGCTGTGCTCATACCAGATGAGCCTGCACTCAAGCCTGATCAGGTGGTAGGCAGTTAGACAGACATGAGCAGAGCAAAGATGATAGGCCAGGTATGGAAGGTGCCTAGTAATGAGCAAGACTGAGAAAACAAGGACTTTGGCCTCCACGGTGACTTTTCCTCCCCTAGTATATTGCTGGTCATGCCCTTTAGGCCCCCCGACCTTTCATATCACTGGTCAGGCTGAGACAGGCTAATAAACTTAACAGTGGTTGACAAACTCATTAGTCAACAGAGCCAAATATCAACAGTACAACAGTTGAAATTTCTTTTGAGAGCCAAATTTTTTGAACTTAAACTATAGGTAGGTAATTCCTTATTGAGGTAGCACCCACACGTGGTATTTTGTGGAAGAGCCACACTCAAGGGGCCAAAGAGCTGCATGTGGCTCATGAGCTGTGGTTTGCCAACCACTGAACTAGGGTAAGTGGAATAGGGAAACCAAGACAATAGTTAAATAGGCAAGCAGTTTACAGCCATCTACATAGTAAATTGCAAAATCCTATCTTGCCTAACCAAGGACACTTAAAGAGTAAATGGTTTACATAAATGGTTTTCAACCTTTTCATACTTGGAGACCGATGATAATAGAATTATTTTGGGGACTGCTAAGGCCGAAATACCCCTGAGAGTAAGTGAATTCAACCAATTGAAAAACCAATTGGGTCTATAATCTTTGCACATCAGGGTGGTTAACTCTTTCATGGACAGGCCATTGAATCACTTTCTGGCTTAAATCACCTACACAGGGAGAGACTAGAAATCCAATAGTGCCACTTGTGCCAACCACACCCAAAGACAGATGAACTTAAGGGAATAAATTTCATTTTGGCACATCAGCATAAAGCTGGTGAATATTCTATTCAGAGGTCCCAAGACCTTCCCTAAACTCCTAGCCTTTAACACTCTCAAGATGTAGGACCCAAGGCAGGCTCTCCCAGGAGCATGCCCCTGCCTTTCTTCTCTCTCAGGTGTGCACCTCCTATACTCTAAAGGTCCTCATAGACTTGCAACCTGGGGAGCAATGGGCAGTGGCAGCTCATTCTAGTCTAACCCCTGTGAGCCTGTCTCCAAGACCCCCTTTTCTCTCACTTTTCAGTGAGCTAAAGCAGTCCTGCTCATCTCACTTTCCTGCAACATTCCTAGAGAGCCAAAGCAACCCTGCCTAGGCTGTTTTGTTGCTTCCATCCTAAGCCCGTCCTTGTTTCACTGTCCCAAGCTTTAATAAATATACTCTCAAAATCACCTGTACTCATGTTGTGACATCTTTCCTGCATGAAGTCAAGAACCCACACACTACTGGCTGGCCTGAGGCAGCCAGGCCCGGTTCCTGTCCAGTCACAATGTGATTTGGACCCTCCCTGGAATATTGCTTGTCATGTGGGTTAGACCCCCTTAGAGAGGGAACAGACAAGGAGGGGCAGAGACTATCCCTTAAGCATTAAGCCCCTAGGACAGTGAGGTTATGACCTGGATCAGATAAACTTAGGCCTCAGTTGAGTTTCAGCTCCAGGCTCAGAAAAGCAGCAAAACCAGACAAGTGACACCATGGCTGGCATCAGGACCAACTGCATTGACTAGTGACTCCTGCTCTGGTGCCAACCAATCAGTAGAGACCATGGCCCTGAAAGGACAAACCTGGAAAGCTGATGAATATTCTGTAAGGATCCTCCCCTGAGACCTCCAGATAAATACCCTCATGACAGAGGACCCAGTGTGGCTCTATGGAGCATACCCATGTCTTTTCCTACCCTCTTACCCCAGGTCCATTTCCTTACCTCTTTCTCTTCAGCTCCAAGGGCCTTTCTTTTGCTTTTGAAACTTTTTCCTGAGCCCATTTCTTCTACAGTTCACTTTTACCTCTGTGACTTTCTAAATGAACTTTCCCTTACAGTTTGAGTCTTGCCTCTGAATTCTTTCTTGGCCAGAACTCAAGTACTGTAATGAAGTTGCTGAACCAAGGTCTGGTCTGAATCCACTGGTCTAACTAACATCTGGTGCTGTTTCACCACCAACAATAGGACCCAGTTTGCACTAGACTGAATAAATCCTAGGGTTTAAGTGGTGAACAGATTAAATAGACATGGAAAAATGTCCAGGATCTGAGTAAATTCTGGGAACAAGACCCATAATGATTTGAGTACCTGTCAATGAAGCCCACCAACCATCTATATATTCTACCCAGGCCTTTCTCCCTCCCTCCCTTCCTTCCTTCCTTCCTTCCTTCCTTCCTTCCTTCCTTCCTTCCTTCCTCCCTTCCTCCCTTCCTCCCTTCCTCCCTTCCTCCCTCCCTTCCTTCTTTCCTTTCTTTCTCTCTCTCTCTTTCTTCTTCTTTTTTCCTCAGAGACAGAGACAGAGAAAGGGACAGATAGGGAGAGACAGACAGACAGGAAGGGATAGAGATGAGAAGCACCAATTCTTCATTGCGGCACCTTAGTTGTTCATTGATTGCTTTCTCATATGTGCCTTGACTAGGGGGCTACAGCAGACCGAGTGACCCCTTGCTCAAGCCAGCGACCTTGGGCTCAAGCTGGTGAGCTTTGCTCAAACCAGATGAGCCTATGCTCAAGCTGGCGACCTTGGGGTTTCGAACCTGGGTCCTCCATGTCCCAGTCTATGTTCTATCCATTGCGCCACCACCTGGTCAGGCCTCTTTTTCTTTAAAAAAAAAAAAATTTTTTTTTTTTGAGTATTGTTTACTCTTTGGAGAAAAGGTTTGTAATAAAAGTGGAGGTGAATTTAGTACAAGAAATAACACAACAATGTATTATTAACAGAGATGAAAGGCAAAAAGAATCCCTTAGGCACAGAGTGAAACCAGATACCATAACAATTGTGCAGCAGACATGGTGAACAAACAGGCCAAATCAGAAAGTCAGAATACTTTGGAAGAGGCTGCTTCAGAAAAATAAAAATGACACAATACTTAAAGGGTTTAAAAGTACCCACTAGAGCTTTAGACAGCTGGTAAAGAGTTTGAATTAGTGATAAGAACTTGGAAAACCAAACAGAAAAATCAAGATAATCCATCATGGAGGGAACATAAATTGTGCAAGAAAAAATATTGTTCCTCAAACAGGAGTTAGCAAAATATGGCTCCCAAATCCCCCTGCTACCTCTTTTGTACAGTTTTCAAGCTAAGAATAGTTTTTACATGGTTGAAAAAAGTCAAAAGAATATTTCATAATACATGAGCTTCAAATTTTATGTTTATAATGTTTTTTTTGGTTTATTTTTGTGTTGTTTTTTTTACAGAGACAGAGAAAGAGTAGAGAGAGGAATAGACAGGGACAGACAGGAAACGGAGAGATGAGAAGCATCAATCATTAGTTTTTCTTTGCGCGTTGCAACACCTTAGTTGTTCATTGATTGCTTTCTCATATGTGCCTTGAAGGCCGCGGGCCTTCAGCAGACTGAGTAACCCCTTGCTCGAGCCAGCGACCTTGGGTCCAATCTGGTAAGCTTTTGCTTAAACCAAATGAGCCCTTGCTCAAGCTGGCGACCTCGGGGTCTCGAACCTGGGTCTTTCTGATCCCAGTCCAACGCTCTATTCACTGCACCACAGCCCGGTCAGGCTGTTTATAATGTTTTATTGGAACACTGCCACCTCATTCATTTATGTACTGATAGTGGCTACTTGAGTGCAATGGTCGAGTTGAATATTTGCAATGAGATAATCTGGACCACAAAGCCTATCTGTCCATTACTGAAAAATTTGCTAACTTGAAGTTTTTCCCCCCCTCCTAACATGGTCATTGTTGAAAACTCAAACTATGGATAAGTGAAGAGAATATAAATAATCTATAACCTCATAGTCTCACTATCCCAAGAAAACCATTATAAATAGTTTGGTATATATACTTCCAGGTTTTTATCTGTGTGTGTGTGTGTGTGTGTGTGTGTGTGTGTGAGAGAGAGAGAGAGAGAGAGAAATGGCATTATACTGTAGTTTTAGAAAATACTCATTAACATGTTATTAACATATTTTCATGTGATTAATATTTTTCTTCAATATTACTTAAATTATTGATTGTATGTTATTTCCTTATATGACTGTCATTCTGTTTTTAAGACTTGTGGACCATTTACAGTACTTTTTAATTTTCTTCTATTATAAACTTTGTTTTAATAACATTACTTATTGGTAAATATTTATAAACATCTATATTTTTCCTTAGGGTTAGTTATTGTAAGTAGAAATATTAGGTCAAATAGAGTGCACATTTTTTTTTTCATTTTAAAATGAAGTATGAATTTATATTTTTGATTAAATATTTCTCATAACATTTTTCTGGTAAATATTTTAGAGTACTAAAAATTACTTTAACATCCCTGACCAGTAGGTGGCACAGTGGATAGAGCATCAGCCTGGGACACAGACGACCCAGGTTCAAAACCCCAAGGTCACCAGCTTCAGCACGGACTCATCCAGCTTGAGCACGGGCTCACCAGCTTGAGCCCTAGTTTGCTGGCTTGGGCAAGGAAGGGGTCACTGGCTGGCTGGAGCCCTGGGGCCAAGGCACATAAGAGAAAGCAATCAATGAACAACTATGGTGCTGCAGTGAAGAATTGATGCTTCTCATTTCTCTCCCTTCCAGTCTGTCTGTCTGTCTGTCTCTCTCTCTCTCTCTCGCTAAAAAAAAAAAAAAATTACACTAACATGTACAAGTTAAAGAATAACAAAATGAATACCAGTGTATTCACTACTGGCTTAAGAAATAAAAGCTAACTTTTTTTAAAGGGGGCTAAAGCTGGGTTTCTATTTGACAAAGATGCACAGTATGTTCTTTAAAAAAAATTCGTTACATACTTTCTGGAACCCAAACTCCTATCCAGACCACTAGTCATGGAGACCATAAGCTAAATATAACGATTCACATACAGAACGGGGCTTATTCACTATCTGCCTGTGGACAGTTGGTGTGTAGGAGTGCAGGTTGAGCGCCGGCCCCGCTGGCCACTTTGAAAGCGACCCACCACAGAGGAGGCCAAGCCATTGGGCTGCCTCCCCCTTGATGTGCGGGGCAGGGGAGCTTGTTCCACTGTTGAGAGGCAGGGCGAGGGCTGCTGGATCTCCAGGTTTTTTCTGGTAGTGAGTCCGGCAGCCCTACTGACCCTGATACCATGCAGGAGGAGAGCTGGAGGTTTTCCCCATTGGCCAACATGGTGCAGGGGAGGTGTCTTACACTGAGATTGCTAAAGGCTAGAAAGATAAATGGAAAGGGTCCCGACTGCCCAAAAAAGGAGCAAGATAATTGGATGGGGAAAAAAAGCCCATTCCTCCCTATTCTTATAAGAACTTCCCTGGCTGGATTGCTCAGTTGGTTAGAATGGTTGTCCCTGCCCACAAAGGTTGTGGGTTGCATCCCAGGTCAAGGCACATACAGGAGCAGATCAATATTTCTCTCTCTCTCTCTCTCTCTCCATATATATGTGTACGTGTGTGTGTGTGTGTGTGTGTGTGTGTGTGTGTATATATATATATATATTTACAGCTAGTGCTCGACTTACAACCAGGATTGCTTCCAACAGACCGGTCATAACATGATTTGGTAGTAAGTTGAGTAGGCTATATGTACAGTACTGTGAAATGATGTTACAAAAATCTTTAAGTCAAAGACAAAGACAATTTCCTCTTGGTAGACATCTTGGGAGGGGTTTGATGAAAAATGTCCAAGACACAAAACACAAATTGCTGTACTGAGTCTGGGATAACAGTTGAAATGGTGAACGTAGAGATGGTAGTGCTGCTGGAAGCTGGTCCACACTGTCCTATGCCCAGCTGGGCAACGCTTGTGCTGCCAGACGCGGAGCAGTCGTGGCTAGTGATTGTGGCCGTAAAGTCGAATGGTCGTAAGTTGCACAGGTCATAAGTCGATCAATACCTGTGTGAGTGTGTGTGTGTGTGTGTGTGTATCGTTTCTTCTATCTAAAATTAATAAATTTAAAAAATTTAAGAACCAAGGGCTTGAGCAAGAAGATGAGATGTTCTTTGAGATGAGAGTCCACCATTCTCCCAGGTCATGGCACCTAAATAAAACTCTTTTCTTTTGCAACAGCATTTGTCTCATGAGTTTGGCTTTTGTTGTGGCAGGCAGGCACAGGGGTACCTGCCTTTCGGTTACGCTATGTTGTAAGCCCTCCTTGGAATCCTGAACTTAAGAGAGAACTTCAGCTAGTGTGACACAACTATGACCTCACACAATTCTGAGAGAGCTTCTGCTGAAGGGCTGACTTTTAAATATTAAAAACATAAGAATGTAACCAAAATATTTTTCTGGTAGTTTTAGTTGTAATTGATTAGTTTGAGGTTTTTTCTTTTGTTTTAGAGCAAGTCAGCAAAATAAAATTCCAGTTTATGTTAGACAACATTGTTTCACACATACATTGAACAGGCCAAAAATAAATAAATAAACAGCAACTTCATAGACAAAAAAGAAAAGGAAAATAGAAACCCTTTATCTTTGGCCTTTTAACCATCTCATACAAACTACTTATAGTACAGCTAAGCACATAAACAAAAAGTTACTGGAATGACTGAAATAAGAGTGTTTTGTTGTTTTTGCTTTTTTTTTTTTTACAAGGTTCCTCCCCCCCTCCTTTGAGATTATAATGAGCATAGTCACACCATAGGTAAAGTCAGAAGTAGAACAGAGGCTGTTCCAAAGGCTGGTTTGGTCATCCTGACATTATTAAAAATAGCTGACCCCTAACAATATCTACAAAAATACAAAATGTGTCCCTGGCCAGTTGGCTCAGCAGTAGAGTGTCTGCCTGGTGTGTGGAAGTCCTGGGTTCGATTCCCAGCCAGTCCCAGCACCCATCTGCTTCTCCACCCTTCCCCCTCTCCTTCCTCTCTATCTCTCTCATCCCCTCCCGCAGCCAAGGCTCCATTGGAGCAAAGTTGGCCCGGGCACTGAGGATGGCTCCATGGCCTCCACCTCAGGCATGAGAATGGTTCCAGCCACAACGGAGCAATGCCCCAGATGGGCAGACATTGCCCCCTGATGGGCATGCCAGGTGGATCCCGGTCAGGTGCATGCGGGAATCTGTCTGACTGCCTCCCCGCTTCTAACTTTGGAAAAATACAAAAAAAATTAAAGATATATATATATGTATGTGTGTGTGTGTGTGTGTGTGTATAATGTAAATAAAAAATACAAATTTTCCTTTTTTTTGCTAGAGAGAGAGAGAGAGAGAGACAGGAACAGACCTTGGGAGATGAGAAGAATCAATTCTTTGTTGCGGCACTTTAGTTATTTATTGATTGCTTTCTCATATGTGCCTTGACCATGGGGACTCCTGCCGAACCAGTGACCCCTTGCTCCAGCCAGCACCCTTAAGCTTCAAACCATTGACCTTTGGGCCCAAGTGAGTGGCCATAGGTTCATGTCTATGATCCCATCTTCAAGCTGGTAAGCCCACACTTAAGCCAGCGAACTGGGAGTTTTGAACCTGGGTCCCTCAGTGTCCCAGGCTGACACTCTATCCACTGTGCCACCAACTGGTCAAGCCGCCCTTCCTCCTCTTTGTCCTCCCTTCCTTTCTTTCATGAGAGGAGGGGAGATAGACAGACTCCGGCACTGACCGGGACCCACCCAGTAACCACCGTCTGGGTCCAATGCTCTGCCCATCTGAGGCCATGCTCACAACTGAGCTATCCTCAGCACTTGAGCCTGATGCTCAGACCAATCAAGTCACTGGCTGCCAGAGGGGAACAGGGAGAGAAGCGAGAGAGGAGGGGAAGAGAAGCAGATGGTCGCTTCTCATATATGCCCTGATGGGGGATCAAACCTAGGACGTCCGCTCTTCCACTGAGACAACTGACCAACGCTCTTCTACTGAGCCAACTGGCCAGGGCCACAAATTTTCCTTTTTAAAGTATTTTTATTTTAGAGAGAGAGAGAGAGACAGGATAGAAGAGAAATGATCAACTCGTAGTTGCAGCACTTTAGCTGTTCACTAATTGCTTCTCATACGTGCCTTAATGGGGGAGGCCTCCAGGTGAGCCAGTGACCCCTAGTTCAAGCCAGTGACCTTGGGGCTCAAGCTAGCAACCTTTGGGCTTAAGTGGGAGACCTCAGGATTTTGAACCTCGGTCCTCAGTGTCCCAGGTCCCTGCTCTATCCAATGCCCCACCACCAGGTCAGGCCCTTTTGAAAGTACTTTTAAGAAAAATATGCAAGGTCTTGGAAGTTTTGTTTTTTTCCTTTTCCCTGTGGCAAATTCACATGGTGGTCTGGCTTGGGTGGTGGAGAGTGTGTCATCTGTGGGTGGATGGGACTCTCCCTCCAAGGTGACCTATTAGATTCTGAGGCAGGAAGTGGAGGGTGAACAGGTCACTGGGGTCTTTTTCTTTTCCTTTTTCTTTTGCTGTCTAGTCATTCTCATTGGTCTTCTTGTGTCCACATCATCATCCTTATTATTCAGCTGCCCCATTGCTTGTAGCTACCTCAGCTTCATTTACATTTCCTTCCTCTTCCTCAGCATCATCTTCTTTCTCCTCCTTTTCCTCCTCCTCTTTCCCTCCTTCTTCCTCTTCTTCTGCCTCATTGTCAGCTTTCTGCTCCCCATTTTCATTAGTGTTCCCATTAGCAGGTGTGTCTCTTTTATTCTCTAACACCTGCACAACTTCCTTCTTTTTTAAGCCCTTGGTGGTGATCTCGGACCTGGTGTCCATGGCTCCATCTAACATGGTGGGGTACTCCAGTGATCCAATGCAGCAGATAAAAAAAAAAAAGAAGTGAGAATTCGAGGACTCTGGCAAGAAAGCTGCGGGAGTCTGTGGTGGAGGTGGCTGTCCCAAGTGGAGAAATGGACACAGAAACAATACAAAGATAGTTTTTCAGAGCAACCAGTGGGTGCTTTTTCTCATTTTTGACAATTAATTTAGTCTCTGCATTTTTTTAAGACTTATGAATTTATGCTTCATTGCATGGATGGCAAAATGGCATTTATATGACAGGAATGTGAAAGCTGACAATCTTTTTTTATTTTATTGATTTTAGACAGAGGGGAAGAGAGAAACATCAATTTGTTGATCCACTTATTTATGCAATCATTGGTTGATTCTTGTATGTGCCCTGACCAAGTTAGAACTGGCAACCTTGGCATATTGGATCACGCTCTAATCAACTGAGTTACCTGTCACAAACAAGTGTTTTTCTGTCACATACATTTAAATATACAGTGGTACCTTGAGAAACGAGCAGACAAACATACTTTTTAAAAGATACAAGCTGTGACTTGGTTCGTGTTTTTGTTCAAGATCTCAGCAAAATTCCGAGATACGAGTTGTGATTCAGGAAGCTGCTGCTAGTTGGCACGTTGGTGCATAGGTCCAGTACCGGCAGCACAACACCAGCATCTCATTCTCACGTGTTACCCGCAGAATCAAGTCGAATCTTGTGTACTGTACTCATTCTTGCATAATTTTTGCATTTTTTTACTAACTTTTTTTGTGTGCTATCATGGGGTCGAAGAAAGTGAGGGTAAAGGACAGTGGTAAGAAGAAGAAGAGAATGATGTCGCTAGAAGTAAAGAAAGAAATGATAGAAAAACATGAGCGTGGTGTACAAGTGATTGAACTGGCAAGGCTGTACAACCGCAATACATCTACAATTTGTACCATCCTTAAACAAAAGGATGCCATAAAAAGTGCAAATCCAGCAAAAGAAACTACAATTCTGTCCTAATTAAGGACAAATATCCATGGGTGAAAGAGAAAGAGCTGGCAGGAGATACAGTGACAGAGACTGTAATATGCGAAAAGGCGTGTATTATTTACATTGACTTGAAGAAGGAAAAACCACTGGCCCTGGCCGGTTGGCTCAGTGGTAGAGCGTCAGCCTGGCGTGCAGAAGTCCCAGGTTCGATTCCCGGCCAGGGCACACAGGAGAGGCGCCCATCTGCTTCTCCACCCCTCCCCCTCTCCTTCCTCTCTGTCTCTCTCTTCCCCTCCCGCAGCCGAGGCTCCACTGGAGCAAAGATGGCCGGGCGCTGGGGATGGCTCCTCGGCCTCTGCCCCAGGCGCTAGAGTGGCTCTGGTCACAACAGAGCGATGCCCCGGAGGGGCAGAGCATCGCCCCCTAGTGGGCAGAGCGTCACCCCCTGGTGGGCGTGCCGGGTGGATCCCGGTCGGGCGCATGCGGGAGTCTGTCTGACTGTATCTCCCCATTTCCGGCTTCAGAAAAATACAGGAAAAACAAACAAACAAACAAACAAAAGAAAAACCACAAACCTCAAAAAAGGCAGCAGAAGATACATTTAAGGCCAGTCATGGCAGGTTTGAAAATTTCAAGAAGAGATCTGGCATCCACTCGGTGGCGAGGCATGAAACTGCGAGTGCTGACGTTAAGGAAGCTGAGGGGTACATCACATATTTTGCTGCGCTTATCGCAAAGGAAGGCTACATCCCCCAACAAGTGTTGAATTGTGATGAAACAGGATTGTTTTGGAAAAAAATGCCCCGGAGGACTTTCATCACCACAGAGGAAAAGAAGCTGCCAGGCCAAAGACCCATGAAGGACCGTATGACCCTTGCATTGTGTGTAAATGCTAGCGGTGACTGTAAAGTAAAGCCACTGCTAGTGTATCATTCCGAAAATCCTCAAGCCTTTAAGACTCACAAGGTTCTTAAAGAAAAACTGCAGGTTATGTGGCGCACCAATGCTAGGGCATGGATTACGCGGCAGTTTTTTATTGAATGGGTAAATCTCGTCTTTGGTCCTGCAGTGAAGAAATATCTTCAAGAAAATAAACTCCTGATGAAAGCATTACTAATCCTTGATAATGCTCTAGCCCACCCACCTAGTATTGAAGATGACATTCTCGATGAGTTCAAATTCATGAAAGTCCTCTACCTCTCACCCAATACAACTTCAATCTTGCAACCTATGGATCAGCAAGTCATTTCCAACTTTAAAAAGCTTTACACAAAGCATTTGTTCCGCTGCTGCTTTGAGGTGACAGAGAATACAATTCTAACACTTCAAGAGTTTTGGAAAGATCGTTACAACATTGTGATATGTTTACGCATTATTGACTTGGCATGGCAAGAGGTTACAAGAAGAACCTTGAACTCAGCATGGAAAAAGTTATGGCCTGATGTTGTTGCAGACAGGGACTTTGAAGGATTCGAACCAGAGACCGAGACTGAGGTAGAAGTGTTGGGGGAGATTGTGTCCCTCGGAAAGTCGATGGGTCTGGAGGTAGATGAGGGTGACATAAACGAGCTCGTCAAGGAACATGAGGAGGAACTCTCAACTGAGGAGTTGAAGGAGTGACAGATGATGCAACATACGGAGCTTCTGCAAGAGATTAGTAGTGAGGAGAAGGTAGAGTCGGAGGAAGTGATTTCTACAAGTGAAATTAAAGACATGCTGGCAATGTGGGAGAAGCTTTCAGGTTTCATTGAAAAGGAACACCCAGCCTGACCAGACGGTGGCGCAATGGATAGAGCATCGGACTGGGATGCAGATGACCCAGGTTCGAGACCCCGAGGTCGCCAGCTTGAGCATGGGCTCATCCGGTTTGAGCAAAAGCTCACCAGCTTGGACCCAAGGTCGCTGGCTTGAGCAAGGGGTTACTCGGTCTGCTGAAGGCCCATGGTCAAGGCACATATGAGAAAGCAATCAATGAACAACTAAGGTGTTGCAACGCAAAACTGATGATTGATGCTTCTCATCTCTCTCCGTTCCTGTCTGTCTATCCCTCTTTCTGACTCTCTCTCTGTAAAAAAAAAAAAAGAAAGAAAGAAAGAAAGGGAGAAAGAAACACCCAGAAAAAGTTTCAACTGGTTGTGCTTCAGCACTCTTTTTTTAAGTTTTTTCTTTTTTCTTTTTTCTTTACAGAGACAGAGAGAGAGAGAGAGATAGAGAGAGAGAGAGATAGGGACAGACAGACAGAAACTGAGAGAGATGAGAAGCATCAATCATCAGTTTTTCATTGTGTCACCTTAGTTGTTCATTGATTGCTTTCTCATATGTGCCTTGACCGCGGGCCTTCAGCAGACCGAGTAACCCCTTGCTTGAGCCAGCGACCTTGGGTCCAAGCTGGTGAGCTTTTATGCTCAAGCCAGATGACCCTGCGCTCAAGCTGGTGACCTCAGGGTCTCGAACCTGGGTCCTCGGCATCCCAGTCCAATGCTCTATCCACTGCACCACCACCTGGTCAGGATTCTTCAGCACTTTTTTTTTTTTTTTTTTTTTTTTTTTCTGAAGCTGGAAACGGGGAGAGACAGTCAGACAGACTCCCGCATGTGCCCAACCAGGATCCACCCAGCACGCCCACCAGGGGTGACGCTCTGCCCACCAGGGGGCGATGCTCTGCCCCTCCGAGGCGTCGCTCTGCCACGACCAGAGCCACTCTAGCGCCTGGGGCAGAGGCCAAGGAGCCATCCCTAGCGCCCGGGCCATCTTTGCTCCAATGGAGCCTTGGCTGCGGGAGGGAAAGAGAGAGACAGAGAGGAAGGAGGGGTAGGGGGTGGAGAAGCAAATGGGCGCTTCTCCTGTGTGCCCTGGCCGGGAATCGAACCCGGGTCCCCCGCACGCCAGGCCGACGCTCTACCACTGAGCCAACCGGCCAGGGCCTCTTCAGCACTTTTTAATGACTTTTTTGTCACATTTCTGTAACATTTTAAAAGGCAGGCAAAAGCAAACCTTTTGGGTAGATTTTTATTCAAAAGTCGTGCAAGTGAAAGTGCAGAAAGTGCAGCCAAAAAGGCAAAAACAGGTGATGATTAAATGAAAAATACGTAATGTTAAGCTTAGGTTAAGTTTAAAGTTAAGAAAGTGCATTTTTTTACAATTAAGTTTTTGTGGTTTCATTTTAAGTAAAGAAAGTGCAGGGTTTTTTGCCTGACCTGGTGGTGGTGCAGTGGATAGAGCTTCGGACTGGGATGCAGAAGGACCCAGGTTCGAGACCCCGAGGTCGCCAGCTTGAGTGCGGGCTCATCTGGTTTGAGCACGGCTCACCAGCTTGGACCCAAGGTCGCTGGCTCCAGCAAGGGGTTGCTCGGTCTGCTGAAGGCCCGCGGTCAAGGCACATGTGAGAAAGCAATCAACGAACAACTAAGGTGTTGCAACGCGCAATGAAAAACTAATAATTGATGCTTCTCATCTCTCTTCGTTCCTGTCTGTCTGTCCCTGACTATCCCTCTCTCTGACTCACTCTGTCTCTGTAAAAAATAAATAAAATTTAAAAAAAGAAAGTGCAGTTTTAGTTTACACTGAGTGTTAAGAAAATGCAGTTTTAGTTGATGTGTCTACAGTGTCTACATCCCTTCCTCCCTCCTCCTCCGCCATTCACCTCCGTTAGCCACACTCACCTGTCTCCAAGGTAAGAAAACACTACTAAATAACACTTTTTTCTTTTATATATATTGTTATGCATTGGTAAAGTATACATGTGTTTCTTAATTAAAAACATATTTTTTCATAATTTAGGATGGTTTGGGGATGTTTCACAGGGCTGGAATGGATTAAATCTATTTCAGTTATTTTAAATGGGAGAAATTTGTTTGATATACGAGTTGACTGACTGACAGGCTTGGTTACAGAACGAATTAAACTCTTATCTCAAGGTACCACTGTATGTAAACAATGGATTTGATATTATCCATACTTGCCTTGACTGACTCATTCCAAAGTGGCTATATGGTAATTTCAGTTATATATGGAATCTGAAGAACAAAATAAATAGACAAAACAGACTTATAGATACAGTGAGCAAACTGAGGTTTGCCAGATAGGAGGAGGTTGGGAGATGGGTGTAAAAGGTGAAGGGAGTAAGAAGTCATCAGAATATAAGGTACAGCATAGGAAATGTGGTTAATAATATTGTAATAGCCTGACCAGGCCGTGGCACAGTGGATAGAGTGTCAGACTGGGATGTGGAGGACCCAGGTTTGAGACCCTGAGGCCGCCAGCTTGAGTGCAGGTTCATCTGGTTTGAGCAAAGCTCACCAGCTTGGACCCATGTCACGGTCCAGCCATGATGAGTTTATTACGGGGTCTTTGAACAGGAAAAGTTATGGAATTAAATAAATGATAGACAGAGACTTAAAGATATATACATATAGATGGGTTTGAGAGGATGGCACGGAGAATAGTCTCTACTGTTCCTCAGCTGTAACATGGCTGCTCCCAAAGCACATGAGTTTTCATTCAGGGAAAAAATGTGGTCCATTAGCAATTTAATTATTTTTAAGACAACTCAAAGACAACCCTCACCATACCATTTAAATCTAACTTTACACCAATAAGAAACTAGCTTTCAGCCCTGGCCGGTTGGCTCAGTGGTAGAGCGTCAGCCTGGCGTGCAGAAGTCCTGGGTTCGATTCCCGGCCAGGGCACACAGGAGAAGCGCCCACCTGCTTCTCCACCCTTCCCCCTCTCCTTCCTCTCTGTCTCTCTCTTCCCCTCCCACAGCCGAGGCTCCATTGGAGCAAAGATGGCCCGGGCGCTGGGGATGGCTCCTTGGCCTCTGCCCCAGGCGCTAGAGTGGCTCTGGTCGCAAAAGAGCAACTCCCCAGAGGGGCAGAGCATCGCCCCCTGGTGAGCAGAGCTACGCCCCTGGTGGGAGTGCCAGGTGGATCCCTGTCAGCGCATGTGGGAGTCTGTCTGACTGTCTCTCCCCGTTTCCAGCTTCAGAAAAATACAAAAAACAAACAAACAAACAAAAAAAGAAACTAGCTTTCAGCCTCTTCTGGAGAACATGGGTAGGACAAGTGAGAATTAGGTATAGCTTTTTGTTAACTTAGTCAGGTGAGGTTGGGGGTTGGGCCCAGCACCTCTGTCCCCTAAATATATTCCAATTAGAAAAATACTCTATTTATTTATTCGATCCCCAACAGACCCAAGGTCGCTGGCTTGAGCAAAGGGTTACTTGGTCTGCTGTAGCCCCACGGTCAAGGCACATATGAGAAAGCAATCAATGAACAACTAAAGTGCCACAACAAATATTGATGCTTCTTACCTTTCTCCCTTCCTGTCTTTCTATCCCTATCTATCCCTCTCTCTGATTCTCTCTCTTTCTCTGTCAAAATAATAATAATAATAATAATAATAATAATAATATTATAATAACTATGTATGGTGCCAGATCTTGCTCTCTTTATGGAATAACAAGAAATTTACCTTTCTCCTTTGACTATTAGGAACTGAAAGCCACTTTTTAATGCTGATTTGTAATTATTAGCTGGTCAAACCAGTATTTCCCTGAGAAGCACTAGCTATACTTAAATAAGTAACTTCCTGTTTCTACTCATTTTGAGCTCTGTGAGTGAGGTAGGTTGGTTACAATTCAGGTCTGAAATGCAGACTGCCGGCCTGTGTGACTTGAAACCATGTTTCTCTGTCCAAAATGTCTTTTTTATTTTTTTTTTAATGTGAGAAAGAGAGAAAGGGACAGACAAGGACAGATATGAGAAGCATCAACTCATAGTTGCAGCACCTTAGTTGTTCACTGATTGCTTTCTCATATGTGTGTGTGTGGGGGGGCTACAGCAGAGATAGTGACCCCTTGCTCAAGCTAGAGACCTTCCGGCTGAAGCCACTGACAATAGGGTCATGTCTATGATCCCACGCTCAAAACAGCGAGCCCGTGCCCAAGCCGATGACTTCCAGTTTCAAACCTGGGTACTTGTTCCAGTTCGACACTCGATCCACTATGCCATCGCCTGATCAGGCCATTTATTGCTTTCTCATACATTCCTTGACCAGGGGGCTCCAGCCAAGCCAGTGATCCCTTGCTCACGTCAGCGACCATGGGGGTACTGTCTGTGATCCCATGCTCAAGCTGGTGACCCGCGCTCAAGATAGATGAGCCACCCCAAGCCTGCAAGCTGGGGTTTCAAACCTGGGTCCTCAGAGTCCCAGGCTGATGCTCTATCCACTGCACCACTGGTCAGGCTTGTTCTTATTCTTGCCCTTGTTCTTGTTTTATAATTTAGCAGCTTGACCATAGTAATCCTGCTTTATTTCTTCACTCTTTTCCTAAGCGCGAATCTAATTCTTCTTTTGTGCCTGGCCCATAAGAAATACTTAAAATGTACTAAATGAACGGTATACACCGTTTTGAGATATTATGTAACCAAGACTATATGAAATCAGGTTTAGGAAAGAATGACTTTCACAAAGTATCCCTATTACATCTACCAAAAAACAACTATGGAAGTACGTTGTTAATAATTAGAAGGATCCAGAGTAAGCCAATTGTCACATTTGTATTGCAATTTAAAAAGCGTCCTCGTGCATACTTTGATTCTTACAACAACCCTGTGAAGTATGTGTGGGAGGTATTATTAACTCCGTTTTACTGGTTAGGAAACCGACTCACAGAGGTCAAGAATGACTAAGGCTTCCGCCTCCCGGAACCGGCTCCTTCCCTGCCACTCTCGACAACCGTGATTGGCGTTGGGTGTCTCGGTTTGCTTTCCGTCACCCTCACTGCTTAAGCAAACCGACCCCAGAGCTGCTGGCGGCCGCGAGGGGCAGGTGCCCCGGAAGGCGCAGGTGCCGGAACCGCGGTCCGGAGCGGCGCGGTAGGCTCCGCGACCGGAAGTGCAGAGGCGCAGCTCCTGCGGGCGCTGCGCGGTACCTACCCGGGCGAGCAGGAGCTGCGCCCGGGCGGGCTGTATGGCCGCAGTGCTGGTGTTCAGGGTGGTCGCGGGCCTGGCGGCCGCGGCGCTGGCAGCCGTACTCCTGGAACACTACGGCCTGGCCGGCCAGACCTCGCCGCTGCCCCAGCCCCGCGTACCCCGGAGATGGCACGCTACGCCTGGCCCTGGACCCGGCAATGTCTTCTGGGGTCTGCAGGTGACGCAGAAGGAGTCTGGCGGGGGGTGGGTGCTGAGCTGACACGACTTGGTGAGACGCCGGCAGTTTCCTCGGGGCCACGACCCGTGACTGTTTGGGTCCCAAACTCCAGGGGGGAGGGGGGGCTCGGTCCATCCCCTGGGTGGGTCCTTGATGCACTGCATCTTCGCCTTTTCCTAACCTCCAAGAGAGCTGGTGGGTCGCTCTGTCCGTGCTACCTCTTCCTCACTCAGGGATCTCTGTTTAATACCTGCTTTCGGTAGATATCCGACATTCACCTCAGCCGGTTTCACGATCCAGGAAGAGCTGTAGATTTAGAGAAGTTCTGTTCTGAAACTATTGACATCGTTCAACCAGCTCTCGTCCTAGCAACAGGTAGGGAGGATTTACGTGCTGTCTGTCGTGTTTTGTGGCCCGGAAGGTAGAATGCTAACCAGGGCTGCAGCTTTTCAATTTGGGGGACATGGGAAACACTTATTCCACAGCCCCAGGTGGCCCCTCCTCCTGTAGAGGAGGTAATACACTATAATTCTGTGATAACTGAGTTCCAGGCTAAAAGATCTGTCAAAGCAAGGTTATATTTTTATTAAAGCGGTAGGAACAGGACTCAGTGTTCTCATTTCAATGTCTGCTGAATTTGTATCTGTTTTTGTTGTTGCAGTCCTAAATTTGCAAGACACTTAGGGAAAGCCCTTTAACCACAAATCAAAAGTTATCTTTTTTAAAAAAATTATAAAACAAACTTTTCCATGTTCTTTACAGAGGTAGTTAATCTTATATTGTCAGTTGTTTGAGGCTTGAATAAATCAGGACACTTTTTTTCATCTCTTGGTACTTCTGTAACTTCAACCTCCTAACTGCTTGCTCCCAAACTGCTGGAGAAGAATAAGCTAAAAGAGCATCTGTCTTGTCCATTAGGGGTTTTATCTCACCACCTTACTGGAACACCTCTACTGGTATAATGGAGTAGCAGTCCTCATTTAATGAAAAACCTTGATATCAAGTGCCTGTCTAGTTTTCTAGAAAGTTTGATATTGCATTGTCCAAGCTACACCTTCCAGGTTGCTTTGTGCTGTAAAAGTCATACTTGGTCAGATTATATTGGTTGCCATAGAGATTAGGCACCAATCCAGACTGTTGAAATTTCTTACACACTGCTCACAAAAATTAGGGGATATTTCAAAATGAACATGAAGCTATAAAATATCCCCTAATTTTTGTGAGCAGTATTGTTTTCATTAGACTCTCATCCTTTATTTAAAAATATATTTTGGGTACCCATTTCTAATATAGGAGGTTAAATAGGCATTTGCTAACCTACAAAAAAAAACAAAGCCCTTGCTGAGAAAAATCTAGATGGCTTGTTTTGGACATAAATGGACTCATAAGTGGCTATGCTTACACATTGCTGCATACTTTAAGTATCTGTTCCTTGAATGTGCATTAAAAATAAATTGGACCTCCTCTGGTTTATTTTGCATTGTGATTCAGTTCTTATGTTAATCTGTAGGAGATCTGACAGATGCCAAAACAAAGGACCTGTTGGGATCCAGGCAGCAGGAGGTAGAGTGGCAAACTTACTATGGTATTCTGAAGAAGACAAAGGTCATGGAAAAAACCAAGTGGCTTGATGTGAAAGGAAATCATGGTAAGAGTCAAGACCCACATATAATTAAGACTGTATTTTTATTTCCTCCAGGAGCCTAGATTCTCCAATTTATATTGTGAAATTATAAAATGGGACACTGTAACATAGGTTTAGAGATACTGAAGGCCACAGCTCTGAAATATAACCATAATATGTGATTTTAAAACTTCAGATGTCACCGTTGGCCTTTAAGGGGAAAATTAGTATAGTCCTTTCTTCTTTACACAGAAGAAAAGCCTCTAGCAAAACCCATGCAGGTGACTGTTAAAAAAATACACATTTCTAGTTGAAAGAAGCCAAACCCAATTAGTCTATATATTGTATGATTCCAATTATATGGCATTCAAGAAAAGGCAAAACTATAGATAGATAACAGATTGCAGTTGTCAGGGTGAGGGATGGGGAGAGAGGTTGACTATAAAGAGGTATCATGGGAGAATTTTTGGGGGTAACTATTCTATATGTTGACTGTGGTGATACATTTATGACTGTACTTTTTAAAGCCCGTAGAACTGTAAAACCTACCATTTTAAACAGATAAATCTATCTGGTGAAATACACAGGTGTTGGTTTGATCAAAATGCCCTCACAGGCCCTGGCTGGTTGGCTCAGCAGTGGTGTCAGCCCAGCATGTGGAAGTCCCGAGTTCAATTCCCAGCCAGGGCACATAGAAGAAGCGCCCATCTGCTTCTCCACCCTTCCTCCTCTCCTTTCTCTCTCTCTCTATCTCTCTCTTCCCCTCCCACAGCCAAGGCTCCATTGGAGCAAAGTTGGCCCAGGTGCTGAGGATGGCTCCATGGCCTCCACCTCAGGCACTAGAATGGCTCCAATTGCAGTGGAGCAACGCCCCAGAGGAGCCAAGCATTGCCCCCAGTGGGCACACCGGGTGGATCCCGGTGGGGCGCCTGTGGGAGTCTGTCTGTCTGTCTGACAACCCCCCCCCCCCTCCGCCCATCCCCGCTTCTCACTTCAGGAAAAAAAAAATATCCTCCTATAGAACAACTAGTAAGTATAAATTGAAAATAGGATATCTGGCTTAACAACTTTCTTTTTTTTTTTTTTTTTTTGCATTTTTCTGAAGCTGGAAACAGGGAGAGACAGTCAGACAGACTCCCGCATGCGCCCGACCGGGATCCACCCGGCACGCCCACCAGGGGCGATGCTCTGTCCACCAGGGGGCGATGCTCTGCCCATCCTGGGCATCGCCATGTTGCGACCCTCCTGGGCGTCGCCATGTTGCGACCAGAGCCACTCTAGCGCCTGGGGCAGAGGCCACAGAGCCATCCCCAGCGCCTGGGCAATCTTTGCTCCAATGGAGCCTCGGCTGCGGGAGGGGAAGAGAGAGACAGAGAGGAAGGCGCCGCGGAGGGGTGGAGAAGCAAATGGGCGCTTCTCCTATGTGCCCTGGCCGGGAATCGAACCCGGGTCCTCCGCACGCTAGGCCGACGCTTTACCGCTGAGCCAACCGGCCAGGGCGGCTTAACAACTTTCTCTGCTATATTTCCCTTTTGTCCTGATCCTAATTAGTGGTACAGGTCAAATTATTTTGCAGTAAATTACAAATGTGTGCATTTTTTAGAAAGTTTTCCAAGCTAAGGTGCTGACTTATTTCAAGTAAGAAATAACAGAATCTTGTGTTTAAATAATTTAGATAGTCCTTTGCAGTTAATAATAATCTAATTGGGCTTGCATAGGCCTAAATGCTTATGGTATGGGTATATACACTTGCATATTGTGCTAAGATAACAGAAACTAATCTTTACTAAAATTTAACTGTAACAGTTTTTCTCTTAGCAACAGGATTACATATACATTAATTTTTGTTAAAGATTTTATTCATTGATTTTAGAGAGAAGATAGAGAAAGGCGGGGGAGGAGGGAGATAGGGGAAGCATCAACCTACAGCAGTTGCCCCTCATACATGCCTCAACCTGGCAAGCCCCAGGGCCCTGAACTGGCAACCTCAGCATTCCAGGTCAACACCCCAACCACTGTGCCACCACAGGTCAGGCTACATTAATATTTCTGTTGGCCTAAATTGGACTTACAGCTTAATTTCTAAGGTTATTAGAAATGTAGTGGATTCTTGTTAAGTCAAACAATTTTAGCTATTGCAGCCAGTCAAGCTCTATGAAATCAAGCTCTGTGTATTTCCAGATAAGTGAATCTTAACCCTTATCATTATATAATTCCTTTCTTACTGAATTTTCTTTAAGATTTAAGAAGAGAGGGGCCTTGGTGCTGTATTCAAAGTAATCTCCTGTTTAGAGGCACTTGGCATGGATCTATGTATCAGGCATGAATCCAGTCTTCGCTGGCTTCTGGAATGGCGTAACTGAAACAGCAGCAACAACTGTCTAATTTTGTAACTTCAAATTGCTGTATATTCTAAACAGTATATAAATCAAAGTATTTATTATTCTCCAGTGTACGAGGTGCCTTAAGTAAGTTTTCAGATAATCTAAATTCTATCTTCAAATTTTAAAAGTTATTGCCTGACCAGGCGGTGGTGCAGTGGACTGGGACACAGAGGACCCAGGTTTGAAACCTTGAGGTCCCCGGCTTGAGTGCGAGCTCATCCGGCTTGATCATGGGCTCACAAGCTTGAATCCAAGGTCACTGGCTTGAGCCCAGTGTTGCTGGTTTGAGCAAGGGGTCACTCGCTCTGCTGTAGCCCCCCTGGTTAAGGGACGTATGAGAAAGTAATCAATGAACAACTAAGGAGCCGTAACGAAGAATTGATGCTTCTCATCTTTCTCCCTTCCTGTCTATCCCTATCTGTCCCTCTCTCTGTCTCTATCACAAAAAATAATAATAATAAACTTTAAAAATTATCAATCTAATTCATTGGCATTCTGCCATTTAAAGTGTTATTGAGCCTGACCAGGCTATGGCACAGTGGATAGAGCATTGGACTGAGATGTGGAGGACCCAGGTTCAAAACCCCGAGGTCGCCAGCTTGAGCGTGAGCTCATCTTGTTTGAGCAAGGCTCACCAGCTTGAGCCCAAGGTCACTGACTTGAGCAAGGGGTCCTTTTGTTACACTAAAGTGATTTTTTTGTGTGTTTCTGTCACAAAAAAAATAATAATAAAGTATTATTGAAAGAAATGTCACTTCAGTCATTAATGTTTGAATTTTTCTTGTTAATATATATGATGTTTGTTTTTTTCTTTTTAATTAGATGCATTCAACATTCCAAGTCTGGAGAGTGTTGAGAATTATTACAGGTACTGTAATGAACAGAAGACAGACCATGATGTGTGACAAGAAGGGTAGAGTCAATGAATGGGTGAAACATTTCTTAGATAAAATTTCTGTTACAGAAACTCTGGTAATTTAGAAAAGTAGGCTTTTTTCAAGTGTGTATGACAAATTCAGTTTTTGGACTTTTTCTTTTAATTATTTTTATTTCATATTTTCGTATACTTTCATGCTTTTTGTTGGCTAATGATACTTTTACTATTTCACCAAACTTTAGTTTTTCTCCCATTGATGTGTAGCAGAAGTCATTTAGATAACACCTTGTCAACTAGAGTACTATAGATTTTAGGAATGCTGAGATACTTATTCTCTTAGCCTCTGGGGTGGCTGAAGAGCCCAGTTGGTCACTGCTAGCTGCTTTGTCCTTTCATTCCAGTGTGTCATACAAATATTAAATTTTTTTATGTTCCATGAATAGGAAAAAGACTGTGAATGTGAAAGGAACTTTGAGTTAGAAAACCAATTCTCTAATTTGTTGAAATTCTTCTTTTGGTTGTAATTTTATGGTATTTCTGCACTGTCAGTCAAGTAGCAAATATTTCTTAAGAGCTCATGGTTAGATAGCATGAGAGAAAAAGGATTTAATATTTAAAAATATAGCCTCTGCTTTCAAGGAAGTTTGTCAAGGTAAGGGGGATAAAAATTGTTTTGGAAATAATTAGAAAAAACATGAAGGAATGGCTGATGAAATGATAGATTATTTATTACACATGCTAATCACTATGAGAAATCAGAAAAGGCAGAGGTCAGCTTTGGGTAGACAGAGAGAAGACTTTATTTTTAATTTAAAATAATTTTAATAATTGGATATAATTGATATATAGCATTGTGTAAGTTTAAGGTGTACAGAATGTTCATGTGCTACATGTTTATATTGCAATATGATTACCACTGTAGCTAATACCTCTATCATGTCACATAATTATCACTTCCTTTTTGTGGTGAAAGGAATTAAGATCTAGTTTCTTTTTGTCTTTGAAGTTATAATACAGTATTTTATTTTTAAGAGAGAGATACAGAGAGACAGACAGGGACAGACAGACAGGAAAGGAGAAAGATGAGAAGCGTCAACTCGTTGCTGCGGCGCTTTGGTTGTTTATTGCTTCTCTTACGTGCCTGAAGGGGAGGGGCTCCAGCTGAGCCAGTGAGAAGCATAGAGATTTAGATGGATGGGTAATAGTTCATAATCCAGTTAGGTTTCTTTTTTTAATTTTTTCCCCAAAGTTAGAAGCAGGGAGGCAGTTAGACTCCCGCATGCACCCAGTGGGGATCCACCCACATGCCCACCAGGGGAGGATGCTCTGCCCATCTGAGGCGTTGCTTGGTTTTGGCTAGAGCCATTTTAGCACCTGAGGTGGAGGCCATGGAGCTGTCCTCAGCGCCCAGGCCAAATTTGCTGCAATGGAGCCTTGGCTGTGGGAGGGGAAGAGAGAGATAGAGAAGAAGGAGAGGGGGAAGGATGGAGAAGCAGATGGGTGCTTCTCCTGTGTGCTCTGACCGGGAATTGAACCTGGGACTTCCACACGCTGGTTGATGTTCTACTGATGAGCCAACTGGCCAGGGCCCGGTATAGGTGACAAGTAACAATGAAAGTAGTATTTATAAACAATCATACAGCAACAATGAGAACAGCAAAAAGATAGGGATAAAAAGAAAGAAGGAGACAATGGAGTTATATAGATACCAAGTAGGAGAGTCCTACAGTAGTCTGGTCATAATATGGAGAGGGCCTGAAATGAATGGGACACAAACCTTTCTGAACAGATTTCCTGATTAAGGGGATGGTGACATCAATTTGAGGATGATAGGTCAAAAAAAATTGGTTGACATCATTAGAATCACCAACTTGGAAGAGGAGGTGATCCTTTTAGTGTAACAAAAGGACAGATGAAAATCTTTTACTTCTTATTAACTGTGTCTTTGATTATGACTAGGGGAATGGAGTTAAGAAACATTTTTAAAGAAAAATTAACAGGACTTAGGATCCTACTGGTTATTGGCAAAGTAATTAGTCACTTTAAAGTTTCTTACCTTTATATTTTTGTTTCTAACTGCCTAACCTATCTGATTTAATAAATATCTTTTGCTAGAGATACAGATATTACAGAAATATTAACCTGAAGAAAAAAATTTTAAAGTTAAATCTTAAGCTTAAGAATACCCCAGAGAGTGCCAAAATCCAGAATTCAAAAAATGTTAACTATCATATTTTAACTTCTACCTTTAAATAGTTGGATTTATTTTTACATAGTTGGATTTTAATGTGTCAGATATATAGGAGTGCAAACAACATATGAGATTATAAAATTGAAGAATAACTCTGAAAATAAATTAAATAGGAAAAATATAAGTAAAAATTTTAATGAAGGAAAATCCCTGAAATAGAGATTTAAAAAATACCAAGAAGAGAGGAAATAGAATTGGCTATTAATTATAATATCTATGGTAATATACTTATTTTATAATATATTTGATGACTATTGTGACTTAAATGTAGCTCATATAAGACACTTAGGTATTTTCTTAAAATGTTCTGATATGTGAATAGTACAGGAATACCCCAATGTAATCTATACTTTTCTTTGCGTTTATTCAACAAGTTCTTAACCAGTGCCTCTTCTAGGTACTTTTTTACCCATCCTTTCTTCCTACTCTTCACTCTCCTACTTTATGGACACTTGTACTATTGACACTTAAAGTGGTGAGGACTTTCAATATTAGATGTGGACCCTGTGTTTGTTATCAATGTATTTTTAGCAACTGAAAAATACATTGGTATTCAACTGAAAAATAGGTATGAAATTTAGTGACCCATACCTAGACTATCATTTTTCTTCTGGTTTGATGACTTCTTTACAAGGTTTTATGGTGAGGTAAACCTGTGTAGTCCTGTTTCAAGAAGTAAACACCTTTTGTATCTCACTACACCAAGAATTTTACTAGGCACTTAGTAGAACCTCACTACATTTTTTTAATGATTAGTAAGTACCATTTCACTGGATTCTGACTGCTCTTTTTTAAAATGTTTAGTTCAGTGGTTCTCAACCTTTCTAATGCCGTGACCCTGCAATACAGTTCCTCATGTTGCTGTGACCCCAAACCAAAAAATAATTTTGGTGGCTACTTCATAACTGTAATTTTTCTACAGTTATGATTCGGAATATAAATACCTGATATGCATTATGTATTTTCCAATGGCTTTAGGCGACCCCGCTGGGGTCGCGACCCACAGGTTGAGAACCGCTGGTTTAGTTGATTGCTTAAAACTGCTTTACTTGACGATTTTGTGTTTTGGTTGTCTTCGGAGACAATTGGAGAGAAAATCTTTAAAATTTCTTTTACAGTTTATCCATTGTGGATCTAGTTCTGTGTATTTCTCTGTCAGATCAGAAAATATCCTTTTCAAAGGAGGCACAATATAGTGTGATATTAGGGAAGGTATGTAAACTTATTCTGTCTTTTTATGATTGCACTGAAACTTTTCTGTCTTGTATTTTTTAGGAAATATTCTGCTGTACGTAGGGACGGCTCTTTCCATTATGTCCACAGTACTCCCTTTGGCAACTATTCTTTCATCTCTTTGGATGCCACCCCAAATCCAGGGCCTAAAAGAAACTATAATTTCTTTGGAATTTTAGATGAGGTACAGTAAATCTCACTTCTCTTTGTAGCTAACCTCTTTTTCTCAGATACATGTGACTCACTTGAAAATATACTAGGTAAACAAGTTCTTTTCTAAAAATGCTTGAGAAAATATTTTACTGTGGTTACAGGTATGGCCAGAAAAATTACTTGCTACTTTAGCACTATTATTGCTATACCTATTCTTGTCCCAGAATCTGGGAAAGAAGTACCTCACATTTTTATTTATTCAGTAAACATTTATTAAATATGTACTAAGTACAAGGTACACTTAGCAAGGTGCAGGGCATACAGTTTTTTATACTATATAGTATATTCCTAAATATCAGCAGTTGCCATTTTTAACTAAAGGTCTATATACTATATATTTTTTTTAATTCATTTTAGAAAGGAGAGAGAGGGGGGAAGAGAGAGAGAGAGGAAATAGAGAAGGGGGGAGGAGCAGGAAGCATCAACTCCCATATGTGCCTTGACCAGGCAAGCCCAGGGTTTAAAACCGGCGACCTCAGCATTTCCAGGTCGACGCTTTATCCACTGCGCCACCACAGGTCAGGCCACTATATATTTTTTTATAACAGCAAGACAACCATTGAAATACATGTTTCATGTAAAGTATTGTTTATAAGCTAGGGGAGAACTATTGGTGGGGTAAAACTCTACGTCACATCTGACAACCTCTTGTTCTTGGTATAACAAATGTCAGCTAATTAAATGTTTAGTGATCTTGTGCCCATATGCAAGAAGACTATATAAGCAATAAGGTCAAGTCTCTGGCCTCTTAAGATATTTAATCTAGTGGTGGGGCATAAGACCAATGCAGAAGTAACTATAATAAAAGGCAGAATTTGCTAAGTGCTGAAAGAGATTCAAAGTGCTTTGCAGGTTTAGAGGGGGCTTAAAATCAAATGAACAGAATTTTGTCTGACACATTGTGTTGTTATATTAGGCATTTTATTTAATGAAGGTGTATTTTGTTTTTTTATCTTAAGACAGAGTTGATTAAAATGTTATTTTAAAGTGTACTCATTAGAATAATGCTTTTTAAAATGTGATTCAAGGATCATCTGCATGAAAATCAGCTGAAGTCTTTGAAGATTCCCAGGCTTTACCTGAGATATATCAAACTAGAAAGCCCAGCGCTCATATGAAATGACCGCTGTTCTAGATATTATAAATTGTAATTAAAATGATTTGTGCAAAGGTGTCTGCTAATTCAAACTGAATTACCCAGGGCAGGCAGCGAGGACGCCCCTTTGCTTAGTGCCCCACGGGGTTTCCCCCTTATACTTGCTTAATTGCTTAAAGTAGAGTGCAATGAAGGAAACCACTGGCGGTACATTTCTTAAGAGCCACCGCTAGCTCAATAAATAAAGGTGATTTAAATAATAAAATGTTAATTCACATGTCAAAGATCTCTTTGTACACAGCATTTCTTATGTAGATCTTTTCATCATTTTAAAGCTCGCCTTGCAGAGGACCATCAATTATTTTTAATTTTACGTCCGTTCTTTCACGAACTCTTGAACAGGCAACATAAAGTTGACCGTGTCCAAATGCAGGCTCAGGTAAAAAAATGCCAACACGCTTAAGCATTTGGCCCTGAGACTTATTGATGGTCATAGCAAAGGCAAGTTTTACAGGAAATTGTCTACGTCTCAATTGAAACGGCAACCCTGTTTGAGATGGAGCCAAATCAATTCTTGGAATGACATGTATTTCACCTTTAGAGGAGCCAGTCAAAGACTTAGCTATTATGACATTATTTTTCAATTGGAGAACCTCTAGTCTTGTACCATTGCAAAGACCCCTTCTGGTGTTAAGATTTCTTAACAGCATAATAATTGCTCCAATCTTTAACCTCAATTTGTGAGGTGGCATGCCAGAAGGCGGACTATTTGAATGCCGTGGCAACTTCACTCCATTGGCTAGTACAGTTACGCAAGCAACCAATAAGCTATCGGCGACAAACAGACACGCCACATATAATAAAGATTAGAAACCCTGAGGGTGGGGCCTAGAATTTATTTCTAGGAGCACTTTACAGATAATATTAATGTATATTTATATATACAAATTGTTTTTGAAGTCAGCTTCTTGAAGGATGATTTATATACAATAAAATGCATTCATTTAAACTGTTTGAAGACTTTTGATAAGTGTATATACTGGTATATCTCTCACCACATTCAAAACAGAACATTCCCATCACCTCCGAAAGTTCTCTTGTGAAGTCAGTTTCTATCCCCAGTGCTAGGGGACAACTGTTTGATTTTATGTCAATGTAGATTAGTTTTGTTTTATTTCTAGAACTTTATATAAATTGCGATCATACAGAATATACTCTTGTATCTGAATTTTTTTGCTCAGTATAATATTTCTGAAATTTATCCATATTATTGTGTGTATCAGTAGTTCTTCCTTATGTATTGCTGAGTGGTATTCCATTGTATGGATATATGCAATTTGATGATGGTTTCTAATTTTTGGCTACTGTGAGTAGAGATGTTAGAAATATTCAGTTACTGACCAGGCGGTGGCACAATGGATAGAAATATTCAGTTACAAGGATTGCTGTGGACATATGTACATATTTTAAAAATGTTTATTTTATTGATTTCAGAGACAGAGGAAGGGAAAGAGTGACAGGAACATTGATCTGTTCCTTTATGTGCCCTGATCAGCACCTCTGCACTTCAGGATGATACTTGAACCAACTGAGCTATCCAGCTAGGGCAACATGTGTACATCTTGTTCTAGTATCAGTAACCTCTTTATTAATTGCAATGTGGTATAGAGGGCTGAAAAGATTAGTGGTTGTTTTTATAAAAAAAAGTATAAATAAATTTATGTAAGTTAAAGATTATTACGGTATTTCTGTTTACTTATCTGTCAAATGGGGATAATATCTGCCCCATTTAGCACAGGGTTATATTTAGGATCAAATGAATTATATTGTGTGTGAAAACAGTTTGAAACTTACTGAGGTCTATACAGGTCATTAATTAGTAGGATTTTAGCCTGAAACATAATGTACTTTATAATACTTCAAAGGTGTTTAATCTGCTGACATTAGATTTCAGCCTGAGCCCTAATTAAAGATCCTTCTATTTTTTTTTCCATTTCAGAAACAGATGGAGGAGCTGTTATTACTGGCAAAGGAAAGTAGTCAGAGCAACCACAGTATTTGGTTTGGACACTATACAACCTCCACTATTCTTTCTCCATCACCAGGAATTCGGTCAATAATGAGGTGAGGCAGGCTTCCAAAATCAAAATTAACTTTTTATTTATTTTATGTTGTTCTATTTATCTTGTTTTCCTGAAGAAATATTTTTATTAGTTTGGCACCACAAGTTATCTTTGTTCATTATTCTACTTATTTTTCATTGGTTAGTTCAGCTACCGCTTATTTGTGTGGGCACCTCCATACACTCGGTGGACTGATGCCTGTTCTGCACACTCGTCACTTCCAGGGCACTTTGGAACTTGAGGTGGGAGACTGGAAGAGTAACAGAAGGTAAGGGAACTACCCCACGGAATAAAACCTGTACATGCTAAGTTTGCTAAAGCAATGATAGCTTTCTTATTGCTATCATGGGTGAGCCCAGTCAAGGAAAATCTTGATATCTCTGTTTTTGAAGAAATACATGTACCTGCCAGTCTTTGTTGTTATGCAGAAACCTTGTTGCAACAGTTATGTTTACTGTCACTATGTTGTGTTGGATTTTAAAGACACATCTATTAGGAAATAGTTCTCAAACTATAGGATGCCTAAGAATTATGAGGTTCTTATTAAAAATAAAAACTTCTCGGTCCTACCTCTAGAGATTTTGATTGTGTTGGTCTGGGTTAGAACCCAAGAAAATGCATATTTTAAAAGCACACCAGGCTCTCTATGGACCACATTTTGAAAAAAACTAGAACTAGAAATATATAATTTTTTTCTCCTGAATTTTATTTATATCTACTTTTCTAGTTATTGCTACAAGATGTGATTTAACTTCTTCAAATAGATGATAATTGGTTTTGTTAAGGTTAAAGTCTTTCTAGGAAGAAACTTATCAAAAGCATACAGTATAATTAAATACGTGAAGAACTAAATATATTATGGTTTTGTTTTTTTTTTTAGGGAGTGAGAGAGGGAGGGACAGACAGGGACAGGCAGGAAAGGAGAGAGATGAAAAGCATCAACTCATAGTTGTGGCACCTTAGTTGTTCATTGATTGCTTTCTCATAGATGCCTTGACCCAAGGGCTTCAGCTGAGACAGTGACCCCTTGCTCAAGCCAGCGACCTTGGGCTCAAGCCAGCAACCATGAGGTCATGTCTATGATCCCAGGCTCAAGCTAGCAACCCTGCAGTCAAGCTGGTGAGCCCGTGCTCAAGCCAGTGACCTTGGGGTTACAAACCTGGGTCCTCAGCATCCTAGCTGATGCTGTATCCACTGTGCCACTGCCTGGTCAGGCAAAAACTTAATATAAATATATTATAATTCTGATGATGACTAAGTATAATAGTTTAAATATAGATAAGTATAATCTCATATATATTTTGAGAGAGCTATTTAAGTGAAATAGTTTAAGTATAGATGAGCATTTATTAAAACTCAATGCTCTGAAGATATTAGATATCCAATAAATATTTGCTGAGCTGAATGTTTTCTTTCCATTTTTAAGTACCTCAATTAATTAAAAAGCAGCTTTACATTGTAGGTGATACTCATACCAGTTGGCTGTTCTAGAATCTGTGCAAGAGCTATGCTTGAAGCTTGTAATAAGTTGGCTACTGTAATTACTTTGAGCTAGGACCTGTCTATTCATGACTGGGAGAATGTGGGCTGCGCTGGGGTTGCCTTTTACCAGATAGCCTTCCTAATCCTTGATCAACCTCTTTATTTCCTGTAATACTATAGTTACCAGTTAAATGATACTAATTATGAAAACTTTTTCTTTTCCTTTCTCTTCCCACCTGCTCTCCTGTGTTCTGTCTCCGGGGTTTTATCTGGAGTTTTACTTAAAGGATCTAACTTTTACCTGCCTTTACTAAACATTTATGTTGTATTAGTAAAATAGTTTTTAAAAATAGTATATTAGTAATATTAGACATGGCTTTGTTATAGATGTAAATAACCTAGAAATATCAGTCGCTTAACACAACAGATGTTTATTTTTTCATTTATGTAAAGCTGGTATGAGTCAGGCCAACTGTCTTCCACAGGGTGACAGGGATTCAGACTTCCTTCATCTTAAAAGGCCACTGTTCAGCACCTCAATTCCAGGGCAGGAAATAAAGCATGGAGAACTCAAACTCATTTTTAAGCACATTGGACCAGAAGTGTGATAAATGTCGCTTCTGTTCACAGCCCATTGACCAGAACTAGTCACATGATTCCAACCTAATACCAGGGAGACTGGGAAATGCAGGGGAGCACATGTAATATTTGGTGAGCACTATTGTTTCTGCCATAGTTAATCATTTCTTAGTTCTAAAAGCTATAAAATTCCCTGGCTGGTTGGCTCAGTGGTAGAGCATCATCCCGGCGAATGGATGTCCCAGGTTCAATTCCCGGTCAGGACACACAGAAGTGACCATCTGCTCTACCCCTCCCCCTCCCACTTTTCTCCATCTTTCTCTCTCTCTCTTCCCCTCCCACACCCATGGCTGAGGATGGCTCCATGGAGCCTTTGCCTCAGACACTAAAAATAGCTTGGTTGTGAGCATGGCCCCAGATAGGCAGAGCATTGACCCCAGACAGGGGTTGTCAGATGGATCCCGGTTGGGGCGCATGCGGGAGTCTATCTCTATTTCCCCTCCTCTCACTTGGAAAAGAAGAAAAAAAAAAGGAAATAAAAAGTTAGTTAGAAAATATAAAACTTTGATTATTCTTTAATGAGTATTAATACCTTTTATTGTGCATTTTAGAAAATCAAGACAACTTAACTTTTGTTAATTTCTTTAAAATTATAGAAATAAAGATTTAAAGGACATGAGATATTTCTAAGTGTTTTACTTTAATATTTAATGTAGCATTAATGATGATATGAAGAATGTCATATTAGGTTTATGATGAACATCTCAGGTTCAAAATAGTCTTATTTTTTTTATTTTATTTTATTTTATTATTTTTTTACAGGGACAGAGAGAGAGTCAGATAGAGGGATAGATAGGGACAGACAGACAGGAATGGAGAGAGATGAGAAGCATCAATCATCAGTTTTTCGTTGCGACACCATAGTTGTTCATTGATTGCTTTCTCATATGTGCCATGACCGTGGGCCTTCAGTAGACTGAGTAACCCCCCGCTCGAGCCAGTGACCTTGGGTCCATGCTAGTGAGCTTTTTTGCTCAAGCCAGATGAGCCCATGCTCAAGCTGACTATCCTGGGGTCTCGAACCTGGGTCCTTCCGCATCCCAGTCCAACGCTCTATCCACTGCGCCACCGCCTGGTCAGGCCAAAATAGTCTTTTAAGTGTAGGAATCAAATGAGTTAATTCAACAAACATTTATTTAAAAATTAAGAATGCATGCTGTGTAACAGACATTTTTCTAGGGCACAGTTAAATTCATTGCTTTATTCAGCTTCCAGTTGTGACAAATGTGAGCTATAAAGTGATAGCGGCAAGGGAAGAAGACAGAGAATATTATTTACTCTGCATTCAAATTCATGATCTTAAAAAGTATATCTTTATATTTTTACATTTGTTCTATGTATGAGCTTCATGCATCTTAAAATATGAAGTGACTAATTTGCCTTGTTGTCCTCTGTTGTCCAGGTACCGCATCTTTGCTTTTGATGATGACCTCTTTAGCTTTGCAGATTTGATCTTTGGCGAGTGGCCTGTGATTCTTATCACCAATCCTAAGTCACTCCTCTATAGTTGTCCTAAACATGAACCACTAGAAAGACTCCTTCACTCAACACATATCAGGTATGTAGAAATTTTTCAGAATTTCTGAATTTTTTTTTTTGTTGTTGTTGTTGGTTTTTTTTTGTTTTGTTTTTTTTACAGAGACAGTGAGAGAGAGGGAGAGAGGGATAGATAGGGACAGATAGACAGGAACGGAGAGAGATGAGAAGCATCAATCATTAGTTTTGCGTTGCGACACCTTAGTTGTTCATTGATTACTTTCTCATATTTGCCTTGACCGTGGGCCTTCAGCAGACCAAGTAACCCCTTGCTTGAGCCAGCGACCTTGGGTCCAAGCTGATGAGCTTTTGCTCAAACCAGATGAGCCTGCGCTCAAGCTGGCGACCTTGGGGTCTCGAACCTGGGTCTTCCACATCCCAGTCCGACGATCTATCCACTGCACCACCGCCCGGTCAGGCGAATTTCTGAATTTTTGATATTGATGGAGAATAAATCATTGTGACTGCATTCCCATGTAACAAATATGAGGTGTCCCTCTTTAGTTATCTCAACAATCTAAACATTATTGTGAAGATATATTATTAACCATTTCATTCCTCTTCAGTTAAAGATATTTTTTAAACTGCTGAAAGTTTGAAAACCATCCAGAAACTCATAATCCTACCATTATTACTTTTGTGTATTTTATCCCACCTTTTTATTTTCATGTTGTTTGTTATTTTGCTATAATCATACATATTCTTTTATATCCTGCTTAAAAATATTAACATTATATATCAGAAATATTTTTTTTCATTTTGCTACATACCCTTTCAAAAAAAGTAAAAGCTATATAAACGTTATAGAATTTAATATTTAGTTGCCATGTGAATTTGACAGTGTGAATCCTTAAAGAGACTTACAGCCTTTCTCAAACACAAGAGCACTCTTTTTAATATATATATACATTATGTCTTTTACATTTTATTTTGAAAAGTAATACAGCCATCACCTTAGGAAAATAGGGTGTGGGGTTATATGTGTATTCTTCCCCCAGTAAAACTATTATTAATGATTTTGAGTTTTCCTTAGAAGGCATTCTCTTTTAGGTATGTTTTTACATATAGGGCACAGTCTATTTTAGATTTTTTTCTAATTTGAAGATAAGCATCTGCTACATATATAGTCTTCATTTGAGTAATTCCTTTAGATAGAGTTCTAGAAGTGGGATTCTAACTGAAAGAGTGTAAATATCTATCTAAGATTGCCTAGTTACTTTATTTGTAACTATAATCATTATTCCTTTTTTTTTTTCTTTAAGTGAGAGGCAGGGAGGCAGACAGACTCCAGCATGTGCCCCGACCGGGATCCACCCAGCAAGCCCCCTACTGGGCCATGCATTGCCCATCTAGGATTGCTGCTGTGTTGCTCAGCAACCAAACTATTTTAGTACCTGAGGCAAGGCCATCAAGCCATCCTCAGTGCGCAGAGCCAACTTGCTTGAACCATTTGAGCCATGGCTGTGGGAGAAGAGTGAGAAAGAGAGAGAGAGAGAGAGAGAAAGGGGAAGGGGAGGGCTGGAGAAGCAGATGATTACTTTTCCTGTGTGCCCTGAGCAGGAGTCAAACCGGGGACTTCCACACGCCAGGCTGATGCTCTACCACTGAGCCAACCTGTCAGGGCCACCATTATTCCTTTTTTATTTTTTTTAGTGAGAGAGAGAGAGACAGACAGACAGGGATAGACAGGAAGGGAGAGATGAGAAAAATCAACTCATAGTTGCAGCACCTTAGTTCATTGATTGCTTTCTCATACAACTTGACTGGGGGACTCCAGCTGAGTCAATGATGCGCTTGTTTAAGCCAGTGACCTTTGGGCTCAAGCCAGTGACCATAGGGTCATATCTATGATCTCATGCTCAAGCCAGCAACCCCACACTCAAGCTGGTGAGCCTGTGCTCAAGCAGGATGAACCCACTCACAAGCCGGCAACCTCCGGGTTTCAAACCTGGGTTCTTAGCATCCAGGCTGATGCTCTATCCACTGTGCGACCACCTGGGTCAGGCTCCTTATTTCTTTTTTATTTTATTTTATTTTTTGTATTTTTCTGAAGTGAGAAGCGGAGGAGAGGCAGGCAGACAGACTCCTGCATGCGCCTGACCGAGATCCACCTGGCATGCCCACCAGGGGTCAATGCTCGGCCCCTCTGGAGCGTTGCTCTGCTGCAATCAGAGCCATTCTAGAACTTGAGGTGGAGGCCATGGAGCCATCCTCAGCGCCCAGGCCAACTTTGCTCCAATGGAGCCTTGGCTGCAGGAGGGGAAGAGAGAGACAGAGAGAAGGGAGGGGGAAGGGTGGAGAAGCAGATGGGTGCTTCTTCTGTGTGCCCTGACCAGGAATCGAACCTGGGATTTCCACATGATGGGCCAACACTCTACTGCTGAGCCAACCAGCCAGGGCTTCTCTATAACTCTAATGAAATACTGGATCTAGGCAAAGATCGTCAATAGCTGCTAGAAATCATTTGGTAAAAAGTTGATTTCCTGGCCCTGGCCAGTTGGCTCAGTGGTACAGCATCGGCCTGGCGTGTGGAAGTCCTGGGTTCAATTCCAGGCCAGGGCACTTAGGAGAAGCGCCCATGTGCTTCTCCACCCTTCCCCCTCTTCATTCTCTCTGTCTCTCTCTTCCCTTCCCACAGCCAAGGTTCCATTGGAGCAAAGTTGGCCCAGGTGCTGAGGACAGCTCTATGGCCTCTGCCTCAGGCACTAGAATGGCTCTGGCCACAATGGAGCAACACCCCAGATGAGCAGAGCATCACCCCCTGGTGGGCGTGCCGGATGGATCCTGGTCGGGCACATGCAGGAGTCTGTCTCTCTGCCTTCCTGCTTCTCACTTCAGAAAAATACAAAAAAAAATTGTGGTAAAATATATTTATATATGCATAAAATTTACCATTTTTACTATTTTTGGTGTATGGTTCAGTGGCATTAAGTGCATTCATATTGTTGTGCAACCATCACCAACATCCATTTCCAGAACTTCCATCTTCCAAAACCAAAACTCTGTGCCCATTCAACAATAACTCCCTTATTCCTACTTTCCCCCAGCCTTTGACAATCAACATTCTACTGTCTGTGTTTATGAATTGACTACTGTAGGTACCTCATATAAACTGAATTCTTTGTTCTTTTGTAACTGGCTTATTTTACTTAGCATAATGTCCTCAAGGCTCACCCATATTGTAACATGTGTCAGAATTTTCTTTTCTTAATCCTGAATAATATTCCATTGCACATATGTGCCACATTTTGTTTATTCATTCATCCATCGATAGACACTGTGCTTTCACTTTTTGGCAACTGTGAACAATGCTACTATGAACATGGGTGTACAAATATCTACTCTAATTCCTGCATTTAAAATTGTGTCACTATTTTGAAAGCTGTAATTCTTTTGGGTATATATTCACAAGTGGAATTGCTGGATCATATGGTAATTATGTGTTTAATATTTTAAAGAACCACCATACTGTTTTCCATAGTGGCTTTACAATTTTACATTTATACCACCATGCATAAAGTACCTGATTACTTTTTAAAACAGATACTAATTTGTATATTACCAGACAATATGTGTGCCAGTTTCATAGCACCCTTATCATTATTAGATATTGTATTTTTTTTTTAATGAAAGGAGGGGAGATAGTGAGACAGACTCCTGCATGTGCCCCAACCAGGATTCACCCAGAAATCTTATCTAGGGCCAATGCTTGAGTACCGAGCTATTTTTAGTGCCTGAGGCAGATGCACTCCAACCAAGCTATTCTTAGCACCCAGGACCACACTCGAACCAATCAAGCCACTAGCTGTGGGAGGGGAAGAAGGAGAGAAGAGGGAGTGGAGAGGCATAGAAGCAGATGGTCGTTTCTCCTGTGTACCCTGACCAGGAATCAAACCCAGAATGGCCATAAGCTAGGCCAACGCTCTATCCACTGAGCAACTGGCCAGAGCTTGGATATTGTAGTTTTAAAAGGATTTATTACTTAATCTTAAAAAAAAATGATATTAAGCTGTTTTAATATATTTTTTGATCACTAGTAAAGTAAGAAATACATCTCTCCATCAGAGAGATGTATTTTTGATAGGAGCTGAATATCCAATTTAGATATTATATTCTCTGGGACCTGATAGCCTTAGCCTTATTTGTGACATTGCTTCTTCTAGGTAGATAGAACCAAATGAGTGAGTGGGAACCAAATGAGTAGATGGAAGGCTCAATATTAGATGAACAAAGTCATATGTCTAACCTATATTCTCTTCCTGTGAGAAAAACTAGGACTTCAGGAGTTTTTTTCAGAAAGAAGTTTGGATCTACTCCAGCTTTGTCTAAAGAAAATTGATGCAAAAAAAGAAATTGATTCTGCTTTCTATAAAGTAAAGAATAGTTCTAATTTCTCACCAGTTCAGGTTTGCTGAGTTATGCAACTCCAAAAGTCACCGTTCAGAAAGAAACATCATCTGGAAAGTGGTCCCACAGTTGTACCACATGTTGATTCTACCGATACTTTCTTTTTTCAGCTAATTATTGGTTTATTTATAAAACCAATGACAAATATCTAAAACCACGTTTTATATATGCTTTCATTTTAGAGTCTTGGCCTTTTCTTTATCCTCCATTACTTTGGTCACAGTTAAGATTGATGGAGTTCATTTAGGGCAAGCTATTCATTTGTCTGGTCCTGTTTTCACTCTGAAGTGGAACCCAAGAAACTACAGTAATGGGACACATAACATAGAAGTAATCGTCCAGGTAAGTTAATAATTTCCAATTCACTATATGAATGATTAGGCTGAAACCATACTGAACTCTGATTTAGATTTTTTTTTAATTCACTTGATAAAGATGAAACTAAATTTAATAAAGATTTTGGGTACATTGGATTTTGTATGTTCTGAAAATGGGAGTAATTCTACTATTAGACTAATAAAATATGAGCAGAGGAAAAGAGAAATGTGCTACTACTGTGCTCTTTTTTCTAACCTCAGGGAATCATTCTTTTGTTTTCTTTCAGCTTTGGCCTGTGTCTTTTATTAACTAATTAATTAATTTTTAAAGATTTTATTTATTCATTTTAGAGAGAGGGGAGAGAGAGAAAGGGAGGAGGGGGCTGCATCAACTCATAGTAGTTGCTTCTCGTATGTGGTTTGACCAGGCAAACCCAAAGTTGTAAACCGGTGACCTTAGCGTTTCAGGTTGACTCTTGATCCACTGCACCGCCACAGATCAGGCTGACCCGTGTGTTTTAATAATGGGAGAAAATTCACCAATGTACCAAAAGATAACAGAATAAGACAGAAAACATATTTATGTGTTTGATTGCTGTTTTCCAAGTATAAGGAAATTGTGTCACTATTGGGAAAGCTCTGGGACAGAACATTTTTAGGCATCAAAGCATTTTTTTTGTTTGTGGAGTATGCATTCATAGGATATGCAGGAATATTCTGCTTGGCATTATTCTGATAAAGCCTGGGGCACATTTGATTCAATAGCACCTGCCAGAGTAGAAAGTGATCATTGTTACCAAAATAGAATAGTTTCATCAATATTATGAAACTTATCTTTAAGGGATAGATTGTGCTCAGAAATTAGTTTCTAAAAAAAAACCCCAAAATCTGTCAATTTCTATAACTTATGATTTCATGACAGTTTTTAACTAATTTATTCTTCTAATATTAATCCTTTGAGTAGTACAAACATTAATGTACGTTCTCGTGCCACCTGACCATCCAGATAACAAAGTTTTTATTTTAAAAATGTGTAAGGCAATATTTAAAAAAGACAAATGTGTGTTCTTCTTGTTTCCGTAAATTGGTTATCAAACAAACATGATTTTAAGTTAATAAAACTGTAACTGTAACTAATTTCATTTTTTGAAAAAAACTCGCTCCCGAATGTCAGTGAGCATGAAAAAAACTCACTACTTAATGGGTTAAGTCAGTTTGAAACATGAAGTAATTCTTCAGAAGCACATGAATTACTTTTTTTTGAGAGAGAGAGAGAGAAGGATAGAGAGGACGGAAGGGAAAGATGAGAAGCATCAACTTGTAGTTATGGCACTTTAGTTGTTCATTGATTGCTTTCTCATATGTGCCTTGACTGGGGAACAAGTGCCAGTGACCTCTTGCTTAAACCAGTGACCTTGGGCTCAAGCCAGGGATCATGGGATAATGTCAATGATCCCATGTTCAAACTGGTGACCCTGTACTCAAGATGGTGAGCCTGCACTCAAGCCAGTGACCTTCGGGTTTTGAACCTGGGTCCTCAGCATCCCAGGTTTATGCTCTATCCACTGCGCCACCACTGGTCAGGCTCATTACTTTTTTATTTTTTTAGTCACAGAAAGATTTTAAGCAGAAAGGAGCTTTTTACTGAGCTCCCCCTAAGATGATGCCAGGCACTTAAATACAGTGTGTCATGGTGCACTTTTGACCGGTCACAGGAAAGCTACAAAAGACGATAGAAATGTGAAATCTGCACCAAATAAAAGGAGAACTCTCCCAGTTTCATACCTATTCAGTGCAGTTCGATGTGGTCTACATTTGTTGCCCTACACACATCCAAATGATAGAGAAGTTCTTGCCACACACGAGTAAGGACGTCTGGTGTAACAGAGTGAATAACGTCTGTGATTCTCTGTTTTAAGTGATTATGTTGTTGATACGTTCAGTGTACACATGTTGCTTCACATAACCCTAAAAGTAAAAGTCTAAGGGCGTCAGATCCGGGGATCGTGGTGGCCATGGCTTGACAGAACCCCTGCCTATCCACCGCCAGGGGAATGTTCTATCCAGAAACTCACGAACAATGGTGGCGTAGTGTGGAGGAGCATCGTCCTGTTGAAAGATGACACCTTCTGGAAATTGTGGCACTGCATACAATTCCAACATGTCAAGATAGGACTTTGCCGTCACAGACTGCTCCGCGAAAAAAAATGAGCCCATCACCGTATCATGCATCAGGCCACACCACATGTTCACTTTTAGGGGTGTTAACATTCGTACTCAACGTAGGCATGAGGATGTCAGCAGCCCATATTTGGACATTATGGCGATGAACATGTCCACAGATATGGAAGGTCTCCTCATCGCTAAACACAACCTTCTGCAAAAATCTTGCATCATTGTCGATCTCATGAAGCATATCTGTTGCAAACGCGCATTGTGTGGGGTCTATCCACCGGTTTGATAGTGTGCAACAGCCGCAATTTGTACCTCGTAAAACAGACATTTCTTTAACACTTTATGAACTGTAGTCTTGCTTAGGTGTAATTGTCGAGTACATGCATGCACAGATTTTTTAGGGCTCCTTAGGTAGCTATCCTGTAGAGCCTCTACAGACTCGTCACTGACTGATTGCCTACCAGAACGGGGTTTCTCTACCAAACTCTTGGTTTTCTTCAACTGCTTATCCCACCAAGTAATGTTATTCCTATGTGGTGGCGCTTCGTTATAAATGCGCCGATATTCAAATTGCACTTTGGTCACGGATTTGAATTTAGCAAGCCACAGAACACACTGAACTTTCCTCTGTACCGTCCACATCTCAACTGGCATGGCCATGGGCTGCTCCGCTGTATACACGGTGTTACATCATCATCTGCGCATGCGCACATGCTGCCACATCATCCTACAGAAACTGGGAGGGTTTTTCTTTTATTTGGTGCAGATACCACATTTCTATCGTCTTTTGTTGCTTTCCTGTGACCGGTCAAAAGTGCACCATGACTTTACAGACACACTGTATTTTACTCAATCCATATAACAATTCTGTAGAGTAGGTAGCTTTATCCCCAATTCATAGATAAGGAAACAAGAGAAGGCACTTAGCAATGCCACCGTCTTTGAAGTGTTCTGCTTAGAAGGAAGAAAAACACACAGGGAGGATGTGGAAGGAGGGATGGCTGGGGATGAACTCTTTTTTTTTTTTTTTTTTTTTTGTATTTTTCTGAAGCTAGAAACGGGGAGAGACAGTCAGACAGACTCCCGCATGCGCCCGACCGGGATCCACCCTGCACGCCCACCAGGGGGCGGTGCTCTGCCCCTTCGGGGCTTCGCTCTGCGGTGACCAGAGCCACTCTAGCGCCTGGGGCAGAGGCCAAGGAGCCATCCCCAGCGCCCGGGCCATCTTTGCTCCAAAGGAGCCTCGGCTGCGGGAGGGGAAGAGAGAGACAGAGAGGAAGGAGAGGGGGAGGGGTGGAGAAGCAGATGGGCACTTCTCCTGTGTGCCCTGGCTGGGAATCGAACCTGGGACTTCTGCACGCCAGGCCGACGCTCTACCACTGAGCCAACCGGCCAGGGCAGCTGGGGATGAACTCTTAATGTTTTTCATATTTGAAGTTGCTCATTTTATTTTTATTTATTTATTTATTTTTATTATTTATTTGGATTCTATTTATTTTATTTTTTAAAGTTTTAAAATTTATTTTGTTACCGTGTATTCAAGTGTCCCACGCAATATAACACCCTAACCCCCCGACAACGTGCCCCTATTACACCCCCTTTACCCCCACCCCCTGCCTGCTTCCCCCTTCCCTTTGGGATTTGATGTCCTATTATCTGTATCTATGTGTTATAAATATATAATTTCAGAAATCCCTTCACCTTCTCTGATCCCATCCCCTCATCCCCCTTCCCTCTGACAGCTGTCCTTCTGTCCGCCATGACCTCACCTCTGGCCTCTATTCCATTCCTTGTTCACCGTGCTTATTAGATTCGACACATAAGTGAGATCATATGGTATTTCTCTTCCTCTGGCTGGCTTATTTCACTTAGCATAATAATCTCCAGGTCTAACCATGCCATCACAGAAGCTAAGATTTCCTTCTTTTTCATGGGTGTGTAATATTCTATTGTGTATATGTACCACAGCTTTTTTATGCACTCGTCCACTGATGAACACTTGGGCTGTTTCCAGATCTTGGCTATTGTAAACAATGCTGCAGTAAACATGGGGGTGCATATCTTCTTTTGAATTAGTGTTTTGGGATTCATAGGATATATTCCTAAAAGAAGAATAGCAGGGTTAAAAGGCAGTTCCATTTTTAAGTTTTTGAGTAAATGCCATACTGTTTTCCACAGTGGCTCTACAAGTCTGTGTTCCCACCAGCAGTGTAGGAGGGTTCCCTTTTCTCCACACCTTCACCAGCTCTTGTTGTGTGTTGATTTGTTAATGAGAGCCATTCTGACAGATATGAGGTGGTATCTCTTGTGGTTTTAATTTGCATTTCTCTGATGATAGTGACGTTGAACATTTTTTCATATGCCTATTGACCATCTGTATGTCCTCTTTGGAGAAGTGCCTATTCAGTTCCTTTGCCCATTTTTCAATTGAATTGTTTACCTTCCTGGTGTTGAGTTTTCGAAGTTCTTTATAAATTTTGGTTATTAACCCCCTTACAGATGTATTGGAGAATATGTTCTCCCATTGTGTGGATTGTCTTTTTATTTTGTTAATGGTGTCTTTTGCTGTGGAAAAGCTTTTTAGTTTGATATAATACCATTTGTTTATTTTGTCTTTATTTCACTTGTCCATGGAGAAATATTGACAAAAATATTGCTACAAGAGATAACAGATAATTTACTGCCTGTGTTTTCTAACAAGATTTTTATGGTTCCATGACTTACATGTAAGTCTTTTATCCATTTTGAGTTTGTTTTTGTGAATGGTGTAAGTTGTATGTCTTGTTTCATTTTTTTGCATGTACCTGTCCAATTTTCCCAACTCCATTTATTTTATTTTATTTATTTATTTTTTCCTGAAGCTGGAAACGGGGAGAGACAGTCAGACAGACTCCCGCATGTGCCCGACCGGGATCCACCCGGCATGCCCACCAGGGGGCGACGCTCTGCCCACCAGGGGGTGATGCTCTGCCATTCTGGGGCATCGCTCTGCCACGACCAGTGCCACTCCAGCGCCTGGGGTAGAGGCCAAGGAGCCATCCCCAGCGCCCGGGCCATCTTCGCTCCAGTGGAGCCTCAGCTGCGGGAGGGGAAGAGAGAGACAGAGAGGAAGGAGAGGGGGAAGGGTGGAGAAGCAGATGGGCGCCCCTCCTGTGTGCCCTGGCCGGGAATCGAACCCGGGACCCCTGCACGCCAGGCCGATGCTCTACCACTGAGCCAACCGGCCAGGGCCCCCAACTCCATTTATTAAAGAGACTATCTTTACTCCATTGTATAATCTTGCCTTCTTTGTCAAATATCAATTGACCATAAAGGCATGGGTTTATTTCTGGGTGCTCTGTTCTGTTCCGTTGAGGTGTGTGCCTGTTCTTATGCCAATACCAAGCTGTTTTGATTGCAATGGCCTTGTAGTATAACTTGGTATCAGGAGGTGTGATACCTCCCACTTTGCTCTTCATTTTCAAGATTGCAGAGGCTATTTGGGTTCTTTGTTGGTTTCATATAAATTTTTGGAGTATTCTAGATTTGTGAAGTATGCCATTGATATTTTAAGAGGAATTGCATTGAATCTATAGATTGCTTTGGATAGTATAGATGTTTTAATAATGTTAATTCTTCCTATCCATGAACACAGTATATGTTTCCACCTGTTTATATCTTCCTTGATTTCTTTCTTCAATGTCTTATAATTTTCTGAGTACAAGTCTTTTACCTCCTTGGTTAAATTTATTGCTAGGTACTTTATTTTTCTTGTTGCAGTAGTGAAGGGGATTGTTTTCTTAATTTCTTTTTCTGACAGTTTATTGTTGGTGTATAAAAATGCCACTGATTTCTGAATATTAATTTTATACCCTGCCACCTTGCCAAATTAATTTATCAGGTCCAGTAATTTTTTTGACTGAGACTTCAGGATTTTCTACGTACAGTATCATGTCATCGGCAAATAATGACAGTTTTACTTCTTCTTTTCCAGTTTGGATGCCTTTTATTTCTTCTTTTTGTCTGATTGCTATGGCCATGATTTCTAGAACTATGTTGAATAAGAGTGGTGAAAGGGAGCACCCCTGTCTTGTTCCTGATCTTTTTTTTGTGTGTGTGACATAGGCAGAGAGAGAGAGACAGAGAGAGGGACAGATAGGGACAGACAGACAGGAAGGGAGAGATGAGAAGCATCATTTCTTTGTTCTGGCTCCTTAGTTGTTCATTGATTGCTTTCTCATATGTGCCTTGACCAGGGGCCACAACAAAGCAAGTGACCCCTTGCTCAAGCCAGCGACCTTGGGCTCAAGCCAGCAACCTTTGGGCTAAAGCAGTGACCATGGGGTCATGTCTATGATCCCACACTCAAGCAAGCGACCCTGCGTTCAAGCTGGTGAGCTTGTACTCAAGCTGAATGAGCCCACGTTCAAGCCGGTGACTTTGGGATTTCGAATCTGGTTCCTCTGCATCTCAATCCAACACTCTATCCACTGTGCCACTGCCTGGTCAGGCTTGTTGCTGATCTTAAGGGGATTGCTATTAATTTTTGCCCATTGAGTACGATGTTGGCTATTGGTTTGTTATATATGGCCTTTATTATGTTGAAGTATATTCTCTGTATTCCCATTTTGCTCGAAGTTTTTATCATAAGTGGGTGCTGGATTTTATCAAATGCTTTTTCTGAATCTATTGAGATAATTGTGTGATTTTTATTCATTTTGTTTATGTGATGAATCACATTTATTGATTTGCAAATATTGTACCAGCCTTGCCTCCCTGGAATAAATCCCACTTGTTCATGATGTATGATCTTTTTATCTTTTTTTTTTATTGTGATAGAGACAGAGAGTCAGAGAGAGGGACAGATAGGGACAAACAGACAGGAAGGGAGAGAGACGAGAATCATCAATTCTTCATTGCGGTTCCTTAGTTCATTGATTGCTTTCTCATATGTGCCTTGACCAGGGGGCTACAGCAGACCGAGTGACCCCTAGCTTGAACCAGCAACCTTGGGCTCAAGCTGGTGAGCCCTGTTCAAACCCAATGAGCCTGCGCTTAAGCTGGCGACCTTGGGGTCTCGAATTTGGGTTCTCCACGTCCCAGCCCAACGCTCTATCCACTGCACCACCGCCTGGTCAGGCTGTATGATCTTTTTAATGTATTGCTGTATCTGATTTGCTAATATTTTGCTGAGAATTTTAGCATCTGTGATCATCAGGGATATTGGCCTATAGTTTTCTTTCATTGTAGTGTCTTTATCTGGTTAGGGAATGATGATAATGATGCATCATTAAATGAGCTTGGAAAGCTTCCTTCCTCTTGAATCTTTTGGAATAGCTATAGGTGTTAGTTCTTCGAATGTTTGGTAAAATTCGTCTGTGAATTCATCCAGTCCAGGACTTTTGTTTGCTGGGAGTTTTTTGATAACTGTTTCAGTTTCATTTGTTGTAATTGATCTGTTTAGGTTTTCTGATTCCTCCTGATTGAGTTTTGGTAGAGTGTATGTTTCTAGGAATTTATCCATTTCAACTAGGTTGTCTAATTTTTTGGCATATACTGTAGATCTTCATAGTATTTTCTTACAATCCATTGTATTTCTGTGGTGTTATTTGTTACTTCTCCACTTTAATTTCTAATTTTATTTATTTGGGTCCTCTCTCTTTTCTTCTTGATGAGACTCATTAAAAGTTTGTCAACCTTGTTTACTTTTTCAGAGAACCAGCTCTTGATTTCATTGATCTTTTGTATTTTTTTAGCCTCTATGTCATTTATTTCCACTCTAATCTTTTTTTTAAAGATTTTATTTATCCATTTTTATTGGAGAGAGAGAGAGGAAAGAGATAGAGAGAACAGGGGGAGGAGCAGGAAGCATCAACTCCCAAATGTGCCTTGACCAGGCAAGCCCAGGATTTTGAACTGGCAACCTCAGCATTCCAAGTCGATGCTTTATCCACTGTGCCACCACAGATCAGGCTCCACTCTAATCTTTATTATTTGCTTTCTTCTGCTTCCATTGGGCTTTATTTGTTGTTCTGTTTATTGTTCTTTTAGGTGCAGGGTTAGGTTGTTTATTTGAGCTTTTTCTTGCTTCTTAAGATATGCCTATAATGCTATGGAGCTTCCCTCTAAGGACTCTTTTTTTCTGTGTCCCATAGATTTGGGGTTGTTGTATGTTCATTTTTACTTGTTTCAGGGAATTTTTTTATTTCTTCCTTGATCTCATTATTAATCCATTTGTTATTTAATAACATGCTATTTAGCTAATTGTAGTTGATTTTTAGTTTCATACCCTTGTGATCAGAGAAGATGCTTGATAGGATTTTAGTCTTCTTAAATTTATTGAGACTTGTTTTATGTCCTAACATGTAGTCTGTCCTATAAAATGTACCACAAGCATTTGAAAAGAATGTATCATCAGCAGCTTTGGGGTAGAATGTTCTGAAAATATTAATTAAATCCAGTTGATCTAGTGCTGGCATCCCCAAACTACGGCCTGCGGGCCACATGCGGCCCCCTGAGGCTGTTTATCTGGCCCCCTGCCGACTTCTGGAAGGGGCACCTCTTTCATTGGTGGTCAGTGAGAGGAGCACTGTATGTGGCAGCCCTCCAACGGTCTGAGGGACAGTGAACTGGCCCCCTGTGTAAAAAGTTTGGGGACCCCTGATAAGGCCACTGTTTCTTTGTTAATTTTCTGCCTCCAGTGGAGGATCTATCCATTGATGTTAGTGAGGTATTGAAATCCCCTACTGTTATACTGTTGCTCTCTATCTCGCCCTTTATGTCCATCTAAATGTACTTTATATATTTAGGGGCTCCTATATTAGGTGCATAAATATTTACAATGGTTATGTCCCCTTGTTGGGTTGCTCCCTTTATCATGTAGTGACCTTCTTTGTCTCTTACTATAGCCTTTGTTTTAAATACTATCTTGTCAGATATAAGTATCGCTGCCCAGCTTTTTTTTCATTTCCATTTTCATGAAATACTTTTTTCCATCCCTTCACTTTCAGTCTATGTGTATCTTTTGTTCTGAGTTGGGTCTTTTGTGGACAGCATATAATATACAGGTCCTGTTTTCTTATCCATGCAGCTGTACTATGTCTTTCTTTTTGTGTGTGTGTGACATAGACAGAGAGAGACAGAGAGGGACAGACGGACAGGAAGGGAAAGAGATAAGAAGCATCAATTCTTCTTTGTGGCACCTTAGTTGTTCATTGATTGCTTTCTCATATGTGACTTGACCGGGGGGGCTACAGCAGACTGAGTGACCCCTTGCTCAAGCCAGCAACCTTGGGCTCAAGCTGGTGAGCCTTGCTCAAGCCAGGTGAGCCTGCGCTCAAGCTGGTGACTTCAGGGTTTTGAACCTGGGTCCTCTGCATCCCAGTCTGATGCTCTATCCACTGCGCCACCACCTGTTCAGCTATGTCTTTTTATTAGAGCATTTAATCCATTTACATTTAAGGTTATTATTGAAATGTACTTATTTATTGCCATTTTATTTTTTAAACCTACAACCCTGTTTCTCTCGATTTCTTTTTTCCTTTGTTCTTTTTATAGTGGGCCTCTTAACATTTCATGCATTACTGGTTTCCTTGTAATGAATTCCTTGAGTCTTTTTTTGTCTGGGAAGCTGTTTCTTTCTCCTTCAATTTTAAATAATAGCCTTTCTGGATAAAGTATTCTTTGTTGTAGGTTCTTGGTATGCATCACTTTGAATATTTTTTGCCAATCTGTTCTGGCCTGAAGTGTTTTGGTGAGAAGTCAAATGTCATCCTATGGAGGCTCCTCTGTTGGTAATTAACTGTTTTTCTTTTGCAGTTTTTAGTATTCTTTCTTTGTCTCTTAATTTTGGCATTTTAATTATGCTGTGTCTAGTGTAGGCCTCCTTGGATTCATCTTTAATGGGACTTGCTGTGCTTCTTGAACTTGTATGACTTTTCCCTTCATCAGTTTGGGGAAACTTTCAGCTATGATTTCTTCAAACAAGTTCTCTATCCCCTTTTCATTCTCTTTATCTTCAGGAACCCCTATGATGCAATGTTGTTTTTTACATGTTGTTGCAGAGGTCTCTTAGAGATTCCTCAGTCATTTTGAGCCTCTTTTCTTTTTGCTTCTCTGCTTCTGTGCTTACATTTATCTTGTCCTTTAAGTCACTGATTCAATCCTCCCCTTAATCCAGCCTGCTGTTGATTCCTTCTAGTGCAATCTTCATTTCTGATACTGTGTTTGTAATTTCTGACTGGTACTTTTTTATTATTTCAGTGTCCTTTTTGATTCTTGCTGTCTCTTTGTTTAAGTTCTTATTGTGATCATCCATTGTTGCTCTAGGACCATGATGGTGAACCTTTTTATAAAAACTGCCCACTTTTGCAGTGCTGGTCAACCTGGTCCCTTCCACCTACTAGTGGGCGTTCCAGTTTTTATGGTGTGCCAATCACAGTGCCATTTGGTTGCTCCACTACCACCCACCATGAAAGCTGGAACGCCCACTAGTGGGCAAGAGGGACCAGGTTGACTAGCCCTGCAAAAATGGGCAGTTTTTATAAAAAGGTTCACCATCACGGCTCTAGGATCCTTCAGCATCAGTTTGCGTCTGGTAGTTTGGTTACTTCCATTGCATTTATGTATAGTTCTTTTTCTGGGGATTTCTCTTGTTGATTCATTTAGGTCATATTCCTTTGCCCATTTAGTCTGTATATTAGGTAGCTTTAGTCTGATTGAAATTTGTTGTGGTATCTTTTTTTTTTTTTTTTTTTTATAATAAATTTTTATTAATGGTAATGGGATGACATTAATAAATCAGGGTACATATATTCAAAGAAAACATGTCTAGGTTATTTTGTCATTAAATTATGTTGCAAACCCCTCGCCCAAAGTCAGACTGTCCTCCGCCACCCTCTATCTAGTTCTCTGTGCCCCTCCCCCTCCCCCTAACTCTCTCCCTCCCTCCCTCCCATGTCCTCCCTCCCCCCACCCTTGGTAACCACCTGTTGTGGTATCTTTTTGAGGAAGATGGGCTCAGTGGTACTGACCTCCAGGCCACCTGAGTTTCTTGCTCTAAGAAAGCTTCTTGAGGGTGGTATTTACCATCCTGTTGTATGTGACTGTTGAACGCAGTTGGTCCTTTTGTGAGTGTGGTTATCCCTTCAGGCTGGATGGCTTTAAGAGTCAACCTTGATCATATATATTAGACACTGTGCACTGTCTGTCCTGTTGGGCGTACTGTATTTCCTCATGTATAAGACACATCTTATTTTGAAAAATTTGGAGTCTAAAAACTGAGTGTGTCCTATACAGTAGTTGTGACATTTCAAATGCCATCTATGGAACTGAGGATGAGGCAATATATGAGGACAGTGATGAGGAGTTGTATGAATTTTATGATGAGTAAAACTTGAGTTCAATAACTTTATGTACAGTGGTACCTTGAGATAAGAATTTCATTCATTCTATAACCAAGCTCATAAGTCAGTCAACTCATATATCAAACTGCCGATACTGGACCCGTGCGCCAACGCGCCACCTAGTAGCAGCTTCCTGAATCACGACTCGTATCTTGGAATTTTGCTTGGATCTCGAACAAAAATACGGACTGAGTCGCAGCTTGTATCTTAAAAAAAATCGTATGTTGATCTGTTTGTATCTCAAGGTACCACTGCAGTACATTTCTTTCAAATTTCAGGCCCAAAATTAAGGTGCATCTTATATATGGGAGCATCTTATACATGGAGGAATATAGTATTTATTCTCTGCAGTGTCTTATGCCTGCTGCACTCCTCCTTTCGGCATGCTGCTTGTGTAGCAAGCTGAGTCTAGTGTTGGGCTGTCTGCCACCCACTACTGGTTGTGTTGGTTCTGGATCTTCTTGGGTTGGCCTCAGCCATTATTTGTAACCTGCTGTGGGCTACGTGTCTGGAGCTACTGCTCTGTTCTCTGTTTGTGTCGACGTTTTCTATGCCTGGGTAGTGTGGGAAGGGCGAACCTGTATATAAGGACCATCTTCCTCTTGCTTAGAGATGACAGCAGCTCAGTAAAAACCCCAAACTCTGTAAGATTTACCTCCACTTTTCAGCTGCTCTACCTCCTCATGCAGCTGCCTGGTCTTCCCACAGAGTCTTCTGTAGAAAGACTGTAGTATGAGCTCAGACTGGCCTCAGCCTGCCAACCTCTCTACAGGTTGCAAGCTTGGTTGGTTAGGGCAGCTGAGGTTGGGAATACAACATTAGTGGGACCCTCTACTTCAGGGGTCTCTTGGTCAGAGCTCAGTATGGGGAAAGTGGTCCCTACTCCAGAGCCTAATCCCTCAGCCACTGCTGGATACTCAAATTATATTTCTCTCCAGCAAGGTTAATAGCAGGTTCAGATTGGGTGGAGCCAACAGTCCCCTCTCCAGAAGTTCTTCCAGCTGGGGAGCCCCTGGTCTCAGGGAGGAAGACTGAGAGAGTTCTCCCCTGGAGTTGACTGTGCCCCCAGAAAGTGGCTAAACCCCTGATTAGACCCAACAATAGGCTCACGGGCCCCACACATTGAATGTCCATGCTGCAAGCCTTTCTCCCTTCCCCCTGTGGAACCTAGCCCAGCAGGGCAGGATATTCAGAATCTGGGCTGGCTGACTGTGAAGCTCCACCCTGTCCAGTGCATACGCCAGCCGCTGTGCTGGTGCTGACCACAGAAAGTGGAACTTGCCTCAGCTGGGCCCTGTATCTGATGATCCTTCTCTTAGGATATGCCAGCAAGGGTACTTAGGTCCTGAACTGATGTTCTCTGCAGCTGGCCTCTGGTTGTCCCAGCCCTGGGCCTTCCTGGGCGGAACTCGGCATAGACCAGTGAGGGACACTGCCCGTGACTGGCCCTCAGCAACCTTCTTGGAGCTACAAGCAATCCAGAGTTTGTGGCTGCTTCTGCTGGGCCCAGGTGCACATGGAAATACCAAGCTACACACCTAGGCTGGCTTTTACCCACACTGGACCTGGGGGAAGGTCAGCATAAGGCCAAGGTTCCCTGAGAACTGTTTCCTGCAGCCTCTGTCTGCTGGCTGCTTATTGGGCTCTGCCACTGAAATAAAACCTCTGGTAGAGTCTAGAGCAGGGATAGTCAACCTTTTTATACCTATCGCCCACTTCTGTATCTCTGTTAGTAGTAAAATTTTCTAACTGCCCACAGTTTCACAGTAATGGTAATTTATAAAGTATAATTAGAAATTTAAAAAATATATGAAAGAGACTAACGCTATAATGAATGCTCATGTCCCCATCAGACAACTTAATAGTTATCAATTCATGACCAGTCTTTTTTCATCTGTACCACATTCACATCTCTCCTTCCTGCACCATGATGTCATCTTATATGTAAATATGTATGAATCACTAAAAGATAGGACTATTTTAAAAAACATAACCATACCATATTATACCAAAACAATTAACAATAATTCCTTAATATCAAACTATACAGCTAGTGTTCAGTTCCCCCAATTTGCCCTATATATGTTTCTTTCTACATATTGCAATTAGCTGATTTGTCTCTCTAGTCTCTTTTAATCAATAGATTCCCTCTCACCCCTCTGTTTTTTTTCCTCTTTGTAATTTATTTTCTTTGGAAACTTGATGTTTTATCCTGTGGTGTTTCCTTTGTTCTGGATTTTTGCCATTTAATTTCAGTCGGGTTTGTTTTTTTGTTTTTTGTTTTTTTTTGTGACAGAGACAGAGAAGGACAGATAGAGACAGACAGGAAGGGAGAGATGAGAAGCATCAATTCTTCATTGTGGCACTTAAGTTATTCATTGATTGCTTTCTCATATGTGCCTTGACTGGGGGCTTCAGCAGACTGAGTAACCCTTTGCTCAAGCCAGCAACCTTGGGCTCAAGCTGGTGAGCCTTGCTCAAACCAGATGAGCCCTGCTCAAACCAGATGAGCCCATGCTCAAGCCAGTGACCTCAGGGTTTCGAACCTGGGTCCTCTACATCCCAGTCCAATGCTCTATCCACTGCGCCACCACCTGGTCAGGCCAGTCTGTTTTTTGGCAAGAATTTGATGTTTTATACTTCCAACAGAAGCATTTAATACCTGTTTGTCTCTCTTTTAGTAATTTTAAGATTGATCAGTGTATTCAGGTATTGTTAGCCTTATCCATTAATGTGCTGGTAAATATGTAACAACCTACTTGGACAATGTTTGGGGTGGGGGCTGCTTTGCAATGTTTCCCTGATTTATACCAATTTCTATAGTATAAATATTCCTACTATAGCTGCTTTTAGGCTACCAATACAACATCAAGCAGCTTGCAAAATTTCTGAAAATTTAACAGTTGGCCCTTGTGAGTCAGTCAAGCCAGCTCCAGACACTTGTGTTATCCTTTCCATTCATTAGGAAATCAGCTTTTTTTTTTTTTTTTTTTTTGGTATTTTTTCCAAAATTAGAAGCAGGGAGGCAGTCAGACAGACTCCTGCATGCGCCTGACCGGGATCCATCCGGCATGCCCACCAGAGGGCGATGCTCTGCTCATCTGGGGTGTTGCTCCATTGTGGCCAGAGCCATTCTAGCGCCTGAGGCGGAGGCCATGAGCTGTCCTCAGTGCCCGGGCCAACTTTGCTCCAGTGGAGCCTTGGCTGCGGGAGGGGAAGAGAGAGATAGAGAGGAAGGAGAGGGGGAAGGGTGGAGAAGCAGATGGGCGCTTCTCCTGTGTGCCCTGGCCAGGAATCGAACCCAGGACTTCCAAATGCCGGGCCGACGCTGTGCCGTTGAGCCAACTGGCCAGGGCCAGGAAATCAACTTTTTACCAAATGATTTCTATCAGCTATTGATAATCTTTGCCTAGATCCAGTATTTCATTAGAGTTATAGAGTGATGATATTCCAATTGCTACTCCTTATTAAATTAGGAGTATTACTTAGGGTAGTTCTGTAAATAAAACATTTCTCTTATCTATTTGGTACCCAATATAGAGTTTACATAAAAATGGCAGGATAAATTCTATTTTTTAAAAGATTTTATTTATTAATTTTAGAGAGAGAGGAGAGAGAGAAAGGGGGAAAGAGTAAGAAGCATTGACTCATAGTAGTTGCTTCTCTTATGTGCCTTGACCGGGAAGCCCATGATTTTGAACCAGTGACCTCAGCATTCCAGGTTGACGCTTTATCCCCTGCACCACCACAGGTCAGGCAGCCAGATAAATTCTTAATTCTTCCCTCATTCTTCCTTTTGTAAGTAAGTTTTCAGAATAATGAGTTGCTTCTCAAGCATCCGCCAAAGGAGTGTTCTAAATTTAGTATTATTATGAATTTAGTGTTTAAAAAAACGTGGTATGTTTCAATCCATTTTATTCTTTCGATGCTCAAATTGTTCCATCATTTGCTAGTGGGAGCCTCTCCAAGTTGGCCACTAAGTCCTTTGATACAATCCTAGTTTTTTTTTGTTAGTTTTCTTGTTTTCTGGTATGACGAGATATTCCAAGCTTTCCTTGTGCATTTCTTACTCAAAAACTAGAATCAGCCATTTTTCTATAGAACACTGGTTCCTTATAGTAAAAAATAGTATTTTGAGGCCACATTTAGCACTAGATTAGCTAGCTCACAACTGTTGGGTTGTTGTTACTTATAGGCCTTTTTAAATTTATTTTTTATTTTATTTTATTTATTTATTTTTAGAGAGGAGAGAGAGAGGGAGAGAGAGAGACAGAGAGGGAGAGAGAGGGGAGAGAGACAGAGAGAAGGGGGGAGGAGTTGGAAGCATCAACTCCCATATGTGCCTTGACCAGGCAAGCCCAGGGTTTCGAACTGGCGACCTCAGCATTTCCAGGTTGACACTTTATCCACTGCGCCACCACAGGTCAGGCCTATTTATAGGCCTTTTTAGTGAACGTAGGGAAATCCAGATTTTTTTAAAGAGAAAATACATTGTAAGTACATAATGATATTTCCAGTTTAAATCTAGAATTACAAGGTTTTAAAGACGTTCTGTGTAAAGTGCTCATAGGAATAATCAAAAGTAAATGAAAAAGTAGCACGAGAGTCAATTCTCTGCTCTGCTTCCATCTAGGATTCTGCTGGAAGAAGTAAGAGTGTTCACCACATATTTTCTCTTCAAGAGGATAATCAGCTCAGATTTGACCCTCTAGCATCATTTATTCTTCTTACTGACCACTGCATGGTGGTGAGTAAATTCAACCTAATGTTTTGTGTGTTTTTACTGGATTTGGTAGGTCCAAAGTCATAAATAATCATGTGATGAGAAAACTGAACCCTATAAAATAAAAAGTTTAGTTATTTATTTAGAAGACTAAAATGCTTTTAAGTTGAATTAAAAGAAGCAAAGGCATGGACACATAATACTTGTTTGGGGATCTGACTCTTAACTAATGCCGTAAAACCAGGATAGCTAAAGGAATTATAAGGACTGGACTAAGTTGGATTATGGCTCTTTTAAAAATAATATTTCTTCCTACATAAATAATGCATGCTAAATTTAGAAAACTAAATAAACTGCCTGACCGGCAGTTTATTTCAGGTCAAACCGGAAATATTCCCATGTTACTCTTTTATCACACTACCCATTATAACCATTGCATTTGTCTTTATGATACTCTATTTTACTCTCACATACATTTGTATATGAGTTTTTTTGTGTGTTTGTTTGTGTTTTTGAGACAGAGAGTCAGAGAGAGGGATAGATAGGGACATACAGACAGGAACAGAGAGAGAGATGAGAAGCATCAATCATCAGTTCTTCGTTGTGCGTTGCGACATCTTAGTTGTTCATCGACTGCCCCCTCACATGTGCCTTGACCGTGGGCCTTCAGCACACCGAGCAACCTCTTGCTCGAGCCAGTGACCTTGGGTCCAAGCTGATAAGCTTTGCTCAAACCAGATGAGCCCATGCTCAAGCTGGCAACCTCGGGTCTCAAACCTGGGTCCTCTGCATCCCAGTCCGACGCTCTATCCACTGTGCCACCGCCTGGTCAGGCTGTATATGAGTTTTTAATATAAAACAGTACATGTACTTTTAATTCTCTTTTGCTGTCTGATTTTTTCCCATGGAGTAGTTTATTTAGACTCTTGTCTTATATCAGTTTATATTATTATTATTATTATTATTATTATTATTTATTTATTTTTAGAGACAGAGAGAGAGTCAGAGAGAGTGATAGACAGGGACAGACAGACAGGAACGGAGAGATGAGAAGCATCAATCATTAGTTTTTCTTTGCGCGTTGCAACACCTTAATTGTTTATTGATTGCTTTCTCATACGTGCCTTGACCGTGGGCCTTCAGCAGACCGAGTAACCTCTTGCTGGAGCCAGCGACCTTGGGCTCAAGCTGGTGAGCTTGGTGAGCTTTTGCTCAAACGAGATGAGCGACCTCGGGGTCTCAAACCTGGGTCTTTCGCATCCCAGTTTGACGCTCTAGCCACTGCGCCACCACCTGGTCAGGCAGTTTATATTATTTAATAATATAGTGTTTATTGACTGCCTTATATTGTCATAGATATACCTTAACCACTTTCCTATTGTTGAGTGTTTGTTTCTAGTTTTTCCCTCTATTATATAAATACTGCTTGTTCAAACTATGTTTTTGTAGTAGTAGTACAAAATTTATCCCCCATATAGTAGTTTTGGGGGATAAATTCCTAGAAGAGAATTTCTGCATGAAAAAGTAGACACATTATCCTATAAACTTCACTTATTTATTTCATAGTTGCATAAATTATTTATTATATTCATTGTTTGTTGTCTATCCTCCCTCAGTAAAATATAAGCTTTATGAGGGCAGGGATCTTTATCTGATCTGCCTAACACAAAGTAGGCACTTGATAAATATTTCTTGGACAAATAAATGTTTTGTTCTTGTTTTTGTTTTTTAGTTTTTAATTTACACTGTCAAATAGTCTTCCAAAGAAACTATAGCCCAAAAAAAAGAAAAAGAAAAGAAACTGTAGCAATTTTTACTCTATTTCCCTCAGCTCTCACCTGTGCTGGGTATTAACATCAATTATACAAAAAATATACACTACAATGTTAAGAAGAAAAATTTTAAACTCCTTTAATCTCAACGCCCAAAGATAGTGTTAGTGCATATCCTCATAGACTTAAAATATGAATTTGATTATTATTTTTATTGGCTTTTACTACTTGTATGATAGTTGTTTTTCTTTTAGATGTTATTTATTGATTTTAGAAAGAGGAAAGAGAGAGAAAGAGGGGGCAGGGAGGAGCAGGAAGCATCAACTCATAGTTGCTTCTCATATGTGCCTTGACTGCGAAAGCCAGGGGCTTCGAACCAGCAACCGCTGTGCGCCAGGTTGACGACTTATCCACTGTATCACCACAGATCAGGCTGTGATAGAGTATTTAAAAAATATTACCAATAGGCATTTGTATCTCATTTTTTACAAATTTTTTGTCATTTCTTTTTTCTTTTTTTTTTTTTTGAGGTGAAATTCACATAAAATTAGCCATTTTATCTATATGTGTTAATTTTATTTTTTTAATTGAATTTATTGGGGTGGCACTGGTTAACATAGTTATACAGGTTTCAGGAGCCCAATTCGATAACACATCTCTATATACTGTATCGTGTGTTCACTCCCCCCCAAAATTAGCTATTTTAAAGTGAATGATTTAAAGACATTTAGTTCCAAAACATTACCATCACCACAGAAGAAGACCAAGTACTTATTAAACAGTCACTCCTCATTCCTTCCTCCCCCAACCTCTGCCAATCACCCGTCTCTTTTCTGACTCTGTCCTATTCTGGATTTTCATATAAATAGAATCATACAATATGCAACCTTTTATGTCTGGTTTCTTTCATGAGCATACATTTTTTTTGAGGTTCATTTGTGTTATAGCATGTATTAGTACTTTATTCCTCATTCTGACTGAATAATATTTTAGAGTATATATATTGTATATTTTATCATATTAAAGAGCATAATTCAACCAAGTAAATGTAAAGATCTAACTGGCTTTATTAAGCGATTGATGGATCAGGTAGCATCTCATGTAGCAACTAGAAGGGTGTTCTCGTCATTTTTTTCTTTTACTTTTTCTTTTTCTTTTTGCAAGACAGAGAGAGGGACAGACAGACAGGAAGGGAGAGAGATGAGAAGCGACACCTTAGTTGCGACACCTTAGTTGTTCATTGACTGCTTTCTCATATGTGCCTTGAATGTGGGGTTCAGCAGACCAAGTGACCCCTAGCTCAAGCTGGTGAGCCCATGCTCAAGCCAGATGAGCCCATACTAAAGCCAGCAACCTCGGGGTTTCAAACCTTGTCCTCAGCCTCCCAGGCTGATGATGTATCCACTGCACCACCACCTGGAAGGTGTCATTTATTTTTTGGGGGGGGATTTTTAATAACCACTTGGATCAGACTTTGGAAACTTTGATGTTCTTATAAATTACTTGGGAATAGTATTAAAAAATATTCTAATTCAGTAAGGCTGAGATGAGACTTGAGATTCTGCATTCCTAACAAGCTTATTCCAGTGATGATCTGGGGACCGTACTTTGAGAAAGAAAGACCTAGATTATACGTTCCTTTACTGTGAGCTCGTCTCCAAGTGAAGGACTTCTTTTTTTTGTTTGTTTTTGTTTTTGTTTTTGGGGTTTTTTTTGTATTTTTTCTGAAGCTGGAAACGGGGAGAGACAGTCAGACAGACTCCCGCATGCGCCTGATCAGGATCCACCCGGCACGCCCACCAGGGGGCGATGCTCTGCCTCTCCGGGGCATCGCTCTGCCGCGACCAGAGCCACTCTAGCGCCTGGGGCAGAGGCCAAGGAGCCATCCCCAGCGCCCAGGCCATTTTTGCTCCAATGGAGCCTTGGCTGTGGGAAGGGAAGAGAGAGACAGAGAGGAAGGAGGGGGGGTGGAGAAGCAAATGGGCGCTTCTCCTATGTGCCCTGGCCGGGAATCGAACCCGGGTCCCCCGCACGCCAGGCCAACGCTCTACCGCTGAGCCAACCGGCCAGGGCTGTGAAGGACTTCTTGATGGAGAAAGCAAAAAGAAAATGCAATTTCTGTTTACTTAGCTGCAGTGTACTGTGTACTGTTTTTTTTTTACTCTTAACGCAACTTGAAATAAAACAAAACAAATTTTGTTTCTGCTAGAACAATGAAAGTGGACTATTTTAATTTAGTCATTTTATATAACTGTATAAAATTATTTAGTGTCAGCATTGGTCTAAGTATCGTAATTCTGAAAGAGTAATGCTGAGGCAACCTAAAATTTTCTTTTTCTGGTGGATCCAATATTTTATTTTCTTTGACCATATATTTTTCTTATATAGTCATTTCTGCTAATGATGTCACTTTCATTTTTATTAATGAGACCATTTTTAAAAACCTTAATTGATGCTATACCCATGTGTTTATTTTATATTAATATCTATTTCTCTGCAGGCCCGGATCCTTTTTGTAATGATTGTGCTGATCCAAGTCTTCATTCTCATTATTTTTAGGCATCGAGGATATCTAGAGCTTAAAGGTTAGTCATGGTTTCTTGTATTCTTAGAAGACTTATTTTTAAATATTACATAATGTCCTCACTATTACCAAGTGATAAATATTAATATAAATTTTCTTTGCTTGAGCTCTGTGAGGTGCAGCCTTTAAACTAATGTACATTTTCCACTATACTTTATCTTAAAACAAACAAACAAACAAAAATAACCCTCAATCACTTGCTGCTGCTACATGAGGCTCAACCAAAATGGAGAGGGGGTGTCATTATATAGCTCAAAATGACCAACGTTAAAGATCTGCCAGACATTAAAGATCTTCCACATTCTGGTCTTATCTAATTAGCCATATTTTTAACTAGTTACCTTCAGTCTATGTAATTTTTTACTGCTCATACCATGCTCACTTCTGCTACTGTGCTTTTGCCTAAATTATCATCTCTAATGTAAATTGTTAATCAATTTTTAAAAAATTGGTTTAAGAAGGAGAGGAAGGGGGGGGGGAGAGAGAGGGGGGATATAGATATGTTCCTGTATGGACCTTGACCAGGGATAGAACCAGCAACCTCTGTGCTTCAGGACAATGCTCTAATCAACTGAGCTATCTGGCCAGGGCTAAACTGTTTTTCAAAACTTGTCTAAATGTTAGCATCCTTTAGGGCTCACCTCAAACCCACTTTTTCCATATCATATTCTTCAACCTTTCAGGTCATAATGAGCTCTTGCCTCTCTGAGTCCCAATAGTTGTTCCTAGCCAATCACTTGGCTTTATATAACCACTTCAAATGTACATATATACGTTTTCTCCTCAACTGAACTAAGTTCCTCAATATAGGAGCTTTTGTTTTCTACTTCTTGTTCATTTCCCACTGTCCCCAGTGTTAAGTTTGTATATAATAGACAACAAATACTTACTGAATTATATTTTACTCATTCTTTCTAGGCTTGGGTGAAATCGCTGGGATTGGGAACCAGTTGTGGGGGAAGGGCGACTGTAGTAATGACTAAACAGTAAAATGATTAACTGACTAAGTAGTACACACGTTCTACTGAATGTTATCCTGCTTAACTGACTAGGTAGTGCACACATTGTACTGAATGTTATCCTGCTTATATCATATATCTGTATTTTAAAACTTCTATGGAAAAGTTTAAGAAACATTATTGCAAACATATATTTTCTTGCACATAATTAAATAAATGTTTGAAGGAGGTCCTCAGCTTCATTATGGGGGGATTCTAGTATCTTTGTCTAGTTATTTAAAATTTACAACATATTTTTACTTGCATTATCTCACTTAATCTTTACAACAATCCTGTAAGGTAGGTATTATTGTCCCTGTTTTAAACATTAGAAAACTAAGGACTGGGTAGATTATGTAAGTTGTCTAAAGTCTCAAAGCTAGTAAGAGATGAGGGTAGACTCAAAACCCAAGTCTTCTAACCCTAGGTCAGTTCTTTCCTTTAAACACTTCTCAGATTTGACTACAGCTTAGAATCCCATGGGGAACTTAAAATCTCAATGTCTGTGCAGCACCGATTACATCAGAATCTCTATAGGGATAGAATCTAAGCATCAATTTTAAAGCTCCCCAGATGGTTTCAGTGTGCAGTAAAGGCTGAGAAGTATGGCTTTGTTTAAAGCCATATTTCTCAGTCAAGTTGCTTAGAACCACTTGGGTTGCTGTGTAAGCTCCTCCTCTCCTCAGGCCAATTAAATCAAAATCTCCGAAGGATGAGACTTCAGCATAGGTGTTTTCTAAAAGTTCCTCCAGGTTATTCTAATGTGCAGCCAAAGAAAAGAGCCATTGCTTAAAGTTTAAAGCTTAGCTGCCTCTTTGGTTGAAGGATTATTTATTAATAATAAATAATAATTATTATAGGTGGATATATAGATTAATACTTTGAGAAGTACCAGACTAGAACAAGAAAGAAGCCAAGAGAGTAATGAATAGCAAGTGTGTAATACACAAAGTGAGAAAAGTCATGCATTGTCAGGTTTTGTATGAAATTAACTGTTAGCAGGCTGAACAAAGGTATATCTTGGCCTCTGAAGAAAGACATACTGCCTGACCAGACGGTGGTACAGTGGATAGAGCATCAGCCTGGGCCGCTGAGGACTGAGGTTTGAAACCCCAAGGTCGCCGGCTTGAGCACCAGCTCATCCAGCTTGAGTATGGGCTCATTGGATTGAGCGTTGGGATCATAAACATAAGCCCAAGGTTGATGGCTTGAGCTAAGAGTCACCGGCTGAGCTAGAACCCCCTGGTCAAGACACATATGAAAAAGCAATCAGGGAACAACTAAGGTGCCGCAACTATGAGTTGATACTTCTCATCTCTCTCCCTTCCTGTCTCTCTCTCGTTTTAAAAAAAAAAAAGGACTGTAGTTCTCTCAGTCCTGGTCAAGTAGCTCAGTTGGTTAGAACATGCCCCAGCATGCTGAGGTTGCAGGTTTGATCCCCAGTCAGGACATGTACAAGACAGCAAATGAGGGCATGAATTAAGTGAACAACAGATGGATGTTTCACTCTCCCTTCCTCTCTCTCTAAAAAATCAATAAATTTTTAAAAAGAAAGACATACTAATTAACTTATATCAGTCTATTTTATCATTGAGACCTGTTCTTTAAATAGTTTTCACCTCTAGTATTGCTCAGAGTGCACTGAGCTTCCTGTCATAGTCTTCTGCTGACTGGTTTATGATCAGCCACAACGTCAGTGAAATGGCTGGCTGAGGGTGAGGATCTGTGGTATTTAGTCCCTGGCCACAGAATGGAGCTTCTCTGTGTGAAACCCTTGTACTTGGTTTTTTGGTACTTATTTTAAGAGATGCCCATTTGGAGAGCTTTATATGCTGCTCACAAAAATTAGGGGATATTTTAAAATGAATATGAAGCTATAATATATCCCCTAATTTTTGTGAGCAGAATTAGGGGTACCTCAAAATGAATATGAAATGATAAAATATCCCCTACTCCCTTTCAGCTGGAGTAGGAGGATAACTGTGAGTTGAATTATATTACATATGGGAAAGGAATATTTGAACAGGTACTCATACTTAAGCTTAGATTGGAGAAACTGTTATTTCTTTGATATGCTTTTGATACATTTTGATATAACCTTAGGGAGTTTGTATGTTTGGGTTCTGAATGCCCTAGAAAACAAAGGCTAGGTCATCTTTTAAGTACAGCATTCTATTTCAAACATACGAGAAGACAAAATAATGTCTTCTGGCAGGTACTTATTGTTTTAAGTCATTTATACACACACACACACACACACACACACACACATAGTGTGTGTGTGTTTGCGCGCATATGTGTGTGAGTGTGAGTGCACATGCTCCTTGTGAGTATACCATTGCTTTGAACCTCTTATCCTCTCAATTCTAAGTGAATTGGTTCCTCAGGATTTCTACCAACTTATGAATTTAAAGTGGTATCATCTGTATAGTTAGCATATAACAATAGATTTGATGAATATATAGGATAGCGCATGAAAGTCATCTAGAAAAATGTGATAAAGAAATTGAACTTTGCATGTGTTCATTGGATTTTTTCAAATTTATTCTCTTTAGGGCCTCCAGGATTTACAAATTTGACCTCATTTTCCCTTCATGTCTTGAGCAAAATCAACATCTTTTACTATTTTGTGTTGTTGCTGACTGTATATACAGTGCTGGGTAAGTCAATTAGGAAACCAGAGACTGGTGAAATCTGCCAAGGAAAATGTTGAGAATTTTGACAGTAGAGTCATTTAGGCTCTTGAGAACTTAATGAACAGCACATGGTTCCTTCACAAGTCATTTCCTGGGATATGGTCTTGGAAATCAAGTTGTTTCTTAACATGTTTAAAGGACATGTAGTTTACTGAAGCATACTGAGAAGACCGTTACAGAATTTGTGTAGAAACCTAACAGAAGATAGTTCATTCAGCTTAATTACCATCTCCTCAGAGCAGCCTTCTTGACTACCCTAAAGTTTTATCCTTTATTTCATCATGCTTTGTATTTCCTTCATTGCTTTATCAGAATTTATAACTATATTTGTTAGTCATCATCTCTCCCCTCATTAGAATCTCCGTTGATATCTTGTCTGTCTTGTTCACCTCTATGCCCAACACTAAGCACAGTGTCTACTATGGAGTTCAGTGAACAATTTATTAATGTGTGGCTCATAAAAACTCAGCTCAGAAAAGAGAAACTGAGATGAGCAGTGAGTTCAGACTTACCTAAATTCTTCTATTATATTAATTAATATACCCAATACTTAACAAAGTCACTTAGCTATTTACAGAAGAAGAAAGCACTGAAAAGCTTTTGGCTAATGCACCTTAATGTCTAAAAGTCAGTTAGGCTATTTGTTGCTTAGTCTTTGTTTTACACTTTTATTTTACCTTTGGACTTTCCTTTGCTCATATCTGACTCTCACCAGAGAACACAAAGTAGTAAGATAAAAAAAAAAATGACACTTTGCCATACTATATAATATGCCAGGGGTCGGGAACCTTTTTGGCTGAGAGAGCCATGAACGCTACATATTTTAAAATATAATTCCGTGAGAGCCATACAATATGTTTAACACTAAATACAAGTAAATGTGTGCATTCAGACACTTTTAAAGTACAATAAGTGTCTGAATTCTTTTTAATAACGTTGTTATGCTGTTGCTAACCAATGATGAATAAAGTACTTCTTACCATTAATGCTACTTCTGGTGCTACATGGTTTTGCTGATGGCTTTGTAGTCTGGTTGATAAGTGGTAAGGTTAAGCTTCATGCAGGTGTTGAGACTTCCATCCATTAAACATGATCGTAGGTTGGTCTTAATGTTCATTAGATGTGAGAAATACTGCTCACATGCATACATAGAGCCAAACATTGTCAGTACAGCAATACTCACACGCTACGGTGTGTGGTATGTGACAGGAAGCGCATTCCAAGTTTTGACAATCAGCTGGTCTGCGGGTTGAAGTTTTTAATTTCTCCCCACTTGTGTTTGCTCGCCAACTCTGCTTGCTGTCGTGTAAGTCTTTCCAAATCTTCATTCAGTGACTTGAACTTATTCACCCACATGTCTGAGGCCTTCAGCTCAGCAGCTTGTAGCTCAAAATCTCTGATGGAGACACCGGCGATGTAACTCAGGTCCGAGCTGTCCACTGCACACTCGTGTGGATGGGTGATGAACTTAAAAAGACGAGTGCGCTCACAAAATTCTCCAAAGCGTGCTTTGAATGACTGCAGGAGATTAGACGTGAAGCCTGCTAGCTGCTGGAGATGAAGATGTTGAGCAGGGTCACTTGCTGTGCATGCATCTTTAAACTCTCCCAGTTTTTCAGAATGTAGTAAACAACCGGTTTCAGTGTCCAGGATGAAGAGTTCCAGTTTGTTTTCAAATGCAAACACTTCTTGTTGAAGGGATAAGACTGTATTTCCAATGCCTTGCATTTTCACATTGAGCTGGTTCAGATGTTCAGTCATGTCTACGAGATAGTAGAACTTCAGGAACCACTCAGTGTTAGCTAACTCAGGATGCTCAACGTTTTTCATTTCAAGAAAAGTCTGGATTTCACTCAGACAAGCCATGAAACAACTGAGCACCTTCCCTCTTGACAACCAATGCACATTGCTGTGCAGAAGCAGACCAGGATAATTATTCCCATCTTCATCCAGCAGTGTTTTAAACTGGCAATCATTTAAAGCTTGGGCAACAATAAAGTTGACCACCCGAATGACCAGTGACATCACCTCACCAAGCTGCTCACCACACATCTGAGCACAAAGTGTCTCCTGATGTAGGATGCAATGAAAACTTAGGATGGATCTCTTTTCATGTTCACAAAGAAGCACTACGAATCCTCTGTTTTTACCCACCTTGCACAGAGCACCAACAGTACACACCGAAATAAGTTTATCCATCGGTAGATATTTTTCTTTAGTGAACTCAGTGAAAGACTTGAATAAATTCTCCCTTCTTGTTGTCCCTTTCATAGGCAAACAAGACGTTCCTCATGTAGTGTGTTACCGACAGCATACCTTGCAATCACACTGAACTGGGATAAATGGCTTACGTCTGTTGACTCATCCAAAACGAGAGAAAAGAATGGTGCTGCATTTATGTCCTTCACTTGTGTTGCCTCAGTTTGATTTGCCATCATGATGGTATGATTGTGAACACTTCTTGCCGACAGAGGCATATCTTTTATTCATTTGATTATCTTGTCTTTATCCGAAAAGTCGTCAAAAAGTTCATTGGCAACATCAAGCATGAATGTTTTGGCATACTCCCCATTGGTGAATGGCTTTCCGTTTCTCACAATTGCTAAAGCACCAGCAAAGCTAGCCGAATTCCAGTCACCTTGTTGGGTCCAAACACGGAGTTGCTGCTGACTAGCTTGCACTCTGCACAGTAGCTCTTGACATGCTTTCTTCCTGCTGTCCCCCGCTGGATATTTCGATGCAAATGTAGTATGGCGTGTGTCAGAGTGCTGCTTTATATTTGACCGTTTCATCAATGCAGTTTTATCATTGCATATTAGACACACTGCAGAACCTGCTCTCTCCACAAAGGAAAATTCCTCTGTCCATTCCTACTGAAAAGTACAATACTCCTCATCTTTTTTCTTTTATCCATCTTCTTCGTCAAAAGGGTTTCTGAAATTAGCTAGCTGACTACTTGATTAAAAGGAGGGAAGTTTACTTCCTGACCTCACAACGACCCATGTACATTATGTATTATCCAATAAAAATTTGGTGTTGTCCTGGAGGACAGCTGTGATTGGCTCCAGTCACCCGCCACCATGAACATGAGCGGTAGGAAATGAATGGATTGTAATACATGAGAATGTTTTATATTTTTAACATTTTTTTTTTATTAAAGATTTGTCTGCGAGCCAGATGCAGCCATCAAAAGAACCACATCTGGCTTGCAAGCCATAGGTTCCTGACCCCTGTAATATGCTATGGCAGATTTCTTATCAGCAAATAGGTTGAAGCTGTTTGGGATACTTACCTTACACTAGAGGCAAAGCAAGTGATTTAGTTCCTGGTTGTAAAAGAAAACATTAAGAGGGCAGAAATTGCTTCATTTTTGAAAGTTGAAACCTGAAGGGAAAACATGTCTTTAAACTAATATGTATCTAATGGAGTTTATATACAATAGTATATATCTGAGAAAATTACCTGTGACTTTTTAAAGCTGAATTCTAGTCTTACCAGCAAATGAAGGTATTTGCATTTTGAGAATGGAAGTCTGACTGTCCCTTAATCACTCTTGACAATATAGTAGTTCCAGACACCTGCATACTGAGAATGGGTAGAAAATACTAGTAAGGAGGAGACAAAAGTCATTCTGGCATAGATGAAAAATTGAAATAAAGAAGCAAATTAAACTGTGTACATGTTCACCCTGTGTATGTAATTGATGCACAAAGTAATGACTGTGGGTCAACAAGAAAAGGTTAAAATACATTGGTCAATAATAAAGAGAAGAAGTGCATTTTAGAAAGATTAAAGAGGTTGAAGTTTTATAGCTTAAAGGAGTAAATCTCAGTTATCTGGAAAATTAACCTCAGGAATACTGCTTTGCTTAAAGGGAATGTTTATGGATTATAATCAGGGGTCTCAAACTCAACTCAGCATGTGGGCCGCAGAGCAAGATCACAGCGTTCGGCGGGCCGCACTAGGTCTACAAAAGGCAACTGTTACGCAACACTTTTCTCACTGCAGTTGAAAACAAAAAAAAATCAGTACAAAATTGTTCGGCGGGCCGCGAGTTTGAGACCCCTGGATTATATTGAGGTTATTAGTTGCAACAGAACCTCCTGAGCTTTGTGACTGTACTCCTGTATGTTTCTGGAATCTACAAGCTACATTCCTATTTGAGGTATAGCATGTACTCAGCTGATTTTATAATCCAGAAAAATATGGAGCAAAGGTGCAAATAGTTGGTTAGCTAGGACATCAGGTGCAACATAGAGATTAGCTAAGAAGAAAAGCTATGCAAATAAAATGTTTATAGATGACTTGTCTCATATTTCTTTCTTATTCCTGTAAATGCAGCTTGTGATTCTGTAATTCTGTAATTAGAGTCATAGTTATTTAATCTTCCCCTTTTTTCTCCACTGCCTCTTCAGGACCTTGGTTCATTGGTGAAATTGCTAAAGGCAAAATGGGTTGCTGCTTTTCCTTTGGGATCTTTGTTGACGGGCGTTTCCTACAAGGCAGTATAACATTTATGGTTGGAATTCTGCAGGTAAGAAGTCAGAAATGCAATTTAATAACATCTTCGGTTTGTTGAACTATTGTATAACATATGAGAATTAAATCAGGCCTGACCTGTGGTGGCACTGTGGATAAAGCATCGACCTGGAACGCTGAGGTTGTCAGTTCAAAACCCTGGGCTTAGGAGATCAAGGCACATACAAGAAGCAACTACTATGAGTTGATGCTTCCCGCTTCTCCCGCGTCTTTCATTCTCTCTTTCTCTAAAAGTCAATTTTAAAAATCCCCCCCAAAAGGAATTAAACCCAAACTCCCAAATTAAATACCATAGATCATGTTCTATAATTTACTGGCAGGCAGTCTAATATTTGGCATTTTGTTTGCCTTTTGAGTACTTCATAAGCTCTTCCATCATTCTCTTGTAAACATCTAAAATACATGTTTAGCAGGTAGGGTTTATAAGAGGCAAAAGAGGTTTTGGTTTTTGTTGTATGTGCTTTTTATTGACAAAAAATTGAAATAAGGCACTTATGGTAGAATAAATGATAGATTTCTGAATAAACCAAAATTGATTATGATAATTATCATTAGCTTCATTAGCAGGAAAATATTTCAGAAGGAGGGAAGGAAAAATACACACCCAAGAAAAAATGGATCAGTTATCCAATGGAAGCTGCACTGGCCAAAAAACCAAGCCTGGGCTTTCTAGTAATGTCTTATTAGTATACTTGTTTGGGAAACACTGATATATTTGGTTTACATTTTGGTTGAAACCATAAACAAAACCCTAACCCATAGCAAATCTCTATAAATAGGTTTGAAAGGTATTTACCTAACAATTTATTTTATTCACTTAATGAGACTAATAAACCAAAATCTGGAGGTGATGATCTGAAGTTTTGTACGAGATCCAAAAACATTGTTCAGCCTCACTGGTGGTGGTGCAGTGGATAGATTGGCGACCTGGGATGATGACGTCACTGGTTTGAAACCCGAAGGTCACTGACTTGAGCATGGGCTTGTCGGCTTGAGTGGGGGTCGTTGGTTTGAGTGTGGGATCATCAACATGATCCCGAGATCACTGGCTTCAGCCTTAAGGTCTCCAGCTTGAAGCCCAAGGTAACTGACTTGAGCAAGGAGTCACTGGGCCCTGGCCAGTTGCCTCAGCGGTAGAGGATTGGCCAAGTGTGTGGAAGTCCCAGGTTCAATTTTCGGATTCCCTGTCAGGGTACACAGGAAAAGTGACCATCTGCTTCTCTACTCCTCCCCTTTCTCTCTCTCTCTCTCTTCCTGTCCCATAGCCATGGTTCGAAAGGTTCAAGCAAGTTGGCTCCGGGCCCTGAGGCCTTGCCTCAGTTGCTAAAATAGCTCAGCATCGCCCTGTAGGGGGCTTGCCAGGTGGATCCTAGTCAGGGCACATGTGAGAGTCTGTCTGCCTCCCTGCCTCTCACTTAATAAAAAAAAAAGGGGAGGGGGTCACTGGCTTGGCTTGAGCCCCCTGTTCAAGGCACTTATAAGAAGCAGTCAATGAACAACTAAAGTGAATGCTTCTCACTAAATTGAGAAGCATTCTTCTCTCTCTCTCCCTTCCTCTCTCTCTCTCTCTCTCTCTCTCTCTCAAACAAAAAACAGAAAACGTTGTTCAAAATGAGTTCACAGCCTCATAACAGGGTAGTAAAACATGATCAGCAGGATTAGAGATAAACAAATAGTGAAGACCTCTGCAAACATTGACCATAGGCCAGAATATTCTCTGTAAAGCATCATTTCATATGTGTGTAGGTTTCAATTTTTTTAAATTTATTTATTTAGGCCCTGGCCGGTTGGCTCAGTGGTAGAGCGTCGGCCTGGCGTGCAGAGGTCCCAGATTCGATTCCCGGCCAGGGCACACAGGAGAAGCGTCCATCTGCTCCACCCCTCCCCCTCTCCTTCCTCTCTGTCTCTCTCTTCCCCTCCGCAGCCGAGGCTCCATTGGAGCAAAGATGGCCCAGGTGCTGGGGATGGCTCCTTGGCCTCTGCCCCAGGTGCTAGAGTGGTTCTGGTCTCGACAGAGCGATGCCCCGGAGGGGCAGAGCGTCGCCCCCTGGTGGGCGTGCCGGGTTTATCCTGGTCAGGCACATGTGGGAGTCTGTCTGACTGTCTCTCCCCGTTTCTAGCTTCAGAAAAATACAAAAAAAAAAAAAAATTTATTTATTTTACAGAGACAGAGAGAGGGGTAGACAGGGACAGACAGGAATGGAGAGAGATGAAAAGCATCAATCATCCGCTTTTCATTGCGCGTTGCAACACCTTAGTTGTTCATTGATTGCTCTCTCATATGTGCCTTGACCACGGGCCTTCAGCAGACTGAGCAACCCCTTGCTGGAGCCAGTGACCCTGGGTCCAAGCCGGTGGGCCTATTGCTCAAACCAGACGAGCCTTTCCTCAAGCTGGCGACCTCAGGGTCTCGAACCTGGGTCCTCTGCATCCCAGTCCAACGCTCCATCCACTGCGCCACCGCCTGGTCAGGCGGTTTCAATTTTTTATTATGCAATGGGGACTATCTCTCAGGAGCACTCTTATACCAAGTACACCCGAGCCTTACCAAAGGGCAGATATATATTCATATTTTAATAAATAGGACACTTAATAATAGATCTTACTGATCATCTAGGCTCATGAGTCCCAAATCTAGATCTCTGATCTAGACCTCTACTCTCTACTTCAAGTGCTTATATACCCAACTGCCATTTCACAACTTCCCTCAGCTATCTAACAACCATCTCAACTTAATAATATATCTTTAATTGAACCTTTAATTTCTACCCCCAAACTTGTTCCTCTCTAGTTTTTTTCAATTTTAATAAGTGGTCCACATTCAACCAGTTTCTTTAGGATGTATCGTCAGTGCTTCCCCTTCCCTCATACTCTGTCTCAGTTCATCAGCAAGTAATATCTTATTTGCTCTACCTATAATATTTATCTTGAATTTACCACTTCTTTCCACCTCATTATCACCACTGTAGTCTGAGTCAGAATTATTTCTTGCCTGAGCTACAGCAAGCACTTCCTAACTGGTCTTCCCTCTGCTGCTTTACCTCCCTACTCTCAATGTGACACAGAGCATCCACTGTGGTCCTTTTAAAACCTTAATCAGCCCACTCATTCTCAGCTTAAAACTCGTTACGCAGAAAAGTGACAGTATTTGGGTCCTTCTGACTGCCCCAATTTCCGCCTGGCTCATCATGTTCTGGGCCATTGGCTTCAAATAAGCCAAGACCTCATCCTCCTCTGGGCTTTTCATTTGATTCTTTTACCTGGAATGCACTTCTTCCCACTGACCTATACTTGTCCTTAGGCCTCAGAGAGCCCATTACTTGATCATGACCCAGTTATTTCCTTTATCAAATTTCTCAAAATCTGTTATTATCTTTTCTACTTTGTTTTTTTTGTTGTTTGTTTCTCCCTGTTAGAATGCAGCTATGCATTTTTTGGTTTCTTCCTGTTAGAAGGCACATCTAACATCTTTTCTGATTTGTTCACCAATGTGCCCCAAGCCTAGAGGTAGCACAGTGCCTGACACATAATGGATGATGAATGATACAGCAGCTAAACTTGGACTGTAACTTAAATCTTCTAATTTGTATTCCAGTAATTATCATGCTACTTCAAATAAAAATACAGAGATAAGAAACAAATATTGATAGCCAGGTCCCCCTACACCCCCCCCCCTTTGCCCTTAAAGTGTGTATGTGTGTATATACATACATAATCAATTCATTTCCACCTTAAACATTATTGAGGACTTCAACATAAATGAAATGATACCTACTTTTTAAATGAACGAAAGGATTCAGGCCCAAATATACAACTAACTACAAGTCAGCTGTTGTGTTACAAGCAAGTGTGATTAAAGCATAAAGAATCAGAGATTTAATCCCTAAGAGAGAAAGCAACATATTCTTAGGAGCTACCTACCAATAATGTATTAGTGAGACCTGGCCCTGACCCCTCTGAGGGCTTGTTCGTAAGCTAATGGTTCTGTTCTTCTGCTCCTCTTTCCAGCTGGCATTTTTTAACATACCCTTGATGGCTTACCTGTGTTGGAGCTTGCTGCAGCGGTGCTTTGGTCACAACTTCAGGTCTCATCTCCGTCAAGGAAAATACTTAAAAATTATACCTGTTCACCTTCTTATGTCACTGCTGTACATTTGGCAGATTTATTCCTGCTATTTTCTGCTTATGACATATGGCACTGTAGCGTTTTTTCTATCCCCTTTGCGGACCTGGTTGACATTGCTGACTCCTGTTCTCATTTATCGTGTGTGGACACTGAACTCTAAGGAGCTTGGAACCTTTACAGTGCAGTTAAAAAGCCACCTAAGCTCCTGAAGGCCATGTCTCACCATCTACCTCTGTAGCCCAGGCCTCTGCCCCAGCAGCAAGTGGAAGGCCAATATTGGTGGGCAACTTTCAGGGAGCTGCTGCTCCTTGGCCACCCAGGAGTTGGGGGGATTACCCACTACTGACTCCTGCAGCATGGACTGCTGAAAAGTCTAAATAATGCCATGATTCCTTCCTTCCCCAAGAAGGCAAACGGTTGATTTACTTCTATGAAGAGAAAATCCTATATCTAGATCCACAGGACAGGGGCTGGGTGTGTATAGGTGTATCTAAGGCCTGGCATTTTCTTTGTGTTTTTTTTTTTAACTTTTTAATTGAATTTATTCGGATGACATTAATAAAATTATATAGGTTTCAGGTGTAAAATTCTATAACACATCATCTGTATTTTGTGTGTTCACTTGACTCCAAGTCAAGTCTTCTTCCATGACCATTTATCCTTCCACCCACCTTTCCCTCTGGTAATCACCATACTGTTGTCTGTCTCTGAATTTTTTTTTCCTTAATGCCTTCACCTTTTTTCATCCAGCCCCACACCGTCCTCCCCTCTGACAGCTGTCAGACTCTATTTCTATTTTGTTTGTTAAGGCCCAGTGTGTTTTTAGGGCTACCTCATGGAAAGTACCTTGCACAGTGGACCTCAGCAGTCAAGGTTGCCACATTAGAGGCAAGGAATCAATGTGAACTTGGGCCCCACCTTGACTGCCTTTGTGCTATTAACTATTTGTACCCAGTCCCCTACTCCTGCAGGGTTAGGGTCTCTGCTTCCTTAGTTGAGGGTGTTTTCAACCAATCAAATAAATGAATAATGAATAAGAAATAACTCAGGGCCTCTCCTTCCTGGGGCCTTGAGGGACCATAGCCATCCTGCCTGAGGCAAATCAAGATAAAAACAGGCATGGTGAAGCAACTGGCCAAAGAAAAAAATTATGTATGAAGAAGAAGCAAATCAAGAAGAAAATATTGAATGGATGAAAGCTGAAGATGGTGGAAATTATGCCATTAAAAAAGTAGGCAGAGATCCTGCAAGATTGCGGGTTGTTGATCGCAGCTTGCCAGCACAGGTTGGAAGCTGCATATACTGATCTTCTGCAGGTATTATTGAAAAAGTTGGAAGAAGCTGAGCAATATAAGCAAGCAAGAATTCAATGAAGTTACAAGTCTGATGAAGTTTTTATCTACAGGCTCCTTTTTTTGGGAAGTTAATCCACAATTAATTATTTTTGATCATTGCTGTGTTCAAGTAGTATGACAATGTGATTCTTTTCATGCAGTTGCATATATTTTTCTTTGCCTAATTTAATGTGTCAAATAAATGAATTCGTCAAGTAATATTGTTTATTTAATAATTTCAAAAAATATTTTAATTAACCTTTCATTATAAAGTCATTGACTTTTTTGACAGCATTAAAATGTTAGATTCTGCCTGACCTGTGGTGGCGCAGTGGATAAAGCGTCGACCTGGAAATGCTGAGGTCGCCGGTTCAAAACCCTGGGCTTGCCTGGTCAAGGCACATATGGGAGTTGATGCTTCCAGCTCCTCCCCCCGTCTCTCTCTCTCCTCTCTAAAATGAATATATAAATAAATAAAATGTTAGATTCTATAAAAAAACAAATTTAAACTGGGCCTTGCGGTTACGCCTGGCCTCTTGGAGAGAACCAGAGGAGGCGTGGCCAGGTCCCCTGGGGCGGGGCGGGGCGGGGCGGGGCGGGTTGTTGCCGGAAAGGAACTCGGAGGTAGAGCGGCTTCCGGAAGTGGAATGGCTCCCGCAGGGCTCTTCTGAAGGTCCCAGGTCGTTGCTGAGATGGCGGGCGCAATTGCACCTGCAGTCCCCACCCTGGCTCCACCTTTGGAGCAGCTCCGGCACCTAGCCGGGGAGCTGCGGTTGCTCCTCCCGGGAGTGCGTGGTGAGCGGGCGAAACTGGGACGGGCGACCTCAGGGACTGGCTTAGGTCGGGAAGAGGACCAGATGTAGCGGGGCCCGGGGAGGGGCGGCGGGTGCCGAGGTGCCTCCGCTCACGTCTGCTCTTCCTTCTGCCACCGGCCGGCGCACACGCCACACCCACCCAGTCGGCGAAGCCCGGGAGACGACCAAGGAATTCAATCGGGAGACGTTTTGGACGAGACTCAGTGAGTGCCTCTCCTGTTGGGTACTGCGCCTCGCCTCTTCCAGCGACCTGACCCCTTTCCATCGGGCTTTTCCCTGCCGCATCCTTCTGCAGGGGTGCCTCACCATACCCGCCTCGGCACCTCAGAGGTTGAAATATAAAACATTGATTTTTGGAGGTGTTTTTGAGACGGCCTAGCCGGTGAGGGTGGAGAGGGAGCTCATTATCTTTCAAGTCCGTGCAGCAGCTGTAATCTAATCCTTTTGGCACTAACAACGGCTCCTGCCCTCTCCACTGTCACTCCCTAGATGAGGCAGCAGTGAAAGTGTCAAGGGAAGCGACGACTCTCACCGAAGTCTTCTCTCGACTTCCACTGCCACAGCCATCCTCACAGGTGGGCTTTAACTATCTGGAATCCTTGTGCTGCCTCGTTATGCTTTAGGAGTCCTCATTTTCTTTCCACCTTTTATGCTCAAAGCTGGGTATTTATTCTTATCTGTCAGATAAGGCTGCAGTTCTCACCTCACAGGATTGTGAGGACCACATTGCCAAGTGCAGTACCTGGCATGGAGTAGGCTGTCTTCTAAAAAGTACTGGTTCAATTTCAAGTTAATTCTGGTTAGTTCCTTTCTGATAATGTTTTTTAAGCCCCTGTTATTTGTTTTCACATATATGAAACCATCTGACAGGCAAGTAAGCAGGCTCAGAGGCTCAGGTTTAGGTAAATGAACAGTGGAGTTAAGAGTTAAATTAGACCCTGGCCCGTTGGCTCAGGGGTAGAAGCGTGGGCCCGGCCAGGCATGTGAAAGCCCTGGGTTCCATTCCCAGTCAGGGTATACAGGAAAAGCGACCATCTGCTTCTCTACCCCTCCCTTCTCTGTCTCTCCTACCCACTCCCGCAGCCATGGCTCATTCGAACAAATTGCCAGGCACTGAGGATGGCACCGTGGTCTGCCTAAAGCGCTAAAATAGCTTGATTGCCAAACAGCGGAGCAATGGACCCAGATGGATAGAGCATCTCCCCATAGGGAGCTTTCCCAGTCAATCCCAGTCCCTGCGCATGTGGGAGTCTGTCTGCCTCCCCACCTCTCACTTAAAAGAAAAAGAGTCGCCCTGGCCGGTTGGCTCAGTGGTAGAGCGTCGGCCTAGCGTGCGGAGGACCCGGGTTCGATTCCCGGCCAGGGCACACAGGAGAAGCGCCCATTTGCTTCTCCACCCCTCCGCCGCGCTTTCCTCTCTGTCTCTCTCTTCCCCTCCCGCAGCCAAGGCTCCATTGGAGCAAAGATGGCCCGGGCGCTGGGGATGGCTCTGTGGCCTATACCTCAGGCGCTAGAGTGGCTCTGGTCGCAACATGGCGACGCCCAGGATGGGCAGAGCATCGCCCCCTGGTGGGCAGATCGTCGCCCCTGGTGGGCGTGCCGGGTGGATCCTGGTCGGGCGCATGCGGGAGTCTGTCTGACTGTCTCTCCCTGTTTCCAAGCTTCAGAAAAATGAAAAAAGGAAAAAAAAAAAAAAAAAGAAAAAGAGTCTATCTGATGTCTAAGCTACACCTTTTTGTTATGTTACATAATACTCTTTTTATATTGGATATTTTTATATTTAATCAGTAACCATGTGTACAGTATAAAATTCAAAAGATATCAAAGTTAAGTGTGCTACAAAGTTTCTGTCTCCTCTCTCCAGTTCCTTTTGAATTATTCATACCTGTTCTATGCATATGCACATTTATGTTTTTATGCCTGATTCTTTTTACACAAATGATAGGATGCCGGAAACATTTTTCTGGACCTTACTTTTTTAAAAAGTTAATATAGTTTGCACATTGGTTCTCAGCAGCACATATAAAGTGCTTACTTCTTTGTAATGGTTGCATGGTGTTCAGTAGAATGCACTTAACCATAATTTATCTAACCAGTACTCAGTGTGGACATGTAAGTTGTTGTCAACTTGTAACTATTTTAAATAGTTTCAGTGCTGTAAATTACCTAATACATGCTTGATGTGTGTGTGTATTGGTCTTTTTTGTTTCAGTCATTTTTTGTTTTTCAATTACAAATTGAAAAACAATTACAGTTGAAAAAAGTCAATTACAGTTGACTTTTTTTGTGTGTATATTGGTAAAAAAAATTCTAGAAAGTATTGTAGAATTGTTACAACAAAGAATTTTTGCATCTTTTTTTTTTTTTTTTGCATTTTTCTGAAGCTGGAAACGGGGAGAGACAGTCAGACAGACTCCCGCATGCGCCCGACCGGGATCCACCCGGCACGCCCACCAGGGGCAATGCTCTGCCCACCAGGGGTCGATGCTCTGCCCTTCCTGGGCGTCCCCATGTTGCGACCAGAGCCACTCTAGCGCCTGAGGCAGAGGCCACAGAGCCATCCCCAGCGCCCGGGCCATCTTTGCTCCCATGGAGCCTTGGCTGCGGGAGGGGAAGAGAGAGAGACAGAGAGGAAGGCGCGGCGGAGGGGTGGAGAAGCAAATGGGCGCTTCTCCTGTGTGCCCTGGCCGGGAATCGAACCCGGGTCCTCCGCACGCTAGGCCGACGCTCTACCGCTGAGCCAACTGGCCAGGGCCAATTTTTGCATCTTAATAACCCTTTATTATAAAACTAATGAAAGTAAACATGTTGACTGTGACCAGATATGCCCTATGCCCAGTTTTTCTACTTAATTTGCGATAAGGTTATTTAAAAATTGCATAGTCATTGCCTTGATTTTTATAGTCAATAGTTTTCTTTCTAAGCTATATATCCAGAGTTTTGAAATGGAAAAATATTCTTTTGCTGTATCTACAGTGATGAACTCTCTCCCCCTTCATAACTCAGAGATTTGTGATGAGGAAACAGGAGATTAATTATATAAGCGTATTTAAAAGCTTTGTGGAAGAAAGTCAATAATTGTTTCAAAGGGAGTAGTGATGTTACCTTATTTTCTTATCTGCCAACTCCTTTCTTTCAAATATACTTAGGGCTTGCTGCTACAATTTACAGCTAATAAGACACCGTGAGGAGGCAGCACAGAACTATTTTCTGTATATGCTCAAGCCAGCGTTTCAGTCCAATGGGAAATAGAAGTTGGTTTTATTTGAATTATGTATATTTAAATCACAATTGCTTTCTTAGGATTTTAATCCATTAGTCTTACTGAATAATGGTTTTATTTTTAATCCCAGTTCCATGTGGACTGGCATTTTTATAAAATTATGTGTTTGGATGTTGAAGCAATGTCAAACTGCCATACAAGTTTCTAAACCAGGGGTCCCCAAACTACGGCCCGCGGGCCACATGCGGCCCCCTGAGGCCATTTATCCGGCCTCCACTGCACCTCTGATAGGGGCACCTCTTTCATTGGTGTTCAGTGAGAGGAGCACAGGATCCATCCTCATCTTGTGCTCCGGGAGTACTGTATGTGGCGGCGCCACAAAGCGCAGCCTGGCTCACGTACAGTACTACTTCCGGTGACGTGGGATGCACGCATCACGGCTCCGGAAGCGCGTCATATCACCTGTTACGGCTAGCAGTGACAAATATGGAACCGGATATTGACCATCTCATTAACCAAAAGCAGGCCCATAGTTCCCATTGAAATACTGGTCAGTTTGTTGATTTAAATGTACTTGTTCTTTATTTTAAATATTGTATTTGTTCCCATTTTTTTTTACTTTAAAATAAGATATGTGCAGTGTGCATAGGGATTTGTTCATAGTTTTTTTTATAGTCCGGCCCTCCAGCGGTCTGAGGGACAGTGAACTGGCCCCCTGTGTAAAAAGTTTGGGGACCCCTGTTCTAAACACTCTCATCAATCATTGTACTTACCCATCCCAGACTGGTAAACAGTTTATGGACTGGCACCATTTTGTAGAGCAGTGTTTTTCAACTGCTGGTTCATAGACTGATCTGCCAGAAATTTTGTGCTGGTCCACAAAATAGTTAACCACCTTGATGTTGTATAAAGATTACAGGTCCAGTGATCTTAGTTGAATTCGCTTATGCTCAGAGTGATTTCTGCTTTAGTGGTCCCCAAAATAATTCTATTTTCACTGGTTTCCAAGTGTAAAAAGGTTGAAAATCACATAGCACTGTCTTAGAATTTAGTAGCGAAGTGAGGGCAAGGGAAATAAGAGAAAGTCAGTGAATGCTTAGAAGGAAAATAGTAGACACTGAGCTCTAGAGCCCATTATTATTACCTTTAGGTGTATTGTGACCCTGCTAGAGAAACGGAGACAGGCACCTAGTTAATCATCTAAAAGGATTGGCAAACTTTATCTGGGAAGGGCCACATGGTAAATATTTAGGCTTTGTAGGTTAGCTACTCAACTCTGCCCTTGTAGTGGGAGCACAACTAGAGATAATATATAAACAAAAGAATGTGGCTGTGTCCCAATAACTTTATTTAAAAACACTGACAGTGTACCTGATTTAGACCGTGGACCATAGTTTGTCAACTCCTGGTCTAAGGTAAGGTGAATATTTTACAACAGAAATCAAGAATAAATTTTCCCAGCTGTTTCTCAGTGTTTTGTTGAAATACCAGGTCAGAACCTGGTGTCCATCTAACTTCTTATCTGGTATATGATGAGAATAGCACAAGGCCTAACTCATAATAGGACTTCAGGAGGTGTTTGTAATGCCATACAGATGTCTGCTTTCTTCCACAATAGAAGGGTTGACCACATTATTCTAATCCATTTCCTTTTTTAATTAATTCTTTTTTTAAAAATTTTATTTAGAAAATTAAATTTAACAAGGTGACATTGATCAATAAGAGTACATAGGTTTCAGGTAAACATTTCTGTAGCATTTAAACTGTTATGTTGTATACCCATCACCGAAAGTCAAATTTTTTCCATCACTATATATTTGTCCCTCTTGACTCCCTCCCCCCACACCTCCTCCCCACTCTTCTCCCCTGGTAACCACTTCACTTTTATCTATGTCCGTAAGTCTCAGTTTTATATCCCACCTATGTGTGAAATCGTACAGTTCTTAGCCTTTTCAGATTTGCTTATTTCACTCAGTATAATGTTCTCAAGTTCCATCCATGTTGTTGTAAATGGCACTATGTCATCATTTCTTATGGCTGAGTAGTATTCCATTGTATATATGTATCACATCTTCTTTATCCAATTCTCTATCGAAGGACACTTTGGTGGTTTCCATGTCTTGACCACTGTGAATAATGCTGTGATGAACATGGAGATGCATATGTCTTTACATACCAATGTTTTTGAGTTTTGGGGGTAGATACCCAGTAGAGGGATTGCTGGGTCATATGATAGTTCTATTCTTAATTTTTTGAGGAACCACCATATTTTCTTTCATAATGGTTGTACCAGTTTACATTCCCACCAGCAGTGAATGAGGGTTCCTTTTTCTCCACAGCCTCTCCAACACTTGTTATTACCTGTCTTGTTAATAATAGCCAATCTAACAGGTGTGAGGTAGTATCTCATTGTAGTTTTGCTTTGCATTTCTGGAATAGCTAGTGAAGATGAGCATCTTTTCATATATCTGTTGGCCATTTGTATGTCCCTTTGGGAGAAGTGTCTGTTCAGGTCCTCTCCCCATCTTTTAATTGGATTGTTTGCTTGTTTGTTGCTGGGCTTTGTGAATTCATTATATATTTTGGATATTCACCCCTTATTGGAGCTGTTGTTTGCAAATACCATCTCCCATTTAGTTGGCTGCCTGTTTGTTTTGTCAATTTTCTTTAGCAGTACAGAAGCTTTTTAGTTTAGTATAGTCCCATTCACTTATTTTTGCTTTTACTTCCCTTGCCTTTGGGGTCAAATTCGTAAATTGTTGTCTAGATCCATGAGTTTAGTCCTCTTTTCATTCTAAAATTGGTCCCCTTCTTCATAGGAAGCCCAGAGGCTCTGTGAACAAGTCCGTGCTGCTATTGAGGCAATAATTGCAGTATACTATTCACTTCCCAAGGATCAGGGTAAGCCACTGTGTACATGTGAGTATTCAGTTTATAGGTTAGGTCTTTGCTTAATATGACAGTTTATGTCCTGAGACTTTACTTTTTCTTCAATTTGAACATGTAATGAACTTTCATAAAATGCAAAGATAACTTTATAATGTAAGTAACCTCTATAAATAAGCCTTTAGCTATAGATGCTGCCTTGCCCAACTCTAAGATTTTTAATTCTCACTGGCTCCTTCTTCTCTAACCCAAGATGCTAGCTGGGTCTCTGCCCCATATCCAGGCTCAGGCCATCCCCAGTCTCTACTGGGGAAATCAAACTCTGTTTCTGAGTCCACCCCCCCCCCCCTTTTTTTTTTAGCGAGAGAGAGGGACAAACAGGAAGGGAGAGAGAGAGATGAGAAGCATTGACTCATAGTTGCATCACTTTAGTTGTTCATTGATTCCTTTCTCATATGCCTTGACCAGGGCGCTTCAGCCAAGCCAGTGACCTCTTGCTCAAGCCAGCAACCTTTGGGCTCAAGCCAGTGACCATGGGATTGTATCCATAATCCCACGGTCAAGTCAGCAACCTCGAGGTTTCGAACCTGGGTCTTCAGCGTCCCAGGCCGCCACTCTATCCACTCCACCACCACTGGTTAGGCAATGTGTAGATTGAGTTCCCTTATGCATTAAGTGGCCTTCTGCTTGCCTGTACATCCATGCCTTGATTATAATCATGGCAAAATTATAAATCGGTACATGTCTCGTGGATCATTAGGGTTACTAAAAAATGGTTAAAACTTCAAGTTTTTTATACACAAGTATCAAGGGACCACTGTCCTTAATGAATGAATACATGCTGTCATGGAAATATTTTGTTCTAAGTCTCTTTTGGAAAACAGCATTCGGGAATGGTGGGAAGAGCAAGAAAATGACACGGGGCTATAAATCAGACCTGAGTTTTCTGTGGGCACTCCAGTTAAGACATGTGGATGTGCACATTACCTTAAGTTCTGTAATGCTTAGACTCTCAGGAGAGCAGGTGGTGACTTCTGGAAAGAAGACCAGGCTGCTTAGTCTTTAGGTTTGACTACAGGAATCACCCTGAGAAAGCTGGTTCGGAGCACCACTTTGGACATCGTGGATGGCATGGCTCAGCTTGTGGAAGTGCTTTCCATCACTCCAGCTCAGAGGTAGTCATGCTGCAGTTGGGTTATTAGTGGGGTTCCTTGTTTCAGGGAGGGAAAAAACTCATTTCAATAGCATAGTTACTGTTAACTAAGAATTATGAGCAGGGGGAAGGAGCTCTTTAGAAAACAGCTAGTTTATTGATATATCCTTATTGATTCCTTTCTGCAGCCCGGAGAACAGTGACCTTATTTCCTGCAACAATGTCTGGGCTGCATGCCAGCAGGTGCCTCAGTTACCAAGAGGTGAGTAAGAGTGGAAAGCGGACCATTTACTCTGCTGGCCAAAGTAGACAGACCTCTCATACTGGCTTCCAGTTTTGTATCATGTATGTATTTTAACTTATATTGATATAAGGACTTTAGGAAAATACATATAATTTATCACCAGTACCAAAAGATAGGTATTAATAGTTTCTGACATTCTTTTTAGTTCTCATACTTCTGAATTCAGTCTACTCTTGTGGCTCTGTCTCTTTTGTGTGTGTGTGTGTGTGACAGAGTCAGAGAGAGAAAGTAAGGGACAGATAGGGACAGACAGGAAGGGAGAGAGGTGAGAAGCATTAATTGTTCATTGCAGCACCTTAGTTCATTGACTGCTTTCTCATATGTGCCTTGACCGGGGGTACGAGAGGGAGGCTACAGCAAAGCAAGTGACCCCTTGTTCAAGCCAGTGACCTTGGGCTGAAGCCAGCAACCTTGGGCTTCAAGCCAGTGACCGTGGGGTCATGTTTATGATCCATTGCTAAAGCCAGCACCCCTGCACTCAAGCCGGTGAGCCTGCACTCAAGCTGGATGAGCTTGCACTCAAGCCAGTGACCTAAGGGTTTCAAACCTGGGTCCTCTGTGTCCTAGTTCGACACTATACACTCGCCACTGCCTTGTCAGGCTTGTGGCTCTGTCTTTTGTTGAACAAATGTGGTTTGTTCTTCTGGTCCTGCCCTAGGATCGGTATTATGGGACACACTGAAGCAGTTATAAGGTAGACCCAGCTAGTCCAAAAGCTGTGGTCATCCATGAGGACCATGATGAGAAACACCATGTGATCATTTTACTTATTCTTGTAGTGAATAATGAAAAGCTTTTTAACCCTTTGGGTACCCAAAGGATGTAAATGAGAATTTTACATTAAACCATTGGCATTGCTGGCTGTCATTGGCATTCCCTTAAAATGAGAATGCTTTTGGTTGCCCTTTGCAAACTTAAGAGAATTGTTGGGTTTCTTCTCTAATTCTAGTGCTTCTGATTTTTTTTACTTACAGATGACAAAGCTGCAGCCCTTTTGATGCTGACAAAGAATGTGGATTTAGTGACAGATGCACATGAAGAAATGAAACAGGTGAGGAGACTAAGGTATTTGCTGGTCATTGGAAAGCAACTCTGTGACTAGAAGATGAAAATTGGTTATACAGAGAGTAGATGTCCTGAGCATTGGCCAATTAAGTCCCATTTTCACTCCTGTCCTCCATCTTTCACCTCTAGCCCATGCTGGAGTGTGGTTTAGTACCACTCCCTTCTGTTTTATTACTGGAGTAGGAGTATGAAAGGGTTTATGCAGTGATCCAGCTCTTGTCACCATTAGTGAAGTAGCTGGCTGAGGTTTGGGTGCAAGTCACACCTAATGCTGAAAGTACAGTGGGGTGTGGGCTTTTTTGGCATTTACATAAATCATGGTATGTCTTAGGCCATGGAAGAACCTGACCCTTACTGTGACCTCTTGAATGACATTGAGGAAGACGACAATGGTGATTATATATTGGGACGTCCAAACAATCAGGACGTATATTGGTCAGAGGAAGATCAAGAGCTCATAATCCCATGCCTTGCACTGGTGAGAGCATCTAAAGCCTGTCTGAAGAAAATTCGGATTGCAGTGACAGAGAATGGGAAGAAGGACCAGGTGGCCCAACTGGATGACATAGTGGATATTTCTGATGAGATCAGCCCTAGGTAAGTGTAAACCCCACCTGAAATATCTGAGCACAGTGTTCTGATCTCAGCTTGTGCTGTCACCCCAGGGTTTTCCCCCGTTTATTTTAAAAAATCTTTAAACTTAAAGAAAAGTTGAAAAGGTATTGCAGGTCCTAGCTGGTTGGTTAGTGGTAGAGTGTCAGCCCAGCATGTGGGTGTCCCAGGTTCGATTCCCGGTCAGGGCACATAGGAGAAGTGACCATCTGCTTCTCCACTCCTCCCCTTATTGCCTCTCTCTCTCTCTCTCTCTCTCTCTCTCTCTCTCCTCCTCCCTCTTGCAGCCATGGCTCGATTGAGCCAGTTGGTCCTGGGCGCTGAGGATGACTTGATGGCCTCCGCCTCAGGTGCTAAAAATGGCTCGGGTTTCAACGGAGCAAGGGCCCCAGATGGGCACAGTATCTCCCCCTAGTGGGCTTTCCAGGTGGATCTCGGTTGGGGTGCATGTGGAAGTCTGTCTCTGCCTTCCGTCCTCTCACCAAATAGGTAGGTAGGTAGGTAGGTAGGTAGGTAGGTAGATAGAAAAGGTATTGCAGCAAACACCCATATATCTTTTATCTAGTTTCACTTATTTTTCACATTATTTTCTTTCTTTTTTTTTCGTTTGTGACAGAGACAGAGAGAGGGACAGACATTGATAGACAGGAAGAGGGAGAGATGAGAAGCATCAACTCTTCATTGTAGCACCCTAGTTGTTTATTGACCGCCCTCTCATATGTGCCCTGATGGGGGGGGGGCACAGCAGAGCAAGTGACCCCTTTCTCAAGCCAGTGACCATGGACTCAAGCCAGTGATCATGGGGTCATGTCTATGATTCCACGCTCAAGCCAATGACCCCGTTTTCAAGCTGGTGAGCCCATGCTCAAGCAGGCAAGCCTGCATTCAAGCCAGATGAGCCCATGCTCAAGCTAGTGACCTTGGGGTTTTGAGCCTGGGTCCTCCACGTCCCAGTCCGGCGCTCCATTCACTATGCTACTGCCCAGTCAGGCCACATTATTTTCTATATTGCTTTATGTCTCTGTAGGTAGATATGCCATTTTTTTTACCCCTGAACCATTTGAGAGTAGGTTGCAGACATTAATGTCATTTCATCCCTAAATACTTTTCTTTAAATTGAATTTAATGGGATGACATTGATCAAAAAGAGTACATAGGTTTCCAGTGAATGTCTCTATAGTATTTAAACTGTTGATTGTGTTCTGTGTCCGTCATCCAAAGTTAAATGATTTTTCATCACCATATATTTGTCCCTTTTTTCTCCCCTCTGCCTCTCTCAGGTGACCATTTCTGTTTATCTAGGTCCATGAATCTCAGTTTTATATCCCACTTATGTGGAATATATATTTGTCCCTCTTTACTCCCCTCCCCAAATACTCGTTGTGTGTGTGTGTGTGTGTATGATGACAGAGAGAGGGACAAATAGAAACAGACAGACAGGAAAGGAAAGAGATGAGAAGCATTAGTTTTTTGTTGTGGCTCCTTAGTTGTTCATTGATTGCTTTCGCATATGTGCCTTGACAGTGGGGCTCCAGCTGAGCCAGTGACCTCTGGGCTCAAGCCAGCAACCATGGGGTTATGTCTATGATCCCACACACAAGCTGGTGATCCCGCATTCAAGCCAGATGAGCCTGTACTCAAGCTGGCGACCTTGGAGTTTCAAATCGGGGTCCTCATTGTTCCAGGTCAAAGCTCTATCCAGTGCACCACCACCTGCTTAGGCGGCTTGTTTCTTTCTTGTTTCTTTTTTTGACACAGAGAGAGGGACAGATAGGGACAGACAGACAGGAAGGGAGAGAGCCAAGTCTTCTTTGTGGTTCCTTAGTTGTTCATTGATTGCTTTCTCATATGTGCCTTGACTGGGGGGCTACAGCAGAATTAGTGACCCCTTGCTCAAGCCAGCAAGCTTGGGCTCATGCTGACGACCTTGAGCTTCAAGCCAGCAACCTTTGGACTCAAGCCAGCAACCATGGAGGTCATGTCTATGATCTCATGCTCAAGCTGTGACCCCATGCTCTAACCGATGAGCCTCTGCTCAAGCTAGCAACTGTAGGATTTCGAACCTGGGTCCCCTGCATCCCAGTCCAATGCTCTGCGCTGCCGCCTGGTCAGGCAACCTAAATACTTTTTATTCTTATTATGTTCAAGAAATTTAACATTGAACTGTTTTATCTGGACAGCGAGGAAACAAACGTTTTGCCATAAAATTAAGTAGTCAGATTAAGGAGTGTTTATTCTAAGGCTGGCAACCACGAGTGGATTCACATCCTAAAGAACTCGTGGCCCCGAACAAACTCAGGGGTTTGCTTTTAAAGGCAGAAAGAAGCGAGGGGAGGGAGTGAGCACCTAGCCAAAGCAGTTTTACAGAATCGAAACAGGCTTTTGGTTATCTTTGAAATAACCTAGGGAGAGAGTGCTCAGCGAAGCATTTTATAAACAGCAAAAGAATGTACTCAGTTATCTTGGCCTTTTATAGAGGTTATTAGGGCAGCATCCTGAGGGCTTTCCAGAATCTAGACGTTAGTGAACATTTATGGCCTTTACAGAACTCTTCATTTACTCATCTGTAAATCTTTGAAAACTCATTCTGTGGTCAGGGATATAGTGTTTATACATTTCAGAACAAATTAATATTATGTAATCTTCAAATTTTCCTAGTTGTCTCTAAAGTATCTCATAGCTTTTTTTTCTTTTTTAAGTGAGAGTATGGGAGTAGGGGAGATAGACAGACTCCCGCATGCGCTCCAACTGAGATCCACCTGGCAACCCCCATCCCACTGAGCCAACTGGCCAGGGCCAACATTGACCTTTTTTAAAATCCAATTTAAAAAAATTAACGATAACAGTTGAAAAGAATTATAGAGAATATCTAACAATCTGGATTCATGTGAGATTCATGGATTCATTTTTTTTTCCATGATGATAGATTATATTTAGGGTGAAGATTTTTTGTCAAGAATAACATAGTTGGTCTGACCAGGCGGTGGCACAGCGGATAGAACATTGGACCGGGATGCAGAGGACCCAGATTCAAGACCTCGAGGTTGCCAGCTTGAGCATGGGCTCATCTGGTTTGAGCAAAGCTCACCAGCTTGGACCCAAGGTCTCTGGCTTGAGCAAGGGGTTACTCGGTCTGCTGTAGCCTCACAGTCAAAGCACATATGAGAAAGCAATCAGTGAACAACTAAAGCAGGGGTCCCCAAACTTTTTACACAGGGGGCCAGTTCACTGTCCCTCAGACCATTGGAGGGCCGGACTATAAAAAAACTATGAACAAATCCCTATGCACACTGCACATATCTTATTTTAAAGTAAAAAAACAAAACAGGAACAAATACAATATTTAAAATAAAGAACAAGTAAATTTAAATCAGCAAACTGACCAGTATTTCAATGGGAACTATGCTCCTCTCACTAACCACCAATGAAGTGCGGCGGGGCCGGATAAATGACCTCAGGGGTCCGCATGAGGCCCCAGCCATAGTTTGGGGACCCCCTGAACTAAGGTGTCACAATGAAAAACTAATGATTGATGATTCTCATCTCTCTCTGTTCTTGTCTGTCCCTATCTATTTCTCTCTCTGACTCTAAAAAAAAAAAAAGAAAAGAAAAAGAATAACATAGTTGAGCAATTGTGTTTCTAGTTATGTCACCCTGGGAGGCACATGATGTCAGTTTGTCCCATTATTGATGGTACTAAATTTGATCATTTGGTTAAAGTGCTGCCCACTTTGGTTGCAGTATATGGATGAACCCCTCCTGAATTAGTTATTAAATTGATGGTTTCAGATTCTCACATTTTTAAATGAATTAATCATGTCTTCTCCTAGTGAAATGGGGTATGTCTGTGTTCAGTAAATACCCATTGAATTGATTCTTTATTGGTTGCCCAATTTAAGGAACTGATAGACATTTCTGGGCAGTCATTTTCTTATTATTTGTTGAAAGGCAGAAACCGCAGGAAAAACTGAAAACACAAGTCTAACGTGTTCCAAAAGGAAAGTTTATTTTAAAAGTGTTTGGATGCTAGTGCGCTGAGACCAGCAAAGGGTGTCAGCCCTGAGCTATGGGAGGGAGTATTAAGATATAGGGGTTGCCTGCACCTGGACATGCTCAGAATAGCATATTGAGGTTTGTGGTATTGGTCACTGACTGCAGGAGGAGGGGAATTCTGCAGAAACACAAGTTATTTTTGATATAGCATAGGCTTAATCAGCGTGGTCCTTTCCAGTGTCCTTGGTAGATTTTGAAGACAGCCACAAGGTCAAGAATTTCCCAGGAACAGCCTGGTACTGGCATCCCTGGGCCTATGGCTAGGCTTTCAGGAACAACTATTGTGATTTAAACTTCCGTAATTGTCAGGTCTCTCCCCAATGCAAGCTTTCCCTGACATTCCTGCTGGGGTAAACTTTTTGCTACATTTCAAAGTGAAGACCTGGAAGATACTAAGAGAATTCTCATTCCTCACAGTGGGGAATGAGAATGGGCTTTGAGCCGTAGTGGGAAGTTGGGTGAGGGGAATTTGAGCTCTAAAGGGGCTCTGGATCTACAGGAGCCAGCTTAAACCTAACAGTTGCATCTTTAGTTGTGTACTGTAGGCTACCTAGATGTGCTTTGTTTCTTTTTTGTTGTTGTTAATGGTTATTTCTGCTTTCCTCCTTTAGTGTGGATGACTTAGCTCTGAGTATATATCCACCTATGTGTCATCTGACTGTGCGAATCAGTGTAAGTACCTACACTGGGAGGCCGAATTGGTAGAATTTCACCAATTACTAGTATTTCCCTTAAACTATAGGAAATATATTTGTTACACTTTGATGTAAGTATAACAGTAATATCATAGTTCTTATATGTGTTTGTGCTTGATAAAAATTTGCTGAATTATAATAGCCACGAGCTCTGGTAGTACTTTCTTTCATAACCCCTTAGGTAATCATTTAGAAAAATCCAAAGACCTTATAAAATGTTTCCTTGAAAAGAAAATCTTAATTACTGTAGTGCTTTTGGATCTTCTCAACCTGAAATCACATGTTTGTAACTTCTACTGTAGGCAGAAATAAGTGTTCTAGAAAAAAATTTTGTTCTAATATAAACACATTAGGTGATTTAACTACCAGAGATCATGTTCTTTATTAAAATCTTATTTTATTGTATTCTTTCAAGTCCTGGGTTCTGTGTTAGAATTTTATTATCTTATTTTTATAAACTCAAGTTCTTTTCTCTAATGTTATTGAAAAGAGGAGTAAAACTGCCAAATGGCTTATATTCTACAATCAGACATAACAATTCTAATTACAGTATGTTTGATAAGTTAGTGGAATTTCATTAAATGTAGCTTCACAATGTACAAACACCTCAAAAGAAGGTAGGATCCTTTGGGGCATTAACTTTTCAAATTTGTATTCATTTTTAAAAAACGGACTTTCTAAGAAATAAACATCTTTAGCAATATGCCTTCTCAATTACCCTGAATAAAAATTTTAAATACTATATATCGTAAAAAAATTTAAATACTATATTTAAGTACTATATATTGATTACATACATACATCTTTATATTATTTTGTCATTGGTGTTCTTAAAATTATGTACTTAGATTTTAAAAAGAAAAACATTAGTTGTTTCTGCTATATGTTCTGAACTATCAGAGGTAAGGACAAATTCAGATTATATACTTATTTTTGCTGTTTTGCTTAATAAAAATATTTTTTAAAAACATATAAAATGTTACAGCAACAATATTAATAAGACTTTGCTAAATATAAAATAATACAAAATCAGGGTGAACCTTACATAAAAATAAAACTTCTCTGTTTCTTTTCTAGTCTGCAAAACTTGTGTCTGTTCTAAAGAAGGCACTTGAAATTACAAAGTGAGTATGAGGACTTCTCCACAAATAGGTTTTTGAGAATAAACCTATCCAGCCTTTCTCAACTCCCAAACCTCCATTTCAAGGAGTGGATGCAGAATTTTCTTTCTTGTTTTGTTTTATTTCTTTTGTATTTTTCCAAAGTGAGAAGTGGGGAAGGGGGTGCAGACAGACTCCTGCAGGCGCCCAACCAAGATCCACTGGGCATGCCCACCAGGTGCTGATGCTCGCGCCCCCCCCCCCCCCCCAAGGCGTTGCTCTGCTGCACTTGGAGCCATTCCAGCGCCTGAGGCAAAAGCCATGAGCCATCCTCATTGCCCGGACCAACTTTGCTCCAGTGGAGCCTTGGCTGCAGGAGGGGAAGAGAGAGAGAAAGGAGAGGGGGAAGGGGGAAGAAGCAGATGGGCACTTCTCCTGTGTGCTCTGGCCAGGAATCGAACCCGGGACTTCCACACGCTGGGCGACACTCTACCGCTGAGCCAGATGGCCAGGGCCATAGTTTTCTTTCAACTTAAGTTGTCAAACAGCTAAGTTTCTGTAAAGAAACTTGCCTTTTCTTAATATATAGGCAGTCCCCAGGTTACAAACAAGATAGATTCTGCGGGTTTGAAAATGTTTAAGTATTTATTTGCACAGAAAGCTAAAAATAGATACTGTGTTAAGACAAACATCTAAGTTGCATTTAATAGGTAAATGTACCTGTTCGAACTTACATACAAACTCAACTTTAAAAACAAACCTATATAATCTATCTCGTTCAGAACTCGGGACAGCCTATAGTTTCCTCTGTGCTTCCTGTTGAGGATAGGTTTTCCCTTGACAGTATAATAAATTTCACTTCTCTTTTTTCCCATTTCATTCACAGAGCAAGTCATGTGGCCCCACAGTCAGAAGATAGTTGGATTCCTTTACTCATTGATGCCATTGATCATTGCATGAACAGAATCAAGGAACTCACTCAGAATGAACTTGAACTATGAGTTTTCAGGCTCATTTGTCTCCTCTTCTCTCTCTTTCTTGCTTTAATAGCCAGGTTCTTATGTCTACTTTTAAAATGGGGCTAGAATGCTTTCTGGCTGAAAGGGAATTCCTGTTTATACTTATCAAGAGACATTATTACCAAAGATTGTTAGTCCAGACTGGCAGTTATTTATAAAACATATGAGTGTGATATATTTTTCTGTGCTTGATACAAAAGATGATGGCATGAGTTTGTGTTCTTGAATCTCCTCCCAGAGGTTCTTGGGGAAGCTGCCTTATTCCCTATTTGCAATCAAGTGTGTAGTTTCATTGTTAAAGTTTTTGGCAGTTTCAATAAAATGCTAATGTGCCAGTGGTTAAATGAGCACCTTTCCAAAGTTTCTACCAGAAATACAAGTTGAGACTATGACATTGCTTTCCTTTGGGGGTTATAAGTATGAAGATCTAATTCTGATCAGAAGTATACTTAGAACAAAACACTTACATGACTTAATGTACGCTCTCTCTCCTGGGAGCACACTCGTGCCTTTCCCTTCCTCCTCTTCTTCCTCATCCCCTCTTATACCCTTTCCCTTCTTCTTCCTCCACAGGTGTGCATCCTCTAAACTCTAAGGGTCCCCACAAGACTTGCAACCAGGGGAGCATTGGGTAGCAGCAGCACCTGCCAGGTTAACCCCCTGGACCTATCTCCAAGGCCCTCTATTTTTCTTAGTTCCCAGTGAGCCAAAGCAGCTCTACTTACACTCTCCTGTTGCTTCTGTCATAAGCCCTTCCTTGTTTTCACTGTCCCCAGCTTAAATAAACATACTCTCAAACACACACACATGCACGCACGCACTACTTTAATGAAGGTGACTCCAAAGCCCCTCTTAGTACTTGAGCATGTTATATAATGACATTATTTTTTTTTTAAAGTTTATTTATTGATTTTAGAGAGAGGAAGAGAGAGAGAAGCATTGATTTGTTATTCCACTTATTTATGCATTCATTGGTTAATTCTTGTATGTCCCTGACTGGGGATCAAAATCACAACCTTGGTGTATTGAAACGATGCTCTAATCAACTGAGCTATCTGACCAGGGCTAGTATCATTATTCTTATTAACTCTATGCCTCTAAAATTACTTTGTGGTATTGAGCTCATTTGTTTGGTTTGTTTACCTTATTGAACGAGATTTGTGTTTCTTACACATATTTATATTGTTTTCTGTTATACATTACATGTGTCCCCAGATACAGATACAGAATTTTTATAAATCAAATAAATTTTAATGTATAAGATTTTATATAATTTTAAGGGTCTCTTTGCAAAACCATCACCACATAGTTATGTTTTTGCATCAGTCTGGAAGATTATATATTGGAAACAAGGTAAACCTGTAGTGATCTATACTCTGGTGGTCTGACTGGGGCCTTATGCAGGGCTCCACAACCTGTAATTCCAGTCCTTTTCCTTGTATGGGTGCTTTTCTGACATCCTGGTTTTCTCTTTAGGTATAAACAGCAACAGCAGCCATTCTTCTGAGCAACTAGTATATACTTGGGGTTGGAGTTCTTACATCAAGAATTTTAATTTGGCCCTGGCCAGTTGGCTCAGTAGTGTGTTAGCCTGGTCTGTCGACATCCCAGGTTTGATTCTGGTCAGGGCAGATAGGAGAGGCGACTATCTGCTTCTCCACCCCTACACCTCTCCCTTCTCTCTCTTCTTCCATAGCCATGGCTCGATTGGTTCGAGTGCATTGGCCAGGGCACTGAGGATGGCTCCCTGGAGCCTCTGCCTCGGCACCAAAAATAGCTCATTTGTGAGCATGGCCCCAGATGGGCAAAGCATTGTCCCCAGACGGGGGTTGCCGGGTGGACACCGGTTGAGACACAAGCGGGAGTCTGTCTCTCCATCTCCCCTCTTTTCACTTGGAAAAAGAAAAAAAGAATTTTAATTTACTTTTATAAAGTGCCATTCTATATTTTTAACAAATGTCATAAACGAAAAGAAATTTGAACTGAGAAGGTGCCAAAGCAGCAAAATAATGTAAATAAAAAATTATAACTTTGTGCAAAAGGAGTCCCGTTATTTTATTTGCTTATAGGGACTATTTTTATATACTTAATAATCCTCATATTTTTTTAGCTAGACCAAATTTACATTATTCACATAAGACTTTAAATTGTGGGATATTTAATGCACATAGAACTCTCATAAAAACATCTATAGCTAAATCTAGGAAATCATCCTATTCTCAGGTCCTATGTTCAACTTTTTTTTTCTTTTTTAGGTGAGAGGAGGGGAGATAGTGAGACTCCCGCATGTGCCCTGAACCAGGATCCACCTGGCAACCCTATCTGGGGGCCAGTGCTGGAATATTTTTAGCACTTGAGGCTAATGCCCTCCAACAGAGCCATCCTCATCACCTAGGTCATGCTCGAACCAATCAAGCTCCTGGCTGCAGGAGGGGAGGAGGGAGAGAAGATGGAGAGGGATATGGGGAGCAGCAGATAGTTGCTTCTCCTATGTGCCCTGACGTGGAAACAAACCCAGGATGTTCATACACCAGGTTGATGCTCTATCCACTGAGCCACCGGCCAGGGCTCAATTTTAAGATAATATTGGTCCACTTAATTAGATATATAAGAATGACTTAAAAGTTAGTTTCCTTTCCTTATCTATAAGTTAATGAATGTGTTAGCACTAAAAGGGTTATGAAAACCCTGATACAAAAATCTGAACGCATTTAACTGAGTACCTTTTTAAATATTTCCTTTTATCACTCAAGGCCAGTGGTTTCTATTCTAAGACACAGCTGTCTTCACAGCTGCCTCAAGCTAGAGTGTTTTTGTTTTTTTTCTAGAGTGTCTTTTCTAGTGATTCTGGGAATCTAGTTTTGTTCTTGCTCACTCTTCTACTCATCCTGAGTCAGGGTTCACTTGTCTGATAAGCAGTTTCCCTTCCAGCACATTTGGTTTTAGATCGTAGCTACGAGGGGATGGTTGGGGCAAGTGGTGCTGGAGCAGGTAGGTTAGGCTGCAAGTTCAGGGGCTACCACAGTGACTCTTCTGTAGTTGGTTAGGTTCTGGAACACATTGCAGTCCATTTCCACAGTGAGCCGCTGGTGCCCCACCTTCATCGGTGTGAATTCAAATTGGGTGCGCAAGGTGTTTCTAGGACACACAGGAGCCAATCTGAAATGAAAAGGCAGGTGCTAGTTCTATCCCAGGTTAATTGCTTTGCTGGTCCCAGTGACTCTGATCCTCCCCTACTTGAAGAGGTGGATCATGATGAAATAAACATCTAGGTACTTTGCTATTGAAACAGGAAGTTTTAAGGGGACAGAAAACAGGAACCTCTCTTTGGTAAGCAATGTCATGGTTGAGAAGGTAAATCCTATTCTAAGGGCTTCCAAACTGCATCTGTTGTTTCTTTTATCACCCTTGATTTCAGTCTTGTCACACTCTTGGTAACAGTGTTGGGGTATGCGTGGAAAAGCTATAGCTTTGGAACCCTCGCACTGCTAAATGCAGTGTGTATGGTGGGTATACTGGGAAGATGTCAATATGTCAACAGGTGGTGTTTGGAGCCCTGTCGGCAGCCTCCTGGCCTGCCTATGGATCTTATGGTAACTGAGGGAATGGTGCAGATTTCCTTTGAGGAGCTTTACCCTACAATTGATCTGGGAGACCACAAAACTCTAATTAAATGTTGGCAGTCCCTTCTCTGAACTTACTGGCAAGAATTACTCATTGAGTTTCATAAGGCTGAAGCAGTGGCTCAATACCAGACAACCTTTCAGGGACGGTACAAACAGTCATCGTGAATTCTAAACTGTATTATATATTCAGTGAAGAATGCAGTGGACATAATGAGAGGAGAGATAATGAAAGAAGAAACTTTCAACAAGGATTCTGACCAGGAGGTGGTGTAGTGGATAGAGCATGGGACTGGCATGCAGAGGACCCAGGTTTGAAACCCAGAGGTCGCCAGCTTGAGCATAGGCTCACCAGTTTAAGCGTGGGGTCGCTGGCTTGAGTGTGGGATTATAAACGTGACCCCATGGTCGCTGGCTTGAGCCCAAAGGTTGCTGGTTTGAAGCCCAAGATTGCTGGCTTGACCCCAAAGTCACAGGATTGAGCAAGGGGTTACTTGGTCTGCTGTAGCCCCCTGGACAAGGCACATATGAGAAAGCAATTAATGAACAACTAAGGTGCCACAACGAAGACTTGATGTTTCTCATTTCTTTCCCTTCCTGTCTGTCCTCTCTCGGTCACAAAAATAAATAAATAAGTCATCAAGGAACTAATACCTAGACTTTATAGGAAATTCCTACAAATCAATAAGGCAAAAAACCAAAAACCAGGAACACCAGAGTTGTTTGTTGCGGGCCTTCGGGGGTGTCGTCATGTTGCTATAAACAAACAAACAAACCAGGAACACCAAAAGAAGAGTGGTCAAAGAACTGTACAGAGGAGGAGGTGGACAAGCTAATAAACATATGAACCTGACCGGGCGGTGGCGCAGTGGATAGAGCATTGGACTGGGATGCGGAGGACCCAGGTTCGAGACCCCGAGGTCGCCAGCTTGAGCATGGGCTCATCTGGTTTGAGCAAAAGCTCACCAGCTTGGACCCACGGTCGCTGGCTTGAGCAAGGGGTCACTCGGTCTACTGAAGGCCATGGTCAAGGCACATATGAGAGAGCAATCAATGAACAATTAAGCCGGGCGTTGCAACGAAAAACTGATGATTGATACTTCTCATCTCTCTCTGTTCCTGTCTGTCTGTCCCTATCTATCCCTCTCTCTGACTCTCTCTCTGTCTCTGTAAAAAACATGAGTTAAATGAAAACAATAATGAAATACTACCTTCTAGTAGACTGAAAAAAAAAGAAAGTTGGGTATTGCCAAGTATGGAGGAATAATAGGAATGAATATAGACACTGTCGTGGGCTGCTGGAGGAGGGAGGCTCCTGCCACTATTCAGCAAACAAATCTGATAGTACCTGGTAAAGCCAGGTTACATCCTATGACTCAGCAATTCCATTCCTGAGCATATATATCCCTTCCTCCCCCACCAAAATTACAAAGAAGTACAGAAGGCAACACGTATGGAGATGTTAATAGCAGCAATGTTTGTGGTGTCCGAGAGTAAGGGGCACTCTGGGTGCCCATCACTGTTGATGGGGAGTGGTAGAAAGCAGGGGATGTGCATTGTGTATTATGTATTATGCTGCAGAAACAATGGACTTGATATATGTGGATGAATCTTAAAACAGATCTGAGTGAAAAGAATTAGACATAACATCATTTATATAATTTTAAAATGCAGGTTGATGAAGCAACAGTACACATTATACACATACTGACAAAAGGATATGAAGGGTGGTAGGAATGAAAGTATGGAACAGGAATAAAAGGGAATATTTAAATAAACAATATTCAGTATTATGGTGGGCATTAGTCAAATGCAGCTTTCGAGAGGCAGCCTACTCTCCCTGTGGTATTGTCTAATATCCAGCCCTAACCCTCTCACCTGCGTTCACCAGCAATATCGAGGCTATTCCTGCATGATCAGGGCAGCAACTAGGTTCAGACATGCTTAAAGAGCCCATAGCTTCAATTACTCCTGTCTCCCTGTACACATAATGGCCCCAGGAAGCGACAGGCCCTAATCCTTAAGTTCTACTTCTGGGCATATTTGTTCTGTCTCCATGGACACAGCAAAAAGACAGTTATTAATCTTGGGCCCCAGGCTTTCTGACCAGTTGAGATGTGTCAGTGGGATGAGAAGACTGCGTTCTCTTACCTGTAGCTCCTTTCTCTGTGAATAAGCCCCCGTCCAAGGAGGGAGATCACACAGTCCTTCAGAGGAGCATCTAGGGAGTTATGGATGCTGACTGAGGCTGTGAGAGGTTGATACTGCTCTGCTGCCTCTGGCATCTGTGGGAAGAGACACAGTCACTCCCCCTGCTCATTACTCTCCTATCTCTGCCATCCGGACCCAAACAGCACAGCTGACTTCTTTACTCCTCTACCTGGTCTTCCTGCCTTTACTCTCACCCTTGACCCATCACAGACTGTCTGATGGTGCCTCTCCTCCAGTTAGAGACCTTGGAGGACTCCCGTTGTCTTTGGAATACAGCTTCAGTTGGCATTCAGAGCCCTTCATGACCTGACACCAACCCACCTCTCCAACCTCATTTGTTCTTCCCTTGACTAAACAACATCCAAGTCACGTCAGGTACTTTCCCGCCCCCCGCACACCTTGCAGCCTCCCTTCTTTGGGCCTCTTCAGCCTGCAGCAGCTCTCCCCCACCTCTGCACTGGAAGCTTACCCATTTTTCAAGACCCAGTATAAATGGAAATAGGCAACAGTTATACACACAAAGTAAAGGAAGCAGGATCTCACTAAAGCCAGAAAGATGCCTCATTCCTCACAGCAATTTCAAATTTGAACTCATTCCTCCATGAAGTCCTCAAATGAATCAGATGAAATTAATCCCCATTACTTTTCCCATAGTGACTTTGTGGCTCTATTAAAGCACTTACACAGATGACCAAATATGGTGTCTCCCTTATCCAACTAACCTCTCAAAGAGGTTAATCTTTGAGAGCACAGACCAATCACATTCATTCTGGCCGGGGTAGATGTGGAAAGATGACCAGACCAAAAGCCATAACTCTCTAAAAATGTCCCATATTTCTGATCTTGGGCATGTTGCTGTCTAGGACAATTTCATCATCTAAATAATAGAAACAGTTCCACCTCACAGGGCTTTTGAATTAAAGGATGTGGAAATATGTTGGCCTGTGTTGAAAGTGCTAAATAAACATAGGCTATTATTATTCCCATATGTATGGAGGCAGCAACTGGGAGAGGTCAACTCTAGAACTTTTACTTAACCGCCCAAAGACATTGGAAGATTTCAACCTGAATCGCATATGCAAGACACCATCTCTTTCCAGACAAGGAGCTTTCAGCCTAGCATTTTCTGGTAATCCGCAGCACGGTCACTTGCACTGAAGTATGATGGGCTCTGATTCTTTCTGAAATGGGGAACTGAGTGATATCAAATGAGAATATTTGGGGAAAGACTAGTGCCTACCTCAATGTCAAGGCATGGTCTACAAATGGCGATGTCTTCCTGAGCAAAGCAGGTGAGGCTGGATTTGGAGTGTGTTGCCACCGCAGTGAGTCTGAGGAAGCTGTTCTCGGGTGGGCTCCGCTCAAAAAAGGAGGAGGACAAGCTGGTGGTGATTGTCCTAACTGAGACATGTGACAGGAGGAGTCAGTGCAAAGGGCCGAGTGTGCCCTGGAAATAGGCAACAGTTACACACACAATGTAAAGGAATCAGCATCTCACTGAAGCCAGAAAACCTTTTCAAATTTGAACTCACTCAAGAACCCAGCTATCAGCACCATCACCACTTCCACTAGCACTCTTGGCAGACAGACCTCCTCAGTGGGGTTGTGATCAGTCCCTGCAACCTAGAACAAGTTAAGCTCTCTTGGCCTCAGTTTCCTTGTCTAATAAGAACACCTACCTGGTGGGCTGGCTTGTGTTAAATGAGATACTGCAAATGAAGTCTTATGTCAGAGCCTGCTGAGAAAAGCTGTTGCTGAATATACGCTTACTTTGTTCCTTCCCATTCTCTGCCTCTTCTCTTTCCATTTTGCAGAGAAAATGAAGCCATCCTTCATCCTTGAGGAATCCTCTCCAGCTCATGTTCTCGTTCCTGACTTACAGACATAGACATCTACCCCAGCTGTCACCTTCCTCCCAGGAGGGTGAGGTGTTCCCCCCACTCAAGTCAAGTCCTCTACTTTTTATTTTATTTTATTTTTTTAATTTCTTGATTGATTTTAGAGCAAGACAGAAACATTGATCTGTCCCTGAATGTACCCTTACTGGGGATCAAACCTGCAGTCTTTTCATGTCGGGACTATACTCTGAGCTCTCCAGCCAGGGCAAGTCATCTGCTTTTTAAATCTGTACTCCATCATGACCCTAACAGTGCCTAGCTGTGCGACTTTGGGCCAAGTATTTAACCTCTCTGTCTCGGTCTCCTCTTCTGTACAGTGGGGATAGTAATGATTCCTGCCTTATAAGGTTGTTGCGAAGATCAATGAGACGGTGCATATAGAACACTTAACACCATGTTTGTCACAGATAAGTGCTCAGTGAGTGTGAGCTATAATTATTCTAGTGGCCGCCCATTTCCCCAAGGGTTGCACCATCAATAAAACCTATCTGTCCTGAGGTTTCAGTCTTTTCCTCTCTGCTGATTATTTTCCTCAGCATGTAAGCAGATTTTACTTTCTCTTGTTTTAAAGAAAAACAAACAAAACAAAACAAAACAAACATCCTCCCTCTACCCAGTATCTCTGGCTGATTACCACCCAGCCTCTTTTTTTTTAATCCATCCTTCTGGAAAGGACTGCACACATTGCCTCACCCCCTTAACTCCCGATCCGTTTAGCCCCCAGGAAGCTGGCATTTGCCATTGCCTCTGAGTAAGACCACTCTGTCAATGAACGCTTTTCAGCCTTGATGTCTCATGGCCTCTCAGCTGCCCTTGTTGGGTGCCCCCTTCCTCTTTGACTTCTCCGTCTCCCTTACTTGCTGCTCTTTCCCTAACTGCCACCCACATGCTGGTGTCAGCTGTGTTCTCTCCTCCTCTCTCTTCTTCTTACAGTTCTCCTTGGCTCCTTGAGCTCATTGATTCCATGACTCTTAGCCACCCGCTTTCTGCTAGGATTCCCACATTTGGTCTCCAACCCAGGTCTTTATCTTGATACCAGGTTTAGATTTCCAGCTGCCTACTGGACATCTCATGGGCTTTCAAACCCAACATGCCACAAACAGAACTCATCATCTTTTCCCCAAAACCCTTTCTTCCCCATTTTCCATATTCTAGAATCTAGAGGATCACCCAAACTGGAAGCACCCCCTACACCCACACACACATACATATTCACAAGTCCAACCTATAATCTCCTTAATGTATCTTCATTCAAAGTGCTGATAGTTTAGTTTGTCCTTCATTTCTTGGTTATTACAAAAACCTTTTAACCTCTGATCCAGTGGTTCTTAACATTGGATGCACATTAGGATAATACAGGGAGCTTTATAACACAATCCAAATGCCAGGCCATACCTCAGATCAGTTATATCAGATTTTGGTGATAAAGTATTTTTAAAGTTCCCTAGGTGACTCAATGTGTAGCCAACATTAAGAACCACTATTCTAATATGACCCTTTTCATTTCATTCTCCCAAAAGTTCTTTTTAAAAAATGAATTTCTGATCCTATTGACTTCCTTTCACCAGCTCCCCATTGACCAGAGGTCAAAACTCAAACTGCTTAGCATAACCTAGCAGCTCCTGTGTGGCCTGGCCTTGTCCAGCTCTCACACCATCCTCCCCACTCCTCCCCTCCCACTCTACCCCACCTTATAAGGGGAACATGGTGGAGAGACTGGAGGCGGGGTGGCAATTAGGAGGCTTTTGCAATAATGTAGACAAGCTCTATTCCACTGATTCTATCTTGTCTGCACATTGGAATCACCCAAGAAATTACAATTGTTTTTTTGTTTGTTTGTTTTTTGATGTTTGGCTCCAACCATGGAATTTCTGATTTAATTGGTCTGGGGTACAGGCTCACCATTAAATGTCTCCAGGTGATTCTGACTGTAGGAAAGTTTGAGAACAACTGCTCTGCTCCAGGAAATTTCAACTCAAGAATAACATAGGAAGGTGGGTTTTTTTGTTGTTGTTGTTGTTGTTTTAAATTCCAATGCCTGGACCCCATCCCAGGCCAATTAAGAAAGAATCTCTGGGAGGAAGAACTTGTGCACGTGTTGTTCCTTCTTCCAGGAATGCCCGTGACTCACTTCTCTGTTTTTCACTATCCTACTTACCCTTTAAGACCCAGCGCTACTTGATTTAGTTGGAGGCAGCTGGCTCTTGCCACTGTATTCTACCTATCAAGCACTTTTTACACTGCTGCCATGGTCTTTTTACTTCTCTTACCGCAATAAGAATTGTGAGGTGTTTTTTTTTTTTCATGTGTAACACAAAAAATATATGTTGAATGAGAGAGAGAGAAAATACCAGGGGCTAGAAGTCACTTATTGAGAACTGTAGGGGGAACCTTATGGCTGCAGTCTGCCCAGAGTGGGAGCTGGGCATCTGAGCATCTGGGAGGGCCGTAGAGAGTTACCCAGGTTGGCACTGAGCGTAAGGGGCAGCTTCTTCCTCCAGAGGTCAGCAGCAAGGACACCATTGTAGTACACCGCCTGCACCCCGATTGCCAGCTGCACAGTCTTCTCCTGGTCACCGGGGTTCACCAGGGTCACAGAGAGCTGGGCATCCCCTCCCAGGGGTAGGGAGCTGGGTGCTTCCAAGAACAGGTACAGAGGATCGGCAGTCTCAAGGCTGGGAGGACGGCTGCCATTGTCTTCCCCATGTTCCACTTTCTCTCTCTGGACTCTCTCCAGCACCTCTTTTTCTTGAAGAGATCCTGAAGAATGGGAGAAACAAAACAGGCCTCTTACATAGCAGGTATGGGCCCTTCTAATAAAAGCCAAGGCTTAAGATTCATTTACCCACTGCTGCTCAAATGCCAAAGTCACAGAGCTTTGCAAACCTCTGAGGCCATATTTAGCTTAAAAGAAATCAAAACAAAAGAAAAAAAGGCATGTGTTTGGTCATCACCACAAATACAGTGTCCCTTCCAAGTCACTCAAAGACCAAGCTCTTTTCCAAGTGCTATGATTCTGCTCCTTGAACAGCTGGGAGAGCCAGTTTTCAGACAAGTCACACTGTCTCTGAGAACAGTTTGGAAGAGACTTGAATCTTCCAAAGTGAAGGAGATCGAACTTATTCCAAGAGCAGTGGGGCCATGGAATGTTCTGGAGCGGAGGTGTAACAATTATACCTGTGTTTTAGAAAGCTCATTCTGGAAACTAAAAATTTGAAAAGGGAATAATGATGGAGAGACTGCAGGTGGGGATCCAGTTAGGAGACTGTTGGAATATTGTGGACAAGAGATGGTGAGACCCTGGTTACCCATAGGCAATGGGGAAGGAGATGAGGAGGTGAAAGTGAGAGTAAGGTAGGCGGTGAAACAGGGAGAGACGAGAGTGCGAGCCTTATTGTTGGAACAAATAGGTAGACAGTGGTGCATTAACAACATGGAGGGAGAATAAGTTGACAGGGATTGGATATGAGAGGAAGAGGGAGAACATCTTCTGGCAGCTGGACTTGGTATTCAGTGTGTTGTTTTATTGCAGTAGTTTTTAACTGGGGGCAATTTTGCCCCTCAGGAGACAATTTTGGTTGTCACATCTGGTCGTGGTGGTGGAGGGGTGCTGGCATCTATTGGATAGAGGCCAGGAATGCTGCTAAATGTTCTGTGATGCACAGCCCCCCACAACAAAGAGTTAACTGGCTCAGAATATCCATAGTGTCAAAGGGGGTTGAGAAACCCTGTTTTTTTTGTTTCTTTGTGTCTTTTTTTTTCAAGCAGGAGAGAGGAAGAGAGAGAGAGAGAGAGAGAGAGAGAGAGAAAAGACAGTAAGGGAGAGAGATGAGAAGCATCAGCTCATAGTTGGCAGCACTTTAGTTGTTCATTGATTGCTTCTCATACGTGCCTTGATGGGGGTGGGCACTCCAGCCCAGCCACTGACCCCTTGCTCAAGCCAGCAACCTCTGGGCTCAAGCCAGCGATCATCGGGTCATGTCTATGATCCCACACTTGAGCCAGCAACCCCATGCTCAAACTGGGTCAGCCCGTGCTCAAGCTGGCAACCTTGAAGTTTCAAACCTGGGACCTCACCATCCCAAGACAATGCTTATTCACTAAACCATCACTGGTCAGGTGAGAATCCCTGTTTTATATGATGGAGAAAGGACTGAAACTCTCTGTGGCCTATATCTGTCTGCATCGGTATAACCCATCTCTTCCCCTCTTTTGCTATTCTATCAGGGGCTGAGAAGCTTGGGGTCCTCCTTGCACAGTACCTTCAGGATACTTGTAGTTCTGAGTGATATCTTCACAGCGATCATTGCCCACACCTTTGGTACTGATGTTGTTGCCAACATACTTAGTGCTGGAGTAGGTCAGCTCCAGCGTCCCATCCACACAGCACTTCCAGACCACACATGAGGCATTTACTGCGGCAAAAAGGTCTGCTACTGCAGGAGTCAGCCCCAGTGTTCCCTCCTTGACTGCTCTGACGGGGACCAGATCACAGGCTTTCAGGACTGCGGGAGAGAAAGGTCAGTGAGCAAGAGGAGCCATGCCCAGGCCTCTTCTTGGCTCAGAGATCCATAACCTTAGTTCACATTTTAGACTCTATTTTTCTGCCCCAGGGATCCAAGTCAGAGGTGGGCACTAAGCAGGGCTTCTTAGAGGGTACGCAGAAGTGAAACTCACAACATTTAGTGACAATAATTTTGGTAACAATGCGTGACAGGAGCCCTCTCAGAAACTGACAGGTAGAACCTCAGAGAAGCATAGTACACAGGAGCTTCTAAGACAGCTTTGGTATGGATAGGAATAGGTCACCTTTACTAAGCACTTATATATGCTGGGCTCTCTGACTGTTCTGTTCCTGGGAAAGAAAGAACCATCCTTGTATGGCTCCTGAAGATTCCTTCTTTGAGCTTGAGACTATTTTGATACTCTCTTCCCCCATTTCCAGAACTTCAGAAGCCCCACATCACAAGCCTGTGATCCAGCATATCTACCAGCTCTCCTAAGGCCCTCCGCCTTTCATTTGAAGGCTCAGCTTTCTTGCCTATTTCTCTGAGGCAGGGCTAGTCTCCACACAGCCTTGGGACTGAGATGGCTAACACCTATGTGACCTTGAACCCACAGACATCAGGTCAGCCTTCTGCCAGCCACTCTCATTCTTCCTGTGTTTCCTGATTTAGGGGATGCAGACCTGCTTTGGACCACCTGTTGCTCCTGCGTCCTCTCCAAGGGACTCCTTCATCCCACCCAGCTCTGTGTAGCCCAAGGTGGTCCTGAGTCAACCCCCAGGCTTTTACCTCCACCTCCCTTAGGAGCACATGGGTACAGAATCTGCCATCCACCATAGCCCCGGGGCAAAGTAGGACGGGTCATCCAGCACTCTGTGGAAGTCTGGAAGATCCTGAAGATAGCAAAGGAACAATTCAAGTATGAAAAAAAAAAAAGAAAAAGAAAATAAAAGGATTCCTACGAGGTTCTAGAAATAGCAGTCAATATTGCCACGGGGATGGGAAGACTCTGGGCAAAAGGAGCAGCACCACTCCCGGGAAGGGGCTTGCCTGCTACCACTAACCATTAGCATCCTGCCTCTAGGAGTCTTGAAGACCTCTCAGTGCCTGGGCCACTCTGGGTTGTGGGTTCCCATGGGTTATACCACTGGGTGTGAAGCCCTTCTGGTCTGAGACTTCATCCCCTTTGGGCTTCTCACCAGATTCTGCCTCTCTGGCCTTCTCCGTTCTGAAGCCCATCCTCATTGTAGTACTCATCCACAAGCAGGCCCCCGCCGGTGCCCTGGGCTGAGGCGAACGTGGTGACCACACGGGCAGGGATTCCCAGACATCGCAGCACTGCGTGGAAGGGTCCGAGTCAGAAGGCACCAGAGGGGCCTGGGTGGGGTACAACTAATGTCTTCAGCGTCTCCTGTGAGCAGACACTTAAATGCCAGGTGACAACATGGAAAGAGGAAGGGCACAGGCACCAGGAAGTTAGAACTGACACCAGACTCAGGACCCACAAAGGCCAAGAAATGGAAGACACACAAGTTGCACAGCAAACAGTGTACCGCGGGGGGAGGCTGACAGAGCACTGGGGGCTTGCTCTCCTGGGGGAGGAGGGAAAGGATTGGGGAGAAAGTGAGTTTGGGAGCAGAAATCACCAGATGGGCCTGACTCTGCGCGGGAGAAAAAAGCAGAAGCTGATCAGGAGGAGCTGCTCTGAACAAGTAGCAGGTTTCCTGGCCGGACGGTGCATGTGAAGTAGTTACGGGTGCGACAGAGGTGAGGAAATGCTGCAGCGTGGAGGCAGTACCTGCTTTTGGAGATGTCTCCTCCACATGCGGGAGGGGCACAGGGCAACCCCAGAAACAGACACTGCACAGTAGCCAAGGGGAGCCTGCTCTGTACCTGTGCAAGCAACAGCAGCCAACACCCAGGCCTGCCCGTCACACACGGGCCGCCCTCGGCCCGTGAGCCACTGCCGCAGGATGGGCGCACTGCCCCGGCGCTTGTTCAGCAAGGCCCCCTCCTGGGCATCCTGGGTCTGCGGAGTGGGCAGGACACGCTTCTCCTTGAGCACATGCAGCTGTTTGGGAGAATGTGTGTGTGTTATGTAAGTCCCAAGATGGGACACCTTCCAGGGTGGGGCAGGGGTGAGAGGGTGAAAGGGGGTGGGGGTGAGGAGGACCCATTGCAGTTCTCCAAGTGTGGCGAGCAGAACATCTGCATCAGAACTACCTGGACCATGTTAAACCTCCATGTTCCAGGGCTCCACCCTGGCTCACTGGGTTATAATCTCTGGGGGGCTGCAGGGGTCCAGGAATCCACCTTTTTAACAAGTCCTCTAGAAGCCAAGGGTCTGTGGACCACACTGGCATAGAAAGCCACAAGAGGAGCCTGACAGTACCCCTCACTGGGGGCTGGGTTTCCTGTTCCTTCACTTGCCTGGCCCTGATTCCTTTGAGGATGTTTGTCTCAAGGCCTGCTCATCCTAAACTTCCTCCTCCTCATAGGCTGGCTCTGTCCCTCACCACAAAGGGGAGTCCCGCGGCACAAGAGGAAATAGGGGACACATTACACCTGTGAAAGAACTTTTAAGAACAATGGGAAAGCACCAAGCTACCTTTATGGTCTGCATATCCTTGGGGATAATTTAGAAATAAAAACAAGTTCCTTCGATCACCTTAGTCACAAACACTGAATAAGATGGACCCTACTCCTTCCCTTCCGGGGACCCTGGCCTCCAGTTTGGGCTGGTCTAGGAGGCAGAGAACCGAGGAGTGCTCTGAGGAAATCCAGGCTGGTCTTAGTTCTCACTGGCTTGTGTCCGGAAGGATACCTCCTTTTGCTTTTCTCTCCCCTGTGGGTGCTATTGTACTCCCCTCCTCACTTATGCCCTTCTCCAGGAAGTATCCCCTACACCCTGGGGAGAGGGGACCATTTGTGTTTTGATGATATCCAGGGCCAGCCTGACTTGTGGTGGCACAGTAGATAAAGGGTCGATTTGGAATGCTGAGGTCACCGGTTCAAAACCCCGGGCTTCCCCTGTCAAGGCACATATGAGAAGCAACTCCTATGAGTTGATGCTTCCCGCCCCACCCTGCCTTCTTCTCTTTCTCTCTCTCTTCTCTCTTAAAATCAATTTTAAAAAAATTTTCAAAAAAATTCTTTAACAGGCCCATAGAGGGGACAGCTTTGTCAGGGGGCTCCCACATCCCCTCCTCTCACTCACCAAGGCGCCCAAAATGCAAGTCACATGCACAGGGTTGCCCCACTCGTCCACCTGCTTGTCCACGCTCAGCAAGTCCAGGCTGAGGTCCAAGACATCCTTCTCAAACTGTAAAGACCACACCGAGCTGTGATGAAGTGTCTCCAGCCTACAGTTCAGCCCTGTGACCTCGTCCTTCTCCACTCAGGCTTCCCTCCTTCCGCCCTTGCCTTGTTGTCCCTTTGTGCCCCCTGGTCACCATGACTGGCAGTTCAATCCTTTGCCTGTTCTATTATTGAACTCTCTCGATAAGGTGTGAATTTGTGAAGGCCAGGGCTGTGTCGTTTCCTTTCATTTCTATCTTTATCCATTTAGTGCGCTCCTACTGCTCCTGCCAGCACTGACCCACGTGTGGAGAAGACCACAGCAGCTCCTGCTCTCGATAAGCCCACAGCTGGGACTGGAGATGGACACATAGCCAGGCAGATTGTAGATCTCAGCAACATGGCCAAGGCTTGATGCCAACCCAGAGCAGAGAGCACAGTAGAGAGAATCACTCTGCCTTTGGGGGATGAGGAAGGCTTTCGGGTCTTAAAAGTTGGATAGGAGCACCTGACCAGTGCTGGCACAGTGGCTAGAGCATCGACCTGGGATGCTGAGGTCCCAGGTTCGAAACCCTGAGGTTGTCAGCTTGAGCGTGGGCTCATCTAGCTTGAGGGCAGGCTCACCAGCTTGAGTGCAGGGTCACTGGCTTGAGCACAGGATCATCAACATGATCCCAAGATCACTGACTTGAGCCCAAGGTCGCTGGCTTAGGCAAGGGGTCACTGGCTCGGCTTGAACCCCCCGGTCAAGGCACGTATGAGAAGCAATCAATGAACAACTAAAGTGATGCAACTCTGAGTTGATGCTTTTCATCTTTCTCTCCCTCTTAAAAATAAAAGTTGGGTAGGAGCTTCCCAGGCAATAAAAAAGGGAAGCTATTCCAGGTGGAGGGAACATATAGCCTGCAAGGGGCTGGCCAGGAGCTGGAGCATTGGGTGGCTCTTGGGGAAAAGAAAGCAATGGCCTCGCTGTGAAGGGGCTGTATGTCATGTCAGGGGACTGCTTTTTATCCTGCAGACAGTGCAGATTTAACAGAGGGGTTTACTTTGTGTGGTCTTTAAGAAGATAACTGGAAGCTGTGCAGGATGTTCTGATAAGCCCTTGAGAAGAGAGGTACCACAGGCTGAAAAATCTTAAACATGTTGCTTCATGACTGGGGGTTTTGGACCTGCCAGCTCTGTCTGGACTGAACACTGAAGGTCATGGGGCAATCTCTGTCCCCTTACCTTTCCCGGAGTCCCCCATACCTGGCCAAAGTCCCAGGATTCCTCCTGGATGCAGTCAGCCGTTCCCAGGTAGATGAGGCCATTCTGGTTCAGTAAGTACTCCCAGCGCTGAGCCTCATTCTCCAGGAACACAGCATCCTCTGGCGAGAGGCAGGCAGGGATGAAGGCCTGTAGGGTGCTAGGCCTGCCCTTCTCATCCTGGCCCCTGCCCTCCCTGCCCAGGTCAGTTCTGGCAGCAGGTCTCCCCTTCAGCTCTGGGCCTAATGAGGACTAAGAAAGGACTTCCTCTTTTCACTGCCCCAACTGGGACCCTGCTTCCTCTCTGGTGGAGAGAGGGGAAAAGGGTCAGAGTTTCTGTGTCAGCCAGGTGGCCTTCTTGGTCAGCCAGGCAGGCAGGAATAAGCCAACCTTAAGAAGCTTACTGGTTCCCAGAGACGTGTGCAGCCAAAGTGCTACCAAACCAAGAGAATTTGGCAATAGCCACCCAGCGGGCCTGTTATGTCTCTCTCACAAGTTCAATCTAAAAAATCATGTTTCAGCATGGCCCCAGATAGGAGAGCATCGGCCCCAGATAGGGGTTGCGGGGTGGATCCTGGTCAGGGCACATGCAGGGGTTTGTCTCTCTATCTTCCTTCCTTTCACTTGGAAAAAGAAGAATAAAACAAAATAAAATAGTTTAAAAAACAAAACAAAAAAAATAGTGTTTCAGAAAAATCAATACAGCCCTAGCCAAATAGCTCAGTTGGTTAGAGCCCTGTTTCGGCAAACTGTGGCTCACAAGCCACATGCAGCTCTTTGGCCCCTTGAGTGTGGCTCTTCCACAAAATACCACGTGCGGGCGCTACCTTGATAAGGAATGTACCTATCTATGTAGTTTAAGTTTTAAAAATTGGTCTCTCAAAAGAAATTTCAATCGTTGTACTGTTGATATTTGGCTCTGTTGACTAATGAGTTTGCCGACCATTGGGTTAGAGCATCATCCTGATATGCCAAGGTTGAGGGTTTGAACCTCAGTCAGGGCACATATAAGAATCAAACAATAAATGTATAAATAAGTGGAACAAAAAATTGGTAATTCTCTCTCTCTCTAAAATCAATCAATAAAAAATGTTTTAAAAAAAGAAAAAGGAAAAAACACAACATAGGTTGACAAGGGTGAGGAGAAGGGAAGAGCAGCATTTGGCAAGATAGGGTCAGAGGCAGCAGTGGAGCTGGCAAAGTATTACACTCAGGGGTGTCCAAGTGGGTCTAGGTCTCCCATGGTCTTTTGCTGGTGCCCCTCCTGCTGTCCCTATCCAAGCATTGGGCTGGTAAGGAGGATGGGGGCTTTGAAGAGTCCATTGCCAACTCTAAGAAGCTGGGAGTGGTGGAGGATCTGTTCTGCTTGCCAGGTGTCTCTCTCTCTGTACCTGCTGCTGGGGGTGGTATGGGGTGGTTAGACTGGTTCCTAGGGACTAGAAAGAAAAAAGATTTCCAAACCAACCCTCAGGCATCCATCTGGGATGATGTTCAAAGCAACAGAAGGAAACGATATTAGAAATCAGGAAGCCCTGAAAAACCTGGGGCCTAAAATCAGAACCATCTGCCCAAGGAGCCCTCAACTCCCACCCCTCCATTCTGAGTACTTTCTATTATGTCAGCTGGACATCACTTCTTTGGAAGTCACTTCACACCGAGATGTTTGGCCCAAGAGCTGCAGGGCTCTGGGAAGTACATTGTCAAAGCACAGCGGGCATCATCCTCCTCTTCTTCGCTTGGGCGCAGCCCCCTTTTATAAAGTTCCCTGCTTATAAATAGGGCTCTGACTTTCACTATAGGATGTAAAAATTTCTTCTGAAGTTAGAAAAGCCCTGTCTCCAAGTATCAAAGATAAGACCGAGTCCCAGATAATCTCTGAAGATCTTAGTCACCTCCCAGTGAGCAGAGCAAACAACTCACTCCTGCTTAGATAGACATCTCCACACACACACATCATATAGAGCAGGGGTCTCAAACTCAACTCAGCATGTGGGCTGCAGAGCAAGATCACAGCCGTTAGGCAGGCCGCACTAGGTCTACAAAAGGCAACTGTTATGCAACACTTTTCTCACTGCAGTTGAAAACAAAAAAAAAAAATCAGTACAACAAGCACAATCGTACATGCAGTTTACTCAGTGTCACAAAATGACCAGAAACTGTAGTTCGCATCACAGCTGCTGTTAACTAAGCTAATATCTAGCTAGGATGCTAGAGAAATGAAAAATACAAGTAGGCCCCTAGGCTTACTTAATTTTATCCAAAATATTTTGAACTTCGTGGATTAGTCTGCGGGCTGCACAAAATTGTTCGGCGGGCCGCGAGTTTGAGACCCCTGGTATAGAGGCTGTCCCTAGCTAGGCACGTGCCTACAAACCAAGCATGGAGACAGGAATCTAGCATGGTGTCAAGACCGTGTATTCTCTTTGAACCGAGCACTGTCCCAGAACTATCTTTGCTGTGTCTTTGCTTGAGCCCCAGGGCCTAATTCTGAATGTAGGCTCAGAGTCAGCAAGGTGGGTACATTGAAGCTTCAGCTTTGGCAGGAAATGGTTTGAAGGTCTTTCTGCCAGTATGTGGAGAGCCATGGAGCCTCCCCCAGCTGAAGGGGCCTCAAATCCACACTTACACACAAGGGCAGGAGCACCTGAATGGATATTACTTCCTACCTATTGTTCCACCTACCCACCCTGTGGAGCAGGAAAGGAAGTCTGAAACTGAAGATAAGCAGGGCCATCAGATTGGAGAACACCACCCTGGGGTAAGAGAAGTAGAGACAGGGCAGCCCACTGGGATTCTGGTGCCACATAAAAAGGGAGTCAGGAACTGGGAACCAGACATGAGGCTGCAGGAACCTAGGAAGATTTTTTTCTACTTCCTCATATTTCCTCTCATTTCCCAACCCTGCCTTGGGAAGGAGGTCCCCTTCAGGCTGGCAGGGAAACTCTTTTTTCCCTCCATTAATTTATTGATTTGAGTGGGAGGGAGGGGAAAAGAGCGACAGAAAGAGACAAAATCTTTGACTTGATGTTCCACTTATTTATGCATTCATTGGTTGATTCTTTTTTTTTTTTTTTTTGTATTTTTCTGAAGCTGGAAACGGGGAGAGACAGTCAGACAGACTTCCGCATGCGCCCCACCGGGATCCACCCCGCACGCCCACCAGGGGCGAAGCTCTGCCCACCAGGGGGCGATGCTCTGCCCCTCCGGGGCGTCGCTCTGCCGCGACCAGAGCCACTCTAGCGCCTGGGGCAGAGGCCAAGGAGCCATCCCCAGCGCCCAGGCCATCTTTGCTCCAATGGAGCTTTGGCTGCGGGAGGGGAAGAGAGAGACAGAGAGGAAGGAGGGGGGGGTGTGGAGAAGCAAATGGGCGCTTCTCCTATGTGCCCTGGCCGGAATCGAACCCGGGTCCCCCGCACGCCAGGCTGACGCTCTACCGCTGAGCCAACCGGCCAGGGCGGTTGATTCTTGAATGTGCCCTGACCCAAGACTGAACCTGCAACCTTGGTGTATCTGGTTGACTCTAACCAACTGAGCTACCCAGATAGAGTCAGCAGTAAAACCCTTGAAAGGAAAAGGCTGTGCACTTTTTATCTGGGGCAGCATAAACAGGAAAGCAAGAAAAAAAAATGTTTTCCATTAATCCAAACAACCATTCTGGGAGACTAAAGTATTAAGGTGTGTAGTGGCAGATTTAAAATGGAAAGACAGCAAACTCACACTGGAGCGGGCTCAAGTTCACTGGGACCCATACTTTTTGCTTCTTTCACACTACACCCATGCCCCGGACTTTCTCTTTTTTTTTCCACTTGAATAAAACTTGTTTTATTCTCTCTCTCTCTCTCTCTCTCTCTCTCTCTCTCTCTCTCTCTCACACACACACACACACACACCACACACACACACACACACACACACACACACACACACTCTATCTTCAGAAGAAGAAATGCCCTGTTTGCTCCTGTTTAGGCCAAACACATCTAATGAACTGTTCTAGATAAAATAGCCCAACAGCCTGGGCTGAGCTTAGCCAGAGGTGGCCACTGGTTGGGCAGCAGGAGGTCACCTGACCCCAGGAAAGCCCACCCATTGGCCGCTGAGCTACAGGAGCCTGCATTGTATTTAGACTGTCAGTAATGGAGAGGACCCGGCAGTCTGCAGTACTAAGAACAGAACAAACAAGTGCAGAGGAGAGAAGCAGGGTCAATTTACTGCTGTAAAGCTGCTGAAACAAGCTTTGGGGCCCCTCACTAGCACAGACCCTTTCAGGCCCTGAAGCAGGCCTTTAGCAATTCAAAATTTTGTATTGTTTTTCTTTAAGAGGATTCCCTGAGTTATATAAACCTCAGGTCCCACAAAACCTGGATTCACCTGGAGCTAGTCTATGGGAGACAGGGAGGAAACAGAGAAGCTTATCCCTTAGGTCCTGGTGCACTTTCTACTTCTTACCCCCTGTAGTGTTACAAACAAAAGGGTAGCTCTCCCAGGGTCATCTCTGACTCTTATCTCCTGAGCCAACACTAGGATTGGAATTGGTGGTGAGATAAGCCTTTGCTTCCAGTGGGAAGACCCAGGCTGCTTCTGCCAGTGGTGCCACCAAGACAAGACCCTGGGTCTGAGAGGCCATTCATCCAGGAAGCAGACACCACAAGAACTAGCGCTGGTGCTGCCCTTAGAGGAAGCTGTTCACTAAGACCTGGGGCAGATGCTTCCTGACAGAGCTGTACCCACATCCTGCGTCTTGAGTACCCTCTGCAGCCCAAGGCTGATCCAAGTCCAAACTCACCTCGAACCCAGGGGTTAAAGAGCAGGGTGAAATGGCCCAGGAGGCGTGGCTTCCTGCCCAAGACCTGCAGCAGGAGTGAGTAGTGGCCAATGACAGCATCTGAGGGCGTAGTCACGGAGACCATCCAGGACTGGGCATCTCTCTCCTCCACCATGGCAGACCACTGCTTCCAATCCCCCAGACTGGAAATCGGGAATTTGGCTTGGGTCCTATTGGCCTTAGAAGGCTGTTCTCCTGCAGTCATACACAGATGAATTGATCATTTGGACCTCTTGGTCACAACTGAGTAATAAAGTCAAGTATTACAAAGTTAAAACAGGTAAACAAAATTGATTTTGGAGGAAAATAAGAGGCCCATCCAGACTGACCAGGCAGTGGGGCAATGGATAGCATCACTGAGGACCCAGGTTTGAAACCCTAAGGTCGCTGGCTTGAGTGCAGGCTGACCATCATGAGTGCAGGGTTGCTGGCTTGAGCGTGGGATCATAGACATGACCCCATGGTTGCTGGCTTGAGCCCAAAGGTTGCTGGCTTGAGTAAGGGTCACTGTCTCAGCTGGAGCCCCCCACCCCGGTCAAGTCATATATGAGAAAGCAATCAATGAACAACTAAGGTGCCGCAACTATGAGTTGATGCTTCTCATCTCTCTTCCTTCCTGTCTGTCTGTCCCTGTTTGTTCCCCCACCTCTCTCTCTCTCTCACTAAAAAAAAAAAAAAAAAAAAAAAGGAGGCCCATCAATTAATGAGAGGCAATAGAGGATGATGGGAACACACAGGTTCTCAGTGCCCATAGACCTACATCGAGACATTTCATAGTCATAAAATGGACATGCTAAAAAACATCTACGTCGTAGGTTCTATGTGAGGTCTTTTTTTTTTCTTTTTACAGAGATAGAGAGAGAGTCAGAGAGAGGGATAGATAGGGACAGACAGACAGGAATGGAGAGATGAGAAGCATCAATCATCAGTTTTTCGTTGTGACACTTTAGTTGTTCATTGATTGCTTTCTCATATGTGCCTTGACTGTAGGGCTATAGCAGACAAAGTAACCCCTTGCTCAAGCCAGTGACCTTGGGCTCAAGGTGGTGAGCCTTGCTCAAACCAGATGAGCCCGCACTCAAGCTGGTGATCTCGGGGTCTCGAACCTGGGTCCTTCGCATCCCAGTCCAACACTCTACCCACTGCGCCACCGCCTGGTCAGGCTATGTGAGGTCTTAATAAGATATTGCATGTAAAGCCTTTGGCTTAATAGCTGATATGTTGCATAGATCCAATAAATAGTAAGAATTAAATGTGATAGCCTGGATTAGATCTCATTCAGGCTTTTCTACAAAACTGATATTATATTTGCAACCAAAAGAAACCCTCTAGTGATAATGTTGCTGAGAAAATTCTGAATCATAATAAGTGTTATTTATTATGCACATTATCTTCTCTTCACAACATACCTGTTGGGTGGGCAAGACATTTAAAAAAAATTTTTTTTCCATTAATTAGAAAGAGAGAGAGAAATGAAGAGAGAGAAGGGTTAGAAAGAGAGAGAGAAATATCAACTCATTGTTCCACTTAGTTGTGCACTCAATGATTGCTTCTCATATGGGTCCTGACAGGGGATGGAACCTGTGACCTTGGCATGCCTGGATGACACTCTATCCAATGGGCCACCTGGCCAGGGCAAAACTTCTTGAGGCTCAGGTACTATGTAGGCCATATGTTCCTTAGTTCCCTGAGGGGGTGATGAGAAACTTCCAGTCATGTTGCCAAAGGGGCATAGACCACCCCCACTTACCAGTTTGTGCAATGAGGGCCACCTTCTTCAGAGCAGGCAGAAATGCGTGGACTGGAGCTCGGAAGTGCAGCCAGATGGTGAAGGGCTGCCCTCTCCTCACAACAAGGTGCCTGGAGCTGATGTCCTTGGTATGGTGTTCCTCATTGTTTCTTGCTGCCTGGAAGTCACAGCTCTTGATCTGTAGGGCTATGTGGAAAAGAAAGAAAACAGGATACTAGGTAAATGAGACAAGTAATAAAAGCAGAGACTCTGGAGTCAGAGAGACCAGGGTTCAAAAATCCTTGGCTCAACTTACTAGCTGTGCCACCTAAGGCAAGTAACTTAACTACTCTGAGCCTCCATTTTCAATGTTCTCCTTAGAATAATCACTCCTTCTTGCAGGATTGTGGAGATTAAATGAAGTAATGTATATATAGTAGTCCTCCTCCCACTGTGTGCCCCAGGGATACCTGCCAAGAGCCCAGTGGATGCCTGAAACTGTGGATACTACGTTTTTCCTATAGAGGCATACTTATATAAAGTTTAATTTCTAAATTAGGCACAGTTGGAGATTAACAACAATAACTATTAACAAAACAGAACAATTATGACAATATATTGTAATAAAAGTTATGTGAATGGATTTGGGGTCATTAAGTAAAATAGGTTTTACTTGAACACAAGCCCTGTGATACTGTGAAAGTCTATCAACCAAAATGGCTACTAAGTAACTAAAAGGTGGGTAGCATATCCACCATTAATACACTGGACCCTTGGTTGGCAAACTATGGCTCACGAGCCACATGGGGCTCTTTGGCCCTTAGTGTTTAGCAAAGACCAGCTTAGGAATACCTAATTAAGTTAATAACAATGTACCTACCTATATAGTTTAAGTTTAAAAAATTTGGCTCTCAAAAGAAATTTCAATCATTGTACTGTTGATATTTGGCTGTATTGACTAATGAGTTTGCCGACCAGGGCACTGGACAAAGGAATGGTCACATCCCAGGAAGCACATGGTATGAGATTTCATCATGCTACTTAGAATGGCCAGCAAGTTAAAACTTATGAATTGTTTACTGCTGGGATTTTCCCTTTAATATTTTCAGATGATAGTTGACCATGGGTAACTGAAACCATGAAAAGAGAAACCATGGATAAGGGGGGACTACTGTAATACATGTAGCACAGGGTTATACACATAAGTCCCATTATAAGAGCAATGTTTGTTCTCATTGTTGACCTACTTTTCTGGTCCCAATCTAAACACAATTAATAAAATTCAGAATCTTGCTAATCCTTACTCATTTTTTCTTAGAACATAATCAGATAATTTTAATAGCTGGTTTTGAAATCACTAAGTCCAATTCTCTTGTTTTAGAGATAAGAAGTGTAAAGCCCAGAGAGTAGCACTAACTCATCCATGATCATACTTGACTGTTTCACCTGAGGGCCCACTAAACCTGTGGCACCGTGCAGCCCAGAAAATCTCTACTCTCTCTGAGAGTAGGATAAGATAGTCTATCAGACAATTCTCATTTATAATGAGACTTAAATGTGCTAACATATCTGTGCAGAGGCCCCTGAGGTTTCTGCATCCTCTGGATCTGCCTGTCTCCTTGCTTTATATCTGCCTTTGCCGCTTTTAGTTGGGTCCCCTGACCTTCCCTCCCTTTTTATTTAGCCTTGAAGCTATGATACCCTCATACTTTTCCAGGGTCATCTACCATAAGTATCACAACTCAGTGAGAACAGTCATGTTATGATAATCCTGGGACAAGAATATCAACCCATGTTAACCACCATCACCATATTACCACCATCATCACATCTATGACCACTAAGTTACCACCACAACCTACCCTGCTGCCACTCTATAGCCCTACCACCATCACCTCCACCACTCCCAGCACCCACCACCATTCCTCACCGGAATTACACACCATCACCTCCACTACCATTCTACTCCCTTTAATGAAAATACGTGACGACGAAGGGGCCAGCCCCGGGGAGAGCTAGCTTGGCTCACCCTGTCCCATGGCTGCAGGCTGCTCTTATTCACTTGAACACAGGAAATGCCTGTCTTGAACTGTTGCTTGGGGCTCCTTCTCTGAATCTGTCTTCCAGACGGAAAATGATGGAGGTACTTTCATTGGCTCAAGAATCTATAAATAGTGGAGTTTTCTTTCACTTCTCTTGTGCACTCCCTGTCAAGTTTCTTCTCTCCTGCTCCCTCCTTGCTGGTATCTCTTAGACCAGCTGTTGGGAGTTACCATTTTTCATTTTTATCTCTTGTGCCAGGAGGTCCAGGCAGGGATACGCCTGGCAGGCTGGAATGGGAAAGATCTGCCATCTGAAGAAGCCCAGAAGAAACCTCTAAGTCTGTTGCTTCAGTGGCCTCAAGAGACCCTCTGAGGTGTTACCTTGATGACACTAAAGGACTCAGAAAAGATGACTCCCCATCAGAAGGCCCATATCCAACCCCAAATCCCAGGCCCTAAACATATCATGGGCTTCAAGTTGCTGGATGTTTTTGGGTTGTTTTGATAATACAAAGACAGACCATGTATGTCTGGGACTCATCTGTGTGAAAGGGGTAGAATTTGTTGGTGAAAAATAAATGCCTTAAAAGCAGAAGCCAGAGCCCACACTCTTCCAAGCCTGCCAGGTCTGGAACTCTCTATCAGAGCAGGTTTGGAACTAGCTTGGGACTCAGAGCGTATGTCTTCTCTATTTCTACTTGTCTAGTCACCAAGGAGACAAGACACAAGAGATGATCTCATTATTTGGCTATCTTTGACCTTTTAAAGGTGAGATTTTGATTAGGCTTCTGAGCCTGTGTCACCAGGAGCACTGTCGGGGTAGCTGTACTTGCTGGCACGTATGTGGGACATCTATAGAAGGATATAAAAGAAACAAGAAGGACATTGGTTGCTTGTGAGGAAGGGATCTGGTGGATGGGATCAGAAGGGACTTTTCTGCTGTTGGCCCTTCTTTTTTTTTTTTGTATTTTTCTGAAGCTGGAAATGGGGAGAGACAATCAGACAGACTCCCGCATGCGCCCGACCAGGATCCACCCGGCACGCCCACCAGGGGCGACGCTCTGCCCACCAGGGGGCGTCGCTCTGCTGAGACCAGAGCCACTCTAGCGCCTGGGGCAGAGGCCAAGGAGCCATCCCCAGCGCCCTGGCTGCGGGAGGGGAAGAGAGAGACAGAGAGGAAGGGGGGGTGGTGGAGAAGCAAATGGGCGCTTCTCCTATGTGCCCTGGCCGGGAATCAAACCCGGGTCCCCCGCACACCAGGCTGACACTCTACCGCTGAGCCAAACGGCCAGGGCCTGTTGGCCCTTTTATACTTTTAAAACTTTAAACCATTGCCCATTTGAAGAATCTTTTTTTCTTTTTTTTTTTTTTTAAGAAATGAAGCTGCTGTTTTCACACACCTCCTTAAAAAATTCTTTATGAGAAATGAAGACATACGTTTTTTCATTATTTAATGATCATAAGGTTTTTACCTGGAAAACATTTAACTACTAAAAATGATTATAAAAATAAGATAATCTAGTAAGGTAATCTTCAGTTTAATGCATTCTCAATAAAAATGCCAACAAGTTTTTTTCTCTGACACTAGAATGATTCTAAGGTTCAAAAAGAAATTTTTTTCTTTCTTTTTTTCTTTTTTTGTGACAGACAGAGAGAGAGAGACAGAGAGAGAGACAGATAGGGACAGACAGACAAGAAGGAAAAGAGAGATGAGAAACATTACTTCTTCATTGCAGCACTTTAGTTATTCATTGATTGCTTTCTCATATGTGCCTTGACCGGGGGGCTACAGCAGAGCAAGTGAGCCCTTCCGAGTTATTTTCAGTACCTGAGCAGAGGCTCCACAGAGCCATCCGCAGTGCCTAGGGTCAATGCGCTTGAACCAATTGCGAACTGTGGCAGAGAGAGAGAGAAAGAGAGAGAGAGAGAGAGAGAGAGAGAGAGAAGGGGGAGGAAGGAGAAGGAGAAGGAGAAGCAGATGGTTGCCTTTCTGTGTGCTCTGACCAAGAGACAAATACACTCTGGGTCGATGGTCTATCACCCAGCCAAACAGTCAGGGCCTCAAAAAGAAATTTTTAAAAGGGGGCTGTAGCATGACCAGGTTTGCAAGATATTAAGACATAATATGACATTACTGTAATTGAAAAAGTACATAGATCAAATGTATGCATTAAGTATGTGCTAAATGTGACAAGTAAGATCTACCAAAACTTTAAACATCTACCCTTCTGACTCACTTCTAGATAGTCTATCACGCAAATAACCAAACATGTATGAAATGAAATATATACAAGTATATCCATTACACTGGTAGATACAATAGCAAAATATTGGAAATTACCTGAATGTTCATAAATAAGGTATTAGACAGATAAACTATGCGACATACATTAAAAAGAATATAAATATGAAAAAGAATGCAGTAGCTCTATATAAACTCCAATATACATGGAGATATATGGAGCAATCTCCAAAATATATTGTTAAATGGAATAAGCAAGCTATATAACAGTGTGAACAGTAAGTTACCTTTGTATACAGGGTATGTGTGTGAGGGAAGAATATATATGAATTTATTTGAATTTATATAGAATATTTCTGGAAAGTTATTGCTTCTGGATAGAGAAATTTAGTGGCTAGGGTTAAGGCTTTTTCTTTGTGTATCCTTTTGTATCTTTGTATCATGAGCATATATTTTATGCTACTATTTTTTTTTTTTTTTTTTTTTTTTTACAGAGGCAGAGATGGACAGGGACAGACAGACAGGAACGGAGAGAGATGAGAAGCATCAATCATCAGTTTCTCATTGCGCCTTGCGGAAGCATCAATCATCAGTTTCTCATTGCGCCTTGCGACTTCTTAGTTGTTCATTGATTGCTTTCTCACATGTGCCTTGACCATGGGCCTTCAGTAGACCGAGTGACCCCCTGCTGGAGCCAGCGACCTTGGGTCTAAGCTGGTGAGCTCTTTGCTCAAGCCAGATGAACCCACGCTCAAGCTGGCGACCTCAGGGTCTCGAACCTGGGTCCTTCCTCATCCCAGTCCGACGCTCTATCCACTGCGCCACCACCTGGTCAGGCTCAGCCCACTCTTTAACAGGATTATCAACCTACTATATAACTCCCACCACACCTTCTTCTCTTCCTCTGATTAACTACCCTACTCTTTTGTTTGTATATAATAGAAGTATCTAACTTCTTTATCTAATGTGAATGCATTTAGTGTATGTCCTAAACAAATCTCTAAGTCACATAGCCAGTGCCTGCAGGACAGGTGCACCATGCGTTTTTCTATTCAGAACTTCATGCAGTGACATGAGAAAGCAGGGGCATCCAAGAGGTGATAACAATTGGAGTTCTTTTGTGTTCAGTAGGACCATAAAACACAAGCTGCAACCAATAGAAAGGCCTACAAGTACTTCACTCCCTATGAAAAATCTCTCTTACTGCATTATTTAGCTGGCTTTATCCCCTGTACCCTAGCCATCCCATGTCCATGCAGGACTACAATGTACTGGTGGACTTTGAGCCAAGAGGCTGGAACTGTTAGGTTTCTTGGATGTGATATGGGAATAGAGTCAAAGGAAGGCCAAGTGAGAGATCTCCCAGACTTTCTTCCTAAGACACAAAGATGATAGGTAGTATCTAGAAACACCTACAGAGGTTTTTGTTTTTCTAACTGGATCACAACTGACACACCATATGTAAGTACCTTACTCATTGACATATTTATTGCCTGCCCTCCCCCCCCCATAAGCTACATGGGGGCAGGGATTTTGTTTTGTTTGCTGTCTTATCCACTACACTCAGAACAGTGCCTGGCACATACTAGCACTCAGTAAATATTTCTAGAACAAGTGAATATGAGGCAGGATAGTAAGAAGCTAGGAAAATTCCTGGGCAGGTGGAATGGGGAAACAACACAAGATAATTAAACAAGGCCAAACAATTTGACCAATTTATAGTCAGCTAGTGAATCTCAAGACCTCGTCCTCCCTAACCAAGAACACTTGAGAGCAAGTGGTTTACACTTCTCCTCCTGAACAGAGAAGAAATAGTTTAAATCACCCTGGTCAGGGAGATAGAGAACAGAGACCTAATTAAGCCATTTGTGTCAGCCAAACCCAAAAACAGATGAAATAAGGAACAAATATGAAATATGGAACAAATAAAAACCTGATTTGAGCCAGACAGACCCAAGATAAAAGCAGTGAAGCCGATCAGAGAATGACCCTGAATTCCCCTATCTACTCATTTTGATGAATCAACATATTGAAGGACACACCTGAAAAGCTGATGAATATTCTGCTGAAACCCTGCCCTAAGATTCTCTCCCACAGAAAAAAAGAAAAGAACACTCAAAACAAAGACCCAGTATGGGCTCACTCATACCTATGCCCTTTCTTGGGCGTGAACTTTTTACTTCTTTCTTCTAAACTCTAAGGGTCCCCATGAGACTTACAACCAGTGGAGCAGTGGAGAGTGGCAGCTTCTCTGGGACGTACCTCTTGAACCCTTCTTCAAGGTCCCCTTTTACCCTGACTTTCCAGTGAGCTGAAAGCAGCCCTGCTTAGGCTCACTTCCGTCACTGGGACTTTTACCTCCCAGTGAACTAACAGCAGCTCTGCCTTGGCTCAATTCTTTCCTATAAGGTTTCTAGGAAGCCAAAGCAGAGCACTGCCTAGACTCTCTTGTGTCGCTTCTTCTACTCTAAGCCCTTCTTTGTTTCACTGTCCCCAGTTTTAATAAATATACTCTAAAAGTCACCTGTGAGACCTTTCCTGCACAAAGTCAAGGACCCACACACTACAGGCCCCCCCCCCCCCCCGAGGCAGACCTGCTCAGGGACATCCCCATCTGGTAACAAATGGACTCAGACACTGAAACAATGGGACATTCCCAGCATCCAGGGAATAGGTAGGAGCTGCTCTAGGGGAAAAAAAATGATTACATGGTGCAAAGGGGATGATAATAAGAACTGCAGTTTATTGGTACTAAAAAATTAGCTATCGCAATGACAAAATAACAGTGAGCTGCGCAGCCCGTCTTCTTCCTTTCTTGACATCTGGGCAGTTAGTCATGGCCAAATCCAACCAGTGTGTCATTTGATTTCTGTGCCGTCTCACACTTCTGGGTGGGACACCGTGGAATTCTTGGGCCTTGAACAAAATCTTGAGGAGCTGTGCAAATGGCCCAGGGGACTATCCATCACTGGCATTTCCTCTGCTGCTCATGTCAAAGCCCTTGAAAACCTCTGCTGTGGTGGGGAGTGGTGCAGTTTGCATTTGAACTTGCTTCTTTTCCTCAGGCTTAAAAATCTATGCCTCCATCTCCTTGTCCTAGAATTTATAACATCACGTCAACATAGACATTCTTGTAACCCTTGATGTCCTTAAACTTGTTGCTCCTCAGATTAGCTTGGATCTGCCTTTGGCCAGTCTTGAAGGGGACAGTCTTTAGAGTGATGCTGGCCCTGTGTTGGGGTTTGAGGACTCCAATGCTATGGCAGAGAAAGGAGAATTGTCAGAAAACCACAGGCATTGTGACCACCCCAAAGCCCTTTCCACTCACAAGCTGGTCTCTCTTTTCCCAGTGTCTCAGAGCCTAGCCTGGGAGCCCGTGTCCAGAAATGATGTGCTGAACCCAAGATATGCCAGGAGAGAAAGCTAAGCACCCCAAGCACTCACAAGACTCTCTGCTGTTTCTTGAAGAGACCACTTCCTTCCACGGTCAGCACACAGTCTTCAACCTGCTCCGAGAGAGGGTTTGAAAATATCACCTGTATGGAGATGGGCTGGTTCACAATGGCTGCTCCTAGGACCTAAACAGAGAAGTCCAGAGGAGAGGAAGGAGCAGAGAATTAGTTTTATTTTCCAATTCACCAAACTGTTAAGGAGTGTACTGCTCCCTAGATCTATTTCCTGAAGAGCTGGACTTCCATGGCCCGAGTTGTTCCAAATATGGGTTAAAACCAACTTAATGGGTTGTCATTAACATTTTAAAAAAGAAGAAGAAATAGAAGAGAAGAAATATCAGTGTACATCACATAAGCTATTGTTATGTGAAACTTTTGCTTTTATACATGTATGAATGTCTAAAATATTTTATATCATCTAATACAGCATATGAATAAGTCTGATAAATTGGGATTCTCCTGTGATGTGTGCTCTACTCCAAGGATTATCTCCAAGTGTAACAAAATCAAGAGCTCCCAAAGGATTCTCATGCATAATTGGAGTAGATAGAATATTCTTTGGCAGCTTTTGTTTGTTTCTTCTTATTACAGTTCCACCCATCCCTTCCCTCCTCCTTATCATAACTAGCTCATTTCTTTTCATGTGAAAAGCTCATTCAGGGCTGTAGAGACAGGGAAGTTGCCTTAGAAAACCTGAAGGCACTTTTGGAAACCCTTCCTAAAACGGACTCCCCTGGCTGGGCTTGCCAGAGGCATGCCATCAGGGGCCACCACAGGCTCACGTCACAGGGTCCAGGAGGCTGCTTGGCCTCGGGGAGCCAGCACTGGAAGGAAGGGACCCAGACATCTTCCCACTCAGAGGACCACAGAATGTCAGAGCAGGAGTCCTCAGAGGTCATCTGGTCCAAACCTCTCAATTGACAGTTCAAGAAGTAGAGGCCCAGGGGTTTGTCCAAGGATGCACAGTTAGGAAATGGCAAATCAAACCTAAGCTGACCTTCAGGAAGTGCTCTCTACTCCTTTTCAGATTCCTTCCAATTCCTTCTATTTGAGCTCATAGTGACCCTCGGAGAGACCAACAAGGGGAGGTGGCATAAGAGAGGAACCTCTCCATGGCAGCTGCTCAGAGTCCACCCATAAATCATCTAATTGTGCAAGAGGACGGAAACATCACCCAGTGTTTTCAGATAAACCTCCTGATCCAGGTGGGAGATACCTGGAAGCACCAAAAGAGGTAGAGGAAAGGAGGGGCTGCTCTCCTGAACAGCCTCTCACAGGGCTCCGCCTGCTCCCAGCTGACCCCAAAGAGCCCCAGGCCACTTTCAGGGCTCTTGCCTACATTAATCATGATGGCAGGATACACTAAATTGATGATCTTGTCCACCAGGATCTTATTGGGACTGCTCTTCTCTTCTCCCAGGGCAGTGATGCGAATCAGCTTGTCTGTTGACAGGTACCGGCTGTACTGGGAATAGGGGATTTGGCAGGGATGGGTCTTTGCTAAAGAGAGAACACAAGGATGAGGTGAGACTGCTGGGGAAGTAGCTGGGCCCAATGGAGATGGGCACCCTTTTATAGAGAGGAGGAAGCCAACATGCACTAAGCCCCAGTGAAGCAGGTACCAGGTGTTCAGATGGAGAGACTGAGATGTGAAATGGCTTGCCCAAGGGTATTCGGCTGGTAAATGGGTGAGCTGAGGCTCTAATCAAAGTTTAGATGACTCCAAAGCTCAAGTTTTCCCCACTAACCCAGGCTACTTACTTTCCTTGGAGTAGTAAAGGAAGGATAGAAAGCAGACGAGGAGACTGAAGGTAAAGGTAAGGTGGTAAGGGGAGGAAAAGGAATCTATGCTGGAGGGGACACCAGGAACACTGGTGTCACAGGGTGCCACAGAACCTGTTGGCTGGCTTGACCCCACTGGCATTTCCATAACCCTTTCTGTGTACACAGAGTACCCATGCCCATAACCAGAGCCCATACCTTCTTCAGGAAAGAGTTGGATGAAGGCTGTGTCCTGCCAGAATGGGGGCAGGGGGCTGCCATCATGCAGCAGAGACTGGGCACTCAGATTCACTTTGAGGTCCTTGAACTGAAGTGACATGTTGAGGGCCAGAAGGACAAACTGTATGTCCTGGCCCATGTTGGGTAGGTCGAGCAGCTGAAATTTCAGGGAAACCTGGATAACATCACTGGGCCGAAGGGAAGGTGTATCCAGGCTTCGAGGATGGCCCTGGCTCAGTGGCTTGGGCCTGGAAGATTGTGAGTCTGCTCGGTAACGGCCTTGAGACCTTCCAGCCTCCAGCTTCTGAAGAGCCTTCAGAAATGCTTCCCTTTCCTGAGGGGAACCTGGGAAGGCAGAGACAGCACCAGCTGTAGGCCAGGCTGACCCAGGGGTTAAGTCATGGTTGAACATACTTCCCAACAGCTCCGTCAACACTGCAGGGTTGTTAAAACCCTCATTTCCAACAACAAACATGCCCTCAATTCATCAGGTGCTTTCTAAGCGTCAGGCTCTGCTGACTCCTTCACTCATTTCATACTCATATTAACCATGAGAGAGATGTATTATTATTATTATTATTATTATTATTATTATTATTATTCCATAGACAGAGGTAGAAAATGGGACTCAGAGAGATGATGTCATTTGCCCAAGTCAGATAGCTTGCAAAGGGCAGAGTTCAGGTGGAAACTAAATCTGCCCAAGTTGAAAAACATCTGTGCTCATGACCAACAGACTATCCTGACTACTTCATGTGAAAGACAAAGAAATATTCTCCAGAAATATGTAGAATAAGCCTCTTAAAGACAACAAGGCATGATGTGATTTCTGTTCCAGCACTGAATTATTGGTCAGGTATAGACTAATTCCTGGAGATTGAAAGACAGTGAAAAAAAAAAAAAAAAAAAAGAGAGGAAATTCAGTCAAGCTGAGTTCCCAGAGCACCCAGACCTCAGTCCTAGGGGGGTGCTGTGGCCAGGAAGTACAGGAATACCCACGGGCTTCCCTAATGATCCCAGCAGTTGCCTTCATTGAGCACTTACTGTCTCCAGGGCCCTACTCCACTGTTCTACTGCATCCATACAGCCTCCCCAGGCAGAGGCCACTTTTGTCCCCTTGCTGTGGGGGTTGTTCTAAGCTCTGTTTCAGTCAGAAGAGCATCTTGAGATACTGGCTTCAGTAAGGGCAGACCCAGGGAGATGTGGATCAGATTAAGCTCATCTGTGGTCTGTTCTACCTGCAGATCTTTGCAGGCTGGGTGGGAGGAGACAGCACACCCAGGCCCACTAGAATATCACTCCAGACCCCGCAAGTTCACAGGGGAAACCCAAGGATCTTATAGCAAATGCTGCCACGCCCCACCCACATTGGCACTTGCCGTTTCAGTACCCATGTGCCCTAATTTCAAATTCTAGCATCTGCTACTACTCTGCCCAAGGCTTCCTTTGCCATCAGAGTGTACTCTGCCCTTGCATGGGGCAGGCCAAGAGTGCTAGGGAATTTACACCCCAACCCCGAAGTAGCCCTCAACTCCTGACTGACAGGAGTTGGTGGATAAATAACAGCCTCTTGCCTCTTGGGTGGGATTTCAACTGGTGTCCTGCAGCACACTGGCATGCTGCAAGAATTTTTAAAATGTGCAATACCTGACAATTTAGTCAGAGGCACTGACCTCTTTCCCTTAGATTGTCAAATAAATGACAACGGTCAACACAACAATAGCCATCCTGTGTGATTAAATCAAAATTATATCTATTTTTAGCCTGACCTGTGGTGGCAGTAGATAAAACATTGACCTGAAATGCTGAGGTCACCAGTTTAAAACCCTGGGCTTGCCCGGTCAAGGCACATACGAGAAATAACTGTCTCTCTCTCTCTCCTCTCTCTAAAACCAGTAAATAAAATCTTTTTAAAAATTATACTTATTTTTTGTCAAATCAACAAAATAATATTTTTTTAGTGTGCCACAGAATTTTAGTAATTAGCTTATGTGTTAAATGAAATGAAAAAGGTTGAAAATTTCTGATCTAGGATATTGTTTTACACTTTACACTGAATCCCTCATGGGATAGTTAGATTTAGCAAATAAAAATACAGGACCATTTAATTTGAATCTCAGGTTAACAACAAATAATTGGAGATGTGGTTAGACAAGAGCATTATTCATCCTGTATTTTCCCTGGCGACCCCACTGGCAGAGCTCCCCAGCGGCCTGGGCTCCAGCTGCCCACAGGGTGAAGAGGCTTGGTGAGGCCTCCTGCACTGGCTTCCTCCCCTCCCCGTCTCACTCACTCTCCTTCCGCCCAGGCAGCCCTCACAGATAAACCACTTGTACTTGAATCCTTGCCTCAGCATCTATTTCTGGGCACACCAACTAGGATAACCCAAGAGTGGGTGGGGCGGAGAGGGGATGGACGGTACTTCTGTGCTCAATGCTCATCTCTTGCTGTAGAGCCCCTTCCTCGGCTTGGGCTCTGGAGCTTTTCTATGTTGGCCCCAAAGGCCCACACAGACAGACACCCACTTGACAGCATTCCCAGCAATTGCTCAGCTACCTCCCCTCTCCCACCCCACATAGCCTGACCCACCCCCACTCAGATCCTGCCCCTTACCCTGCTTCTGGTCCTCATGGACTGGATATTTTTGCTTGACTTTCTGGTGATTTAACCTGGTGGTTGGTGTTCCTCAAGTTCCAGGAATTAGTCCACAGCTGACTAACTTAGGTGCCCCTTTGCCCCTGCTGGCTTGAATAAGAAGTCCCTGCCAGGTCTCATAGCTCTCCAAATCATCCTCTGCAGGGGGTGGGCATGAGAGTGAACATGTGGCCTTATATCAGCTTTTAGTGCTGGCTGCTGGTCTAGCCTGTCCTCCAAACACTCAATAAACACAGTACATTAAACAATAAGTTAAATAAAATTAATTTAACTAATTAATAAGAGAGTTTACTAAGTCCCCCACCATCTTCAGTTGGAGGCAGGTCGTTGGGAAGGAAGTGGGGAGGTGTTGCTGAGATGCCTGCCAATGGCCCTCTAGTCAACGTGAACATCTGTGGAGAGCACTCACTGACCTGTGTGATGTGGGGTGGTGGTGGGCATGAGGAAGTGAGGGAGTTCGGGATGCCTCAACTAGGAGCTTACCCCTGAAGAGCTGAGAAGACAGTGGCGTGGGTCCCCAGAGGCCATTTACAGCTGGCTGGGAGGTTTCCTGGGGTCAGGGGAAGGCACCCACAGGATCTGAACTCCGAGTGGGGCTGGCTTAGTCATACCTTCCGCGTACTTGTAGTTCTCTGTGACGTCATCCCGCTCATCACTGTGGATGCTCTTGGTGCTGATAAAATTGCCAACAGAATTCGTGTCCCGGTGAAGTCTCTGCTCCTTCCCTCCGTGGACGAGCCAGGACACACAGTCAGCATTCACCATGGAAAAGGCAAAGGCCGTGTCGTAGCTCAGATTCACCTCTCCCTCTTTGATGGCTCTGACAGAGGCAGGGCCGCAGCAGTACAGGCCTGAAGGAGAACAGAAGAGCCATGATGCTGCCCCCGGGGGGCAGAGGTAGGGGCTGTTCCTGCGAGTGAGTTCTGCCTTTCTTCCAGAGAGCCTCACCGTTGCTCGTCTCCTGAGGTGTGGCGTCCAGCACCTGCCAGCCTCCGTATCCGGGAGGGAGATCCTTCCGGGCCATCCAGCACTCGTTCCAGACGTGGAAGTTCCTGAGGGAGAAGCCAGAGGAGTCAGTGTCAGATAAGATAAGGGAGACTTTGTAGTGCATGTGTGACTTCGGAGAAAGGCAAGGACAATGAGCAGATGGACTGTCAGATAGAAAGGCAGACCTAGCTCGCTCCTGTGGGTGAGTAGTGACTGGCTCTTCCACCTGTGAGCCTCAGTGTGCCCTTGTGAGTAGAGAATGAAGGCTTCCAGGGCCAGCTGAAGTTAAAATTCCTCATTCTGTCTCTCAGAAACATCCCTGTGGCCTTCTCCTGTGTGGGCTGTTGACTCACAGAGGTAGATATGATCTTTGTGTCTGGAGGTGAGATATCAGGCCCTCCTGTGGCCACAGACTGAATATTGAATGACAGGTGACAAAGAGGAAAACCTCACCCAGGGCAGAGAGCTCTTGTGATGTGAGCATTCTAAACTCAAAATAGTTATTTTTGTGTTAGGCAGTGTCCCAGCCTTTGGGATACCAAGATCTGGGGTCAAAGTGGGGGTGGGGAGCATGAGAGGGCATCAGGCTCATGGGCACACTCCTGCTGGTGGGGTTTGCCCTACACAGAGACTGAGAAGTTGTCTCTCACCAGACAGTGTCCTTCTTCTTATTCTCCAAAATCCTGCCTGTGTTGTCATAATACTCATCTATGATCAGGTTTCCGTCTGTGTCGTGGCCAGAGTCAAAGTTGGTGATCACGCGGGTGGGGATTCCCAGGCACCTCATCACTGCAAAAAGGGCAGGAAATAATTTGGGGTTGTGGATTCAGGAGTTCTGTGGATTCCTAGAGTTAGGGCTCAGGGACCAGGGAAATCATTCATTTGGTGCCTTTAGAACCAAGCAGGAGCTGTGTGGGCACTGGGTTGGTGATGCTGCCAACCTTCCTCCCCACCTTGCTGAGCTCCTCTCCTGGTGCTCATAGTAAGGAAGGAAAAGTCAGGCCCCCTACCCCTCGTCCCTGAGGAGGAAGAAACAAGGAGAATGCGAAGGAAGGGAGCCTGCAGGGGCAACAGAGTCAGCCAGTTATAGATTAACTACTTCCTATAGTTCTCAGAAAGGGTGACTGGAGCCACTTGCTACACAAAGCAAAGAAGATAGAACTTACCTGAAAACCCCTTCCCCTTTTCTTTTCTGAAAAGCTTTTAAGAAACAATGTTTACATAGCTTAATTAAAAAATTCCAACACTTATCTTCTGAACCCACCTAAACTCACCCTCCCCTCCTGAAGTCATGAGAGTGACGTATACCTCTAGACCAGCGGTTCTCAACCTGTGGGTTGTGACCCCAGCGGGGGTCGAAGGACCAAAACACAGGGGTCGCCTAAAGCCATTGGAAATACATATTTTATTTAAAAATGTATTGTATAATAAATATGTATTTTCTGATGGCTTTAGGTGACCCCTGTGTTTTGGTCGTTTGACCCCCGCCGGGGTCGTGACCCACAGGTTGAGAATCGCTGCTCTAGACAAAGGGATCACGAACCCCTTGCATGAAAACCTGTATTCTGTAAAAGGTATATAAGATGTAAGAAATCTAACTTCGGGGAGCACGTGTTTGGTTGCCCCTTTTGGGGTAACACTGCTCCACTGACTAAATAAATCCTGCTTCTTTCATCAAGTTGTCTGGGCGTTTTTGTTTTTGTCCTTCTTTGATTCCTGCAATAACAAAAGACACTCTTTGCAAAGGCTGCAGGTTGCTCCAACAAGCACTGCTGTGGGTAACAGAAAGTCTAGCGAGTCATGGGTTCCCCTGCCTGGGCCAGCAGGGTGGGATAGGCACACCTCCTTTGGCAAGACTCAGGGGCCTGACTCAGTCTCACTTCTTTCCCTGCCATTAAGTTCCATCTCCAAACCAAATACCTGAAATGTTTTCCTTCCTGTGGTAAAGATTGTTGGCTGTCTTGTGGTTTGCGTTCCCCCCTTTCTATGAGTGGATTGTGTTGGCAGCTTTTCAAGGAAAAAGCATCATAGATCCAGCCAGAAAGGGAAAGAAACTGTGTAACAGAATCCTAGAAAAGTGAGCCTGTTCCTGGTGGAGAGATTCTGGAGAAAAGGTAGAATGTTGTCTTTATTTCTGAAGGAGCAGCCTTTCCCTTTGCCAACCAACTTCTTTTCTTTGTCCTCTGCCATATTTCTCCCACTGTGCACTCTTCTAAGAACACCAATACCCTCCAGCCCATCCTACCACCAAATGCCCTGGGGATCCCTGTCCCCTTAAGTCCAACATTGACAGCCCATCCAATTCAATAATAATAACAACAACAATAGTAATCTACCAGCAGGCATGGTACTGTTTTACATACATTATCCTCAGAACAACTCGACATAGAAGCTGCAGTTATTATTCCCATTTTATAGATAAAGAATCAGAGGGTAGGAAGTGGCATAGCTGTTCCTCCAATCATGGTTTTACTGCTAAGCTGTACTCAATTCTGAGTCCCCCTCCCAGTATTATGCACACTGTTCAGCATTCTAGTATTTTCACGTTATTACACATCCTAAGCATTTTCCTGTGTTATCAAATATTTGCTAAAAGCAATATTTCTAGTAGTGGTTATTTTTAGATATGTAGTTGGTTTCCAATGTTTCCCCTGATATAAATAATGCTGTAATGAACATCTTTATAGATCAATCTTTTTTTCCTCCCTTGAGACAGATTTTAGGAGGTGAAGTGACTGAGTTGAAAAAGATATAGTAGATGTTTCAAGGATTCTTCATATATACTACTGTCATTTTTAAATGTTCATAATTTTTAGTTTAAATATTTATTTATGTTAAACATTTATTGCTTATAGATTTTAGTTTGGGCTCCTTCTGATACTTTGGCACAAAGCCTCTCCAGGCTAGGGTGTGGACCCACCTCTGGATGCAGCTCAGGATGGGAGGAGAGAGTCCAGAGGGAAACCTGGAGTTCTCTTTGAAGTGTCAGGTCTGCACAGGGCCAAGGAACAAGGCAAGAACGAGCCGAGCAGACAAGCGAGTTGTAGGTGCAGGTGACACAGGACAGCCTCAGAGGGGAGGGTGAAGGTTAGAAGTTGTCACTGAAGAATATGAAACAGGAATGATGCAAGAACATTCAAGTGACTCAGGAGCATTGCATGAGCCAGGATTTATGCTAAGATTACAGTCAGGTGGGTGGATAATACTTATGGTAATAAGAGAACGTGCCAAGAAGAGGTACTAGGGAGAGCAGGGAGCAAGCCTCCAACCTTCACACTGATTGGTGAATTCACGAACAGCCACTTGCGGTGTCAATCGTGGTGTCAACTCCTGCTCAGCATGTCTGGATAGGCTCAGAATAGTTGCTTATTAGATTGTGTTGGAAGTGTGTTGTCTTTAACCTGTGAACAAGGCTTCTGCAGACTTTCACTCACAATGATTCACAACTTGACATGAGTCTCAGGTGACTTTCTTTGATAATTTTGTGGGAGCTGAGTCCCTCATAAAAGAGAAACCCAGGCCCTGGCCGGTTAGCTCAGCGGTAGAGCGTCGGCCTAGCGTGCGGGTTCGATTCCCCGCCAGGGCACACAGGAGAAGCGCCCATTTGCTTATCCACCCCTCCGCTGCGCTTTCCTCTCTGTCTCTCTCTTCCCCTCCTGCAGCCAAGGCTCCGTTGGAGCAGAGATGGCCCGGGTGCTGGGGATGGCTCTGTGGCCTCTGCCCCAGGCGCTAGAGTGGCTCTGGTCGCAACATGGCGACGCCTAGGGTGGGCAGAGCATCGCCCCCTGGTGGACAGAGCGTCGCCCCTGGTGGGCGTGCCGGGTGAATCCCGGTCGGGCGCATGCGGGAGTCTGTCTGACTGTCTCTCCCTGTTTCCAGCTTCAGAAAAAGGAAAAAAAATAATAATAAAAATAAAAGAGAAACCCATATAGGGTGTGTTTGTGTATGTGCATCAGTGGTGGATTCAGCTGGTTCACATCAGTTCAGCAGAACTGACACATAATTTTTTGTTGAGTTTGGTGAACCAGTTGTTAAAATGGCACTTGTAATCAGGGTTCTCAATAAGGTGGGCACCTGGGCAGCCACCCAATGTGGAAAACACAAATTTACATTTCTTACTCTTTTGTAACATTCATCTGCGCAACGGCGTATTCTAAGTGCCTATAGTAATGATCATCTGTCCATAGGTGAAAAAAATTGCAAGTGAGGATGACAATCAAGAAGCAATATGGAAAGAGCTTAAATAATAGTTTTATTGTTTTTATCAGTTATTATTTAATATCTTTTCATTAATATTTTAAAACTCTTATAATCTAGTTTGTGTACCTCTTTTATTATTCCTATTTAAATATTAAATGCATGAAATAATAACTACCTTCCGATATATCATTTTTTATACTTAAAATGGTCATTAGGGCAGAGAACCGGTTGTTAAATTATTTGAATCCCACCACTGGTGTGCACCCTTAGGTGTGCACACTCATGCAGTGATATTTGAACAAAGTTGGACAAAATCTCAGAGTCGGGAAAGAACTAAAGAGTTCCCAAGGTATATTACACAACACTGCAGTCCCAACATGAATTACAATATCTCTTCACTCAGCCATTTGGCACTTATTCAGTGACAAGTGTCAAGCCCTTGCTATGAACCAGGCAGTGAGTTAGATGCAGAGTACGCAAAAATGAAAGGCATTCCTGCCCTCCAGGAGTGCAGCTTCCCTTCACACTGGTGGTGGACACTGTCCTGATGGTGTCTTAACACATGATGTCTGTTTCAGGACTGCCCGTGAAGCCTTCTCACCAGTTCTTCCGTCCACGACCACCCCGCCTTCCCGTGTAGAAATGTAGCACCAATTTTACAAGAAAAATCAGTGGAAATTTGTCTATTGAAATTCATTTGGTCTGCTTTGCTACCATATTTTCAATGGCTTATCCTGAAGAATAGAGTCAAAGCCCCAACTAATAGAATCAAAGTAATTGCATTTAAATGTGATGATTCGTGTGTGTTTGTGTGTGTGTGTGTGTGTGTGTGTCAGAGAGACAGAGAGAGGGATAGATAGAAACAGGCAGACAGAAAGGGAGTGAGAAACAAGAAGCATCAATTCTTCATTGCAGTACCTTAGTTGTTCATTGATTGCCTTCTCATATGTGCCTTGACTGGGGGCAGCGGGACTACAACAGAGCAAGACACGCCTCGCTCAAACCAGTGACCTTAGGCTCAAGCCAGTGACCATGAATTCATGTCTATAATCATCCCACACTCAAGCCAGTGATCCTGCACTCAAGCCGGATAAGTCCATGCTCAGGCTGGCGACCTTGGGGTTTCAAACTTGGGGCCTTTGTGTCCCAGTCCGATGCTCTATCTACTGCGCCTCCACCTGGTCAGTGATAATTTTTAATATCTTTTAATTTCTCCCTGGTTGCATTAAGCTTCCAAATGATAAAAAGTACCACTTTCTGCCCTTCCTCCCATGCCTTTAATTGTTCTCCATAACAAGATGGTTATCTTGCATTGGTTTTTCAGATATGCTACCACAAGGTCATATCTGTACTATTCTCTCTTGTCTGCATGACAGTGAAACCTAAAACTGCTCTAAAATGTAAAGCCTACTTTTAAAAATGATAGGCATGTAAGAAACAGGAAATTATCATAATCAGGAAAAATGTCAACCCATAGGACTAAATCCAGAAATGACAGAGACAATGGAACTAGCTGACAAGGACCTTAAGACAGCTATTTTAAATACTGTTACTTGCTCAAGAGAAAGTAAGGGAAAACATGAATATGACAAAAAAAAGGAAGATAAAGAAAAATACCAATAAAAATTTTAAAGGTAAAAAATACAATCTATAAAACAAAAAACATATTGGAGAAAATATTGCACAAAGATAGCAATATACTTTTTTATGAGAACATCTTCAAATATAATGCTACCTATTAAACACATCAAAATATTTCCCTATCATGTGGGGGGGTGAATGGAAATGAGTTATGAGATAAATGGGGGAAAATCAATTAATTTGTTACATTTTTAAAAAACGAAAGGCCTGAAGCTGACCTATTATGATAAATGCCATGACATGAGGAATATGGTTAATTTAATCCTAAACATTCCAAAGAACAAAGGAAGCCTGACCAGGCAGTGGCACAGTGGATAGAGCATCGGACTGGGATGCGGAGGACCCAGGTTCGAGACCCCGAGGTCGCCAGCTTGAGCGCAGGCTCATCTGGCTTGACCAAAAAGCTCACCAGCTTGGACCCAAGGTCACTGGCTCCAGCAAGGGGTGACTCAGTCTGCTGAAGGCCCATGGTCGAGGCACATATGAGAAAGCAATGAATGAACAACTAAAGTGTCACAATGAAAAACTGATGATTGATGCTTCTCATCTCTTTCTATTCCTGTCTGTCTGTCCCTATCTATCCCTCTCTCTGACTCTCTCTCTGTCCCTGTAAAAAATAAAAAATATATATAAAAAAATAAAAAACAAGATTACAAAGAACAAAGGAAGAAAATCAACTCAAACAGTGGTAGAGAAGATAGGGAACTGAAATTTGGGGAATGGTTAGAAACATCTTTTAAACAAGAGCCAGCCAGATCTTTAGAGCCTAAGAGGCAGAGATTAAAACACTATGAGACTAATTATAATAGCTAACACTTATGTAAAACTAACCATGTGCCAGGCATTTTTCCAAGTGTTTGCCATATATTAACCCACAGCCCTGTGAGAGAACATTCCATACAACTGATGCCCCATAAATCCATGGAGAATAATGGTAGATTTGTGTTTAAGCCAAAGGTTGAGGCAAAATAACACACCAGAGCCTTGGCCAAGTTTCCTTCTTTGAGAGGAAAAGGCTCATTAAAAACAATGAGGACAAGAGTTATTGTATTGAAATAAAAATCTCGAAGTACTTTATAGAGGCCGCTATACAAACAAGTGAGAAGCAAGATCAGTTTCGGGTAAAGAGAGAAGGGCCTAGCCCCAAGGGCTCAGCCTCCTTGTCTTCACGCAGTTTCTCACCATGGCTTGGAGCCCAGGGCCCTACTTTACAGAGAGAGGATGATGCCCCACAGACCCGCTCACAGTCACATGTTTGAGTTTTCTGACCCTCAGCCCCCATCCTTATCCGAAGCAGTTGTTGGCAGCAGCCTATGAGGGCCAGGCACAGTCCCAGGATGCCTGGTTTAAAAAAAAAATTTACTGAGATAATTCACATACCATAAAATTCACCCTTTTAGAGTATATAGTTCAGTAGTTGGTAGTATATTCACAGGTTGTGCCACAATCTCTGCTATCTAACCCAGAACATTTTATCACCTCTATGCCCACAACAGTCACTTTCCGTTCTCCCCTCCCTCCACCCCAGGCAACCACTAATGCGCTCTGTCTCTATGAATTAGCCTATTCTGAGCATCTCACGTATATGGAATCATGCAATAAGTACCTTTTGGACACATGGTTTTGGTGAGAATTTTCAGGCAACAGAACATCACTGTCTCCTCCATTCCCTTGTTACAAAGTAAGGCTTCCAGGCTACCTCACCAGCCTCAGCCAAAGGCTGAGGGCCTGACCTTGTCACAAGATGGCTGGAACGGGAAAAGCCTAATGTCTGAGAGTTGTGGAGCAGCTGCTCCTGAGTATAGGAAGGGTATAGGCAAGGGATTTCTCGAAATTCTCAAAGTATCAGATAACTAAACGGATGTCAAGGGTATACAGCCTGTCCACAAATCATAACATTACCTTTGATGCACCCAAAGTCTCCTTTCTGTGATTTTTCTATAGGAACTTAAAGTCAGTATGTTCACATTAAAAAAAGCAATACTGGGCCTGACCAGGAAGTGGTGTAGTGGATAGAGCATCGGACTGGGACGCAGAGGACCCAAGTTCGAAACCCTGAGGTTACTGGCTTGAGCGCGGGCTCATCTGGTTTGAGCAGAGTTCATCAGCATGAACCCAAGGTCGCTGGCTTGAGCAAGGGGTCACTTGCTCTGTTGTAACCCCCTGGTCAAGGCACGTATGAGAAAGCAATCAATGAACAACTGAAGTGCCACAACGAAGAATTGATGCTTCTCATCTCTCTTCCTTCCTGTCTGTCTGTCCCTATCTGTCCCTCTCTCTCTGTCTGTCTCTGTCACACTCTGTCTCTGTCACACACACACACACACACACACACACACACACACACACACACACACACAAATACTGGGAGGTAGAGCTGCTAGGGGAGAATGTACTTCTGGGTCAGAAAATAGTCACTTGGTCTTTTTTAGGCTTCAGTTTTTTCACCTGTATAATGATGGGCATGATATCTACTTTGCATGTGGGTGTGAAGATTAGTAAGAGTGGAAGAGTACATGTAGGCATGCCAGAAGCAGGAAATTATCATAATCAGGAAAAATGTCAACCAATAGGACTAAATCCAGAAATGACAGAGACAATGAAACTAGCTGACAAGGACCTTAAGACAGCTATTTTAAATACTGTTACTTGCTCAAGAGAAAGTAAGGGAAAACATGAATATGACCAAAAAAAAAGAAAGATAAAGAAAAATACCAATACACCCCATTAAAATAATAATAATAAAAAAGAATGCCTAGGTTGAAAGCCTGCCTCTGCTAGACTATCTGCCTTACCCTTAACAAATTATTTAAGCTGTAAGATCAGGGTCTGTACACCACAAGTTCTTCTTAAGTATTAGGACACTTTCTTGCAGCAATCAGTCCCATCAAAATAGAAGCCTCTAACTTGAATAATATCTATGCCTGAATATAACACCATGAGAATACCTATACTGTACTTATACTGTACCTACACCAGCCTGAGCTTAACAACCCCATCAGAATGCCTACACCAGGGACATACTAAGCCAACGATTTTCAAGCAAAAAAAAAAAAAAAAAACCCAATAAAAATTTTAAAGGTGAAAAATACAATCTATATATAAAACAAAAAATATACTGGACAAAATATTGCACAAAGATAGCAATATACTCCTGAGTATAGAAAGTGTGCCAGAAGCACAGGGTGTGCTGGATAAATGGCACCTGCTAGTAGGGTTTGTGCAGTATATGCTTAGTGGAGCATGTCAGACCGGACGTGAGATTAGCTCTGCTACTCAATTTTCTCATCTGCAAAACTGAGATGGTGATCAGACCTACTTCTTAAGGTCATTTGGAGGACCAAATGAGGCTATCCTAGCTAATACTGAACACTTACTGTAACCGGGCTCTATTTAAGAATTCTCTATATAGGAACTCACTCAATCCTTTCAATAACCCTACGAGGTAGATACTATTACTTTCCCTATCATACATCTGAGGAAACTGAGGCACATGTTAAGTGACTTGCCCAAGGTAACTCAGTCAACTAATGATAATGCTGGTATTTGAACCAAGCAGTCTGCCTCTAGAGCCCACATGCCACACCACTACTCTAAGCTGTTTAAGTTTTAGCACAGTTCCTGGCACAAAGAAAGTCTTTAATAAACATCAACTATTGTGATTGTGGAATAATAACTCTTTGGCAGCTGAATCACGTTAAGAAGCTTGATAAATACGTAACTTTTAGTGGGGGCTAGAAACTGGGTCTTACCCATTTTTGTATCCAAAAGTATTTGAAGCTGCCTCGCATAGAATAAGGACCCAATAAATAAGTGTTATTGGATAAATGAATGAGTTTTGAAAACTAGTATATTTGTTAATATACAACATGATAGCCCTTTTGGGAAAGGCTGGTGCTGACTGAGCTGCAGTTGTACCCACTGCAGCCCACATTTGACCCACTTTGCCCAGTTCTTTGCTTTCCAGGTCACTAAAATGCTATTGTTCTCATAAACATTTTAATTGGTCTGCTCTGTTGTATAATCTCCATTTACTGGCTCCACCTCTGTCTCACCCAGTTGCGGACAATCACACCCACATCCTTGGCCCTTCCTTTTACACACACATACACCTGGCCCATTAGACTCAAGGCTTTTCCACGCACAGGAAGATTTCTTCTCTGTCATGCACAAACGAAATTGATCCATCCTCTGCCTCTCAATCTTGTGCCTCCTCCCTGGAGGCTTTAGACATCCAAATGTCAGTGACTCTGGATATCAAAGCTGTCAAGTTTCTTATTTAAAAAACAAACACTCTGTCTCTCTCTCTCTCTCTAAAAAAAAAAAGAAAAGAAATATATATATATATATATACATATATATAAATTATATATATACACATACATATATAAAAATTATATATATAAATTATATATATATAAATTAAGCCCTGGCTTAATAGCTCTGTTGGTTGGATTCTCATCCCAGAGCTCAGAGGTTGCTGGTTCAATTCCTGGTCAAGGCACATAGAGGAACAGCTCAATGTTCCTGTCTTTCTCTCTCCATGCCTCTCTCAAACAAATAAAATACAAAACAAAACAGAGATTCTTTGAGCAATCAAAGCATCCAACTCAAGATGGGGCTGTGCAGCTGCAGGGGAGATGTAGCTCAGGACCTCCTTCTCACGGACCTGTGTGAAGTCACCCTCTATTGGTGTTTACAGAAACCTCCTTGCCTGACCTGTGTTGATGCAGTGAATAAAGCATCGACTTGGAATGCAGAGGTCTTGGGTTCAAAACCCTGGGCTTGCGCAGTTAAGGCACATACAACAGCAACTACGAGCTGATGTTTCTTGCTCTCCCCCTACCTTTCTCTATGTCTCTCTCTTTCTCAAATCAATAAATAAAATCTTAAAAGAAAGGAAGGAAGGAAGGAAGGAAGGAAGGAAGGAAGGAAGGAAGGAAGGAAGGAAGGAAGGAAGGAAGGAAGGAAGGAAGGAAAGGAGGGAGGGATAGGAGGGAGGGAGGGAGGAAAAAAAGGAAGAAAGAAAGGAAGAAAGAAAGAAAAGAAAAAATAAACTTCCTTGTGATCTAGAACAGAGGCCTGGTCTTAGTTTGGCAGCCCAGGATTCTCTAGGCTTCCTCCAAGAGCCACGAGCTGAGCCCAGGACACACAGGCACACAGACTGCACCAAGCTTTGTCTTACAGGGAATTTCTACACAGAAGGCCTCATCCCCCAATAAAATCAAGCTGTGGGGGCCTGACCACGCCGTGGCGCAGTGGATGGAGCGACGGGACTGGGATGCGGAGGACCCAGGTTCAAGACCCCGGGGTTGCCGGCTTGAGCACGGGCTCATCTGGTTTGAGCAAAGCTCACCAGCTTGGACCCAAGGTTGCTGGCTTGAGCAAGGGGTTACTCGGTCTGCTGAAGGCGCATGGTCAAGGCACATATGAGAAAGCAATCAATGAACAACTAAGGTGTCGCAACGAAAAACTGATAATTAATGCTTCTCATCTCTCTCTGTTCCTGTCTGTCTGTCCCTCTCTATCCCTCTCTCTAACTCTCTCTCTGTCTCTGTAAAAATAAAATTAAATTTAAAAAAAAATCAAGCTGTGGGCTGATCTGGCCTCCCTGGATTGTGTTAGAGAGTACTATGAGCGAAAGCCATTCTTGGCACCTTTCCCCTGGTAATAATAATAACTTCCTGATTGTGACCCAAGTCAGGTATATGGATATGCATGCCAAGAGGCTGGCTTAGGCATGGGGACGGGGAGACGGTGAGGGCCAGGAGCAAAAGTTTGGCCCTGAGTGAGGCTTTACCTCCTCCTGCTACCTGCAGTGTGTTACTCATTTCCAGGTGTCATTTTCCTCAAGATTCACCCCCCACTTCCTTCTGCTTGCTCCTCTTGCCACATAGAAACCAACTTCCATTTGCCTTGTTTTCCATGTACCTATTTTTTTAGCTTTTTTTCTACTAATGTGGCATTCACTCCCTATCTGAAAAGCTGATCTACGATTTCCCCTCGCCCCCTAATTCTCAGGCCAGAGCCAGTCCTCCAGGTCCTCTGAACTTGTGACAGCTCCAAATTCAAGGTCATTACACTTCGGCTGCCATCTTGCTCTGGCCCCGAGGCCCATACCACTTTCAGATGCACGTTTCCCTCTCATATGAACATCTTCGTGAAAATGTGCTAATCAGTATGCAAGTTTTCTAATTACTTGGCCTTTCATCTCATATCTATCTTGCACTAGATAATTCCCAGGTTCTTACGAATATTCTGTTAGGTTGTCCATGCTCAGAAGAAGGGAAGGGCACTAGGTTCTGGAAGGTATATGATTTCTACCTCAAAACCACCCTCTGAAATAAGCCCAGATATTGTGAAGCCTGAGGTTAGTGATGAGACATTTTTGCTGGAAAGGACTACCTTCCAAATATCCCTCAGTGGAAACTGTGTGAGATGGGGACAAGAATTACCTGGAGAGATAATGTGTGAACCATTGCACATTCTGGTAATTTCATGGGGCCCTTTCTACTCCCTACCTGTGCACATGATGGCGGCAAAGACCCAGCACTGTCCGTAGCGCACTGGCTGGCAACCTGTGGCGTGCCACTGTTTTAGGATGGCCACGCTGCCAGTCCACTCTGCAGGGTTGGTGCCGTCTGAGTAATTCTCACTCCATTTTCCATTAAGCACCCCATTGTCATCATTGCTGTTGATCTGAAGAGAAGCCATATATAGAAGAATTAGAAGATCCTTTTCCTCAGCAAGATGTGATATGTGAGCTGCCTTGCAAGGCCTATCGGCATGAGACACAGAGGAGGTTTTGGTCTCATTTTACCTGGGAACACCCAGACCTTCTGGGGAAGGGATCAGGATATAAGCCTGGCTATTCTGACTCCTCCACTGTTAACTAGTTTATTATTCTATTTCTATACACCCTCTTGCCCCTCTTCTCCCCATGCCCTGCAAAGCTAAAGCTTGGCTCTGATAGCTTTTAAAATACTTGAGAACAAGGGAAATTTAGAACAACAAAACCATTTCACCAACTGGAGATACACTCAGCTTTTCCCAAACACGCAATTTGGAATTAGTAGCCATGATGGCCCACACCCAGCTATTTCAGAGCTCAGTTGAAAAAACCTGTTTGCCAGAGAAAACCTGTTAGCCATATTCTTTCATCAGTCCTGTCCAAAATGGCTCTGCAAGAGGGCCCATGCCTGTCAACTCTTTATCTTCCATTGCAGAGGGCAACTGTGAGTGGGCAGGGCTTCCCAGCACAGCTTCCTCCCTCTCTGAAATTGCCCTGGGTGGGCAAACCCAGACCCAATCTCACCATGGCACACACCACTCTGCTGATGTAGATGGGGCATCCCCGAAGGGCACAGTCTGCGGCTGGGTCAATCTGGAAGTTCAGGCTCTTGTCCAGCAACTTCAGGCAGATGTCTATGATATTCTCTTCAAACTGCAAGGAGAGGTGCAGAGAGGTAAGGCACGCGTGCTTGGCATGTGTCACTATGGAAAGAAATGCATGAGCCACCTGCCCAGCTCTACAATGGAGTTTGTTTGTGGAATAAAATCCCATTTGGAAGGCAACTGTGTTCAGTAGCACAGCCAAGAACTGCCTCGTAGGCAGGTGCAGGGTCGCAAAGCTCTGGGGTCACAACTCACCTTGTTTGGATGCCCTGCAAGTCAAATTCCTGGAATTTTTTCTAATGTGTCTGACTGGCTGAAAAAGCTGTTTCTCCCTCTTCTCTCCTCAATCTCCACACTCTTAGAGAACATGAGATGTTCTTGCTAAAACCACATTGCCTCATTTTCCTCCCCCACCTGCTGATCCAGCTCATCACTGGCAGTTACTGTTAAGGTGTTGGTGCCAACTTGCCATGGCACCTGTGATTTAGTGGATCTGTGGACTGACTAATAGCATGTGAGTTATGGAAACTTCCCACCCAAGGCAGGCTGACTCGTTGTCTTCCTTGCTTGTTGTGAATGCCACTTGTTCTGAGGCCTTTCCTGGAGCCCAAGCCTGGTTTAACTTCATAGCTCTGGCCACATCTCTGCTCATCAGGCTCAGTTGTAATGATGTAGCCAAGGTCTGTCTTCCAAGCCCACGTGTATTCTCTGTCTCTCTCCAGATTTTCTTGGAACTCTGCACCCCAGATCTGGCACAGCGCTCAGCACATAGATGAAAACTTTGTTGAATGAGAATAAATGAACGCATTGATTTCCACGCAACACTGGCAAATACACAGGATTAGGAAGCTCTCTGATCCATTTTCCCTAGGGGATACATTAATCACTTCACTTTTCTGCTTTAAAATGTTCAAAGGACCCTGTGGCCTACAGAATCAAAGCTCTAACTCCTCTACAAAACCCACTAGCTCCTCCTTGATCTGTCCTTCTCCTACTTCTCAATACCCTCTGCCTCACCAGTTTTGCTCTAGTAACACCAAATTCCTTGTTACCCCTGAAGCAGGCCAAACTGTTTCTCGCCTTTGTGTCTGCTCATCCTTCCCTCTGCCTGGGATATTCTCCCCATCTTCCTTCTCTTGGTTACCTCACTTCAAGCATCTCCTCTTCCAGGGCGCTTCCTAACAACCCATACCCAGACAAGTGCTCTTCCTCCGGGCTCTCAGAGCACCCTGTGCCTGTCTGGCAATCTTTACATATCATATGGCATGCTTATGTGACTGAATCCCCACTTCATTGTGGGCTCAGGGACAGTGTTTTGTTTTGTTTTGTTTGAGACAGACAGACAGACAGGAAGGGAGAGAGATAAGAAGCATCAACATCAACTCATAGTTGTGTCACTTTAGTTGTTCATTGATTGCTTTTCATATGTGCCTTGATGGGTGAGGAGGGTGGCTCAAGCTAAGCCAGTGACCCCATGCTCAAGCCAGCAACGTTGGGCTCAAGCAAGCGACCCTGCACTTAAACCAGTGACCCCACACTCAAGCTGGCAAGCTTGTGCTCAAACAGATGAGCCTGCACCCAAACCAGTGAGAAGTTTCGAACCTGCAACCTCAGCATTCCAGGTCGATGCTCTATCCACTGTGCCACCACTGGTTAGACCAGGAACAGTGTTTAATTCACTTGTATATTTCTAGCACCCAGAGCCCTGCCTGGCACCGAACAGGCATTCAGTATATGTTCACTGAATAAGAGAGAGATGGGGAGGACCCAGGGCTCAGAAAGCAGGAGCTCTTCACTTGTGTTTCTCACAGATGACAACAAACTCCCGTCCAGGGGCTCTCTAGGATCCCATTAGCCCATGCTGAGCAAGGAGTTGGGAATGTCAGTGGGGGCCAGTTTAAGGGGGCTTGTTTAGGTTGCTATGTCTCATCTTGACTATACCCACCTGGGGGGCCTGGGCTGGGCCCCAGACCACAGGTGTTGGAAAAGTCCAGGAGAGGAAGCCACACCAAACCGAAACAAGGATCCATAAGCCTGTCCATCCCCCAAGATTTCCCAGCTGACACCCCTCTGGGCAGCAGGCTGGTCCTCTCCCCTGACAGGGTTCCAGGGCTGGGTCCCAGCCTCAAGAACCCTCTTCCCTGGCCTGGTTCTGGCCTTCCTGGAGCACTTGCTGTAGACTGAGCTTTATAGGCAGGCTTTTAGCAAGATAGGAGTTGTAAAGCATTGAGATTAATATGATGCTATTTTTACAAATAAAATCACATTTTAGAATATATGTGGAAAACAAAATGTAGAGGAACATACATCACACTAGAAACATAGTTAAGATACAAAAACCCCAGTCATCATCATGGCCATTGTCACTGTTGTCCCTTCAACCTCATCCTCACACTCAGTGAAGTTCCTGGGTGGGTACCTTTACCTGTTCCCCACATCAGACATGACCAGCAAAGAGCACGTTCCAACTTTCTATGGCTACTCCTGTAGCTCCCTGGAGTTGCAGCTCACATCTTCCTGGTACCATTTAGTTCCCATATGTCAGCAGTTCTGGGTGAACCTGGCACAAGGGGCACCCTCCCACCCACTTCCTGCTTCCTTCTCCCTTGGATGGGCCACGAGCAGGGCTGAGACTCACCTGTCCATAGTTCCAGGGGCAAGGACGAATCCAGTTCTTACTCCCTTGGTAGATGAAGCCATAATCATTCATGACATACTCCTGCCTCTGAGGCTCGCTGTCCAAGTAGACAGCATCCCCTAGGAATCAAAGTGGGAGGGTACAAAGCAGAAAAGTTACCTTGCCCTTCCTGCCCCATTCCATCCCCAGAAGGCATGGGAACTGAACTCTGAGGGGGGCACTGGGTGACACCAAGAGGGGCAGCAAGCCCTACTTTCCACCATCCCTCCACACCAGCACAGGCTCATGTAAACATGACGGGGCAGTAAAAACTTATCTTTGGTAGAATTTCTTGGTTTGCAAAGCACATTGACATCCTAGCCCCATTTTAAGGTTGAGGAAACAGGCTCAAAATGATAAATAACTTGCCCAATCACATGTAAGCACAGGGTGAAATTTGAACACAGCCCACGTGACCGCATGTTCTGTGTTCTTTCTGCCATGCTCAGCTAACCCTGGTTGGAAAAGAGCAAACTAGAATTTAGGGATTGGCATTGACCTTATCATTCCTTTTGTAGGGCACAAGCTTTGAAAGAGAAGAACCCACAGATATCATTTTCTTCCCCACAATTCAGGGGGCCCTCAGTATAACTTAGTATAAGTCTAAAACCCACAGTCTTAGACACTAGGAAGCAGGGACGTGTGTTTGTGACAGGGGAGGGTGTGTGTGTGTGTGTGTGTGTGTGTGCCTTTTCCTCTGGCTGGTGGGTAGATTCTGAGCCATTCAGTGATAAGGCAGTGGGAGATTGGTAGAGATATTGGAACACAGCCAAGGTTACTGGGTTCTGGCAGAACTCAGCAAACCCCTTGGGGTAAGGTTGGTGGAGAAGGTACAATGAGAGGGAGAAAGGGATGGGTCATATCCTCTAAGTCAGAAGTGAGAATTTGTTGAATTTCACCTCTGTCCGAAATCCCACCAGACCCATTCTTTACTCTCAGCTCTTCCTGCCCTCTTCCTACTCTCTCCTCCTGGCTTGTCTTTCGTTCTGCCCACATCATGTCTTATGTCTGTGTAACTACCCCTGCCCCCAAGTAGATCTAAAGGACAGGGATTGTGGAAAGGTGGTGCTGGGATATTCCCTGTGGCTTTGTCTAAGACAAAAGCCAGAAACAGCCCAAATGTTCATAAATAGGAAACCAGTTAAAGGCACTTAGTGCACCCAAATGGTGGAGTAATTGTAGCTGTTAAAGATAATGTACTAATAGAAAAATATATCCAAAGTTGAATTTTTAAATGAAAAAAGCAAGTTAGAGCATATTATGTATTAAGTAATCCTATTTGCAGTATGTATTGTATAATCACACACATATGTATAGGTGCAGTACATACATATTTGATTAAGTATGAAACATTTTTGTAAGGCTACACAAGAAAATGCTAACAGGGTTTCCTCTGGAGAATGAAACTTGGAGATTAGGATAAGTTTTAACTTTTCACCTTACACTTTCTTTGTCTTCTTTTTTCCTCCCCATTCCCCCAGCCCCCAAAATGCACTTATTACTCTTACAGTGAAAAACCTCAATGTATGATAAGGTAAATGTATGCTAAAGGTAAATGTTAACAGTGGTCAAACTTAACTATTTCAGTTTTAGTTTTATTTCAGTTTAAGTTTCATATAAGTAAAGATGACTGGGTTCATAATTTTAAAATTCTAGGTAAGTAAAGAAATAACAGGTTCTCCCTGCCCTGCTTTTTGGTATTTGGGAATGGATGCTGAGTGCATGGGGTTGGGAGGTTTGTGGGTTCCTAGGTAGCAGGGGTCTAGAAATCCTTGTTCCTGGCTCTCTGTGGCATTGGCAAAGGGGTAGAGAGAAGGGACCCCCACACAGGCACCTGCCTTACCTGGGCACCAGGGATTGAAGAGCAGAATGAATTCCCCAAGCTGGTAGGCTGTGACAGACCCCTGGAAGGAGTCAATATGAACCTTTAAGAGATAGCGACCCACAGCCGCCGTGGGCGGGGCACACAGGCTCACCTCCAGGGAGGTGGCCCTGTTGTTCTCCAGTGAGACCATCCAGGGGCTGAGGTTATGATGACTTGACAGGCCGAACACAGCTCTAGTCCCCTTGGCCAGGTCTGGCAGCGGTCCTGGGAGGGAAGCAGAGCTGAACCCCTCTGAAGTACCCTCCCAGTCCCCGAGGATTCACACACCTCTTCTCCTCTCCCTGACACACACACACACACACACCCTGGTGTGCCAGCAGGGGTCCTCACCTGTCTCAGCCACAAAGACGATGTTGTCCATGCCCGGCTGGAAGTCCCGGTTCCTGAAGTACAGAGTGATGTTGAAAGCCAGGCCCCGGCGAACAATGAGGTGGTCAGAGCTGATCTCCTCTGTGTGGTGCTGCACGTTATTGCAGGAGCTCTGAAGGTCTGTGACGGACAACTCCAGCCCTGCGATGGGGCAGCCAAAAGCAGAAAAAAGAGCAGGGTTCTGGAGCATGGTCCAATCTTGTCCACCACTCACTAGCTGTGCAAACTTGAGAAAGAAGCTTAACCTCTCTGAGCCTAAGTTTCCAAGTCAGTATGAGGATTAAATGAGGCTCCATGCATGCAAGTGCCTTTTTTATACTTCTTTCTTTCCTTCCTTCCCTGATTCTCTGACCCTCTATTTCTTCCTCCCTTAGGCCTTCCTGGAGGTATGTAGTTTTCTCTCCCTGTCCTTCAATAGGGTGGCCAAGTTTGATTGTTCCCTTTATCCTCACCTGTCCCCAGATTTGCACCAGCATCCACTTTCTTGAATGCAAGTGGAGTTTCCCTTTCCCCTGTACCAGCACCCAGATTTGGAAGAAAGTCCCTGGGTTAGCTGCTCCTGGGTTAACTGTGCTTGAGTTAGCTGTTGTGCTTTCAGCAGTTTGCTGGCTCTCTACCACTGTGCCCAGTGCTTTTAGAGCTGTGCTGCTGAGGACAGTGACAGAAAGGCCCACTCCCTTCTGGAACTCCTGCTAGGACACAGACTGACCTCATTGTCCTCCAAGTGTACCTCCTTCAGAAGGGATCCATTTCTGACTTCTCCATGTTTGACCACGGTCCTATCATGGTCCTCAGGCACCTGGGATCACAAACTTTAAATCATAATTGCCTTACCCATCTCTTTCTCAGTCTATATCCATTCACATGTCATAAGGCCCTTCACGTCTTCAGTTAAAATGTCTGTGGCGTCTATCTATGCCTTTCCACAGTAATATAATTCTGATCTCCTCACCCCACTCCTAGTGTTTGTAACAGCCTCCATCAGGCCTCCTGCTTCTTGTCTTTCTTCACCACGCACCCCTCAACACATCACCAGATTACCTTTCCTCAAAACAATTTGATCATCCCATTCTTTTGCTTTAAAAGCTCTGAGATACCCTACAGCCTACTAAGAAGGGCACACTCTTTTAATCTGACATTTATGATCCTCTATACCTGGCCATAACTTTTACTTGCATTCTCACTTCTCATCACTCTCAGCATGGGTCTTCCTCTCCGTCCAATCTGTCTTCAAGCAAATGGTAGCCTTACCTGTCCATGTGTTTTGATCCTGCTGCAGCCTCAACTCAGAAGGCCCCTTCACTATCTAACCAGATTCCACATATCCTCCAATGCCTGTTCAGGACCCACCTTCTTCATGAAACCTGTCCCAGTCTTTCCCGTATTCCCATCTTTGACTGATCTACAGTGTGTAACTGCATCATTCACAGGAAAACTTAACTGCTTAATTGACAAGGTAACATGCTCATTTGTTTATTTACATCAACAAACTTTTTTGCCTGACCAGGTGGTGGCACAGTGGATAGAGTATTGGACTAGGATGCGGAGGACCCAGGTTCGAAACCCCAAGGTCACCAACTTGAGCACAGGCTCACCAGCTTGATTGAGTGCAGGGTTGCTATCTTGAGCGTGGGATCATAGACATGACCCCATGGCTGCTGGCTTGAACCCAAAGGTTGCTGGCTTGAGCAAGGGGTCTCCCGCTCTGCTGTAGCCCCCCAGTCAAGGCACATATGAGAAAGCAAACAACTAAGGTGCTGCAATGAAGAGTTGATGCTTCTCATCTGTCTCCCTTCCTGTCTGTCTGTTCCTCTCTCGGACTCTCTCTCTGTCTCCATAAAAAAAAAATTAATAATTTTTTTACTAAGAGCTTACTAGTTTGAGGGTCCATGTGAGATGTTTGGATATTTTTGTAGTTATCTTTTTGTCTGTCTTCTACCACTAGATATAAACCAGTGAGGATAGATACCAGCTGTTTTGTCTCATCTGTATTTAGATTTTAAGAAATATGAACCAAAGCATTTGGCAAAATTAAACATTCTTTTATAATAAAAATACTCAGCAAACTAAGAATAGAAGAAACTTTCTCAACCTGGTAAATGGTGTCTATGAAAGATACACAGCTAACACTATACTTAATAGTAAAAGACTAGCTGTTTTCCCCCTCAGCTAAGGGACAAGACAAAGATGTCCACTGTCACTCCATCTATTCAACATTATACTGGAGATCCCATGAAGATGGTTATAACAAGACAGAAGAAAGAAAGAAAGAAAGAAAGAAAGAAAGAAAGAAAGAAAGAAAGAAAGAGAGACACTTTGAAAACAGTCTAGCAGTTTCTCAAAATGTTAAACACAGAGTTACCATATGACCCAACAATTTCACTCCTAGAGATTCCATTCCTATACCCAAGTGATTGAACACATTTGTTCATACAAAATCTGTACATAGATGTTGATAGCAGCATTATTTATAATAGCCAGAAAATGGAAACAACCCAAATGTCCATCAACAGATTAATGAATGAATAAAGGTGGTATATCCATATGACAGAATATTATTCAGCCATAAAAAAGAATGATGAATATATTATAATATGGGTAAAATTTGAAAACATGCAGGGTGAAAAAAGCCAGACACAAAGGCAACATGATTCCATTTATCATATGCTAGATTGAATAAAGTTCTCTGTCTTTTGCATACCATTCTGTATGTATTTCAAATTTCAGATTCAATGATCACCTTATAGAGGGCCTATTTATCATGTGATAGGTACTGTCATAGGTACTCTAGGACAATTACCTCTTTGAATCTTCCCCACAAAGTGGAGGCATGAAATTTCATGTCAGCAACACTTGGCATTGAGAAAACAGAGGTTTAGGCAGATTACATTTCTTGCCCCAGGTTAAACCCAAGCTTACTGGCCCAAATCCTGTGCTCTTTCCATTACCCAACAGCTGCCACCCATTGCTGATCTTCACTCATGTTCAGAAAGGATATCCAACCCGCTGCCAGTTGGGAAAGCACTTGGCTTTTTCCAAATAGTGGAAAAGAAGTTAATTATTTCTGGAGAACAATTGACTAGACAAAGCTTGCTAACTGGCCCTAATTCAAGTTGAGCATGTGGCCCAAACTACTCAACAGGAGTAGTAGCATTTGCCTGACAGCAAGTACTGGGGCCAAAGCTCATCCTCTGGGTACATCGGGCTCAAGTTAATATCAACCTGTAACAGGGATAATTCTTCAGCTCAGAAACCAGATATTCAAACAGGAGGTACATTTGACACTAAGCATGTTTATTCTTCTTGATATGCAGGAAGAATGGGGTGAAATGCTCAATGAAATATTTTTTAAATTATAGGAAGAACTTTTAAAGGAATTGATCTCAGTATCTGTCCTAGAGAGGCAGTCCTACACAAGCACAAAGAGGAACAGGTGAGAATGTGCAGTGCAGTATTGCTTGTGTGACTGAAAAGTGGTAAACGACCTAAATGCCAATCAATAAGGGACCAGGGAAATAAGTTACTTATATCCATAATATGAGACACTATGCATTGTGGAAAATACTGAAAATTTATAGGTACTGAGTGGCATGAATAAAGCTTCAAGACATACTGTTGAGTGGAAAAAAAATCAAGTTGCAGAAAAACATGTACAATATGATTATACCATAGATATGCAAAAAAAGCCACACATGCTAATACTATGCATTACATTGAGCACAAATAAATATATGAATTTAAATGTATAAACAAAAGACTGCTAACAGTGGTTTCTCTGGAGATGAAGCTGGGGTTAGGGTGGCAGTAAGGAGACTATAAATTTATCTGTAATTATTACTGTATTTTACTCCAACTAGGTATTGGTATATTTCTTGTATAATTAAACATTATAAATATTTAAAAATAAAAACAACACAAAACAGTAAATAAAGATGAGGCTTTTACATTTGTAGAGCTTTTAGCTTATTCTTATGATTTTAACTAACCATTTAATCTACATAGCAGCTCTTTCTAGAGAGGAGATGATATAGATAGTAGGGTGGTGGTGGAAAGATTAGCTAAGATAAGGAAGAGACACATCTGAAGTAGGAGAGGAAGAAAAGATATGAAGATTTAGAGACTTCAAAAGATAGAAGACAACTTCAAGATTGTCTGGTCTAACCCCACTCGTTTTTCAGGCATGGGGGCTGGGAAGTAGAGAAGTCACTTGCTCAATGTCAAAGGGTCAGCTAGTGGAAAAGGACAGGAAGGTCAGCTAGTGGAAAAGGATAGGAACACTGACCCCCTAATACCTGGCCCTGCCCGTCACACCAGGTTATGGAAACAAGCATGTTAGTATGCAGCTGTTCAGTGTGTTTTCCTGCTGGTGTCTACCTGCCTCCTGGTTCTTGGACTACCAATGAATTCTGAGGTTCCTGGAGTTTTTACTCTTTCTATCTATGTTCTTTATTTACTGCTTTCTTCCTCTGAATCCATCCTCCCTTGACTTCCTACAATCTGTCTTCCTTGTTCCTGACCTTCAGCAGCCCCATGGGCCTGCCCTACCTTGTGCCATGGTGGCTGCCTCCAATTCCCGGGATGCTCCCCACAGAATAGCAGGATGGCCTGGAGCTTCAGGACTCTGGTCCTTGAGTGTCTGCTTCCCTTTCCATCCCCAAGACTGCAGGAGATACTAAAGGCGGGGCTGGCTGCTGCATGACCACTTGCTTAGTGGGCAGATCACAACTGGTTTTTTCACTTGCCCTCAGGTTTTTCTTGGCAGTGTTGTTTGGCTAAGACAGAGTGTCATGGCCAATGAACTGGTAGGGCTTTATGCTATGTGGGCTTTTGATAGCTCTGGCAGGTACTGTGTTGTGGTGGGGGTGCCAGGTGGTTAAGGTAAGCTGATGGGATCTCTAGGGGGATGGAGAGAGGCTATACCCCTGAAAGCATTAGTATCAGGCCCACATGGCTACAGCTCACAACTGAGACCCATGCCTAGAACTCTGCTTGGCACCTAGGCCCTCTCTTTTACCATAAAGGGTCACTTCCTGGACATTAAATACAACAGCAGCCACTCTGGATCACCGTGGTATGATTTTTTTGAGTATTTATTTTTCAGCAGAGGTGTTGTCTTGGGTGAGACCTGCCAGGTCCTAGGTGACTTTCAAATAAAAGAAGTAGAGGATAAAAAGGGAAGATTCATGGAAGAGTTTTGGAAATAGATGAGATAGTGGGAATACCAGTGGACAACCTCAATTCTAGTAAGAAAAGTATAAGTCCCTGCAGTGAGCGTGCGTGTAAGGGAGAAAAGAACAGATGGGAGAAGAGAGACAACAGGGGAGAAGGGCTCTTCCTAGGGAGTGGGTAGGACTCTGAAGCACCCTGCACCTACATCCACCCTTCCTTTTCCTCTGGGGGACACTTCTCCCTGTGTTCTCTGCTTCCTGAGTTCCTTGTCCTCTCTTCTCAGGAAACTTTGTCACCAGCTTCCACACTACCTCCTATATTTTCAACTTTCTCTGTCCTTGAGCAGATTTTAAAGTGTGTTTATAAATGTGTATCTATAGAATTCACTGCCTAACATACCCTCACCCACTTTCAATCCAGAATGGAACTCCTTCCCTCTCCCCTTCCTCCTGCATCTCTGGTCTTGGTGAGTGAGGATAGTGCCCACCCACTCACTCTGAGAGAAACCTGGGTACCACCACTTCATTCTTCTCCATCTTCCTGACTTCCCTTAGTCCATTAGTCACTGAAACTGTCCAGTCCAACTCCTGATTATCTCCTAAAATTGGCCCTTGCTCTCCATGCCCTTGGCCCTGCCCTCATTGAAGCCACCCTCACCTGGACAACAGCTCCTAACAAACCTCCCACCCATCCTTTTTCCAAATGAGTCACCAAAGGGATGTTTCTGAAGTGCTAATTCAACCAGGTTGCTTAAGATACAACAGCTAGGTAAAGTTCAAACTTGTCAACATCACCCCGAAAACCCTTCAGAATCTTTCCTTCCCTGTCTGGAGTCCAGGCGGGCAAACCCCTTCTGTTATTCGATGGAAGCCTGCTATTCTGCAGCTCTATGTTCTCACATGGGTTGGTCCCTCTCTTTCTGAAATTTTTTCTTCTCACTTGTCTACTTTTTTATATCCAGGCTCAAGCACTGGCCCTTGGGGAAGTCTTCCTCACTCTATTTCTCCCATCAGGCTTTCAGGAGCAGCCCCTTCTATGTTTCTTATTAGCCTACTCATATTCCACATTATAAGTACTTACCCATCTTTCCCCCAGTCCTCTTTAAGGGCATGACCTGTGCCTTACTAATATATCCCTGGTGGTTAACAGTAAAACTACTAGTAACACTAATAATAACTTTTGCGTTTCAGACACTGTTTTAGTGCTTTATGTGCATTATCCCACCTAATCTTCACACCATCCCCAGGAGTTAGGTACTATTATTGTTCCTATATTACAGATTAGGAAATCGAGACTCAAAGGCATTAAATAGTTTGCCCAAGATCACTCACTAAGAACTGGTGGAGCCAGATTTGGACACAGACTCCAGAGTCCCATGGAAGTGCTGATTGCAGTACCTGTAGCACGGTTGGTTTTCCAGTTCCTATTTGTTGATGGTGGAGTGAATGAATTAAAAGATGACCTATGCATGAACAAATGGGTAAAAGGCCTGACCCCACTGTCACACTAGTTGAGATGGGGAGGAGAAAGAGACATGGGCAGGTGAGCTTAATTGTGAGGAGAAACAGGAAGTGAGTGCACCTAGAATGGGTGGGTTTGGAGAGGTGGGACAGTCCAAGAGGAAAATGCCCAATGACCACTCAGCAACAATCTATTTTGTGACTTCAGGATAATGAGCTGACTTACAGGTTCAGCTTGTCATTCAGTTCCTACAAACCATTAACGGGAGAGGGTGTGCTGGAGGAGGGAGGCAGCTCTGATTGGTGCGGTTTGTCCGGAGTCAGGGAAGCAGAGGAAAGTCAGGGAAGCTGAACAGAGTTGAGGAGTATCTGTCTGTCTGTACGGATGCAAGGCTGTGACTTGGAAGGAAGGGGCACAGAGCAGATTCTATGACACTCAAGTAGGGAGGTGTGTAGGCACCTTCCATCCCTCTGGGGCAGGCCAGCGCTAACAAGTTAAGGGTGGGAGCCTCCAGACCTTTATAACACTCCCATGAATTGCTCGTATGCCCTTAGGCAGGTTCCAGCTCTCTTGCCTATAGAATCAGGGTTCTTGGCTCCATGGGTGCCCAAATCTGAGGAGAGGGTGAGGAGGCTTCCCACATATCATTGAAAAGTGAAGCCAGGATTGGTTGGAATATCCAGGGGGTTCTTTTGCTTCCTTCTTCTTCCCACCCCCAGAAATGAAGGCAGTCACCCAGGAGAGGAAATTAAACTGATCAAAGGACCTCTACTATGAATGTACTTCACAATTTATAGAGCGCTTTAGAATATATATACTTTCTCATTTGATCCTCACTAAAGCCCTCTGAGGGAAGGAAGGCCTGGCACTGCAATTACTGTTATTATTTTGCAACTGAGGGAGCCAGTATCACACCATGAGGGGGCCAGAACTCTGTCCAGAGCTCTTTGCTTTGTATCCTACAATGACACTGAATAGCAGGGACTCCAAAACTACCAGCCAAAAGGATATGAGGGTTAGTTCTCTATGAACGCCACAAGGGATGAAAAGACCAGCAATCATTTGACAAGGGTGCTGGCCTGGTTTGTGCCTTATTCTTTAGCCTAAAAATTTCTTTTGCTTGAGTCTGTGGGCACGACTGCCTGGCTGGGTAGCCCCACCAGTTTGTTATCAGGTGAGGGGAGGGCAAGAACAATGAAGCAGACTTGCTCAGGACCTAATCTCAGGGTGCTCACTAGCAGTGGGCATACACCCCAGTATCCTGGGCCCTGGGCCCTGAGCTGGAAAGGAGGTTTGAGACTGTTTAGTTCTCCCAACCGAGTTGGGCAAGTGAGGCCAGCCAGGCTTGCTTACATGAAATATAAAGAAAAGAAGAAAACACTAAAGAGTACATGTTTACAAGTCAATTTTTATTTGGGGAGAGAGGAAATATTTGAAAGGTCAACTGGAAAGGCAAAGATGGCTAATGTCCCCCTTCCCCTTGAGGCCCAATAGAAAGCCTATCCACTGTCCCCCTTCAGTGACACAAGTGACATAGCTGGGGAGCTTGGTATCACCAGGCAGAAGAAGCAGTGACTAAACAAAGGAGAACCAAGATGCACTCTGTAAGTGGAATGAGGTTTCAGATTTTCATAGGAGCCAGCCCAGGTTCCAGGTCTTCTGTGGGCGGCCAGGGAGCCACCTGGAACACAGTAATGTTAAAGCAGTGACAGTGCCCCATAGAAATACCCAAGGCACTTAATGGGGACAGCTGCAACTGCAGCTGCACACAGGGCTGAGTGTGCGTGTACAGGCTCCTGCTCTTCCTGCCCAAAGCAGCCTATGAAAGCAAAATAAATACAAAGCCCACGAGAGGAGCTGGAGGGAATGAGGGTGGTGAAAGGAGCCGAGTGAACCTGCTGTCACTGGGCAGGTGAGGAGCGGAGGAAGAAGGCCATGCCCAGGAATCCACGGGAGGATGCACTCCTTCTCGGCATTTCTGGTTGGCTCAATTCCCCATGATGAAGAGGTGCCAATTAGTAACAATAACTTTAATTTTTAATTGAATTTTTTTTTTTTTTTTTTTTTTTTTCATTTTTCTGAAGCTGGAAACAGGGAGAGACAGTCAGACAGACTCCCGCATGCGCCCGACCGGGATCCACCCGGCACGCCCACCAGGGGCGGTGCTCTGCCCCCCAGGGGGCGATGCTCTGCCCATCCTGGGCGTCGCCATATTGCGACCAGAGCCACTCTAGCGCCTGAGGTAGAGGCCACAGAGCCAACCCCAGCGCCCGGGCCATCTTTGCTCCAATGGAGCCTTGGCTGCGGGAGGGGAAGAGAGAGACAGAGAGGAAAGCGCGGCGGAGGGGTGGAGAAGCAAATGGGCGCTTCTCCTATGTGCCCTGGCCGGGAATCGAACCCGGGTCCTCTGCACGCTAGGCCGATGCTCTACCGCTGAGCCAACAGGCCAGGGCTGAATTTTTTTTTGAGTGACATTGGTTAATGAAATTGTATAGGTTTCAGGTGTGCAATTCTATAATACATCATCTGTATATTGTATTGTGTGTTCACCATCACAAGTCAACTCTCCTTCTGAAATGCAGAAACACCAAAAGCTTGACCATAGAACAAGTTTTTCAAGATTTGCAGATGAGTAAAATGAAAAGAGTCGGGTAAAACCATAATGTTAGTTCTGTAAAGGACATAAATATTCCCAAATGTCTCCAGATTCCAGTGAAGCCCTCAGGATGCTGCCTTAACAACCTCTGTAAAAGGCCAAGGTAACCGAGCACATTCTTTTGCTTTTTGTTAAATGCTATGCTGAGCACTGTCTCCCTAGATTGTTCCAAAGATAACTGAAAGCATGTTTCGCTTCTGTAAAACTGCTTAGCTAGGTGCCTGTTTCTGCTCTTTTCTTTCCACTAGGGATGTGGGTTTTTGCCTTTGAAAGCTCACCCCTGAGCTCATTTGGGACCATGAGTTCTTTCAGGACGTGAGTCCACTCGTGGTCACTGGCTTTAAAATAAAGACTCTTTAATCATGTGGCAGAGTTTGTTTCCTCGCTGTCCAGATATTACATACACTTCCATCACCATTTATCTCCCCTTTACACTCATCTACCTCCCCCACCCCCTTTCCCTCTGGTAATCACCATACTATTGTCTGTGTTTGTGAGTGGGTTTTTTTTAATCCCTTCACCTTTTTACCTGCAACCCCCCTCCCCACTGACAACTGTCTGTTTTCTATCTATGAGTTTGTTTCTATTTTGTTAGTTTATTTTGTTCATTAGATTCCACATACAAATGAAATCATATGGCACTTATCTTTCTCTGACTGGCTTATTTCACTTAGCATAATGCTCTTCAGGTCCATCCAAGCTGTCCCCAAGGGTAAAATGTCCTTCTTTTTTATGGCCAAGTAGTAGTCCATTGTGTAAATAAATGTACCACAGTTTTTAGTCTACTCATCTACTGATGGACACTTGGGCTGCTTCCAAATCTTGGCTATTGTAAATAACACAGCAGTGAACACAGGGGTGCATATTTTCTTTCAAATTAGTGTTTAGGGATTCTTCAGATATATTCCCAGAAGTGAAATCACTGGATCATAAGGCAGTTCCATTTTTAATGTTTTGAGGTAACTCCATACCGCTTTTCACAGTGGCTGCACCAATCTGCATTCCCACCAACAGTGCACAAGGGTTCCCTTTTCTTCACATCTCACCAACACCTGTTGTTTACTGATTTATTGATAATAGCTATTCTGACAAGTATGAGGTGATACCCCAGTGTGGTTTTAATTTGCATTTCTCTGATGATTAGTCATGTTGAGCATGTTTTCATATGTTTATTGGTCATCTGCATGTTCTCTTTGGAGAATTGTCTATTCAGGTCCTTTGCCCATTTTTTAATTAGATTGTTTTGTGGGTTCTTTTGGGGTTGACTTTTATAAGTTCTTTTCAAATTTTGGATATTGCCTGGCCAGGCAGTGGCGCAGTGGATAGAGCGTTGGACTGGGATGCGAAGGACCCAGGTTCAAGGCCCCAAGGTCGCCAACTTGAGCACGGGCTCATCTGGTTTGAGCAAAGCTCACCAGCTTGGACCCAAGGTCGCTGGCTTGAGCAAGGGGTTACTCGGTCTGCTGTAGCCCCACAATCAAGGCATATATGAGAAAGCCATCAATGAACAACTGAGGTGTCACAACAAAAAGCTGATTGATGCTTCTCATCTCTCTCTGTTCCTGTCTGTCCCTATCTATCCCTCTCTGTCTCTGTAAAAAAAAAAAAAAAGAAAAAAAGAGAAAGGATATTAACCCTTTATCAGCTGTATCATTGGCAAAAATATGTTCTCTCATTCAGTGGGTTGAATTTTCATTTTGTTGATGGTTTCCTTTGTTATGCAAATATTTTATTTTGATGTATTTCATTTGTTTATTTATTTTTGTTGTTTCCCTTGCCCGAGGTGATAAATCAGAAAAAATATTGCTGTGAGAAATGTCCGAGGTTGATTTTTTAAAGGGAGGCAGAGACAGACTCCCACATGTGCCCCAACCACTGGCCCCTACACAGGCATGCTCTGCCCATCTGAAGCTGCTGCTCCATTGCTTGGCAACCAAGCTATTTTAGCACCTAAGGTAAGCCATGGGAGCCATCTTCAGTGCCTAGGGCCAACTTGCTTGAACCATTGAAGCCATGGCTGTTAGAGAAGAGAGAGAGAGGAGGGGGAGGAATGGAGAAGCAGATGGTCACTTCTCCTGTGTGCCCTGACCAGAATCAAACCCAACTTCCCCACACTGGACCAATGGTCTACTGCTGAGCCAAGTGGCCAGGGTGAGAAATGTCCAAGATTTTACTGCCTATGTTTTCTTCCAGGATTTTTTTTATTTTATAAGAACAGAGAGAGAGTTAGAGAGAGGTACAGATAGGGACAGACAGACAGGAACAGAGAGAGATGAGAGCATCAATCATCAGTTTTTCGCTGTGACACCTTAGTTGTTCATTGATTGCTTTCTCATATGTGCATTGACCACGGGCCTTCAGCAGACCGAGTAACCCGTTGCTCAAGCCAGCGACCTTGGGTCCAAGCTGGTGAGCTTTTTGCTCAAGCCAGATGAGCCTGCGCTCAAGCTGGCGACCTCGGGGTCTCAAACCTGGGTCCTTCCGCAGCCCAGTCCGACACTCTATCGACGGCACCCCCGCCTGGTCAGGCTCTTCTAGGATTTTTATGGTTTTAATTCTAACATTTAAGACTTTAATCCATTTTGAATTTATTCTTGTGTATGGTATAACAAGGTGGTCTAGTTTTATTCTTTTGCACATGTCTGTCCAATTTTCCCAACACCATTTATTGAATAGACTAGCTTTACCACATTGTATGTTTTTGCCACCTTTGTCAAATATTAATTGACTGTAAAGATGTGGGGTTTATTTCTTGGCTCTTTATTCTGTTCCATTGATCTACATGTCTGTTTTTATGCCAGTACCATACTGTTTTGATTACTATAGCCTTGTTTGATATCAGGTAGCGTGATTTCTCCAACTTTGTTCTTCTTTATCAAGATTGTGTGGCTAGTTGGGGTCTTGTGGATTTCATATAAATTTTTGGAATATTTGTTCTAGTTCTGTGAAATACACCATTGGTGTCTTAATAAGAATGTGTTGAATCTATAAGTTGCTTTGGGTAGTATGGACATTTTAGATAATTTTATTTTTTTATTGAGTTATAATTGACATATCACATTGTGTAAATTTTAGAAACACACATGTTGATCTGATACATTTATATATTGTACTATGATTACCACCAATAATTACACCTCCATCATACCATGTAATTATTTCTTTTTTGTGGTGAGAACATTTAAGATCTGGTCTCTTAGTAACTTTGAAATATATAATATACTGTTGTTAACTATAATCACAATGCTGTACATTATATATCCAGAACTTATTTTTCTAACTGAAAGTTTATATCTTTGACCAACACCTCCTCATTTCTCCCATCCCCAGCCCATGGTAATCACCACACTCTTTCTATGAGTTCAGCTTTTTTAGATTCCACATACAGGCATACCTCACTTTATTGTGCTTTGTTTTATTGAGCTTCGCAGATGTTATACATTTTGAAGGCAAGACCCTCCACCAGCAAAGAAATTATGACTTGCTTTATTGCGCTGGTCAGGAAAGTAACTCAAAATATCTCCGAGGTATACCTGCCTATGTGACATCATATAGTATTTGTCTTTCTCCATCTGACTTATCTCCACTTAGCATAATCCATCCGTGTTGCAGAAAATCCCAGGATTTCCTTGTTTCTCACAGCTGCATAATATTCCTCTGTGTATATATCACATCGTTTTTGTTCATTAATCTGTTGACACTTAGGTTGTTTCCATATCTTGGCTATTGTCAATGAACATGGCAATGCAGATATCACTTTGAGATAGTGATTTTATTTCTTTTGGATATATACCCAGAAGTAGAATTACTGGATCATATGGTAGTTCTATTTTTTAACTTTTGAGAAAACTCTATGCCATTTTCCATAATTTCTGAACAAATATATATTCACAATACTGCACATCCTCATCATCACTTGTTATCACTTGTCTTTTTTATGATAGCTTTGTAGCAACTACTTTTAAAAAACACAATGAAAGAGTGGAAAGAGACGAGATATATGGCAAAATGTTAGCAGAGATTTCTTCTGGGATGAAGGAGTGTAAAGCCAGTAGGCACGGCCACCATCACAGCCGCCTGACCCATGCAGGTTTGCATTAGATTCGGACAGTTGGTAAAGAAACAATGGAGCCAAAAACTGGTGGGCCATCATCTTTAATCCTAGCTTGCACCTGGCGGACAAGTAAAAACACACACTGGGCTCCAAAACCCACTCACATTCAGCGCTCACAAAGCTACTGACTTATCCGAGTTTCCTAGAATCAAAAGTTTCTAGCTCACCAGACTTATTCACCTCTGTTCCCCATCTCCTTCCTTCTCCCTGCATAAACTCTGCACAAACTGACTTCTCACTCAGCACTCCGCCATCTTGGCTGCTTCTCCTGGCCTCCTCCACGTGGCCTTTCTCTGCTCTCTGCTCTCTCTGCTCTAATGATAATCTCAGGAACCAAGAAACAAGCTCCCGTTCTGCCCCTATTTTATAGTGTAGAAATCCAAACCTTTAATGCAATATACAATATTCCAATAGGGAAGTCTCTAATATAAAGTCACTTTCTGAGGCATGATGGGATTGTACTACCCCACATCAAAAAGGGTGGGAAAGGCTTAATCCTAAAACCAAGCCCCAGGCTACAAGGATCCTGCCTGCCCACAGCCCACAGAGACACACATTAATATCACCTGGGCAACGGCTTCCATGTGGGCAGCGCCATCTTTAACAAAGTGAGCATAATATATTTCATCTGCCCACTAGGAGCAATCGGTGATTTAAAACAATTTTTTTTATTGAATTTATCAGTAACTTTTGTTTGTTTCTTTTCACTTTTTTTTCCTTCAAATTATCTAGAATAAGTACAAATGATCTTGAGTACCATGGGAAGAAAATACACAAGAGTGGCTCCCTGTCCTTACAATACCAAAAACGATGCAAAGGGAGAGAGAGTTTGGGGCCAGGTAGGGTGACTTGGAGAGGATGAAAGATTAGGGGGAGTAAGTGAGTGTGGGAGGAAAAGGGGAAGCTAGGGTCAGGGAAAGTGAGGGCCTGTTTTGGGGAGCAGCTGGCTGTGAAGTGCTTCCAAGTTGTCCTGGGGCCACACTGAGTGGGCCCTGCCCAGCTGCCCCTATGCTCTCAAGCCAGCAGCAGAGAAGTCCTTCTGGGTAGCTCTTGTCTAGTCTCTGTAGCACCAGTCACAGTCCTGTCTAGATCTGCCTCTGGCCTCTGCCTGTAGCCTAACAGTTGAAATGGAGAGACTGTGATTATTGATTCCAGCCAGGTTGAATTAGAATAATCATGTTGGCTTATTTTGTGCATGGTCCCTTAAAGGAGAGAAGACAAAAAGAGCAGCGAAGGCCCAGCCACACAGCAGTCAGCCAAGAGGACAGGCTGATAGCAATAAGGAGTTTGTTGGCACAGAAGAGAGAACACCAGTGATCGATCAAAGACATCTTTATTGTCTCTTCCCAAGATGCACAGTGGTTCTAACGGAGCTTCACTAATCCCCAGGCAGATAGGGAAGAGGAGTGAGAAAGGGCAAAGATAACACTATACCTTCAGGAGTAAGGTGGGGCAGGGAGCTTGCTTGGGAGGTCATGAGGGAACAGGGGAAGGACTGCAAGAGGTCAGGCAGAGCATCAGGAGGGCTGGGTAGGACCCGGGGAGGGTGAGGGGGTAGGAGGGCACCAGGAAGTGGGCCAGGGTGGGGGGGAGGGCCCAGGGGGTGTGCTAAGAAGCCCTGGCTGCAGCTACAAAGATGTCCTTGTAGCCCTTAATCTCCTTGACTTCATCGCTGCTGATGAGCACTTGCAGCTGGCGAGGTCCAGCTTTGAAGGGGTAGAGGTTCAGATGAATTTGGATGATGTGTCCGGCCACTAGAGTCCCAAGGCTGAAAGTAAAAAAAGAGCCTGTTAGAGCCTTGAGGAGTAACCGCTGGGACAGGTAATCTGATTTTTCCTGTTGGTTGATAAACACCTCCCCCCTCCCAACACCACAGAGCCAACCTGCTCTGAGAAGGGTGGGAAAATGGGTATACAGAGGCACCATTCAGGAGACAGGACCATCCTGTGGCTCCACAAGGAGCCAAGGAACCCCTTATCCCCCTTATCAGAGACCAGCGTAAGACAGGTGAATGGCAATGGTGCTTACTCATTTGATATCTGCCCACGGATGAGGCCACTTCCCTCTAGCACCATCGTGCAGTGACTCAGAGCCATGGTTTGGGTGTTGGTGAAGGTGATGTGGACTCCCAGCACCTTGCCCACTTCGGCCCTCTCAGATACCTGTGAGGAGAAAAGACAGGGATATTGTGGGCAACTGATCTCATTTTTGCACTATAATTCAGTAATCTAACTCCCCCAGCCCTCTGCTGACCACCAGGGACTGTTTATTTAGAACTAAGATATTGCATTTGGGAGAAAAGAATATGAGCTAAGAGTATTTAGGGTTAACATCCTGGCCTGTCTTAGGAATAGGTCACTATCAATTAGGAATTGGCAACAAGCTGAAATCTATTTTCCTTTCCGCCATTAGGATGGCAATTAGATTTCAATTTAAGGGCTAGCTCCAATCAGTTAGTCATGACTACTAAGAATGCTGTGTTAAAAAGAAACAAGCCACCTGACCAGGTGGTGGTGCAGTGGATAGAGGGTCTGACTGGGACATAGAAGACTCAGGTTCAAAACCTCAAGGTTGCCAGCTTGAGCACGGGCTCATTCAGCTTGAGTGAGGGGTTGCTGGCTTAAGCATGGGATCGTAGATATGACCCCATGGTCGCTGGCTTGAGCCCAAAGGTCACTGGCTTGAAGGCCAAAGTTGCTGGCTTGAGCAATGGGTCACTCACTCTGCTGTAGCCCCTCAGTCAAGGCACATATGAGAAAGCAATCAATGAACAAATAAGGAGCCACAATGAATTGATGCTTTTTATCTCTCTCCCTTCCTGTCTGTCTGTCTGTTCTCTCTCTTTATCACACTTAAAAATAAAGAAACATGTCCCTTTTACTCTAATGAGGGTTTCAAAGAAGAATGGGTAAACATAACTTTGGAATCCAGCATAGTCACACAGATCATTCCCAGGTCCCTTACTAATGGGGATTGTTCAATAACCTACTTGGCATCTGATGTGTTTGTATCTGATCCTGTTTAAACCAGGCTTCAGGTAACAGTCGGGGTTCTCACCTAGGCACCAAGCTGTCTGCCCTTGTTTGTGGAGGCTGCCTGACATCACTTAGCCTGACAGCATGCTCAGGTGAAAACCATCAGATGGACAGGTGGTTTATAACAGGGTCACTCAATTCTTGTTCTGGGTGGAGATGGGGTATGCTGTTGGGAAACCTGGTGCAAAGCCAGGTTGGGACTAGGCATAGGGCAAGTCTGTCAGAGTGGGAGGGAATGGAATGGAAGGGAGGCTTTAGGGAAGGAAACCCTAGAAACGGGAGTTGGAGAACATCCTGCCCTCCTCGGTTTATCCTTCTTTCATCGGTATATTCCTTCTTCATCCAATGGCCTTGACAGCCACTCAAGCTCTCAACTCAAAATCTGAGGCTCCCTGTTCATTTGTTTCCCTCTTTTTTGTCACCCCATCTTATCAGCGGTCACCTTTTGAATTTGACTTGTGGTATCTCTCATATCTCTCCTCAACTCCATCTCCCAGTGATTGCCTTTCTTGTATTTGCCTCTGCAAAGCAATTTCCCTACTTAAAACACTGTCATCTCTATCTCATATCTCTATATAGTTCTTCCTATATCTTATGTTCCATTTGCATCTTCTGTAAAATGTCACCTCTGCTGGGAAGGCTTCATGCCCCGCCCTGTGCTTTGCACAGAGCACAAAAGTCCACACCATATTGCACTTTGATCATCCATTTGATGTTTAGACAAAGACTGTCTCTTTTGCTGCTGTACCCTCAACCCCTGGATTGGCTGAGTCAGAGGGCCCCTGGGTCCCATCTGTGTCCAGACACCTTACCTCAATAGATAAGTGGGGAGGCTCCAGAGAGATATCTTTCAGGACCAGTATGGACCTCTGTGTCCCCTCCACCTCAGCAATGCCAGACACGCGAATCAGCTTTTCATCTGTCAGTTTGTTTCTATAATTGTCGTAAGGTAGCAAGAGTGGCCATTGTATCTCTAAGCACAGACAAAAGGCATCTTGAGTCTGGGGAATGGGTCTCAGAAAGAGAAGGCAGAGGAGGAAACATGTGTGAGAGGAAAAAATAGTTTAGGTGTGAGACTAAGTGTGTGACTCTAGGTGGGTGTGTGAAAGTGTCAGTGTGTGTATGTAGGAGAGATATAGCAGGCTGACCCTGGACTCTAGACGGGTGTGTGAAAGTGTCAGTGTGTGTAGGTAGGAGAGATATAGCAGGCTGACCCTGGACTCTAGACGGGTGTGTGAAAGTGTCAGTGTGTGTAGGTAGGAGAGATATAGCAGGCCGACCCTGGACTCTAGACGGGTGTGTGAAAGTGTCAGTGTGTGTAGGAAGGAGAGATATAGCAGGCCGACCCTGGACTCTAGACGGGTGTGTGAAAGTGTCAGTGTGTGTAGGTAGGAGAGATATAGCAGGCTGACCCTGGACTCTAGACGGGTGTGTGAAAGTGTCAGTGTGTGTAGGAAGGAGAGATATAGCAGGCCGACCCTGGACTCTAGACGGGTGTGTGAAAGTGTCAGTGTGTGTAGGTAGGAGAGATATAGCAGGCTGACCCTGCCTATACTGCACCCAGAGGTCGCTGCTATGTTTCACCAGCTGCAATGGCATCAGAGATAGAGCACTTGGCATTCAACCTCCTGCCAACAGCAGCTTCACTGCCAAGTGTGTGTGTGTGTGTGTGTGTTTTGGGGGACTTAGGGGTCTCTGTGTGATCTGGCTGGTCCAGCCCAGCTCTATTCATGGCCCGAAAGTTCCCCTCCATATAACTTTAGAGGCCTCATACTCACCCTCCCCAAAGTCCAGTTTCAAGTGCACTGTTTGCCTCCAGAGGGGCTCCCGGGTGCCGCCGTTGTGCAGCAGGGCCTGTGCGCAGAAGTGCACCTCCAGTCTGATGGGATCCCGGGGATGGGCTCTGTCTGTCATCCTCCTGGCATGCAGTTTCAGCAGCAGGTCCTGGCCCCACTCAGGTGTCCTGGCCAGCTGAAGCTGCAGCTGTGCTGGCTGCTCCCGAAAGACCCCAGACCCCAGCAGATCCAGAAAGGGTGAAGAGGCCCTTCTTGAGCCCAGCATTTTCCGGGATGCCTTCATGAACACAGACCGCTCCTCAGGGGATCCTGGCAGAAAGCAGAGACAGGAAAGACATCAGTGGGAGGGGCTGAGGGAGCCAATGACCTTCTTTGCGAGACAAGCTGCTGGATAATTCCCAGCTCCCCTCCTGAGTCCCTAAGCACAGAAATGGCTGTGTCAGGAGGCAATACAGCATGATGGCCGAGAACATGGGGATTGGTGTTGCTTGGTGCTGGGATTAAATCTTTTCTCCATAGTCCTTAAATTTCTCAGTGCTCAGTTGTGTCATCTATAGTCTGGGGCTATTTCCTTGCCTCTCAGAGTAGCCAGAAATTTGGGTTGAATGCGTTGTTCTTGGGCATCAATATTGCCACTGTTATCACTATCATCATCATCAAAGTCAGAGGCTTCTCTCCCTCACCAGCATCCTCACTTCTAAAATATATGCTCAAGCCTTTCAAACAGAGCTTCATCTCTTGCTCCTAGGGGCTACTCAACATTCAATCTTAACCCCAACTCAACCCAAACTGTGCACCTTTCGAGAACATTTACTGTGCACTAGAGGCATTGTGCCAAATAGTTTCTGTGTGGGAACTCTTTTATCCCTCACAGCAGCCCCCTGGGATACTATTAACCCATTTTACAGATGAGAAAGTGGAGGCATGGGTGTGGTAAGAATGTGTCCAGGCTTACACAGCTAGGACATAGCAAGCCCTTGATTAGCACTCCAGCATCCTGAACCCACCCTGGCCTTTGCCATAGGGACATCTACGTCCTCCCACAGACCCAGGAGGCCTTTCCCTTCTTGTGCATCTACCTCTCTCCTTGCCGTCACCCCCCACTGCCATGACAGAAGGAGTCTGGGATGTGGCCCTAGGATAGAGTTGCCAGGTAAAATCAAGGACATTCAATTAAATTTGAAATTCAGATAAACAACAAAAATAATTTTTAGTATAAGAATATCACATGCAACCATTGGGACATACTTATAATAATAAAATATTTATTAATCTGAATTTATCCGGAATTCAAATTTAACTGGGAACCCTATATTTTTATTTGCTAAATTCAGCAACCCTGTCTGGGGCCACATGGCCAGGGGCCAGGAAAGCCCTGAGCATTTGCTGTGAGGAAGTTACTAGGTTTTAACATGGGTATCATCCCATTGGGAAACACACTAAGGAGGTTAGATCCACCTCCCTCCCCAAATCTCCGGGGCACCAGGTACCTTCTGGGTACTTGTAGAAGTTGGTGACGTCCTGGCGCTGGCCTGATCCCACCATCTTGGTGCAGATTTTCTTCCCGACGGAACTGGTGTTATGGGCCAGGATTTCCTGGGCCTGGCCATCCCTGAGGAGCCAAATGACTTCATCAGCATTCACCTCAGCATACACAAACGGCGTGTCATAGGGCAGGTGGATCTCCCCTTCCCTAATGGCCTTCACGGAGGCAGGGCCACAGCAGAACAGTCCTGTGCAGGGAACAGTTGCGGACAGTTAACATGGACGCTGATACGTGGACCAGGGCGGCTGGTCATGGTTGTGAGGCGTAGGGAAATGGGATAGGGAGGAGTAGTGGCGTAAATGCCAGTTCCCAGTAATTCAGCCACCCTGTGAAGTGGCAGTTAGCATCATCTTCCCCACCATACAGGCGAGGAAGCAACTGAGAGGAACAGTGACTTATCTGGGTCACCCAACTGTCAATACCAAAGTCAGACTCCTGATTCAACACCGTCCCTGCACTGACTTCGGGAAGGACAAAAATACCTTTTCTCTCTAACCTCTTGCTCATGTGGTCAGTCACCCTGACTGGCCTTTCCCCAGAGCCCAGACCCTTCCAGAGTGGTCCTCACTCACCACTGCTGGTTTGCTGGGGAGTGGGATCCAGAACCTGCCACCCGTTGTATCCTGGTGGGAGATCTTTCCGGATCATCCAGCACTCATTCCAGACATGGAAATTCCTACAGAAAAGAGGAAGATGACAGGATTCACATGTTTACCAAATTGGCTAGGTATGAGAAACGGTACTGAGTGCTTACTATCACTGTTTCTTCTATTTTATTTTTTTTACTTTTTATTTGGAAGTAATCTTAAGCTTACAGTAAAGTTACAAAACTCATACAAAGAACACCCATATACCCAATTCACCGACTGTTAACCATTTGCCTTGCTTGCCTTATCATGGCTTTCTTTCAGTACAGATATGGAGATTATATCTTTTTTTTTTTAATTTCAGCATATATTTCCTTTGAATAGTGATCGTCCCTTTCATAATCGTGTACAGTTATCAACCTCATACATTTAAATTGATACAATACTTTAAATATTTAATTTACTGCCTACATTTCTATGTTGTCAGTTGACTTGATAATAGTTGTCCTTTATAGCATTCTTTTCCACCCAGTCCAGGATCACACATTGCAGTTACGTGTCCAGTATTCCTTGTCTCCTTTAATCTGGAACGGTTTCTCAGCCTGTTTTATTACAATGAAATTTGAATAGAGCATTTGTTGGTTTTCCCAAGTGGCCCTCATTTTTGACTTGTCTGGTGTTTCCTCGTGATTAGATTCAGGTTGTGCTTTCACAGACAGAATTCTACATGAGTGATATATTCTTCTCAGATATACCCCTGCTTCTTGAATCTGAGAAGTTTCAGCCTCCAGAGGAGCTCAGAGAGGGACAACAGCTAGTTCTTAACACAACTCAAAGGTCTTACCTGGAAACTGGCTGGTGAAAAGGAAAACCAGGAAATCAGATATGGGATAGAGCAGAGGAGAAAGGAACCAGGGAAAGAGACTAGAGATACAAAAAGCAAAGGACACACAGAGACACATACACAGGCCTGCATGAGGCATGCATATATACAAGCAGAGAGGGAGTGAGGCAAAAAGAGGAAGAAGTCAAGAGAGACTGAAGGAAGAAGTATGCGGAGGTAGCCTGTCTAGGCTTTGCCCTGACAGAGGAAACCCAGAATGTGTAAGCAGAAAGACCCAAAATAAGAATAGTAAGATAAATGCAGATTTTGAGGTCAGTATTCAGAGGAACAATCTATTGAGCTGGTTGTTGGCTTCAGAATGTTATCCCGTAGTCTTCTATATCTGAAATGAGTTTGATGTGATGACTTAATTAGCCCAGTCTGCTGGGTTGGGGGCTCATTCTCTGAGCATCAGCAACAACATACAAAGCAACACAGCCTCACAGCTGGAGAAACCAGTTGTTTCTCTACCCTACTTGGGATAGAGCAGAGATCTGTTTGAGACAGTGCCTCTTACCATATTTTGTCTCGTTTCCAGGTTGACAGAATTTCTGCATTTTGGTCATAGTAGGTGTCTATGGTCAAGTTCCCATCCACGCTGTGTGCAGAATGGAAATTGGAAACAACACGAGTTGGCACCCCTAAGCATCTCATTACTAAAGAGAAAGAAAGCAGAGAGAATCATTGAATTCATTTCAAGCTGAATCACTGGCATCCCAGGTATACTTTCTCACTTTCTAGCTGAGGAAAGACAGAATGCCAAGATTCTTGCAGATCAATACCTGTAACTCCTTCATCCTCAGAGCCCCACGCCCAGGCCCCAAACCTTGTTGCCTACCTGCTCTATCTATCAATGGTCTCCATCCCACCAGGGTAAAAAAAATCATTTGGGGTCATTTAAATCAACAATTAACAGCCCTGGCTGATTGGCTCAGTGGTAGAGTGTCAGCCTGGCATGTGGAAGTCCCAGGTTTGATTCCTGGTCAGGGCACACAAGAGAAGCAACCTCTTGTTCTTCCCCTCCCACAGCCATGCTCGAATGGTTTGAGCAAAGTTGGCCCCAGGCACTGAGGATGGCTCCATGGCCTCAGCCTCAGGTGCTAAATTAGCCTAGTTGCCAAGCACCGGAGCTGTGGCCCAGCCAGGCAGAGCATCACTGGTAGAGGCTTGCTGGGTGGATCCCGGTCCAGGTGCATGTGGGAGTCTGTCTCTGCCTCCCCGCCTTTCACTTAATGAAAAATAAAATAAAATAAAAACAATTAACAACTCAGTTTATCATTTAGGGTTTTCCCACTTATCAGCTTTCAAAATTAAAAATAGAGAACCTACAACATTTTATGATTTGAAAGAAAATTTAAAACTTTAGTTCTGTGCTGTGGCTAGTTTCAGAAGGGAAGTGGTGTGACCTTCAGAAAATGGCTCAACTTGTCTAGGCTTTATAAAGTCTCCTTGTATGCAAAAAAAAATAAGGAATTGGACCAGTTGATTATCAGTCCTGAAATTCTGGATCTGCAATTCCACTGAAAGACAAGGGTTTGTCAGGGGTAAGAAACAAATCAGAGAATGAATAAAAGAGCAAGTTAGACTTAGAGAGAAAGAAGGAAGATACCAAAGACAAAGGGAAGCTGCAAGTACAAGGAGCAATGACCATGTTTGTTAAGGCAACAGTACCCTCTTGTGGTTGTCTAGATAGTGTCTAGATAAAGCTGAGGAAAGGTTTCACCGATCTAGTCACACAAAGCCAACATCACCGCGATCCACAACACCACCGCCATCACACACACACACACACACACACACGCACGCACGCACACGCACACGCACACGCACCCTGCCTAGGACTAGGTGAAATCAATCAAGAGCCAGGTGTGACCTAAGCCAGAGATGTGAGGAGTTTAGAGAGGGGTTTACCCGACCCCTCTCCTGCTCAGGAGGAGCAGATGGCACCTACTGAGGTTGCTGGGAGGATTACAGTGCTTTGAAATGTTAAAGGACTATTGAGATTGACCAATCTTTTTATTTCAATTCATTCAAGAGCCCCAAAGATTGCCACCTGTCTACAATCACCTGTCCACTCCCAGCACAGCTCCCGGGCTTTTCACAAACCCTTAGCAAGGATGAGAGCTAGGACACAGCTGCAGGTGGCCAGAAGCAGCTGCACAGGAGCAGCTCTGCCCATGCTCAATGGCCCCAGAACGCTAGGGCCTGGGAGTGGGAACAGGTTCAGAGGTGAAGCAAGGACACAGACCTAGACCTTCTCCTTCTCATCGCAGGGTCTAATGGCCTGAGCCCTCCTCATAATACCTGCCTAGCCACCCCAGGGTAATGTTTTTTAAATTTTTGACAGAGACAGAGAGAGTCAGAGAGAGGTACAGATAGGGACAGACAGACAGACAGAGAGATGAGAAGCATCAATTCTTCGTTGTGGCATCTCGGTTGTTCGTTGATTGCTTGTTCATTGATTGCTTTCTTATATGTGCCTTGACAGGGGGCTACAGCAGAGTGAGTGACCCCTTGCTCAAGCCAGCGACCTTGGGCTCAAGCCAGTGACCTTGGGTTTCAAGCCAGTGAACTTTGGGCTCAAGCCAGCGACCCTGAGCTCAAGCTAATGAGCCCGCACTCAAGCTGGCGACGTCAGGGTTTTGAATTTGGGTCCTCTGTGTCCCAGTTTGATGCTCTATCCATTGCACCACTGCCTGGTCAGGCCCAGGGTAAATTTGACTATACTAAATGCTGGCACAGTTCTGAGTATTTCCAATGAAAACAGATGAGGAACATAAACTCACTTGATTAGAACACTCAGATTTAAACTTCTGCTCTGTTGGCAGCACCTACACAGAACTGCCAAGTTATTCTGTCCTCTCAGAAAAATTTAAAACTTTGTTTTTGTCCCCTGTCTCTGTCCTTCCCATTCTGTGCTTCCTCATTCTCCAATTGACGAGTTCAGCCAACAAGTATTGAGCACCACAGTGTCACAGGAGTACAGAGTAAGGTCCTCCTGCCTTGCACTGGGGAAGACAGGCAGGCATCTCAGTACTTTCCATCTTTCCTCATCTTTACAGATATTCTGATCAAAGACTTTGCATGAAATTGCAAATAACTGATCATGTATAAAACATCAATGCTCCTTAAGGATAGTTAGCAAAGTAGCGAATCTCTAATTGTAACTCCTCAAGACCCTCTCTAAAAGTATTTGGGAGCCGCCAGCTCTGCCTACAGGTAAGATCAGCTCTCCCAGACCATCTGCTTACACTTCACACTTCCCCCAACCTGTCGCAACTCCAGGCTCACCTTGAGCTAAGAAGCTTGAGCAGGTTGCAGAAAGAAGCTCCACCAAGGAGAGTGTGCAGTGATTGCAACAGGTCAACCTCCCGCCTGGGTAAATGTGCAGGATTCCTTGAGACTACCGAGCATGCTGATTAAGAGCCGAGTGCCCACCACTCACTCCCTACTTGTGGGGCTGTGAGCAAGCCATGGTTAACTCATGTGAAAATAGAGATATCAGAGCTTGACCTCAAAGGTGTATCATGAAGATTAAATGAGTGATTCTGCATTTCTATCTCCCCTCACTCACCAGTGCACATAACAGCTGCAAAGACCCAGCACTGTCCATACTTGACAGGCTGCCTGCCCCTGGCCGACCACTGCCGTAGGATGGCCACGCTGCCATTCCACTCCAACGGGCTGACTCCCAGGGAGTAGTCCTCTCCCCAGTTCCCCTGTAGCACGCCACTGTCATCATTGCTGTTGATCTATAAAAGACAGATGGGTGGGTTTCCCTAGTGCCCAGGGGAGGCTCAGACCACCCCCAGACAGGAGCAGGGAAGCTTCTATCCTCACCATAGCGCTTATCACCCTGCAGACGTACACCACGTCATTCCTCTGGGAGTAGTCTTTGGACGGGTTCTCTGAGAAGTACACACTCTTGTTCAGGATCTCAAAGCAGATGTCTATGATGTCTTCTTCAAACTTCCAAGTGATTGCAAGGGAGAGGTAAAAAAAAAAAGAATGTCTAGAATGCTGAAACTTCAAGTAAGCAACTGACTTTTAGGGAAGGTGCGTTTAGGGGTGGGCTAAATATCAGAAAAATTTCTGCCTTAACAGAACTTATAAATCAAAATGAGAATTCTGAAAAACTGACCCGTGTAGCTCTGATGGAAAATTCAAAGAGAATTCAAAGAAATGAAAGGTCCTCATTGACTGAAGAGATCAGAGAAGGTTGATGGAGCTAGTGGGCTTTGAAGGATGAGGCAGACAGGGAGAGAGCAGAGTGAGGTCTTGGAGGATGGTAGGTACCAAGGACAGGGGCTTAAAGGTTCTCATTTCTGGAGGACTTGTGGGAGATCAGGTGGATAAATATAGGGCAGGGTGTGTGAGCAGAGGGTGAGGAATGTGAAGAACCTTCAAATGAGGTAGAGGATTTAGCACTAATGTTGTCAGCACAACAAACGCCAGTGAGGCTCATGACATTCATTTACAACATACATTTGTAACATGTCACAACACTTGGCTGCCAAAGGCACCGGTATTTGTCTCAGTTTCAAAAAATTACACAAGTTGTCCGAGTTGGAGAATGGGGAAGCTGGTCTTCCCTCAATAAGCCTCCCTGCTTCCCCTGACTTTTCCCTCCTGGTGTATGTGGATAGAGAGAAACTATACCAGTGTGGTTGGTGGTTGCCCAGAGCCAAAGTTCCCCCCTCTGCACACTGACTGGTTGATGTTATTGAAGAATTGCTGTTCATTTTTTTCAGTTCTGATAATGTGTTGTGGTTCAGTTTTTCAGAGTCATCATCTTTTAGAACTATAGTCTAAATTATTGCTGGATTAAATAATATGATATCTATAATATGCTTTGAGAAAAATCTAGTGATGAGGTACAAGGGTGGGGGGAGAGTGTCGGCCAGGGATCAGCAAACTTTTTCTGTAAAGGACCAAACAGTAAATATTTTAGGCTTTGCAGGCCAGAGGGAGTCTGTTTCAACTCCTCAGCTCTGCCATGGTAGCACAAAAGGAGCCACAGATGACACTTAAAATGAATGAGCACAGCTGTGTTCCAGTAAAGTGGTATTTATGAATGCTGAAGTTACAACTTCATATAATTTGCACATCACAAAATATTTTTTAATTGTTTTGTGGGCTATGTGAAAACAGACAGTGGGTTGCTTCTGGCCCATGGGCTGTAGTTTGCAAACCCTTAGTATAGATGAAAGAGGATCCACCACAAATTGATCACCATTGAGGCTGACAGACAGGTTCATGGAGGCTCACTATAATAGCCTGTCTACTTTGATTATGTTTTAAGTCTTTCATAATAAAATATTAAAAGTTAAAAGGGAAAGGCATCTCCTTCCTTGCGCCTCTCACTGGATGAAGAGTTGGTGCAGCACCACACACCCTGACTTTTGTTAGTGGCCACTTGTGAGCCCACCTTCCTGGGATAGTGTTACCTGCCCGAAGTTCCAGGACCAGGAGCTGATGAATCTTTCATGACCCTTGTACACAAAGCCATAGTCCATCATGATATACTCCTGCAGCAGTATTTCACTTGGCAGGTAGACGTCATCTTCTGAACAGTTAAGAGGAGTAAAGGGGGTAAAACCCCAAACCAAGAAAACAAAGTAACAAAAATGAAAAACCGTAATGAAGGTATCTTGCTGGAAAAAAGAGAAGCAGTGGGTTGACGGCTGTAGAAATCAAGAGTGGACCCCTTAAAATCTACTCTGTGCTTTTCTAGAGGCCAGAGATATAATCTATACTTTTAAAAAATGATGATTATCTTCTCCTGATTATAAAAGCAGAAAGCTTGTTATAGAGATTTAGAAAAAACAGAAAATGGAAAGAAGACAATGAAAATCATTCATTCCCATTCCTACAGACACTCATATTTTGGTGTATTCTGGCCACTCTCGCTGCACATATACAGTGTGTTCATAAAGTCATGGTGCACTTTTGACCAGTCACAGGAAAGCAACAAAAGACAATAGAAATGTGAAATCTGCACCAAATAAAAGGAAAACTCTCCCAGTTTCATACCTATTCAGTGCAGTTCGATGTGGGATCACGCACAGATTTTTAGGGCTCCTTAGGTAGCTATCCCGTATAGCCTCTACAGACTTGTCACTGACCGATGGCCTACCAGAACGGGGTTTCTCCACCAAACTGCTGGTTTCCTTCAACTGCTTATCCCACCGAGTAATGTTATTCCTATGTGGTGGCGCTTCGTTATAAATGCACCGATAGCCCTGGCCGGTTGGCTCAGTGGTAGAGTGTCGGCCTGGCGTGCAGGAGTCCCGGGTTTGATTCCCGGCCAGGGCACATAGGAGAAGCGCCCATCTGCTTCTCCACCCCTCCCCCTCTCCTTCATCTTTGTCTCTCTCTTCCTCTCCCGCAGCCGAGGCTCCATTGGAGCAAAGTTTGCCCAGGCGCTGAGGATGGCTCTGTGGCCTCTGCCTCAGGCGCTAGAATGGCTCTGATTGAGGCAGAGCGACCCCCCAAGATGGGCAGAGCATTGCCCCCTGGTGGGCATACTGGGTAGATCCCGGTTGGGCGCATGCGGGAGTCTGTCTGACTGCCTCCCCGTTTCCAGCTTCAGAAAAATACAAAAATAATAATAATAATAATAATAAAAATAAACACGCCGATATTCATGTTGCACTTTGGTCACGGATTCGAATTTAGCAACCCACTGAACAGACTGAACTTTCCTCTGTACCGTCCACATCTCGACTGGCATGGCTGTATACACAGTGTTATGTCATCATCTGCGCATGCGCACATGATGCCACATCATCCTACAGAAACTGGAAGGGTTTTCCTTTTATTTGGTGCAGATGTCACATTTCTATCGTCTTTTGTTGCTTTCCTGTGACCGGTCAAAAGTGCACCATGACTTTACGGACACACTGTATGTAATACAATTACCTATCACATTGTGTTCCATCTCCTAAGCCAGTGGTAGTCAACCTGGTCCCTACTGGGCGTTCCAGCCTTCATGGTGGGTGGTAGTGGAGCAACCAAAGTATAAATAAAAAGATAGATTTAGGCCCTGGCCGGTTGGCTCAGTGGTAGAGCGTCAACCTGGTGTGCAGAAGTCCTGGGTTTGATTCCCGGCCAGGGCACACAGGAGAAGCGCCCATCTGCTTCTCCACCCCTCCCCCTCTCCTTCCTCTCTGTCTCTCTCTTCCCCTCCTGCAGCCGAGGCTCCATTGGAGCAAAGATGGCCCGAGCGCTGGGGATGGCTCCTTGGCCTCTGCCCCAGGCGCTGGAGTGGCTCTGGTCCCGGCAGAGAGACGCCCCGGAGGGGCAGAGCATCGCCCCCTGGTGGGCAGAGCGTCGCCCCTGGTGGGTGTGCCAGGTGGATCCAGGTCGGCGCATGCGGGAGTCTGTCTGACTGTCTCTCCCTGTTTCCAGCTTCGGAAAAAATCCAAAAAAAAAAAAAAAGATAGATTTAACTATAGTTAGTTGTTTTATAAAAATTTATTCTGCCAAACTTAGCAAAAATCCGACATAAAGTACTTGGTAAGTAATTATTATGATATGCTTTAACTTGCTGTAACTCTGCTTTATACATTTTATAAAGTAAAGTTACTTCCCTACTTATAAATCACCATTACTTTGGAACCAGTGGGCGGTTAGAAAATTGTACTACTAACAGAGATACAAAAGTGGGCGGTAGTTATAAAAAGGTTGACCACCCCTGTAAGCCATTTCACTGAACATCACATCATGTAGGTCATTTCAAAGAGAGATTAGGGGACCCAAACCTGGAGCTCTTAATGCTGTGACCTAAGATTGAAGTTCTCCATAGGATGTTATAGACACTCAATAGTGCTATGTTTTCCTGAGGAGACAGATATAACATAATTTTTTTTAAATTACACCATGAACATTTTATCATGCCACTAAAAATTCCTTGTAAATATGATTTTTAGTGAGCACAAGGTAATGTATTGCATAGATATGCAGCGTGTTCGCTTCTGGGCTTTCTAAGTAGAACCTTACAGAACGCTCCCAACGGATCAGGTTAGCATTACCACCTGTGAGCAAACTACCTGTGCTCCAAGGGTTAAAAAGCAGGATGAAAGTCCCCACTGGGTAAGTCACGCTGTAACCCTGGCCTTGAGAAAGCTGTATCTTCAGAGAGTAGGAGCCAATGATTGCACTGGCTGGCGTGAAAAGGGCGACAGAGAGTGAGTTGGAGTTAACGGTGAAATCAGAAGCACTCCAGACATTTCCTTGTTGGGTCTGGGTGAGTGAAAAGGTGGCCTGGGTTCTTGGCAGCTCCATGGGTGCTGGTCCTGTGTAGGAAAGAATGACCTCAAGGTGAGGCTCAAAATCTGTGATGTGATTCCTTGTGGCCTGGAAGGGCCCTCACCTTCTCCCACCACTTGCTAATCCTTTTGCTTTAAGGTTTTCACTGCCATTGGGTGTCCTTGGACAAGCCACTTACTGATAAATCTCTGGGCCTCAGTTTTTTTTATCTGTAAAATAGGATCATAACAGTACCCACCTGAAAGTCTTGTCACAAGGATTCAATAAATTAATATGAGTGAAGTTTAGGACAGTGTCTATAGTGTGTTTAAAGGTTGGTCTTTATTATCACAACTTCAGTTTGCTGAGTTGACCAAATCTTTTTTTTTGCTCTTAAGGATTTTATTTATTGATTTTACAGAGGGGATGAAGCGAGAAGTATTAATTCATAGATGGTTTACTTTAGCTGTTCATCACTTGCTTGTCATATGTGCCTTGAATGGGCAAACCCAGGGTTTTGAACTGGCACCCTCATTGTTCCAGGTCAATGCTCTATCCACTGCACCACCACAAGCTAGGCCAAATATTTTCCTAACAACAGTAATAAGGTGCTGAGCACTAATAGGGTCCTGGGAAATCCCAGGAGAAGAAAGGAAGAGTAGCTCAGAAAGGAGAGGTATGGGCCCCACAGGCAAAATTTGCCTTGAGGCGGGTGAACTCACCAGTCTCAGCCACGAAGGTGATGTGGTCGGTCCCCAAGTGGAAGGGCCGATTGAAATGCAGTTGGAGCGTGAAAGGCTGGCCCCTGCGCACGATGAGCCGCTTTAGGTCCATCTCCTGTGTGTGATGAGCCTTGTTGTTCTTGGGGCTCTGCAGGTCGACAAACCTGAGCTCTAAGGCTGCCACTGGGAGAGAAGGGGGCACAGGTCACTGCCCAGCTGTGTTCCCTGGGCTCTGCGTCCCCTGACACTTCTCAAGCATTTCTGTGGCACCTGGCTCTGACTTAAGTAAGATTCCTGTACAGATCTTAGGTCTTCTGTCACCCTGCTCTCTGATTTCAGGACTCAGTCTCAGCAAGTAATTCAGCAGGCCCTGGTCAGAGAATGGAAGGACAATGATCCTGGTGACCTCTGTACCCAGACCCGGAACCACAGTGCTTGAGAATTAGAGTCCCAGAAAAACAAATCATTTCCAGATAACTGAAACTTAACCCTTCCTCATACTGTTAACCACTCATGTCGACAATGTTTCTATAAGTTACTCTGTTATCCTGCTGATAAAAGAAAGGGCAAGTTAGAATTGTGTATGAATTAAGTCTCACTGAGCTGACTGGAGGCTGGGACCTCAGCTACAGGCCAGTCCCTGCTTTAGGATACTGGGCAGGTGGGAGCCTCAGGGTGGGAGGTGGGAAGCGTTTTTATTTCTTGCTTCTCAACTATGTTCCCAGTGTATGGGCTCACTTTGCTACCCTTGCTGGTGGTTTTTATTGTCTTCCTAGCAACAAAACTCCACTGGGTCTTTTTCCCTAGCAGTACATTAATTTATCTCAGTGGTTCTCAAGCAGGGAAATTTTGTCCCCTAGAGAACATGTGGCAATGCCTGGAGACATTTTTAGTTGTCACAACTGGGGGAAACCCTACTACTGGCATCTAGTGGGTAGAGGCTGGGGGTGCTGCCAAACAGCATCCTACAGGAAAAACTCGACTTGGCTCCCAGTCATGATGTAAACTGTGGGTCATAGTCAAAAAGTTTGAAAGCGTCTGGCCTAGATCCTTTTGGAAACTGGTTACATATCATTTATTCTTGAAGGTCCTGACATTTTCATATCAAGACCTACTGAGCCTTCCCAGAAATCCTGTCCACCTCATACATAGTGCCCAATGGCCATGCCACCCTGAAAGATCAGATTCCCAAAACAGGCAGTGAAGAACATACTTCCACCGGAAGGATCAGCACCGGGGGCAGCCTTTTCTTGGCTGCCGTTCACAGCTGAAAGCAGAGTCCCTCGAGGCATTTTCCCTTGACCCAGGCTAACTCTGGTATTCCTACCTCATAGGTTGCAGTGCACGGAGAAAACTTGTTCTCCATTGGAGGCTCAGGTTTTCTTTTTTATTCCATTTAATATAATTATGTTTTTGGCTCACTGAATTGCCTTTCATGTCAGGGAGACAAGACTTCAGGGAGCCAAAGGGAGGGCCTTGAAGGGAGCAGGAAAAAAACCCCAAGAGGATCAGGAAGAGGTTCAGCAAAGCAAGAAATCAAGCAGAATCAATTAGTAAAAACACGTCAGTACCTGCAAGGCCTTCTTGACTTGGGCACTGGCCTACCTGAGTTAGTAACAGGTAAGAGGAGAGGTAAGTCCTGGTCACATGATTCCTGGTTCTTGATGAATACAAATACAAAAATATAAAAAGGATCAAAATATATTCCCATGTATTAATAGCCTTAAAAAAAAAAAGGCCCTGGCCAGATTGGTTAGTTAGAGCATTATCCCAAACTGCAGAGGTTACCCGGTTCGATCCCAGTCAGGACACATACAGGAAGGAATATATTACAGATGGATGTTCCTGTCTTTCTCGCTTCCCTTTTCCTCTCTATCTAAAAATCAACAAATTTAAAAAAAAATAAAAATAATTTTTTTAAAACGGCTCTCTTAAAATGGCTCTCTTTACCTGCAATGAATTCTGAGATGCAAAGCTCTTGCCCTATGAGACCAAAACCTGAGACTTCTCTGCTCAGGTTTTATCTGTGGAGGGTTTTATCTCTCCCTTTGAGTCCTGGCTCAGAGGTAACCACTGCACAGGAACTTTCGTTGATCATTAAAGATGATGCCCCACCTCCCACCCTACAGTCACTTGCTGTCTCAACACCCCCTTTATTTTCTGCAGAGCACTTGAATCATGTCTAGTATTAGTTCCGTGGGAGAAGAGTCCTTGGTCACCTTCTCACACCTGCCTAGAATGAAACATAGTTCCTAATTGCTGGTAATTACAGCTAATGTTCTTACTTAATACTTCATGTCAGGCACTGTCTGAAGTGTTTTACATGACTTAAATCATTTGCCTACTCACAACCTCTCTCTATAGGGGTGTTATATTGTTCCTAATATGCAGGAAGTTGCAGGGCAGAGCTGAAATCCAAACTCAGATGGGCTGGCTCTAGAGCCTGCCCCCTAATCTTTCACAATCTCCTGCCTCCCCTGTCGGTGGTTAGAGATGTTTGCTGAATATCCGTGTGTGCATGCGTGAAGGAGGAGAATGACCTTGCAGCAGGGCAGTGAGGCTGTAGAGGGGCAGAAGGAGAAGAGCCAGTGAGGACAGCAGAGCCAAGACCTTGCTGTTGGCTTCAGTAGTAATATGCACACCTATCCCTGATGGAAGAATAAAATTTATAACTTTCTGGGGGCGATTTATCAATATTTATTACAAAATAAAAGAAAGCCTTAAAACACAGATACCTTTGAGCCATAAATTCCTCTCCTAGGAATTGTTCCTTAAAATATCATAACTTGTATACAAAAATGTAAGGATAAGGATTTTGGTGCAACCTAAATCTCTCACAATAAGAGCTGAGTACACAAGCTTTATTCCTCTCACCTTGATGTAATCGACAAAAATAACAAAGAATATTGGGAAATAATTCATGAGATATTAAAAAGCAACATAAAAGACTAGAGAACCGTATGTTACAGGTTATTTTTAGATGGGAAATTTCTCTTTCCTTTGCCTCTGCTTAAACACGTACTGTTTTTTATTTAGGGGAAAGTGTGACTTTGATTAAAGGCAGGTTTTTGAGCAGGAGTGGCATGATCAAAGCTGTAGTTCTGGATTAACCCAGCTGTGGTATGTAGCCCAGACCAGAGGGAAAAAAGACACGCATGGGAAGGGCAGTGAGAGCTCTGTTGCAATCATCTTAGGCAAAAGGCTAATGAGGACCTCAACAAAGGTGCTGGCGAGAAGAGAGGGACTACTGAGGTCCTCAGGCATGTGGCAGGCTAATAAACAGCTAGTTTGGATATAGACTAGAGCAGGTTAAAGAATCCATTTTCAATAACGTCCTAGGCAGTCAGGCTACTGGTGAAGGACTGGAAAGCTCCAGGTGGAGATGGCGAAGGGTGAGTCATACCCAGCAGCCAGCAGAGAGCGTTGGCACCTCAAATGTCAGATGGACTCAGCTCCTTCCCTTCTCCTGCCTTTGTCCCTATATTTAGTCCAGCTTCTTGGTCAGTGTCTTTTTCTTTTCTACTACTTATTATTATTGTCAATTTGGGCCTTTAATGAATAACCATTTTTTTCATTTCTTCTTTTTTAAAAAATGAGAAAGGGTCCACCTGTGTGAGAGCATAGAAAGATTCTTATGTGATGAGATTGTGCAGTATTTCTGTGCCCCTGTAAGTATGCAAGAGTAAAAATGTTTTATCTCCCAAAGGTTCAAGGCTAAATTCCTTAGTCAAGCTTTCAAAGCCCTCTACAATGTGGTCCCAACATCTTATCCCCCAATGGAATAAATTCTGCTTCACCTGTGGCTCCAAATAGATCACAGTAAGCTCTCTACTTCTAGATGGTTCCTGACCTTTCCCCAATCTTTACATATCACTCTTATAACCATTCTTCAAGAAAAACTCAGCATCCACTTCCTCCATGAAATCCTTCCCAAACACTTCAGAACATAGAGGTATCTTAGCACCTATAACAATAGTTTTATATGTAGCTAATATTTACTAAGTGTTATTAAATTCCAGGATGTATATGCATTACTTCCTATACCTAAAGATACTCAACAAGATATTATTAACTCCATATTACAAATGAGCAGACAGAAGATCAGTGAGGTTAACTTTCCCAGTGTCACCTACCTAGCAGGTGTCAAAATTGTCACTTACATATGGACAGTTTGACTCCAGAATCCAGCTCTTAACTTCTGGCCTGTGCAGCTGCTCTGGAGATACCCAGCCCGCCCCCTCTTTTTTCCCATGCTTTATTCAAATGAAAATGTAATGAAAAGACCTAAGAGGAGCTGCTCTGGTGGAAGAACTGGAGAGGGGAGGGTCCCTGGCTTCTAGGTAGAGGCCTAGGATTCCTAAGAACATGGTGAAAACCACAATTCCATCTCAGATCACCTCATCCTAAAATGCCAGCCTGTCAGGGCAGAATCAGTACCAGGGCACACCTGGTCTCTCCCCCTGCTCTGCAATTTCTTAGACTCTAAACCACTTATTTATCTGTTAATCACTAACTGATATATTTCTTCTTTGAAACATAATTTTCATTTAATGTTGTCTACATAATTAACTATTGTTTGATTGTTTACACCCAGTACTCAGCAATTCAAATAGCTGCTGGCAAGAGAAATATGTTCCTATGCCTTGGCTGGCTGGCTAAGTGGATAGAGCATTGATCCGGCATATGAACAACCAATGGCTCAATTGGTTCGAGCGTGGCCCCAGGTGCTGAGGATAGCTCAGTTGGTCTGAGAGCATCAGCCCCAGGCACTAAAAATAGCTAGGTAGTTGAGCATTGGCCCCAGATGGGGGTTGCCGAGTGGATCCCAGTGGAGGCACATGCGGGAATCTATCTATCTCCCTTCCTCTCACTTTAAAAAAGAGAGAGAGAGAAACGTGTTCCCAGCTGGCTACCCAAGTTAAATCTTTAGGTCTTTTGCAGAAAATATAGCACTGGATTAATATCCATAATATATTAAAGTTTTTATAAATATTAAGTCTTGCTATAATCAGAGAAATGAAAACTAAAACAATAATGAGGCCCCATCTTAAATTCATTCAAAAAATATATTTAAAAGACTCCCTATAACCTATTTTGTGAGAGTATATGGAAATGGACTGTCTCATATGGTGGGAGTGAAAATTCATACAGACTTTTTAGGGAAATTGGTTGATATTGAAGGATAGCAGGAGATGCCATCCTAAAATATGCTACTTTGGCATAAAGATTATTTTGAGCTGAAGGCACTTGAGAAGAAGCAGATACAAGAAAGGCTCTCTGCCCTCCCTGCATTTGCCTGAAAGCAAGACATAAATTTGCAAATGTGTCCTCCCTCTCCTCTCTAATAGAAAGAAATTAGTCACCAGAGAGAGCTCTAGATTCTCATCAGCCCAGGAAAGCACCAGAGGAATACACATAACAAACTATTAACTAGCTTTTATCTTCCATTAGTTTCCCCTCATATTTACCTTCCTACAATTTGCTGCCCTAGAAATTCAAAGTCCTTTTCTTTTGTCTTTCACTTTTCTAAAAATTAATTGTTCTTTTGTTAAGATGCTATATAAGCCCAAGTTCTAACCACTCCTTTGGGTTATTCATCATTGAATGCTTCTATGTGTATGTGCAATTTATTTTTCATGTATTGCTTAGTTAATGAAAGTATAGTATTTTAAAAGATACTATAACATTTTAGGCTTACTGTAATTGGGGGAAACTGGGGAAAAATACCCTAGAATTTAGTGCAAAAATACCCCAGAATCAAATGTCTGAACAAGCCTCTTGAGCCTTCTCTACTAAATTCTGGTTTATATTAAAATACCATGTACATCTCAAATTTCTAATAATTTCTATGCTGTATAATTTATTATTTTTTATGAATTTTTAAAAAGTTCAATTACAGCCTGACCAGGCGGTGGCGCAGTGGCTAGAGCGTCAGACTGGGATGCGGAGGACTCAGGTTCGAGACCCTGAGGTCGCTAGCTTGAGCGCAGGCTCATCTGGTTTGAGCAAAAGCTCACCAGCTTGGACCCAAGGTCACTGGCTCAAGCAAGGGTTTACTTGGTCTGCCGAAGGCCCGTGGTCAAGGCACATGAGAAAGCAATCAATGAACAACTAAGGTGTCACAACGAAAAACTGATGATTGATGCTTCTCATCTCTCTCTCTGTTCCTGTCTATCCCTCTCTCTGACTCTCTCTCTGTCTCTGAAAAAAAAAAAAGTTCAATTACAGTTGATATTCAATATTATATTAGATTCAGGTGTACAGCATATTGTTTAGATATTTATATAACTCACAAAGTGATCCCCCCAACAAGTCTCGCACCCACTGACACCATATATAGTTATTATAATATTATTGACTATATTCCCTATGCTGTCCTTCATATCCTTGTGGCTATTTTGTAACTGCCAATTTGTATATCTTAATCCCTTCACCTTTATCACCCAGCTCCTTAATTCCCTTCCCACCTGGCAGCCCATTAATTTGTTCTGTATATCTATGAATTTGTTTCTGTTTTGTTTGTTTGTTTGTTTCTAGATTCCACACTATGGTATATAATTTACAACACAAATTTTAAAAATATGGAACCTTATGTTGAGTGCCCTTTCCCAGCAGGCCCCAAGCGTCTGCCAGGCTGGCCCACCCTGTTTTTCTCATGCCCGGCAGTAGAGCAGCAGTGGTTCTAAAAGGAACTTAAAAAGGGTCCTGAGCTCAGAAGGCAGAGCAGCATCTCTGTAAGGGGAGCTGAGAGCCCGAGGAGAAACTGGACCAGGAGAATGGTCTAGTTTCAGAGAGGTGGCCTCCCACAGCTCCAGGGTTAGCCCCAGAAATAGCCTCTCAGGCATCGAAGGCACAAAGGGGTAAAGGTGAAGGTCTTATGGGCCCCCTTAGACTTCCCAACGTCATTCCAGTCCCAAGATGTTAAAGAAAAGATTGTCCACAGCTTCAGGGTTAAACTGAATCCATTCATAAGAAAATGAATGACTGTATGATTTGTGCCCAAGGTCTGAACGAAGGTAAAGAAATGGGAGAAAGGAGCCAGATTATACAATAAACTACCGGCATTGAAAAGATAGAAAGAGAAACCTTGTTATCTTTTCTGTTAACCCTCTACCTTCTCCATACATCTCTCCTCTCTTGACTCGGAAAAGTTAGGTTCCCGTACTCACCCTGCTTCATCTTCCTCCTTCTTCTGTCAGCCAGGGCCCTTCAACTAATAAGTATTAAGAGTCTGGACTTAATTGCCTTCTGAGATTTACTGTCATCTGACTAGAAACTTGTCTTCAGTCCTGAGTAGGGTGGGGCTGCCATTTCCTCCTCCTCCTCCTCCTAGTATTCCTCCTGCTGTTAACTTTCCCACTGTTCCGGGTGCATTTTAGCTTAAAAAAACAGATGTTTCTAAAGCCTAAAATTAAAAAAAAAAAAAAAGTGCTGACAGATTTGCTTCTGTCGCCTCCTTTTTAAGCTGAGAAAACTCAAGTGTCATGGAAGGCAGAGCTTGGTTTGGATCTGTTCCTTTGCACCTCTGTTACTTCAGGCCTTGGGACTAGATTCACTCTAAACCAGCTTGTTCTGGTGTTAGGCATCACTACAGTGTGGAGGCTGGAATAAGGGACAGAGCTGCCCTTAGGAAGGTCATCACAAATGGTCATCAAAATGCCTTTGAACACAGTTCATTAGGACCCAGAGACATTTGCATTCTGAAGAAAAATTAAGTAAATTGAAATAGTGAATTATTATTATTACTATTTTTAAGTGAGAGGAGGGGAGATAGACAGACTCCCGCATGCGCCGTGACCGGGATCCACCCAGCAACCCCCATCTGGGGCCAATGCTCAGATCAACCAAGCTATCTTCAAGGCCCAGAGCTGACACTCAAACCAATGGAGCCACTGGCTGTGAGAGGGAAAGAGAGAGAGAAGAGAGAGAGGGAGTAAAAGAGAAGCAACCTTTCGCTATTCCTGAGTGCCCTGAACGGGAATGGAACCCAGGACATCTGCATGCCAGGCCAATACTCTACCACTGAGACAACTGGCCAGGGTAAAATGGTGAATTATTATGATTAAAAATAAAGTATGGTAAAATTTCCAATGACAAGGGGAAATGCCCATAATATGTTATCTGGTAGGGTGTGATGGGGGTAGGGGATCAAGATACAAAAATAACGCAGCTTATCCCAATGGTGTAAAAAAATGTTAATTATATAGATAGATATATTTTTAACAGATGGAAGCAAATACCAACTGTGATTGTCTAAAGGCAGTGAGATTGTGAATGATTGTGGTTTCCTTATTTATACTTTTCTGAATTAAAAAGAAATCCACATTGAGAGAATAAGATGTCAGAGAGGAATAAAATATTTTTAAAAGAAAGTGAGAAAAAGGATAGAAACACCATGGCTGGAGATCTGAACATGTGTATTTGACCAGCTTTACAGTTTAAACAGAGAAGCAGAAGTATCTAGTCAACACTTCTGGAGGAAGAAATTAGTTTGATAAAAGAATAGCGCTGCAGAGAAAACATAAAGCTCTTGACTCATTTGCTGGTCATTGTCAAAAGTATGTAAGAGGTGCCCAAATCCCTGTGTGACTCATAGAGAAAATCTCTGCATCCAATGTAACCAAAGCTTTCTGTCACATCCTCTGCTTTTTTAGAAGATGCTGAGTGTATTTAGGAAATGGTCCTCAGTTGTATGTATTAAACCCTCTCATCACCAAGTGTTTACTGATCACACTGGCTCAAAAAAGTAACACTTGGGTATTGGTGTAAGAATTTCTTTAATAGAAATAGATGCTCTTTTGATGAAGTCAGATTTTTTTTTTAAAAAAACAGCTCTTTGTAATAAGTCTTAAGTTATGTTAAAAATCGTTTTTAGCCTGGCCTGTGGCGGTTTCAGGTTCGATCTAAAACGCTGAGGTCGCTGGTTTGAAACCCTGGGCTTGCCCGGTCAGGGCACAGACAACAAGCAAGTAGCAAACAATGAACAACTAAAGTGAAGCAACTAGAGTTGATACTTGTTGCTCCCCCACCTCCTCTCTCTGTAGAATCAATCAATAAATCTTTAAAAAATAATTTAAAAAATAAAAATAATTTTTAGTCCTGGCCAGAGAGCTCTGTTGGTTAGAGCATTGTCCCAAAGCGCAGAGCTTGCCGGTTAGATTCTTAGGCAGGCACTTACAGGCACAGGTGCGTGTTCATGTCTCTCTCTCCCTTCCTCTCTCTCTAAAGTCAATAAAATAAGCATTTCTTTAAAAAAAAATAGTTTTTAATGTAGTTTTTATAAATGGTGGAGGGAGTATACATTTTGATTGTGTCTTTCTTATTATTTTGTAGATGCTGAGGTTTTTCCACAGTTATAATCATAATGTATTGTAAAGACAGATCTTGTCCATATAAAACAATTTTCCATCCTATTTGAAAATATAGCCTTAACAGTGTAATGACTTCTGCCTTGTAAAAATAAGCATTTACATCTCAAATGTTATTTATTTAGTTCAACCTTTCCATTTTCATTTGGGGGTTTAAATGGGAAAAGAGATTTCTCCAAAAATAACCATAATATTATTATCCAGGTTAACCAAAGAAATTCTATTTGATCAACATTAAGGGCCTCATTAATACTGAGTGTTCCAATTTTCACTACTACTTTCATTCCTTCCTTTCTTCATTTTACAAATATTGAATGTAATATTGATGACACTATATTAGAGGTTTTGAGGCACATAAAGTTAAAGGCCAGTCTTAACCCCAAGGAGAAGCTTAGAATCTACTGGTGAGGATGAAACATGCACACATATCCTGTACAGAGGAGACTGCCCTGAGTAGTAGGTTCAGTTGCTATAGGTATTCTAGAGAGGAGCTGGGCAAAGGCATTGTGTTATGTGACCAGCCACTGGTCATGAAGTATGAGAGGATTTTAGAGAGACCGATCATGTAATAAAGGCATTCCATGCCAAAGGTATAGCAAGGGCAAATGGGGGAAGATGCAGAAAGCTAGGCTGTTTCTGAAACTGGCAGCAACCAAAACTCACTTTATAAAGCAATTGTTTTTAACAGGGGGAAAAAAGAGTCAGAGGCTTGCAGGTTGTTTTCTTTGTTTGTTTGTTTGTTTTTCTTCTTTTCCAAGTGAGAGGAAGGGAGATAGAGAGACAGACTCCCACATGTGTCCTGACCAGGATCCACCTGGCAGCCCCCATCTGTGGCTGGTGCTCTACCCATCTGGGGCCATGCTCGCAACTGAGCTATTTTTAGTGCTTCAGGTGGATGATGGCTCCTGTAGAGCCATCCTCAGCGCCCAGGGTCAATGCTCTCAAATCAATTGAGCCATGGCTGTGGGAGGGGGAAATTGAGAGAAAGGGGAGGGGGAGGGGTGGAGAAGCAGATTATTGCTTCTCCTATGTGCCCTGACTGGGAATCAAACTTGAGACATCCACATGCTGGGTTGATGCTCTACCACTGAGCCAACTGGCCAGGGTCTGCAAGTTTCAAAATTGTAAAAAAACAAAGCTGTTTTCCTATACTACTTTTAGAAAGCAGAGTTTTACAGTTGTGAGTTTTAAACCTAAGCATCACTGATTAAATTGAGCTTTGGATTACCCATACCACTACCTACATCAGCTTCTTAGCCATGATTGTTATCCCTACCTGGAACCTAGCCAGCAGCTATATTGAGTAACTAATTTTAAAATTAACGTGCAATCAATTGATTAAGTTAAGCTCAATATCCATCATAGTATTGTAAATGATGTTCTGTGACTGATTATGTTATGTTGTTCAGTCTATAGATTTTTTTCTAAAAGACAAATTCCAAATACAGTCAAGTTTTAAAAGGTGAAAGATTTATATGATATGAAGAGAAACCAGAGTATGTAAATTTTAAATTTAGTTTCCAGAACAACTACAACAAAAAAGCCTTCTACCATAGAATCATCTCTATGTTGATAATAGAGCAATCTTTGCTAGGGTTAATCCACTAGATTTGTCTCACAAGACAAGTTCTGAAGACCTTTAATTCTAAAATAAATACAGACACACTATAATCCTTCCTTGGCTCTACACCCTTATATGTGTCTACTAGGATTTCCACTTGAAGATCCTGTAGTCATTTCAAATTCAACATGATCAAAATTAAACTAATTAGCTCCACCCATCCCCTAAATTCATATTATTTCTTACTCATCTTTGTAAATATTACAAAACTTTATTAGTTGTCTAGAACGTGCTATTTGAAGGTCATGTGACCAAAGGGACAGAGCACAGGTTTCTGAGTTAGAGAACCTGGTTCAGGATCCGACTCTGGCCCTTATGAATTTCAGCAAGTATGCCTTGATGAGAGCCCTACTCCTATGTAAAATGGGGTCAATAGTAGTGCCTACTTTACAGAGTTGTGTTGGGAATCAAATAGATAGTGGAAATAGATCAAATAGATTTTTGGAAGCATGTGGGAGGCTTAAAGTGCCATACAAACATTAGCCAGTTTTATTGGTAATAATGGTAATATTTAAGATCCTTCAAAATATGAGATTCATGTAGAGTGAAAAAGTATGTGTTGCTCTGGCCAGATAGCTCAGTTGGTTAGAGTGTTGTCCAGATCCACAAAGGTTGTGGGTTCAATCCCTGGTCAGGGCACATACAGAAACATATAAAAGTTTCTGTCTTATCTCTCCTTTCCTCTCTCTCTAAAAATAAAAAAAAGAAGAAGAAAAAAAAGAAAGAAAGAAAGAAAAAAGAAAGAAAAGAAAAAGCATGTGTTGAGATGTGCTGCCAAGCTGTCCAAGTAAACATTCATGACCATGGAGAAATGGTCATAGCTGAGAGCAGCCTCAATCTTAGTCTTGTCAGTACTCCTGGCTTGATTAATCTCAGGGAGACTGAAAACATAATATGCAATCAAAACCGATCTACCACGTCATTTTACCGTGACCACATTTCCAGCTGTATTGCCCCAAATTCTTCTTCTCACTTGCATTCTGATCTTTTGGTGGTTTGCCCAAATTAAAATGTTTCCCTAAACAAAATGGAGAATAAAAATCACATGATCATATCAATAGATGCAAAAAAAGCATTTGATAAAATCTAGCACCCATTTATGATCAAAACTCTCAGCAAAATGGGAATACAGGGAATATACCTCAACATAATAAAGGCCATATATGACAAACCAACAGCCAACATCATACTCCATGAGCAAAAATTAAAAGCAATCCCCTTAAGATCAGAAACAAGACAAGGGTGCCGCATTTCACCACTCTTAATATAGTTCTGGAAGTCCTAGCCACAGCAATATGACAAAAAGAAGAAATAAAAGGCATCCAAATTGGAAAAGAAAAAGTAGAACTGTCATTATTTTCCAAATTGGAAAAGAAAAAGTAAAACTGACATTGAAAAAAGAAATCTAGGAATATACAAACAAGTGGAAGCATACACTGTGTTCATGTATAGGAAGAGTTAACATCATTAAAATGTTCATACTATCCAAAGCAATCTATAGATTTGATGCAATTTCTATTAAAATACCAATGGCGGCCCTGGCTGGTTGGCTCAGTGGTAGAGCGTCGGCCTGGCGTGCGGAAGTCCCGGGTTCGATTCCCGGCCAGGGCACACAGGAGAGGCGCCCATCTGCTTCTCCACACCTCCCCCTCTCCTTCCTCTCTGTCTCTCTCTTCCCCTCCCGCAGCTGAGGCTCCATTGGAGCAAAAGATGGCCCGGGCACTGGGGATGGCTCCTTGGCCTCTGCCCCAGGCGCTCGAGTGGCTCTGGTCGCAACAGAGCGATGCCCCGGATGGGCAGAGCATCGCCCCCTGGTGGGTGTGCCGGGTGGATCCCGGTCGGGTGCATGCGGGAGTCTGTCTGACTGCCTCCCCATTTCCAGCTTCAGAAAAATACAAAAAAAAAAAAAATACCAATGGCGTCCTGGCTGGTTGGCTCAGTGGTAGAGTGTTGGCCTAGCATGTGGATGTCCCAGGTTTGATTCTCAGTCAGGGCACACAGGAGAAGCTCCCATCTGCTTCTCCATCCTTCCCCCTCTCACTTCTCTCTCTCTCTTTCTCTCTCTTCCCCTCCCACAGCCATGGGTCAAGTGGTTTGAGCAAGTTAGCTCCAGGCACTGAATATGGCTCAATGGCCTCACCTCAGGTGCCAAGAAGAGCTCGGTTGCTGGGCAATGGAGCAATGTCCCAGATAGGCAGAGCATCACCCCCTAGTGGGCTTGCCAGGTGGATCCTGGTCAGGGCACATGTGGGAGTCTGTGTCTGCCTCCCCTCCTCTCACTCAATAAAAAAGAAAGAAAGAAAGAAAGAAAGAAAGAAAGAAAGAAAGAAAGAAAGAAAGAAAGAAAGAAAGAAAGAAAGAAAGAAGAAAGGAGGGAGGGAGGGAGGGAGGGAGGGAAGGAAGGAAGGAAGGAAGGAAGGAAGGAAGGAAGGAAGGAAGGAAGGAAGGAAGACCAATGGCATACTTCATAGATCTAGAATAAATATTCCAAAAATTTGTATGGAACCAAAAAAAAAAAAACACAAAAAACACCTGAATAGCCTGAGCAATACTGAAAATGAAGAACAAAGTGGGAGGTATCACAATTCCTGATATCAAGTTATACTACAAGGCCATTGTAATCGAAACAGCTTGGTACTGATATAAGAACAGGCATACAGATCAATGGAACAGAACAGAGAACCCAGAAATAAACCCTGCCTTTATAGTCAATTAATATTTGACAAAGGAGGCAAGAGTATACATTGGAGTAAAGATAGTCTCTTTAATAATGGTGTTGGGAAAACTGGACAGGTACATGCAAAAAACTAGACTACAACTTATACCATACAAAAAACAAACTCAAAATGGATAAAAGACTTAAGTGTAATTTACAAAACCATAAAAGTCTTGAAAGAAAACATGGGCAATGAACTCTCCAATATCTCTCATAGCAATATTTTTGCCCATAAATCTTTGTGGACAAGTGAAATAAAGGACAAAATAAACAAATAGGACTATGTCAAACTAAAAAGCTTCTGCATAGCAAAAGATATCATTAACAAATTTTTTTTTAAAAAACCCACTCAATGGGAGAACATATTCATTGATATGTCTGATAAAGGGTTAAAAACCAAAATTTATAAAGAACTTCTAAAACTCAACACCAGGAAGGTAAACAATCCAATTAAAAATGAACAAAGGAACTGAACAGACAATTATCCAAAAAGAACATACTGATGGCCAATAGGCATATGAAAAAATGTTCAACATCACTAATGATCAGAGAAATGCAAATTAAAACCACAGTGAGATACCACCTCACACCTGTCAGAATGGTTCTCATTAACAAATCAATACACAGCAAGTGCTGGCAAGGGTGTGGAGAAAAGGGAACCCTCCTGCACTGCTAGTGGGAATGCAGACTTGTGTAGCTACTGTGGAAAACACTATGGTGTTCCCTCACCTCAAAAAATTAAAAATGGAACTTCCTTATGGCCCAGCTATCCCACTTTTAGGAATATATCCTAAGAATCCCAAAGCATTAATCCAAAAGAGGATATGCACCTCCATGTTTATTGTAGCATTGTTTACAATATCCAAGATCTGGAAACAGCTGAAGTGTTCATCAGTAGATAAGTGGATAAAAAAGCTGTGGTACATATATACCATGGAATACTACATGGCTCTGAAAAAGAAGGAAATCTTACCTTTTGCAATGACATGAATAGACTTGGAGATTATAATGCTAAGTTAAATAAGCCAGGCAGAAAAAGACGAATATCATATGATCTCACTTATATGTGGAATCTAGTGAACACAATAAACTGAAGAACAAAATAGAAACAGAGGCAGGGTCACAAGGAACAGAAGGACAGCTGTCAAAGGGAAGGGGGATGAGGGGACAACATTAAAGAAGGTGAAGGAATTAGTCTAATTATATATATAACATATAGATACAGATAACAGGGCAGCAAGTCCCAGAGAGAGAGGGAGGAAGAAGGTAGGGGAAGGGGGCAAAGGAGATGAAATGGGAATGGAAAGAGACTTTGCATGGGGCATGGGGGTATGATGTGGGGAGTTGAGGGTGTTATATTCTGTGGGACACTTGAAACCATGTTAACACAATAAACTTAAATTTTTTTTCTACCTGAAACTGGAAATGGGGAGGCAGTCAGACAGACTCCCACATGCGCCTGACCAGGATCCACCCGGCATGCCCACCAGGGGGTGATGCTCTGCCCATCTGGGGCGTTGCTCTGTTGCAACCAGAGCCATTCCAGCGCCTAAGGCAGAGGCCATGGAACTATCCCCAGCACCCAGGCCAACCTTGCTCCAATGGAGCCTGGGCTGCGGGAGGGGAAGAGAGAGACAGAGAGGAAGGAGAGGGGGAGGTGTGGAGAAGCAGATGGGCGCTTCTCCTATGTGTCCTGGCCAGGAATCAAACCCGGGACTCCTGCACACCAGGCCGATGCTCTATCACTGAGCCAACTGTCCAGGGCCCTTAAAATTTTTTAAATAAATATTTTTCCTGAGCCATGCCCTTTCACGGTTACACTTTCTACTCTCTCTCCTGAAATGTCACTTCCTTACAGAACTTTTTTCTAAGTGAAGGCCCTTCACTTAGCTAAGGCCCCATATTTACCTTTTTTTTTTTTTTTTTTTTTTTTACAACCAGAGCCATTCCAGCGCCTGAGGCAGAGGCCATGGAGCCATCCTCAGTGCCCAGGCCAACTTTGCTCCAGTGGAGCCTTGGCTGCGGGAGGGGAAGAGAGAGATAGAGAGAAAGGAGAGGGGGAAGGGTGGAGAAACAGATAGGCACTTCTCCTGTGTGCCCTGACCGGGAATCAAATCCGAGACTTCCATACACCGGGCCGATGCTGGGGTTGCTTACTTTTGTCCATGAATCAGTTCTGCTCTCTCAACAGCTGCTACCTACTTGGAAAATGGGAACTCAGCTGCATACTTTCAGGGGATGAGTTGACTGGATCAGCTCTACCAGGCTGACCAACTCCACAAGCCTGGGAAGACTGCATAGGCCTTCAGTTATATAGGTGGAAGGTGGAGCAGAGAGCCACACCCTCTGTCTGGGATTAGTTCCTGAGCCCCTGCTGTTGACTCTTGGGTTCTTACACAGACAGGCCGCTTCCTGGCGGTGAGCTTCACCCATCTTGCCCTCACCTGTTTATCTGACCTCGATCTGGACCACTCAAGGCCATCAAACTTGTTTCAATAAGTAAGCATTCATGGCAAGTTAGTCCTGGTGGGTCCCCCAAAACTGGTTTTTTTGGGTTTTTTTTCAGAATGTTCCTCTGCCCCTTGAAAATTATGTAGGAATAAAAATGGAGAAACTTTGTCTAAACATCTAAAACCTGGAGCAGACGTTATGCCACATTCTGCCATCAACAACCTCTTGAGCTTGTTTAGCTAAAAATTATTTTATTCTTTTTTTTTTAGATATGTTAATCCCATCAATTCTGCTACAACCAAATGATTTCTTCAGGCTGCACATTATCTAATTTGCTCCACTTCTTTCTATTCCTACCCCGCCCCTCACCAGGCCAGGCCACCATCACCTCTCCTGGACCACTCTGCCTCCTCACTGGCTTCTGTTGCCGCATTCTGATCCCATATAGTCCCTATGCCTCACAGCAGCCACAGTGAGCTTTTAAAAAGGCAAAGATGATCAGATTTGTGCCTTGCTTAAGCTCTTCCATATCTTCTTATTTCCCCTACAGTAAGATCCAAAAGATAACATAGTCCCCCAAACCCTGCATGTTCCAGTACCTGCTTCCCTTGACTCATTCTCTCTCTGTTGCAGCCATTCATTCATTTGACAAATGTTTGCTAAGCATCCGTAAGTGCCAGGCACTGGGGATACTACAGTGATCAAGATTGATGAGGTCTCTGCCTTGATGGAACATACATTCTACTGGGGGAGATAGTCAGTGAACAAGTTAATGGATAAATAGACAAAATATGCTCAGGTGAGGATAACTGTTCTGAAGAAAAAAATAAACAAGGGGTTTTAGAGAGAGAATACTTGGAAGCAAGATGCTACTGTAGACCGGTGGTCAGGAAGGCTATCCCGGAGGTTAGGTTATTGATCTGAGACTAAGTGACAATAAAAAGACAGTCGTTGGAAAATAAGGACGAGGAAATAGTAAGTTCAAAGGCACTGAGGAAGCCAGGGCCGGAGTGTGGTCTGTTAGAGAAAAAGGGTGGCCAATGAGAGTATGCTGAGGTTGGTGAGGGAAATGACCAGAGAGGGGGTCAGAGAAGAAGGGAGAGGCCATGTAAACAATGGTTAGGAGTTTGGGATTTCTTCCGAGTTCTCCTGGCTCCTTGGACACTTTGTGTTCTCCCTGACCAAAGCCTTACCTGCATCTACTTGGAATGTTCTCCCCTCTTCTGCTCTCCTACTAACTATTCCTCTTTCTTCAAGGTTCTAGCATAAACATCCCTTTCTTCTGGACAACTTCCTTGCCAAATATGCTCCCGTGTATTTCAGTCACTTGTTCCACAAAGATTTATTGAGTGCTTGTCATGTGCAAGCCACCGTTTTGGACTCTGTGCATACAATTAAACAGGTTTTTAAAAATCAAATTAGAAAGGAATGTGTAGAGTGATATAATGGGAAATGTGGTTTATGTGGTAGGCCCAGGCTTCTGTCTGTGCATTCATCTGGAAAGCACCTGAGAAAGAGCTGTCCTTCAGAGCAGTGGAGGTACAGTGAGCAGCGCTGAGGCTCTGGGCTGAGAGAGACACATTGTGTGAGGACATTGTGGGCCTGAAAAAGCACAAATTTTCAATTAATTACAAGTGCTGATTTGAGACCTAACTGCTTCTCAAAAGACACTGGGGAACAAATTTTTTTTCTTTTTCTGTTGCATGAGGTTTTAGAACTGTTTCTATATATTTCTGCATCGCTGATTCCAAATCTGAAATCCATTTTTTTGGTGCATGCTCTAGTTTTATGCAATTTTAATTTCTTTTTGTTACAGTTAATGGCATGCATTGGTTTTTAAATTGGAGTTAAAGGGCAACGACTCTTGGATTGAACATAACCACAAGGCAATTAATGTTTTACAAACATCACTTTTACATCATTGTAGTTGTTTTTAAATGTAAAAAATTATTATCTGATAAAAACACCCTCTTATTTTGTTTTAAGATTGAATCATGGCTTCTTCGAGTAGGCATAAATGTAAGAATAGTCCTGACACCTTCTGTTATATATGTAGCTGTTACATACTTCAACATCAAAGGTGCAATATTTCATCATTTGTGACACGTGCGTATATTGCCTATTTTTAAGTTCCCCTTGGTGATCAAGACAAGAATTGGGCTTCTCATATTGTGTGTCATAATTGTAAGAAAATGCTTCGTGACTGGACAAAATGTAAATGCAAAGGAATGCCTTTTGGTATTCCCATGGTTTGGCGTGAACCTAAGGACCACAGCAGTGACTGTTATTTCTCTCTGATCCATACAAAGGGTATCAGCAAGAAAAAATGGCATATGATCACATATCCTAATATTTCTTCAGCAATACGACCTATCCCATACTCTGAGACACTCCCGGTTCCAGTTTTCAATGGTTTTATTTCTTCTAAGGATGAAGAAAGTGAACATGGTGATCAAGTATATTTTGATAAGATGCATGAGGAAATGGTTGTAGAATCTGAAGGGTCTTCTTCTGATGCCAAGTAGTCATTAAACCCTCAGCAGTTTAGCCAACCCGAATTGAATGACTTAGTAAGAGATTTGGGCCTATCAAAGAAAGCAGCTGAATTATTAGCCTCCAGGCTTCAAGAAAAGAATGTACTTCACCAGTCAGCTAAAGTATCCCACTTCAGATAGCGTGAACAACTTTTTGTGGACTTTTTTTCCCAAAGACAAACACTTTGTTTACTGTCATGATATCAGTAGTCTTCTCAGCCAGCTAGGTGTTACCACTTAGAGCCCAACAGAATGGTAGCTATTTCTTGACAGCTCTAAATGGAGTCTGAAATGTGTTCTCCTACACAACAGTAATGTTTATGCAGCGGTTCCTACTGGTTATTCAACTCATCTGCGAGAAGATTATAATAACATAAAAATTGTCCTCGACTTTCTGAAGTATGAGGAGCATAACTGGATCATTTGTGTGGATCTTAAAATGGTAAATTTCCTGCTAGGACAACAGAGAGGTTTCACGAAGTATCCTGGCTTTCTGTGTTTGTGGGACAGCCAAGCTCGGGAGAAACACTGGACATAGAAGGAGTGGCAGAAACATGAAGCTCTGGACATAGGGATGCAAAATATTGTGAATGAACCTGTAGTTAATCGAGACAGGATCATTTTCCCCCCACTTCACATCAAACTTGGCTTAATGCAGCAGTTTGTTCAGGCTTTGAATAGAGAAAGTGAATGCTTTTAACATATTATTTTTGCTTTTCCTCCCTTGTCTTTCGAGAAGATAAAAGCAGGTGTATTTAATGGACCTCAAATTCAAACCCTTATACGTGATGAAGAACTTGTCAGGAAGATGAATGAGGAGGAGAAAGCAGCATGGCAGTCTTTTGTGGCAATTACAAAGAACTTCCTTGGCAACAAAAAACAAAAAACTATGAACTTCTGGTTCAAAGGATGCTGTTGGCTTTCTGCGACATTGGATGTAACATGAGTGTTAAGATTCACTTCCTGAATTGTCACCTTGATAAGTTTACCGAAAATCTTGGAGCTGTTAGTGATGAGCAGACTACTGCTGGAGCATCAAATGAGATTGTTCTCAACAAGTACACAAATGCAAGAGCTAAAAATGCAAATTTTTGCCTGAATAGAATTTAAATATGTTTTGCACAAATTTTATGATTAAAATAAGTGTTTTAATATGTTCTATTTCGCAATTGTAGACAAATTCTGATGCAATCGTATCTTTTAGTGTATTAGTGTATTTACTGCATTATACAAATTATTATATTTTCACAAAGATGATGCCCAAGAAGACATTCTACTTCATTATGTTAAACTAAATGTTGAATATTTTACAATAAGATGAAAACTTAAAATCTTGAATTGCAAAAAACCTGTAGCTTACAGAGAAAAACTAATGTCAGATGTGAGAGCAGCACAATGGAATTGGGTAAGAACAAGTGTTTTTGTGGATGTAACAAAAATTTTGTTCCCCAGTGTGAGCAGCACTGTGTATTCCAGAATTTATTTATTTAGTGACAGTGGTGATTTTCCTAAGAGCCCCAGAGAGGACACATCGCTATTAGTGAAGAGTCTTGGCTATACCCAAGCTCCTCTAGAGACTTAAGTAATGAGTCTCTAGAGGCTGCAGCTCTTTCCCAGGAATAATTGTGTAACCCCAGGGGGTGTCTAGAGTGACTCCTTTCATAATAAGCCTCTAAAAGTTTAGACTATAAAAAAGTATTTTATGTATTCATTCAACAAACAGCTTTAGTGAGAGCTACTATCTATGATCAGGGCACTCAACTATATAAATTCTGGTGCAACAGTAAGTCACAGACATGGTTCCTGTATTTATGGAGTTTATATTCTCCCAAGGGAGACAGACACCTCATAATTAATTTCTTAGCGTAAATTGAAAAAGTGTAGATTGTTATAAACTGTACATATGTCCAGAGGTCCTGGACAGTCTGGAGAAGAGTAGAGGGCTGAGGACAGGAAGGCCTCTAAAGGAGCCTCCTAGGGAATGGTCTTTGACTTTGTTTTTTAAGATGACTGGAAAGTCTCAGTATGAGAACATGATGCTGAGTAACAAGAAGTGTTTCTTGCAAAGAGAACAACTGTAGAAACACCCCGAGGTGGAAAGAAGCAGGTGAGAGCCCCCTAACATTTCTGAGAGAAGGGCAGTATGACTGAAGTGCCTTGAGCAAAGGGGAGCATAGTGTGAGATGAAGGCATGCCTGAAATTTTTGTCTTGAGGTATTTTCCTAAGAGAAATGGGAAGTCTTTAAGGGTTTAAAGTAAAGTAATGAAATGTCAGCTTTTTTTTTTAATTCCATTTTTATTCTTTTTTTTTTTTTTTTGAGACAGAGAGAGAGTCAGAGAGAGGGATAGATAGGGACAGACAGACAGAAACGGAGAGAGATGAGAAGCATCAATCATCAGTTTTTCGTTGCAACACCTTAGTTGTTCATTGATTGCTTTCTCATATGTGCCTTGACCGCGGGCCTTCAGCAGACCAAGTCCCCTTGCTTGAGCCAGCGACCTTGGGTCCAAGCTGGTGAGCTTTGCTCAAACCAGATGAGCCTGCGCTCAAGCTGGCGACCTCGGGGTCTCGAACCTGAGTCCTCCGTATCCCAGTCCGATGCTCTATCCACTGCGCCACCGCCTGGTCAGGCTGTCAGCTTTGTGTTTAAAAAGATCATTCTGACTTCAGTGTGTAAGATGGGTGGGGTTGGGGAGGGCAAAAGTGGATGGAAGGAAACCTATTGGGAAATTCCTGCAGTAAAACAGGTGAATAATGACAGAGACCTGGACCAGGGTAGTGGCATTAGAGAGGTTCTTAGTGGAGGATTCTAGAGCCATTAGAAAGTAAAATTGACAGGTTATGGTGATCTATTGAACATGTGACATGAAGGAGAAGGAGATGTCATGAGTCCTAATGTTGCTGGCTTCATGCTTCTGGGTGGATGGTGATAATAGTCTTGAAATAGGAAACACTGGGTGAGGTCCAAGTTTGGGAGGTCAGAACAGGGGTCAGTTTCAAAATTTGTGATTGAGTTTGAGATGCCCATTAGATGTATAACAGAGAGGCTGACTAGGCAGTTGAGTAGACAGATCTGTAGCATAGAGGAAAAGTCTGGGTTAGAGACATAGGAAAGAGTCATGGGAACCAAAAGTTTGAATGACTGCTTATGAGAAACGGTTGTAGTGTGATAAGAGACCCTAGGACAAATCTTTGAGGATTTACAGTATTTAAAGATTGAGTAGAGGAGAGATGATGGTGAACAGCCACCAGAAAGGTAGTAGGAAAACTAGAAAGTTATTGTCCCAAGAAACCAAGCAGGGAGTGCTGCCAAGCCATCAAGTAACATAAAGTCTGAAAAGTGTTCATCAGCTTAGGGTATGGAGACTATTTTACCTTAGTGGAGAGATTTAGATGATGTGATGGTGTCAGAGAAAAAGATACTGGAGAGAGCTGAGGACTGCATGGGAGGGGAGGAAATGGAAATAGTGAATGTGGACAAAGTTGTGATTGACTTCCTTTTCTTTTGTGAAATTTCATTCTTGTGCCTTTAAAAATAATCAGTGAAAAGGGAAAAAAGAATAAAAGAAGGGAGAATTTCAGGACACCAAAATGCAGAGGCCAGTAGAGGAGAATTTTTTTCACTGTCCCTTTCTCCTCCTCCTCCTCCTCCTCCTCCTCCTCCTCCTCCTCCTCCTCCTCCTCCTCCTCCTTCTTCTTCTTCTTCTTCTTCTTCTTCTTCTTCTTCTTCTTCTTCTTCTTCTTCTTCTTCTTCTTCTTCTTCTTCTTCTTCTTCTTCTTCTTCTTCTTCTCCTTCTCCTTCTTCCTCCTCCTCCTCCTCCTCTTCTCCTTCTTCTTCTTCTTCTTCCTTCTTCTTCTTCTTCTTCTTCTTCTTCTTCTTCTTCTTCTTCTTCTTCTTCTTCTTCTTCTTCTTCTTCTTCTCCTCCTCCTCCTCCTCCTCATTCTCATTCTTATTCTCCTCCTTCTCCTTCTCCTTCTCATCTCCTTCTCCTTCTTCTCCTTCTCCTTCTCCTCCTTCTCCTTCTCCTTCTCCTTCTCCTTCTCCTTCTCCTTCTCCTTCTCCTTCTCCTCCTTCTTCTCCTTCTCCTCCTCCTCCTCCTCCTCCTACTCCTCCTCCTCCTCCTCCTTCTTCTTCTCCTTCTTCTCCTTCTCCTTCTTCTCCTCCTTCTCCTTCTCCTTCTTTTTAAATGAGAGGAGGTAAGATAGAGAAACAGACTTTGCATGTGCCCTAACCAGGATCCACCCAGCAACCCTTGCTTAGACCAACCAAGCCACTAGCTGCGAGAAGAGAGAGAGAAGGGGCAGAGGGAGGGGAAGAGAAGCAGATGGTCGCTTCTCCTGTGTGCCCTGATTAGTAATGGAACCTGGGATGTCCTTACTCCGGGATGATGCTCTATCCACTGAGCAAACTGGCCAGAGCCTTTATTTTCTACTCAAAACAATAATCAATAATATTGAAATATTACCCAGCTTTGTTTCAACCCTCTGTGAATGAGATTTCAGATTTTTTTTGTGTGTGTTTTTCTGAAGTTGGAAACAAGAGGCAGTCAGACAGACTCCCGCATGCACCCGACCGGGATCCACCCAGCACGCCCACCAGGGGGCGATGCTCTGCCCATCTGAGGCGTTGCTCTGCCACAACCAGAGCCATTCTAGCGCCTGAGGCAGAGGCCATAGAGCCATCCCCAGCACCCAGGCCAACTTTGCTCCAATGGAGCTTTGGCTGTGGGAGGGGAAGAGAGAAACAGAGAGGAAGGAGAGGGGGAGGGGTGAAGAAGCAGATGGGTGCTTCTCCTGTGTGCCCTGGCCTGGAATTGAACCCGGGACTCCTGCACACCAGGCCAACACTCTACCACTGAGCCAACCGGCCAGGGCCGAGATTTCAGATTTTTTATCTTTTAGTTTCCAAATGTCCAAGTGGATCTGGATCCCTCACTTTGGAAGAAAAGATACACAAGGTTTCTTATATTGGGTAATTCCTTCAAAGAGACAATAGAGGAAGAACTTATTTGTTCATATAACATTGGACCTAAATTCATTCTCTCACTGAGGGCTACGTCAGTGGGCAGGTCTTGCACTACTTGTAATTTTAACATGAAAGAGCAAGTTGATTTGGATAGAAATCTCTTCTTTTTTTTCCTTCCTGTCTGTCTGTCCCTATCTGTCCCTCTCTGTCTCTGTCACACACACACACACACACACACACACACACACACACACTATTCCAAAGCAATGTTACATGTGGCAACGTCAGAACTTTATCATCTGAAAAAGATGCAGTAAATTTTGGTTTAACTTGCTTTCTTTGTTTGTTTCCCAACAAAATAAAACAAACTTACCTTCCTAGTGAGTATCAAGAGAATTTTATGCCAAAAGGGGGAATTTGACTAAGGGTATCCCCAAATAACAACTCAGGAAGTGTAATTGTGAGGGAAGGGTAGCATCTGGAGAGGTCAAAGGAGGGATTTTCCCTTCATGTTGGAGAATTGAGCATTATTAGGTGTTGACAGGACAGAATGAGTAAAAAGGAACTAGATAAGAAGATATAAGAAAGAGAATGAATAATCCAGGCACATCAAACTCAAATATCCAAGAAGCCAGAGAGGTAACCTAAATGAATAAGGCAGGAGATGTTAGAAACAGAGAGAGTGGCAGGAACTGCAAGAGTACAGGCTCCTTCTATATGTTGGCTGGAGCCTCGGGGAGTTCTGAGTGATGGTGTAACTGTTTTTTATTGCAATGGTAATATATACAAAAATATATGCGTTGGTCAAACTGGTGCAATTATACACTGAAAAAGATGAATTTTACTTTATATTTTTCCTTGTTTTATGTAAAATAAAATAATAGAAAAAAACCTTATATGGGTCAGACATAGGATATGTCTGTGCACCACAAAAGTTGTTTTATGGTCTTTGGAATAACTGAGAAAATAAGGTTTCTGAAAAGATGTGAGGAATGAGATCCTGGCCCCAGGGTAGAGAGATTTGCCTCAAAAGGAGGAAAGATGTGGTCCCTTTGGTAACAGGAGAAAAAATAGTAAGAAGGGAAAGCAGGCAAGCAAATTTACAGCAGAAATTTGAGATTTCTGACTTGACGACTATTTTGCCAGTGAAGCAAGAGGCCAGTCTTTGGTTTACTATGGGGTGAGAAGTAGAAAGTCAGATATTTGAAGAGAGTGGTGATGGTTTAATATAGCCACAGAGGAAAATTCCAGAATGAGTGAACTAGAAAAAGATGATAGGACTTTAAAGTAGAATTTCAGGCCCTTCTGAAGTTGGAGATAATAAAATTAATTAGTTAATAATAATAATAAAGGTTTAAAATCAAACTTTATTATTTCTCTTTCCTGTAAAGGAATTATGGAGGTAAAACTAGGGCTGGTATTTGATTTCATTAGGGATCAAAACTTTTTACTTGAGTATCTTGACTTGTGGCTTCCATCCTCAAGGTCATCTCATGGTTCAAGAGGGCTACAGCAGCGCATCAGAAGGCAAGAATAGCCTGACCTGTGGTGGCGCAGTGGATAAAGCGTCAATCTGGAAATGCTGAGGTCGCCGGTTCAAAACCCTGGGCTTACCTGGTCAAGGCACATATGGGAGTTGATGCTTCCAGCTCCTCCCCCCTGTCTCTCTCTCCTCTCTCTCTCTCTCTGTGACTCTCTCTCTCCTCTCTAAAATGAATAAAAAAAAAAAAAAAAAGAAATAAAAAAAAAAAAAGAAGGCAAGAATAGGGCCTCTTCTGCTGAATCAACTCTCTTTAAGCTTTCCTGCACCAACCACCCATCATTCTCCCTCATTAGCTGGAACAAAGTCACATGACCACACCTGCATACAAGGGCAGCTGGGAAATGCAATCTTCTACTACTGGCAGCAATGTGTCCAACTAGACATCAGGGTGCTATTATTTTATTATTATTATTATTATTATTATTATTATTTTGTTTGTGTATTTCCAAAGTGAGAAGCAAAGAGGCAGACAGACAGACTCTCACATGCACACGACCAGGATCCACTGGGCATGCCCATTAGGGGTAATGCTCTGCCCATCTGGGCTGTTGCTCCATTGCAACTGGAGCCATTCTAGCACCTGAGGCAGAGGCCATGGAGCCATCCTCAGTGCCTGGGCCAACTTTGCTCCAATGGAGCCTTGGATGCGGGAGGGGAAGAGAGAGATAGAGAAGAAGGAGAGAGGGAAGGATAGAGAAGCAGATGGATGCTTCTCCTGTGTGCCCTGTCTGGGAGGGTGCTATTATTAAAGATTATATATTAGATGATGGAGTTGGTAGTCTCTACCATAGTGATCTTCCCTGTTTTGTTCTCCAGAAGGACATCTCAGGATGTGACCATGGAGAAAGCTGAGAGTTGATTTCATCAGAGTTGGGGTTTTTTCAGATAAGTGGTATAAAAATGCTAAAAAGTAAGATTCTAGAACTGTCTTGAGAAAGTAACTAAAATTATGAGTCATGGATTCTAAACTAGGTTTGGGGAAAAAGTGAGGGCTGTAGAAAGCTGATGGGTACAGATAGAGTAGAGACAGTAATGACCTGAACATCCTGATGCAATGGAAGAAAGGTTCATATGAAAGAATTGAGTGGGCAGTCTTGAACAATATGAGTTCATGGTGGAGAGAGAGAAATTAGGCTGTTGACAGATACTGCTAATTATCATTTTAAAGAAAGGAGATGGGGCCCTGTCCGGTTGGCTCAGTGGTAGAGCGTCGGCCTGGCATGTAGGAGTACTGGGTTCGATTCCTGGCCAGGGTACACAGGAGAAGCACCCATCTGCTTCTCCACCCCTCCCCCTCTCCTTCCTCTCTGTCTCTCTCTTCCCCTCCTGCAGCCAAGGCTCCATTGGAGCAGGGTTGGTCCGGGCGCTGAGGATGGCTCTGTGGCCTCTGCCTCAGGTGCTAGAATGGCTCTGGTTGCCGCAGAGCAACGCCCCAGATGGGCAGAGCGTCGCCCCCTGGTGGGCATGCCGGGTAGATCCTGGTCGGGCGCATGCAGGAGTCTGTCTGACTGCCTCCCTGTTTCCAACTTCAGAAAAATACAAAAAAAGGATAAGAAAGAAAAAAGAAAGAAAGGAGATGGGACAATGACACTCTGGAAGCTCAAGTGAAGATCAGGGAGAGACAAGAATCCACCAAATCTCTTTTGTTTCTCTCTCCTCCCCATGTATCTTCTACCTCTATGAGTTAGTGTCTGTAGTATTTCAAACTGAAGGTGTATTGGACACATGTCATGCCCCACTTCACATCCCTTTGGCCCACTTTTAACTCTAGCTATTTCTGCAACAGCCAATTGTGACCTTATGGCACTGTGTCTCAGATTCATCAGGAGTCTCTCAGGCTCTGTTCCAGTGTTTCTCTGACCTCCTAGGCACTCACTCATATGCAAACCTGAAAAGAAGGGAGAAAGTCAATACCTACGGGCCAATCTTTGACCACCAGGGACCAAGGTCTGGTAAATAAATGTCCCTCTCATCTCCTTCATGGTGGACAATTCTGAGATACATTCTACTTGGCTTTCCAGGAGGTGGTAGCAGGACCGAGTCCTAGGTGCCCATAATAGTGACCTGCTTTATAACACTTTTTGTGTGTGTGTGTATTTTTCTGAAGCTGGAAACCGGGAGAGACAGTCAGACAGACTCCCGCATGCGCCCGACCGGGATCCACCCGGCACGCCCACCAGGGGGTGATGCTCTGCCCCTCTGGGGCGTTGCTCTGTTGCGACCAGAGGCACTCTAGCACCTGGGGCAGAGGCCAAGGAGCCATCCCCAGCCCCCGGGCCATCTTTGCTCCAATGGAGCCTCACTGTGGGAGGGGAAGAGAGAGACAGAGAGGAAGGAGAGGGGAAGGGGTGGAGAAGCAGATGGGCTCCTCTCCTGTGTGCCCTGGCCAGGAATCGAACCTGGGACCTCTGCACGCCAGGCCGATGCTCTACCACTGAACCAACCAGCCAGGGCTTTATAACACTTTTTAAAAATTATGTTAATAGATAACATGAAATTTACTACTTTAAGAATTTTACCGTATATAATTCAGTGACATCAAGTACATTCAGTTGTGAAACCATCACCACTGTCTAGTTGCAAAATATTTATATCATCCCCCCCCAAAAAAACTCATACCCACGTAGCCATCACTCTTCATTTCTTCCTAAGCCAGCCACGAATCTATGAATTTGCCGATTCTGGATATGTCGTGTAAATGAAATCATACAATATGCTCCCTTTTCTGGCTAGATTCTTTTTTTAGCACATATTTTTGAGAATCATCCATGCTGAAGCATGTATCAGTACTTCAATCCTTTTTTTTCTTTTGGTAAAACAAAATTTATTAGTACTTTATTCCTTTTCTTGGCAGAATAATATACCATTGTATACCATGTTTTGTTTATGTATTCATCAGCTGATAAACATTTAGGTGTTTTCTACCTTTGGCTATTGTGAATAGTGCTGTTGTGAACGATAACACATTTTTATATTGGCTTTTCCTCATTCCCTGTTAGCACAGGAAGTAGAATGGTATGAAAGAAGCTGCAAGTAGTAAGGCCATTGCTACAGTCCAGGTGGAAGGAGGCTACTTGGCGATCTGGACTCAGGCAGCAGGGATAGAAAGAAGGGGCTAGATTTGAGAAACATGCAGAATTAGAAACAACTGCAATTGGTGACAGTGTGAGAAAAACAGGAGCCTGAGGAAGAGGGGAGGAAAATGAGGATGATGCCAAAATTTTAACTTAAAAAAACAATGTTTTCAATTGTTGCCATTTTTAGAGCCCAAACACTTGATAATTTTGACAGGTAGTATATTAATAATTGATATGCTAATAAATGCACAGAAATCCAACCAGCTGTGGGGACAACTATTTCCAGGTTCCTAGAAGCAGGGCCACTTTTAGAGTTTGCAGGGCCCTGGGCAAAAAAAAAATTTTTGTAGGGCCTTTGTCTAGATTAAAATTTAAGTCACCCAGAGTCAGCATGTCAACACCGTTTAGCAGCTTAATCTTGCAAAAGCCCTCAAAGAAATATCACATCGGCCAATGGGAGTGATCTGCTCATCAGGTTGCTCTCCTGGAACCTGATCCTGGCCAGAGAGCCCATAGATGACCACAAAGATGAGAGTCCTGGAACTCCTCAGGGCATCCGGTCAAACCCACATGTGTGGAGAGGAGAAATAGGCCAGGGGAAAGGAGAGAGCATAGAGAGTCAGAAGTCCCCAACGTAGTAAAGTGGGAATTGGGGCCCTGTGGGTCCAGGTCCACATTGCACAGCACCGTCAGCCCCTGCTGGAGAGGGATTTAGAAACCTTTGGGGATGACACTCCAAAGTGCAGGGCCTTCTGAGAGCCTTACTCACCCAGGTCCAAGAGTGGTAGAATGACCTAGGATTAACATGAACTTCAGGAACCAGAATTAGAGATAGAAACCAGCATTTGTTTCATGTGTGTCCTACTTGCCACACACCATGCAAGATCTTTGCTCCTTTTCATCCTCATAAATACCTTGATAGATGGATACTATTATCAAACCCATTTTACAGATGAAAAAATCATGTCCCAGAGAGACTATGTGACTTCCCTCAGGTCACCCAGTGGTAAATTCAGGTTCTAAAATGTGTTCTCTTTTTACACCCTATGTTACTGCCCATGAAGAGTCTTGACTTTTCCATTTCTATTAAAAGGGTGTGTACTATTTCTGTACATGAAGTATGGTACTCTGTTCTTTTCTCTGGTTGCTGGACATTCTCCAGTTGACTGTGTACATTCCACACCATGTTCCTGTAATTAGGTTTCGGCTATGGCCCGAAGTCCCCCTGATCTCTTGACAAAGGAGCATGGAGCAGGAGCACCCTTCCCTGGTTTGCCTCTGATGGTTCCATAGCTCCTAAACCCCTACTGTAGGCCCAGGAATTCCACTGGTGCCTGACAATTACCTGCTTGCTATTTTGGAAAGGTTTAGCTCACATGTGAACTGAACTCAAGCAACTCCCTGTATGACTTTCAAACCAGAAGAAAAGCCATTAGGCTAGGTCATGGAAGGTTTATTTAGAACTTGACAGGAAGCCAGATTCAGATCATTCTGTGTCAGTCTGTGGTGATGTTAATGATTATTCTGGTTTGGATTCTCATTGGTTGGGACAGACTTTGGGCAAAAATCATTAAGATGAGGTGTGGCAGTTCTCTAAACTTGGCTGATGAAACCACACACCTAGGCAAGGGGCAAGGTCAGCATTTAAGAACAGAAATGTGATTAAGCAATTGTTTCAACACTTCACCAAAAGCCCTGCCTGAGAGATGGCTTCATCTCCTGAGAGGTAATGGCTTGGGAACAAGTAAGAGCTTTACTACTTTAACAGACACCTTGGCCTCCTCCTGTTGAACCCCCACCTTTTACACCAACTCATTATTTATGATCCCATAAAATATATACAAATGAATCAATAAAATAGAGCTCCTGTGGAGGCAGCAACTCAAGATTTTCTTTAGAAGGAAACCCCATTTCCTTGTAAGCATTGCATCCTGAACGATAGCATGCAGGGATCCCCAAACTTTTTACACAGGGGGACAGTTCACTGTCCCTCAGACCATTGGAGGGTGGCCACATACAGTGCTCCTCTCACTGACCACCAGTGAAAGAGGTGCCCCTTCCAGAAGTGCGGTGGCGGCCAGATAAATGGCCTCCGGGGGCTGCATGCAGGCTGTAGTTTGGGGATGCCTGGAGTGTTTGCATAATGATAATGTTTGTATATAGTGTTTATGAACAAAACAAGGTGTCCTGGGGTGTTCTGTGACTTCAGCAACACCTCAGGGCTGGGAAGGGTGAGGTTCTTCTAAGTGTAACCATTAATCAAAGTTCCAGGGTTTAAAACAACAGGTATTTCTACTCATGGAGAGAATTATAGTTCCCTGAAAATGACACTTACTTATGATCTCAGAGTAAAGAAGATGCTCCCTAGAGAGGTCTAATATCAGGACAGACTATTTCTTTTATATACATATTTATCCCAGGATCTGAAACTCTTAATGTTTGACCTATACAAATGAGATTATAAATATGGAATGAGGAACTAAAAAAGGTATCTGGTTTCTAAGGCACTTGATCTAAAATTAGCAGAATTTCTGGATGAGAGAATAACTTTCAGGTTAACTCATTTCCCAGTACTAGTCTCAAACTTGGCCATCCCATTTAGTTTTCAAGTTAGGATGCCTGGACTGAGCACCTGGGGTAGCTGCCTGTAACATCAGCCCCAGGAAATACCACACATTCCCATCATAGTTTCAGGCTTGGTTGGTTGTTCTGAACAAAAAGACAATGGTTTCCTTCAATGGCTTGTGTTTAGCTGCTGCCCAATGCTTTGGTTATTTGACTTCAACGTGGCATAAAATCACGGGCCTGTAAAAAGAGTAGAGACAGAGAAGAGTTATGTAAGGTTTGGGTCTCAAAGTCAACAGAAATGAGTTTCAGGTTGCTGAGCTGACAATGCTCAGAAGAGAGTTTTGGCATTTCAGGGGCAGGGTCTATGCTGCCTGTCTGGCCAGTCCAACCAGCAGCGTACTCTCAGAGGTACTTCCCTCAAGTGCCAGCTTGACTGTTCCAGTTCGGATCCACAAAATGTCAAGTCATTTTGTCACGGCAGTTAGTTGTTCTGACAAGGCAGATTAGTGTGATGCTGTGGGATTTAGCACAAGCCTTGGAACTACCTCAAGACTGAATCACTACAGGATTCTCAAATCTGAGTTTGAATCCTGCCTCTATGATTACCTTGTTCCCATAAAAAAATTATATTTCTTCTCTAATCCTCAGTTTCCTCACCTTCAACGGAGACAAAATATAGGTTGAAAGGATTACAACCTGTATGCTTGAAAGCACTTGGCCCAGTTATGAGCACAGAGTCAGCTCTCAACAAATAGAAAAGATTGTGACTATTTAAAAAGCATATATCTGCTCAAGTAGAGCCTTCTCTTTTCATGGCTTTCCTTATTTTTACTGATAAAGCCCTTGGCCAGGATTCCAGAAGTTGACCGGTTGATAATGAACTTCATTACCTGTCATCCCATTTCATTTCTGGGTAATTCACACACTGTCCTAATGTGCTTATGTATGGTGATTACCTCAATAAATGACTCAGGTTTCTCAGTATTGAAAGAGGCAGGACTATGGGTTGTTGACACCTTATTTGATATAATAAATGTGTGTGGGTGAAGGCATTTGTTGAGAACCACAAGGCTGGGTCAAGCATCTGGATATAGCTGAACCTCGCAGAGGACTTGAGTTACCACAAAAGTTTTCTGTTGAATGCGGAACAATAATGATAACTTATATTCTCTAGATTTCTTAATTCACCATCACTTGACTGAGTGAATGTCACAAATGTCAGAGAAAGAAAATATGTTACTTTTAAAAAAAATTGATCATAGTGTAGCCTGACCATGTGGTGGTGCAGTGGATAGAGCATCGGACTGGGACACAGAGGACCCAGGTTCGAAACCCCAAGGTCTCTGGCCTGAGCATGGGCTCATCCAGCTTGAGCACGAGCTAACCAGCTTGAGCGCAGGGTTGCTGGCTTGAGCGTGGGCTCATAGACATGATCCCATGGTCACTGGCTTGAGCCCAAAGATTGCTGGCTTGAAGCCCAAGGTCGCTGGCTTGGACCCAAGGCTGCTGGGGGTCATTTGCTCTGCTGGAGCCCCCCAGTCAAGGCACAAATGAGAAAGCAATCAATGAACAACTAACGTGCTGCAATGAAGAGTTGATACTTCTCATCTCTCTCCTTTCCTGTCTGTCTGTTCCTATCCATCCCTCTCTCTGTCTCTCTTTCTGTCTCTGTCACACACAAAAATTATCATAGTGTAAATGCAACAAAGGGATTCAAGTTAGTAAATTATGTCTTTAAATTTAAAGATTGGCTATACTATCTCCTCCCCATGAATTAAAAGCTTAAATTTATAGATTTAAGAAAGTAGAAGATACCCACACCTCAAGTCTTGCTGTACTCTTTCTTTTTTCTCCTTTCTGGGACCAAATGGCTTTCAGCTCCCTTTTCATTTCTTATGTTCTTCTTGTGTCTTATCTCCTTATTTTGTACTCCAGCATCATGGCATAAAGTTAAAGTCTAAATAATCTAAGGAACCAAGATTTATTTGATTGAGAGGGTATGAGAAATATCTGGCTCCAAGAAATTAAACACCCACAATGAGAGATCCTTGTTGTTTGTTTATAGAATGCTAGGTGTTGGGGAAATGGAGCCATAAGGAGTGATACCGATAAATCTCCCCCAAAATTCAACAAGATCTTCAACCGGAAACAGAAAAATCTATCCTTGGAGCCTCCAGAAGTTCCACACTAAACGTGAAGGCAGAGGCAGCAGCAACCCCATAGCTGGATCATCAGGCTACTAATTCAGGAAGGAAAGACTAGGAGAGAGGCTCCAGGAACACAGACTCTCTCATTGGCAGAGCCTGAAAATGCTAATGAACCTCGACTGCCAACGAGACTGAAGCCCAATATATGACATCGCCATAGAGACTTATCAACTGCAAACCTCTACCTAAGCGTGCCACAGGGGCAGAACTCGGGGTACAGAGTCACTGACCAGGAAGAGGGAGAGGAAAGAAAAAGCAAGAAGATAACCTCTCAAAATCAAGAATAATCCACAGACTTTATAACCTATCCCATTTTATTATATTTGTTCGTTTGTTTCTCTTATCTTCTTGTCTTGATTATTTTCTTCCTCTTCCAATTTGGTCGTTTAATTCTCTGCTGGTCTTACTCTCTCCTCTCCTTGAACTACACTACCCATAAGAGTTACATCTCCCATTATCTTTTCTTTCTTCTTCTTTTCTCTCTATGAGGGTTGCACTCCAAAACCCTTAACTCTCTCTCTCTCCTTTTATTCTTTTTTCTTCTTTTTGTGTTTTCCTCTCTCTTTTTTTTTCTCCCTCTATATTAGTTTCCTCTTTTCTCCTTTACTATTCCTCTCATTCAATCCTCAATCACAAACAAATTATTTTATCTGGGACTCAAATTTTTCTTTGTGGTGCTTTGGGGGTTTTTTACTTTGCTTTTTTAACTCATTAGCAGTGCTCCCAACCCTGGCTCTCCATTTTATCTAGTTCTTGCTCCACTAAATATAATAGTAATTATTTAACTTTTCCCCCCTTTTTCCTGTTTCCCTCTTATTCCTCTCATCATATCTCTTAGTCAACCATCACCTAAAAGCAAATCATTTTATTCTTGACCCAAATTTTTTCCTTTTTTGCATTTTGTGGGTCCATACCCCCTTTTTTGCCTCTTTATCATTTCTCCCCAACTCAGACCCTCCATTATAGGTAGTTTTTGTTCTATTTAGCATAATATGATTCACAGTTCACCACAAGATTTTCTCAAGAAGGAGGGGAGAGGAGAGGAGAGGGAAAAAAAAGGGGGGGAAATAATAATTTTTAAAATTCTTTTTTATTTTAACTTTTTATTCTTTATTAATATCATTAATACTATCAACAAAATCACCCTCAGATGCCATTACGGAAAAGGAAATTGAATATCATGGATACAAAAGACAGAGAGGTAGCACAGATAGATGAGGAAAAATCTATGGAGTAAAAATTTAATATATTGGAAACCTTGGAGCTAAATAACAGAGAATATAAAATAGAAATCCTAAAAATACTCAGAGATATACAAGAAAACACAGAAAGGCAATTTAGGGAGCTCAGAAAACAACTCAATGAACACAAAGAATATATTACCAAGGAAATTGAAACTATAAAAACAAATAATCAAACAGAGATGAAAAACTCAATTCACGAGCTGAAAAACGAAGTAACAAGCTTAGCTAATAGAACAGGCCAGATAGAAGGTAGGATTAGTGAAATAGAAGACAAGCAACTTGAGGCACAACAGAGAGAAGAAGAAAGAGACTCAAAAATTTTAAAAAAAATGAGAAAGCCCTACAGGAATTGTCTGACTCCATCAAAAAAGAATATCATAAGAATAATAGGTATATCAGAGGGAGAAGAGAGAGAAAATGGAATGGAGAACATACTCAAACAAATAATAGATGAGAATTTCCCAAGCCTGTGGAAAGAACTAAAGCCTCAAATTCAAGAAGCAAACAGAACTCCGAGTTTTCTTAACCCCAACAAACCTCTCCAAGGCACATCATATTGAAATTGGCACAAACCAATGACAAAGAAAAAATTCTCAAGGCAGCCAGGGAAAAGAAGAATACAATATATAAAGGAAGGCCCATTCGATTATCAGATTTCTCAACAGAAACTCTACAAGCTAGAAGAGAGTAGACCCCAATATTTAAAGTCCTGAAAGAGAGGAACTTTCAGCCACGAATACTATAGCCATCAAAGCTATCCTTCAAGTATGAAGGAGAAATAAAAACATTCACAGATACAAAAAAGATGAGGGAATTTGTCATCAGAAAACCTCCACTCCACGAATTACTAAAGGGGGTTTTCCAACCAGATAAAAATAACAAAACAAAACAAAACCACAAGTGAAAGCTCCACCAAGAACACAATAAAACCAAATTTAAACTGTGACAACAACCAAAAAAAAGGGGGGAGAGGACAGAGATTAACAGTAGCAAAGGACAATGGAGTGCAAAAGTACTCACAAGATAGTGCACTAGAATGAACAGGGTAGGAACCTTTTTCATTACTTAATGGTAACCACCATTGAAAAAACCACCACAGAAGCACATGATTTAAAAAAGATAGCAACAGAGGAAAGATGTATGGAATACAACCAAACAAAAACAAAAGATAGAAAAACAAAAGAGAAGAATCAAACAAGACACAAAACTAACAGAAAGCAATGTATAAAATGGCAATAGGGAACTCACAAGTGTCAATAATTACACTAAATGTAAATGGATTAAACTCACCAATAAAAAGGCACAGAGTAGCAGAATGGATTAAAAAAAAATCCAACTGTATGCTGCCTACAAGAAACTCATCTAAGCAACAAGGATAAAAACAAATTCAAAGTGAAAGGCAGGAAAACAATACTCCAAGCAAATAACATCCAAAAAAAAAGGAGGTGTAGCAATACTCCTATCTGATAATGCTGACTACAAGACAGCAAAAATACTCAAAGACAAAAATGGTCCTTTCATAATGATTAAGGGGATGCTGAATCAAGAAGACATAACAATTCTTAATATATATGCACCAAACCAAGGAGCACCAAAATATATAAGGCAGCTACTTATTAACCTTAAAACAAAAACTGACAAAAATACAATCATACTTGAAGACCTCAATACACCACTGATGGCTCTAGATCGGTCATCCAAACAGAGAATCAATAAAGATATATTGGCCTTAAATAAAACACTAGAACACCTGGATATGATAGACATCTACAGGACATTTCATCCCAAAGTGACAGAATATACATTTCTCTCCAGTGTACATGGATCATTCTCAAAAATTGACCATATGTTGGGCCACAAAAACAACATCAGCAAATTCAGAAAAATCGAAGTTGTACCAAGCATATTTTCAGATCATAAAGCCTTGAAACTAGAATTCAATTGCAAAAAAAGAGGAAAAAACTCCCACAAAAATGTGGAAACTAAACAACATACTTTTAAAAAATGAATAGGTCAAAGAAGAAATAAGCGCAGAGATCAAAAGATATATACAGACAAATGAAAATGACAATACAACATATCAGAATCTCTGGGATGCAGCAAAAGCAGTGATAAGAGGGAAGTTCATATCACGTCAGGCCTATATGAACAAACAAGAGAGAGCCCAAGTGAACCACTTAACTTCACATCTTAAGGAACTGGAAAAAGAGAAACAAAGACAACCCAAAACCAGCCAAAAAAAGGAGATAATAAAAATAAGAGCAGAAATAAATGAAATAGAGAACAGAAAAACTATAGAAAAAATTAATAGAACAAGGAGCTGGTTCTTTGAAAAGATCAACAAAATTGACAAACCCTTGGCAAGACTTACCAAGGAAAAAAGAGAAAGAACTCATATAAACAAAATCCAAAATGAAAGAGGAGAAATCACCACGGACATCATAGATATACAAAGAATTATTGTGGAATATTATGAAAAACTTTATGCCACTAAATTCAACAATCTAGAAGAAATGGATACATTCCTAGAACAATACAACCTTCCTAGACTGAGTCAAGAAGAAGCAGAAAGCCTAAACAGACCTATTAGTAGAGAAGAAATAGAAAAACTATTAAAAACCTCCCCGAAAATAAAAGTCCAGGCCCTGACGGTTATACTAGCGAATTCTATCAAACATTCAAAGAAGACTTGGTTCCTATTCTACTCAAAGTCTTCTAAAAAATTGAAGAAGAAGATACTTCCAAACACATTTTATGAGGCCAACATAACCCTCATACCAAAACCGGGCAAGGACAGCACAAAAAAAAAAGAAAACTACAGACCAATATCTCTAATGAATACAGATGCTAAAATACTAAACAAAATACTAGCAAATCGAATACAACATATTAAAAAAATAATACATCATGATCAAGTGGAATTCATCCCAGAATCTCAAGGATGGTTCAACATACGTAAAACAGTTAACATAATACACCATATCAACAAAACAAAGAACAAAAACCACATGATCTTATCAATAGATGCAGAAAAGGCATTCGATAAAATACAACACAATTTTATGTTTAAGACTCTCAACAAAATGGGTATAGAAGGAAAATATCTCAACATGATAAAGGCCATATATGATAAACCATCAGCTAACATCATATTAAATGGCACAAAACTGAAGGCTTTTCCCCTTAAATCAGGAATAAGACAGGATTGTCCACTCTCTCCACTCTTATTTAATGTGGTGCTAGAGGTTCTAGCCAGAGCAATCAGACAAGACAAAGAAATAAAAGGCATCCATATCGGAAAAAGAAGAAGTAAAGGTATCACTTTTTGCAGATGATATGATCCTATACATCGAAAACCCAAAGAATCTACAAAAAAACTACTAGAAACAATAAGCCAATACAGTAATGTCGCAGGATACAAAATTAACACACAAAAGTCCATAGCCTTTCTATATGCCAACAATGAAACATTTGAGAATGAACTCAAAAAAATAATCCCCTTCATGATTGCAACAAAAAAAAATAAAATACCTAGGAATAAACATAACAAAGAATGTAAAGGACTTATATAATGAAAACTACAAACCATTGTTTAAGGGAAATCGAAAAAGATACAATGAGATGGAAGAATATTTCTTGCTCTTGGATAAGAAGAATAAATATAATCAAGATGGCCATATTACCCAAAGCAATATACAAATTTAATGCAATTCCCATCAAAATTTCTATGACATTTTTTAAAGAAATGGAACAAAAAATCATCAGATTTATATGGAACTATAAAAAACCCTGAGTAGCCAAAGCAATCCTAAAGAAAAATAATGAAGCTGGGGGCATTACAATACCTGACTTCAAACTATATTATACAGCCACGACAATCAAAACAGCATGGTATTGGCCCTGGCCGGCTGGCTCAGTGGTAGAGCGTCAGCCTGGTGTGCAGGAGTCCCGGGTTTGATTCCCGGCCAGGGCACACAGGAAAAGCGCCCATCTGCTTCTCCACCCCTACCCCTCTCCTTCCTCTCTGTCTCTCTCTTTCCCTCTTGCAGCCAAGGCTCCATTGAAGCAAAGATGGCCCGGGCTCTGGGGGTGGCTCTATGGCCTTTGCCTCAGGCGTTAGAATGGCTCTGGATGCAACAGAGCAATGCCCCAGATGGGCAGAGCATCGCCCCCTGGTGGGCATGCCGGGTGGATCCGGAGTCTGCGGGAGTCTGTCTGACTGCCTCCCCGTTTCCAACTTCAGAAAAATACAAAAAAAAAGAAAAAGAAAAAGAAAAAAAACCCAGCATGGTATTGGCAGAACAATAGACATTCAGACCAATGGAACAGAATAGAAAGTCCAGAAATAAAACCTCATATATATGGTCAAATAATTTTTGATAAAGGGGCCAACAACACACAATGGAGAAAAGAAAGCCTCTTCAACAAATGGTGCTGGGAAAACTGGAAAGCCACATGCAAAAGAATGAAACTCGACTACAGTTTGTCCCCTTGTACTAAAATTAATTCAAAATGGATCAAAGACCTAAATATAAGACCTGAAACAATAAAGTACATAGAAGAAGACATGGGTTCTAAACTCATGGACCTTGGTTTTAAAGAGCATTTTATGAATTTGACTCCAAAGGCAAGGGAAGTGAAGGCAAAAATAAATGAATGGGACCACATCAGACTAAAAGTTTTTGCTCAGCAAGAGAAACTGACAACAAAATAAACAGACAGCCAACTAAATGGGAAATGATATTTTCAAACAACAGCTCAGATAAGGGCCTAATATCCAAAATATACAAAGAACAACTCAACAACAAACAAACAAACAATCCAATAAAAAAATGGGAAGAGGACATGAACAGACACTTCTCTCAAGAAGAAATACAAATGGCCAACAGATATATGAAAAGATGCTCATCTTCATTAGTTATTAGAGAAATGCACATCAAAACTGCAATGAGATACCACCTCACACCTGTTAGATTAGCTATTATTAACAAGACAGGTAATAGCAAATGTTGGAGAGGCTGTGGAGAAAAAGAAACCTTCATTCACTGTTGGTGGGAATGTAAAGTAGTACAACCATTATGGAAGAAAGTATGGTGGTTCCTCAAAAAACTGAAAATAGAACTACCTTATGACCCAGCAATCCCTACTGAGTATATACCCCCAAAACTCAGAAACATTGATACGTAAAGACACATGCAGCTCCATGTTCATTGCAGCATTGTTCACAGTGGCCAAGACATGGAAACAACCAAAAAGCCCTTCAATAGAAGACTGGATAAAGAAGATGTGGCACATATACACTATGGAATACTACTCAGCCATAAGAAATGATGATATCAGATCATTTACAACAAAATGGTGGGATCTTGATAACATTATACGAAGTGAAATAAGTAAATCAGAAAAAAACAAGAACTGCATTATTCCATACATAGGTGGGACATAAAAACGAGACTAAGAGACATTGATAAGAGTGTGGTGGTTACAGGCGGGGGGAGGGAGAGGAAAAGGGGGGGAGGATGGGCACAAAGAAAACTAGATAGAAGGTGATAGAGGACAATCTGACTTTGGGTGATGGGTATGCAACATAATTGATTGACAAGATAACCTGGACATGTTTTCTTTGAACATATATACCCTGATTTATTGATGTCACCCTAGTAAAATTAATAAAAAAATAAATAATAAAAAAAAGGAATGCTAGGTGTTGGGAATACAACAATGAATAAAATACTATTCTTGCCCTTAAGAAACTTCAATCTGGAGAACACAGACTAGAAAACAGATTATAACACAACATGGTAAGTACAATATGGATGATATTTACAAGGTGCTATGGCAATACAGAAGGGCAACCTATCCCAGACTGAAAGGGGGTGGGGAGGGCAGAGGATTCAAACCAGGAAATGCTTTCCAAAGATAAGCTTTGAAAGTCAAGTAGGAATTGTATTACCAACATTGGGATTGTGTGAGAATAAGGTAAGAGGGGCAGTGTCAAGAATTTCAACTAGGAGTCCATGTTGAGTGAGCAAGCCAAGTGGTTGTATGGTTGCGTCTTAGAGACCAGTAGAGCTTGCAGCATGGCCAACCAATTGACTGAAGAGCAGAATACAGAATTCACTGAAACTTTTTCACTATTTGACAAGATGGTGATGGAACCATAACAACAAAGGAACTGGAATTGGAAACTGTAATGAGGTCTCCTGGGCAGAATCCCACAGACGCAGAGTTATAGGACATGATTAATGAAGTGGATGCTGATGCTAATGGCACAATTGACTTTCTGAAATTTCTGACAATGATGGTAGGAAAAATAAAAGATATAGGCAATAAAGAAAAAATTAGAGAAGCATTTTGTGTCTTTGGTAAGGGTGGCAATGGCTATATTACTGTATCAGAGATTCACCATGTTATGGCAAACCTTAGAAGTTAACAGACGAAGAAGTTGATGAAATGATCAGGGAAGCAGATATTGATGGTGATGGTCAAGTCAACTACAGAGAGTGTATAAATGATGACAGTAGAGTGAAGACATTGTATAGAATGTGTTAAATTTTTTATACAAAATCATTTATTTGCCTTTTCTTTGTAACTTATCTTTTTATAGTAGTTTACCCTACTATAAAAAAAAAAGCATGTTGGCCCTGATCAATCTGTTCAGTGGATAGATCATCAGCCCCGTGTGCAGACATCCCAGGTTTGATCCCAATCAGGACACACATGAGAAGCAACCATCTATTTCTCTTCCACTTTCTCTCCCCCTTCTCTTTCTCTTCCCCTCTCACAACTAGTGGCTCGATTGGTCCAAGCATTGGCATGAGGCACTGAGGATAGCTCAGTTGATTCAAGCATCAGCCCCAGGCTGGGGTTGCCAGGTGGATCCTGGTTGGGGCACATGTGGGAGTTGTCTCTCTAACTCCCCTCCTCTCAAAAAAAAAATGCATGTATAGTAATTAGGACTTTATTCCTCCAGGTTTTTCTTCCTTTATTTTACTGTCATTGTCCTGAAACCTTATTTTAGAAAATCTATCAAGTAACGTGTTGCTTGTGGCTTACTCTGGATAAATCTAAACCCTTCCGCACATCTAAATTTAGATGAAGTTGGTCAAGTGAAAGGAACATCTTTTTTTTTAAAGCACTTTTCTTTAGGAAATGTCAGCATTTTGTTGTTGAAATGTGAGGTTTAACTCTACATGGCCTATGCACAGTTGATAATATATACTTAAAAGTTGCACTATTACAAAATAGGTGTATTAATTAAGTTACTTGTACACTATTTTTTGTACTGCTTATCCTGTACCATAAACATTTTCTTTTATTGTTACTTGATTTTTAAATTTTGTTTAGCCACTTAAAGAAAATCTACTTATGGAATAATTTGCCTCAAATCCATTCCAAGTTGTATATTTGTTTTCCAATAAAAATAATTTAGGCTTGCCTGGTCAAGGCACATATGGGAGTTGATGCTTCCTGCTCCTCCCTCTGTTCTTTCTATCTCTTTCCTCTCTCTGTCTCTCTCTCACTCTGTGTCTCCTCTCTCTAAAAAGATGAATAAATGAAATGTAAAAATATAAATAAATTGTAAAAATAATTTTATCCCTCTTCTCCCCAAGAAGTCTCGACTGGGAAAACACTGTAAGTAAGGGAATGGAGGCATGAAACAGTATCATGTGCTTTAGGACCTAGATATAGTTCCACATAACTGGGATATTAAGTAAGGGGAGCAGGTGTGGCAGGGGATGAGACATTCTGGCTTTCTGAAAAAGCTGCTAATGAAGTATGTATACAGAGTATGTATAATAAATATTAATATAGAAATAAATAAAAATAAGGGGGGGGGAAACAAGACAATGGGTCTGAATGAAAGTGGTTCCAGGAGGGGCTCTGGGAGCCAGGAGCTGCCAAACTTGGGTCATCTCACAGAGGATTTGCTCCTCTTATTCATCAAGCTACAATTTGTATTTCCAGTTCAGCCATTTTTATTTGCCAATTCTGTTCATGTATTTAGTCTGGTTATGTATAGAAGGAAAAGGAAAACATGAGCGAATGTAGTGGATAAGAAGGGAGGTTATAGCCTGACCAGGTGGTGGCGCAGTGGATAGAGCATCAGACTGGGATGTGGAGGACCCAGGTTCAAGACCCCGAGGTCGCCAGCTTGAGCGAGGGCTCATCTGGTTTGAGCAAAGCTCACCAGCTTGGACCCAAGGTTGCCGGCTGGAGCAAGGGGTTACTTGGCCTACTGAAGGCCCACAGTCAAGGCACAAATAAGAAAGCAATCAATGCAACTAAGGTGTCGCAACAAAAAACTGCTGATTGATGCTTCTCATCTCTCTCTGTTCCTGTCTGTCTGTCCCTATCTATCCCTCTCTCTGTCTCTGTAAAAAAAAAAAGGGGGGAGGTTATAAAATAGATATTTGAGTAAGTAACTCTCCATTTGGATGTCTAACAGACATCCCAAAGTCAACACATCTAGCCTGAAACTTCTGATCAATGCCTACAAATCTGCCCTGCCTGTAGTCTCCCCCAACTCAGTTGATGAGAACTCCAACTTTCCAGTTACTTAAATTTTTGGAGCCCATCCTTCATTTCTCTTTCTATCATATTCTATACCTAGTTCATTAGGAAATTCTGTTGGCTCATCCTTGAGAATATACCGCAAATGCCACCATTTTTCACCATCCTAGCTGAATCAACATCATTTCTCATCTACAGCCTTCCAAAAAGTCTTCCTGCTTTAACTCTTGACCTCCTGCATCTATTCTCCTCAGTGTCCATAGGGAGGTCCCAGGATAAAACTCTGAGGTCATGGGCTCATGTAGCTTGAGCTCTGGGTCACTGGCTTTAGCCCAAAGGTTGCTGGCTTGAAGCCCAAGGTCACTGGCTTGAGCCCAAGGTCTCTGGCTTAAGCAAGGGGTCCCTGGCTCAGGTTGAGCTATTGTCATGCCCACCCCCATCAAGGCACATATGAGAAGCAATCAATGAATGATGAAAGTGGCACAACTACAAGTTGATGCTTCTCATCTCTCATCTCTCACTAAATAACTAACTAAATAAATAAGTAAAAATTCAGTGGATTGAGGTCTGACTCTGCTTTATGTGTATGTTATTAAAATTTTCCTTTTTAATTTAAATTTTATTTTTCAATTACAGTTTATATTCAGTATTATTTTGTACTAGTCTCAGGTGTTCAGCATAGTAGTTAGACAACCATACACTTTACAAAGTGTTCTCAGTATTTCCAGTACCCAACTGGCACCTTTCATAGTTATTACAATATTATTGACTATATTCCTTATGCTGTATTTTACAATCCCATGACTATTTTGTAACTACCCATCTGTACTTCTTAATCCTTTCACCTGTTTTACCCAGTCTCCCAACTCCCCTCTCCTCTGGCAACCATCAGTCTGTTCTCTGTATCCATTTAGACTCTGCTTTTCTTTTCTTTTTTTTTTTTGGTATTTTTCTGAAGCTGGAAACAGGGAGAGACAGTCAGACAGACTCCCGCATGCGCCCGACCGGGATCCACCCGGCACGCCCACCAGGGGGTGACGCTCTGTCGCGACCAGAGCCACTCTAGTGCCTGGGGCAGAGGCCAAGGAGCCATCCCCAGCGCCCGGGCCATCTTTGCTCCAATGGAGCCTCGCTGCGGGAGGGGAAGAGAGAGACAGAGAGGAAGGAGAGGGGGAGGGGTGGAGAAGCAGATGGGCGCTTCTCCTGTGTGCCCTGGCCGGGAATCGAACCCGGGACTTCTGCACGCCAGGCCGACGCTCTACCACTGAGCCAACCGGCCAGTGCCAGACTTTGCTTTTCAAATGGAGTTTTTTTTGGTGGGGTGATGATGGCAAAGTTTTTTTCCCTCTTAAGTATTGGTTATGTTGCTAATCTATTTATAAATAAGAAAGCTCATCTTTGCTAACTTTTCCTGAAATAGCAAGTATAAATATGAATCAGAGGTTGAAGCTCTAATGAAAAGTTTAAAAGTGTAGACAAAGGCTAAGGAATGAGAAAAGCAGCATGTGATGTAATATCCTAAAAATCATTCTTACTACAATTTATTTCCTATCCTTAGTCTGCCAATTAGGTAGCAAATGACTTTTCACATAAGTATTAGGGCAAGGTATTTCCTCTCCCTCTATTAAACTTATTTTGAGAGTTACATACCAAGTCATGCCCACTGAAGCATCACCACATCCTAGGAATATTTTGTGTGTTTGTGCTCATGAGCACATTTAATTGCGTGTTCCTACTCCCTCAGATTAACATTTTGGCAACATTAGCTCATTTCATTTCCAAAAGACATGGGGTAACCATGGTCCAAAATTGAGCAAAAGATGATGAGGATCAGCTAGAAATTGCAATCAGGGAATAGGGTCAGGTGCAATCTGTAACACTAGGAGTAACACTGGGAAGTCTAACCTAGGCCAATGCAGTTGAATTTTAAAAACTCTTAAACAGAAAACAAAAACAAACAAAAAAACAACTCTTAAACAGGGGGCCTTTAAAACTTTGATGTCCAAAAAAATAAATAAATAAAAATTAAAAAATAAATAAAACTTTGATGTCTCCCATCCCCATACACGGCATTTAAAGGATTTTTGATATCTGTTTGTACATGGTAGGCACAATAGTAAAGTTCAAATATAATTTGAGTGTCAGGTTGGAACTTCATCCAACAAGTATTTATTGAACATCTACTATGGGGATAGAGAAGTAAACTAGACAGACATAATTCCTTCCCTTAGTCAAGAAACTACCTCTTCCCAACCAAGTGTTTTATGTCATTGTCCAAGATAAATAAATGAGCAGTCTTAGAACTAAACTGTGGAATTATTACATAATTATTAATATCCAAGGAAATCTCAACCTTCCCTAAAGCTGGTTATACATTTTATGATTTCTGTTCTACATATTTCCCTGCTTCTTTTAATTTTAAAGATTTTATTTATTGATTATACAGAGAGAAGGGGACAGATGAGAAGTATCAATTCATAGTTGCTTCAATTGAGTTGTTCATTGATTGCTTGTCATATGTGCCTTGAACAGACGAGCCCAGGATTTCGAACTGGTGACCTCAGCATTCCAGGTTGACGCTCTATCCACGGTGCCAACACAGGCCAGGCTCTCCTTCTCCTTTTAAACAGCAAGTCCAAATGTGATTATGCAAGATTCATGACATACTTTGTCAGTCTGATGCTATTTTATATTCTCTTCTTTATAACTGCAGTCAAAAAGCTTAGTTCAGTTTTAATATGACACTAGATATTATTGGATGGTCCCCATGACTTAAGACCTCACCTTAGTAACTGGTTCTTCTATTATTGACCAGATTCTTCAAAGAGCACAGGCTTCTCTAGCACAGGGAGAGAGTGTTTGATTGCATTTGGGGCTGCTATATGGGAGTAGTTTCCAGATGTCATGGAGGGTGCGTCTCAGAGTAGATATGTTTGAAGTTACATTTGGGAATCACAAAATGCCTATAGAATACACCAGGACTTGCAAGATCTGAGATCACTGAAAGAGAAGACCAAGGCAGTGCCTGGGCACTGGAACACATCTGTTATGTATCAACTTCCTAACATTGTTAAGGAGGATTAAATCTGTAGAAAGATGAAAAACGGACACTCAGTGGTAAGATCCTAAGCACACAAGGAAAGAGCAGAACTGGCCTCTGAAGAACACATCCCCAAAGAGTTGTTCTTAACCTGTTTTCATATCCTCACTAGTATGATACTGGTTTTGAGACCTTAACAGTAGAGATTCATAAGAACTTCTCTCTCTTCCTTAGGTCTTTCATTAACTCTCATTACTACCCTCAAGTTCCATTACAGAAGTTTAGAACAAAAATATTCAGAGGTGAATGGAGAAGCAAAAACTATTGTCCAATTTGAGGTCTCAATCTGGCCCGCATCTCTAAGTGCTTCAGATTACTGCTATGAAACTGGGATCTAGCACCAGTCCATACAGAGCACTGTTCCTAAGGCACAAAGTAAATGTTGCTGACAAAACTTTTAAGTGCTCTAATGAATAGATCTTGAGATATTACTAGTTCCTTAACCGAGTATGATGCAAGTATGATGTTAGAGGTGGAGTGCATGCTTAATCTGGTAATCACTTACAGAAAATGTGGTAATTTCTCTGGAAACAAGCTCGATTAATCATAATGCACCATACTGGGCAGTGCTTGAGAGAATAGGCATCATAGCACTACTAATTTGGCTCTGGCATAACCCATATTCCCTTTATGATTCCACCACAACCATACCACCACCACCTTTGTTCCCCCCAAGAATAATGAATTAATAATGGTTGGTGGCACTATCTAAAAGATAGCACTATAGTGTTCTTTGGGCTTTGGAGTCATTTCTTGATTAGTATGCTGGTATTATTACACAGCTGAGAACTCTCATTTCATCAATATTCTGCCTTGATCTGCTCCTGAATATTGGAAGTAGGCTGTAGTGACTGAGAAACAGTAAATAAAAAAGCAAGGAGCAGCTCTGGCCGGTTGGCTCAGTGGTAGAGCGTCGGCCTGGCATGCAGGAGTCCCGGGTTCGATTCCCGGCCAGGGCACACTGGAGAGGCACCCATCTGCTTCTCCACCCCTCCCCTTCTCCTTCCTCTCTGTCTCTCTCTTTCCCTCCTGCAGCCGAGGCTCCACTGGAACAAAGTTGGCCCGGGCGCAGAGGATGGCTCTGTGGCCTCTGCCTCAGGCGCTGGAGTGGCTCTGGTTGCAACAGAGCGATGCCCCAGATGGGCAGAGTATCGCCCCCTGGTGAGCATGCCAGGTGGATCCTGGTAGGGCGCATGCGGGAGTCTGTCTGACTGCCTCCCTGTTTAATTAGAAAATTTTTAGAAAAAAAAAAAAAAAAAGCAAGGAGCTTTTCCCCCTTCTGATTATATTCCTGCCAGTTACCTAGAACCACCTGTAATCTTACCAGATGCCTAACTGTAGTTATCCTTGTCTCCCAGAACTCATTCATGACTATAACAACGTCCCTTGAAAGGGCTCTTGCAGTCTCAGTGAAGTTAAAATTAGACAAAGGGTGTTTTCTGAAAGCTTTCATCTCATAGAGCCAACATTGCCCTCTCCATACACTCAGGTGTGTTTGCTACTCAGTTTTTACATTAACCACTTTTCATATTTATATGCAAAGTTGTTATAATAAAAATAATTAGGGAAAGAGGGTTCTGTGGAATACTAAGTCCATCAAGATGTTAATATCGATAGTACTTGTAGAATTTAGGTACTTGTAGAATCTCAAGATATTATTAACCTTCCAAGGACTGAAGACTAATAAATACTAAAGTAGTACACTTGGTACCACCAATGCCACTACCTTTTGAGGCACAATTTAGATGAGAAATTAAGGCTTACATTTTAAGGATGAATACCTAAGATACTTCAGATCTCACAAGGCTCTCTAGGACAGATGATCCACTTAAAGGGGATAATCAAGGAGAGTTTAATTAAGATACTAATTAAAAGGGGGTGAGCCAGGTTAAGGGAAGCCACATTAAGATGGTGAAGTACCTCAGCAGTGTCCAGGTCTTTCTGCAATGATAGAAATGTTCTACATTTACATTGTCCAGTGTCATAGCCATTAGCCATATGTGGCTATTGAACACTTAAAATGTGGTTAATGCAACTAAGTCATTGAATTCTTAATTTTATTTAATCTCTATTAATTTAAGTTTAAACAGTCACATAGCTAACGGCTACTATATTGAACAGTGCAGCTCAGGTCTAGCAACGAACATTACAACTCCTAGGCTTGAAGAGGCAAGAAGGAACAATTACTGGAATTTGGAGTGATGTAGAATCTTACAGGACAGGGTTACATGACAGGTGTGGCCTTTGACAAGAAAAAACAGACTCTGCCAACTGGTAGACTGGTAGGGTAAACACTAGAAATAACCTGATCCACTCTTCTTGCCCTACATCCCCCTCTGGTGCCTCTGACTGGTAGAACACACCAGAAACTAAAGAACAAGGAAACTCACTGATGCAGTCCATGAAGGTTGGACTCCTGAGGCACAGACCATAGTGACAGGTGGAGAGTAGATCTGAAGCAAAACATTATCAGACCATGTATACAATGAGTAGGAACATCAAAATTGTTTGGTTTATAAGCACTCATAAATCTAAATATGGAACCAGTGGCAAAAATGGAACAAAAGCATGTCTTTCAATAAAGTCTGACAAATGTTATTATTAAAGCTATCCCAGAGTTCTCTGCTGCACTAAATGGCACAATGCTTTTTTAATTTTTTTATTTTTCTGAAGTGAGAAATGGGGAGGCAGAGAACTCCCACATGTTCCCGAACGGGATCCACTGGCAAGCCCACCAGAGGGCAATGCTCTGCCCAACTGGGCTGTTGCTCTGTTGCAACCAGAGCCATTCTAGTGCCTGAGGCAGAGGCATGGAGCCATCCTCAGCAGCTGGGGCCAACTTTGCTCCAATGGAGCCTTGGTTGTGGGAGGGGAAGAGAGAGACAGAGCGAAAAGAGAGGGGGGTGGGGGAAGAAGCAGATGGTTGCTTCTCCTGTGTGCCCTGACTTGGAATTGAACCTGGGACTTCCACACGCCAGGCTGATGCTCTACTGCTGAGCCAACCGGCCAGGGCCTACAGTGCTTCAATCAAACTGCAACTGGGTTCATTTCAGGTTTCACACATGAAGAATGAGGTCAACTATATTCAACCTTAGATTCTTATCAAGGATCTTTGTGAAATTTTTTCCAACATACCATCTCAAATCATAAAGCCTAGGAGTGGAAATTTTTTGACTTGACTTAGGTTAAAGGTCATTGTAACTCAATAAATGGATAAACATAGATTAGAAAACAGGAGAAAGACCAATTAACTAGATCCAAAGGCCCCCAATTCCTACTCTCTAGGACTGTATGACCATTCTCTTAAGATATGCCTACTTATGTTGTATTTTTGTACCATCTCTCTGAATGATGCTATGTACTTTAAAAAACTTTTACTTTCTTCACTAGATAGTAGTGCTAATTAAAACAAAAAAATAAAAAGACGAGCATGGAAGGTATGGTAATTTCTATAAAGCCAAAGTCAAATTCCATTTGTGAAAACCTTTATTATTTTACTTTAGTGGGTCCTAAATATATTGAAAATCCAGTCCTTATGGCCCAGCACTCAAGGAAGAAAGATCTAATGTTACTATATCGGGGTTGAAGTAGGTGCCAAAGGAAAAGCAGTTCCCACCACCTCCAAGGAGCAGGAGCTGCTGCTCTTCAGGAAGGAGGATACTGGTATGGTTATGCAACATTAACGGCCATGGCACATATGTTGTGTCAATCTGATACTCAGAGCTCATTCCTGTAGTCAAATTGATAACAGTCACTCCAGGGACTGAGGAGGAATGAATCCAGACCCCTCCAACCAGTAGAAGCTTCCCATTAAGCACATGAGCTGTGTGGGAGTACCTTGGGGTAATGGGAGGCTGGATGTTTACTGATTCCCAGAGGAATCCACAAGTGACTGGTTTCAGAAAGAGTACAGAACTCAATGGCTCCTCAGAAGCACCCAGACCTCCAGCAATAAGGGCTCCCCCTTGCCAGCTGCAGGCACTGTGGGAATGCCGACCTTCAGGAATCTCCCCCTTCACTGGGATCCTGACCCAAGCCATTGTCTGCACATGAAGAAAATGCCAGTCACTTAATACAGGTTTCACTACAGTTCGACCCCCATACACAAACAAATATTTCTGATTTTCATAGGATACTTCTGTTGTTGAATGCCGCCAACATGACAAAGTGGAATCTTCTTCTGGGCCAGACTTTGTTACTTTTATGTTTAGGTCCTCAGTACTATTATCCTCTCTCCTATAAAAATGAAGTTGGAGAATTCCTAAGGCTGGAGTTACTGGGGACAGTCTCCCTCCCAGAACCAGAACCTGAGTATCGGAAAGTCTTGTCATGGTGTGATAAAGGCGTCCATCCCATTGAACTCCAGTCCCCCAACTGCATACTTGTTTGCCTTTCCATTCAAAGTCACAGTATCTTGAGAGCAAGTGAAACTTGCTCACTCGGCAATGTCGCCCATCCTGCTCCCCAAATCCACCTCCACTGAGAATAAGGCCTGGGCTCAAAAGGACAGAGGCATGGCCATATCTCTTCAAGTTTGGGCCCTGGATGTCACTAGAGACAACATTGGCTGGGAGGATTCCTGAAGTGGAAGCAGGCTCTACCCGAGGAAACAGCTCTGAGGATGGAAACACCAATGTTTTTGAGAAAGTGTCTCCCCTAGATGCAGCCAGAATGAAGTAGTGGGCACACTTCAAATGCCACTCCTCAAACTCGTCAAAGGGTTCAAGATTTTCCATGCGCTGGCGTTCTTCTGCCGGCAAAAAGCAGCGATAGAATTCATTCATGTCTATGGCACTGCAGGCAGTCCAGCCAGCCTGAAGGAAGCGGCGCTCCTGGGACTCCACGTCGGGAAAGCGGTCCAGGCCATGCAGAGGAGAATTTAGCTGCTGAAAATGTTGCTGCATGAACTGGCCAAAGGTGTCATGCGGCCTCATCTGCTCGTAAATCACGAAAAGGCCATTCGGGAAACGCCGGGCTGCCCAGGCGATGAGGGTCGCGGAATCATCTGGCTCCAGGTAGGTCAGCACAGCCTCAGCCAAGAGCAAAGTGGGTGCGGCCGCATCAAGGCCCGTGGCGGCCAGGGCTTGGTCGAGTCGCTCGAGGTGCCTCAAGTCCAAACCCAGGATGCGGTAGTCCAGGCTCTCAAAGCACAGAGCTGACGCGCAATCCCCGCTCTGGAAAGGACCAGTTATCGCGCACAACTCCGGCGTATCTCGAATCCTCTCTGCTTTGCGCCGCGCCACGTTCGGATAATCTACCTCCCACACAGCAGCCCAAGCCAGGTGGCCTGCACTTTTGAGGCGAAAATAGAGCGAGTCTGAGCCTGCTCCCAGTGACAGGATCTGAGCACGACGCGCACTCGGAACCCCGCACGTCCGTTCCAGGAAGGAGTGTATGCAGTGTCCTACAGCGCGTGCGCGGACGTAGTAGCCGCGGTGGATGAGCGGCGCGCGGCGCACGGTCCCCGGAACTAGAAGTGAGGCGAAGGTGTCGTGCACGTACCCGCGCGCTGCCAGGGAACTCTTGCTGAGCGCACTACTATCGTTGGTACTTTGCACTGCCCCCTCCTGACGCTTGCGGCTCCGAGGGCCCATGGCCAGAAGATACTCAAAAGCCTCGGTTCTTCACGGTGGTGAGCTGCTCCTCCGCCCTAGTTCCCACCTCGCAGACTTCTGTGCGGAAAAATCACCCTTCCTCCGAGACTTCTCTTCTGCGACAGTCTGCGTCACTTCCGGGAAGAGCGCGCCTCCGTAATCAGAATTGCGGAGCGTGCACCTTGAGCTAAAAATCTACTGTGGTTGACTTTTCTTTGATTTTCTGGGACTGCATTTTCGCGGGAAGACTGCCCACTACGGCTTATTGTGGACACGTAAACTGTCAGGGAAGCATGGGTTGTCACTTTTCTACAAGCTTTTCCGTTTGAAGGAAATTTTATCTCAGTTTTCATAGTTGTCTCAACTGTTGATGAAAATCTTTGAAAGGTGAGTGTGGGGACAGCCAGAATTTGGACTGAAAGCCACACCACTGATGTTGGTGGGCAAGTAGAAGAAGGGGTCGTTCCTAGGTTACTAACTACTAGTTCTAATTTACTTAATTCTTTGTTACAAAAGTGATCCCATGTTAAGTCTGAAAATAAGGCGTTCAGGGAAGGTGCAAAATGAACAAACATTTACAGATATTGTGATTCACCCAATTGCATTTTCCCTAAAGATATATACTATTGATTCGTTTGTATTCCCAGCCCTGTGCCAAGCCGACAATAATTATACTAGCTCCAGTTTTTCGGCTATAAAATGACATTCCCCTCTACTTTCTAAATTCTGTGATTTCAGGGTAGGGAGGGAATAATGGGAGAGAAGGGATTATTTTCTCATGATAGGGTTTAAATTGTTCAGGGTTAAAAGTAACCACCAAATTTCTGAATAGGGTGCGGTGTTTGGGTGTCATCTCCAGTAGAAAAATGCCTCAGAGATATTTAAGGAGACTTAGATTTTTTTATTTTATTTTTTTTAAGAGAGACAGGAGAGAAGGATGAGAAGCATCAGTTTTTCATTGCGGTACCTTAGTTCATTGATTGCTTTCTCATATGCTCATATGTGCCTTGGCCCAGGAGGGGGGTGCTCCAGCCGATCGAATGACCCCTTGCTCAACCCAGGACCTTTAGGCTCAAGCCAGAGACCATGGGTCATGTATATGATCCCACGCTTAAGCCAGCGGCCCCACGCTTAAGCCAGATTAGCCCATTCTCCAGCCCGGGACTCAGGAGTTTTGAACCTGGGTCCTGTGTGTCCCAGGCCACTACTCTGTCCACTGTGCCATCACCTGGTCAGGCAAAGAGACTTATAATTTATTAATTGGGATTTGGTGACTGACGAGCTGAGATGGAGAAGGAAATCAGTATGAGTATAGGTGTGATTACCTTGAAGCAACATAGCATAATGGTTAAAAGTATGAATTTTGAAGTCCAGCCAATTTGAATTTGAATACTGGAAGTCAAAAGTTTGAGTCAGGATAAAGGTTTGTTAATTGAAAAGTCTTATTTAGATTTAGTGTTTAAAAGCTATTAATAACCTCAGGGAGTGCAATTTCTGTGGAGCAGTAAGGGCAAAACCCATGTTATAATGGCAGATAATAAATGGTGGCAGCCAGTCTAAATGACCATTTCAAGGACCTTAGCTCAGAAGGAGAGGTAAGAAAGGGCAGTAGTTGGCCCTGACCTGTTGGCTCAGTGGTAGAGCGTCGGCCTGGCGTGCAGAAGTCCCGGGTTCGATTCCCAGCCAGGGCACACAGGAGAAGCGCCCATCTGCTTCTCCACCCCTCCCCCTCTCCTTCCTCTCTGTCTCTCTCTTCCCCTCCTGCAGCCAAGGCTCCATTGGAGCAAAGATGGCCCGGGCGCTGGGGATGGCTCCTTGGCCTCTGCCCCAGGCGCTAGAGTGGCTCTGGTCGCTGCAGAGCGACGCCCCAGAGGGGCAAAGCATCGCCCCCTGGTGGGCAGAGCGTCGCCCCCTGGTGGGCGTGCCGGGTGGATCCCGGTCAGGCGCATGCGGGAGTCTGACTGTCTCTCCCCGTTTCCAGCTTCAGAAAAGTACAAAAAAAATAAAAATAAAAAAAAATAAATAAATAAAAGAAAGGGCAGTAGTTAAAGAAGAACATGGAATAAAAGTTTGAGTTATTATTATTTTTTGGGTGGAAGCAAATACTATACTTGCATGTTGGTCCCCTGAGTGAAATTAGCCAGTGGAGGGAGGTTGGAGGAATAGAAAAGTGAGATTAACTAGTGGAGTAATGAATTAAAATAGATGGTAAGCAATGGGATTCTGTGCACAAATTAGTCTGAGAGACAAGAGAAGGAATCCTTTTTCTCTGACACATGAGGAAAGAAAGGGTTTAGATAAAGATAAATTTAAGTGTTGGGGAGGAGGGGAGAGAGAAATAGAGGGAATTCATGCCTGATGGCTTCTCTTGTCTTTGTAAAGCTGGTGTCTAAATTGTCACTTCAGATGAACGCTTAAGAAGTTTGGAAATGCCTTTGAAGGGAATGGGAGAAGGACTCCCCTTAGTTTGCTGGGCCTTGGGATCCTCATCTAAAAGGAGAGGACTAAGTCTGCTTTGTGAGTTGTGGCAAGGTTGATTGAAGACCAAAGAGGGGAAAAATGTTCTAGGACTTTGAAAAAATATAGCTCTGTAGAAATGATATTTTAATGACAAGTTAGTAAAATGTACATGATGTGTTCAGAATATTTTCTGGTAAAGAGCAGAAATCAAGAAAAGTGATTCTGCCTGACCTGTGGTGGTGCAGTGGATAAAGTATCGACCTGGAATTCTGAGGTTGCTGGTTTGAAATCCTGGGCTTCCCTGGTCAAAGCACATATGGGAGTTGATGCTTTCTGCTTCTCCCCCCCCCTTCTCTCTCTCTCTCTCTCTCTCTCTCTCTCTGTCTCAAAATGAATAAATAAAATCTAAAAAGCCCTGGCCGGTTGGCTCAGTGGTAGAGCGTCGGCCTGGCGTGCAGAAGTCCCGGGTTCGATTCCCGGCCAGGGCACACAGGAGAAGCACCCATCTGCTTCTCCACCCCTCCCCCTCTCCTTCCTCTCTGTCTCTCTCTTCCCCTCCCGCAGCGAGGCTCCATTGGAGCAAAGATGGCCCGGGCGCTGGGGATGGCTCCTTGGCCTCTGCCCCAGGTGCTAGAGTGGCTCTGGTCGCAACAGAGTGCCCCCCCCCCCGGAGGGGCAGAGCATTGCCCCTTGGTGGGCGTGCCGGGTGGATCCCGGTCGGGCGCATGCGGTAGTCTGTCTGGCTGTCTCTCCCTGTTTCCAGCTTCAGAAAAATACCAAAAAAATAAAAATAAATATAAAAATAAAAATCTAAAAAAATTTTTTTAAAGTGATTCAAGAAGAAAGAGAATAGGGCACAATTTGTGACTTGGGTTATCTTATGATTATTTCTGTTGTTTTTTAATGTTTATTTTTATGTAAAATGGGAGGAAGGATACCTAATGGGTTGTGAAGATTAAGTAAAATAACCATCTAAGACACTTAGATGAGGTGCTTAGTAAATAGTAACAACTCCTTTTTATCATTCTCCTTTTTATTCCTCATGAAAAAGTACTCTAGGTGACTTGGTTCTGGTCCTTCTCTAACTTGATAAACTATTAGTACAAATGTAGAAAGATCTTACCTCAGTGTGTTGCCTTTCAGTGCCTTACTCACCCTATGCAGAATCCAGCCCAGGAAATTTCAATTTGTCAGGGAATGGTATTGTTGGTAGCATTATCTTAGGCAAAGATCAGTGAAACAACAGTTTTTTCAAATTTGCATGTTTCTGTGGCTTTAAATTTCCATAGGTTAACGTTGTAGCTAGGGGTCAGTAAATTTACTCACAACTAGTTAAAAGTTAATCTGGGGGATAGTTTGTGGCCCAAAATAAAGTCAGGAGCCTGGAGGAGGATGTTACCAGCCTTCTTAAAATGTCTTAAATGCTTTCTTAGGCTCTCATTTTGTTGTCTAATCAGAAACATTCTTTCCTCTCACAATTTATAATAATAAAGCTGTTTTGCAAGATTAAAAATTTACCAATTATTTTACAAACAATTATCTTGTTAAATATTTAAAATTTTAATTTATTAAAGTTATTAAGTAAATTGTCTAAATATATTACTTACTAAAAATGTTAATTTTAAATTATTTCAGAAAATAATGAAGTATTACATGCTTTTTGCAAAACCTTAAACTAGCAGAAAACTATATAAGATAAATAAAATAAAATTCTCTCCCCTGACCTTTGCCACTTCCAGCCCACATTCTAGTGGTAACAGTTTTCTTTATGCCCTTTCATATATGTTTTAGAAGTAAAGATATAAATAAATAAGAGTGTGTGTACGTGTATACATACATGCTTTATTTATAAGTGTTATCATTCTAAACCATCTATTTGGCATCTTACTTTTTGGAAGTAATATTATATTATAGAAGTCTTTCTATATAGTCATAGATAATCAGTTGGGTGGTATATATAATTAAGTTAGTCATTACCCTACTGATGGACGTTTAGGTTGTTTCCAATTTTTTGCTATTATAAATAATGTTAGAGGAAATGTATTTGTACATATCCTATAAGGCATAAGATAAATAATTTTTTTTTTTTTTTTTTTAGAGAGAGAGGACAGACACGGATAGACAGGCAGGAAGGGAGAGAGATGAGAAGCATCAACTTGTTGTGGCACCTTAGTTGTCCATTGATTGCTTTCTCATACATGTCTTGATGGGGCGGGGGGGGGGGGTGTCTCCAGCTGAGCTAGTGATCCCTTGCTCAAGCCAGCGACCTTGGGCTCAAGCCAGTGACCTTTGGGCTCAAGCCAGTGACCTCGGGGTCATGTCTATGATCTCATGCTCAAGCCAGCAAACCCCATGCTCAAGCTGGTGAGCCTGTGCTCAAGCTGGCAACTTTGGTGTTTAGAACCTGGGTCTTCAGCATCCCAGGTTGATGCTTTGCCCACTGTGCCACCGCCTGATCAGGCTGGAACTTGTATCTTAATGTATAAGCCACCTTCAGAGCTGAAGGAAGAATTAGGATTTATCACCTGTAGTGTGCAAAGCACTTTGCTAGGTACTAGCCATATTCCTTGTCTTAAGGAAGCTTAAAGTCTCATGAGTGAGAAAGACAAATCAGTGCTTAAGATAAAATGTTATGCCTGACCTGTGGTGGTGCAGTGGATAAAGCGTCGACCTGGAAACGCTGAGGTCGCCGGTTCAAAACCCTGGGTTTGCCTGGTCAAGGCACGTATGGGAGTTGATGCTTCCTGCTCCTCCCTCCTTCTCTCTTTCTCCGTCTCTCTCTCCTTTCTAAAATGAGTAAATAAAAAGTATTAAAGATAAAATGTTATAAAGCACTGAGTGAAAGGTAGTCACTAGATTTTATGGGAGACTAGGAGAGAGGAATTTAAATTACTGTATCAAGCTGCACAGCTGTTCTGCATTTTTATCCTTTTTTTTTTACAAATGAGGAAACTGAAGCTATGAGGTTAAGTGACTGAGGACACATGGCTACTAAACTGCAAAACTAGTAAAAGGGCTAACTTAGGTCCACTTAAGCCAGTACCTCTGCTCTTCCTTTATGTATTTTAAACAATTCACAAAGTAAACTTTTTTTAACCCAAAATAGGCCTTATAAATTTCTAGTTTTAGAAATTTTATAAGTAGTAGTTTTATAGAAAATGCTAATAGGCAAGGAACATAGCCAACTAAATTTCAGATTGTAATCCACCTCTTATTTATAGTTCAGATTGTTAGCTCATTTAAATTAGCTTTTGATGGACTTTTGTCTTTTAAGGAATAAACTAGCAAAATCCTGTTTTACTGTTTTTATGTCAACATCTGAAAATGTTCACATTTGTTTAAATAGGTGAAGCTGAGTCCAGAACGACATTTATACCCAATCTTTAAAAAAATGTGTGGAAATAAAGAAATATGAAGGAAGTTCAAGACTACAAAATTTACTGACCGAACTATAATGTACTGTTCATACCAATAATAAGAGTGGAGAAAAACCTCTTTATTCTGCTAAATCATGATGGAGGCAGAAGATCAGCAGCAGTGGAAGAGAACCTTTTACTCAGAATTACCTAAAGTGGTGAGAATTCAGCCACAGAATTCTAGAGTGGTTGCTAATTATAATGACTTCTGTATTGTTTCTTTTCACAAAACGAAAGTAAATTTTATAGGTATAATTTGTGAACTTTGAAAGTTATATAGCTAATCTAGTAGGCAGTTCGCCTAGTACGGATTGTAAATATCAAGTACCTGGTATGATGATATGAATCTAGTGCATGCTTGATATGTTTTTACTGATTATATTCTTTTGTTTTTACTGATTGTATTCTTTTGTTTTAGGAACTACATGCCCACTTGAATGGATCCATTAGTTGTAATACCATGAAGAAATTAATAGCTAAGAAACCAGGACTTAAAATCCATGATCAGATGACTATGATTGATAAGGGAAAGAAAAGAACTTTAGAAGAGTGAGTTTGGGGAGATTGTAGACACTTCTTTTTTCTCTGTCACTATTTTGAGATTGTAAATAGTATGTAAGAACTCAGATTTTAGTAGTTAAGGAATAGGGTAGCCATCTACTGTGGAGAGTATAACTTGACATATAGCATTTTTTCCAGTTGTCAGACTGTTGACAATATTTTTAATGATTTATGTTGATTGTGAAGTTATACTAGATATATTGGAATATTCTTTAGACTTGAAAGTATAGGCTTATTGACTTTTTTTCCTATTTGCTCCTACCAGTGGAGTGGGGTAGAGTAGGGGTGGAGATTGTGGTGGAGAAGGGAAACTAGTGTTTTCCACTTTAAAATATCAGTAATGTTTTATTTCCAGTTATTTGTCTTTACAGATCAATGTAATTTTTGAAAAACCTATTCTATAGTTCTTTATAAATATATCATTTCTATTAGTCTAAAATCTATTCATTTAATTGCTTACTGGGTTTATCTTGAGCTTTTGATGACTAGAGTATGTTAAAACTTTTCATTCATGTTATAGATGTTTCCAGATGTTTCATATTATTCATCAGCTTACTACTAGCCCTGAAGATATTTTAATGGTAAGAAAAGAATTGTTTTTAGACAAGTTTTAAAAATATTAAGTAATTTATGCCCTTGTTGCATCAAGTCTGATGAAAAATATTTTCTGCTTTTTAATGTCAACTCTTTTCAAAACCAATGTAAGACATTTGCCTAAGAACTAATATCAAAAGACTATGTTTATTGTAAAAGATAAGAGGAAAGAACTATAGTATGTTCTGTTAGATGGAGGACAATATGGAGGAGAAAATCTGGTCATGTTTTCCATAATATTTGACCACAGAAATGTCATTGATAAGATTTTATCCCTATTGCTTGGAAAATTTTTCCACTGCCTAGGTGGACATTGTAGAAAGTGAAGAAGTTCAAGAAGTGCCTGAAAATTTAATTATTAATCCCTAGGGAAATTTTACCTTTCCTGTGGGAATGAAGGACTAAAGGACACCACTGTGGTCTCTTATCTGAAGCTCCATGATATGGAAGACCGGCTTCTGTATCATTGACCTGACAAGGATGGCGTTTTAAAATGTACTCTTTGTCGGAAGCTAAGCAGGGTCGGGCCTGGTTAGTACTTGGATGGGAGACCGTCTGGGAATACCGGGTGCTGTAGGCTTAAAGTCTACGGCCATACCACCCTGAACGTGCCCAATCTCGTCTAAAATGTACTCTTTGTAAATGAAGAGAAACAAAATTCTGTCAGTGTTCTTAATCATTAGAAAAAAGTGCAAGTAAGAAATATAACCTGTGTTTCTGGAGAACTAACTTTTTACTGGTAAAGAAAGAATTTTCCTCCTTGGCCGAGATTGATCTTCATGATAAACAGTAAATTAATCACCTTTTGGAGGTGAGTTGAGTCTCAAAATTTAGTTCAGCAAAAGTTGACTGAGCGCCCATAATGTTCCAGTGCTGGAGACTGGTAGATACAAAGATGGGTTGACATGGTTCCTGCCCGGGAGGAATTTATAGGTAGGGCTGAATCTGGCAGACACAGATGTGGACGTGGGGTAGGGATGATTCCACAGGCCTCGCTGTGCCTAGATAAATCTTTCATTGCTTTCATTTTATACTTGCTAGCAACCTTCTATTATTCATTTGGTTTCACAGGTATATCACCACAAGGTGAGGGGTGTCCTGGATAGTAGATATGATCACTTTAGTCAATGAGAAGAACTGCCACTTCACACCCTCATTAACAGATAGGCTTCTGCATTAATCTCCTGTGAGGCAGTGTAGAGTGAGTTGGGGTCTTTGGGCCTGAAGCAATGAAAAGACACAAACGAGGCCCACAATCTGATGATGGCAAAAGCAGCAATGTGGAGTTCCTAAAGAAGTAGGGCCATTGGGTCTAGTATGTGGAGGTTGCAAGCTGGTGATTGTGCTGGAGGAAGCAGTGGTGACTCTCTTGGTATAAGAGTATCAGGTGATTTTTGAATTCTATTGTGTTCTAAGATGTATAGTCTGAGGCTGATTCTCCAGCCATCTGGTGAATCTGAACCACCCATTGCACTAATAAATTTCTTTAAGGCTTTAATTTTTTTTTTTTAAGTGAGAGGAGGGGAGATAGACACTCTCGCATGTGCCCTGACTGGGATCCACCCAGCAACCCCCTTCTGGGGCCAGTGCCGGAGTCAGCTGAGCTATCCTTAGCTCCTAAGGCTGATGCTCAGACCAGCTGAGCTATCCTCAGCATCCAGGGCCAATGCTTGAACCAGAAGAGGGAGAGGAGGGGAAGAGGGAGGAGAAAAGAAGCAGATGGTTGCTTCTCATGTGTGCCCTGATCGGGGATTGAACCCAGGATGTCCACATGCTGAGCCAACACTCTGTCCACAGAGCCAGTCAGCCAGGGCTGGCTTTAATTTTTAGGGGACAAAAAAAAGGTGAGTACCAAACCTTGGAGTGCAGCCCATTATCCACTGAGGTAGTGCCACCCATTAGACACTTTGCACAATGAGTCAAACCCTATTCCTTTGCCAGGACACTGCACTTACCTGCCCATATACACATAGTCAAAGCAGGGTAAGATTGAATACCCACTGTAAGGACTAACTAGGGCATGTTGTCATAGTATTCCCCCACCTGGTCCTTTTACTTTTAGATTTGGTATTTTGGGGGATTGATGGCAGAGTAGGAAAACATACCTTCAGCCTTTAAATTTCATTTACCCTGGTCATTTAGTAATTTTGTAATTTTGGATTGTTGAGATTTGTGTTAAATTGGATACAGTTTGACTCATATTTATCTCCCCCCCCCCTTTTTTTTTTTTGCCCAAAAGGATTTTTCTTAAGTACCTCTGGTAAAAATTTAACTGTGCTTAAAGAATTTCTTGAAAAAATACAACTATTTATAAATAACTTAAATAAGAACCTAAAGCCATGCCTTTAAATGGCACATTAGTAAAGCCTAATCACATTAGCTGTTTGTTTCCAGGAGTACTTTTCTAGGACTACACACTCATAGATGCTTTTAACTGGTTTTAGCTCTGCTTTCTCTGTTTTATCACTAGGAAATAGAAAAGTGGTTAAAAGGAGAGAAAACAAAAAGTGTGAATGATCTACAGATTTGGATTTAATGTGGAAGTGAGGGGGGTGATGGGAGATACTGGAAATTTTGCAGTTCTGTCAGTCTCCACTAGGGATGTGACAAAGTGGTTAATCTTAACCACATGGAAGATTTCTAACATGCCTTGCAAATCAAATTTTTTTTTTCTTTTTTGTATTTTTCTGAAGCTGGAAACGGGGAGAGACAGTCAGACAGACTCCCGCATGCGCCCGACCGGGATCCACCCAGCACGCCCACCAGGGGCGATGCTCTGCCCACCAGGGGGCGATGCTCTGCCCCTCCGGGTCATCGCTCTGCCATGACCAGAGCCACTCTAGCGCCTGGGGCAGAGGCCAAGGAGCCATCCCCAGCGCCCGGGCCATCTTTGCTCCAATGGAGCCTTGGCTGCGGGAGGGGAAGAGAGAGACAGAGAGGAAGGAGGGGGTGGGAGTGGAGAAGCAAATGGGCGCTTCTCCTATGTGCCCTGGCCGGGAATTGAACCCGGGTCCCCCGCACGCCAGGCCAACGCTCTACCGCTGAGCCAACCAGCCAGGGCCGCAAATCAAATTTAATGAGTGAAATAAAGCTGTAGCATTAGGCACTTTCATTGGGACCCTTACACCAACATGATCAGTATTATGTACATTGCTTTTATTTTCAGGTCACAAAAGATGTCATTAAAGAATTTGCAGATGATGGTGTCAAGTACCTAGAACTAAGGAGCACACCCAGAAGAGAAAGTGCTACAGGTAGAATTTAATTCCTTCTCAGCCAGTGTACTTTTTCTGTGCTGTGATCATTCATGTGTTTACAAGTTGAGAATATGAAGCACTTAGTTTTCTCTATTGTAAAAGTAGAATCAACATTCCAAATCTTATGATGTACATTTATGATGTACACTATTAACGAATGAGTTATCCTTTAAAAAATTGTCAGGTATTATCTGTTTAAGGCAGGCGTCCCCAAACTATGGCCCACAGGCCGCATGCGGCCCCCTGAGGCCATTTATCCGGCCCCCCTGCTGCACTTCTGGAAGGGGCACCTCTTTCATTGGTGGTCAGTGAGAGGAGCACTGTATGTGGTGGCCTTCCAATGGTCTGTGGGACAGTGAACTGGCCCCCTGTGTAAAAAGTTTGGGGAACCCTGGTTTAAGGGAAATAGAAAGACCTGCAAAAATTTTGTTTGTTATTCTTGGTTGTTTTTCTAACTCTGAAAAAAGGATGTTTGTTCCTTAAAAATAAGCTAATTCTTGTTCTCTGCATAAGAGCATTTGTGAGGCAATGCCACTAAGTAGATGCAGAGTCATGTTTTGTGACAATCATTGAAATGAGGTTATTCAGTCACTTCTCAGGGACTAATATAAATAGTGTCTTAGGCCAGGAGCAAGCTGTGATGCTGTGATGTAGTGAAACCTCTCTGGATGGAGAGGAGCAGGTCTAGATGTGGTCTGGAGAAATTTCCTGGGACCTTCTTTCCACAAGAGTGGAAATATTATATAGTATCTTTTGTGTCCCTCTTAGCATTTTGTCTGTGACTGACAGGTCATCTTGCACCCTGACATGTGTAGCCTGGTCACTATTCAGGGGGTAAAATTTTTGCAACTACATTTAGTAAAGTAAGTGTTGACAACTGGGACAAGCAGAAGATTCTTATCTTGCATTTTTAAACATTTTCAAGTTATGGTAGTGAGGGTAGTGAAAGGGAAGGATAGAAGAAACCTACCAATTATTGGAGCTAATTAGAGTTTGCTCTTGAGAGATTCAAAAGGGAGGTATTAACCTCAGTATGTAACAGTAGGGGATTGTTAAATAAAGCAAAATGGAATATTAGGCAACTATTAAAAATATTGCAAATACACTTTAATGATATGAGGATATATATGCTCAGAAGATAGTATTAAATGACTGAACAGAATACATATATACCAAGTAGCATCCCATCTATTCAAAGTGTGTGTGTGTGTGTGTGTGTGTGTGTGTGCACCTAGAAAAACAAGAACAGTGGTTATCTTTGGGTGTTGGGATTATATGTTATTTTTATTTTTCTTTATAATTTCCTGTACTTTACTGGAGATTTCCCACCAGAAGTAAGCATTTTAGAATTGGGGTACAAGAGTGTTTTAGAGGGGGTTGTTCTGTAGAGTACTCTCTTATAGCCCCGCCAAAGAGGAGGACTTAAGCACCCAAACTTTAAGAACATCTCCAGTGCCCTGGATAGAAACACTGAGCCTGAGTAGATTTGAGGAAGGAACTCAAGAGAAGATTTTAATCTAAGCCAGCAGGAAAACATTCTGCTAACAGAAAAATATATATATTTTTTAAAGATATGCTTTGGAAAAAGACTTCTTGTTCTTGTTTTGTTAGAATATTAAAATTTTTTCATAGCAGTTTGTGAGAGTAATTTTATGTCTGTTGAATCTAAGGAATTAAGTTTTTAATGGACTTGTATTTTGTATGTCTTTTTTCCATGTTATTTTTGTAGTACTTCATTTTTCCTCCAAATTTATTAAAGTTCAATTATTATTTACTAAAATATATCTATAAGGGCTGTGTTTTATTTCATCTTTAACTATGCATTTGTCACAACATAAAGTAAAAATACAGTTGTTGCCTGACCTGTGGTGGCGCAGTGGATAAAGCATCGACCTGGAAATGCTGAGGTCGACGGTTTCGAAACCCTGGGCTTGCCTGGTCAAGGCACATATGGGAGTTGATGCTTCCTGCTCCTCCCCCCTGTCTCTCTCCTCTCTCTCTCTCTCTCTCCCCCCCCCTCTCTAAAAAAATGAATAAATAAAAAAAAAATTTAAAGAAAAGTCTGTTTAAAAAAAAAACACAGTTGTTCACATAGGGATGCTAATGTTGAAGGATGAGCTAGTTGATGATCTCTTGACATGTTTTCTTTGTGTCTTTTCCAGGAATGACTAAAAGAACTTATGTGGAATCTATACTTGAGGGTATAAAACAGTCTAAACAGGAAAACTTAGACATTGATGTTAGGTAAGAAGCATTGTACCTTAGTCATCACCATTTAAAAATCTTACTGTGAACCTGACCAGGCGATGGCACACTGGATAGAGCATTGGACTGGGACACGGAGGACCCAGGTTCGAAACCCCGAGACCACTGGCTTGAGCATGGACTCATCCAGCTTGAGCACAGGCTTACCAGCTTGAGTACAGTGTCTCTGGCTTGAGTGTGGGATCATAGACATGACCCCATAGTTGCTGGCTTGAAGCCCAAGGTCACTGGTTTGAACCCAAGGTTACTGGCTTGAGCAAGGGGTCACTCGCTCTGCTATAGTCCCCCGACCAAGGCATATACTAGAACACAATCAATGAACAACTAAGGTGCCACAACGAAGAATTGATGCTTCTTATTCTCTCCCTTCCTGTCTGTCCCTCTCTCTGACTCTGTCAAAAAAGAAAAAAACCTAGACTGTGAAAATTTTACTACTTTGACCATAGATATAGTGGGTATAGTGGATTTTTATAAATCAACTAATAACTGATTTTTATCTTATAATAGAAGAAAGACCCAAGAACCCTATTCTTTAATGTTGAGAATGCAATTCTGAATTTATTCATGTGGCAATAAAATTCTGAGTAGAGTTGCTGTAGTGAGGTATGGCTTTCCCATTGCTCTTCACCTAAAATCTGGACTTCTTACTGTGGCCTCCAAGGTTCCACATGATCTGGTTGCATTTCCTATTTCAACAGCCTTATCTGGACCACTTGTCACTTATTACGCACTGGTGTCACTGTATCCCAAATAGACCAAGACTGTCTCACCTCACTCAGCACCTTGGTATACTTTCTGTAACTTTTGCATATCCCTGGATGGCTGGCATCTTCTCATTATTCAGGTCTCAATTCAGCTGTCACTTCCTTGAGAGGGGCTTTTCTTAACTTTATCTAAAGTGTCTCCTCAAATCTTCTAGTCACCTCATTTCTTTTCATTATGGCAGTATTTTTAACCAGATTAGAAATTATCTTGTTTTATTTGTGTATATATGCTCACCCACTAGAGTGTAAATTCAGTGAGGCCATGAACCTTGTCTTTGAACTCACCACTACACATCCTGTACTTAGAAAAGAACTGGCACATAGTCAGGGCTCAGTAGGTCCTCGAAAGAAGAAAGCTATAAAACATTTCTGGCTATAAAAATCTCAACATTAAACTTAATTAGATAAATACCCCAATTAAAAAAAAACACCTAGAGACAAGAAGAGAATTCAGAAAAGAAGATGTGTAAATGGCCATTAAATGTATAGAAAACTATTTAACTTCACTAATCAGATCATTAAAATTTTTTTATTGATTTTTAAAAAGGAGAGGGTAAGAAAGAGAGAGAAACATTGATTTGTTGTTCCACTTATTTATGCATTCATTGGTTGATTCTTGTATGTGCCATGGCCAGGGATCAAACCCACAACCCTGGCATATTGGGACGATGCTCTAACCAACTGAGCTACCTGGCCAGGGTAATCAGATAATTTTAAAAAGAAATATTACAGTACCATTTCAAACCCTATATCCCCCCAGAAAAGGTAATAACTAGTGTTTGTGAACTTACACTTTGGTGAGCATATATAATTAAAAATACCTCTCTAAATAGAAGTATGTATGAAGATCTATAAAAATAATTTTCCCCTCTGACCTAGTAATTCTCTTCTAGAAATATGTCCTAGGGAAATAGATGATTTATGCATAAGATTCTTCATTGTAGTGTTATTTGTAACAAAAAGTAGAAAACATCCTACAATGTCCAGCAGTCAGACAATAATTACATTGTTATGTTCATATGATCTATATTGTTTTCAAACATTACTTAATGACAGGGGAAATTGTTAAGTAAAAAAAAAAGACAGCCTGATCAGGCAGTGGTGCAGTGGATGGAGCATTGGACTGGGACATGGAGGACCCAGATTCGAAACTCCCAAGGTCAGCAGCTTGAGTGCAGGCTCATCTGGTTAGAGCAAGGCTCACCAGCTTGAGCCCATGGTCGCTGGCTTGAGCAAGGGGTCACTCGGTCTGCAGTAGCCCCCCCCCGGTCAAAGCACATATGAGAGAGCAATCAGTGAACAACTAAGGGGCTGCAACAAAGAATTGATGCTTCTCATCTCTCTCTCCCTTCCTGTCTGTCTGTCCCTACCTGTCCCTTTCTGTCTCTCTCTGTCTCTTGTCACAAAAAAAGCCACTGCATTTTATACATAAATCAAAATTTTGTAAATAAGTGGATAAACTAATAAGTGCTGGAGGAAAATGACACAGTGTTAACAGGGAGTCTCTGAATGTTAGATACCTTGTAGAATTCTAGCTAATATATATATCAACTATTAGATACATGTTAGAATATTACTGATTTTGTAACCCTTATGAAATGATAGCTCTAAGCTTCCTGATGAAGGAACACGCTACCATCAATTAAATACTCTTGCCAAAAAATTGATCTGATTAAGCCTCTAGATTAGGTCCAATGTTCAATTTTTAGGAAATACAAGAGACAAGAGAACATGTTCGTAACACAGGGTTTTAATCAGCAAAAACCAGACTGTGGGCAATGTTATAGGACAAAAGATCTGGGGTTTTTAGGTCTTATTTATCCATTTTTAGAGAGAGAGAGAAAAGGGGGGAGGAGCAGGAAGCATCTACTCCCATATGTGCCTTGACCAGGCAAGCCCCGGGGTTTTGAACTGGCAAAGTCAGCATTCCCGGGTCAGCACTTGATCTATTGTGCCACTGCAGGTCAGGCTGATCTGGTTTCTTCAAAAAATAAATTTAAGGCCTGATCAGGCGGTGGCACAGTGGATAGGCGTTGGACTGGGATGCGGAAGACCCAGGTTCGAGACCCTGAGGTCACCAGCTTGAGAGCGGGCTCATCTGGTTTGAGAAAAGCTCACCAGCTTGGATCCAAGGTCACTGGCTAGAGCAAGGGGTTACTCTGTTTGCTGAAGGCCTACAGTCAAGGCACATATGGGAAAGCAATCAGTGAACAACTAAGGTGTCACAACGAAAAACTGATGATTGATGCTTCTCATCTCTCTATGTTCCCGTCTGTCCCTCTCTCTGTTTCTGTAAAAAAACAACAACCATAAATAAATAAATACATTTAAGAAAAAACGGTGGCAGGGCTGCGGCTAGGGGGTGAAGGGAAAGGCAGTAGATTAAAAAACAGCATTTGACATGCATTGTGTGAACACAATGCATGAATACAATGTGTGAACACAATGCATGAACACAATGTGTGAACCTTTAGTTGGATTCTCAATTAAACAAACTAAAAAACAAGTACTTGAACAAAAAACACGAAACAATTAGAAATTTGAACACTAACTAGATATTTGGTACTATTTAGGAACTTAAGTCTCATTCCCTCTAGTGAGTAAGATGTCGTGTCATCTAGGCTGTACATTTCCTATAAGTAAGATGTGCCTGCCATAACTCTCTGGCCATTCTCAAGAGTTGTCTTTTTTATCATATTAGTTTTCAACTGTGTTTTTTTCATATTAAAGATATTTGATATCAGTCGACAGGAGAGATGGCCCTTCAGGGGCTAAGGAGACTGTTAAACTTGCTGAAGAATTCTTCCTTTCTACTGAAAATACAGTTCTTGGCCTTGACCTCAGTGGAGACCCTACAGTAAGCTATTTTTCCTAAATACATTTTATTTCTAAAAGGTCAAATTAGTTTGTGGGATAAGTATTGTCTTGAAGCATCCTGGATTCTCCAGAGGTCCAACAGACTGTGTGGATGAAGCCCTATTCTGCCCCAGATGACCAGAATGTCTACAGCAACTGTTCTCAACCATAAAAAAGAGAAGAAGATTTGCATGACTATGATTATTTTCTCCATTCTTCTAAAGATTGTACACAGCTAGTACCATTCTATATACATAGGAAAGAAGTTAATTCATTTTATACAATGGAGGTCTAATGCCTAATTATGACTAGAGCTTAATTATCTCATAGAACCCCCAGTTGAGAAAGGCTGGCCTACAGTTTCTTGAATGTCAGATTCAAGCACGGTGTTTTATCCATGGCACTATTGTTATTTTGGGACAAATAATTCTTTGTTGTGGGGACTATCCTGTGCATTGTAGGGTGTTTAGTAGCATTTCTGCCCTCTATCCACTAGATGCCAATAGCACCCTCCCAGTTGTGACATCAAAAAATGTTTTTAGCCCTGGCCGGTTGGCTCAGTGGTAGAGCGTCGGCCTAGCGTGCGGAGGACCCGGGTTCGATTCCCGGCCAGGGCACACAGGAGAAGCGCCCATTTGCTTCTCCACCCCTCCGCCGCGCTTTCCTCTCTGTCTCTCTCGTCCCCTCCCGCAGCCAAGGCTCCATTGGAGCAAAGATGGCCCGGGCGCTGGGGATGGCTCCTTGGCCTCTGCCTCAGGCGCTAGAGTGGCTCTGGTCGCAACATGGCGACGCCCAGGATGGGCAGAGCATCGCCCCCTGGTGGGCAGAGCATCGCCCCTGGTGGGCGTGCCGGGTGGATCCCGGTCGGGCGCATGCGGGAGTCTGTCTGACTGTCTCTCCCTGTTTCCAGCTTCAGAAAAATGAAAAAAAAAAAAAAAAAAAAAAAAAAATGTTTTTAGACATTGCCAAATGTCCCTGGGGCTGGAGGGGGGTGGGGGACAGGGATTGCCCTTGGTTGAAAGCCACCGAATCAGTCCCATAAAACTGGTTCTTATACCTTTGTCTAAATTTGGTCTGGTCTCCTGTTGTTTCATCCATCCATTTGATAGAATTTTTCTTTAGTATCATGTGGGTTCCTGAATCAGATAAGTTCTTTTTTTTTTTTTAACACTAGATACCCTTCCAGAAATAAAATTTGGTGACTGCTATATTTAGCTTAGCTAATTGACCTCAGGTTCACTGGTACGTAAGATTCTTGAGGGTAAGGACTATCTTTGCCAGCTTTCCATTCCCCAGAATCAAGCGCATTGTAGGTGTTGTATAAACAAAAGGTACAAATGAATCAATCTGCTGGTTTTTTTCTGTAATTATTCTAAATCCTTTGTGTATTGGGACAGAGTACCCAGTTCCTCAGTTTGCCCAGAGTTCTCATACATATTCATTTTAACTTTTATCTTAAAGGCAGGACAAGCAAAAGATTTCTTGGAACCTCTTTTGGAAGCAAAAAAAGCAGGTCTGAAGTTGGCATTGCATCTTTCAGAGGTAAGTAAGATTGTAAAATAAGGCTGGAGACAGTAGATTACAATGGAAAATAATCATCTTCTTTAAATGGGTAAAAATATAAGTGGCTTGGAAAAAACATTTTTAGAAAGGGAAAGTAGAAATACTTTTTAATGTAAATTATAATGATAAAGGCATGACTTGCTTTAGTCCCTCATGTTACTGGTTTTGTGGTTCCTGGGAGGATGGCTATTAATTTCCAGTACAGCTGTGTCTTTTAGAGACAGCTTCATGACATCTTGCTAAAGAAGATGCATGAGCATTGGACTGGAACGTAGAGGCTTGAGTACAGGCTCACCAGCTTGAGCGAGGGGTTGCTGGCTTGAGCATGGGATCATAGATTTGACCCATGGTCGCTGGCTTGAGCAAGGGGTCACTCGGTCTGCTGTAGCCCCCCAGTTAAGGCACATATGAGAAAGCAATCAATGAACAACTAAGGAGCTGCAATGAAGAATTGATGCTTCTCATATCTCTCCCTTCCTGTCTGTCTGTGCCTGTCTGTCCCTCTCTCTGACTCTGTCTCTGTCAAAAAAAAAAAAAAAAAAAAAAGATGCATGAATTTGCATCATCGACTTTGTTTTTGTTATTGGCAAGCTGACATCTCCAGAAGCACCAGTTCATCTCACTTGTTTTTGTAGGGGATGGGATCTGAATGTATCACTTGCACTGGCAAGAGAGGAAGTAGCTTATCATCATTTTATAAGGCTCAGCAGGGAGATCAGCTAGCTGCCTGTCATCAGTCCCCAGCTCTTGGCAGCATGAGCAAGTGACAGGTAACGTACAGATAATGGTGAGAGTACAGTCACTTTTTTAAGCATGTCCCTGTGAGTCAAACAAGAGGCTCGACTATACTTTCCCCCATTTTACAGATGGCTTACTTTCTTCCTATTCTTTTTTTTTTTTACATACAAAAAGTTGTACATAATATATTATAACTCGATGAGTTTGAATTTGTTTCTTAAATGCAAGAAGTAATACTTAGTCTACTTATCTCTTGGGTTATCTTCAGTATTAGATGGGGTAATGTATAGCATTTGAATAGCACCATGATTTAAATATTAAGGAAAAAATTGGAGCTTCTTGTCATTACTGGTTTTTTTTTTTAATTTTTTTTATTTATTTATTCTTTTTTTTTTTTTTTTTTTTTGTATTTTTCTGAAGCTGGAAACGGGGAGAGACAGACAGACTCCCGCATGCACCCGACCGGGATCCACCCGGCACGCCCACCAGGGGGCGATGCTCTGCCCATCAGGGGGTGATGCTCTGCCCCTCGGGGCGTCGCTTCGCCACGACCAGAGCCACTTTAGCACCTGGGGCAGAGGCCAAGGAGCCATCCCCAGCGCCCGGGCCATCCTTGCTCCAATGGAGCCTTGGCTGCGGGAGGGGAAGAAAGAGACAGAGAGGAAGGAGGGGGTGGGGGTGGAGAAGCAAATGGGCACTTCTCCAATGTGCCCTGGCCAGGAATCGAACCCAGGTCCCCCGCACGCCAGGTCGATGCTCTACCGCTGAGCCAACCGGCCAGGGCCTTATTTATTCATTTTAGAGAAGAGAGGGAGAGACAGAGAGAGAGAGAGAGAGAGAGAGAGAGGAGAGACAGAGAGAGAGAAGGGGGGGAGGAGCTGGAAGCATCAACTCCCATATGTGCCTTGACCAGGCAAGCCCAGGGTTTCGAACCAGCGACCGAAGCATTTCCAGGTCGACGCTTTATCCACTGCGCCACCACAGGTCAGGCCTCATTAGTGGTTTTTATGTCTACAAGCAATGTGTCAGTTAACTAGTGACAACTTAAAATCCAAGTTCTGGCCCTGGCCAGATAGCTTGGTTGGTTAGAGCATCATCCCAAAGCACAGAGTTTCGATCCCCGGTCAGGAAACATACAGGAACAGATCAGATCGATGTTTCTGTCTCTCTCTCCTCCCCTCCCCCCATGGAAATCAATAAATAATATAAAAATTTTGAAAATTTACTTTCCATGTTTCCACACTCTGATCAAAAAGTCACTCTTAAGACACCCTCTAGTGCAGTGGTTTTCAACCACCAGTCTCAGTGCCCGTCTGCCAGAAAATTCATGCTGGGCTGCTAACGAGTTAACCACCCTGATGTTGTATGAAGATTATCAACCCAATGATTATAGGGTGGGTGAAGACCACTGCTCTAGCTGACCTAATACCTGTTTGAGGCAATTGGTCAATATAATGAAACAGCCAGTCTGTGTCACTGTACCCAGTTATCTCTGGTCCTTGTGCACAGCATCAAAGCTCTTTACCTTAGTTTCTGTTCTTTTCTTGTTGATCCATTGTATACAAAACATTTCATTTCACTGCATTATTGGTATTTGCTTTTTAGGCTCTTAGGAGATAAAAAGCACAGCTAAACATTTTCATGGTGGTTGTGGTATGTATGTAGCTAGCCTTGTCAAAATAAAGCATGAGCACACTGTGTGTGGAACAAGTTTGGGCCCTGGAGTCAGATGGAGGCAGATTTCACTCTTCTCTCTGTCATTCACTAGCTGTATGACCTTGGAAAACTTTTGTTTAAAATACATTGTATTTTTAACTACAAAAGTTATATGTATCTGAAGAAAATCCAAGTGGAGAGAACTCTTCACGTAGAAGGGAAAAAGAATGAAAGGTCCCCTTCCCATTTGTTCTGTTTTGTTTTTTATTTTTTTTATTGATATGCAAGACATGGGGGCAGGGGGCAAGAGAGAGAAGCATCAACTTGTTGTTTCACGTAGTTCTATTTAGTTGTGTACTCACTGATTGCTTCTCATAAGTGCCCTGACTAGAGATCAAACTCTGGAGTGTCGGTCAATACTTTATCCACTGATCCACCTGGCCAGGGCCCTATTCCTATTTCTGTTGTGCTCACAAGTTGATCCTGTTAACAGTTTTGTGTTAATACTTTTCTAGACCTTTTTTTTTTTAAGGGGAGGAGAGCGATAAGAAGCATCAACTCATTGTTGTGTCACTTTAGTTCATTTATTACTACACATACATGCCTTGACAGGGTGCCAGAGGCTCAATACGAGCCAGTGACCCCTTGCTCGAGCCAGCAACCTTGGGCTTCAAGCTGGTAACTCTGCACTCAAGCTGGTGAGCCTGTGCTTAAGCCAGATGAGCCCATGCTCAAGTTGGTCACCTCAGGGATTCAAACCTGGGACCTCAGCATTCCAGATCAGCGTTTTATTAATTGTGCCACCACTGATCAGGCCAGACCTTTTTCTAGTATACATATATGAATACATTATACACAGCATAGAACATATATACCTATGGAATTGTGGGATTTTGTTTTTGAGAATTACTAATTTTTGCCTGACTTGTGGTGGCGTAATGGATAAAGTGTCTACCTGGAATGCTGAGGTCACCAGTTCTAAACCCCAGTCTTACCTGATTAAGGCATATACAAGAAGCAACTACTATGATTTGACACTTCCCACTCCTCCCCCCTCATTCTTTCTCTAAAATCAATAAATAAAATCTAAAAAAAATAAGAAAATTACTTTTTCTGAGCTTTAATTCTATCTTCTTTGCAAGATCCTTGTGAGGTTTAACAGAAAATTAATGTACAAAAGGCATAAAGTAGGTCCTTAATAAGTGTTTATTATTATTATTATTATTATTGGCTATAATTATCATTGGAAGAAATTGGGAAATGAATGGGAATATAAAAGGCAAAAAAGATAGCTGGGGCCCTGGCCGGTTGGCTCAGTGGTAGAGCGTCGGCCTGGCGTGCGGAAGTCCCGGGTTCGATTCCCAGCCAGGGCACACAGGAGAGGCGCCCATCTGCTTCTCCACCCCTCCCCCTCTCCTTCCTCTCTGTCTCTCTCTTCCCCTCCCGCAGCCGAGGCTCCATTGGAGCAAAAGATGGCCCGGGCGCTGGGGATGGCTCCTTGGTCTCTGCCCCAGGCGCTAGAGTGGCTCTGGTCGCGACAGAGCAACACCCCCGATGGGCAGAGCATCGCCCCCTGGTGGGCGTGCTAGGTGGATCCCGGTCGGGCGCATGCGGGAGTCTGTCTGACTGCCTCCTGGTTTCCAGCTTTAGAAAAATGCAAAAAAAAAAAAAAAAAAAAAAAAAAAAAAGATAGCTGCGAAGATATCAGTTGTTCAGCTTTCTAGAATGTTTACATTACCTTCTCAAGGAGAAAGTACCTGGCTATAGAAGAAAGTACTTTTAAGAATCACTGAGCCTGACCAGGCAGTGGCAGTGGCAGTGGATAGAGCGTTGGACTGGGACATGGAGGAGCCAGGTTTGAAACCCCGAAGTCTCTGGCTTGAGCATAGGCTCATCTGGCTTGAGCACGGTCACTTGAACGCAGGGTCACTGACTTGAGCGTGGGATCAAACATGACCCCATGGTCGCTGGCTTGAGCCCAAAGGTCGCTGGCTTGAAGCCCAAGGTTGCTGGCTTGAGCCCAAGGTTGCTGACTTGAGCAAGGGGTCACTTGCTCTGCTGTAGCCCCCATCCCCCGGTCAAGGCACATATGAGAAAGCAATCAATGAATAATAACTAAGGTGCCACAATGAAGAATTGATGCTTCTCATCCCTCGCCCTTCCTGTCTGTCCCTATTTGTCCCTCTGACTGTAAAAACACTGAAAGAGGTTATTGACTTCCTCTCTCCCCCTTTTTTAGATTCCAAACACCAAAAAAGAAACACAAGTACTCCTGGATCTACTTCCTGATAGAATCGGGCATGGGACATTTCTCAACTCCTCTGAGGGAGGATCCCTGGATCTGGTGGACTTTGTGAGGAAATACCAGATACCACTGGGTAAGACTTAGGACTTCAGGTCCTCTGGACAACCCTCTGTTCCTTTGCCTCCAGCCCCCAGATTGCAACCCATATGTAGAGAAGTTTTGTTCTAAATACATAAATATTATTTAGAAAGTAAAAGATGAATGGTGTATGTGCTTTCTGAGCCTCATTTATGTAATACAAAGTTTTAGCTCCCATTAGAATATAAGCCCCATGAGGGCAGGGCCCTTGTCTGTCTTGTTCTCTGTTACATTCCCCAGTTTCTGGAACTCAGTTTTATATAAGGGGCTTAGGAATAAGGGGCAGGTAGTATTTTGAAATAACTGCCCAAATTAGCATGTGTTATGAAAATGTGTAATATTTATTTAAAACTTAAGAATTATGGAAAATTCAAAGTATACTTTTATGTCTGTTGATCGTTCCACACTTGTTTGACTATAGGTATATACCTGGGGCTGTTTTTGTTAAACAGCATATATTTATGAAGTGCCTACTCTGTTCCAGTCACTCTTCAAATTTCTCGTAATAGAGCAGTAAACAAAACAGACAAACAGCTTTCTCAAGAAACTTCTAGTATAGGTAAGAGAGACAGATGTTTTCTATCAGTATTAAATTCTTTGAAGAAAATTATACAGGCTGATAAAATAATGATGGGATAACAACCACTTTCAGTGGGATGGTCAAAGAAAGCCTTTTTGAAGAGGGAAAGAATCAATTGACTAAAATCCATTTTACTGAATGATAAATTCATTGAATTTACAAATTTACCAATTTGTGAAAACACTTGTGTGGGTATGCATATTTTTAAACTTTATAGAATTTTCAGCAATTCTTAATGGGCAAGGCTTTTTTCTTTTTAATGAGGAAATTTTTAAACAAAAGTAGAGAAAATGGAAACCACAGTAATAGAGATCCTACTTGTTGTGGGGGGCTCAGCTCTGTTCCCAACAGAGAGAGGGGACAGGTTGAGTTTGCCGTTCCTTGGACTGAGGGGCCCTGTGCTGAGGCTGCCTTACCCCAGGGAGCAGACACCATTCATCAAGTCGGTGAAGGACTTGACTCTGCCTGGAGAGCCTGAGAGTGTTTCAAAGCAAGAATTTGTTAGTAGAAGTCATTGTAAGATGGACTTACTTGCAGCAGGCAGCGATTGGATGGTTGTCTGAGTAAAGGAGGTTAGGGTTTTCTTTGAAGCCATGGAAGAGGTCCATTTCTACTCTTGGTCTTTTTATAATGATGTAACTTTCAAACAGTGCTGCCATTATTGTACCTTTATTTTATTCTCTGCTTTAAAACCAGGGAGAAGTGTAGCAACCCTTCAGATAATTCCCTGGCTCCTTCATGGTGACTGGCTTTTACACTCCCCTTTCCTTTCCATGTTGGTAAAAGAAAGGGGGAAGCACATGGCCTGAAGGGGATATTGACCCCCTGCCTGGCCCAGTTGCTGCTGTAAGTTGCACATATTTCCCACACAGTCACATTAATTGAACTATACATTTTCACACATAAGGAAAGGTCAAGTTTATAAATAATGAACTACTGAAAATTAGCATAGTTTGGAAAGATGTCTCATGTATCTACATGATGAATGAGTCTACTTACCTGCTTTTATAAAAGGCTTTCCCTCCTTTTTGTCTAGAACTCTGTTTGACCTCAAACATCAAATGTCAGACAGTTCCTTCTTATGCCCAGCATCATTTTGGATTCTGGTACCGCATCGCCCATCCTTCTGTGATCTGTGTAAGGTGTTTTGTGTGAAGTATTTTGCTCCTTTGTAGTCCCTGAGTTGCATTAGGTCAGACATTTACTACCTAGCTGACTGCTTTGCATGCCTGAGCATAATAGGGCCCAAATAGAGGAGTGGGGGGACTGGGGCAGGAGAGGCTGCAAAGGGCCAGGGTGACTATGGTTTGGCTCTAAGTGAAAGGGTCCTGGACAGTAACTATGGGAACATTAAAAAAAAGAGTTATATCTAGACCTTGAGATTTCTGCTTTATGTGATCTGGGGGTAGTCCTGCACATAGATATGTCTTAAAAGCTCCCTAGGTGATTTTAACATGCAGCCACAGTTACAGCACTACTCTGGTGTTTGTTTTGTTTTGTAAGGGTTAACAAGCCCATTTACTTATAGATGGGCAAGGATGCATTTACGGGCCCCTCTTTAGAGTCTTAAAAGAAGTATGGTGTATAGGAAAATACTCTAAGCAAAAGTTGTTGTTGCTTTTTTTAAAAGTCATTTCCTTGTTCATCTTAAAACTTTCTTGCTTATATTGGCAGACCGATGATAAGGGTGTTTTTGCAACACACCTTTCCCAAGAGTACCAACTGGCAACTGAAAATTTTAATTTGACCCAGTCTCAAGTATGGGATTTGTCTTATGAATCCATTGACTACATCTTTGCTTCTGACAGCACCAGATCTGAACTGAAGAAAAAGTGGAATCATCTGAAGCCCAAAGTGTTACATTTTTAAGCTGTAATGAGGTGAATTACTTTTGAGTATGTGTTGCAACCAAGATCTTCCTGCCATATTCCTTTTACTAAACCATACACCTCTCCCTTTGAAGAAGAGCAGCCAAGGAGCATGGGCTCCATCACTAGTACCTTACTCATGGTGGGTGTTCAGTAAATGTCTTAAATGGACTAACAGACTCCGTGGTCTTTAGTTTACCTGCATGCTGCTTACTGGAAGGGACATGTACGTTGCTACTAACTAAACTCCCACTGATTTTTACTTAATAGCCCCTCTCCATTAGTGATCATAAAACCAGGAAATTCAAAGTATTTTCTCATCAGGAAAAGTTTTGGAATTACTAGTCAAAATAAGGGGAGAAGAGGGGAAAACAGATTCTGAGAACAGCTCTGTATTTTGTTATGCCTCCTGTAATCAGACTCTCTACACATAAGTATTCCCCAAAACTGTTGACTTTAGGCTATGCTGCATACCATGAGCATTTGTAAATAGCCAGTATTTAGGGTTAATCTACTTTAGGTGACAGGTAAAGCTAGCTGCTGAGATTTAGCTTTGTCCTTCTCATGATTAATTCCTCTGGAACCAAGTTACTGTTGTTGTTTTTTTAATGTTCCTACCATACATACCTTTCTCCTATTTTGGACATAATAGAGCTATGCTGGCCAGATGTTTCTGGAGCTCTCGGGTACTTTAGGCTTCTATTTCCTGCTCTCATTATTATAACTCCATTCCCACTCTCTAATTTTGGCCTTTAATCTGACTTCCAGTCATTCCAAAGTTTTGTTTCTGAAAGAACCCATGATGGATATAGGAGGAATTTAAAATGTCTCCATATAACATCTGTGATTTTAAGCACCATGATGTCACAGAATACTCAATAACATTTCATGTGCCAAAACTTTGAGACATGCATCTCAATGGATAGTTATTTGAGTACATAGGAATAAGAATTTCATTTTAGATTTTAAATTGAATAATGGAGAGAGAAATGATCCATCCTTACATTCATATCTCATTTCCCTTCCTATATTGTCAGCATTAAAAAGGTTCTCTATGGAGTTGACAAGACTCAGCCTCTACACTCAGATTATAGTAAAAGAGAAATAGCCAGCAACATATGTATTAAGGGTGCTCCCATGTATAAGACGTATCTTAATTTTGGGGCCCAAAATTTGAAAAAATGTATTACATAAAGTTATTAAACTCAAGTTTTAGTCATCATAAAATTCATACAATTCCTCATCACTGTCAAAACGTCTCTCCATTAGCTTGTCCTCATTTGTGTCTGATGACAAATCAGTCTTCATATATTGTCTCATCCTCAGTTCCATCTATAGCATTTGAAATGCCACACTTCTTAAATGACTTGACAACCACTATATAAGATGCACCCAGTTTTTAGACCCCTAAGTTTTTGGGAAAGGGTGCTTTTCTTATACATGGGGAATACAGTATATGTTCTTAAGTTCTATAGCATTGACGCAAGCAATAAAAAGGATAGCATGGGGAAAATAAAAAGAAATAACAGCACTAGGGGAAACAAGTGACGGGAATAGACATGACTGCCCAGCTACTGCTAATGCATTCTTGCTTCCTTTGCCACCCATGCCACCCAGTTTGTCCCCACAAAAGTCTTTTGGTTATTAAAAGGTAGTGATATACATATTCCCTCTCCCAGCAGTGGGCTTGGTTTCTCTTTCCTAGAATGTTTGAAGACTATTATTTCTTTCTTCTTCCATCCTTAAGAATGGCAGACTGGGTAGCAGATAATATACTGCACACAAAAATTAGGGGATATTTCAAAATGAATATGAAGCAATAAAAAAAGCATTTTATTTTATTAAACAAGAACATCAGAAAAGCAAATGACAAGTCAAAGAAAGTTGTTCAATTATGCAAATGAGATGCAAAACCAACTTTTATTTCATTGGTGAAAATGCACTATACAAAAGGCTGAAAGTACTTGGTATCTGCACATTCCCTGGTCCCCTAATTTTTGTGAGCAGTGTAGTTTGAGGTGAACTGGTTTTCCCCAGTAAGAGTTTGCCTTTGCCCTATTCCTTTTGCACATTCTCTTCATCTAGTGGTTGGAGTACTAGTCCTGGTACTGGGTCTTTTAAAATAAAACTCACTCTCCATGATGAATCTTAATGGATATAGATACAAATACCAAGGAAGGATCTTCATTCCGATTTCTTTTTTACCATATTCTAATCTCTCAGCATAAAACATAAAAATTCAGAAGACATTCTCCTAGTAACCCTACAACAGGGAGCCTAAAAAAGCAGGTAAAGATTTATCTTTTCCTACTAGCAACAACTTAATCTAATTTGCACATATATATATTTTAAAATACCTGAAGAAACACTGTACACTTTATAGATATAATTTTTATTAACATGGTATCCCTGAGAGGAAGATTAAGGTGTAAACATTATTCTGCTTTACAGAATTGGAGGCAGGCTGACTTACACATAAGACATCTGGAACCAGAAGTCATATCAGTTGATACCCCAACCAATATTTTCCCACAAGACTATACATAGATATATTAAAGGTAGTCATCTCTCATTTTTATAAAAAACATTATAATACACTTCCTAAGCCATCTCAGATCCTGAAGCATTGCTTTAGACTGGTGTTTCTTGTATCTTCCTGTCAGCTTAGGCCATATAATGATATACCATCTCCCTTTAATTCCTAGTAAATGTTAGATTCTTTGTACTAGGACCCCTCAACAACAGAACCCTAATTAATCTCTCATCTAACACTAAGCTATGAATTACAGAATATTTTGTCTCCTCATTGTCCTCCCAGATCATATTCTAGCCACAGGACTCTAATTAAATAGAATGTGAAACAGCTATTTAACCTAGGCCTTGGCCATCTGTTCATATTCCTCTTTCCTGAGCTGCCCATCAAAGTATCTTCTCAAGACACTACAGTTTCTGACCCTTGTCTCCTATAAGGGCTAGTCTGCTGTAAACGTTCATTCTTTTTCTCCAGTACCAGCCAGTTGTCTCCTTATCAAGTACAGCATAGCACCTGATTTACTATAGATGATGTGAGCATCACCTCCTGTTCTGCCTCTGGCAGTCCATGTTTCAGCTAAGGCGATTCTTTCTCTGCCTCTGACAGAGCCTGTATCATACTGTTCCTCAAATTTTGTGCTGCTCCAAGTTTTGTGTAACCTTATAGTCTCTCCTTTGCCCTCTGCATAGAATACCTTGCTTTCTAGTGTCCCCATATCTCACCCACTCAGCGCTCAATTTGGAAAGTTCATCCTACCCTAATTTACCCCATAATCTTCCCTCCTTTGAACACTTCCTGCTTCATGAAGCCTTTTTGCATAAAGAAAATACCTCCCAGATTTTTCTGACAGCAAATGCTAATACATCAGACCTTAACATTTATGCAGTAGTATTGTTAGGTTTACAGCTGTTGCAACTATACATGTGTAATTATTATTTGTCCATGTCAGTGTCATTTGAGATTGTAAGGACAGGGACTGTTTAACTTGTGCTCTACAGGGCTAATCATACTACTATGAAAATATAGGCAATTAGTGCAATACGATTTGATTATAAAGATCAGAATTAAACTTATGTTTGAAGAGCTGCTTTTAAAAATAGATGTATACAGTTAAATAATGCACATCTGTGTGTTTATGGGCAACTCAACTGACCCAAGATAATCTGTCCTTGTTATTAGAGTTGTGGGCGTGGTCTGTTTTCCCAATTCATGGGAATGTGGCAGTGGCTTCTACTCATTGGTTAGTATTGAGCACCCATGGGGTACCTAACACAAGACTAGGTGTTTGGAGTATGTGGAATATGGACAGTTTCCTATTAGCAGCTTTATAATACTGATATTATATATATATCTCCCCCCCCCCCCCTTAGAGAGAGGAAGGGAGAGACAGACAGAAACATCAATCTGTTTCTATATATGCCTGACCAGGGATCAAACCAGCAAACTTTTGAGTATCAGGAAAATGTTCTAAACCAATTGAGCTATCCAACCAGGGCCCTATTGGCAGCTTAAACTGCTTTCCTGATCACCACATCCAACTGCCTTGCTCTTTGGGCTTCTGGACCACAAGGGGCAGATGATATTGGAACAGAAAAAAAAAACAAAAACCAAACTAGATGTTATAAATGTAATATTCTTCTATTCCAGCTCTTAGACTTGGAAAAAACTAAGAAATTCAGGGTTTACACTTCTGTATTTATACAGGTTTACATTGTTTCCCATATAGAACACCTAGGTTTTTAACAAAAAGATTCGTAGGTCAGAACCAAGATGGACATTAAGCTCATCTTCTATAAAGAAAATGAAGTATGACAAATACAGATGCTCCTTTACTTATGATGGGGTTATATCCAGATAAGCCCTTCATAAGTTGAATATATTAAATGTCAAAAATGCCCTTAACCTACCAAACATCATACCTTAGCCTAGACAGTTTCTGCTGTGACTGTGTATCACATTAGCACCATCATGAGTCAAATTAATGTAAGTTGGGGACTTACAATCTGTATTTCACTCTGGGCACAGGCTTAAGTGAACAAAAAGTCTTTTTTTTTTTTTTTGTATTTCCATTACTGTATAAAGAGCTAGACCTACTCAATGAGAAAAGTCTCACAACTTCTCCCTGAAATGCTGCTGTGATAGGTTTTCCCACTCCAAATGCAGCTGAGTAACAGGATGAGTAAAGAAGGATACATGTTGCCTGACCAGGCGGTGGCGCAGTAGATAGAGCATCGGACTGGGATGCGGAAGGACCCAGGTTCGAGACCCCGAGGTCGCCAGCTTGAGCGCGGGCTCATCTGGCTTGAGCAAAAAGCTCACCAGCTTGGACCCAAGGTTGCTGGCTCCAGCAAGGAGTTACTCGGTCTGCTGAAGGCCCCTGGTCAAGGCACATATGAGAAAGATATGAGAAAGCAATCAATGAACAACTAAGGTGTCGCAATGAAAGGCTGATGACTGATGATTGATGCTTCTCATCTCTCTCCATTCCTGTCTGTCTGTCCCTATCTATCCCTCTCTCTGATTCTCTCTCTGTCCCTGCAAAAAAAAAAAAAAAAAAAAAAAGAAGGGTATATGTCAAACTCACAGGACCTACTACTGTGTCCTTTATTAAAGGGAACAGCAGAGGCACTAAGAGGCATCTGTCAGTTCAGATGCAGACATGGAGAGGGATTGAAATCTTTTCATTTTTAAGATGACTGCCTCGGGTATTTGATCCAGGAGAAACAGGAACAAATGGTGGGGTAAATCCTAGAGTATTTCCTAAACTAGTTGAGCACAGAATAGGAGATGGATCTCACTACTGAAAGACTTGCAAACAATTTCAATACATTTATTGAGGCTTTTTTTTTTAACCCTCAGCGGCTTACTTAGGCACTGATTGTGTCAGAAGTTTTTCTTGTGTATGGATTTCTCTGTGCTTATTCAGAGCAGAGTTTTTACTGAAGCACTTGCCACAATCATGACACCCATAAGGTTTCTCTCCTGTGTGTGTTCTATGATGTGCCTGTAAATTAGAACTCTTACTGAAACTCTTGCCACAATCATGACACTCATAGGGTTTCTCTCCTGTGTGTGTTCTATGATGTGCACGTAAGTTAGAATTCTTACTGAAACTCTTTCCACAATCAGGACACACATGGGGTCTCTCTCCTGTGTGTATCCTCCGATGTGCACTAAAATGAGAACTGTTATTGAAGCTTTGTCCACACTCTTCACATTGATAGGGCTTTTCTCCTGTGTGGGTTCTCTGGTGAATTACAAGGCTTGAGCTCTGATTGAAACATTTTCCACATTCACTGCATTGATATGGTTTCTCTCCTGTATGGATTCTTCTGTGGGTGATGAAATTTGAACTGTCACGGAAACTTTTCCCACAGTCAAGACACTTATAAGGTTTCTCGCCAGTGTGAATTCTCTGGTGTCTAATGAGACGGGCACTCCGACTGAAGCTTTTCCCACAGTCAGCACATTTATATGGATTTTCCACTTGATGGGATATCTGATGCATGAGGTGGGAGTTTGGACCAAAGCTTTTGCCATATCTAAGATATTTATAGGGTCTGTCTTCCAAGTAAGGTCTTTGATGACTTAGAACTTTACCTAAACTCCTCTCTGGGAGTATGGGTTTTCCTCTTCTCTTCCCTGGGGTCCTTTCCCACTGTCTTCCTGATCTACATTCACTCTCACTGCCTCTACCCTGATGAAGATGCCGGGAAATTTTCCTTTCAGACCTTGCAAGTAATGTCCTATGTAGTTGTACTTCCTCAGAAATATCTCGTTTTAGATTCTCTTCATTCCCAAATCCAGCCTCAAAACCTGATATGAGAATAGAATTTTTAAAGTTAGCCATTTCCTCAATTATTATTTGCCAAGGTAAATTAAGTATCACATTAGATAATTACATATAAAAATTAAGGAATTCGAGATCCCAAATCATTACCATCTATTAAAATTCTAGTATTTTGCTTTTTTCCTTAATAACCTATCACATGCTTCTCATCTACATAGGGCTAATTGGTATATTCTTTTAACTCTTTCCGGATTCCAGGATCTTCAGAAAATCTTAGTATAACAAGAAAAAAATAGCAAATTTAAAATTATCACCATGTTTAAGCAGGAAAGATACTTTCTAATGCTGTATTTTTGCCTCATCTCAGGTGTATTATGGTATTCTAGTTTATATTCTTTGCCAGTAACTAAAAGGATCAGAAGGGAATGTCCAGGAAAACTGTGAAACTTGTTTATCTAAAAAGACCTCTTCTGCTCAAATTCCCAATGTATATTGAGAATAAAAACAGAGTAGAAATATACTTGATGTCTTTAAAAGAACAAAAGGCCTTCTGAGAGAACTTTGCTAGGAAGTGTCTCACTAAAAGCATTCTCTTTGCCTATAGAAAGGTAATCACTAAATGTGATTACAAAATCACATACTTTAATGCCCAAGGCTCCACAGGCCTAGGTAGGCTATGTGAACTTGCAGATACTTTTAGATTTTTAGTTTGAATTTACAGAATTTCAAATATTTCAGATAAACTGGGTCCCAAATTTCCTGGACTAAATCTGAGAGCAAAAGAAGACTGTCAGCAGCCTGTATATATACCCCCAAAGCAGTATCTTTACCTACAAGCCCAGGCTTAAGAAATGCCCCATAGAGGTTCATCAGATTAAATGAAATCTCAGCATACCTTAAATATGTGATCCTCCACGAGGAATTAGATAGTATTTCCTAAACCTAGAAGCCATTATTTAGTGGACTATATTAATACCCTCATGGAACTGATGCTCCACGGAACACCCTTAAAGAATGCTAATCTAAAGAACGTTTGGAGAACAAAACTACTATTGAATACTTACTGTGCACACAGGCATTGTGCTAGGTGCTTCACCAAGGTAACTGATTTTTATCAACCTTTCAATTAGGTCTTCATAGATAAATACACTTACAGATTAAAAACTTGCTCCCAGTTACTCAGCTTATAAACAACAGAGTTCAGATTCACATACATATACAGGGATGGTAAAAGTAGGTTTATAGTTGTGAGTATGCAAAAGAGTTTATTCTTGTATTATTTATTAATTATTACATACTTGTATTATTTTCTTATTATTTTGTATCCTTACGTATGACTTACCTTTTAGGTAATGATGACTGGTAATTTAACCTACTTTTGCCTCCAAAATCAGAATTATTCCTCCCACAAGGAGGGAAGACTGAGTGAAGTATTTTCTTCCTTATGTAGCAGCTAAGATTCAAAGGGTCAATTCCATCAGAAATCTTAGACCTTTGCATAGTGTGTTTGAATAAAGAGGTTACCAGGTTTTCAAATATGTGTATAAAGCAGAAATCTAGCTGGTAAGCTGAAACTAGATGAACAAACAAATAAGAATGAAGTTTTAAAATCAACTTCATCCTATTATGGGTACATGACATGCTACTTGGCTAATGTTAAATTCTGGATTCCCTGCTGGGTAAACTACCTAGAACCTAGCACCTCACAGGTAGATGACAGCAAACTTAGTCTGTAACCATCTTGGTTTGATGCTGTGTGAGGGGGCAAGTCAGGTGAATAATTTATATCCCCTCATTGAACGGCTTTAATAGACAGGGAACATGGAGAAGAGATAGGTGTAGAGGTTTCAATCTGATGTTTTGTTTTGTTTCCCCTAAATCCCACTCCCTCTCCTTTGTTATTAGACCTTCATGGAATAAAAGGATCTTACCACTGGGGCTCTGGAATAAGACTGGAGCACGTGCCATGAGAGCCCCTGAGGGTAGCTCAGTATACTGTTCATCATCCTCAGAATCTTCTGTGGCCTCTTCTGCCTCAGCTTGTTTCTCAGCTTCGGCCTCACTGGTCTCCTGGATGGGGCAAGAGGCTGTGTCTTCTTCCTGTCCATCACTGGGTGGGGCAGCAGCCCGGGCACTCACCAAAGCATCCATCTCTTCAAAGAAGGGACAGGTCTGTGATGCTTGGCCATTCTTGACTTTCCGATAGCTGGTTTGTAGGCTTTTAAACTTGGTCCGACATTGCTCTGGTGTCCTAAGGAAGCCATATTCCCATAACCGCTCAGCCACTGCACCATACAACTGGCTATTGCGGTGACAGTTCTGGAGGGCTTCATAAAACTGAGTCTCACTAAGAATTGCAAGGTAAGTCTTTGTCTCTTCATAGCCCCAGTGTACACCTGCCACAAGAAGACAATTTTCAGCACCAGGACTTTAAAGCCTCAATTCCTTAATCCTATCATTTGCTTCCCAAAGAATGACTCAAAAACCTAAGAAACAGTCTTTTAAAATCACACTGCTGCCAAATCCCTATTATGGCCCTTCACTTACCACATCTCAAAAAACAAACAAACAAAAACAAAACAAGACCAACAACAAAGATCTGAAAAGGTACAAGATAAGGACGTGATAGTCACAGGCCAAATCCTTTGTTAGGAGAGGTCTGGCAGAAGCCAGAAAGAGGAAGGAAGCAGAACAGAAAGCATCTCCTAGCCTGAACACATGCTAGTGCTGCCCGCCCCACTTGGGCAGTACTTCAGGATGATTATAGACCCTGCTCCCTGAAAGTAACCAATGTAGAGGGAAGGGAGATTAAGAGTCTCCCACTTGAGAGCCAGCTGGAGTTTACATTGTTTCAATTATCCTCCACTCACTACAAGTAAATAGGGGGAATAACTGGAAGGCAGAAAAAGTAGTGGGAAAGGATGAAAAGATAATGAAAATTATAGCAGTTGGCACATATGCCACATTCACCACATTTATTCCAATGACAAAAAAAAAAAATGAAGAAAAAAGGAAAAAGAAGATAGGAACACTAGAACAGAACTAAAGTAACATCACATATAATTTAAAAAATGGAAGGAAAAGATCACTATCCACAATTGAACTACATACAACTTTACAGATGTAGTCCTGCTGCCATTTTCCATTTTACAGTTCAGGAAACAAACTTTGAAATGGTCAGATACTTGTCAGGGGCACGCAACTGATTAATGCTCAGGATTAGAAACAGTCTCCTGACTAGTACTTTGCCCTTTCCATAACAACATGGCTATAGAAATTACATCAACAGTAATAAAGGATACTTACAAAACTGTTCCACAGGCAAATAATATTTCAACATAGAGTGTTAAACAAGATTTCTTGCTGCAGGACTTCTCATTCCTCTTAAAATGCCATTGTGTTGCGAATCTCATAGGAGACTCAGGAAATGTTTCCCCAACTTTGGGCCATCCTTCACTATGCTATTCTAAGTAAAAAGGAACATATAACAAACTGACTTTGAGATTCAGGGGAATAAAAGATCAAATAAAGCACCAGTTCACAAAAGGTGCTCAATAAATATTAGTTCTTCTCAAAGATAAAACAGTACCAAGTTTTTTTACAGCCTTCAATGATTTTATAATCAGGAAAAAGATATTTTAATAAAGAAGTGGAAACAATGATAGTCCTTTTCAGGATTCTTGAATTTGCTAAGTGTATTTCTTTAAAATAACTAAAATTGTTCCCTACTTCCCTATTATCACTGTCTTTCCCACAGAATGAAATACACATGGAACTGAGAAGTACCTCTTTTTTTGCTAAGGGACAAAGCTGGTAGGTGACATTAAGCCTCATGACTCCACATCCAGTCTCAACACAAGTCTAATCCCAAAACCCCAAGAAGAAAAGCTTCTTACCACTTTGGCTTCGGAAAAGGACAGGTGCAGTCGAGTTTTTGGGGTCCTGGGAAGTGGCTTTCTGGCCCATTTCATCACTGTCAGATTCTTCAGCCATGGCCTCTTCTCCCTCCTCATGCTGCCAACGCCCTGGCACTGGCTTCTCAGTCTCAGCATCACTGCTTGCAAGACCAGAATGAGAGGCTGCCTCTTCCAGGCCATTACTGGGTAGGGCAATGACCTGAGCACTCATCAGGGCTTTCATCTCTTCAAAGAAGGGGCAAGTCTCAGGTGGATGGCCACTCTTGACTTTTCGATAGCTCTTCTGGAGGCCTTTGAACTTGGTCCGACACTGTTCCAAGGTCCGGAAGAAGCCATACTCCCGGAGCCTCTCAGCCACAGCCCCATATACTTGACTGTTTCGATGACAGTTTCGGAGAGCCTCATGAAATTCAGTCTGACTAAGAATTGCGAGTAGAGTTCTGGTCTCTTCATAGCCCCAGTGCACTCCTGCCACCTTCTCGTCCTCAAAGCCCCAGGGATCCTGTTCCACCCAGCTTCTTTTCTCTCTCTTGGATGGTAACAGGTCAACATGTATTTGTCTGTCTCCTGTGACACTACCTCTTGGGAATTCCTTTTCCTTGGAGCCCAGATCTGGGATCCAAGGCTCTCCTTGTTCCAACTTGGAGACCACAGCTGATTTAGGAAATGGAAATCCTGCTTGCAGGGAAGCAAACAAAGAACATCATAGTTTGGACTGATCATTAAAAAAAAATCTCTTGAGTTCAGACCGGCATTTTTTTTTAAGCCAAGAGGCTTATAAAGAATATCTAAGGAGCCTGACCAGGCGGTGATGCAGTGGATAGAGCGTCGGACTGGGATGCAGAGGACCCAGGTTCAAGACCCCGAGGTCGCCAGCTTGAGCGCAGGCTCATCTGGTTTGAGCAAGAGCCCACTAGGTTGAACCCAAGGTCGCTGGCTCCAGCAAGGGGTTACTCAGTCTGCTGAAGGCCCACGGTCAAGGCACATATGAGAAAGCAATCAATGAACAACTAAGGTGTTGCAACACGCAAAGAAAAACTAATGATTGATGCTTCTCATCTCTCTCCATTCCTGTCTGTCTGTCCCTGTCTATCCCTCTCTCTGACTCACTGTCTCTGTAAAAAATAAATAAAATTAAAAAAAATAAAGAATATCTAAGGAAGTATTTTCTGAAAGTTCAGTATGTTGAAGAAAATAGGGAAAATACTTGAAACCTCAATAAATGATAAATATTTTATTTTCCAGAGCAGGCTGACAAGAGGAAAAGGTTCTGTTGTACAGAGCAGATAATTCTGTTCCAAATTGCTCCCTAGTTCTCCTGACCCCTTATAGGCAGGTCATGGCACTGATGGGAACAGTTACCTCCTGTCTCCTATAATTCTCCACTTGGGACTGGAAAAACCGATTTCAACGGGGAAGGTAATGGGAGTGGGGGAATCATCTTCAACTCATCTGTTTCCGTCACACTCAGTCACCAAGGTCTCAAAGTTTTTCCCTTAGTATGTCCTCTATTGCTACTGCCACCATCTAAGTCTAGGCTCCTCCCCTTCTCACACTCAGTATACTACAGCAGACACTGTTCTACCTAGCTCCAGGCTCTTGCTTCCTCAGCTCACATGCTATACTGCTGCACCTTGAGTGCCTACTATGCACTGTCCACTCATATCAGACTCTTCCTCTCCTATCCAAATTAAACACATTCGTCAAGTTGTATTTGCCAATGCCCCCATGAAGCCTTCCCTACAGCCCTCCCTCATCTTCTACTCTGCCAAACCCTTATTGTACTCACAATTGAGTAACAGTCATTGTTTAGCATTTTTTCATTCAGTACAGTTCAGCACATACTTATGTTTGCTACTATGTTCGGGATCATATTATAAGCTCTTTAAGGATAGGCATCTTTTGTTATTGCAGAATACCTTGCAAGGTGTTGAGCACATGTAGGGGTTCAAAAACTGGTAAATTCTATAAGCCTGTGTGTGGGGGTGAGGAATTGCTTTCTTTTTTTCATCTGTCTAGGATTTTATTAGACTGCTCCCCCCCCCCCCCATATACCTGTTTTGGAAGACTGAGACAAAAAGGGAGGGGGGGTGGTTGCATCTGGATTACTAAATAGAGACCATTACCAAACTGGCTGAGAAGGCTCGAGTCTGGGATGATAAGATCAGATTTCAGAACAACCTCAACAGAGTAAAAAGAAAAACAAGCTCTACAAAATCATGTACAAGAACTAGCACTAGACGCAAAAACTATGGGGAAGGTTATGAGTCCCGGGAATTACCAAGTGTACAGTAATCATCAAGTAATTAGTTGAGCTATACTGAAAGAAAACAGTGCAATTCTGAAGTAAAATTCTTACTCTGCCTCAACCTATCAGACCCTCACTGGAATAATATATACATAATTTAGTTCATGATTGACATATTTGGAGAACTTAAAGTTTCCAAGGGAGAGTAACAAAAACTTAGTGTGCCTGAATAATGGAGCTTCTGGGAAAAGCTTAAAGAACAAACACAGTTTATTTCAGAGAAGGACAATGATTAAAAGGAAGATGTACTTTCAAGTATAGAAGATTTGTATCTAGAAAATACTGAACTAGTATCAGTACCAAGAGAAAATAAAATAGTTCATAGTTCTGATAAAAACTAGGGAATCATTCCTTGGTAGACTTATCAAAAGAGGAAATATAAGACTATTTACTGCAGCAGAGAGCTAAACTATACACCTTCAGGAGGTCCCCAACATACTCTATATTTGCCACTCATTCCTGAAATCCCTTTCCCACTCACTATTTACAAACCCTACTTCCCAACTTATAATGGCACCCTATCTTCCCACATGAATCTACTCCTCACCGCTCCTTTGAAAAGGTCTGAGCTTCTCCTTTGGGTTCATCTGTTCCTGTGGTCCCAGGTCTGGGCTTCTTGCCCTCTCTTTCTTGGGTACACCCCTGGACTGGGGTTCCACTGACTCCTGCCGAATACTTAATAACTCTTGTGATGATTTCAAGGGTGTCATCTTCTCCAAGCGCACTTTCTGCCCCTTCACAGAGACTGTGACCTAGAAACAACCCCCATTAATTGTCACTGCAAGGTCATAATGAGGGCATTCCCAGAGGAGGTTATGTAATATCCCCCCAAAAAGACCACCATACTTTTGGGATATGGCTAGGGTTGAGGGTGGTGGTGGTTAACAGCCAACAAGTCATTCCTATTCCATTATTGTTCACTTAGAACAGCTGGAACTCCAGAAGGAAAAGATCAAACTAGTAAACCCAACTACAGGCTAAAAACTAAATTCCCTTTCTTCCCTATTAAATAAACTATGAATATATGAATATCTCATGGTGGCAGGGTAGGAAAGATACACCCAGGTAGCATCTCCAGATCAGCTGTATCTGAAAGTTATCTGTTCCAGGACCAGAAGTATAATAAGCATTACTAAGAAAGATTGTGCCCCTTATCTTTGACCCTGCCCAGTCACACTTCTGAATTCCCCTTCCCTTCTCACCGAACATCCAGGTCTTCCAGGCTGTCTTTCTAAATCTTCCATGAGAGCCACAGCCTCCTCTCCACTTTCTGGACATTGGTCCTGTACCCACTTCTGGATCTCCCCAGGTAAGATGGTCAGGAACTGCTCTAGCACCAACAACTCTACAATCTGCTCCTTGGTGTGCACCTCTGGCCTTAGCCACCGACAGCAAAGTTCCCATAGTTGGCTGAAAGCCTCCCGGGGCCCAGCTACTTCCTGGTAGTGAAATTTCCTGAAGCGCTGGCGGAAGGTCTCAGAGTTAGTGCTAGTCTCTCTCAGAGTGGGTTTGGCCATCTTTCACAGCAGAAAGCAGTTTCCCTCCACTTAAGGGTCTGGGTTCCAGGGCTTACACCTATCTTCCCATGTCCTTGGAGAATCACCTGCAGATGAGTCTCCCTCTGTGAGAAGTTTCCTCCTAGGGTAGAGAGAGATGGCACTATCAGAAGGAATATACTTACATATCTAAACTCTTGCCAGGGTTGGCCTGACTTCCCATATATACACTCCACATGGCCACCCGAGTGGTAGCACCAACTTCAGGATAGCAAGCCATGGAGAGAATTTAAAAAGCTGTATCTGCAGTGGTAGAGCGTCGGCCTGGCGTGCAGGAGTCCGGGGTTCGATTCCCGGCCAGGGCACACAGGAGAAGCGCCTATCAGCTTCTCCACCCCTCCCTTTCTCCTTCCCCTCTGTCTCTATCTTCCCCTCCCGCAGCCGAGGCTCCATTGGAGCAAAGTTGGCCCAGGCGCTGAGGATGGCTCTGTGGCCTCTGCATCAGGTGCTAGAGTGGCTCTGGTCACAACAGAGCGATGCCCCGGATGGGCAGAGCATCGCCCCCTGGTGGGCGTGCCAGGAGGATCCCGGTCGGGCGCATGCGGGAGTCTGTCTGACTGCCTCCCTGTTTCTGGCTTTGGAAAAATACAACAACAACAACAACAACAAAAAAAAAAAAAAAAAAAAAGCTGTATCTGTGCGACTTCCCAGGACAGGCTGGGGAAACTGCAGAGAAAACATAGTAGTCTGTTCTTCTTCCCTATTCCCTAAATCTGATCCCATTTAGCTCCTCTGGCCAAATGGGAGACCTGGAGCTCAGTATCTAAACGCAAGTCACCATCCTGCTCTAGACCAGTGGTCCCCAACCTTTTTTTGGGCCACGGACCGGTTTATGTCGTGACATCTTAGGACAAGCGGTGCCGGCCACCAGCCATGAAAACTGAGTACATCCAGTACATGGCTGAAGGCAAAAGATAAACAACCGTTAGAAATGTAGCAATATTTTCCACTGAACTCTATGTACCCAGCAGCAAGGAAGCCCTACCCTAGAGACTTAGCCAAGAATGAGGTCAGCTAACCGCACCTCTCCCGCCCTTGTAAACGCTACTTGCTTGCTCAGCCTAGATAGCCACCCTATAAAAAGGAGCCATTTTAGAAGCTCGGGGCTGCAGTGTTCCCTTGCGTGGGTTGCCTGCAGTCCCTGCGCAGGTTTGCAATAAAACTTATAAAATTCACTTTGGGTTTGCTGTGGTCTGTCTCCTGGTCTGTAACAAATGTCAGAAGATATTTTCACAGACCGGTCTTTAGGGTGGGAGGGATAAATGTATCACGTGACCGAGACAAGCGTCAAGAGTGAGTCTTAGACAGATGTAAGAGGGAATCTGTCATTTTTAAAAAATAAAACATGATATAAATAAAACGGAAATAATGTAAGTTATTTATTCTTTCTCTGCGGACCAGTACCAAATGGTCCTCGGACTGGTACTGGTCCGCGGCCCGGGGGTTGGGGACCACTGCTCTAAAAAGCCTCTGTCCAACGGGTCGCAGCTGATCTCCCCAGTACCTTCACAGTCCTTCCCCAGGGTCTGTCTCTACGTCCGAGCTGCTCCCTCCGACTTCTCAAGTACCAATTCCCACCCCAGACAAAAATAAAGTACTCAATACTCACTCGGTCTTTGTTTTTCCTCACAGTAGAAGTAGCCTCTCAGCAAATATTCAGGAACGACTGACGGGAAACCTCCCAATTGAGAGAAGTTGTTTTTGGCTCCTTAAGCGAGGGTGGGTGGGCTTGGGGAGAGTCGCACTGAGTTGGTGGAAAGATGGAGTCCGAGGGTGCAGTAGTAATGGGTCTTCTAAGGACGAGCTGGGTGCTAGCCAGGAGATCCGAGTGCTGCGCCCGGTTCGTGGGCACGGAGCTCTGGACACAGGGAGCGGCGAGTGTGGGGTTCCGGCCTCTTTGTCTTCCCTCCCTCCGGCCAGGTCACTCTCGCAGCCGTGGTCCCTCCTCCAGGCTAAGGTGCCTGAGAGCACCCTCGGGGGCCCACCTCTGGGTCTGTCTGTCTCTGTCGAGCTGTCCCTCAACCTACTCGCATCTTTGCCCGGGAGCCAAGCTCGCCCACCCCCCCACCGGCCTCAGGCCCACCTCTCCAGCTGTGTAGCCTAGCTCCTAAACCGGAAGTCCGAGCGGGCGACCTGACCGCCAGGGGCGCATGCGCAGAGCCAGCTACCGCGATTTGTACTTCAGCGGAGCCTGGGTTGGAGTGAGCGGGTGGGCCCAGTCAGTTCGGCGCACTTCCGGGACGCGACGCGCGATTCTTTTCCCCGCTTCCCGTCTGTTCCTCCCACGGTAGTCGTCTGGGCGGGTAGTTTCAAGAGAAACCATTGGAGCCAGGGGCCTGTGCGCTTGTCGAGAAGGGAGCAGTGGATTCCGTGGTCGCTTGAAAGGGCGCTGGAAGGAGTAACGTATATAGGGACTCGAGGTCCGCCGTGGGAATGATCCACGAACTGCTCTTGGCTCTGAGCGGGTACCCAGGGTCCATTTTCACCTGGAATAAGCGAAGTGGCCTTCAGGTACTGTCCGCTCAGAACGCGGTAACGAGCAAGTGCGGAATGGGCACTGTGCTTGCGGGTGGAGCTTGCAGGGACTTGGGGGGCGGAGGCGTGTCGCTGGGCGGGTGCCCGGAGGGCAGTGTCCCGAGGGGCCCACGGATGAAGAACAAACCATTAGAGGGCTGGGCCTACGCTGGGAAAAGGAGGGCGGACCCGGAATGGCTCCGCCTTGGGGGAGGAAGGGAGAGACCTGGACCCAGCCTAAAGTAGAGGTGTTTGAACGAGTTTTCGGAGACCTGGATGTAAAAATAAGAAAGGGAGGCACTTTCTCCCATTATCACGCTTGTACTTTGTTTTAAATTGAGTATTGAAAGTTAGGCCAACTAAATAGCGTTTAACATAAAATAGGGTTCGGCCAATTTTGTTGAATGAAAAAAATGAATGAGAGTGTGTTTCTCTCATGACTCCTTTCTCAGGAAATTTCTGCACTGGAATTTGGAAGGGTGCCTTCGTGTAACCAGGAATGTATGAGGAGGAAGGGCTATGTATACTGTATGCCAGGGGTCCCCAAACTTTTTACACAGGGGGCCAGTTCACTGTCCCTCAGACCGTTGGAGGGCCGGACTATAAAAAAAAACTATGAACAAATTCCTATGCACACTGCACATATCTTATTTTAAAGTAAAAAAACAAAATGGGAACAAATACAATATTTAAAATAAAGAACAAGTAAATTTAAATCAACAAACTGACCAATATTTCAATGGGAACTATGCTCCTCTCACTGACCACCAATGAAAGAGGTGCCCCTTCCAGAAGTGCGGCGGGGGCGGATAAATGGCCTCAGGGGGCCGTAGTTTGGGGACCCCTGCTGTATGCTATCTCATTTAATCTTCATAACCACCTGTCTCCCTATCACAGATTAACTCCCTGTGTCACACAGCTACTAAATTAGCAAACCCAGGTCTGTATGTTGAACTACTTACTCTTTTCTACTTCTGCTTCCAGTAATGTTATCTAATCCTCTTTATAAGTTGGAACCAGGTATTGTTAGCTCGTTTACAAATGAGCCAACTCAGAGTATTTTATAGTAGCTAGTCTTGATAATAGCAAGATTTGTGTATGGCTTTGCCTGATGACAAAATCATGCCTGTTCGTATGAGAATAGACAGTGTAGGTTGGGGAAGAGCAGAAAAATAACATTCTTAGTCTACAAAACCTATAAATCAAAACGATTCCTCTTATTAATTTTCTCCTGTAAAACAAGTACAGTGCCAGGCATATAGGATGGAAATGTCCAGGAAGTATTTGTGGATACTTTATGACCTAAAGTAAAAAGAGATAACAGTATAGGAAAAATAGCTGCCTTCCTTTCTTTCTTATAAAAAAAAGTCTCAAAAAGATATTTTCCTCCTTAAAATCTCAGCTTTAAGGTCACCTTCTCAGAAAAACTTTCTGACCAATCTGTTTAAGTATCCTCCCCTTATACTGTACCATTATTCTCTATCTCAGGAATTTGTTTATTTCCTTTAAAAGACTTACCACAATTCACATTATTTATTGTTGTTACCTGTCTCTAGTCTTTCTCATAGATTGCCCATGGGGGCAAAGACCACAGTGGTCTTTTTCATAGATATACCAGGAGCACCAGGCACAGTTTCTGCCACAGAGTAGGTGTTCAGATACTTGTGCAAGAAATGGCCACCAAAATAAAAAAAAAAGAAATGGCCACCAAAACCAGCAAATACTGCATACTTTTTGCAGAACAATGGTTTTCACATTTAAATAAAGGGGAAAATTATCAGGAATGCCTACTGTTAATAAAAATAATTTTATTGTAATATTGAATGTATATACACATTAAGTGAAATATAAACTCAAGCATATTGCTCTCTTAAACAACTTTCAAAACCAAATATTTTTACAAAGTAAACAAAACTACCAAATTGGTAAATTCAAATTAATGTTGACATAATTGACATTTTGGACTGGGTAATAAATATTTTGTTGTGGAAGTGAGCTGTCCTTTGCGTTATAGGATGTTTAGCAGCAGATACGGCCTCTGCTCACTAGATGCCAGTAATAACCCTTGAGATGTGACAACCAAAAAATATTTCCAGCCATCATCAAATGTCCTTTGGGGGGCAAAATTGACCCTGATTGAGAACCACTGATATAATGTGACATATACTATTATTTTGCTGAAACTAAATCACCAACATTGAGTTTAATAGTAGAATGACTTTGCTATAGACCTGGCCATATATGCTCTGATTTGATTTCAGTAACTGATGTTGAGAATGCCTGTTCATATAACTGGGTTGCACCAAATGGTATCAATAACTTTGTGTTGGTATTTTTTGCTGTTCTCAAATAAGTCAACCTTCAATTTTTTTTAAACTGTGCCAACAATCACTGCTCAAATTACCAATTTTAGTGGGAGTATCATTGATAATTAGATAAAACTGTCCTAATGATAAAAAAAAAAAATGTTTACATGTATTGAGCACTGGCTATGTGCTTGGTAGATGTTGTTTATATATAATAATTTATTTAACCCTCACAATTAATATCTCTACTTCCAAGAGTTGAAAACTGAGTCACAGAGAGGTATTGAAATTTGCCTAAGATGTCAAGCAAGTAAGAGGCAACTCAGGGATTCAAACTCAGTCTGTAGTGACCACATTTTTAAACACTACATCATGCTGCCTCTTAAGTTATTAACTGTAATATATGGTTGGCATTGTGTCACTAAAAATCTGTATTAAGTGGATTTCTAATTAAATTATTGTGGACTCAGTAACAGAAAAATTCTTCTTTGCCTACTTATTACCACATTACTAGCATATAAAGATCATATCCACAAAATACAGTATTCACAATATGGATATGTTATATACTGAATGTCTTGGGATAGTAACTATATCTGATTTTGTTCATTATTTAATTTCAGAATGTTAGCATACAGCCTGGAATATAGGTGTTCATTAAAAGTTGGTTGATTCTCTGCAGAAGATATACAATGGCCAATAAATGAAAAGACGATTGGTATCACTAATTATTAGAGAAATACAAATCAAAAGCACAATGAGATACACTTTATACTCTTTTAGAATGGCTATTATAAAAAACAAAAAATAACAAGTGTTGGTGAGGTTATGAAGAAATTAGAACCCTTATGTGTTGCTAGTGGGAATATAAAATGGTGTAGCCCTGTGGGAAATGGTATGGTGACTCCTCAAAAAATTAAACATAGAATAACCAAATGATTCAGCAGTTTCACTTCTGAGTGGACTCAAAAGAAGTGAATGAAGGCAAGTACTCAAACAAATATTTGTATACCCATGTTCATAACAGTATTATTCAGAATAATCAAAAGGTAGAAGCAACTCAGATGTCCATGAATGAAGAATAGATAAAATGTAGTATATACATACAATGGAATATTTAAAAAGTTAAGAAATTCTGACAAATGCTACAACATGGATGAAATTTGGAGACATTACTAAGTGAAATAAGCTAGTCACAAAGCACAAATATTATATGGTTCTACTTATTTGAGGTACTTAGAGTAGTCAAATTCATAGAGACAGGAAATAGAAGGATGGTTGCCAAGAGCTGTGAGGAGGGAGAATGGGAGTCTTTGTACATTTTCTACAGAGTTTCAGTTTGGTAAGATGAAAATATTCTGGAGCTGGATAGATGGTGGAGATAGTTGCACAACAATGTATATGTACTTAATGCCAAGAACTGTACACTTAAAAATGGCTAAAATGGTGGCCCTGGCCGGTTGGCCCAGTGCTAGAGCATTGGCCTGGCGTGCAGGAGTCCTGGGTTCGATTCCTGGCCAGGACACACAGGAGAAGTGCCCATCTGCTTCTCCACCCCTCCCCCTCTCCTTCCTCTCTGTCTCTCTCTTCCCCTCCTGCAGCCGAGGCTCCATTGGAGCAAAGTTGGCCCGAGCGCTGAGGATGGCTCCATGGCCTCTGCCTCAGGCGCTAGAATGGCTCTGGTGCCTCCCTGTTTCCAACTACAGAAAAATACAAAAAAAAAAAAAATGGCTAAAATGGTAACTTTTATGTACATTTTACCACAGTTTTTTCTTTTTTAAAGTTGGTTTTATTGAATACATTCTCTCACCACATTTTTTGACTTGAACTGCTGTGTAACCTTTATATAGCATACTAGGCTATTGTTTACTTTTTTTTTTTAAGTTAGAGGCGGGGAGGCAGAGAGACAGACTCCTGCATCTGGCTCAACCGGGATCCACCTGGCAAATCCCCCACCAGGGGATGCTCTGCCCATCTGGGGCCACTGCTCCATTGCTTGGCAACTGAGCTATTTCAGCACCTGAGGCAAGGGCATGGTGCCATCCTCAGTGCCAGGGGCCAGCTTACTTGAATCACTCAAGCCATGGCTTTGGGAGGGGAAGAGAGAGAGAGAAAAGGAAAGGGGAGGAGTGGAGAAGCAGATGGTCGCTTTTCCTGTATGTCCTGACCAAACCTGGACTTCCACACACTGGGCCAGTGCTCCACCACTGAGCCAACCAGCTAGGGCCTGTTTAAATTTTAAAAAATAAAAAATATATACTAAATGTATATGTCTAGTTATAAGATGCTTTTACAGATTATAGTATGTTACATTTATTTACCTTTTTTTAAAATTTTTATTTATTTATTTTTTACAGAGACAGAGAGTGAGTCAGAGAGAGGGATAGATAGGGACAGACATACAGGAACGGAGAGAGATGAGATGCATCAATCATTAGTTTTTCATTGCGCATTGCAACACCTTAGTTGTTCATTGATTGCTTTCTCATACGTGCCTTGACCGTGGGCCTTCAGCAGACCGAGTAACCCCTTACTGGAGCCAGCAACCTTGGGTTCAAGCTGGTGGGCTTTTCCTCAAACCAGATGAGCCTGCGCTCAAGCTGGCGACCTCGGGGTCTCAAACCTGGGTCCTCCGCATCCCAGTCCGACGCTCTATCCACTGCGCCACCGCCTGGTCAGGCTATTTACCTTTTTATTGAAATGAAAACAAGATATAAAATTTCATAGAGAATTTATAAATCCTAAGACTATGAGAAACCCCTGGAGTTTGCTAAAGACTTTGCTTAAGACAACTTTGTTGCAACCACGTCAAAAAACCCATATCTTTAAAGACCATTCCTGAAATATTGCATAAGAAACAGGTATAGTAGCTGCCTCTGTGGAAAGGTTGACTTATTGTTAATGTACACCATTTTGTATTGTTTGAATTCTTTACCAGGTGTTACCACTTATTTCAATAAAGAATTAATTAGTTCAGGAGTGAGGAATAGCCCCTTGGTAGTGGTTTGGAAATGCTTTTGTTATCCAGAACTTAACAGTCTCAGATGGGCATCTTGAGAAGGGAAATGCTAATAGTACAGAGCATTTGAAGTACTTCAAAGACCAGCATGCAGTGAATCACATGCATCATTGTTTTAAGCCTGCTTCCTCTCCTGCAGGTGTCACAGGATTTCCCATTTCTCCATCCCAGTGAAACCAGTGTCCTGAATCGACTCTGCCGGCTGGGCACAGACTATATTCGCTTCACCGAGTTCATTGAACAGTACACAGGCCATGTGCAGCAACAGGTAGGTTTCTGTTCTCAGGAAATGTACACTTCCAGAGGGTGGGAGCTATGTCAAGCTTTCAGTGAATCACTGGTAATTCTTGTGAAATAAGTCACAAGAAGTTATAAATTTCTCATCACTGGAATTATTCAAGTGAAGGCTAGTGGTCTGTATTTCACACAAGGGGAAAGTATACACAGGGACTAACTTAGACAGATTGGTGTAAGAAAAAATACGTTTTTGCTTGAGTGTTAGAAGACCTGGATTAAATTATTTTGAGCTAGACCAGAGTTCCGATACCAGAGGTGAAAACATAAAGCATTATTTCAAATTCCTTTGCTGCTCTGCCTCTATTTTAGTCATATTGAGGCAAGCAACTAAATCTTTGGGCTTCATTTTTTAAATTTGTGAATAAAAGAATAAAACCAGAGAAGGGCCTGACCAGGCGGTGGCGCAGAGGATAGAGCGTTGGATTGGGATGCCAAGGACCTAGGTTCGAGACCTCAAGGTCGCCAGCTTGAGCGCGGGCTCATTTGGTTTGAGGAAAGCTCACCAGCTTAGACCCAAGGTCGCTGGCTTAAGCAAAGGGTCACTCGGTCTGCTGAAGGCCCGCGGTCGAGGCACATATGAGAAAGCAATCAATGAACAACTAAGGTGTCACAATGCGCAACGAGAAACTAATGATTGATGTTTCTCATCTCTCTGTTCCTGTCTGTCTGTCCCTGTCTATCCTTCTCTCTGACTCTCTCTCTGTCTCTGTAAAAAAAAAAAAAACAAAAAAACAGAGGAGGTGCTTGGCACATAGTAAGCCAATATTATCCATTACCATGAATTAATTGGAAGTTAGTATAATGTAGAGGTCAAGGATTTGTGTCCTGCTCCATCACTCTTTGGCCATAAATTGCTCAGCAGTAACCTAATGCTCAGTAACTAGGGCTCAGTTTCCTTATCTATAAAATGGGGATGATAGATAGTACCTATCTCTTAGGGTTGTGAGGATTAAACAAGGTAATTCATGTGAAATGCCTGGTAATTGTAAGCACTCAAATTTTTTTTTTTTTTTTTTTTTTTAATTTTTCTGAAGCTGGAAACAGGGAGAGACAGTCAGACAGACTCCCGCATGCGCCCGACCGGCATCCACCCGGCACGCCCACCAGGGGCGAAGCTCTGCCCACCAGGGGGCGATGCTCTGCCCATCCTGGGCGTCGCCATGTTGCGACCAGAGCCACTCCAGCGCCTGAGGCAGAGGCCACAGAGCCATCCCCAGCACCCGGGCCATCTTTGCTCCAATGGAGCCTTGGCTGCGGGAGGGGAAGAAAGAGACAGAGAGGAAAGTGCGGCGGAGGGGTGGAGAGGCAAATGGGCGCCTCTCCTATGTGCCCTGGCCGGGAATCGAACCTGGGTCCTCCGCACGCTAGGCCGACGCTCTACCGCTGAGCCAACCAGCCAGGGCCACTCAAATTTTTTGAAAGCACTATGTTAAAGTTATTTTTAGTAGTTTGTAGCTCTTGTCAGTGGTAAGTAGAAAGACTGCCAAATTGTGTGAGTGATGACTATTTTCCAGTTTAAAGAATGATTCTGGTTAGGGGAAAGGTGGGTACTTTACAAAGGAAGTGGAAGGATTCTTTTCTGAAATAACAGTACCCGCTGGCCCCTGTTATATAAACTCTTTATAAGGCCTTTGCTGTGTCAACCAATGGTCATCAATTCAGTACCAACAAGAATCCCCAATTTGGAGTGTGGTGAAGAAGGAAACTTGACTCAGTGCAAAGCAGCTCACTTGTGATATAGCGCAGCTGTGAAAACAACACAGCTGTAGAACAGCTCTGGGCCCCAGCAGCCCTGAGATCAGGCCCCTCGCCAGTTAAGAGCGCTTCACTCTGCTCTGGCAACATATCTTTCATGTTTCAGCTCAGCTAGGGAGACAGACTTCCATCTTCAATGTAAAGGGAAAGTGCACTCTCTGATCCAGAGGGTTGAAATAGGATTCCAGGAAACCTGTATAAGGGCTGGCTCAGCCTGAACAGGTGGTGGTGCAGTGGGTAGAGCGTCAGACTGTGATGTGGAGGACCAAGGTTCGAGACCCCCGAGCTTGCCAGCTTGAGCACGGGCTCATCTGGTTTGAGCAAAAAGCTCACCAGCTTGGACCCAAGGTCACTAGCTTGAGCAAGGGGTAACTAGGTCTGCTGAAGGCCCGGGGTCGAGGCACATATGAGAAAGCAATCAATGAACAACTAAGGTGTCGCAACGCGCAGCGAGAAACTAATGATTGATGTTTCTCATCTCTCCGTTCCTGTCTGTCTGTCCCTGTCTATCCCTTGGTCAAGGCGCATATAAGAAAGCAATCAATGAACTAAGGTGTCTCAACAAAAAACTGATGATTGATGCTTCTCATCTCTCTTTGTTCCTGTCTGTTTGTCCCTATCTCTGACTCTCTCTCAGTCCCTGTAAAAAAAAAAAAAAAAAAAAAAAAGGGAGGGGGCTGGCTCAGATGTCAGAAATAAAATGCATGCAGGCAGTTCAGCTCAGGTGCCCTTGAAATGCAGTTTGCACAAGAGCTCCCTGTGCAAAAATGGCTGCTAGGCTGTTATATATATATATATATATATATATATATATATATATATATATATATATATTTTTTTTTTTTTTTTTTTTTTTTTTTTTTTTTTTACAGGGACTGAGAGAGAGTCAGAGAGAGGGATAGATAGGGACAGACAGACAGGAACGGAGAGAGATGAGAAGCATCAATCATCAGTTTTTCGCTGCGACACTGTAGTTGTTTGTTCATTGATTGCTTTCTCATATGTGCCTTGACCACGGGCCTTCAGCAGACCGAGCAACCCCTTGCTCGAGCCAGGTGAGCTTTTCTTTTTTTTTTTTTCTCAAGCCAGATGAGTCCGTGCTCAAGCTGGCGACCCTGGGGTCTCGAACCTGGGTCCTCCGCATCTGAGTCCGATGCTCTATCCACTGCGCCACCACCCAGTCAGGTGTCTGTTTATATTTTTAATTTGAGCCCAGTTTGCCACCTGGAGCCCTTCTTACCATGAATCTTTTATTTCTCAGGGTTCATTCACAGGTGGTAATTTGTGGAGCAAAGGAGCTGGAGAATAGTGCCTTATGTCAGTGGTAGTCAACCTTTTTATACCTACCGTCCACTTTTGTATCTCTGTTAGTAGTAAAATCTTCTAACTGCCCACTGGTTCCACAGTAATGGTGATTTATAAAGTAGGGAAGTAACTTTACTTTATAAAATTTATATAGCAGAGTTACAGCAAGTTAAAGCATATAATAATAGTTACTTACCAAGTACTTTATGTCAGATTTTTGCTAAGTTTGGCAGAATATTTATAAAACAACTTACTATAGTTAAATCTATCTTTTTATTTATACTTTGGTTGCTCCACTGCCACCCACCATGAAAGCTGAAACGCCCACTAGTGGGCAGTAGGGACCAGGTTGACTACTAGTGCCTTATGTTTTCATATTCTGGTTCACTTAAACTGATTTTATTGCAGAGAAAACATAAGTTTAAAGTCTAATTAATACCAGTTTGCTGTGAAATTATATTAAGAGACTACAATTAATTATCAAAGTAAGATGAACCTTACATCTTTATATATTATATTAATCATAAATACATTGTATTATAGTAATATTTTATATTATTAATATAAGTTAGATGTTTATTAATACAGTCATCCCTTGGCATATTGCGATTCACTTTTCTTGGTCTCACTGTATTGTGGAGTTTCCGCTGTATCACGGGATTTTACGTAGGTTTAAGAGGTGGAAAGTGTTTAAGAGCATAGGAAGTATTTATAAGAGTGTGGGAAAGGTTGATAAGAGCGTGGAGAGGGTTTATAAAGCCTTAAAATACACTGCTCACAAAAATTAGGATATTATTTCAAAATGAATAAGAAGCATTGAAATATCCCGATTTTTGTGAGCAGTATATATACGTATTAATAATACTGATGTTTTTAAAATGTAACACCTAAAAGGAAGAAAAACCTGTTCTGTACCCATGTGACTATGTGGGTTTCATCTTATATGATATAGTACATGAATAAGTAGTACTTTTTTTTTTGGAAAAGTAAAAAATAGACTCATTTCCTCTTTTATTTTGTGATAAATGAAGACATTCAGTTTCCTAGAATGATACAAGATCAAAATAAAATTGACTGTAAGCCAATCTGGTCTATTTCACCCTGTGCCCATGCTATTCTTGTTATAGCTGTGAACATTTATCTCCAGGAACTGCTAGTGTTCTTTGCAGCATCCTCTGGCTACACTGTGCCTTATAACCTCTGAGCCCAAGGTTCCTACCACATTTGTTGCTGAATTCTACTTTTTTTTTAATGAGAAGTGGGGAAGCAGAGGCAGACTCCTGCATGCATCGACTGGGATCCACCTGGCAAGCCCACTAGGGGTGATGCTCTGCCCATCTGAGGCCATTGCTCCATTGCAGCCAGAGCCATTTTAGCACCTGAGGCGAGGTCTGGAGCCATCCTCAGCGCCCGGGCCAACTTGCTCCAGTGGAGCCTTGGCTGCGGGAGGGGAAAAGAGAGTCAGAGAAGAAGGAGAGGGAGAAGGGTGGAGAAGTAGATGGGTGCTTCTCCTGTGTGCCCTGGCCAGGAATCGAACCCAGGACATCCACACGCCAGGCCAACACTCTACCACTGATCCAACTGGCCACAGCCTGAATTCTATTACTGTATTTACCACCACAAGAGCCTGATCATCCCAATCACTACATAGCCAGAAGGGCTAGTCATCATGACCTCTAGTCAACTGTTAACCACATTCTTCATATAAAACTACAAAAGAAGTTCTTTTAAAAATTGCAGATTTCCTTAAAGACAAGCCATATTTGTAAATAGCCTCTTAGTGAGAGTCTCATAACTTTTCAGGTTGGTTATCAGATTCATGTTCAGAAGAATTGCCATGCTAGGCAGAAGGGATGTTAGAATGAGAATTGAGGTCATTTTATTCAATAAATTTTTACCCTCTGGCCTGGCATGTGGTGGCACAGTGGATAGAATGTCAACTTGGGACACAAATCACCGGTTTGAAACCCTGGGCTTGCCCAGTCAAGGCACATACGACAAACAACCAATGAACAACTAACATGAAGCAACTAAAGTTGATACTTCTCAATCACCCCTTCTCTCTGTAAAATCAATAAATAAAATCTTTAAAAAATATATTTAGCCTGACCAGGCGGTGGCACAGTGAATAGAGCGTCGGACTGGGACGTGGAGGACCCAGGTTCGAAACCCCAAGGTCGCCAGCTTGAGTACCAGGCTCATCTGTTTTGAGCAAGGCTCACCAGCTTGAGCCCAAGGTCGCTGGCTTACGCAAGGGGTCACTTGTTCTTCTGTAGCCCCCAGGTCAAAGAACATGTGAGAAAGCAGTCAATTAACAACTATGGTGCTGCAACAAAGAATTGATGCTTCTCATATCTCTCCCTTTCTGTCTATCTGTCCCTATCTGTCCCTCTATCTCTGTCTGTCTCTGTCACACACACACACAAAAAAGTATTTAGCCTGACCTGTGGTGGTGCAGTGGATAAAATGTTGACCTGGAATGCTGAGGTTGCTGGTTTGAAGCCCTGGGCTTGCCTGGTCAAGACAGGTATGGGAGTTAATGCTTCCTGCTCCTACCCCCCCCCCTCTCCCCCCTCTCTTTCTCTCTAGAAAAATGAATAAATAAAATCTAAAAAAAATAAATAAAACATATAGCCTCTGTTCAGAAAACTGTGCTAAGAGCTAAAATACAAAGATGAATAAAATGTGGGACCTTGCTTCATAAAGCTTTTAGTCTAGTGACAAAAGTACAATTCTAGCACTAAATAGAGATGCTATGAAAGCAACAATGGGGGAAGTTATTAATACCCTAGGGAGAGTGAGGAAGGTCTTTGCAGAGAATAGAAGCTTCATTTGGGTCCTACAGGAGGAGTACATATTTGTCACAAAGATGAGTGTACACTTAAAAGCGGAACACATTCAATTCATGGGGCCAAGAAATAGAAGCAGGGCACATTGTATGACCTGTGGGTAGATTGAAAATAAGGATGCGAAGTTCAAAGCAGTGAAATAATTTTGAAGAGAGATAGGACCAGAATGCAGAAGTCCTTGCAGGCCATGTAGGGGAATTTAGATATTACTCTGGGGCAGTGGGAAGCCCCAAAAAGTATTTAAGCTGGAAAATTATAAAGTTAACATTGAATTGTAGAAAAATCTCCACTGACAGTATGTAGTACTACTTGGTTGTAACATCTGGACCGCATGGAAAATTAAAATTCACATTTTAAAAGGTCAGAATTCAAAAGCTATCTCTTAAGTTGGTTTTCCTCTCACTGAGCATTGCTTTGATATGGAATTATTTAAGAAAAAACAATACCATTGATAAAGGCTAATGTCTTCCTCTGGTTTCAGGGTTTGAGCTGAGAGTTAACTTCTCTCTGTTTGATTTCAGGATCACCATGCATCTCAGCAGGGCCAAGGTGGGTTACATGGAATCTACCTGAGGGCCTTCTGCACAGGTCTGGACTCAATTTTGCAGCCTTATCGACAAGCACTGCTTGATTTGGAACAAGAGGTGAGAGAGGAAATATAGAAACAACAACTTGGGGACAGCAGTTTAAGGCATGTTTTTGAATTGAAATGCCTTTTGATATGGTCAGGTAGTTAGGAGTAAACTAATTTTTGTTTGTTTGTTTGTTTTTTGTGTTTGGGAGTAATCTATTTTCTGTGTGGCTGGAGAGTACAGTATGCTTTCTGTGATTGTCCAAGCCATGATCAAAGTGGCATGCAGATCATGCATGGCAAAGGTTCCTGGGTGAGTATATAAGAGCCCTACCTTTGATTTGGTGTCACCTGAAAATCAGAATTAATAATCTTCTATAAATCATCAATTTCAGATAGCCTAAAACTAACACCAAGCCCGTTCTCATATTTCCTTCTAGTTTTCATAGATCAAATAGATTCAAGATATTTTGTATGGAGCTCTAATCTCAGTTGTTTTTTTGTTGTTGTTGCAGTTCCTGGCTGACCCCCATCTCTCTATATCACATGTCAATTATTCCCTAGATCAGGTATGCTTCTCAAATAACAAAATGCCTTGGAATCTGTTGATACTGTTAGAATAATCTAACTTACGACTTTTTTTCTTTTTTGAAATTTTTTTCCTTCTGGATTCAGAGCTCAGCATTTTGTATTTTGTGTGGTTTCCTACATCAGAACTGTTTGAAAAACTCCAAATTTAGTTAAGACTTAATGTCTGACATTAATGCTCTAAATAGACCTCAATATTAATAATTATGCTAGCCTCAGGAATAGAAATTACTTCTATCTGCCACCAACCCCATATCAAACTGCCTTAATATATTGGATCTTGGCTGCCTTATGATATTGCCATTTTTATGTTAAGTGGGACTGTTGAGAAACAAAAACATTTTTTAAAGTAATTTTTTCCTTGTATTTGATTATAGACCCTCCTAATTATTCTCTACTTTGCAGTTCCAGCTCCTCTTCCCCTCTGTGATGGTTGTAGTAGAACAAATTAAAAGTCAAAAGGTAAGAACTATCGTTTTTCCTTTTGCTCTGGTGATCACCAAGGAAATAATTTATTTTGCCTAACCTTTGTTTTTGAAGACACTAGATTTTAGTTGTCTTTATTTATTTTTTCAACAATATTTGCTTCGGTATTATGCTAAGTGTCAGGAATGCAATAAAGTATGACCTTTTCCTTAAGCACCTCTTGGTCCAGAAGGTAGGGGAAATGTTAATAGACATACCAAGAATGATATTGGGTCAGAGAATATGGATATTTGGAAGTGAGAGCATTTTGCACAAAGGATTTAGAATTGTTGGATATGGATCTTAAGGAGAACCTAAAAGTTAATCCTTAGAAAAAAAAGAATGTAATAGTTTTATGTTAAGATGCTGGCAGCTTTCTGAGAATTAGACCGTTGGGTAAAACCCAGATGTTTATTAGTTTAATATACCTATTCTTATCACAAGTTTTCATCAAATGCACTGAAAAGTTAGGGTTAACCAGTTAATTTGTTTGGATGCTACTTCATTTTTTTGCCCTGTAAGTACAGAAACTTATACTCTATTGCATTGGTCACCAACCTTTTTTGGGCCACGGACTGGTTTAATGTCAGAAAATATTTCACGGACCGGCCTTTAGGGTGGGACGGATAAATGCACAAAATAAAATTATGCGACTGGCGTAAAAACTGTGGTATTTTTAAATATAATTGTCGAACTTACGAGACAAGCATCAAGAGTGAGTCTTAGACGGATGTAACAGAGGGAATCTGGTCATTTTTTAAAAATAAAACATCGTTCAGACTTAAACATAAATAAAACGGAAATAATGTAAGTTATTTATTCTTTCTCTGCGGACCAGGGATTGGGGATCCCTGCTCTATTGTGTCCACTCTGTGCCAGCAAAGCAAGTATGGGAGGTGCTCTTTGGCCCTTCGAAGCTGATAGCCCTCATGTAACACTGAGCTTTTATTGTGCACTTACTATATACCAGGCACTGTGCTAAGTGCTTTACATACATTGTCACATTCAATCCTTTAAGGGGTCCAAGGTTAAGGAAGTGTTTGGGGTCACACAGATGGTAGTAAGTATTAGAGCTGGCATATAAAACCAGGTCTGTCTGACTCCAAAGACTATGACCTTCAACACTTTACTAATCTAGTTACCAAAATTGGAGGGCGCCGTCTCCATGAGTGGATTTAGTGTAAAGATTCCATGCCTATGTGCACATCTCAGTTGACTTTCAGCTTCCACTAGCCACAGGAAGGAGAGTGGGAAATGAGCAGAGGGATTGCAGATGGGTGACTCTTCCTTCTTGCCAGGGGAGTGTAGAGGAGCTAGTGTGCTTTTGCTCTGTAGAGTGAAAACCAGGAGGTCAAGAACATATAGGCTGCCAGTGAGAATGGGGGTGATTGCAAATGGACAAAAGGGATCCTTTTAGAAAATGATGGAAATGTTATAAAAGTGGATTATGGTGACTGGGTGACTGGCTGTACAGTGCTGTAAGTTTACTAAAAATTGTTGAATAGTACACTTTTAAAAAAAATTTTTTTTTCTTTTTTACAGAGACAGAGAGAGAGATAGACAGGGACAGACAGACAGGAACGGAGAGATGAGAATCATCACTCATCAGTTTTTTGTTGTGTGTTGTAACACCTTAGTTGTTCATTGGTTGCTTTCTCATATGTGCCTTGACTGCGGGCCTTCAGCAGACTGAGTAACCCCTTGCTCAAGCCAGCGACCCTGGGCTCAAGCTGGTGAGCTTTTGCTCAAACCAGATGAGCCCGCACTCAAGCCGGCTGACCTCGGGGTCTCGAACCTGGGTCTTCCGCATCCTAGTTTGACGCTTTACCCACTGCGCCACCGCCCAGTCAGGCGAATAGTACACTTAAAATGGGTGAATTTTATGTTATGTAAATTATACCTCAATAAAGCAGTTTTTTAAAAAGTGAAAGCCAGAGGATATAGAGGAAGCAGATTTTCAGAAAAGTGTATGCCTTATAAGTAGTATGAATTAGGCTTTAATCTGAAAGAAAGAGGTTTCTTTACTTCTTTTCTTGGAATGTCAACTCTAAATGTTTCTGGTTTCTCTAGTGCAGTAGTTCTCAAACATCCTGCATTAGAATTGCCTGGAGCAGATTGTTAAAACCAGGTTGCTGGGCCCAACCCCAGAGAGCTTATCCAGTAGGTCTGGAGTGGGGCCCAAGAATTTGTATTTGTTATAAGTTTCTAGGTGAAGGGGTGGGGGAGTTGGATGGAGAAGGGTAGGGAGGCTGCAGAGTCCATACTTTGAGAATAACCATTGTGATATAGTGATTTATAGTAAGAAATATATATTTGGTCTCCATATTGTTTCTGGCACAGAGCTTCTTTAAACCCTTGGAATTTCCAAAGTGATAAAAGCATCTTGATCCATAAGAAACTCCTATCAACCATCTGAGTTTTTAATGAGATGACTTTTGGACAGCACTTAAGGATGGGGACTGGTTGCCAGGGGAACCAACCGTGTGATTGGAGGGTTGGAACTTTCAGTCCCACCTCCAACCTCTTGGTTGGGGGAGGGTTCGGAGAGGCTGGAAATTAAGTTCAATCACCAGTGCCCAATGATTTAGTCAGCTGTGCCTGTGTAATGAAGCCTCTATAAAACCCTAAAAGGACAGGGTTTGGAGAACTTCCAGGTTGGTGAACCAGAACGATTCCAAATGCCACCATACAGGACCCAGACTCCCTGGGGACAGAATCTCATTTGTTCGGGATTTCATCCTCTGTATATTCATCTGGCTATTGATTTGTATCCTTTGATATCTTTCATTAAAAAAAAAAAAGAAAAACCCTGTAACCTAGTGAATAACCAGGTTTCCTGAGCTGTGTGAGTTGCTCTAGCAAACTAATCACACCCAAGGAGGGGGTCTTGGGAACCTCTGATGTATAGCTAGTTAGAAGCACAGCAGCACCCTGAAATGGAGGGCAGTCTTGTAGGACTGAGCCCTTAACCTATGGAAGCTGATGCTATCTCAGGGTAGAGTCAGAATTAAGTCAAAATATAGACACCCCGCTGGTGTTTGAGAATTGCTTGGCAGAGGGGAAAACCCCACACACCCCTACAATTCCTCATAAGGAATTGTAGACCTTATGAGAATGTTTAACTTATCCCTATTCCCTGCTGGAGTGTACCCTCTGGATTGAATATAGCATATGAGGTTGTGCTTCATGGACTATTAAAATGGAATACAGTTAGAAAAGGCTGTATTTTCCACAGATTCATGGTTGTCAGATCCTGGAAACAGTATACAAACACAGCTGTGGAGGTCTGCCTCCTGTTCGAAGTGCACTAGAAAAGTAAGTCATGGCTAATTGGGGATTGGGGTTGGGGTGCATGGTCAAGAGACTTTTTTTGTGTGACAGAGAGACAGAAAGAGGGACAGATAGGGACAGACAGACAGGAAGGGAAACAGATGAGAAGCATCAATTCTTCATTGCAGTATCTTAGTTGTTCATTGATTGCTTTCTCTTATGTGCCTTGACCAGGAGGCTACAGCAGACTAAGTGACCCCTTGCTCAAGCCAGTAATCTTAGGCTCAAGCCAGTGAACTTGGGCGTCAAGCCAGCGACCATGGGTCATGTCTATGATCCTACACTCAAGCCAGCAACCCCGCGCTCAAGCTGGTGAGCCCACGCTCAAGCTGGTGACCTCAGGGTTTCGAACAGGGGTCCTCTGCATTCCATTCCGATGCTCTCTCCACTGCGCCACCGCCTGGTCAAGCGGATGATCAAGACATTTGACTTTACACTGTTTTATTTTCAGATCATCTCAGGATTCCTTCTGGGGAAAAGAAATTCCTATGACCAAGACAGAAAAGATCCATGAGCAGAGGAACCTATGTAATCATTTTGATGGCTCAAAAATTACAAAAAGAGGTTTATAAATGTTATGAAAACTAGGATCAGGCCCTGGCCGGTTGGCTCAGTGGTAGAGCGTCGGCCTGGCGTGCAGAAGTCCCGGGTTCGATTCCCGGCCAGGGCACACAGGAGAAGCGCCCGTCTGCTTCTCCACCCCTCCCCCTCTCCTCCCTCTCTGTCTCTCTCTTCCCCTCCTGCAGCGAGGCTCCATTGGAGCAAAGATGGCCCGGGCGCTGGGGATGGCTCCTTGGCCTCTGCCCCAGGCGCTAGAGTGGCTCTGGTCACAGCAGAGTGACGCCCCGGAGGGGCAGAGCATCGCCCCCTGGTGGGCGTGCCGGGTGGGTCCCGGTCGGGCGCATGCAGGAGTCTGTCTGACTGTCTATCCTCGTTTCCAGCTTCAGAAAAATACAAAAAAACAAAAAACAACAACAACAAAAAACTAGGATCAAAGGGTCCTAGCCAGTTGGCTCAGCAGTAGAGTGTCGACCCAGCATGTGGAAGTCCCGGGTTCGATTTCCAGTCTGGGCACATAGGAGAAGCGCCCATCTGCTTCTCCACCCTTTCCCCTCTCCTTCCTCTCTCTCTCTCTCTCTCTTCCCTTCCCTTAGCCAACACTCCATTGGAGCAAAGTTGGCCCAGGCACTGAGGGCAGCTCCATGGCCTCTGCCTCAGGCGCTAGAATGGCTCTGGCCACAATGGAGCAACGCCCCAGATGGGCAGAGCATCACCCCCTGGAGGGCATGCGGGTGGATCTCGGTTGGACACATGCGGGAGTCTGACTGCCTCCCTGCTCTAACTTTGGAAAAATACAAAAAATAAAAATTAAAAATAAATAAATAATAAAACAACAACTAGGGTCAAAGGGCCCTGGCTGGTTGGCTCAGCAGTAGAGCATTGGCTAGGTGTGTGGAAGTCCCAGGTTCGATTCCCAGTCAGGGCACACAGGAGAAACAAGCATCTGCTTCTCCACTCCTACTTTCTCTCCCACAGCCATGGCTCAAATGGTTCGAGCAAGTTGGCCATGGACACTGAAAATGGCTCCATGGCCTCACCTCAGGCGCTAAAATAGCTCAGTTGCCGAGCAACGGAGCAGCAGCCCCAAATAGGCAGAGTGTTGCCCAGTAAGTGGTTTGCCAGGTGGATCCCAGTTGGGGACGCATGCAAGAGTCTGTCTCTGCCTTTCTGCCTCTCGCTTAATAAAAAAAACAAAAACAAAGAACTAGGATCGAGTTGCCTTGATGCCCTTGAAGCAATTCTTTTTAATTTTTGGATCTCATCATCCTGGAAGAATTTCCATTACATGTGCAGGATAATGTTTAGTTACATCTAAACTTAAGGATTTTGAGTGGCTGGTATTTTCATATTGAGGTTCTTAAAAATGTTTATACTTTATGATCCCATAATGCCACTCTTAGAAATTTTATCCTAACAAAATTATTCAAAAGAAGAAAATAGTCCTGGCTGGGTGGCTCAGTTGGGTAGAGTGTCATTCTGATACACAGAGGTTGTGGGTTTGATCCCAGGTCAGGGCACATAAAGGAACAAATCGATGTTTCAGTTTCTCTCTCTCTTTTCCTCTGTCTAAAAATCAATCAAATTTTTTTAAAAAGGAGGTAAATAAGCATGTACATAAACATTCATTGCAATGTTGTATACTATATCAAGAAATCAGAAAATTACCAGCAGCAAAAGAAAGCTAAATAAAGGTGTGTTCAGTTGATCAACTATAATGCCATTAACACTATAAATACTGCAACAACATGTAAAAATATTTTTTATAACACTAACAGAAAAAAAAGATGTAAAGTTATCTTATGATTACAACTATATTAAGTGTATATGGAGTTTCATTAAAGACTGCTCTTTTGATCTTCCTATTCCCCTCTTCCTTCTCATTTTTTAAAAAGGGTGTGAACAAAAGAGGGTATAGCATTGATTGCAAAATTGGAGCCGATGATCTCTGAGGCCCCTTACAACTCTTAACAATCTTCACTTTAAGCGCTATACAACTAAGTCATCAGAACAAGAAAATTTTGAGAATATGCTTTAGGGACTTAATTCTCTATTACTGTGGGGTTTTCTTTCCTAATAAATGAAATTTGTAGAAAATATAGACATGCAAAGAGAAGAAATAGGAATCACTTGTAATCGCTGTTCCTTGAGATACCCATTTCAACTTTTGGTATACATAATCTATAGTTTCTGTCTATGTAAATATACTATATAGTTTTATGGATCAAATATAAAATCTTATGTAGTTTTAATATGATGTATACATGTTTGTTATGTATTTGCAGGGACAAAATTTTACAGGCCATATACAGTGATGTGCAAAATTTAAATGCCTTTACATTTCATTTTTTTTAAGAGTGATTCCATTCAGCTTGACCATGCAGGGCACAGTGGATAGAGCATTGGCCTGGGATGCTGAGGACCCAGGTTTGAAACCCTGAGGTCACCAGCTTGAGCTTGGTATCACAGATATGACCTGTTGGTCACCTGCTTGAGCCCAAAGGTTGCTGGATTGAAGCCTAAGATCGCTGTCTCGAGACCAAGGTTGCTGGCTTAAGCAAGGGGTCACTGGGAGCCCCCCGGTCAAGGCACTGCAACTATGAATTGGTTCTTCTCACCTTTCTCCCTTCCTGTCTGTCTGTTCCTCCTCCTCTGTCTTTCCCTCTCTCCCTCTCTCTTCCTCACATGTGCGCGCACATCAAAAAAAAAAAGTGATTCCATTCAGTTAGTATACTACATACTAATAATATCAGGCTCAATCTCTTAATTTCTTTTTGCTGCCAAGTTATTTTGAAAATTTTCAAATCTATAAAAATGTTGAAAGAACTTTATAATAAACACCTATCTATCCTTTAATTTCACCAGTTAACATTTTACCACATTTGATTTATCTTCTTCCCCCTTTATATAAACTGAAATATATATGTAAATATATGCAAACATACGCACATACATGCATACCACAATTTGTTGCTGAATGATTTGGAAATGTTCACAGGTATCATAGTGATTAACCCCTAAATATGTCAGTTTGTATCTCTTTAGAAAAAGCACATTAGCTTATATATTCTCAATACAATATTATACCCAAGAAAGTGAACATTAATTCAACAATATGATATCCAAAATATATCAATTTCCTCAGTTGCCCTCCAAAAGGTTGTTTTGTTGTTGTTTTTTTAGCAAGAGAGAGAAAGAGGGACAGACAGGAAGGGAGAGAGATGAGAAGCATCAACTGATACTTACAGCACCTTAGCTGTTCATTGACTGCTTTCTCATATGTGCCTTGACTAGTGAGCTCTCAGCTGAGCCAGTGACCTTGGGCTTCAAGCCAGACACCTTTAGGCTCAAACTAGTGACCATGGGGTCATGTCTATGATCCCATGCTCAAGCCAGCGACCTTGGGGTTTTGAACCTAGGTCCTCCGCGTCCCAGGCCAACATTGTATCCACTGCGCCACCTCCTAGTCAGGACAGAACTTTTTTATAGCTGAGCTAACTGGTCAGGATCGGGCTTAGTGTTCTTTTTCTTTGCAGCCAGGATCCAATCAGTGTTTGCATGTTGCATTCGGTTGCCATATCTTTTTAGTCTCCTTTAATTTGGAATAGTCCTCTTCTTTTTTTTTTTTTTTTTTTTTTAATTTTTGATGACCAAAATTTTAAGAGTTCTGACCAGTTACATTGAAGAATGCTCCATGATCTAGATTTTTCTGATTATTTCCTCATGATTAGATTTGAGTTGAACATTTTTTGCAAGAATACTAAATGGGTCATTATTTTTTGTTGCATCATATCGGAAGACACAGAAAAGTAAGTTTGTCCCATTACTGAGTGTTAAAAAGCTTGATCACTTGGTTTAAGTGTTTTCCACCAGATCTCTCCATTTTAGAGGGACATTTTCCCCTTTGTAATTAATATGTTATCTGGGGGTGATCCTTTGAGACCATGTGACTATACCATTCTCCAACAACCTTTCTGCACTTTGTTGGATAATATTTTTCAGGTATACCTATTACATATTGAAGATTTTCTTCAAATTTAATACTATGTTAGCCAAAGAGAGACTCCTATAAGTCTATTTAATTTTAACTGGAATATCAGTGTTAAAATTTACTTTACACAAAAGGAGGAAAGAAAACATGCTTCTCTTAAAAAACTATCAGAACATTCACTGAACATTTCAGACTTCAGTATGTAGTCTACAAGTTTGGAAATTTAATCAGCTAGTCCAGCCTCAGACATATAAATTAAAATCCAATTATTTTTATTTTAGTTGGTCATTTTCCTTCTGACTCATCAACATCTTAGGCCTCTCTTAATCCTGTAGTTTTAAAGCATGCTCTCTGCCATTGTGAAGCTTAGTGTTCTTTTTTTTCTTTTTTTGAGAGAGAGAGAGAGAGAGAGAAAGGCAGAGAGAGAGAGACAGGGACATTGAGCTGCCCCGGGAAATCAAACCGGCAGCTTTCACTCCAGAACAACGCTCCAGCTGACTGAGCTATCCAGCCAGGGTTTTAATTTTTATTGACTTTATTTTTTTTAAGAGACATAAGGAGGAAGGGAGAGAGGGGAGGAGGAACGGAAACATTCATTTGTTGTTCCACTCAGTCTTATATTTTTTGGTTGCTTCTTGAATATGCCCTGACCAGGAATAGAATTCGCAACTTTGTCATTTCGGGACAGTGCTCTTAACCGACTGAGCTAACTGGTCAGGATCGGGCTTAGTGTTCTTTAAGCGGACTTCTAAGGCTCTTGCTTTTTTCCTTACTCAGAATCCTGGCCGTGTGTCATGGGGTCATGTATAAACAGCTCTCAGCCTGGATGCTACATGGACTCCTCTTGGACCAGCACGAAGAATTCTTTATCAAACAGGGTCCATCTTCTGGTAATGTCAGTGCCCAGCCAGAAGAGGATGAGGAGGATCTGGGTATTGGAGGACTGACAGGAAAACAACTGAGAGAACTCCAGGACTTGGTGAGAGCACAGCAAGAAGCCTAGGATACTCCTGCCAGGGGTCAGAAAAGACTACTGCTAAATGACCTTTTTGGTGGTCCTCCCTCCCTGCTCCAAGGTCATCATAGCCTGGACACCTTCCATAAATTCTCTAGTTATATAAGCACTTGTCTTTATCTTAGCTTAATACTTAACTCAATGTGGGACTGCCAAACAAAATACATTTGTGAGATTCCTTTTGTTTCATGTTTTCCCAGTGTATGCTTTTAAGGGGTTAATAATTAGTCTTATCTCTTAAGGTAGTCTTGTACCCTGTAGTAAATAAATGTAGCTTAGAGTTTTGATTAAACCCCCAAAGTCCTCTATTCTTATTTATCCATCCATCCATCCATTTATTAATCCTGTTATGTCTTATTAAATGCCTGTTATGTGCCAGGCACTGTTCTAGGTGCCACAACCATGTAGAGAAATAATATGTAGTAGTCACTGTACTTTGGTGCTCTGGAGAGCGTAAGTATGGGTGTTCTCAAAGCATGGTCTTAGAGTTAACTAGAGGAAGCTTTTCAGTGGATATATAGCTAACGTGCAAAAGAGTTTGGGAGGAGAGGTCAACAAATGTTCCAGGCATGTGTGTAAATGTTCCAGGGGAGGATGTGTATAAAGTACAGAGTCCTTAAAGGTCATGGTTCATTTGAGGAACCATTAGTAATTCAATTGGAATAGTCAAGTATGTCCTGAGGAACTATTAGTAATTTAATTGAAATAGTCAAGTAAAAACTGAAATACCCCTCCCCCCCCAGTGGCGGGGCTAGGGGACGAGACAATAAATTAAGCTGTTAAGCAGAGGTAAGATCATGAAGAGGAATTTGAACTTGAACCTGAGAAGAACTGAGAGCCAGTAAAGAATTTTAGGCAAGAGGTTGACAAAATCAGACTTTAGGATAGATCACTCTGGATACTGTATGGAGAATTGCTGCAAACCAGCGCAGCTAGTAATTGTCCAGGTCCTGAGTGAGAGTGGTGCAGAATGAAGAAATAGACTCAAAGAGAAAGAGGATGGAATCGGGGGCCCTCTGCGAGCTGATGGTAAGCCAGAGCCAAAGCAAAGCCCCTGGTCTGCTTTATTATATAGTGTAGAGAATTAAAGCCTTTAAGCCATATGCAAATAGGAAGTCTCTGATACAAAGTCACTCATCTGAGGCATAAACAGGTATCCTCCTAAGAGTGCACCACCCCCCACTATGCAACAGTCAAGGGCAGGGGTCCCCAAACTACGGCCCATGGGCCACATGCGGCCCCCTGAGGCCATTTATCCTGCCCCCACCGCACTTCCGGAAGGGGCACCTCTTTCATTGGTGGTCAGTGAGAGGAGCATAGTTCCCATTGAAATACTGGTCAGTTTGTTGATTTAAATTTACTTGTTCTTTATTTTAAATATTATATTCCCGTTTTGTTTTTTTACTTTAAAATAAGATATGTGCAGTGTGCATAGGGATTTGTTCATAGTTTTTTTTATAGTCCGGCCCTCCAACGGTCTGAGGGACAGTGAACTGGCCCCCTGTGTAAAAAGTTTGGGGACCCCTGGTCAAGGGTGTGGGGAAAAGCTTAGTCTTAAAAAGGGTGTTTGAAAAGATCTTAGTATTAGAAGAGTGGGGAAGAGCTTAATCTTAAACTAAGCCCTAGTAGGATATAAGGACTTGGTCAGCATACAGCCTGTCTCTCATAGAGAATCTTTTTTTTTTTTTTTTTTTTATCAAGATTTGCTAAAAAAAAAAAAAAGATTTGCTAGAGGTAGGTCAGTCAGAATGCTGGGACACTTTGGTGAAAAATAATTACCTAAACCAAGGGTATTAACAGTAAATATGGAGAAGAATAAAGAGGCTTGAGAGAGATTTAGGATGTAAAATAAGTAGGCCTTAGTGATTGATTGGGTATGGGTCCAGAGGGAAGAATCAAGGATGATGTTTAAATGTTTGCCTTCAGCAGCCAGGCGAGTAGTGAAAGTAAGAAATGTGTACCTGCTGGCATTGGAGGAAAGAAAATGGGTCTAAGTTTGGACATGTTGAGTTTAAGGTACTTGTAGGAAATGTCCAGTGGGCTGAGGCTGGAACTTTAGAGAACAGTCTAGTTTAAAGGTAAAGATTTAGGAACCATCAGCATTAGAAGTATTTAATCTGGGGTCCAGGTGGGACTTCAGGAGGTTTTGTAAAATATATGTTTGCATATATATCTTGAAGCTTTTATAATTGTAGAGAGTCCTGTGCAATTAAAAAAAAAGAGAGAGAGAGCCCTGGCCAGTTGGCTCAGTGGTAGAGTGTCGGCCTGGCGTGCAGAAGTCCCAGGTTCGATTCCCGGCCAGGGCACACAGGAGAGGCGCCTCTCTTCTCCACCCCTCCCCCTCTCCTTCCTCTCTGTCTCTCTCTTCCCCTCCCACAGCCGAGGCTCCATTGGAGCAAAGATGGCCCGGGCGCTGGGGATGGCTCCTTGGCCTCTGCCCCAGGCGCTGGGGTGGCTCTGGTCGCAGCAGAGCAACGCCCCGGAGGGGGGAGCATCGCCCCCTGGTGGGCAGAGCGTTGCCCCTGGTGGGCGTGCGGGGTGGATCCTGGTCGGGCGCATGCGGGAGTCTGTCTGACTGCCTCCCCGTTTCCAGCTTCAGAAAAAAAAAAAGAGAGAGAGAACCTCAAAATATCTGTGAAATTCAGCCACAGAGATATGATTGTCGATAAAGAGGGTGGATGGGGAGAGGAAAGAGTCTGGAGTAATACTCAGAGGAACACCAGCACTGAAGGCCAAAACAGAGGGCAAACAGCAGAGATCAAAGTCAGGCTCATCGAGTCAGTGGAACCTAGATAAGGGTCAAATCAAAAGCAAGTCAAGGAATGTGGGCACTGTGTGATAGTGGTGGGTATCTGGGGCTTTCTGCACTAGATCAGTGGTTCTCAAACTTCAGTGGACATCAGAATCACCTAGAAAACTCATTAAAATAGGTTGCTGGGCCTTGTCGCTCAGATTTTCTGTAGATCTGGGATGAGGGTTGAAAATTTGCATTTCTTACAAGCTCCCACGTGAAGCTGCTGGTCCAGGAGCCACAATTTGAGAACCACTTGGCTCAATGACTTAGGGCTGATGTAAAGCACTGGGAGGAGCAGACATATATACAAAATGATAAAATCATAGACATGTAGACTTGGAAAAAGAAAAAGCCCAGTTACTCCATAGTATAGGTAAGGAATCAGTTCCAGATCTAATGCACAAGTTTCTACAGTAGTGAAGGTGGAGTGAGGGTAAAAATTCCAGTATTAAAAAAACATTTCCACCATGCTCTCCTGCTGCCTGAAAAGGGAATACATCTAACGCTAGTAATTCAAGAACTATGCAACTTCAGATTTAAAGTCTCTGCTTTTAGAAAATATATATAAATCACCGATGGGGATGTTTTCTTGTTTTCCCTTTCTTTGTACATTATCTCTGATATGGGTTGTTTCCTTGACCAGCGCCTGATAGAGGAAGAGAACATGCTGGCACCATCTCTAAAGCAATTTTCCCTGCGAGTGGAGATTCTGCCATCCTACATTCCAGTGAGGGTTGCTGAAAAAATCCTGTTTGTTGGAGAATCTGTTCAGATGTTTGAGAATCAAAATGTCAACCTGACTAGAAAAGGTAGGAATCTCCTTGAATAGTGTAACCCCCTTCCTGAAATTGCACGACCCCAGAGTACACCTGGTGGAAGTGGGCGGCTAGTAACGTTTCTAGACTGACATTTCAGCGTGACCATGACACACTTGCCTGAGAAGCAGGTGAAGGAACTGCATTGCCAGGGTTGGGAATCCTTGCTTGTCTTGGCTCTTCTTTGTCTTCTTGTGACTGTGCCTTCCTGTTTTGCAGGATCTATTTTGAAAAACCAGGAGGACACTTTTGCTGCAGAGCTGCATCGTCTCAAGCAGCAGCCGCTCTTCAGCCTGGTGGATTTTGAGCAGGTGGTGGATGGTATTCGTAGCACTGTGGCTGAGGTTTGTCTTTCATAGTATATTTTCTTAGGAAGAAAGTGGGCTAATCTCCCCAGAAACTGAATACTGACTTTTGTTCTTCTTAATGTGGTAAGAACTTAGCTTGGAAGGAATTGTTTGAGAGACTTGAAGGCAAGAAGTAGAAAAGGAAACAGTTTTTCTGTTTTTAATAATAGATGCAGAACTGCCTGAGCCTTTTCACACCTGACAGGAGTTTGCTAGTTAGTTGATTGGCGATTTGAATAAAGGGAGGTCTTGGTTTCATTTCGAACAGTCCACATTTTGAGTTTGTCTAGATACAGTCTTTTGGCAGTAACTCCAAGAAATCAATGGATTCTGGCTAATTTTAGTGCCTTACTTATATTTTAGATGGCTTTATTACTTTATTCTGTCATTTGTTGATATGATATTCCTGAGGAAGGCAGGACAAATATAATTTTTCCATTCCTATGCATGAAAAAAATAACTCTGAAAGCTAACTTGTCTGGTGTCTCACAGAAAGTTAACAAAGATGAGGTCAAAAACGTTCTTCTGACTTCTACCTAGTTCAGTGTTCTTATGTGAATTGTACTTCATCCATGAACTTAAATTGTGACTAATAATTTTTCAAATGGGCATATGTTCTGTAGTTTATGATAAAATTTGGCTCATAGGTGTGTGATAATGTGAAATGAGATCTTTAGTCATCTGTGCTGTTAACTATGTTAGAGGTTTACGACTCTGGCTGTGAATAGAGCCACCTGTGGAAATTTTAAAGCATACTTGAATCAAGTCCTTAACCTCCAGAGCTTCTAATTATAAGTCAGTAGGAAGTGTAAGTACTTGTATTTATCCCGGTCAACCAATAAACAAACCTCTGCAGGTTATTTTGAAGCATAGCCAGTACATTGGGGTCAGTGTCCAGAACTGCTAAGAAGCTTAGCATCAGCTGTCCTCGCATTGCAAGCCTAGTAATCTATCAAATTATTACTTCTTTTTTTGGTCACTGCCTCAAAAATGCCTAGGCATTGGAAACAGCTGTGATACAGACATAGAACATTAGCCCTAAGGTGACCTTGAGTTATCACTTGATTTGATTATTGGTCAAGTAAATATCTAAACTATCTAGAATATACTTCCTGTCCTCCTCTGTCTGTAGCCAAGATAGCTCTTGCCTAAGGGGCTGGTGTCTTCAGTTTCTTTCATTTTATTTTATTGAATCTGTTTCTGTTCTTTTATCATTTTTGTGATGACTGTTTGAAATATATAATTAATGGAGGAAAGTAAAATTTTTTTTAATTTAATTTTTTAGTTTTTTCTTTATAGAGACAAAGAGAGAAAGTCAGAGAGAGGGATAGACAGGGACAGACAGACAGGAACAGAGAGATGAGAAGCATCAATCATCAGTTTTTCGTTGCACTTTGCAACACCTTAGTTCATTGATTGTTTTCCCATATGTGACTTGACCGCGGGCCTTCAGCAGACCGAGTAACCCCTTGCTTGAGCCAGCGACCTTTGGCTCAAGCTGGTGAGTTTTTGCTCAAACCAGATAAGCCTGCGCTCAAGCTGGCGACCTCAGGGCCTGGAACCTGGTTCTTCCGCATCCCAGTCCGACGCTCTATCCACTGCACCACTGCCCGGTCAAACGAAAAGTAAAATTTTATTGAATGAATAATATTTCAAAATTGGGTTTTTTTCTGCTGAAATTTTGAAATGCACATATTGCTAGAAATTATATTTTCAGTTTGCAACAATGATAGACAAAATAATGGAAGCGCAGACCCTTTAAATGTTTTAGAATTGTAATGAATAGACTTTTCTTTTTTTCTTTTTTTTATTAAGTGAGAGGCAGGAGACAGGCCATACATGTGCCCCAACCAGAATCCACCCGGCAAGCCTCCTACAGGCGATGTTCTGCCGATTTGGGGCTGCTGCTCCATTGCTTGGCAACCAAGCTATTTTAGTACCTGAGATGAGGCCATGGAACCAACTTGCTTGAACCATTTGAGCCATGGCTGCAGGAGGAGAAGGGGGGGAGGGTGAAGGAGAGAAGCAGATGGTCACTTTTCCTGTGGACCCTGACCAGGAATCAAACCCAGGACTTTCACACACCAGGCCAACTCTCTACCACTGAGCCAACCAGCCAGGGCCTGCAAATAGACATTTTTTGAACGGTATTATTGTGAACCATTGTCTCAGCTGGATTGAAAATACTTAAATAATCCAAACTCAGGTGACTTTTTTTTTTTTAAGTGAGAGGCAGGGAGGCATAGACAGATTCCCACATGTGCCCCAACTGGGATCCACCCAGCAAGCCCCCTACAGGGCAATGCTCTGCCCACATGGGGCTGTTGCTCTGTTGCTGGGCAACTGAGCTATTTCAGTGCCTAAGGCGAGGCCATGGAGCCATCCTCAGCACCTGGGGCCAAATTGCTCGAACCATTCCAGCCATGGCTGCCGGAAGGAAGGAAAGAGACAGAGAGAGAGAGGGAGAGAGAGAGGGGGGAAGGGGAGGAGTGGGAAAGCAGATGGTTGCCTCTCCTGTGTACCCTGACCAAGTCAAACCTGGGAATCTAACTCAGGACTTCCACATGCCGGGACAACACTCTACCACTGAGCCAACCAGTTAGGGCTCAAACTCTAGTGACTTTAAATGGTAAACTTTTTATACTGAATATGTTGTTTTTGCAAAAGGTTTATAACAGTATTATACACATTTTTATAAAAATTTTTATCAAGCTAGTTAGTTTCCACAAAAGTGTCAAGAGAACAAAATAAATGAGAGGAAAGAACTTGAGTTCACAAAGCCACTTGGCCATTTGCATGAATGCTGTTGGGTCCGAGTTTGGAGGCGAGGGACAGACGGCTGTGAGAGTCTGGGAGCTGAAAGAAGACGCATGGAGCTGTGTAGGCAGATAGGCCATGCTTTATTGTGCGGCGGCAGCAACAATAGTATTCAATAGTATGGCCGCAGCAACCACAGACGGCAGAAGCAGCAGCCTGACACACTGTGCAGGCGTTTTATAGTAAAATAATACAAAAGTGGCACCCAACCATGATTACAGGGAGGTTTCCTTTGGTCATGAATGGCTGGATCTAACATAGCAGATCTGTCCATACTGACTCCATCATGTTCAGGCTGTTTACCAATTCTGAGGAGACCAGCTTCCCCACAGATGCACATTGAGCATTAATATAAGCATCCTAAAAATCGTGATCCAACAATCATACAGCATAGCAACAAAAGATAGCTTTGTCCAGTCGCACTGTAAACTCAGTTGGCATCTGTACAAGATAGTCTCCCATTAGTCTCAGAGGAATTTCTTTGAGTGAATTATGTGAGCTGTATAAATAAGCTACATGGAGCTACTGGTAAGGGTTAAGACTTTGAAATTATGGAATTTTTTCCAAACTTGATGAGAAAACAACACAATTTCCAGATAATAAAATACTTGAAATTGTGAAAAAAGTGAAAGTTATATCAGTTTATGGTAATGAAAGGAAATACATTGTATCTGGAGGGAAAGGGGGAGTGTGTTGCCAGTACATGTACTCACCCTCTTTTGGATCTTTCTCTCCTTTTTTAAAAAGCGTATACCTACTTGCTGGGAGCAGGGGGAGGTGGAGGAAGATATAGAGGAGATAAATGGTGATGGATGAAGACTTGACTTGGGGGAATGAACACACCATATGGTATACAGAGATGTGTTGTAGAATTGGGCCCCTGAAACCTAATTATGTTAAGCGGTGTCACCCCAATAAAGTCAATTAAAAAGTATACATACTATGTAAATCAAGGTATATAAAGTTCAAAAACAGGCAGAAAAAATCTGGTGTTAGATGTCAGGATGTGTTTGCCCTTGGTCAATGGAAAAGGGCACGAGTGCGGCTTTCAGATGCTGGTTAGAAAGGTGTGCTCAATTTGAAAATTCTTCAAGTTGTGAACTTATGATTTATGTACTTTTCTGTATGTACTTTTCAGTACATCAACAAAAAAGATTTTAAAAATTAATTCCTAGATATGTAATAGTTTTTTTGTTATTTTAATATAATTTTTAGTTGGTTACTGCTTACATAGAAAAATGGTGGTATTAATTTTTGGAGTTTAATCTTATGCCTGGCAACTTGTTGAAGTCTTTTATTCTAATAGTTTGTGTTGATGCTATTGATTTTCTAAGTAATGATTATATCATTTGGAAACAATAAAAGTTTTACAACTTGCCACCTATTTTTTTTTTTTAAAGAGAGAAAAGAAGGGAGACAGAGAAACATCAATTTGTTGTTCCACTTATTTATGCACTCATTGGTTGATTCTTGTATGTGCCCTGACTGGGGATCTGCAGCCTTGGTGTATCAGGACAACACTCTAAATAACTGAGCTTCCAATTTTCCAATTTATAAACTTTTTTTTCTAATAATCTTCGGTAGGATCTCTAATACAGCATTAAACAGCTAGAGTGATAGTTTATATATATTGTGTTAAACAGATGATAATGAGCATCCTTGATTCATTAATTCTTAAAGATATTGCATCTAAAGTTTTATTACTATAATGATTGCTTTGGGCTTTTGGCCCATATGTTTAGCAAAAATATTTTTAAACAAGTTTATACCTTTGTTTTTTAAAGATTTTATTTATTGATTTTAGAAAGTAGAGAGAGAAAGGGCGGGGAGGAGCAGGAAGCATCCACTCAGTGGTATCATAGTAGTTGCTTCTGGTATGTGCGTGCCTTGACCAAGCAAACCTGGGGTTTCAAACCAGCGACCTCAGCATTTCAGATAGACACTTTATTCACTGCACCACCACAAGTCAGGCTTAGTTTATCAAATTTTAAAAATTATCTTCTCGCCTGACCAGACAGTGGCGCAGTGGATAGAGCGTTGGACTGGGATGCAGAAGGACCCAGGTTCAAGACCCCGAGGTTGCCAGCTTGAGCGCGGGCTCATCTGGCTTGAACAACAACAACAAAAAAAGCTCACTAACTTGGACCCAAGGTCGCTGGTTCGAGCAAGGGGTTACTCAGTCTATTGAAGGCCCGTGGTCAAGGCACATATGAGAAAGCAATCAATGAACAACTAAGGTGTTGCAATGCTCAACAAAAAACTAATTATTGATGCTTCTCATCTCTCTCCGTTCCTGTCTGTCCCTATTAGTCCCTCTCTCTAACTCTCTCTCTGTCCCTGTAAAAATAAATAATTATCTTCTCATAGTTTACTATGAGATTTTTATCATAAATAGATATTGAATTTTATCAACTGCTTTTTCTGTATCAATTAGGTGCAGTTTCTCTGGGTTCTTTTTCTCCTTTATTCCTATGTTAAATTGCTGGTTGTTTTTTTCAGATATTGAATCTTCCTAAGATAAACCATACTTGAATGTGATGTTTTGTTTTAATATACTGTTGGATTTGGTTAGCCCATACAATATTTGGAATTTTTGCATCTACATTTACTATTATTATATTTATGTGGTTGTAGAAAGAAGATTATTATGTAAACTTCATAAAATGAACTGTCACTCTTTCCATTTTTTAGGACAATTAATATAAAACAGGAATTGTACTGAAAGTTTGAAGTTACTTGAAAAATTATCTAAGCCAGGTTTTTTTAGGAGGAGAAATCTTCAGTGCATTTAAAACCTATTAATCTAGTCAAGACATTTATTTCTTCTTATACCAGTTTTGATATTTTCTACTTCTTTTAGGCACATACCCGTTTCATCTAGATTTAATTTTTTTAAAAAAATTTTTGCTTGTCTATAGCTATTTGTTTTACTGTCTTATTTCAATCTTCTCTTTTATTGTTTAGTTTTATTAATCTTTTCAAGAACCAGCTTTTCTTTTTATTAATCTTCTTTATTTTTTCCTCCATTTTACTGATATCTGCCTTTATCTTTATTATTATTTTTTTCTTCTTGTTTTTTTGAGTTTTCTGTTACTCTCTTCCAGTTTCATACAGTGAAGCTTGATGCTTCTATTTTTAATCTTTGTTTCCTAAGAAATATATATAAAACTTTAATGTTGCTTTGCTTTTATTTTGGCACAAGTTTTTGGCCTGTGTAGTGTTTTCATTATCATTCTGTTCTAAATAAATTTTAATTTTATGATTTTCTTTTTAATTCAAGGGATTTATTAAGTTTTAATTTTATTGGAGAATATAGTCTATATATTAGTTCTTTGGAATTTAGTGAAGCTTCCTTTATGGACTATTCGCAGGTCTTTTCTTTGCTTTTAATTGCTCTCCGTGTGCCAGAGAATGTATATTCTTTGCTGAGTGTAGAGTTCTATGTATGTTCTAATTCTTCATTTTCAAGTTATATGTTAGGCATGTATGTATTTATAAGGAATATATATTTATTTTTTATGTATACATTATGTCCTCTTTATAACATTTATATATGTATATAGTATATTTTGACTTTAATTCTATCTTGTTTTTATTTTATTAGTTATTATCACTATTCAGCTTTCTTTCAGGTCATATTTACCTGATATGTCTTCCATCCCTTATTTTCAACCTTTCCATGTGCTTTTATCTCACCCTTCTTACCCTCCCTCTCCCAAGCAACCACTGATCTGTCATGTAATCTATCACTATAGATTAGTTTGTATAGTCTAGGTTTTATATAAATAGAATCAAACAATATGTGCTCTTTCTTTTGGTGGGAGGTGGGTCAGGCTTCTTTTACTCAATATTATTTTGAGATAAATCCATGTTACATATATCAATAGTTTATTCCTTTTCTCCCTTAGCTTACACAGAACACTTATATAACCATTGTTAATACATGCTATTGTAAACACTTTTCTGAATGTACTACAGAAGAGCTGTCACATTCATTCCCTGAAATAAGACTCTTCTCAAAGTATCCTAAACATACCATTTTTTTTTTTTAGTTACAGTTAACATACAATATTATATTAGTTCCAGGTGTACAACATAGTGACTAGACATTACATAACTACAAAGTAATCACCCTGATAAAAACTAATGCCCATCTAACACCATACAGTTACTACAATATTATTATGTTCCCTATGCTATACTTTACATCCCAGTGACTGTTTTTATAATTACCAATTTGTACATCTTAGTCCCTTCTTTTTTTTATCCATCCTCTCAATGACCCTTCCATCTGGCAACCATCGATTTGTTTTCTGTATCTATGAGTTTGTTTCTGTTTTACTTGTTCATTTTTGTTTTTTTAATTCCACATAGAAGTGAAATCATGTTGTATTTATCTTTCTCTGTCTGACTTATTTCATTTAGCATAATAACCTCTAAGAGGTCCATCCATGTTGTCACAAATGCCCATTTTTTTTTTTAAAGAAAATCAAGGCCCTGGCTGGTTGGCTCAGTGGTAGTGTGTCGGCCAGGTGTGTGAATGTCCTGGGTTCAATTCCCAGTCAGGGCACACAGAAGAAGTGCCCATCTACTTCTTTACCCCTCCCCCTCTTGCTTCTCTCTCTCTTTCTCTATCCCTCCCCTCCTATAACCATGGCTCAATTGGAGTGAGTTGGCCCTGGGCACTGAGGATGGCTCCATGGCCTCTGTCTCAGGGGCTAAAAAGAGCTCTAACAGAGCAACACCCCAGATGGGCACAGCATCACCCCCTAGTGGGCTTGCTGGATGGATCCTGGTTGGGGTCTGTGCGGGAGTCCGTCTCTACCTCCCCCCCTCTCACTGAATAAAAAAAGAAATTTAACAAGGTGACATTGATCAATAAGAGTATATCGGTTTCAGGTAAACGTTTCTATAGCATTTGAACTGTTGATTATGTTGTATACCCCTCACCCAAAGTCAAATCATTTTTTTTTTCAGAGACAGAGAGTCAGAGAGAGGGACAGACAGACAGGAACGGAGAAAGATGAGAAGCATCAATCATTAGTTTTTTGTTGCGACACCTTAGTTTTTCACTGATTGCTTTCTCATACGTGCCTTGACTGGGCCTTCAGCAGACAAGAAACCCCCTTGCTCAAGCCAGCGACCTCGGGTCCAAGCTGGTGAGCTTTGCTGAAACCAGATGAGCCTGCGCTCAAGCTGGCGACCTCGGGGTCTTGAACCTGGGTCCTCTACATCCCAGTCTGACACTATCCACTGTGCCACTGCCTGGTCAGGCTAAGTCAAATCATTTTTGATCACTATATTTGTTCCTCTTCGCTCCCTTCCTCCCACCCCTCCCCCACATTCTTCTCACCTAGTAACTACTTCAGTTTTATCTATGTCCATGAATTTCAGTTTTATAGCCCACTTATGTGTGAAATCATACAGTTCTTAGCTTTTTCTGATATATCTATCTCATCCAGTATAGTGTTCTCAAGGCCCATCCATGTTGTCATAAATGGCAATATGTCATCATTTCTTATGGCTGTATTCCATTGTATATATGCACCACATCTTCTTTATCCAATCCTCTATCAAGTGACACTTTGGTTGTTTCCATGTCTTGTCCACTGTGAATAATGCGATGAACATGGGGCTACATGTGTCTTTGTGTACCAATGTTTTTGAATTTTGGGAGTAGGTACCCAGGAGAGGGATTGCTCAGTCATATGGTAGTTCTATTCTTAAGTTTTTGAGGAGTCACTGTACTTTCTTCCATAATGGTTGTACTAATTTGCATTCCCACTGGCAGTGAATGAGGGTTCCTTTTTCTCCACAGCCTTTCCAACACTTGTTATTATCTGTCTTGTTGGTAATAGCCAATATAACAGGTATGAGGTGGTATCTCATTGTAGTTTTGATTTGCATTTTGTGAATAGATAGTGAAGGTGAGCATCTCTACATATATCTGTTTGTCATCTATACGTCCTCTTGGGAGAAGTGTCTGTTCATGTCCTCTCTCCTTTTTTTTTTTTTTTGTATTTTTCTGAAATGAAAAGCAGGGAGGCAGAGAGACAGACACACTTATGCCCCACCAGGATCCACCTGGCAAGCCCACTAGGGGGTGATGCTCTGCCCATCTGGGGCGTTGCTCTGTTGCAACTGGAGCCATTTTAGCACCTGAGGAGAGGCCATGTGCCATCCTCAGCACCTGGGCCAACTTTGTTCCAGTGGAGCCTTGGCTGCAGGAGGGGAAGAGAGAGAGAGAGAAAGTAAAGGGGGAAGGGTAGAGAAGCAGATGGGTGCTTCTCCTGTGTGCCCTGGCCGGGAATCGAACCTGGGACTTCCACACGTGGGCTGATGCTCTACCACTGAGCCAACCTGCCAGGGCCTTTCCTCTCTCCATTTTTCAATTGGATTATTGCTTGTTTGTTGCTGAGCTTTGTGAGTTCTTTATATATTTTGGATATTAACCCCTTATTGGAGCTGCTGTTTGCAAATATCTCCCATTTAGTTGGCTGCCTGTTTGTTTTGTTGTTGGTTTCTTCTGCTGTGCAGAAGCTTTTTAGTTTGATATAGTCCCATTTATTTATTTTTGCCTTTAATCCCCTTGGCAAATGCAAAATTTTATTCTTTTTTATGGCTGAATAATATTCCATTGTATGTACCACTTCTTTATTCGCTCATCTGTCAATAGGTACATAGGTTGCTTCCATACCTGGGCTATTGTAAATAATGTTGTAATGAACGTCGGGGTGCATATGTCTTTTCAAATTGGTGTTTTGGATTTCTTCAGATAAATACTTGGCAGTGGAGCTGCTGAGTCATACAATAATTTTGTTTTTTAATTATTTGAGAAATTTTCATACTGTTTTCCATAGTTGCTAAACTAACTTATAGTCCCATCAACAGAATACAAAGGGTTTTTTTTTTGTTTTGTTTTTTATTTATTTATTTATTTTTTACAGAGACAGAGAGTGAGTCAGAGAGAGGGATAGACAGGGACAGACAGACAGGAATGGAGAGAGATGAGAAGCATCAATCACTAGTTTTTCATTGCACGTTGCAACACCTTAGTTGTTCATTGATTGCTTTCTCATATGTGCCTTGACCGCAGGCCTTCAGCAGACCGATTAACCCCTTGCTGGAGCCAGCGACCTTGGGTTTAAGCTGGTGGGCTTTTCCTCAAACCAGATGAGCCCACGGTCAAGCTGGTGACCTCAGGGTCTCGAACCCAGGTCCTCTGCATCCCAATCCAATGCTCTATCCACTGTGCCACTGCCTGGTCAGGCAGAATACAAAGGTTTTATTTTCTCTGAATTCTTACCAGCATTTCTTATTCCTGATGATAGCCATTTTTACAGGTGTGAGGTGATAGCTCATTCTGGTTTTGACTTGCATTTCCATGATGATTAGTGTGGTTAAGCATCTTTTCATGTACCTGTTAACCTTTTGGATGTCTTCTTTGGAAAAAGGTGTGTTTAGTTCCTCTGCCCAATAGTTAACTGGGTTGAGGATTTCTTTTTGTTATTGAGTTGTATGACTTTTATTAAGATATTTTGAATATTAACCCCTTATTACAGATAGGGGTTGCATATATTTTCTCTCATTCTGTAAGTGCCTTTTCATTTTGTTGATTATTTCTTTTGTCTGTGATTTTGGTGTTCTATCCAAAAAATCATTGCCAAGATGAATATCAAGGAGTTCTTTCCTACATTTTCTTCTAGGAATTTTATGTAGTAGGTCTTATGTTTAAGTCCTTACCCATTTTGAGTTTATTTTTGTGTATGGGGTAAGAGAGGAATCCAATTTTATTTTTATGTATGTGTTTATCCAGTTTTCATAGCACCATTTATTAAAGGGACTATCTTTTCCTCATAAGATATTCTTGGTTCCCTTGTCAAATATTAGTTGACCATATATTTGGGGATTTAATTCTGAACTTTCTGTTCTGTTCTATTGGTCTCTGTCTGTTTTTATGCCAGTACCATACACTGTTAATTACTATAGCTTTGGAGTATAGTTTGAAATCAGGATGTATGATGCCTCTCTCTCTGGATTTATTCTTTGTCAGGATTGCTTTGGCTATTTGGGGTCTTTTGTGGTTCCATACAAATTTTTTAATCCTTTTTTTCTGTGAAGAATGCCTTTAGAATTTCGATAGGGATCACATTGAATCTATAGATGACTTTGGATATTATGGACATTTTAACTATTAATTCTTCTGATCCACAAACATGAAATGTCTTTCAGTTTGTGCTGTTTTTTATTTCTTTTGACAAAGTCTTGTGGGGTATTTTTGTACATATTTCTCACTTCCTTGGTTAAGTTTATTCTTTTACTCAGCATAATTAAGACTGGTCCATAGTGCATGTAATGTATCAGTAGTTTATTTCTTTTTAATGCTGAGTAGTACCCCATTGTTCATCACAACGTGTTTTCCCTTCATCTGTTGATAAATATTTGAATTATGTCCTCATTGTAGTTTACTTTTTTATTTTAATTTTTGATTTACTGATTTGAGAGAGTAAGAGGAGAGAAAGAGAAGGGTGTGGGGAGAATGTGTTGTTCCACTTAGTTGGGCATTCATTGGTTGATTCTTGTATGTGCCCTGACTTGGGATTGAACCTGCAACGTTGGTGTATAGAGATGATGCTCTAACCAACCGAGCTACCTGACCAGAGCTCCCTCATTATAGTCTCAATTTTCATTCTCTTATTGACTAATGATGTTAATGTTTTGTATATTCTTATTTGCCTTCCATGTATCTTCTTTGGTGACATCTGTTCACTTATCTATTTTTATTGTTTTTGTTTTGTTTCCTTACTATTGAGGTTTTTTGTGTTTCTTTTTACAGAGACACAGAGAGAGAGCGAGAGAGAGAGGGATAGATAGGGACAGACAGACAGGAATGGACAGAGATGAGAAGCATCAATCATTAGTTTTTTGTTGCGACACCTTAGTTGTTCATTGATTGCTTTCTCATATGTGCCTTGACAGTGGGCCTTCAGCAGACCGAGTAACTCCTTGCTCGAGCCAGTGACCTTGGGTCCAAGCTGGTGAGCTTTGCTCAAACCAGATGAGCCCGCACTCAACCTGGTGACCTCGGGGTCTCGAACCCGGGTCCTCTGCATCCCAGTCCGATGCTCTATCCACTGCGCCACTGCCTGGTCAGGCCTTACTATTGAGTTTTGAGAATTCTTTATTCTAGATGTAAGTCCTTTAATATGTGACTTACAAATACTTTTTTTTAAAATTTTATTTATTCATTTTAGAGAGGAGAGAGAAAGGAAGAGAGAGAGACAGAGAGGGAGGGAGAGAGACAGAGAGAGAAGGTGGGGAGGAGCTGGAAGCATCAACTCCCATATGTGCCTTGACCAGGCAAGCCCAGGGTTTCGAACTGGCGACCTCAGCATTTCCAGGTCTACGCTTTATCCACTGCACCACCACAGGTCAGGCCGTGACTTACAAATACTATATTTCTCCTAGAATGTCTTCTTTGACTTATCTTTTCATTCTCTTAACACTGTCTTCCAAAGAGCAGAAGTTTATTTTGATTAATTCTGATTTATCAATTTTTATTCTTTTGTGGATCATGCTTTTGGTATTGTGCCTAAGAAACCTTTTCTTAACCCAAGGTCACAAAAATTTTTCTGCTTTGTTCTAGAAAATTTGTAGTTTTTGTGACATCTTAGGACAAGTGGTGCAGGCCACCAGCCATGAAAACTGAGTACATCCAGTACATGGCTGGAGGCAAAAGATAAAAAACCATTAGAAATGTAGCAATATTTCCCACTGAACTCTATGTACCCAGATCAAGGAAGCCCCTACCCTAGAGACTTAGCCAAGAATGAGGTCAGCTAACCGCACCTCTCCCGCCCTTGTAAACGCTGCTTGCTTGCTCAGCCTAGATAGCCACCCTATAAAAAGGAGCCATTTTAGAAGCTCGGGGCTGCAGTGTTCCCTTGCATGGTTGCCTGCAGTCCCTGCACAGGTTTGCAATAAAACTTATAAAATTCACTTTGGGTTTGCTGTGGTCTGTCTCCTGGGATGTAACAGTTTTCAGTTTTACTATTAAGTTTGTGATCATTTTGAGTTAATTTTTATATGTAGTACAAGGTATAAGATGATTTTTAATTTTTTGCATGTGGATATCCAGTTGTTCCAGCAACTTGGTTCTTTTTTATTATTTCTTTTTTGTATGTTGCTATTGTCCTTATCTCTTTAAGCACTTTTATCAAGAGTATTTAAAACTTTTGGTCATAGGTCAGATTTCCCAGGAAACAGATTCTAAGACTGAAATTTGGTAGCAAGAAGTGAGGGCAGCAGGATTGAGCAGAGAGAAAAGGTCAACTGAAGTAGTTGCAGCAGAAGCCTTGGCCAATCCTATACAGAGTTCTGAAACTAGAATGGCTCTTCAGAGATGTCCTAAGTTTAGGTTCGAGGGCTATGACATTTCATATCTGCCTCAGAAATTAGATGTGGGCTCTGCTCAGGGAGAGGAACCATGGGTGAGGAAGCTCCCTTTAGCCAAAGGCAGTTTGTGGAGGGCCAACAATGGCAATACTCCCAATAGCTGGGGTAGCTCAGTCTTAGAGAGGAGAGCTGTGTGACAAAGCATAGAATCCATTCAGTCTGTTCTGAAACTTCTGCTTCAGATGGAGTGTGTTATCTAGTCTGTTGTATTTCTTTTTCTTTTTTTTAAGAGAGAGAGACAGGAAGGGAGAGAGATGAGAAGCATCAACTCATAGTTGTGTCACTTTAGTTGTTCATTGATTGCTTCTCATACATGCCTTGACCTGGGGGGCTCAAGCAGAGCCAGTGACCCCTTACTCGAACCAGTGACTTTGGGCTCAAGCCAATGACCTTGGGCTCATTTTGAAGATACCACACTCAAGCTGGTAACCCCACACTCAAACCGGTAACCCCGCGCTCAAATCGGAGACCTTGGGGTTTTGAACCTGGGACCTCAGCGTCCCAAGTCAATGCTCTATCCACTGTGCCATCACTGGTCAGACAGTTATATTTCTTTAACTCTTCGCACGTCTAGTTATTTTAACCTGTGTGCTTATATTCCCTGGGAGATGTCAGATACTTTGTCTAGTAATGAGTATTAAGAGTAACGCCAAAGGCCAGTTCATAATCTATGTCAGTTCCAATCAGAAAGAGAGAGGAGGGCATGAGTGCCAGGATGGAGATTCCAGACACCCTGAATCAATCTTGATTACTTCACTGAACAAATCCTTGGCATGATTTACCTGTCATGTTGGTAAATGATTTACTTTCTGTTGATTTTTGTATATTAATCCTTAATCTTGCTGAATTCTCTTAGTAGTTTTAATAATCTGTATATCAGTTCTCTTGGATTTTCTATGCAGATATCATCTGTTAATAAGTTCTGTTTTTCCTTTCCAGAGAGATGTGTGTGTGTGTGTGTGTGTGTGTGCGCGCACGCACATACACACGTATCTTACTGCATTGGCAAAGTCTTTAGTATAATTTTGAATAACTTTAAAGGAATTTCCTTTACATGAACTAGGTTGTTTGCTGTGGGTTTTTGGTATATACTCTTTTTTCTTTTTTTTTTGTTTTGTATTTTTTCTGAAGCTGGAAACGGGGAGAGACAAGCAGACAGACTCCCGCATGCGCCCGACCGGGATCCACCCGGCATGCCCACCAGGGGCGACGCTCTGCCCCTCTGGGGCGTCGCTCTGCCGCGACCAGAGCCACTCTAGCACCTCGGGCAGAGGCCAAGGAGCCATCCCCAGTGCCCGGGCCATCTTTGCTCCAATGGAGCCTTGGCTGCGGGAGGGGAAGAGAGAGACAGAGAGGAAGGAGGGGGTGGGGGTGGAGAAGCAAATGGGCACTTCTCCTATGTGCCCTGGCCGGGAATCGAACCCAGGTCCCCCGCACGCCAGGCCGACGCTCTACCGCTGAGCCAACCAGCCAGGGCTGGTATATACTCTTTCTAAGAATAAGTTTTGTTCTATTCCTTTTTTCCTTTTTTTCTAAAATCATGAATGGATGTTAACTTTTATCAAATGTTTTTTTTTTTTGCATCTATTGAAGTGATATGGTTTTTCTTTTTTGATCTTAATTATATTCATATTTAATTTTTTGAGATAAAATTCTAATAACACCATTTGCACCATTTAAAAGTAGTATACAAATTTAGTGGACTTCGGTGTACAGATATTGATCGACTTATGACCTATGCAACTTACGACCATTCGACTTTACAACCAGAATCGCTAGCCATGACTGCTCCGTGTCTGGCAGCGCAAGCGTTGCCCAGCTGGGTGTACGACAGTGCGGACCAGCTTCCAGCAGCACTACCATCTCCGCGTGCACCATTTCAACTGTTATCCCAGACTTGGTACAGCAATTTGTGTTTTGTGTCTTGGATAGTTTTCATCAAACCCCTCCCAAGATGTCTACCAAGAGGAAATTGTCTTTGTCTACACCTCAGCCTGCCAAGAAGGAAAGAAAGGCCATCGATCTTGACACGAAAATGAGCGCAGGCTCATCCAACTTGAGCATGGGTTCACCAGCTTGAGTGCAGGGGTGCTGACTTGAGCATGGGATCATAGACATGACCCCATAGTCGCTGGTTTGAGCCCAAGGTCACTGGGCTCTGCTGTGAGTGGGGCCACTCACTCTGCTGTAACCCCCTGGTCAAGGCACATATGAAAAAGCAATCAATGAACAAGTATGAAGGAGGAAAGAAAGTGAATGTGATCGCACATGTTTATGAAAAAACCAACTCCGGTAACTCCAACTGCTGCCTCAGATGACCACATCAATGATCCACAGCCAAGCACCAGCGGCTAATAAAATGTTTTGTATGTGTTTATATATTTTGATATGTTTTGCAATTGGGAAAATGTTTCCTATGGTATTTTTTACACCTGTATTTTGTATTTTTGCATGCACCTGTATTTTGTAATTTTGTATGTTTTGCAAATATTAAACCAGTTGTACTGGTAATGTAGTGTTTCAAACCTGACAAATGTAAAAATAAGAAACAAAATGGTATAGACATGATACAAATGGCATAAAATGAACAAAGAAAATTATGATAAAATATGACTTAAAGATTTTTATAACATCATTTCACAGTACTGTACTTATAGCCTACTCAACTTACGACCAAATCGTGTTATGACCGGTCTGTTGGAACCAATCGTGGTCGTAAGTCGAGCACTAGCTGTATTTACAATATGTAGTCATCACTATTTCAGAACATTTCCATTTCTATGTACTGTTTTACTGTTAAACTACCCTTTCATTACTGGATTTAACACAATTTGGTCATGGTTTACATTCTTTTTTCAATATATTGCTAGGATTGTATAATACCATATTTTACAGAAGTTTTCATAATGAAATTTTGTCCCTGTTTTGTTGGTTCTTTTCACAGCATCTCTGGAAGTTGATGGTAGAAGAGTCAGATTTACTGGGTCAGCTGAAGGTAAGAGCTTAGCAATTCTATTCACTCATAAAGTGATGCTGGTCGGCAGTGACTTCATTCTCTAGCCTCTCCTGGGAGCACTGGCTGCCTGTACATACCCAGATTTCTAGAGTGGCCTGATATGTCCTCAGCCATGTGGGCCAACTCCACCTAATACTACAAAGTTACTGCAGTACAAACCTTTAGCTGTTAACTTTCTTCTGGCATAACTGTTTTCACTGAAAAGATGAATCCAAAGACACACCGGACATCCTGCCATTGAGGGGATTACTAAATATGCCCCTTTAAGATGCCAAAAGTCTGTATATCCTTTTGTAGGTTAGCTCAAATTCATGAGATTTGGAAATTATGTGTGTAATTCCAATAAGATAGTGAGGGGCTCATGACCCTACTGGATTACCAAATTGTAAATTGAAATTCTTTCTGCAGATCATTAAAGACTTTTACCTTCTGGGACGTGGAGAACTGTTTCAGGCCTTCATTGACACGGCTCAGCACATGTTAAAAACACCACCCACTGCAGTAACGGAACATGGTAATTGCCCTGTGGGCCTGAGGATTACCGGCTTACTGAAGTTGTAGGGTATTTCTTGGCTGCTGCTGCTGAACCATTTAGGCCTGCTTCTCAAAAGAGCAGCCTGGTGAGTTACAGAGCAGTGTTTCCAAAGATGGAGGGCATTTCAGGTAGGCTTCACACTGAGGTCACTGGGAGCAGCCTCTTGGCTTATGACCTTTCCTGGAAGAGATGGTACATACAGGCTTTCAAACCAGCTATTTTATCTCATCAGATTATAGTCATATATTCTTTATGAGACATACAGGAACTTATTGCCACTTACTGTATTAAGATTCTTTAGGTTGCCTGACCAGGCGGTGGCGCAATGGATAGAACGTCAGACTGGGATGTGGAGGACCCAGGTTCGAAACCTCAAGGTGACCAGCTTGAGCCAAAGGTCGCTTGCTTGAGCAAGGGGCCACTCACTCTATTGGAGCCCCCTATCAAGGCACATATGAGAAAGCAATCAGTGAACAACTAGGTGCTTCAACAAAGAATTGATGCCAGGCCCTGCCGGTTGGCTCAGCGGTAGAGCGTCGGCCTGGCATGCGGGGGACCTGGGTTTGATTCCCGGCCAGGGCACATAGGAGAAGCGCCCATTTGCTTCCCCACCCCCCCATCCTTCCTCTCTGTCTCTCTCTTCCCCTCCCGCAGCCAAGGCTCCATTGGAGCAAAGATGGCCCGGGCGCTGGGGATGGCTCCTTGGCCCTTGCCCCAGGCGCTAGAGTGGCTCTGGTTGCCGCAGAGCGACGTCCCAGAGGGGCAGAGCATCGCCCCCTGGTGGGCAGAGCGTAGCCCCTGGTGGGCGTGCCGGGTGGATCCCGGTCGGGTGCATGCGGGAGTCTGTCTGACTGTCTCTCCCTGTTTCCAGCTTCAGAAAAATACAAAAAAAAAAAAAAGAATTGATGCTTCTCATCTCTCTCCCTTCCTGTCTGTCCCTCTCTCTGTCTCTCTCTCTCTCTCTGTCACAAAAAAGAAAAAAAAGAGAAAGACAGTGAAGGGAGAGGGGGGGAAAGGAAAGAAGGAAGGAAATGGGGTAGGGGGAGATAGAGTTACTATATTTCTAGCTCTACAAAACAATAGACATGCACTATACTTAAATAGAACTTTTTTGGTTGCAAATATCAGAAAATCCAATTCAAACTCACTTGAACAAAGTGGGGAAATAATTCAATGATTTTTATAACTGAAAAGATCAGCGGTATGATGGCTTTAGGTAGAGTTTGATCCAGTGGCTCACATGATACCTTCAGGACTTGGTGTTATTCCATCTTTGCCTCTACCTTCTCAGACAGACCTGTTCCATACCATGGCAGGATGGCCTCCAGCAAAGCTTACATGCTTCTGAGTCCCTGTTTATCACAGTTGCAGATACATGTGTGTGCCCACACCCCCCCACAAAAAGCTGTCCTCTTTCAGTCTGAATAGTCTCTTAATTGGCCTGGCTTGGATCATGTTCATACCTCTAAACATAATAGTGTAGAGTATTGTATTCCATTTAATCATTCCATTCCTGAGTCCCCTGCTGACCCCAAGGATCAGGTACAGTCAACTGCACTGTACTGGGAAGGGGTGATTCTCCAAGGAAAATCAGGATGCTGTTACCAATAAGAGGAGGAGGAACGTGCTAGTCCAGCAAAAGCAGCTGACGTCTACTGTGTCCAGCTGTTAGTGTTAGGCAGTCTGGAAGAGGTGGGAAGCCGGAGGAGTCTGGGTTTGTTATGTAGCCAGGCATTCATGTCAGCCCATGTGTTCTTTCTTGCAGATGTGAATGTGGCCTTCCAACAGTCAGCACACAAGGTGTTGCTAGACGATGACAACCTTCTCCCGCTGTTGCACCTAATAATTGAGTACCATGGAAAGGAGCATAAAGGTTTGCCATTCTTTCTTGCTTCTGTTCCTACTGGTCATCTCTTCTCCCATCTCTGCTTCCATCCACCTCCACAGAAACCGTATCCTTTTGGACCTTAGAAACCACGTAGCCCAAATTTCATACAGGAGAAAAGGGAAAGAAGTCCAGAGAGGCTGAGGGAAATGCCCAGGCCATGGGTTTTGTTTGTGTCTTGCCGTTGGAATTGTCTTTATATCAAGCCACCAGACTTGATTGCTGAAAGAAGATTCGCTAAAGGACCTCCTATGAGAACTTCACATAGAGTGTCCTTGCCTCTGCAAGCTCTCTTTCTGCCCCCTTTATGCCCTGACACTGCAGGTTGTGTGAGCACTCACTTCATAAATGCTGTTCACCTGTTGAAGCTCTGGTTCTAAATTAGCAGAGTCTGATCTAGACATCCTTTCTTCTCTTCTTGACAGATGCTACTCAGGCCAGAGAAGGGCCTTCTCGGGAAACTTCTCCTCGGGAGGCCCCGGCATCGGGCTGGGCAGCCCTAGGCCTTTCCTACAAAGTTCAGTGGCCACTGCACATTCTCTTCACTCCTGCTGTCTTGGAAAAGTGAGTATTTCTGAATTTCTCTCAGGTAAATATGACCCACCTTACTTCCAAGGGAACAAAGCAGGAATAGAATTGGTGGGAGAATAATAGCCAAACTCTTAAAATAATGAGGGCTTTTGCCTGATCAGGCGGTGGTGCAGTGGATAGGGCGTCAGACTGGGATGTGGAGGACCCAGGCTTGAAACTCCGAGGTCACTGGCTTGAGCACAGGCTCATCTGGTTTGAGCAAGGCTCACCAGCTTGAGCCCAAGGTCGCTGGCTTGAAGCCCAAGGTCGCTGGCTTGAGCAAGGGTCACTTGCTTTGCTGTAGCTCACTGATCACAGAACATATGAGAAAGCAATCAAATGAGAAACTGAGGAGCCACAGTGAAGAATTGATGCTTCTCATCTCTCTCCCTTCCGGTGTGTCTGTCCCTCTTTCTGTCTCTGTCACAAAATAAATAATTTTTTTTTAAATGAGTTTTTTGTTTTAATGACAAAATAACAAGCATTTCACAGCTGCCAGTTTGTGGCCCCTGGCACATACAGTCTTTGACCACACTGAGTATGGCCTTTGATAATTCCATCAGACTGGCAAGGTTCTTCCCTTTTAAAATTTTTTATTTACTTGGGAAGACTTTTTAAGCTGAAGTGTCTGCTGTGGACTTTAGCCACTGGGGTTATTACCCCAAGGAGAAGCATTGGAGATAGTCAAGCTAGGAGGAGGGCAGAGTAAAGAAGTGTTACCCCAAGGTGGTAAGACTCTTGGATCAGCTTTGGTCTTTACCCTGAGAGTCTGCCATGTACTGTTGCTTGGCCCTGTCAGGACCTAATGTCCCTAAACCAGAGGGAAACTAGAGCTCTAGAGAAAGGAAGCAAGAGAAGCATACTTGACTGGTGGTAGCCTCTGAAATCCACCCCCAAGCCATTTCAGGAATGTCCCAAATCCTATCACAGATTCTAGCACTTGACATGGTGGCTGGAGGATAGAAGCTGTCATGCTCAGGCTAGGGGAATGGAGGAAAGAGAAATGAACAAATGGGTCTCTCTTAGTCCCCCCTCTTCCAGTTCACAACCCCCTACACTTTTGAGGGATAGAGAAGCTTGGGCATGAGAGACTAGGCATAAATTGGAAAATATAAGGCTTGTTTAGGGGAAAGCTTCTGTGGCAGGTTCAGAGCCCACAGACCCAAGTCTATTCCTCTCCTTACTTGATATGCTCTGAATACCTTAAAGAAATCAAACTCAGTATTTTTTAAACATTTTATTATGAAAATTTCCAAATAAAAACAAGTATGGACTATAATGAACTCCCATGTACACATTATCCAGCTTCAGTAACCACCCACATTATGAGACTTGTTTTATTTGCTAGTACCTGTCAAGCAATCCTAGACATGTCATTTTGTTCCACCACTATGCAATTCAGAAAGGCATGTTTTTTAACATAACTACAATGCCCATTGTCATGCCCAATAAAATTAGTAATTCCTGCCTTGGCTGGTTGGCTCAATGGTAGTGTAGGCTCGGCATGTGACTGTCCCAGGTTTGATTTCCAGTCAGGGCACACAGGAGAAGCAACCATCTACTTCTCCACCCCCACCCCTCCCCCCTCCCTCTCCCTCCACAGCCATGGCTCGATTGGTTCAAGCAAGTTGGCCCCAAATGCTAAGAATGGCTCCATGGCCTCCACCTCAAGCATTAAAAATAGCTCAGTTGCCAAGCAACAGAGCAAGGGCCACGATGGACAGAGCATCACTGATAGGGAGCATGTCAAGTGAATCATGGTGGGGGCACGTGCGGGAATCTGTTTCTCTGCCTCTCGTGCTCTTGCTTAATAAAAAAATAATAAATAAAATTAGTAATTCCTTATTATCTGATATCCAGTCCATATTGAAATTATCCCAGTTATCTAAAAAAGTCTTTTTATAGTTGGGTCTATTTAAATCAGAATCCAAACGAGGTGTCCTATTTTAAATATGTTGTTCCATTAGAAATGGGTAATTTTTATTTTTTTAATTTTTTTCCTTTTTTTTTACAGAGACACAGAGAGTCAGAAAGAGGGATAGATAGGGACAGACAGACAGGAACAGAGAGAGATGAGAAGCATCAATCATCAGTTTTTCGTTGTGGCACCTTAGTTGTTCATTGATTGCTTTCTCATTGTGCCTTGACCGTGGGCCTTCAGCAGACTGAGTAACCCCTTGCTCGAGCCAGCAACCTTGGGTCCAAGCTGGTGAGCTTTTGCTCAAACCAGATGAGCCCACGGTCAAGCTGGCGACTTCGGGGTCTCGAACCTGGGTCCTCAGCATCCCAGTTCGGCATTCTATCCACTGCACCACAGTCTGGTCAGGCAGAAATGGGTAATTTTTTTAAAATTAAATGAGTAGTGTCTTCTGCGTGCCTACCTGAGAATAAGTAAGTATGCTCCTGGGAATCCCTGCTCCTCCCATGTGTCTTCTCAGTCCATAGCTCAACACTGGGCAGTGAGCCCCAAGCTTGCTGCAAGGGCTCTCCATGAGAGGAGCTCTCAATTTTATTTTCTCTTTGGTTTTGAGGGACGGAAAATCAGATTAACCAAAATCCTTGGTTCCTAACATACTCCTATTATAGGTCCTTGCAAGACCCTCCTTCCTTTCTTTTTAACATACACTCATGCACCATAGATCCACTTCCCAGCACAAACACTAGAACACTGATGATGTCCAGCTACCTGTGTGGTCTTCCCAGTGCTGCCCTTTGCCTCCCACATCACAAACTGACCACTAGCCTAAATGTTATGTTTTCTTTCATATATATAGTTTCATAACATCTGTATATGTATTCCCCCAATGTAGACTTTTTTCTATTTAGTTGTTTTAAGCATTATAAACAGGAATAAGAGACTATATGTAATCTTTTGAAATTTACTTTTATTCAAAATATTACTGGTAGTCATTTTGTTGTATTGTACAGCTGAAGTTCCTATGATGACCAGTCTATCATATAAATAAACCAGTGTATTTGTCCACATCTCTAGCCATCTCCTAACTGCCTTTTGGAGAGGGATGGGTGGCACCAAGTCCCAGGGTCTGTTGTGTGGGTGAGAGTGGGGACTGAAGTTTTTATCTTGCACAACCTAACGTGTCTGTCCCAGGTACAACGTTGTTTTCAAGTACTTACTGAGTGTGCGCCGGGTACAAGCCGAGCTGCAGCACTGCTGGGCCCTGCAGATGCAGCGCAAGCACCTCAAGTCCAACCAGACCGACGCGGTCAAGTGGCGCTTGAGAAATCACATGGCGTTCTTGGTGGACAATCTGCAGTACTACCTCCAGGTCTGCACTGACAGAGGAGTGAAAGGAAGGGGTGTGAAGGGAAGTCCAAGACATGGGAGGGATTTTTGAAGAGGGGTTGCAATCCTGCATTTGGTAAAAATTCAGATTGTATCACTAGGCATATTTCTTGGCATTTTAGAGGAAAGTGAAAATGAAAGAGAATAAGGAGGTAGGATCCTTATCAATAATGCTTTGTCTAATTATCGTTGACTTGACCCTTGTTTATAGTTTGCTAGAACTTCTGGAACCCTATGGGACTTAACCTAAGTCAGTCAGTGGGAGGATGTGGTGGGAGGGGATTGGGCTGGGGGGGTGGGGGCAGGGGAATCTGCCCAGACATGAGAGACAGTTAGGAATCAGGCAGGTAACTTGCAACAAGGCTAGGTCTGTAAGGGCCTCTTTGGTCAGTCTTAAAGTGGCTTGAACAGAAGGAGGATGAGTGGGGGCAAATAATTTCCATGTCATCCTGTCGGGCATCTTAATGTCCTTGAGTACTCAGGTTATGCAAGGTGCTGAAGTTATCTGTGTAACTGTCTATCAGGTAGATGTGCTGGAATCTCAGTTCTCACAGCTGCTTCATCAAATCAATTCTACCCGAGACTTTGAAAGCATCCGATTGGCTCACGACCACTTCCTGAGCAATTTGTTGGCTCAATCCTTTATCTTGTTGAAACCTGTAAGTAGGACTGGTTGGTTTCCTCAGACTGCTTCTAGCTCGACTGTTCCCTTAGCCACTGAGTTGCCAGGATAATAAGGAACTATCATTAAGTCATTATTTACTCTCCAGTTTTAAACATTTCAAAGAACTTATGAAATGGGAAAAGGGAACTAAAATGTTTTTGAATTTCTTAAATATATCATAGGATGTGGTGGGCAGCTATAGATGAAAGAATATGTGCTTAACCCTCAGAAGGAAGAATTTTAAGAAATTTAAAATTTTTTTTTCTGACGCCATAGACCAGTGAAAAGCATTTGGAATTTACTTTCCTAGAAATCTTTTGGATAAGGATCAGCCAATTGTTTGAAAGTTGTTTTTGCAGACAACTGGAGTATTGTCTCCCTCTCTATGTGTGTGTATATACATGTACATACACGTGTACATGTGTGTATCTCCTTCAGGGAAGTTATTTTCAACTTTGATCCACATGGGAATCATCTGGGAGCTTTAAAAAATCTAAGACCCAGAGTACTTAAATTAGGTCCCTGAAGTGGGAACCAGGTACCAGAATTTTTTTAAAAAGCTCACAAGCTAATTCTGACCCCTTATAGTTTCTACTATAACAGTTACACTTTATCTCCGATGTAAGCTGTCATTCCTCAGTTGTACCACACCACAAGTGCTACAGGCTTCTCTTTTGTTCTGATATTTGGGGCTGTTATTCTGCTGCACAAAAGAGGAGGTGAGTTATGTAAATGCCACTCCAAAGGGTTTTGTGAATTGAAAACCAAGAACTGTGACAGGTGGACTGTTTTTGTATAGCATGAGTGCATACTTGGGAAAAAGCAGAATCTCAGAGCAGATGGTCATCACTAAATATTTATTGAGTGTTTACTGTACGCAAGGCACTGGGGATACAAAGAGGTATAAATCATGGCTCTGCCCTTAAGGAGCTCACAATCTAGTTGGAGAAACAGGACATACACACATACACAGATCAGTAACAACACAGGTGGCCTGAACAAATGCCAAATGAGTAGTACAGATAATATAGAGGAAAGAGAATTAGGGAGTCACTAAAGGCTATGGTGGGAAGGGAGCACTCCACTAAGGGAGTGGGTCCTGGTATTAGGAGGAGAATATCCCAGGTAGAGAACAACATTAAAAGCAAAGCTCAAGCAGGAGCACACATAGTGGGCCCAAGAAAAGATGACTAGTTTAATGTGGATGGAGAAGATTTTTGCAGGGGTGGCTAAGAAAACAGCATCTTTGCCAGGAAGGGAAGGGTTTGTTTATACCTGTTGCATTTGGAAGGTTTGGTAGGACTTGAGTGTGGCCATTGTTTCTCCTGAGGTCAATGTGGGAGCATGAGAACAAGTTAGTTCTTAGAGTATTTTTCCAAATTTTTAATTTCACAGATCTTTTTTTCTAATGCCAACTCTTGTTTCCTGGGTAGGTGTTTCACTGCCTGAATGAAATTCTAGATCTCTGTCATAGCTTTTGCTCGCTGGTCAGTCAGAACCTGGGCCCACTGGATGAACGTGGGGCCGCCCAGCTGAGCATCCTGGTGAAGGTGAGTCTGCCTGGCCAGTGGAGGCATGCAGCCCTGTCCACAGCGTAGAGGGGGCTTTGCCAGTGGGGAACCATATTTTTCCCTTTGAGGCAATAAAGTACTTCCCTAATATATATACATAGAAGTTACAAATTTAAAATATTATCAGTTGATTTTGAAGCAGGTAATTAATTATCTGCTACCTCAGCATTCAAAAATAGTTCAGCCCTAAATACTCTATTTTATTCAGCCCACTGAATATGCATTGGCTTTGCTCTCACTTTTTCTTGTCCAACCTCTATTTTTTTTTCATGTCCATCCCCCTTACTTCCTTAACTAACCTATATTTCACTGAGATTATAATTATCCCCTTTAACAAAAATGCACAGGCTCTCCCCAAACCCAGTACACAACAGAATATATTATTTTGAAACCAGCTGCTAAATTCCTACAAAGAATGAGAGTACTTCCATAAGAAGTCTTGCATTCTATGGACTCAGTACTAAGAAGTCATTTTAGGAGCTAATAGAAATGTGGGAAGGCCAAGTGATGCTATAGAATTTTGAGCAAGTCTTCCAAGGAACACCCTCTACCCCCTCTCCACATGGATAGCTGGTGAGTCAAGAGAAATGACAGCTTGAGTCCTTCTCTCTGCAGGGCTTTAGCCGCCAGTCTTCGCTCCTATTCAAGATTCTCTCCAGTGTTCGGAATCATCAGATCAACTCGGATTTGGCTCAACTACTGTTACGACTAGATTATAACAAATACTACACCCAGGCTGGTGGAACTCTGGGCAGGTTGGAACAACCATTGGGGAACTCAGTGGACTGTGTGTGTGGCTTTTATAAAATGACTATAGAATTCCAAAGCTGGAAGCAGACTTTTAACCATCATCTAGTCCATATAAACGGGGAAACTAAGGCTTAAAGAATTAAAGGGCTGTGTCTGATCATCATTAATAATTTTAGTGGATTAGTATTCATTAAATGTCATCATCATAGTTAAATACAGTACTAAACTCCTGAGGCTGGGATGGGATTTGAGTTCTTGGCTACGCTGTGTATTGCTATGCTGGGAAGCAGCGTGGCTTCCATTCCCAGTTCTGACATTAACTAGCTGCAGCCTTCGGCACCCTGCCTCGTGGGCCCACAGTTTCCCTGTCTGAGAAAGAGGGGAACCGACAGTTCTAACGCTAAACTCTTTAAATCTAATACTGAGACGCAGTGGTTTTTGGCTTCTTTCAGAAGTCTGTCCCATTTTAAAAAGCACTTTATTGTTCTCTTTTCTCTCTCTCAAATGTCCTCAAGCAGATTTTTCCTAAGCAATTTTAGCAGAAGAGTCAAACTTTGAGGGTTTTTTTTTAAATTGAATTTTATTGGGGTGACAACTGGTTGAAACTTTTATGTTTTAAGATTTTATCTAGATCAGAGGTTCCCATGATTTATATTTCTAGTGAAGACAATGTTAGGAAAGCACATTTGATGAGGTTCTTTTTGTCTTTTCTTTTCCAGTTTTGGGATGTGAAAATTTCTGGTTCACAAACTGAAATAACGAGTCTATCCCACTGCGTTCCCACCTTTAACAGAAGACTTAACACCAACATCCCATTCTCTGTCCATGCACCAAGTGTCTGCCAACTACTGAGGTAGCTCTACCTCTTACCCTAGAAGCAATTACTAAACACTCACAGTACAAATCCTTTCCCTCATTCCCATGTGGAAGGGTCTGCCCCGTCTAGAGGAGTCCTCAACTTGCCCACAAAGGAGGACCTGTGGCATCAACTCTCCCTCTGCTGACCACGCAAGACCCATTACATTGAGAACATGTCAGACGCATTCATTGAACACCTACTGTGTATGTGCCTAGGTACTGTTCAAGCCGCAAGAGAGACAGCAGCAAGTAATATATATATCAGAAAGTTAAATACGTTGTGGCTTGTGTGAAAAAGGAATTATGTTTATAAATAGGTCAACTGCTGGATGTTACCAGTGAGCAAGAAGGCACCAGGTAAGATAGGCTTCCCCTCACCCCACGGACCCCCTTTCCTCCTCTAGGAAATGAAACTGATAATGTCCCCTTCTTAAGGATCTTCAAAACTGAATATGAAGAATTTTTTCACACTAATAAAAGGGCAATTCTAGCTATTGATGATGTTTTTAAAGTATTTTTTTAATAAAGAAAATATTTGCTCAAGGAAAAAACTGTCAGATTGTTAGATTTCAAATACTGAAAACTGCAGGTCTAATTATCCCATTTTAGGGGAATGTGTGGTTCTCCCAATCTAGCCCAGCCATCACCAGTAACCACCAACATTCATATCATTGTGAATGAAAAGGAGTATTCATTGAGTAATCTCCTTTAAACCAAAAAAGAATGCGTGCAGCATTCTGGCTTCAGTTTATAGTCACTCAGTCTGGCCCTCATCTCTTCATTTTCTACCACATACTTAACACCCATATTCCCTGCAATCATCAGCTAAAGATGACTCCTTCCATTACTGCCCCTGGAGCAGGGGTTAGCAAAACATTGCCTGCCTCCTGTTTTTATAAATAAAGCTTTACTGGAACATAGCCACTCTGGTTCGTTCACCTGTTGTCTGTGGTTGCTTTCATGCTATCATGGTAAAGGTGAGTAGTTGACATTAAATGGCACACAAAGCCTAAAACATTTACTATTTGACAGAAAAATATCTTTTGACCCCTGCTTTAGAGAATGAGAGGACATCAACAGGGATGACACTAGGGATAGGGAAGGGAAAGAACTTCCAGCATCTACTACGACAATAGTAAAATTCTGTACCTGTGCCTAGACCTGCTGATATTTCCAAGTATTATCACTGTGTTTCTCGTTTATTCCATCAAGCTTACAGTCACTGTCCATTCACAGCAACTGGTCCTTTTGCCTTTTAGCTCTGAGAGCATAATACCCAAAGGTCAGTTTAATGAGTTCAACTCTACAAAGAGATTTTTTTTTTAATTACTAGGAAACTTAAAGCTGTACTGAAATTCACTCAATTTTTGGCATAACTATTAATATGGGCCTACTGTAAAATCAAGTTTTTAGAAATACTTAATTTTAGACAGCCCAGGATAACCTTTTGACAGTGATGCCACAGAAAACTTTAAGAGTCACTCCTTGTTATTTTCCTAGGCTAGCTGTCCTCCTACAGTGAACAATCCTATTAAAAACCACAAAGAAGGTAAGGTACTATATCTTACTACTTTTTTTGAGATTAAGCTCAAAGAAGTGGATGAAGAAATCCCAGTTACTACAACCAAAGAGATTCAACATTTATTTTATCATAAAAGTCCAGCAGATAAAACTATATACAAGATCCATGCAAAGAATACAATTACACACAAGACACATTTAAAACCTTGTTAAAACACAATCTCCACAACAGCAAGGAATAAAACCGGGTAAGACCAAGTATCTTTAATGAGAAATAAAATTGTGTTTATATTTTGGATGCTGTGTGAATCCAATTCTCTCCCCGACAATGAGGCACTGGATCACCCACTCTTGTGACACCACAGGCAGCTGTAATGCTTCAGCACACTTCAGCACCGAAGCGGGGCACGAGGGATCCGTCACCACCACATCAAATACCCCTAAAGCAATGTCTGCAGGAAGCAGGGGAAGGTGAATGAGGAAAGGAGACTCAATTTAGCCCTCCCTTAAAAAGCCAGATGTGCCTTCTAGCCAGTATATCCCACTCTGCCCACATTAAAACCTTTATGTCAAACACAGTGTGTTACTGATCACAACCAAATGTGAAATGTGAGAACTAAATGCTGACCTCAAGAAATGTTTATGGACACCAAGAGAAGCATAACCAGCCTAGTGCTTCATTCATGTTGGCTCACCTCTTAAAAGTGGTACTTCTGTTAGGTTAACTTTATCTGTTCAATTATCAGGACTAAGACTTAAACCACAAGGCCTAACAGCTATGGGTCTAAAGACATCCTTAGAGCAGTAACAGTACACACATTCTTTCCAAGTACCTTTGTTATGGGCACTTGAATGATGCTGCTTCACAGAGGCTGCCCCCCCAGTCATGAGGATCTCAGACCAGAGCTCCAGGAAGTTTTGTTGTTGGTCTGATACCAAGAGTACCTTCAGATTCTGGAAAGGATTTTCACGAGGTTGCCTATGAAGGAGTCAGAAACACAGCACCTTGGAATTGGAGGGATCTTAGCATGACATAATATTCAATGATAGCCCTTCTACAAAGGAACTTGGGTACATTAAAAAACCCTGCATTCAGCCTGACCAGGCAGTGGTGCAGTGGATAGAGCGAAGGACCCAGGTTCGAGACCCCGAGGTCACCAGCTTAAGCGTGGGCTCATCTGGCTTGAGCAAAGCTCACCAGCTTGGACGCAAGGTTGCTGGCTCGAGCAAGGGGTTACTTGGTCTGCTGAAGGCCCACGGTCAAGGCACATATGAGAAAGCAATCAATGAACAACTAAGGTGTTGCAACGCGCAACGAAAAACTAATGATTGATGCTTCTCATTTCTCTCTGTTCCTGTCTGTCCCAGTCTATCTCTCTCTCTGTCTCTGTAAAAAAACAACCAAAAAAAAACACCCTGCATTCGGGCACCATCCCCGTTCCCTCTTTTTGTGAATGATACATATTCTCTGGAATCGTAGTCTTCTAATCCACCCCTTCCAATTTCCATGTTTGTCTTGAGGCTGAGAATAAGCCAAATCATGCTCCTAAACCTACATTATTAAATGCCTTGTTTAAAACATAAGTTTCCGCCTGACCAGGCGGTGGCACAGTGGATAGAGCATCGGACTGGGATGTGAAAAACCCAGGTTTGAGACCCCGAGGTTACCAGGTTGAGCGTGGGTTCATCTGGTTTGAGCAAGGCTCACCAGCTTTGACCCAAGGTTGCTGGCTTGAGCAAGGGGTTACTCGGTCTGCTGAAGGCCCACGGTCAAGGCACATATGAGAAAGCAATCAATGAACAACTAAGGTGCCACAACGAAAAACTGATGATTAATGCTTCTCAACTCTCTCCGTTCCTGTCTGTCTGTCTGTCCCTGTCTATCCCTCTCTCTGACGCTCTGTAAAAATAAATAAAACATAAGTTTCCTAACCTTACAGGCTGGGAATACTAAACCTATATGAAAATGCTCACATTTCATCAGGTCCCTAACCAGTGTACCCTAGTGAAGTAAACGAGGTGAACTGCTAAAATAATATCAAACCTATTCAAATTCTGTAATTTATCATGGATCATTCCAGTTTCTAGAAATATTTACCCTCTAGATTCTTCCCCTCTAAGGGTTTTGCTGTCTTCCTTTCTACCATTGTAGATGGGCTCTTAAATAAATACTTACCAATCCAGAATTCTTTGCTCCTCAAGGCTGTACCCAGCTGGCAGCAGATAATTGCGGTAATTCTGAAGTTGGTTGGCATGGCAACTGTCATGGACCCAGACATGAGACACACAAGGAATCCCACTGGCAAGGCACAGGAAGTACTTCCGGGTTCGACAATGCTGATCCGCAATTAGGAGACACTGGTAAGCCGTGTTACACTGGAAGAAAAGGAGCAAAACTGATGGGCCTGGTGATGTCTACAGAAAGTTCCTGCAGCCCAAGTCATCAAGAACGGATTTCCAAATACAGTTGACTCTTAAACAACATAGGTTTGAACAGCATAGGTCCACTTAGGATTTTTTCAGTTGACGCACACAGTTTAAACCCATGTTGAAGGGTCAACTCTGCTGCTGGGAATCCATTATGGGGAAGGCCGACTGGTTATACATAGATTTTTCGATTGCATAAGAGGTTGGCCCCGTGTAACACACCCCAATGTTGTTCAAGGGTCAAATACACTATCCAAAATGTGATAGAGCCTGTCCTTCTGCCCAGGGTCTCTCTCCTCACTGACAGGCCCAAGTGGCTTCCCTAAATACTCTCCTTGCCTCACCTGCAGCTTTTTAGAGGCCTGAATCCTTAAGGGACAACCAAATTCCATATATCCAGCATTTCAGGCAAAGAATCAGAATACTATAATAGGTATTTCTATTAAACAAATTTTAACCAGCTTTATCCCACAAGAAGCACAGTCATACAAACCAGGCAAAGAAACACAAATATATGATCTCACTTATATGTGGAATCTAATGAACAAAGTGAACTGAGGAATGGAATAGAGACGGAAGCGGGGTCACGGGGAGCAGAGGGACAGCTGTCAGAGGGAAGGGGGGGTGAAGGGATTAGTGAGATTATATATACGTAACACATAGATACAGATAACAGGACAGCAAATCCCAGAGGGAAGGAGGGAGAGAGCCAGGGGGAAGGGGGCAAAGGGGCTGTAATGGGGGCATGGTTTTGGGGGGTGAGGGTGTTATACTGAGTAGGACACTTGAATCCATGTTAACATATAAATTTCAAAACAATGAAGAAAAGAACCACAGTCAACAAACCCAAGGTTCTACTTCTCTTCTTTATACACAGTAAAAATTCTATTTCATGCAACAACCTTTTAGCAGTTTCCCAGATCCTTAGATCTCTAGTACTCTTGCCCTGGCCCGATCGCTCTGTCGGTTAGTGTTGTCCTGGTATGCAAAGGTTGCCAGTTCGATTCCCCATGAGGGCACATACAAACACAGATTGATGTTTCTGTCTCTCTCCCTTCCTCTCCCTAAAATCAATAAAATTAAGTTCTTTTTTTAAAAAAAAAACCTCTAGTACTGTCCCTCTCAGGCTTTTCAGCAAGTGCCCTCTACATCAATGCCTCTCTGGGAAGCTACACAAAAAAAACTCCTCACCTGAGCTTCATTGAAGTCTTCGAGAATATAGCCAGCTCCTGCTCGAAGCTGGGATTCTGTGTACTGCTTGTTGAAAGGAGGAATTTCTAAAAATTCTATATAAAAAACAACAGATAACCAAGATAACAATTACTACTAGTTGGTTTCTTATTTGCTACTTTATGCCTGCTTCTTCCTGCCCCTTTTCCACTCCCCAGCTACCTCCACAGCACTACAAACCAAAGACAGCTCAAGGGCTTCCCCATGGCTCAGAAAGAGACCTTTCTTGAGGCCTATAAATATAGCTGCCAAAAGAAGGGATAACAGGAGGGGTAGGGAAGATGAGAAATGGAGGTAGGGAAGATGAGAAATGGAGGTAGGTCCTAGACCTAAAAACACTGAACATTTTCTGCACTAAGACTGAGTCATCAGACTATGCAAAGGAGTTGGACACAACCCCTTCCCATAGGGTGGACTCCATCTTGAGCATCCCTGACCATCAGGAATTTCTTCCTCGTGTTTAACCTAAATCTCTCCTGCAAACTAAATGACCATTTCCTCTAATTCTGCCTACTATGGAGGTGAAGAATAGCTGTTTAGCACTTTCTATAAAAAATAAAGCCTTCAAATTCTCCCTTCATCAACATTTTTATCCCTGTACACAAAAACTTTGATAAACCAGAATGCTTAAAGAAAGTCAGGTTTTTAAAATTTAACAGATTAAGTGAAGATTAACCAGATAATCCTGTTTCAACCTTTTTACTAAAACTATCTACCTTTGATGATCTTTAAGTACCTCAGGGCGGCACTGAACATCAGTGACTGCTCTACAGTCTTGAAGGCGAAGGAGAAGTTACGGAGATGAGGCTGAAGCTGTAATGACCCTAGGCAATTAGAAATTGCTTCTTTTGACCAAATATCTAATTTGAGCTTGTTTTCTTGTCATCTGCTTCTTTCATATATAAATAACATTTAAAAAGAAAAAAAGCAAGACGAGATATTAGTTAATTAAGGGTTCTGTGAATTTATGTGCTAATGAATTTATCACAAAAAATCCCAAACAAATCCACAAAAGTTCAATGCCAGGACCACTGCCGTCCGTCACCCCGTCTGCCCAGGGGTAACAGCAGGTGGAGCAGATCCTTGCAGAGATGGCTCTCCCTGCCTGCTGGCCCTGCTCAGGCAATGCGGATGCCCTGCATGCAGGACTCTACACCCCGGGGTCTGTCTGACTGGCCAGCCTACTCACTCTTATTGCTCTTTTCTTGATTCAGCGTTCTCCACATTTTCTCAAAATGAAAGCAAACTGGAAACTAAGTGGTTGTAAGTACACAGCAGGACTATTTCTCAGTTTTGTCACTGCATCCTTGTGACCCATCTCAATACATCATGTCACAGTTTTCAGTGCCAGCACTCTGCTGAGTCACTGCCATGTCTGCTTAACCCAGGGCTGTTTCTAGTTTTGACCTATTTAGATTTTATAATCATGACTTATATTTCCTTGAATTTGTGTAATCAAATATTAGCTAGGTCTAGGCAGTCCATTTCTCTAATTTTTCTCAATTAGTTTGGATTTTTCTTTACTTTTCATTATGTGTGACCCTACTCAACTAAAGGCTAAAATAAGTAAGTTTTTAATCCCATTGTTTAAATCAAGGATAAAGGAACTAAATAAACCCAACTCCAGAGAGGTATTCCCTGTGGCTATGGATCCTTGATGGTATGCCACCTAATGAGACTGGGTACAATACTCTTAACTCATTAATAAGTATGTCTCGGCCTGGCCTGTGGTGGCACAGTGGATAAAGTGTCGACCTGGAACCCAGAGGTTGCCGGTTCGAAACCCTGGGCTTGCCTGGTCAAGGCACATATGGGAGTTGATGCTTCCTGCTCCTCCTCTGTTCTATCTCTCCCCCACCAATAATAAAAATGAATAAATAAAATTTAAAAAAAATAAGTATGTCTAGAGTTAAATTATTTTACTGAGCTTATGGCATCAAAGAGATTCCCATTTGTAGGCAAAACATTTCACATAGTTTCCTGAAAACTAAGTTTGTCGAGAATTGTTTTAGTATAACTGTCCCCAGGCTTCTTGAGATTGAGGAACTACTAAGCATGCTCATACGCCAAAAATATCAAGGATTGAGGTGCTGTTGAGTAATGTGCAAGGATGAGAGAGCACCGTAAAGCAGACACAGGCACTATAACCAAACTCTCCATGAAACCTGGTGATCCTGTAAAAAAAAAGTCTGGATTCCTGCTTTAGACAAGGCCTACTTCCCCTCTTCATGGTTATAGGATGGTATTAAAAACATTTGCTATCAGCAAGGAAGAATGGAAAGAATTTTTATGAGTCAAGTTTACAAGATCTCACACAGGCTCACAGATTTTAAGGAACTGGAAGTCTGCAATTCATACCAAAACTGGCTTTCTTGACCATGACATACCAAGCTAACAAATAAAAACATCTACAAAGCTACCTTGTGAAGTCCTGGTCTAGGGAAGGGTTAGGAGTATATTGGAGAATAAACATCAGAGTTCAGCAATATTATGAAAGCAAAATAAAGCAAGACCACAAACACTTTTTGATGCCATGACATACCTTCCCAGAATCCTCAAAGGACTCCCAATTATGATTAAAGTAAAATGATATTCTTGGCTAGGAGAGTCCTCACACTTCATCTCACATTATCTACCTGAATTCTGTCTGACAAATGAGGCTTGCTCTACACTTAACCTTGAAATTTCCACACATGTCACATCTCCCACATCCTAATACTCTATACTGACTACTCCATACTGACTCTATACTGACTACTCTGTTTAAGCACCTTCCAGAGAGCATAAACCTTAACTGCAACTCCCTGACCACCCTCCTCATGTCCCTGTATATACTCATGTGGCTATAGTTGCTAAGAGATAGTTTTGGTTAATTAGGAAAGAGTCATCCACACACCTGAAATGCCAACCATCACAAATCTGCAATGGTGCTATTTTATAATAACCATGTTCCCTAATTTGATTCCCTCTTGCAAGGCTCAACATTAGCCAGCTCTCGAACTTGTAGAAAACATTATTCCAGTTGGACCTTTAGCCTTTACAGATACATTTGGATACTGCTGCCAATCATTTATATTAAGTGTATACATTTGTATCTGTCCATTTTCTCTCCTACATCACACAGGCTTTTGACAGCTGAAATAACTTTACTGCTCCCCAACACAGCCTTCAGTCAAACCTTAAGGAAAAGACAAAACAGAAATATAATGTAGAGATATAATTTAAGGGTGAAGACAGGAACAAGAATTGAAAAGGCCTAGAAGCTGTTTCTCTGAAATCACCCTAGGCCCTGGCACCCCACAGACCCAGTCTAACACAGACCTCGGAAAATGAACTTCACCCCCCATGTAGGGGTCTTCTCTGGCAGTTGCCTCTAGAACACAGATGGGAATTCAGAAACTTGACTATAAGCCAAGAATTAGGGTTGTATTAATTCTTCCTGACCAGGACCCCAGTTGCCAACTGTCCTGCCTCCTCTATGGATGGCTCGGGGTCACCAGGCTCATAGAGTGAATGGAAATGAAGGAAGTATGCATGTGTCAGCACCCCCAGGGCTCCCTAGGACCTTACCCTCCTCTTCCTCACTGCTTCCTGAAGGGCCGTCTGTCAGTTTGGAACGGCTAGTCAACTTGTCACTTGTTGTGGCCATGGTAAGGAGAAAGGCATAGCCTAGAAACAAGGTCTTGTTGAGAGGCAAAGGCCCCCTCTGCTCGTCCAGAGTGGAGGGTTCACCCAGGTTATCTCCACTCTCACAGCCGCTCACAAACTCTCCTGCCCCCACCGCACCTGGGAAGGACAGAGGCAGTTACTAGGTGGGCATGACAGGATGGGTAAGCCATGTCCTCATGAACATTTCACCATTCCTATGGCCAACACCTAAGATAAAGCAGTGCAGAGAATTTTTATATATTTTACTCAGTCATGACAATGTTTGCATTTTCATAAATGACAATCAACTAGTATTGCTTTTATACAGACAAACCAAATTCTTCTGACGTCATCTGAAGAAAATGGCAGTTTTTATACAAAGATTAGATAGTTGTGAAAATATTTATAAGTCTTAGCCCATTTTCCCTGCCCAGTGCTCTGATTTTCCACCAGTATATGTGATATTTTGAAGTAACCATAAAAAATACAAAAACTTTTTTATTACCAAAAAATGTCCCCAAGAGATAAACCCTGAAGTCACCAGAATGGTGCACATTATACTTGGTAGTAAGTGTCTTTACATGGTATAGAGGCACATCAAACCAGCATGCTTCAGTTGTCCCGCTTTCTAACACCTGGGGGTGTGGAAGTGAGCCAGCCAGTCCGGGATTCCCAGAACACCCGTGTTAGAGTGCACCCAGTAAGTCCTTGAGAAGAAAATAAATACCTGACTTGGAGAAGCTGAATCGCAGGCTCATTAGGAGGCTAAGATGACAGACAGGTCATGCCTCCCTAAAATAAAACCAGCAGCAAGAGAACAATATGACGCAGTATGTATAAGCCTGGACTACAAAGTCACTGTCTGAATTTGAATTCTGGATTACCTTGGGAAAGTTAGCCAACTTTTCTGTTCCTTAAATTCTTTAACTGGAAAATGAACTCTGCACCTATACCTCACAGGGGTTATATGAGGAAATATGTATGAAGCACTGAGTTCCGTGCCTCATACACCCTGAAACACAGCGGAGGTGTTGGACAGCTATGGAGACGACTCAACTCAAATACACAGGAAGTAAAAGGATCTCTGGTGTCAGCACAATGTAACAACCAATAAACTTCCAGTTTGCTAGACCAGGCCCTCAGGGCAGACACTAAGGACTGCGCCCCTGCATCTCCACACCCACAGTGGCCGAGTCCTGGTAGAGACCCAGCAAACGATAGATGGATTGAACTCCTCTGTTAAGAAGAGACAGGAGGGACTGGAAAGGGGTTGTTTAGGAGACAGTAGGAAAGGCGAGATGCAGGTCCTGAGGGCCCTGAGTGCAAAGGGGAAGGAGAACTTCCAGAGGTGGAAGACGGTGTCAGGTAAAAGAGGAGATCTAAGACAGATTTCACCTACTTGAACCTGCTTAAAATTCAATACTTCTCTCTTCCTAGAACCTACACAGAAATCACCAAATGTCCCCAATCAAGACTGGCCTCCTATCTATCCGCAGTGCACTCTGCTGGGAAATGGGGATGCAGAAAGCAGGCTGAGCACCACCCGTGGACTTGTGAGGGCCTCCAACTCTGTAGCCAGGACAGAGGAGTCATTGCCTCATGTCAGGCTCCATCTCTCTAGCAGCTGACCTTGCATCCGGACCTGGTCTGAGGGAGAATGAGGCAAAGGGAGCACTCACCAGGTTTCACAGTGGCTGACTTCCGGCCTCTCTTGGCAGGGGACCGTTCCTCTTCAGAAGTGATGAGTTTTCTTTTGCCAGAGAGGACTCCCGTGGAGGCACGAGGGCTTTCTGTGACCTTCCGGGTAGGGGTTGTGCTACTGCTGCTGGAGGCGGTGGGGGTGGCCAGGGAGCTGATGTTACTGCGCCTTTTCCGTTTCCCTTCCACCAGATTGTCTATGATAGGACAGGCCAAAGGTTGGTCACTCCTTTGACCCAAGGCCCTGAACTCCAAGAAGCTGAACGAGCCTGATTTAGATACTACCGTGACCTTTCACTAACCTCCCTTGAGAGCAGAAAGCTCTTTTTAAGGCTATTTTCTGTTTTAGTCATGGACATGACTGAAGTGTGTTTGTTCCCCTACAGAACTGGTGAGGCCAGAAAATGAGGACTTACCACATGGTCCCGGGAAGGAAATAAAGTTAGGCAGTGGAGCCAGAAAATGACAGCTCATTACCACCTCATAAACCACAAAGGAGCAGTAAGATTGATGGAAGCCTTACTGATTGCTCTAGAAACCACTCCTCCCACCACAAGTAGGGCAGAGGCCCAGAGGAAGCAAAGCCTTACCTAAGCTGATGTCTGCTGCCTTGGTGAGGGGCGTTACTGCCTCGTATGGGCCAAGGCCATACTGCTCTCTCAGTCTGTTTCCTTGCTCCAAGGAGAGGATGACAGCCATTCGCTTATACCACTTCCTTTGGCCTTCCTTTTCAATGCTGTAGTACAGCTCTCCAGACTCCTTCTTATGCCCTTTCACCACTCCTGGGTGCAGAGAACATAAAAGCAGCTTGCTATTGTTTTAGATTGCCCAGCATCCGCTCACAGAGGCTTTGCAGAACAGGCTAAGGCAGGGAATTCGGTGATCCAACAATAGGCTGGAGTTAGGACTTAAAAATCCCAGCTGTCCGTCCCAAACACCACCACTACTTAGGGTACATGCAGCAACTACCCCGACCCTGGGACATGGGCAGTTTCTCGACACAGGGAACTCTTTAGTCATAAAATAAAGCTTCCTAAAGCTAGCCTTTATGGATTGTAGGTGGTTCAAATGGTTCTTGAAGTAAAATGGCATGTGGTTTCTTTTTTTTTTAGTGTGAGAGAGAGAGGAAGGGAGAGAAATGAGAAGCATCAACTCATAGTTGCAGGACCTTAGTTCTTCAACAATTGCTTTCTCATATGGGGGGGGGGGGGGCTTACAGCTGAGCCAGTGATCCCTTGCTCAAGCCAGCAACCCTGAGCTTCAAGCCAGCAACCATGGGGTCATGTCTATAATTCCATGCTCAAGCCGGCGACCCTGCACTCAAGCTGGTAAGCCTGCGCTCAAGCCAGCGACCTCAGGGCTTCAAACCTGGGTCCTCAGCATCCCAGGCTGACACTCTATCCACTGTGCCACCGCCTGGTCAGGTGGCATGTGGTTTCTTTTTTTTTTTTTTAATGTTATTTATTCTTTTTAGAGAGGTGGGGGGAGAGAAAGAAAGAGAGATGGGGGGAGAGGACAGGGGAAGGAGTAGGAAGCATCAACTCCCATATGTGCCTTGACCAGGCAAGCCTGGGGTTTCGAACTACAACCTCAGCGTTCTAGGTGGATACTTAGAATGCCACCACAGGTCAGGCGGCATGTGGTTTCTTTTTTTTTTTTTTTTGTATTTTTCTGAAGCTGGAAACGGGGAGAGACAGTCAGACAGACTCCCGCATGCGCCCGACCAGGATCCACCCGGCACGCCCACCAGGGGCGACACGCTCTGCCCACCAGGGGGTGATGCTCTGCCCATCCAGGGCGTCGCTATGTTGTGACCAGAGCCACTCTAGCGCCTGAGGCAGAGGCCACAGAGCCATCCCCAGCACCCGGGCCATCTTTGCTCCAATGGAGCCTTGGCTGCAGGAGGGGAAGAGAGACAGAGAGGAAGGAGAGGGGGAGGGGTGGAGAAGCAGATGGGTGCTTCTCCTGTGTGCCCTGGCCGGGAATCGAACCCGGGACTTCTGCACGCCAGGCCGACGCTCTACCGCTGAGCCAACCAGCCAGGGCCGGCATGTGGTTTCTTAATGATCCCTTTATAACTTACTAATTCTTGGCTTTGCTGCAGGCTGTGATCATTCTTGAGTTAAGCTGCAGGTGAAAAGATGACATCATTCTAACAGACCACAAGTCTATATGTTTATGTCTGTATAGTAAAATTAAAATAAAGATAGAGCAAAGAAAGGAAAAAAATAAATCCTGCCTCTCATGCCTGATCTTCCCGCTCTATTGTCAACTTTCCTGCTTTTGCTTTCATTCAGAACTTAGAGATAAGACCTTTAGTTTAGAAAACACATATGTGGGGCAAAAAGGAAACTAGGCTAATTCTGGTACCACCAAGCTATGCAATCTTTGGCAGGACCAGTTTCCAACCTTTTGAAAAAGATAATACTCCTTCCCTTCTATCCAACAATAAACAATTTATACACAAACACACATACATACCACGTATATAGTATAAAACCAGTGCATTAATATAAACATTTCTTCATTCCCAGAAACAGAAGAGTCCATCTGCTCTCTCCCATTGGCCTATGCTTGAATGAAAGTCTAAAAGAAAAGTAGAATCTAAACCACCAACGAAAAAAAAATAAGAGGAGAAAGCAGGCCGTGGTTCTCTCCTTGTGTATGCCACAGAAACTCTCTTACTCCGGCTTGTTCATCTCCTGGCTTAAGTATCTATCACCAAACTAAATCACAAAGACTCCCTAAAAAGCAAAAAAGGCCTGACCTGTGGTGGCGCAGTGGATAAAGTGTCGACCTGGAAACACTGAGGTCGCCAGTTCGAAACCCTGGATCTGCCTGGTCAAGGCACGTATGGGAGTTGATGCTTCCTGCTCCTCCCCTCTTCTCTCTCTTTCTATCCCTCTCTCTCTTCTCTCTAGAATGAATAAAAAAATAAATAAAAGGTTCTAAAAGCAAAACAGAAGCCCAAGGCTAGCAAAATACTTCAAACTAATGAAGAGCTACTAGAACTAGAAGCAGTTTAGTGTTGACATTAGTGAACAGCCTCAACAAATAGGACACAGAATTGTCTCTTTGTCTCAAGAGGGCCAAACATGAACCTCCAAGAATGGCTATACGCCTGAAAGAAAAACAAATGCGTTGGATACAAATTATGTAAGACCTCAACCTACATGCTACTAACTGAGGCCAGAGAGCTAAGTGTTATCCAGAACTAGAAGGTGAAGTGGCCCATTTAACACTGAAATAAAGGGGCAAACAGCAACTACTCAGGAATCTAAATCCAAGAGTCTGGAGAGACTTCAATTAGAAGGCACTTCTGCCCATTATATCCCAACCCATGTTCAAAAAATCCCCAGAAAGGATGATTTTAAATAACTAACTCAATATAAACATGTATCTCCAAATTAGTTCACAGTAAAGAGGCAATATATTCGAAGAGCTGGTACATGAAACAGTCACAATAACAAATACCTCACCACCATCAGAACAGGGAACTGACCACATTAAAAAAAAAAAGGCACTGTTTTTCAAAGCAGAGACTGAGTGGTGGGTGAAGGCCCCAAAACACAGCACTAACTCAGCAAAAACATCTCCATATATCTGCCACACTCATCTACTCGGGTCCCATCAAGGCAAGCAGTAAGCTTAAAAGTCAGCGGCGAAAGAATAGAGAATGGAAAGGGAAAAATACTAACTTCACAGTGGAGAAACCTGGCAACCACTACCCTGACCTAGTGATGAAAGTTAACATCACCAGTGACGTCCTGCGGATGTCACATACCCGCCTCCCCCACATAATGTGATGAGAAGGGCACTTTACTGCTGCAGCATTCTTTTCAAAACCCGTAACTCCAGCCTGTCCTGTGGTGGCAAGTGGATACCACATCAACCTGGAATGCTGAAGTCACCGGTTCGAAGCCCCACGCTTGCTTGGTCAAGGCACATATGAGAGTTGATGCTTCCTGCTCCTCCCCCAGTTTTCTCTATCTCTTTCCCCTCTCTCTCTCTCACTCTCTCCCTCCCTCCCTCCATCCTCTTTCTAATAAAATGAATTTTTTAAAAAAAACCACCCATAACTCAAATCTAATCAGAAAACATGCGACAAACCTAAACAGTCTACAAAATACCTGACCAGTACTCCTCAAAACTATCAAGGTAGTGAAAAGAGAGACTCAGAAATTGTCACAGATGAGACATTCAGGGACACAGAATTAAATGCAGTGTGGTAGACTAGAATTGGATCCTCGAATAGAAAAGGGACATGGAAAAGCCAATGATATCCAAATAAGGTCCAGAATTTAGTTAATATTAATAGTAATAAACTAAAGTTGGTTTCTTAGTTTTGACAAATGCTAACCTAATATGTTAACAATAGAGAAAGTTGGAAAGACAGGTGAGAAATATATGGAAACTCCGTACTATTAATACCCTGTATTCTGCAAGTTCCTATAATTATAGAATTATTCCAAAACAACAAGTTTATTAAAAAATAAACAAACAATAGCCTGACCAGGTGGCAGTGCAGTGGATAGAGCGTTGGACTGGGATGCAGAGGACCCAGGTTTGAAACCTCGAGGTTGCCAACTTGAGTGTGGGCTCATCTGCTTGAGTGTGGGGTCACTGGCTTGAACGTGGGATCATAGGACCCTACTGTGAGGTCAGTTGGCAATGGGGAAAGGTCATGTGAGGAACCAGGTCTGGGGACTTTTTGCTGGAACCACCTACATCCATGCCCGCCAAAAGAAACAGCCAGGAGCATGCTGAAAATGAACGACTGTCAGCCAATGAAATTTTGCCACATCATATCAACCCGCCACCACCATACCAATGCTATAAATTACACACACACACACCCCGCGGGTGAGGCTGTGCCGACTTCTCTGGCCCCTCTCGCGGACCAGAGAAGTTCACCCAGGATGCGTTCTGAATAAAGCTTTTGCTAGTCCACACTTGGTGCCTACGCCCTTCTTTCTTCCTCGGCAGTGAATACCTTACACATACGATCACTAGCTTGAAGCCCAAGGTCACTGGCTTGAGCAAGGGGTCCCTCACTCTGCTGTACCTCCCAGTCAAGGCACATATGAGAAAGCAATCAATGAACAACTAAGGTGTCATAATGAAGACTTGATGCTTCTCATCTCTCCCTTCTTATCTGTCTGTCCCTATCTGTCCCTCTCTCTATCTGTCTCAAAAAAAAAATGAAATAAACAATAAAGAAAAACAACAACAAAAAACCCATTGTGAAACTAATCAGTGTTACAGGAACAGAATTTCTGACAAATAAACGGTTGCCCCAGGGCACAATAGATCTCTACAGACTTTTATTACCTGCACTGAAATACTCATCTTCCGAGAGGGCTGTCACTTCTGTATCCAACGGGATGGGGTCACACAAAAGAATGTCTTTGCCCAACACATCACACTCGTACCCATCATCAAAAAGCAATTTATACTTCCCAGCTCCAACATCCTGTGTGATTTTCCCAGAGTAAAAATAGCCATTGGATGACCACTTGGCAACAACACGGAGCCCTACAAAGCTGTTCCCTGGAGAGGAAGCATCTAAGCCATCAGAAGGACCAGCAGCAGCCTGGAAAGGAATCTCCGGAGAGTCGCTTCGACGCAAAGTACCAGCACCGGCACCCATGTCTGCTCGTCTGGTGGAGTCAGGCATTCGGGGTGCGATACGGGTGAAGGACTTATCGTCTGGTGACATGCTGGGTGAAATATCCTCTATGCCCAAGGAGCCAGGCAGAGCTGCTTCTCTAAAGGGAGATAAGAGACAGGAGAAGGCAGTGAGAATGAGAGAGAAATACTTACCTAGCAATCTTCCCACTCCTTTGTCCAGGGGTCTCCCGGCTCAGCCCATTCTTTGATAACCCCTCACAGGCATACGCCTGGTCTCTCAGTGGCCTCACTCTGATCCCTGCCCACTCCTCAGTCAGTGTGGGTCCCTCTTCTCCCTCCTGAGGCACCACATACTCTCTAGTCCCCTCTCTTATCTCTACACCCTTTTTCTCTAAACAAGTCATAGACTAAGTATATCTCACACTACCCGGGTACCTGGTTCCAGTGGTCCGAGAAGGTGGGCGGCCCCTTCGCCCGCGCCCACGAGGCGTGACCGGAGCCTTCTCTCCCTGTCTGATGCCAAGGCCTGCATCACCATCCTCCTCACACACTGGCGCCCCTGTCTGACTGACCCCTTTTCTAGGACTAGAGATTGAAGATAGGTTAGTCTGACAGAACCTGCTACTGAATCCTTTTCCCAAAGTCTCCCCTTAGCCCTTACACTAACATGCCAGACCAACACGTGCTGGCCTCCAGGGTAGGTCGCCTACCACCACAAAGTCTCAGCTGGGGAGTGGGAACACAGGCTAACAAATAAAGGACATCTTCATTTACGCAAGTCTATGCCCCCTGAGAAAGCTTCCTACTGCTGCCCTCAAAATATAGCACGCATATTTCTGCCCTGCCTTCTCTTTTCCCTCAGGCTCTGGACACCTGCAGAGGATAACAAAAAGCTAGAGGATGTGCCAAGTTGGGGCCATAATCCCAAACTTTCTGTATTCCCAATCAAAACACTTGTAGGATACAGAAAATGAGGGTGGCGGGAGCATGTCTGAGCATTGTGGAAGTTCCATCATCTGTTTTTCCACATTTTCTAAGGAGGTCTACCTCCCACAGGCTCTACCCCAAAAAGGACAGAAATAAAAGGGGAGGAAAAGGAGTTCATTTATTCTAGATAGAGGATGAGGGGGGGATTGTCCCATTCCTTCCCTTCCCTGTGATATTTAAAATGTCAGCAACCCTGCCCCCGCTGTGGCTCTCTCTGGAGACCCTGTCAGCACCTCGGTTTTCCTGGGCCTCCTCGGGAGCTGGGCAAGGCAAAGTCTGCGGGTTCCGTCCCGCTGGGTTTCCCTTTGAGTGGTCCGGCTCCTCTCCCTGAGCTGCCGCTGCTGTGAATGGCTGAGAGACTCGTCCCACTTGACGTGCGGTGTAAGCTGGATGCCTTGGAGGAAAAGGAGCTGATATCCCCCAGGTCACCTGAAGAGCCCCCAGTCTTTGAAGGGGAAATTTCAGATTCACACTCCCGACACTCTACAACTGGCTCTTCAGTCTCCTGCAAGGAAAAAATGGATACAAAAGCTAAAAGAGCCTGACCTGTGTTGGGGCAGTGGATAAAGCATCGACCTGGAACGATGAGGTCGCCAGTTTGAAACCCTGCACTTGCCTGGTCAAGGCACATGTGGGAGTTGATGCTTCCTGCTCCTCCCCCCCTTTCTCTCTCTCTCTCTCTCTCTCTCTCTCTTCTCTAAAATGACTACATTTAAATAAAGAAAAAAAAAGCTAAAAGAAACCACAATAACATAATGCTGATATGAAGGGTGGAAAATCCTACAGATGGCAAAAAATTTTGATTCAGAAAGGTGGGAACCAGGACAGACTTTTCTGGAATAATGGAAATGTTCTATATCTTGTTTTAAACAGTGGTTACATATAACTGTCAAAAGCCACTGAACTGCCTGACCAGGCAGTGGCACAGTGGATAGAGCATCAGACTGGGACACAGAGGACACAGGTTCGAAACCCTGAGGTCGCCAACTTGAGCACGGGGTTGCTGACTTGAGTGTGGGATCATAGACATGACACCATGGTCACTGGCTTAAGCAAGGGGTCACTCGCTCTGCAGTTACCCCCGGTCAAGGTACATATGAGAAAGAAGCCAATGAACAACTAAGGTGCCCCACAAAGAATTGATGCTTCTCATCTATCTCCTTCCTGACTGTCTGTCCCCGTCTGTCCCTCTCTGTCTCTGTCACACACACAAAAAAACCACTGAACTAAATATATATTCCACAGAAAATAATTATAACTCAATAAAAAATAAGGTGGAATTAGATTGGGAAGAAAAATGACCTCTACCCTGAACTGTTATATTTTTTTACCGGACAAATTCACAGCCTCTGGATACAGAGAAACTGCCAAGGATTCTAACCCAGAGATCAGAAGTAATTCCCTGTCTGAGAAAAGACAGACAAGGAGGTAGGTAGTAGGAGGAGGGAAATGTTGGCTGGGAGCCATTCTGGTACTAGATCAGCAGTGGGTAGGTAGCATTACATATTTTTTGAGATTAGGTATTTTATATTACTTTCCAATTCGTGATCAAGTGAATAAAAAGCTTGTAAGTTAAAAATGGTATTACTGTTTAAAAAATGAAGAACAAAAAGATAATCAAAACATATGAGTTTTCAGGAACTACAGAGAGGGCAGGAATGTCAAAATGAGCTTATCGCACAACCCTGTTTTGATGAATTGATAGTGGTTGCCTGGAGCCCAGTTTTAAGCAGCCTTTCGAGGGAAAAGGTTCCATGACCAATCATCAGTGTCTTCCAGGGGCACAGAATGAGAAATTACATGACAGGTGCTACATATTTATCTTCCTGCTCTGGCCTATTTGTGGATTATTGTGCTGTCAGAAAAGATATGTAGAAGTATACAGTAAATTCTTCCCTGGGAGAGTTTACAATCTCTCTGGGAGACAGCACGCAATGCACACACATTTAAATAATGCTATGAGAGGATTAAATGAATACTTTAAAACAGTGGTCCCTAACCTTTTTTGGGCCACGGACCGGTTTAATGTCAGAAAATATTTTCACGGACCGGCCTTTAAGGTGGGACGGATAAATATATCACATGACCGAGACAAGCGTCAAGAGTGAGTCTTAGACGAATGTAACAGAGGGAATCTGTTCATTTTTTAAAAATAAAACATCATTCAGACAAATATAAATAAAATGGAAATCATTTAAGTTATTTATTCTTTCTCTGCGGACCGGTACTGGTCCGCGGCCTGGGGGTTGGGGACCACTGCTCTAAAACAATCCCTTCTTGAAAATATCTTCTCCTTTCGAATCTATAAAGTCATTTTCTCTTCCTTTCATTCTACATCTTCAACTTCTATTTGCGCTTGTTTTGGGGTTTCTCTTCCTCAGCTTATTCCTTTAAAATTGGTATTTCCCAAGACTCTTCTCATTCCTTTCCTGCTCTCCCATTATTTTCCTGGCCAGTCTTACCAGATTCATCCCTGCTTATCAACAATATAATGATCACTCAGCTCCAAACTCTTCGATATGAACATCTACTAAACTCTTCTTGCCCCTTGGCTATACCAACGACATCTGAAATTTAACCTATCCGACACTCAATCAACCTGTCATCCTCTGTCCATTTCCTTGCCTTCCTGGCTATCGCCTGGTCTCTCACATCCTGTACAGCTCTCTCAAGCAAAGACTGATTATTTTCAACTAAACCTCAATGCAAGAGCTTGAAGATGAGAGGCCTCTCTGCTCCCCATTGCCATTAACTAAGCATTTCTCTCTTCCCACCTTTCCCACCTTTCTCCAACCAAACCACTATTTGCCATTGTTAGTCAAATAAGCTTGTAAATATGATGTATATGTTTGCTTGCTTATAGTTTGCATTGGGTATGGGGAGATAGGCTGTATGCAGGCAGGGTCCTTATAGCCTAAGGCTTAGTTTTTGTTGTTGTTTGTTTTTTGGGTTTTTTTTTTGTATTTTTCTGAAGCTGGAAACAGGGAGAGATAGTCAGACAGACTCCCGCATGCGCCGGACCGGGATCCACCTGGCACGCCCACCAGGGGGCGACGCTCTGCCCACCAGGGGGCGATGCTCTGCCCCTCCGGGGCGTCGCTCTGTCGCGACCAGAGCCACTCTAGCACCTGGGGCAGAGGCCAAGGAGCCATCCCCAGCGCCCGGGCCATCTTTGCTCCAATGGAGCCTCGCTGCAGGAGGGGAAGAGAGAGACAGAGAGGAAGGAGAGGGGGAGGGGTGGAGAAGCAGATGGGTGCTTCTCCTATGTGCCCTGGCCGGGAATCGAACCCGGGACTTCTGCACGCCAGGCTGACGCTCTACCACTGAGCCAACCAGCCAGGGCTCTAAGGCTTAGTTTTAAGACTAAGCTTTCCACACACCGTTGACTGTTGCATGACGGGGTGGTGCACTCTTATGAGGAATCCCATTATGCCTCAGATAAGTGACTTTGTATCAGAGACTTCTTTGTTTATATATTGGATTAAAGGTTTTGATTTCTACGCTATAAAATGGGGCAGAGGAGCCCATACAGGAGGAGAGCAAAGAAAGGTCATGTAGAGGAGAGGAGAAGCAGCCAAGATGGTGGAGTGCTAAAGGAGAAGCCAGTTTGTGCAGAGAGAAGGAGATGGGGAACAGAGGTGAATAAGGCTGGTGAGGTAGAAACCTTTGATTCTAGGAAACTTGGATAAGTCAGTAGCTTTGGGAGCTCTGAATGGAAAGGGAAGTGTTTTCCCACTGTGTGTATTTTTCGCCTACTGGGTGCAAGCTAGGATTAAAGCTAATGGCCCACCAGTTCTTGACTCCACTGTTTCATTACCATCTGTCCAAATCAAATGTGAACCTGCACGGGCCAGGCGGCTGTGATGGTGGCCGTGCCTACTGGCTTTACAGCCATTCCATTAAACTTACTCTCCTAGTCCCTCGTTACTCAACAACATCCTCCCAATCACTCCCTCTCATGCATGAATACCTTAACCTATGGTTCAGAGCCTCGCTCTCGTCCTCATTTTTACTTCTCTCATCATTCTCTGCGACTTACATCCATCCAATGACCCATCCAGCATTTTCTGTATGCTGATCTAATTACCACAACCTTTTACTCTACATCATCCAGTTGTTACCAGGATCAATGACAGAAGTAGTACCACCTCCAAAATTCTCCATCATAAACATGCCATTCTCCAAGCACCATCTCCTATCATCAACTTGACTGCTCTAGCTGAATACAAGTCAGCATAATCTGCAAAGGTCATTTGACTGAAACTTAATTTAATTTCAGGATTTAAGTCAATTCCTTCTCGTGGACATGGCAAATGTGTAGGGGCAAGGCCTGCACAGAGGACTGGGACTCCAAACTGTGTTTCAGCTGGAGAGTAGGCTCAAAAAACAGTAGCCAGCTATACCTACTTGCCTTTGCAACTGTCCAGAAATTAAAACTATTGTTCTTATGACTTAGTCCAGGCTCCAAGTTATTCTGTTATGATCTTCTGTGAGGCCTTTTAGCCACCTTCACGTAGGCTAAGAGGCTCCAGCCCCCTTCCTAACACATCTTTCCACACCCCAATACAGCAACAAACAAGTCTTGGACTTGCTGCATGTGAAGCGAAAGCTCCTAGAGAACAGGGACACTGTTCATCTTCTGGTCCCAGTACCCGCCACAGTGCTAGATCATAAAGAAAGGAAACTGCTAATAAATTAAAATATTTAAAATACAATAAACAAGCACTACAAGAGCTGAGGAAAGTTCCCCGAGTCCTTTGATCTCACCTTTGTGCTGCACACCAACTAGACTGTTCCTGCCTGTGTTTTTTTTACTTTCCACTCTATGCCTTTGCTCACCAAGCCTTCTCTGTATATGGAATGCCCTTTCCCCTTATCTCCCAGTATCTAATATCTTCAGTGTTCAACTCAAACATTTTCTGGTCCTCATCCAGAAAGATTTTATCAAAATTTCCCTTTAGCCTGACCAGGTGGTGGCACAGTGGACAGAGCGTCGGACTGGGATGCAGAGGACCCAGGTTCGAGACCCCGAGGTCACCAGCTTGAGCACGGGCTCATCTGGTTTGAGCAAAAGCTCACCAGCTTGAACCCAAGGTCTCTGGCTCCAGCAAGGGGTTACTTGGTCTGCTGAAGGCCCACAGTCAAGGCACATATGAGAAAGCAATCGATGAACAACTAAGGTGTTGCAACGCGCAATGAAAAACTAATGATTGATGCTTCTCATCTCTCTCCATTCCTGTCTGTCTGTCCCTGTCTATCCCTCTCTCTGACTCACTCTCTGTCTCTGTAAAAAATAAATAAAATTTAAAAAAGAAATTTCCCTTTATATGAGTTTCTTCCTCCTCTGAGCTATGCCTTCCTTTTAGCACACATTACTTTCACTCTTAAAAAGCAGTGCAGTGTAGTGGTTAGAAATGCGGGCTCTAGAACTAGACTGAGTTGAATTCTAGTTCCTTTTACTTACTAGCTACGTAACATTAAGCAAGTTATTTCAACTTCCTGTGCCTCAGCTTCTTCACCTGCAAAATGGGAATAACAGTATCTATGTCATAGCTTAACTGTGAGGATTAAATAATTAAATCAATAAAGTCCTTAAAATAGTGCCTGGCATATAGTTAGTGCTCAATAAATATTAGTCATGATCATTCTTTTATTTCATTATGGCAGTGTTTCTCACAATATATTCCCTAGGGATATAGTAAATATTACTTTAAAAAATATTTATGACCATGGAACTTAATTATCCCCTCAGATAGCAGGCCTGCTGTTTCCAGAAATATACTTTAGAAAGCACCATATTAAGATAATATGTATAATATTTGATATAGTACGCAGCACAGAGTTCAATGTAAACTACAACAGTTGCAAACACTTTTTATGAAAGCAAATTGTTTTTCTATTAAGCTCAATATTTTTACAAAATAGCAATAGCATTGAAAAAACTATACAAACATTGTTTAAATAATATTGAAGATGAACTAACATTTTAAAAGAAATATTTCTGGGATTATTATTTGGTATACAATAAATACAGAATACAAGACAATTTCTCAAACTAATTTCAAATGCTTTCTGACATGAGGGCCACAATGTCCCATTAATAAACAATAGCAAAAATATATTCCATTTAATAAAACTAAATATATATACCAGAATCTAGTTCTCCAAGTACAGCTTCCTAGGACTAGCTAGCAAAATTAAAGTGCCTGAGTGAAGGAAGAAAAGAGCTGTACTTCTTATCAATTAATAAAATGATTCCCAAATATTAACATACATACCAAAAATGTGCCAGATCTTCAATCTAGAAAATCTATCTAATCTCAGCTGTAATCTTAGATGTAAACAGTCAGCATATGACACTGTCCAATATGATAGGCAATAAATGCCAATATTATTCTGACATTGGGAATGAGTCCACATGAATCCTGACAAGTAAAGGTACATCACTTACCAACAGGTCCACACACAGTGAAGACCAAGAAAGGACACATGAGCAATTATGAAAACACAAGAGAAAACAATGAGAAAACATATGTAGCCTCGCAGGAAATTCTAAATTTCATTAGAGTTTCCAAGGATTAAAAAATATATATAAAATCTTTATATTTAGATAGTTCAGCGGTCAGCAAACCGTGGCTCACGAGCCACATGCGGCTCTTTGGTCCCTTGAGTACGGGTGCTAAGGCCAGCTTAGGAGTACCCTAATCAAGTTAATAACCATGTACCTACCTATGAAGTTTAAGTTTAAAAAATCTAGCTTTCAAAAGAAATTTCAATCGTTGTTCTGTTGACATTTGGCTCTGTTGACTAATGAGTTTGCCGACCACTGATCCACTTAGTATATGACAGATTTATCAATCTATTCTTTATAAAGACAGAAAGCATCATGAGACAGGTTCAATATGTGGCCAAAGGTCAAACAGCAAAGCCATGGTTACAAAAGATATAAAATTCAGGACTCTTAGTTTCTAAGCTGGTTCATGTATCTTTCTACTAAAAAAAATGGAGAACAAACTGTTAGCAGGAAGTTGCACAGGAAAGGGGGCGAGGATGTGGCAGTAAAGTGCCAGGGTGATTTTTCTACTGAAAGAAATTTGCCACATGTTGCCACATGGACCCAGAGTAGGTATTACCTCCGTAACTTTTCTCTCTACTTCTGTTCCATCCACATAATATACATCTGTGATGACACGAGTGACAAGTGTGCGAACCTCATGGATTGTTCTCATGTGCCGATGCAAGACATGGCCACGTGGGGGCTGCGGCACATCAAACTCCTCCTCTCCCTATGAAAGAAAATATAGAAAGCAAGCGTGGGTCTCATTGTAAATTGGCAGAATCACAAATCAACTTCTTCATGAGGAGCACTGTTCAAAGGTACCATGAATCAAAATGTAATGAAAATTTTCAGCTGGCTTTGTTGTATACTCACTCACCTAGAGATAAAACCAGGGATAGACCAGCTGTATAGCCAGGGCTATGAAGTTTGTATCAGTATCACCAAAAGTGACCTATTTTTGTCTAAATCAAAATCATAATATTTAGCTAGCACTGAAGATATTTAAATAAAACTTCGACCCCCTAAAAGTACATTACTTATAGACTGATATTTTGGATTTTGACGTTGACTTTTATAACTTTATGCTTGAACTGCTCTTTAGATAAAATGCAATCTTTAGAACTTTATACAAAATCAGGACATCTGTTAATCTCAGGGCAATCTTTCTACCAGCATTAGTAAGCAAAAACTATAGATATATACCTGGAACAAGATACACTGATTTCTCCTAGAATTAAATATGAAATATTTAACATATTTAAAATAATAGATTATAACTAAAAGGGAACTAGTATTCAGAAACAGAAAACATTAGCAAATTAGTTATCTAATTTATCTAGTTGTACCATAAACAATAATCAGTTGAACAGTTTAAATAAGACCTATATTTTCTCTTTTCAGCGAGAGGCAGAGACAGAGACAGAAAGAGGGACAGACAGACAGGAAAGGTGAGAGATGAGAAGCATCAATTCTTCATTGCGGCACCTTAATTATTCGATTGCTTGATGGGGGTTGGGGGAGCTTCAGCAAAGCTAGTAACTCCTCCCTCAAGCCAGCGACCATGGGGTTCAAGCCAGTGACCTTTGGGCTCAAGCCAGCAACCATGGGGTCCTTTCTACGATTCTGCAATCAAGCCAGTGACCCCGCGCTCAAGCTGGTGAGCCCATGCTCAAGCTGTTGACCTCAGGGTTTCAAACCTGGGTCCTCTGGGTCCCAGGTCAACACTCTATCCACTGTGCCACTACCTGGTCAGGCAATAAGATCTACATTTTTTTTTTTTTTTGCATTTTTCTGAAGCTGGAAACAGGGAGAGACAGTCAGACTGACTCCCGCATGCACCTGACCAGGATCCACCCGGTCTGCCCACCAGGGGGCAATGCTCTGCCCATCCTGGGCGTCGCCATGTTGCGACCAGAGCCACTCCAGCGCCTGAGGCAGAGGCCACAGAGCCATCCCCAGCGCCCGGGCCATCCCTGCTCCAATGGAGCCTTGGCTGCGGGAGGGGAAGAGAGAGACAGAGAGGAAGGCGCGGCGGAGGGGTGGAGAAGCAAATGGGCACTTCTCCTGTGTGCCCTGGCCGGGAATCGAACCCAGGTCCTCCGCACGCTAGGCTGACGCTCTACCGCTGAGCCAACTGGCCAGGGCCAAGATCTACATTTTTATGACAACTGTTACATATACGTTTTCTCATAACATCTATATCCCATTCACGCGCTCCCTCTATACACTGGCTCTGTAATTCTAAGGAGGAAGAAATGCACTTTTTCTCCCCTCTGATTTCTCCTACAGTAGATAATTTTACTTTCAGTAGTCAGTGTCAAGGTATCCACATCCTTCAAAGGAAACACAGGTACCATTGCAATAAGGCTGATTCTGGTTTTTTCATGACAATGTGGTAATAATTTACCTACAGTTTTCAATTTACCTAAATGATTCCTACTCCAATCCCACCTTAGAGGTAAAATATATGTTTTTATTTTTTAAATTTTTTGTATTTCTCTGAAGTGAGAAGCGGGGAGGCAGAGAGATAGACTCCTGCATGTGCCTGACCGGGATCCACCCAGCATGCCCACCAGGGGGCGATGCTCTGCCCATCTGGGTTGTTGCTCCGTTGCAATGGAGCCATCCTCAGCGCTCGGGCCAACTTTGCTCCAATGGAGCCCTGGCTGCAGGAGGATGAGAGAGAGATAGAGAGCAAGGAGAGGGGGAAGGGTAGAGAAGCAGATAGGTGCTTCTGTGTGCCCTGGCCGGGAATTGAACCCAGGACTTCCACAAGCCAGGCTGACACTCTATCACTGAGCCAGCCAGCAAGGACCCAAGGTAAAATATTTTTATATATATTAGAATTATATAAATTATGTGCCTAAGTAAAAATAATATCAAAAGCACAGAATATGACTCAACAAATTCCTCAAAATACTTCCATATATTAATATATACAACTCTGGTTAATGAATGGTCTGAGCATTGGTGTGTCACACATTAATCATCAAGGGGCCCCTGCATTAGAACCATGATAGCCTGGACCTCCTGCTTGCACATAGTCAGGCACTGGATTATAAGGGTCTGAAAGATTTCAGTGTTTTACCTATCCTTGAATGTGGCCAAGAAGCCTTCCTGTAAGTCCTCCATTATAACAGCCAGGTTAGTGATCACTTCAAGAGAAGCACTTAAACATGTTTGATAAAAGGTAAAGGGACAGATAAAAACAAAAAAATGCTAGCCCTGGCCAGAGAGCTCAGCTCGTTGGAGCACTGTCCCAGAGCATGGAGGTTGCCGGTTTCAATTCCCTGGTCAGGACACATACAGGAGCAGCTCGATGTTCCTGTTTCTTTCTCTCCCTGCTTCTTAAAAAAAAAAAAAAATGCTTACTCTTTCTTTAAATCGCCTTCTGAAAAGTGATCTCTATAAAGATAAAATAACTGGAGAATTTTGTCATTATTAAGGGAAGATAACAAAGTGAAAATAAAACCATCCTTGCCCCTTCATAGAAAACCTGGCTCCAGGTCCACTTGAAAATTTAAAGGAAGTCACAAGTAAGCTGCCTGTACTATTCTTCAAGCACAGCCTGAGTCCTAACCAGAGGGCAAGGATTGAAAAGCTCTGACATTTGGAAAACCTCATTTTCAATCACCTTGTTGTACAAACATCACCATATCCACCTTCAGAACTTTTTCATCTTTCCCAACTGAAACTCTTAATCATTCACCATCTATCTTTTCTAGTATCTTTTCTTAGCAGAAGCAACTAGCTCTTCAATGTGTTACATCACTCTGCATGACACAGTAGTATAGTACTACTAGTATTAGTAGTGTCTGTGGTAGTGATAATAGCAATAATATAATATTTAAAAGAATGACCATCAATAGGTAGTAGCAGCAGCCAACATTTATAGAACATTTGCCATGTGCCAGGGCCAGTGTTAAGGGCTTTGCATGCCTTATCTCATTGAATCCTCATAATATCCAGATGAAGTGGTCTGACTCCAAAGCCTGGGCCTTAACCACACTGGATCACTAGCTGCTATCATCATGATAAGACAAGAAAAGGAATTATTGCCCTATTCTAGAGAGGGACACTATTTAGAAGAAAAGGAAAACAGAATAGTGACTCCCACAGGATTGCTATCTTTAAGACCAAGTTTACCTTTTTATAAAGACAGAGAACCCAAAATTATGTGGCAGAATGCAAACACTTTAAGGGTGAAAATAAACAGATGAAAAAGAGGATCTGATATGCTACAGCTTCTATATTCAAAGGCTATTGCTATTTTGTACCTATATAGACTGATAAGGTCTTACATCTCACAGACTGTGTTACTATAAAAGTCTAATATAAACAATTTTTGGGAGCATCAGAACAAGACTATACAGGCCATGATTATAAAATAGAAAAACAACATAACATAATGAAAAGAATACCGATTCTGAAGTAGACATGATGAGTTCAAATTCCAGTTCTGCCACCTACTGATGGCAAAATCTTGGGCAAGTTACTTAACCTCTCTTCAGCTTGGTTTCTTTACCTGTGAAATGGGAATAATAATACCAACCTTATGGGTCATCTACAGCACAATGGTATACACTGTAGATGTTCAATAACTAGGAACTATTGGGTTGCCAAGAAAGTAATTTTGGTTTTCTAGTGTGAAATAAAACATTTTTTTATACAAAGAATAAACTTTAATCAATTATACATTTTCCATTTTGTTCAATGACCTTTTGCCATCTTTTTTGCAGCTTCATTATTCCATGCTCATAGAAATTTTGGTCCTTATCAGCAAAATACTGAACCAAGTGTGATTTAAGGTCATCATCATTTGTGAAAGTTTTACCAAAGAGTTTTGCAAACTTCAAAATAAATGGTAACCAGCTGGTGCCAGGTCAGGACTGTATGGGGAATGTGACATCTCTTCCCAACCAAGCTCCAATAATTTCCCACGTGTTACTAAAGATGTATAAAGCTTTGTATTATCATGCTGGAACACAATTCCTTGGCGATTTGCCAATTCTGGCCATTTTTCTTTGATTGCTTCATCCAGTTTCATTAGTTGTTGACAGTAAACATCTGAATTGATTGTCTGGTTTCTTAGAAGCAGCTCAAAATACACAACACCTTTGTAGACCCACTAAATTGACAGCATAACCTTTTTTTGATGCAATTCAGCTTTAACGTGGTTTGTGCCGGTTCATCATGCTTGGACCATGATCGTTTTCGAATGATGTTACTGTATATGACCCATTTTTCATCACCAGTGATGATTCTTTTCAAAAAAGGGTCAGTTTCATTGTGCTTGAGATGCATTTGGCAAATATTGGTTCACTGTGTTAAGTGAATCTCTTTCAATTCATGCGGAACCCAAATATCGAGCTTCTTAGCAAGTCCAAGACATTTTAAGTGATTTTCAATTGTTGTATGAGATACATTTAACTTCTCTGGAATCTGTCGAACAGTTATATAACAATTCTCTTCACTTATGGCTTTGATTTGGTCATCATCAACTTCAGTAGGTAGACCAGAACGTTGGTCATCTTTGAGTGAAAAATCTCCAGAACGGAATTTTTAAACCAATTCTGACACATCCGTTCTGTTATACAATTAACACCATAAACTTCACATATCTTTTTGTGAGCATCAGCAGCTTTCTTTCCTTTACGGAGATAAAAAAGTAAAATATGCCGAAAATATTCGTTTCTGCACTCCATCTTAAAATTGACCCTAAACTAACAGCTTCAAACAAAACTATGCACAACTTGTTTCTAAAGTAACCTAAATGTGACTGATATCAAATGTCAAAAGGAAAAAAACCATAACACTGACAGAAGTCCTTCAACAGACACAGGAATAGAGAGACAATTACAATAATTACAACTCTGTGTGAAAACCAAAAAATACTTTCTTTCCAACCCAATACTCCCCTTCTCTTTCCAAGAACCTGTCCTTCCTTCAGCATTGAATCAGCCCCAATACTTTCACTCCCATTAAATCTAGTCTGAACCTTTCTGCATTCCCTAATCCAGGTGTCGGGAAACTTTTTGGCTGAGAGAGCCATGAACGCCACATATTTTAAAATGTAATTCCATGAGAGTCATACAACGACCCGTGTACGTTACACGTTATCCAATAAAAATTTGGTGTTGTCCCAGAGGACAGCTGTGATTGGCTCCAGCCACCCACAACCATGAACATGAGCGGTAGGAAATGAATGGATTGTAATAAATGAGAATGTTTTATATTTTTAACGTTATTATTATTATTATTATTATTTTTTTTTTTTTTTGTATTTTTCTGAAGCTGGAAACGGGGAGAGACAGTCAGACAGACTCCCGCATGCGCCCGACCGGGATCCACCTGGCACGCCCACCAGGGGGCGACGCTCTGCCCCTCCAGGGCGTTGCTCTGTTGCAACCAGAGCCACTCTAGCGCCTGGGGCAGAGGCCAAGAAGCCATCCCCAGTGCCCAGGCCATCTTTGCTCCAATGGAGCCTCGGCTGCGGGAGGGGAAGAGAGAGACAGAGAGGAAGGAGAGGGGGAGGGGTGGAGAAGCAGATGGGTGCTTCTCCTGTGTGCCCTGGCCAGGAATCGAACCTGCACGCCAGGCCGACGCTCTACCACTGAGCCAACCGGCCAGGGCCTATTATTTTTTTTTTTTACAGAGACAGAGAGAGAGTCAGAGTGAGGGATAGACAGGGACAGACAGACAGGAATGGAGAAATGAGAAGCATCAATCATTAGTTTTCCATTGCGCATTGCGACACCTTAGTTGTGCATTGATTGCTTTCTCATATGTGCCTTGACCATGGGCCTTCAGCAGACCGAATAACCCCTTGCTCGAGCCAGCGACCTTGGGTCCAAACTGGCGAGCTTTTTGCTCAAGCCAGATGAGCCCGCGCTCAAACTGGCAACCTCGAGGTCTTGAACCTGGGTCTTCCACATCCCTGTCTGACGCTCTATCCACTGCGCCACTGCCTGGTCAGGCCATTATTATTTTTTTTAATTAAAGATTTGTCTGCAAGCCAGATGCATCAAAAGAGCCACATCTGTTTCGCGAGCCATAAGTTTCTAACCCCTGCCCTAATCACTCAGAGGCTTTCCCCCATCTCTCTATTCCTGTGTCTGTTGTTTCTAATGCTGTGATTGATTATCCTTCATGCTTTTTCTCCTTCCTGGGAACCATGGTGAAATAGACTTGAAGAAAAAAACATTTAGCTCTGACAGTTATAAAGGTAGATGAAAAATGAGAGCAGAAGAAAAAAACTGAACAGGTTAAAAGATTACAGGACCCAGACTATATTCCTGGCTTTCTTTTCTAGTAAAGATCTACTTGAGCCTGACCAGGCGGTGGCACAGTGGATAGAGCGTCAGACTGGGATGCGGAAGGACCCAGGTTTGAGACCCGAGGTTGCCAGCTTGAGTGCGGGCTCATCTGGTTTAAGCAAAGCTCACCAGCTTGGACCCAAGGTCGCTGGCTTGAGCAAGGGGTTACTCGGTCTGCTGAAGGCTCACGGTCAAGGCACATATGAGAAAGCAATCAATGAACAACTAAGGTGCCACAACGAAAAACTGATGATTGATGCTTCTCATCTCTCTCCATTCCTGTCTGTCTGTCCCTGTCTATCCCTCTGACTCTCTCTCTGTCTCTGTAAAAAAAAAAAAAAAAATCTACTTGACAAACTCTAACACTATTCCAATTTTCCCTAAAAAACTATTTATTGGCTATACTACCCATAATTTTTACTACCCTTTTTCTATCCTGAATAAATTGCTTTTATCTTTTAATCACTGGTCTGTACAAAACTGTTAAGAATTATCATTAGGTGCTTGACCAGGTGGTGGCACAGTGGATAGAGCATCAGACTGGGATGTGGAGGTCCCAGGTTCGAAACCCTGAAGTCGCCAGCTTGAGCACAGGGTAACTCGCTTGAGCGTGGGATCATAGACATGACCCCAAGGTCACTAGCTTGAGTCCAAAGGTCTCTGGTTTGAGCCCAAGGACGCTGGCTAAAGCAAGGGGTCACTTGCTCCACTGTCACACATAAAAGAAAGCAATCAATGCACATATGAAAAAGCAATCAATGAACAACTAAGGAGCCCCAAGGAAGAATTGATGCTTCTCATTTCTCTCCTTTTCTGTCTCTCTGTCCCTCTCTCTGACTCTCCTTCTATCTCAGTCAAAAAAAAAGAATTATCATGAGGTAAAAGTACCACAACTTAAAATCTCTGGGAATCCAGCCTGACCAGGCAGTAGCACAGTGGATAGAGCATAGGACTGGACGCAGAGGATCCAGGTTCGAATACCCGAGGTCACCGGCTTGAGCACGGGCTCACCAGCTTGAGCACAGGGTCACTGGCTTGAGCGTGGGATCATAGATATGACGCCGTGGTTGCTGGCTTGAGCTCAAGTTCACTGGCTTGAGCAAGGGGTCACTCGCTCTACTGTAGTCCCCCCGTCAAGGCACATATAAGAAAGCAATCAATGAACAACTAAGGAGCTGCAATGAAGAATCGATGCTTCTCACCTCTCTCCCTTCCTGTCTGTCCCTATCTGTCCTTCTCTCTGTTTCTGTCCCCAAAAAAAGAAAGGAAAAAAAAAAAAACAGCCTCAGGAAAAATAAATCACCAGGAATCCAGAAAGTCAAAAACAGGGTCTCTGGGATACCGGGTAAGGTCTCTCACCTGGCTATGAAGTGACTCTGTATCATCCCCAGAAGCACTGACGGGCTTCTCGCCAGTACCCTTCTCAGTCTGAACTGAAGCATCTTGTTTTCCAGAGTTCTCATCCACTGTACTGGTCCCCTGTTCACACACATTCTTTACAGTCTGGGTTGCTGCTGAAATAGTTTCTGGGACCCACAGGGAATGCTCTGTTGTTTGAATTCCTACATTATTTTGGCTGGGCCTTTCAATTAAGGCCTTACTAGATTTTTCCTGATTGGTATTCCACCCTTCTTTCTGGCCTTCTAGCGTATCTGTCTCCATTGCTTCCCCTTGGAGACTGGATGATTCCTGTGTGGCCATCTGCTGGGAGGCAGGAGAAGGCGGATCTCTGACAGGACTACTGGGCGTCATAGTTTGTGGATGCCGCCTGCTCCTTTGGTCATCTTCCAAGTTTTCCTTCTCCTCTTCATCTTGAGTACTTGGAAAACAGAGTAAGTTCCCCCTGAGAATCAACCATATAAAGAAACCATGTTAAGTAAGTGCACACGCACACACACATATGTGTGTACACTGGTAAGGCAGGGGGCATAACCGACAATTTGAGAAATGTGGGGGAGAAAATAAAATGAGTAAGAATATTACCTTATAAGGTTTCTCATAATTTCACTCCTGTAAAAAACCAATGGTACACAGGACTATACCACTATGATGATAAAATAGCCATAACACTTCATCCCATCACTAGCTATGAACTCTGACATAGGAAGTAAATTAAACAAAAAGCTATAGAGCCATTATTGAAGTCACAACCAATGAAGGCAGCTTAGGGATCTACTTCAAAAAGTATCAATTAAAGGTACCTAAAAAAAAGAAAACAAAAGAGAAAAAAAATATCTATTAGTACAAGTGTACTTCTTGGCTTTATAAATGGTTCTAACATTACTTAAATGACTCCTAGCATTTTAGATACACCCAACCCCAACCAACAATTTTAGCAAAAGAAACCTGATCTATAAAGACAGTTGTAGGTGAGATTCTAGCTTTGCTAGCTATACTGGTATATCTGCAACTAACCATTCAAGAATGACTTGGTGCCTCAAAGAGTCCTCAGGATACAGTCTATTTCTTTTTATTAATCTTACCATTTGGCTATCAGTGACCTATTTATTTCATAAGCATTTGATGACTGTTTCCTGTAAACCAGATACCATGAAGTTCTGAGGTGCCTAGCGGCTTTCTTAAATATCCTTAACAATACACCAGAATAAAAAGGCCCAGATTAACTCCAAGTGAGCAAGTTACACAAAAACTTGACACCCATGTATTATTCAAGTTTATACTTAAAGTACCTACCACAGGACTTAAAATAAAGTGAATGATAAATTTAATTTACACGAAGATCATATTCTCTCAATTGATGAAGAGCAAAAAATCTACTCTGATTAAATAAGTTTATTGCACAAGTAGCAAATTCATGTAGTAAATACCCACAACTTTTAACTTTTTAGTAAATTACAAGTTCAAATGAGCCACTATACTACAAAAACAACTAAAACTAATGCATTTTTAGGCTACATTAAATGGCATAATAGCGCCTGACCAGGCAGTGGCGCAGTGGATAGGGTGTCGGACTGGGATGTGGAGGACCCAGGTTTGAGACCCCGGGATCTCCAACTTGAGCGTGGGCTCATCTAGTTTGAACAAGGCTCACCAGCTTGAGCCCAGGGTCGCTGGCTCGAGTGGGGGGTCACTCGGTCTGCTGTAGCCCCCGCTCCCCGTCAAGGCATGTAATGAGAAATCAATCAATGAACAACTAAGGAACCGCAATGAAGAATTGATGTTTCTCATCTTTCTCACTTCCTGTCTGTCTGTCCCTATCTGTCCCTCTCTTTGACTCTCCCAGTCTCTGCCACAAAAAAAAAATAAAATAAAAATTTAAAAAAAGGTATAATAGCCAGAATAAAGATAAAAGGATCCATTCCAAACAGACTACAAGTAAGACCACAGGTGGAATTGGTTGCAGTTTGGGGTGTCATTTTACAAGGCATAATCTGAGATACACCCAGAAGATAACATCCAGGATGGTAAAGGGTCTAGGAACTATGTCATATGTTGCTGTAAACATGTGGCCAGAGAAAGATGGAGCCAACCATCTAGACAGAGAAAGCTGTCTCCAACTTGGGAGGAGCTCTCACCTTCAAGGACTGTTCTGCCTGGATCTTGAAGAAGAAAGAGAAGAGAAGAGGTCTCAAAGGTTTCTATCTTGTCTAGCTCAGTTTACCAAAACAGGAAATCAAGAAGTAGGATTTAGAACAGAGTTCTAGCCAAGAGCCTAGAATATATCTAGTTGTTACAACTTGTGTCTGTGTGTCAGGAACCTCAACTGATTGAAATATATCCAATAAAGAGATAAGAATACAATCACCAGGAGACCAATGAGTAACATCTACCTCTGAGGAAATTTACAAGTAATCTTATATAAAAATTCCTTAGCACAGTGTTAGCTACACAGCAGATGCTCAATCAATATTAGATGCATAAGACAAAGCAATTGGCCTGAGCTGATTTGCCTAGTGGATAGAGCATTGGCCAGATGTATGGACATCCTGGATTTGATTCCTGGTCAGGGCACACAAGAGAAGTAACCATCTGCTTCTTCCCCCCTTTTTTACCTCTTCCCCTCCTGCAGCCAGTGGCTCAATTGGTTCGAGCATTGGCTCCAAGCGCTGAGGATAGCTCAGTTGATTCGAGCATCGGCCTCAGACAGGGGTCACCGGGTCTGTCTCACTATCTCCCCACCTTTCACTTAAAAAACATAGACAAAGCAATTAAGGTAATGCAATTCATCTTCTTTTTAAATTATTTTTTTTTATTCATTTTAGAGAAGAGAGAGAAAGAGAGACAAGAGAGAGAGAAGGGGGGGAGGAGCAGAAAGCATCAACTCCCATATATGCCTTGACCAGGCAAGCCCAGGGTTTTGAACCAGCGACCTCAGAGTTCCAGGTCGACGCTTGATCCACTGCACCACCACAGGTCAGGCCCAATTCATCTTCTTTATAAAACTGAACACTCGTTTGAATCTTTGAGACATCTAACAAATCAACAGCTAAGTAATAAAGTGAGTTAATACCTAGAAGGAACATGACTTGATTAACCATTTCAAGAATTCAATTACCATTGTTCCCCAACCTTAAGCCTACACAGTTTATTTCAGAAGCTGATTATTTAGTGTAGAACTTCTGAATAGATTTTCAACTCTAAAGCAAAGCTTTGTTTTATTTGGAACTTCTTTATTTTATTTTTTTATTCAGTGAGAGGAAAGGAGGTAGAGATAGACTCCTGCATGCGCCCCAACTAGGATCCACCTGGCAAGCCCACTAAGGGGCTATGGTCTGCCCAGATGGGGTGTTGCTCTGTTGCTTAGCAACCGAGCATTTTTTAGCGCCTGGGACGAGACCATGGAGTCATCCTTAGCACCCAGGCCAACTCACTCCAATAGAGCCATGGCTGTAGGAGAAGGAGAGACAGAAGTAAGAAGGGGAGGGGTTGAGAAGCCAATGAGCACATCTTCTGTGTGCCCTGACCAGAATCGAACCTGGGACATCTACATGCTGGGCCAACACTCTACCAGTGAGCCGACTGGCCAGGGCAAGTTTTTTATTCCGTGTGTGTGTGTGTAACAGAAACAGAGAGGGATAGACAGGAACAGACAGGAAGGGAGAGAGATGAAAAGCATCAATTCTTTGTTGCAGCACCTTAGTTGTTCATTGATTGCTTTCTCTTATGTGCCTTCACCGGGGGGCTACAGCAGACCAAGTGACCCCTTGCTCAAGCCAGCAACCTAGGGCTCAAGCTGGTGAGCCTTGCTCAAACCAGATGAGCCGGCACTCAAGCTGGCGACCTCAGGGTTTCGAACCTGGGTCCTCAGCGTCCCATTCCAATGCTCAATCCACTTCGCCACCTCCTGGTCAGGCCAACATTTTTATTCTTAATCGATAAATTTTAGAGGTTTTGCTTTTTTCCCCCCAAAAAAGTTTATCAGAACAGTTCTTCTCTCTATAAAAACTAATAGAGGCCCTGGCTGGTTGGTTCAGTGGTAGAGCGTCGGCCTGGCGTGCAGAAGTCCCGGGTTCGATTCCCAGCCAGGGCACACAGGAGAAGCGCCCATCTGTTTCTCCACCCCTCCCCCTCTCCTTCCTCTCTGTCTCTCTCTTCCCCTCCCGCAGCCGAGGCTCCATTGGAGCAAAGATGGCCCAGGTGCTGGGGATGGCTCCTTGGACTCTTCCCCAGGCGCTAGAGTGGCTCTGGTAGCAACAAAGCGACACCCGGAGGGGCAGAGCATGGCCCCCTGGTGGGCAGAGCGTCGCCCCCTGGTGGGCGTGCCGGGTGGATCCTGGTCGGGCGCATGCGGGAGTCTGTCTGACTGTCTCTCCCCGTTTCCAGCTTCAGAAAAATACCAAAAAAAAAAAAAAAAAAACAACAAACTAATAGAGAGGTCTCACTGTAATATTAACAATACTTAGCAGATTCCTATCAAATATCAGAATTTTTGGTATTAGCATCAGTCAAATGAAATAATGTTAAAACCATAGCCATTTCCCACCCAGGATCATGTAATATACATCAAGTTTTGGTTGGCAAGATTTGTTGATTAAGGCCAACATAAAAGAGTAAGTAAAAACCAAAAGCTTAATTGCAACACATACTAGAAAAAGTGTTGTCCAGTCCTACCAAGTTTATACATTTTTAGACATAAATAAAGCAACTGAAAACTACCTACTACAATGGTGTATATTTATGTCCCAAGAAACAATAAAAAAGAAATCTGCAGCACCAGAACAAAGAGCTCTAGCAGACAAGTGAAATCCACTATACTGTAAGAAAAACCACACCTCTCCCTCTTCATTAAGTCCAGCTACACAATTCTACTCTGGTCACTATATGCCAGATTTAGAAACTGATGTTAAGAAAGAAATTCTAGCAGAAAAGTCTAGAGAAAATTAATCTTAAGTGAAACAGAGAATAAATCTCCATATTTAACAAAAAATTTCTAATCACTCAGTTCTCAGAGCAGATCTCTCTGTACTCAGTACAGATCTCTCTGTAGAGCACCTGAAGTCAAATCCAGCTGGATTTGCAGGCCCTTGTTCTATCAAGGCTAAACAAAATCACCAGCATCTTAGCCCATTGGGGGGGGAGGGTTTGGGGGTTTTTTTTGTATTTTTTTGAAGTTGGAAACAGGGAGGCAGACTCCCACATGCGCCCGACTGGGATCCTCCTGGCACGCCCACCAGGGGGCAATGCTCTGCCCATCTGGGGCATTGCTCTGTTGCATCCAGAGCCATTCTAGCGCCTGAGGCAGAGGCCATAAAGCCATCCTCAGCGCCCAGGCCAACTTTGCTCCAATGGAGCCTTGGCTGCAGGAGGGGAAGAGAGAGACAGAGAGGAAGGATAGGGGGAGGGGTGGAGAAGCAGATGGGCGCTTCTCTTGTGTGCCCTGGCAGGGAATCGAACCCAGGACTCCTGCATGCCAGGCCGACGCTCTACCACTGAGCCAACCGGTCAGGGCCTTCTTGGCCCATTTTAAGATACTCTAATAATAATAAGAAGGCAATACAATGCCACTGATAAATTAGTAATTACTGGGTTATTACCATACCAATTTTGGAACCTCGAGAAGTAGTATTTCATCCAACAAGCCTCTTGATACAATAGAGGATATAATCTGGGCTAGCTTATTCCCAAGAATCCAAACAAGCTCACATTTAATCATCAGAATGTCCCATAAAAGCACTGACATGTTTCCTCCAAATATTTATATCAATAAAGAATACAGGCCCTGGTCGGTTGTCTCAGTGGTAGAGCGTCGGCCTGGCGTGCGGGCGTCCCGGGATCGATTCCTGGCCAGGGCACACAGGAGAGCCGCCCATCTGCTTCTCCACCCCTCCCCCTCTCCTTCCTCTCTCTCTCTCTCTTCCCTTCCCGCAGCCAAGGCTCCAATGGAACAGCGTTTGCCCGGGCGCTGAGGATGGCTCCTTGGCCTCTGCCTCAGGCGCTAGAATGGCTCTGTGGCCTTTGCCTTAGGTGCTAGAATGGCTCTGGTTGCAACAGAGTGACGCCCCCGATGGGCAGAGCATCGCCCCCTGGTGGGCGTGCCGGGTGGATCCCGGTCAGGCGCATGTGAGAGCCTGTCTGACTGCCTCCCCGTTTCCAACTTCAGAGAAATACAAAAAAGAAGAAAGAAAAAAAAAGAATACATAAATAATGCTGCAAATAACACTATTAACAATTAACACATGTTAACAAACATTATTATAACCTTTCACTAAAAAAAATCACTAAATTCCAGAGATGACAGATACTACTTCATAATAAAAGAAAAGCTTATTTCCACTCTCTCCCTTTCTGTCTCTCTTTCATTTGCTTAAAAAAAAATAAAACAAAAAAGCTTATTTCCATTGTCATTCTTCTTTCCCTATACTAAGTATATCTCATCTAGTTCAAACAAATACTCTTCAGTTATTTAAATAGAAAAGAAATACTTTGTAACACATACAAAGAAATCCTGCTTCAAAGCTGTTCTAAGAGATTATAAAGTAAAAAAATTAAGGGAAAATCTTAATTTGTCAGACCATCAGGTCTGACAAACTTAAAATTTGGAATGATGCCTCACTGGTGGTGGCGCAAGGGATAGGGCATCGACCTAGGATGCTGAAGTCCCAGGTTCAAAACCCCAAGGTTGCCAGGTTGCACACAGGTTCACCTGGCTTGAACGCTGGGTTGACAGTTTGAGTATGCAATCATCAACGTGATCCCATGGTTGCTGGCTTGAGCTCAAATGTCACTGGCTTGAAGCCCAAGGTCACTGGCTTGAGCAAGGGGTCACTGGCTCAGCTGGAGCCCCACCCAGGTTCAAAGCACGTATGAGAAGCAATCAGTGAACGACTAAAGTGCCATAACTACGAGTTGATGCTTGTCATCTCTCCTCCTTCCTGTCTACCTGTCTCTCTCAAAAAAAAACAACCAAACAAAACCAGGGTGTCAGGCATCTTTGTTTTGACCTATGGGAAACAGTCTGTTAAAAATAAAAACTTCCGTAGCCCTGGCCGGTTGGCTCAGCGGTAGAGCGTCGACCTGGTGTGCAGAAGTCCCGGGTTCGATTCCCGGCCAGGGCACACAGGAGAAGCGCCCATTTGCTTCTCCACCCCTCCCCCTCTCCTTCCTCTCTCTCTCTTTCCCTCCCGCAGCCTAGGCTCCATTGGAGCAAAGATGGCCCGGGCGCTAGGGATGGCTCCTTGGCCTCTGCCCCAGGCGAAAGAGTGGCTCTGGTCGCAGCAGAGCGACGCCCCAGAGGGGCAGAGCATCGCCCCCTGGTGGGCAGAGCATCGCCCCTGGTGGGCGTGCCGGGTGGATCCCGGTCGGGCGCATGCGGGAGTCTGTCTGACTGTCTCTCCCCGTTTCCAGCTTCAGAAAAATACAAAAAACAAACAAACAAAAAAAAACCGCCTCCAGTCTGACCAGGCGGTGGCGCAGTGGATAGAGCGTTGGACTGGGATGTGGAGGACCCAGGTTCGAGACCCCGAGATCACCAGCTTGAGCGCGGGCTCATCTTGTTTGAGCAAAGCTCACCAGCTTGAGCCCAAGGTTGCTGGCTCGAGCAAGGGGTCACTCAATCTTCTGTAGCCCCCCAGGTCAAGGCACATATGAGAAAGCAATCAATGAACAACTAAGGAGCTGCAACGAGGAATTGATGTTTCTCATCTCTCTCCTTTCCTGTCTATCTGTCCCTCTCTCTGACTCTCTATCACAAAAATAAATAAATAAAAATAAACACTTCCAAAACTAAGAAAGTTGAAATAAATCTTAGAAATGTAGAATTATACAGTTTCATAAATTTATGAAGATTAATTGTTTCAAATTGACAGAACTGGCAAATAAAAACAAAAATCTCCATTTATAAAATATTTAGCCTTGATCTAATCACGAGTGTTGTCCCAATACACAAAGGTTGTGGGTTCAATCCCCGGTGAGAGCACATACAGAAATAGATCAGTGTTTCTGTCTTTCTTTCCCTCCCTCTCTCTCTAAAGCCAATTTATAAAAAATTTAACCCTTTGAGTAGTGAGTTTTTTTCATGCTCGCTGACCCCACCCCCCCGGAGTGAGTTTTTTTTCAAAAATGAGATTAGTTCCAGTTTAAGTTTTATTAATTTAAAATCATGTTTGTTTGATAACCAATTTATGAAAACAAGAAGAACATACATTTGCTTTTTTTAAATGTTGCCTTACACATGTTTAGAATACAAATTTTTGTTACGATTGTACTCTAGATGGTCAGGAGTCACAAGGATATACAAGAACGTTCATACTACTCAAAGGGTTAATAAAACTTCTCATGACATCTAATTTATAAATCCATTTAGAACATACCACAGTCCCTCAGATAAAAAGGCAAGTTCAAGTTCACAAAATAGTAGCACTATAGTCTAGATTTTAGTACCGACCATTTTATCAATCAATATAGCCCAAAAGATGCTATAAAAATTATGCTCACCTGGTGGGCGTGGCACAGGGATCCTGACTTCGAACCTCCTCTTCTTGCCGGGCTTCACAGGCAGAGGCAAGCAAAGACATGGTCTTCTGAGGACTAATATAATAAATGAAAGCAATATACTGTGTTAGTTGTGAAAGGATACTGTACATCTGAAGATTATCCTTTTAGGTAAGAGGGAATAAAATCTTTTCTCTGCATCCAAAACTTCAAGGTATCTTACATGTTCAAATTCCTCACACAGTACTTGTTCCAAACTAGCGTAACTAAAAACTCTCAAGGAAGACTCATAGAAAATAAGGTAAAGAGAGGACTACATTAAATACCATAAGACACAATCAGCAAAGTCCAGAATGTAAAAACTCTGTAAGACACAAAATCCAGTTGTTTTTTTTTCAACATAACAAGGTAAAGGGACACGTGTACAAGATATATCTCATTAAGCACAATGTTTTAAAGCAGGGGTCCCCAAACTACGGCCCGCGGGCCACATGTGGCCCCCTGAGGCCATTTATCTGGCCCCCACCGCACTTCTGGAAGGGGCACCTCTTTCATTGGTGGTCATTGAGAGGAGCATAGTTCCCATTGAAATATTGGTCAGTTTGTTGATTTAAATTTACTTGTTCTTTATTTTAAATATTGTATTTGTTCCCGTTTTGTTTTTTACTTTAAAATAAGATGTGTGCATAGGAATTTGTTCATAGTTTTTTTTATAGTCCGGCCCTCCAACGGTCTGAGGGACAGTGAACTGGCCCCCTGTGTAAAAAGTTTGGGGACCCCTGTTTTAAAGTGACAGTTTACACCCTAATACAGAAGGACTGATTCAAGACCATGAAGAGCTGAAGGTCAGAACCAAAGTCAGTGGCCTTGAGTCCATGATCAGTAAGAGTCCACCATTTTGTTTTTCTTGGGTTTATAAAAGAGCTGATGCATAGAACACCCTGTCCTGAGCTCTTCCATGCTTTCCACAAACCAGCACCACCAGGGACTAGACCTCATTGCTTCATCTGCTCTGGCTGTACTGGCCAGTGGCAAAGTCTCTTGTCTGCCTTGACCTTCCATCTACTCGTAAGCATTCCCATTTCCACCATAGCTCTCTGTAACTTCACATGTGAATAATTTCCCCTGAATTACATGGTGTAATATTGACTAACAGGACTAATGAGAGCAATTAAATTGTCATCCATTTCATAAAACATACCTTTCTAGGAGAATATCCAGTCTTATTGCATTTACTACATAATCACAACATTAAAATGACATATGGGAATACAAAAAAATTTTTTTTCAAACCACAGAATTCATCCCAGAGCCACAGTATAAATTTCACAGAATTGTAAGACACAAAGATTTTTTCCAAACAATCTAGTCCTGCCAGAAATGAAAGTCATTTCCAACCAGCAGGGTACAATATATACTAGGGAAACATACTAGGGTCTTGTGAGTGTGTAAGCCCGATGAGCATTTTCTGCAGTTCATCCACAGCCACTCCATCAACGTGAGCAGAAACAGTGTATGTACTGTGCCACTCAGCTGTGGGAAGAGGTTAAAGTAGGGTCTTGGCCAGTAGAGGCAGGAAAGTCAATGACTTAGTTAATAAACAGTGGGTACAGAAGAAAAATCATTTCCCTTGGAAAAGAATAAGGGTCCTTTCATATACAGCGTGGGGCAAAAGTAGTTTTACAGTTGTTAAGTAAAAACCCAGTTTCTTCAACAAATAAACACTTAAGAGGAAAAAAAAGGAGGAATGGAATTAGATTAAAAGAGATTAAGAGATATTTCAATCAAATGCAATGTGTGAACCTTGTCTGGATCTTGATTCATATAAACCATTAAAAAAAAACCTAAAGCAATCAGAGAAACCTTCATAATGAATATTTATGATATTAAGGAATCATTGTCAATGTATAAAGCATGATAGTATTGGGTTAAGTTCAAAAAAAGAATTATCTTTTAGAGACAGTATTGAAATTTATAGATAAAAATGATATAATGCTAGAAGTAATTTCAAAACAATCCAGTAGGGAGGAGAATAGAGGAAGTATTTATAAGCAAATTAAGAATAGCTATGAGTTGGTAATTTTTTTTTAGAGAGAGAAATAGGCAGACACAGAGACAGACAAGGAGATAAGGAGCATCAACTCATAGTTGTGGCACTTTAGTTGTTTACTGATTGCTTTCTCATATGTGCCTTGACAGGGATGGGGGGAGCTGCAGCTAAGCCAGTGATCCCTTGCTTAAACTAGCGACCCCGCAGCTCAAGCTGGTGAGCTGGCACTCAAGCCAGTGACTTTGGGGTTTCGAACCTGGGTCCTCAGTGTCCCAGGCTGACACCTGATCCATTGCACCACCGCCCTGTCAGGCACGAGTTTATAATTTTTGATATTGGGTGATGAATACATGTTGGTTCATTAAACTATTTCTCTACTTTTGTATATACTTGAAAGCTTTAACAGTGAAATGTCTGAAAGAAAGAAAATGACACCAAGTAATCTGGACAGAGCTCAGTTACAGATGACAATTTCTTTCAAACAGAGTGGGTATTGCTTTCTTTACCTAAGCAGAGGAAACAAGGAGCATTTAAAGTATTATACGGATCCTGACCAGTTAGCTCAGCCAATTAAGAGCATAGTCCAGAAATGACAAGGTTGCATGTTTGATCCTGTCAGGACGCACAGGGGAAACAACCAATGAATGCATGAATGAGTGGAACAACAAATGAATGCTTCCCTTCCCCTTCCCCTCTGTCTCCATTCCTCTCTGTCTCTAAAAAAAAAAAAAAAATTTAATTAAGCCCTAGCTCAGCTGGTTGGAGCATCATCCTGGAGCATGGAGGTTGCCAGTTGGACTCCCTGGTCAGAACATAGATAAGCAGCTCGATGTTCCTGTCTCTCTCCCTGCCTCTCTCAAAATAGAAAAAATTGGCCCTGGCCAGTTGGCTCAGTGGTAGAGCGTTGGCCTGGCATGTAGAAGTCCCGGGTTCGATTCCCGGCCAGGGCACACAGGAGAAGCGCCCATTTGCTTCTCCACCCCTCCCCGTCTACTTCCTCTCTGTCTCTCTCTTCCCCTCCCGCAGCCGAGGCTCCATTGGAACAAAGATGGCCCGGGCGCTGGGGATGGCTCCTTGGCCTCTGCCCCAGGCGCTGGAGTGTCTCTAGTCGCAACAGAGCGACGCCCCAGAGGGGCAGAGCATCACCCCCTGGTGGGCAGAGCTTCGCCCACGGGGCGTGCCGGGTGGATCCCGGTCGGGCGCATGCGGGAGTCTGTCTGACTGTCTCTCCCTGTTTCCAGCTTCAGAAAAATACAAAAAAAAGAAAAAAAATTTTTTTAATTAAAAAAATAAAATATTCTAACACAGCTTACTTATTTTTTTCCTCCACTATTTTTTTTTAATTTATGATTTTAATTTATTGTGTTTACATAGATTCAAGTGTCCCACCAAATATATCTCCACTTACACCCGTGTTCCCCTCGGCCTCCTCTCCTTTACCCCTCCCCTTAATGCCTTCACCCCGTCCCTCCAGGATTTGCTGTCCTGTTCTCTATAATGCTGTTATGTATATATAATTTCACTAATCTCTTGCCCTTCTCTTCCAATTTCCCTCTGCCCCCTTTCCCTCTGGTCCCTTTGATCCCGCCTCTGCCTCCGTTCAGTTCCTCAGTTCACACTGTTGATTGAATTTCTCAAATGAGTGATGAGGTCACATGATATTTTCTTTCTCTGCCTGGCTTATTTCACTTCGCATGATAGTTTCCAGGTCCATCCATGTTGTTGCAAAAGTTAAGATTTCCTTCTTCCTCACAGCCGCATAGTATTCCATTGTGTATATGTACCACAGCTTTTTATTTATTTATTTTTTGTGACAGAGACAGAGAGAGGGACAGATAGGGATAGACAGACAAGAAGGGAGAGAGATGAGAAGCATCAATTCCTTGTTGCAGCACCTTAGCTGTTCATTGATTACTTTCTCATATGAGTGACCCCTTGCTCTAGCCAGCGACCTTGGGCTCAAGCTGTCAAGCCTTGCTCAAACCAGATTAGCCCGCACTCAAGCTGGAGACCGCGCTCAAGTCAATGCTGCATCAACTGCTCCACCGCCTAGTCAGGCTGTACCACAGTTTTTAATCCACTCATCCACTGACGGACACTTGGGCTGTTTCCAGATCTTGGCTATTGTAAACAACGCTGCAATAAACATGGGGATACATTTCTTCACTTGAATCAGTGATTTGGTGTTCATAGGATATATTCCTAAAAGTGGGATAGCTGGGTCAAAGGGCAGTTCTATTTTTAATTTTTTGAGGAATCTCCATACTGTTTTCCACAGTGGCTACACCAGTCTGCATTCCCACCAGCAGTGCAGGAGGGTTCCCTTTTCTCCACACCCTCTCCAGCACTTGTTAAGTGTTGTTTTGTTAATGAGCTCCATTCTGACAGATGTGAGGTGGTATCTCTCATTGTGGTATCTCTCATTTTAATTTGCATTTCTCTAATGATTAGTGATGTTGAACATTTTTTCATATGCCTATTGGCCATCTGTATGTCCTCTTTGGAGAAGTGTTTATGCATTTCTTTTACCAATTTTTTGATTGGATTGTTTACCTTCCTGGTGTTGAGTTTTACAAGTTCTTTATAAATTTTGGTTATTAACTCCTTATCAGATGTATTGGCGAATATATTCTCCCATTGTGTGGGTTGTTGTTTTATTTTATTCATGGTGTCTTTTGCTGTGCAAAAGCTTTTTCGTTTGATATAGTCCCATTTGTTTATCCTGTCCTTTATTTCACTTTCCCATGGAGATAAATCAGCAAAAATATTGCTACAAGAGATATCAGAGAGTTTACTAACAGTTTTCTTCCAAAATATTTATGGTTTCAAGACTTATATTTAAGTCTTTTATCCATTTTGAGTTTATTTTTGTGAATGGTATATTATAAGTTGGTGATAAAGTTTCATTTTTTTGCAAGTGCCCATTAAATTTTCCCAACATCATTTATTAAAGAGACTGTCTTTACTCTATTGTATGCTTTTATCTCCTTTGTCAAATATCAATTGCCCATATAGGTGTGGGTTTATTTCTGGGTTCTCAGTTCTGTTCTATTGATCTGTATGCCTGTTCTTATGCCAGTACCAAGTTGTTTTGAGTACGATGGCCTTGTAGTATAAGTTGATATCAGGAAGTGACTCCACCCACTTAATTCTTCTCCAGGATTGCTGAGGCTATTCGTGTTCTTTTTTGGATCCATATAAATTTTTGGAATATTTGTTCTATATCTTTGAAGTATGTCATTGGTATTTTAATAGGAATTGCATTGAATTTATAGACTGCTTTTAGTAATATAGACATTTTAATGATGTTTATTCTTCCTATCCATGAACATGGTATATGCTTCCACTTGTTTATATCTTCCTTGATTTCCTTTATCAATGTTTTATAATTTTCCAAGTACAAGTCTTTAACCTCCTTGGTTAAACTTACTCCTTGGTACTTTATTTTTTTTTGTTGCAATAGTAAAGGGGATTGTTTTCTTAATTTCTCTTCCAGGCAGTTCATTGTTGGCATATGAAAATGCTACTGATTTCTGAATATTGATTTTATATCCTGTCACCTTGCTGAATTCATTTATCAGGTCCAGTATTTTTGACTGAGACTTTAGGGTTTTCTATGTACAGTATCATATCATCAGCAAATAATGATAGTTTTACTTCTTCTTTTCCAATATGGATGCCTTTTATCGCTTGTCTTGATTGCTGTGGCTAGGACTTCCAGAACTATGTTAATAAGAGTGGTGAAAGGGGGAATCCCTGTCTTGTTCGTGATCTTAAGGGGATTTCTTTTCATTTTTGCCCACTGATTATGATGTTGGCTTTGGGTTTGTCATTGATGGCCTTTATCATGTTGAGGTATGATCCCTGTATCCCCACTTTGCTGAGAGTGTTGATCATGAATGGGTGCTGGATTTTATCAAATGATTTTTCTGCATCTATTGATATTATCATGTGATTTTTCTCCTTCCTTTTATGTGTTGAATCACATTGATTGATTTGCAAATATTGTAACAGCCTTGTCTCCCCAGAATAAATCCCACCTGATCATGATGTATGATTTTTTTCATGTATTGCTGGATCCGGTTTGCTAATATTTTCTTGAGAATTTTAGCATCTAAGTTCATCAGGGATATTGGTCTATAGTTTTCTTTCTTTGTAGTGTCTTTGCCTGGTTTTGGAATCAGTATTATGCTTGCCTCAAAAAAGGGGTTTGCAAGCCTTCCCTCTTCTTGAATTTTTTGAAATAGCTTGAGAAGGATAGGAGTTAGTTCTTCTTTAAATATTTGGTAAATTCGCCTGTGAAGCCATCTGGCCCAGGATTTTTGTGTGTTGGGAGTTTTTTGATAATTGTTTCAAGTTCATTTGATGAAATTGGTCTGTTTAGGTTTCCAGATTCTTTTATATTGGTTTTTGAAAAGTCTTATGTTTCAAGGAATTTGTCCATTTCGCCTAGGTTGTCTAATTTTATGGCATACAGTTCTTCATAGTATTTTCTTGCAATCCTTTGTATTTCTGCTGTCAGTTGTTACTTCTCCTCTCTCATTTCTAATTTTATTGGAGTCCTCTCTCTTTTTTTCTTGGTGAGTCTGGTTAAAGGTTCACCTATCTTGTTTACCTTTTCAAAGAACCAGCTTTTGGTTTCATTGATCTTCTGTATTTTTTTTAGCCTCTATGTCATTTATTTCCACTCTGATCTTTATTATTGTGTTCCTTCTACTTCTTCTGGGTTCTACTCGCTTTTCTTTTTCTAGATCTTTTGGATGCAGGGTTAAATTGAGCTTTTTCTAGCTTCTTAAGTTATTCCTGTAGTGCTATTAACTTCCCTCTCAGTACTGCTTTTGCTGTGTCCCATAAGTTTTAGGTTGTTTTATATTCATTTTCATTTGTTTCAAGAAAATAATTAATTTCTTCCTTGATCTCATTGTTAACCCATTTGTTAATGACATGCTATTTAGTTTCCTAGTGTTTGTGTGTTTTTCAGTTTGTCTACTGTAATTGATTTCTAGTTTCATGCCATTGTGATCCAAGAAGATGCTTGATATTTTAATCTTCTTAAATTTACTGAGACTCATTTTGTGTCCTAACATGTGGTCTATCTTAGAGAATGTACCATGAGCACTTGAAAAGAATGTATATTCTGCTGCTTTAGGGTGAAAGGTTCTGAATATAGCTATTAAATCCAGTTGATCTAGTGTATCCTTTAAGTCTGCAGTTTCTTTTTTTATATATAAGTAAATTTTTATTTTAACGGGGTGACATCAACAAATCAGAGTACATATATTCAAAGAAAACATGTCCAGGTTATCTTGTCATTCAATTCTGTTGCATACCCATCACCCAAAGTCAGATTGTCCTCTGTCACAACCAGAAAAAGTTCGCATGGCATTGGAATTATTGTCACAATTCTATACTTTGCAGCTCACGTCCAAGTCCCAATGACCGCTGCTTCTATCTGGTAATGATTCAGGTAGACTGGAAAAGCCATCTGCAGCATGTGTGGAGATGGAGCTTCTGTTCTCCTCTGCCTGGAGAGATGAGACCAGGTTGCTTTTCCTTGGAGCTCTGCGACTGTGGCTTGGTAAAGAGAACCTTGGGATACACTAAGCTGGGTGGCAAAGGTAGATTCATAATAGAAATTGGCAAAAGGGGGAAAAGAGAGCTCTAAATTAGGAGTAGGATCCAGCCTGAAATATGAGTGGGGCATTGAGGTAGGAGGAATAAAGGTAACACTATGTATTAAACAAAGCAGCAGAAAATAGGACTATCAACACCCACAACAGAGATCTTCGAGGGAAGAATAAAAAACCTGACTATTCAGGCAAGACATAGTTAAGTGGCCCTTGTGCAAATGAGATCAGTTTACCTGCTTCTTGGAAGAAATACCCTAGGCTCGTCCACAGTGTCGTAGATGGGGCCGATGGCCCTGGGCACCTTCAGCCTTCAGTGGCAAACCCCAGTATTCTGGGCAAGGTTAGGTCATAGGTGGCTGGAGCAGGGCTGGAAGAGACTGAACCCTCCCTTAGAGGAGCGAGGGAGAAGCCTACCTTCCAGTGTCCCTGTTTCCTCACAGCAGAGGCATGTAAGTCTGGCAGGCTTTAGCTCAATGACTTTCCTTTCCACTATTGAAGCAGGACCCAGATGGCATCCTATGAGACCCCTTTGGGGCGTTGGAGCCTTTAAGGGCGTATCCTAAAAGCTGGTAGTTCCCCTGATCTCTATTGGGCTTTTTCTGCCTCTTGGTATCTTAAAGGCCATGCTCAGAAGATCTCACTGAGGAGTTTGAGGATCCCCATCCGCCTATATAAATCTTTTCCATATATCTGGAGCTATTTGGAAAAAGACTAAAACAGTGTTATTAGCTGGATCAAATAAAGAAGGTAGTAGTTTGCAGGAGAAAAAGATTTGGTGTCTCCTGTTCATCAGCATTCAAAAGAAATTTAAAATTTTTTTTAAGTAAAAAGCATGATATGGTAGACCCGTAGGAGTTCCAGGATATGACTCCCTCCGTTTAATTTTTTTTTTTAATTGACCTTAAAATATTTGCTGGGTACATTTTAATAATACCTTGATTTTAAAGATTGTAAGAATGACAAAATACAGTAAATGCTTTTGCTCCATATGCAGGAGCATTGTCAGTTTAACCAGTTTAGGAAATCCAATAATAGAACAGTGCATACAATGAGCTATAACATGCTTAGCAGCCTCTCCTGTTCTGACAGAGGTTACTATAAATCCAGAATATGTATCCACTGTAATGTGGACATAGGGCTGTTTGCCAAATGAAGGTATATGAGTAACATCCATTTGCCAAAGTTATCCTGATATGGGTCCTTGAGGGTTAACTCCAAATGAAGGGGCAGATTGTAGTATAGGACCCCTTGGACAGGATTTCCCAATCTGCCGTGCTGCTTCCCGAGAAAGTTGAAACTGTTTACACAGGGCTGCAGCATTCTGGTGATGAATAGTATGAGACTGAATTGCTCAATCTGTCATGGTTGCTCCCAATAATTTTCTTTTGGGTAGCTTGATCAACAAGGGCATTCCTAGGCCCTGGCCAGTTGACTCAGTGGTACAGTGTCGGCCTGGTATGCAGGAGTCCCAAGTCTGCTGTTTCTTTGCTAATTTTCTTTCTTGAGGAACTACTCAGTGTTGCTAGCGGGGTATTAAAATCCCCTACTATTGGCCCTGGCCGGTTGGCTCAGTGGTGGAGCGTCAGCCTGGCGTGCGGGAGTCCCGGGTTCGATTCCCGGCCAGGGCACACAGGAGAGGCGCCCATCTGCTTCTCCACCCCTCCCCCTCTCCTTCCTCTCTGTCTCTCTCTTCCCCTCCCACAGCCGAGGCTCCATTGGAGCAGGGATGGCCCGGGCACTGGGGATGGCTCTGTGGCCTCTGCCTCAGGCGCTAGAGTGGCTCTGGATGCAGCAGAGCGATGCCCCGGAGGGGCAGAGCATCGCCCCCTGGTGGGCGTGCCGGGTGGATCCCGGTCGGGCACATGCAGGAGTCTGTCTGACTGCTTCCCCGTTTCCAGCTTTGGAAAAATGAAAAAATAAAATAAAAAATAAAAAAAATAATAAAATCCCCTACTATTATAGTATTGCTGTTGATCTCACCCTTTATGTCCATCAAAATCTGCTTTATATATTTAGGTCCTCCTACATTAGATGCATAGATATTTATAATAGTTAAAGCTTCCTGTTGGATTGTTCCCTTTATCATTATGTAGTGACTTTCTTTATCCCTTACTATACCTTTGTTTTAAAATCTATTTCATCAGATATAAGTATTGCTACCCCAGCTTTTTATTCATTTCCATTTGCAAGAAATATAAGGACTACCGGAAAGTTCTCTCCATTTCTATCACAAGTTTCGACATGTAAGCACGTTTATTTGGCGCATGTGTGCCTCTCTATTTTTATCACTTAATGTATACATACTGATGTAGCAAATTAACTAAAACAAAGTTGATTCATGTTAGTCTTATGTGTGAAGCAATAGTGTACCCATTGCTGCTGATAAAGTTCATTTACACCACTCTAATTTTTACAAAGTTCAACAAGGAAGAAATGCTACAGAAGCATGTAGAAATTTATTGAAAGTGTTTGGTGAAGGAATAATACCAACTATCACTTGTTTTTGTCCTTACAAAATTTTTTGAAGGGCAAAATATTCAAACATGAACAAGATATCAAACAAGCACTGGTTCAATTTTTTGCATCAAAAGATAAAACATTTTTCAAAAATGGGATATACAAATTGCCCTCACACTGGCAAGAAATCATTAATAATAATGGCAATTATATTATTTAATACAGTTTATTGATGGTAAGAAAAATTTGTATTTTGTTTTTTTCCAAAAACGGACAGAACTTCCCGGTAGACCTTATATTATTTTCCATCCCTTTACTTTCAGACTGTGTGTATCTTTTGTTTAGAGGTGGGTCTCTTATAGACAGCATACGTACAGGTCCTGTTTTCTTATCTACCCAGCTACCCTATGTCTTTTGATTGGAGCATTTAATCCATTTACATTTAAGGTTATTATTGATATGTAGTTGTTTATTGCCATTTTATTCTTTAAATCTACATTCCTCTTTTACTAGATTGCCCCCTTCGTTCTATTTACAGCAGGCCCTTAACATTTCTTATAGCATTGGTTTGGTTGTAATGAATTCCTTGAGTTTGTTGGGGGTTTTTTTGTTTTGGGGGGTTTTTTTGGTCTGGGAAGCTTTTTATTTCTCCTTCAATTTTAAATGATAGCTTTGCTGGATAGAAAAGTCTTGGTTGTAGGCTCTTGTTTTGCATTGCTTTGAATATTTCTTACCATTCCTTTCTGGAATCTAATGTTTCTGTTGAGAAGTCATATATCATCCTTATCAGGAATCCTTTGTAGGTAATTGACTGCTTTTCTCTTACAGCTTTTAGTATTCTTTCTTTATCTCTTAATTTTTGTATTTTAATTATAATGTGTCTTGGAGTAGGGCTTTTTGGGTTCATCCTTAATTTGACTCTCTGTGCTTCTTGAACTTGTGTGACTTTTTCCTTCATCAGTTTAGGAAAGTTTTCAGCTATCATTTCTTCAATCAGATTTTCTATCCCTTGGTCTTTCTCTTCTTTTTCAGGAACCCCTATGATGTGGATATTGTTTCTCTTCATGTTGTCACAGAGCTTTCAGAGTTTCCTCAGACTTTTTAAGCCTCTTTTCTTTTTTCTGCTCTGCTTCCTTTCTTTCGTTTATCTTGATCTCTAAATCGCTGATTCAATCCTTAGCCTCATCCATCCTGCTTTTAATTCCTTCTAGTGTGGTCTTTATTTCTGATATTGTATTTGTCATTTCTAACTGGTTCTTTTTTATTATTTCAACATATTTCTTTTAATTTTTAACTTAATTCAGTTTTTCTTTTTTGAAAGAGAGAGAGAGAAGGGAGAGGAGCATAAAGCATCAGCTCTCATATATGCCTTGACAAGGCAAGCCCAGCGGTTTGAACCGGCAACCTCAGCATTCCCAGGTTGACACTTTATCCACTGCACCACCACAGGTCAGGCTTCAATGTCCTTTTTGATACTTGCTATCTCTTTATTTAGGTGCTCATTATGTCCATCCATTGTTGCTCTAAGATCTTTGAGCATCCTAATAATCATTATTTTAAAGTCTGTATCCAGTAATTTTTTTATGTCCATCTCATTCACATATTTTTCTGGGGATTTCTCTTGTTGATTCATTTGGGTTGCATTTTTCTGCCCTCCCATTTTGTCTGTGTATAAGATGGGTGTGGCCAAAGGAGACCAATGGATGTGGCCTGTGTGCCCTAGGTGTGGTCTGTCTGCAGGCCTGCCACTCTCTCTGCCGCTGCCTCAGGCATTCGGGCATGGGTGTTGCCAGCGCTGTCCGCCACTGCAGCTTCTGTCTTGCCTCTGCAGGTGGCACTGCATAAGCATGCATGGGCTGCAAGCCTTGGCCGGCCCACAGCCTCCACATGGCCTCCTGGGCAGGACTGTTTGCAAGTCAGGCTGCAAGCCCTGACCAGCCCCAGCCTCTAGGGGCAGGACTACATTCACGTGTTTGGGCTGCAAGCCCTGGCCGGTCCTCATCCTCCACCCCATCTCCACGAGTGGGACTGTGCTTGCACGTCAGGTCCGCAAGCCTCGGCCCCACGAGCGGGGCTGCACTCCCATGCCCAGCGGCAAGCCTCAGCCGGTTCCCCAGCTTTCGCTTTGTCCCCGCGGGCAGGACCACAGGTGGGACTACTCTTGTGTGCCTGGCCCACAGCCACAGGTCAGACCTCCTTCCTGCGGTCCGTCCACAGCCGCAGCTGGCTCCCGGCTTCTGTCCCCACCAACAGGACCACACTCCCGCCACTGCCCATCCTCCATCGAGCACTCAGCAGTGTGGGGGTGCCAATGCAGCTCGAACTTCGCCCTCAATACTGTATCCCTGATGGCTCTCTGCTTCTAAGCGATTCTCTGCTCTGACTGAAGCAGGGGATCTTCTGTTTGGCTGGTGACCTGCTTCCCTTTGCTGGTATTGCTGGTTCCAGAAAAAATATTCACTTTAGATTTGGGGAGTGACTCAGCCAAGGGGTTAGGGTGGCTGTCCCTCAATATGTTTCTCCCTATGCCTCCTAGATTATACTCTCTTCCTACTACTCCAGTCCTCTCAGCTCTCCCCATCCCCCAGAGCCCTGGGTGAGTGGTTGTGAAAGAGGTTTTCTGCACAGTCCCTTTAAGATGAATCCTGGGTCTGAGAAATCTGTCTCTTTCTCACAAAGAGTACCCTGGTTTGTTTCACAGCTTAATACTGTCCCTACGCCTCTTCCAGGCTCTGGGGCTGCAGGCTGGGGCTTTGGTCCTGGGGCCCAGGACCCTCCCCTCTCCGGAAAACAACCCTCCCGCCACGTGAGTCCCTCTGGGGACCGGTGGAGAAGCAGATGGGCTCTTCTCCTGTGTGCCCTGGCCAGGAATCAAACCCAGGACTTCCACACGCCAGGATAACGCTCTACCACTGAGCCCACCAGCCAGGGCCTAACAGAGCTTTCTTTAAATGATCTCTTATCATAAACCCAATGGTAAAGTAAATAGTAGAAGACTCTAGAGTCTCACATACAAAATTTGCTTCACAACAATACCAATAAATTTCATCTCATTCTGTGATAAGATTCCATCCAACCCTCTGTCTCAACTATTTCCTTATTTTTCCAACCCTACATTCCATGCAGAAGGCTTGGGAAGCTTCAGCAGCATATTTTGTTCCCTCTTAATGGGCACATGTACAGACTAATAACAAATTACATCTAGTATACAATTCTGTTAAAATCAAAGAGATAGCCTCAGTAGGCAGTGGCACAGTGTATAGAGCATCAGACTGGGACATGGAGGATCCAGGTTAGAAACCCTGAGGTCACCTGCTTAAGCCCAAGGTTGTTGGCTTGAGCAAGGGGTCACTTGGTCTGCTGTAGCCCCTCGGTCAGGGTACATATGAGAAAGCAATCAATGAATAACTAAGGTGCCACAACAAAGAATTGATGCTTCTCATCTCTCTCCCTTCCTGTCTGTCTCTCCTTATCCCTCTCTCTGTCTCTGTCACAAAAATAAAAAATCAAAGAGATAGATCAAGTATAAACTCCATTTTATTCAACTTTAAGACTACAGATTGCCTGACCTGTGGTGGCGCAGTGGATAAAGCGTCCACCTGGAATGCTGAGGCCACCGGTTTGAAACTTTGGGCTTTCCTGATCAAGGCACATACGGGAGTTGATGCTTCCTTTTCCTCCCCCCTCCCCTCTCTCTCCTCTCTAAAATATGAATAAATAAAACTTTAAAGAAAAGAAAAAAAGACTACATATCATTAGTCATCAACTGAGTCAGGACCCTAAAGTACTTATTTTTCAGACTAAATATGTAAGAGCCCAGAGAACAACTAATCTCTTCAAGATACAGCTAAGTACAGATCAAAGAATTTAGACAGAAGCCAGAAACTCACAACTGAAGGTTCAATTTGTCCACAGGCCTATCTGGTCCACCAAGCATGAAATTTTATTTTTAAAAATTCAGGTTTCTCTTTCAAATAAAGAGATTTGGCAACAAATTTTCATTCTGCATGGTACAACAGGCTGGAGTTGATTGAACAGGGACTACCCCCACCCCCTTTCAATAGGGCACATGTTCAGTTCAGTTGGCCATCGTCCTCAACACTTCAAGCTCTTGCACTTAGCCCACTTTACTTATTTTATAGTACCTGCCTAGCCTGATTTAAAAAATCTTACCTGTATTTCACCAACCGCTGCTAGTATTTCCATGCTGGATGACTCATGCCAAAAACCAGTAAACAATTCTACTCCATAGCCACCAGATGGCAGAGCTTACCACCAGAGCCTCCAGACAAATTTATACCTGTCCTCAAAGCACTAAAGCACTCATGACAAAGCAAAAATAACAGTTCAACACAATAGTTAATTTTGCAGGCAGAAGAGAAAATAGCCTGAGGCTGCAGCTGCATAGAGGATCTCAGAAAAAACAAGGTCTATGGCTATCTTTTATTAAATTCTCCAATTTCCTCACCAAAGCAACAATAATCTCAGTCTCACCAACAGAAAAAGGTAAAAAAGGGCATTCCCACAGAAACAAAAGAGAAAAAGAAAAACACCTTTAAACATCTTAGTTCTAAGTATAGCAAAAGCTTTATTAGACTTAAGAGAGCCTATATTAGATTCAACACATTGTTAAATACTGTATGCTGGAGCTATATTTTAAGTTTTTTCTCTCTTGATAAATCATCTTCCCTTTAGTGCAGTGGCTTTGTATACTGAATTCCTCTAAATAGCAACCAGCCCTAGTTACCTGGCAACAGCTTCACCAACAGCAGTAGATTCATTTTTTCTTTCACCAATTGCAGGCTCTGAATAAAAACAAAAGGAAAGGGAAGAGAAATAGAATTCAGTTAATATCACACCTAAAAACCTATTCTACTAGTATTTGCAAATAATAACAAAAAGAAATGGGTAAGAATAATAAGTGAACATAAAAATTTTTTTTTCTTTGTATACAGTTAAATTCTATATGCCTGTGTTTCCTTTTAAAAATATTTCTTATAATTTAATGGTACAAGTTTCCATCACTTTTATCACTTTTTTTCAAACTGCCTACAGAAGACTAATCAAGTTTGTCCAGAAATACAATGAAGCAGTAACATTTTATTTTTTGTATTTTTCTGCAGTGAGAAGTGGGTAGGCAGAGAGACAAACTCCCTGCATGTGCCCAGCTGGGATCCACCTGGCATATCCACCAGGGGTAGATGCTCTGTTCATCTGGGGCATTGCTCCATTGCAACCAGAGCCACTCTAGTGCCTGAGGCGGAGGCCATGGAGCCATCCCCAGCACCCAGGCCAACTTTGCTCCAATGGAGCCTTGGCTGCAGGAGAGGAAGACAGAGAGAGAGAGAAAGGAAGGGTGGAGAGGCAGATGGGCATCCCTCCTGTGTGCCCTGACCAGGAATCGAACCTGGGACTTCCATACAGCAGGCTGACGCTCTACCACTGAGCAACCAGCCAGAGCCAAAGCAGTAACATTTAAAAATTAAAACTTCTGCATCTCAAGTCATTGCTTCCCATATAATAGTTTTAAAAATAAGTAGTAAGAACATATTTTTTAAAAATAAAAAATTATAAAGGTTAAAAATAAAATAAATTTAATATAAAAAAAATTTAATAAATTATGCCGGAAAATGTCTTCAGTTGATGCAAAAATTTTAAATAGTGTGAAGTTTTATGAGAACTCAGAACTCACAGACAGAAGGTACTCAAGTTCTTCCTAAAGTTCTTTGGGGATAGATAATTGAAAAACAAAACACATTTCCAAGAAAGAATTAAGGATGATACTGAAAAATATTCTGTAATTTTAAAGCAGTGTTGTTACTGTCAAGGGATGAAAATGTATTAATAATTTATTCCAGCCTCAGAAAAAATAACAAATATTTTTAAATGTTTCTAAAATTTCATGACCCAACATAATCTATTAAATAATCCATGTCAAGGAGGCAGCTGAGGTTTCGTGGCTAGAGCCCTGGCTCTGAAACAGAAACCTGGCCCACACACACTCTGGCTCCAGCACTTAGTAGTTCAACCTGGGAGTAAACTCATTTTCTGAGTCAGTTTTCTCTTCTACAAGAGAGATAAAACAGGACCAACCTCATAGATTTGTTGTGAGGATGAAATTAGTAAAATTTTGAGTATGATGCCTGATCCTGTGCTCCCATTATCAAAAAGGAATAACATTTACTGATATGATCAGCCTTAATACTTAGCTCCATTTAAGATCTTTTCAATTGTAATTTAAAATCTAAAGATTCAAAGCTACCACATACTCTCTTGATAAGCCCTACTTGATTTCAGATATGAGGATAATAAGGATGGAAACATGTAATACTTTAATTTCTACTGAGGTTCTAAGATTCAAATCAATAAGCAAAGCAGAAAAGTACTGTAATTTGGAACTAGACTTCTGGTTTTTGGAACCAGACTTCTGGTTTTTGGAACACTTTGAATTCAGACAACAACATTTAATAGCTATATGACTCTAGGAAAGGTGCTCAACTTTCCTGGGCCTCAGTTTCCTCATCTGTAAAATGAGAATAATTGTCTTCACAGAAAAAAAACAACGTGACAAGTTTATTAGGAGATTTAATGAGATGTCCATGTAAACTTCCTGGCATATAGTAACAACTCAAAATATATTAGCTAAAATTTCTTTTCTTCTCAGAGATTGAGAAGTCCCTCTTATTCAAATCAACCCACTCTATTTGTGGTCTTTGAAAATTTTCCCTCCCAGCTCCCTCAGGCCCTGATCTACCAACTATTTCCCCCATTCCCTCATTTTTAGTCCATCTCTCTTTGGGAAAATTCCTTCCAGTCTATAAACCTGCTTATGCTTCTCTAAGCTTAAACATAAAAAACCTCGTTTAATCTTGCATTTCCCTCTAACTTGCCATATTTTTAAACAAAAATTTCTCAAAAGTAGAATATTTTTGCTGCCTCCTCTCCCCATCACTCCTCAATTAACTTCAGTATAGCTTCCACCCAAACCACTATATTTAAATAGATCTTGCTAGTTACCAATGGATCCTAATAGCCAAATGCAAGGTACATTTTCAGAAGTATTTTACCAGACCTCACTTCTGCATCTGACATTGTTTTCTTCTTGTAACTCTCCTCCCCAGCCTTCCATGGCTTCATACTCTCCTAGTCCTCTTCTCTAAAATGTTCCTCTACAAGCTCTTTTAAGACTTCTTCCTCTTCTAACTCCACTGAACAGCATTTACAAACTAGTAAAAAAAAAAAATTGTAAACTTTGGAGTCAGATCTAATTCAAGCTCTAGTTCTACTTCTTAACAAATACTGTGACCATAAATATATAACTCAGAAACCTCTCTTAATCTGTTTTCTCATTAATAAAATGGAAATAAGGATATCTACTTTGGAGAGCTATCATGAAAATTAAATATAGATGTAATGTTATCCCATGTTTTTTGCTTCCCTCTTACTTTTATATTCAGTTGGTCCCAACTTGTCCCTACTCTACTATTCATCCCTCATCACTATCCCCACTACTAATGACTCCACTTCCTGGCTAAAGACCGAGTTTGCCAGGCAGAATAAAAAATGGGAAAGGCAAAGAATGGTGCATAAAAGCACAAGTTTTTTTGAAACATTCAGCTGATTCTTTTTAAAAAAGCATATCTATTTATTATTTATTCCTTATCTAATATTTTTCAGCTTCTCAGAATGATATAAAAGGCTTTCAGAATCTGGTCTCTACTCTGGAGCCACAACCTTATACCTTCTCTGTATTTTAGCCATACCAAACAACTTGCAATGTGGGAAATAGTCAACATAAACCTATCATATGAACCCACAATCTTTTTTTTTTTTTTTTTTTTTGAGAGAGAGAGACAGGAAGGGAGATAGGGTAAGAAGCATCATCTCATAGTTTCTTTCACTTTAGTTTTGCCTCGATTGTTTCCGAGAGAGAGACGAGAGAGTGAGAAGCATCAATTCGTAGCTACTTTCACTGTATTTGTGCACTGAGCTTCTCACATGTATGCCTTGACCAGGGCCGAGCCAGTGTTCCCTTCTTCAAGCCAGTAACCTCGAGCTTCTCATGCCAGTGATCTTTGGGTTCAGATTTGGGACCGTGTGGACGATTACCCTGCTCAAGCCAGTGACATCATACTGACAAGCCTTTGCTCAGAGCTGGTGACCCCATGGCTTCAAACCAATGACCCCACAGTTCCGGGTCAACACTTTATCCACTGCGCCACCACCAGTCAGGCAGTGAATCCACAATCTTAAATCTTCTACTCTCTTTTGAACTGTTTCTGAATATGGAAACCAATTACTTAATATCAACACAGGTTTAATACAGAGATACAACCAGAACCATAAAGATTATAAAATGGAGCATCTTCAGTAACATGACAGTGACTGGCCAAAAGCAAGAAATTAAATCTATGAGAATAAGACTTTACAGACATATTTATAATCATTATAACTAGAAAATATATAATCACTTCCTAAATGATCTGGAGCTACTAACTACCCAAGATTAATATAAAACTTACTCTCCAGACTAAACTGCAAAGACTCCTCACTCGTCTCCGTCTCAGGACTGACCAGTTTCATTCTTAGAGATAATTTATCATCCATTTCTGGGGCAGCCTCAGAATCTCCTTTTTCATTCCCGAGTATGGGGTCATTGGTCTCCACCATGCTCTCAGACATGACATCACTGGTTGCCGTGGTACTTTCTGGATAGTTGTTAATATCTGAAAGAAGGGAAGCAGGAGGAAGAAATAACACTAAAATACAAATGAAAAACAATAATTCTAGGTCATCAATTTGCCTGTTTGTCTCCACCACTCTGCAGGATTGAAGGGGGTTCCTAAGATAGATCCTGTTACAAGTATCAACAACTACGCACTAGTATTGACACCTGGTCTTAAGAGGAGCAACAGGATTCAGTTCCACTTCTGCATCTGGACAAAGGATGCTGCATGAGCCCTCAGCCAACCCACATCTGCCAAGGATCAGGCATAGGTAGCAGGAGACTCCAGACGGCATGACTGTTACCTCCCAGCACTGACTAGAGAAAACAAATAGGTTAATGTAGAATTCTACAGGCTGCTTTAGGAAGAAGGATCTACGTTTTCTTGCCCTGTCAAGCAGCAGACTGTTCAGCCAGGGTACTGGATTAATAGCAAGTACTTCTACCCTACCTGCTGACCCCGCCTTATAAGACAGCTCTATATCATGGCTTAGCACTCAGATCCTACGGCCTTACAAGTTAAAGAATAAAATCCTTTCAAATTTTTTTTCTTTCTTCCTTTTATCCTTTCTTTCTGCTCATCACCACTCAGTATCTCCTGAGAATAAATTCATGAAATCAGACATCACAGCCTTATCTTCCTAAAACAAAAATCAATCTTATGAGGAAGGTCCAACTTCTCAGATTTAAAAGAAACCACTTGCATAAAAAATATTTCAGAAATTCAGCTTTAAATGGCATTACATTTTAGTCACTCACCAATAGGAGTACTGTGTCTCCTGGGCTCCAATTTTAGGTGCCCAGTAAGAGGTGGAGTTGCGCCAGTCAATGGTGGGATAATATCACCTTCTTTAGGTAAACTGAAATGAAATGGAGTTTCTAGAGAAAAAAAAGAAAAACAAAAAGGAAACCAAAACAGAAGTATAAAAAAAGCAAAAGTAAAAACAACTACAAAAAATATTTATTATTTTCCAAAATTCTGCCTCATTTCCAACCCTCCCTCTCCCGGCCTCCCAACCAATTTTCTACTGTTCTCTGTTTTCTTTACAGCCATCAGCAACAGGACTGACAAAAACAGACAACCAAAGGACCGGCAAACAGAGGAAGCCAGTCTGGAGGCCCTGAGGAACATGGGGTCAAAAGGAACATAGAAACACATCTGAGTTCCAAGACAGTACATTTGGGAATATTCAGTGATGCAAATTTGGATAGCTTCAAGGTCTAGACATTTTAATATTGTGCAATGTTAATTCAAGGAATTTATTTATAAACTTCAGCAATCTGTTGAGTCCTCCATACTGAAGTCTGAGAGTAATATCTGCAATTCACAATCTACTCAAAGAGGTGACAAAGAATCTCATAGGCCAAAGTGTACTGTTCACAAAAATTAGGGACTATTTATTGCTTCATATCATATTCATTTTTAAATATCCCCTAATTTTTGTGAGCAGTATACTTCAACATACTCACTGGTTCTAACATATAAATCTATGTTTCTTCTTCTTTTCTTTTTCCAGATTTTATTTACTGATTTTTAGAGAGAGAGAGAGAGAGAGAGAGAGAGAGAGAGAGAGAGAAAGAGGTAGGAGAAGCAAGAAGTATAAACTCAAATAGTAGTTGCTTTTTGAATATGCCTTGACCTGGCAAGCCCAGGCCTGGCAAACCAGCAACTTCAGTGTTTCAGGTCGACGCTTTATCCACTGAGCTACCACAGGTCAGGCCAAAATCTATGTTTAATGGTTCACCAGTAGTGACCAGCATTCACTCTAGACTACAGCAGTAATATATATTTTTTATTTATTTTATTTTTTTTTGTGTAGCAGAGACAGAGAGAGTCCGATAGAGGGATAGATAGGAACAGACAGGAACGGAGAGAGATGAGAAGAATCAATCATCAGTTTTTCATTGCAATACCTCAGTTGTTCATTGACTGCTTTCTCATATGTGCCTTGACCGTGGGGCAACAGCAGACCGAGTAACCCCTTGCTCAAGCCAGCAACCTTGGGCCCAAACTTGTGAGCTTTGCTCAAACCAGATGAGCACTCAAGCTGGCGACCTCAGGGTCTCAAACCTGGGTCCTCCACATCCCAGTCCGATGCTCTATCTACTGCGCTACCACCAGGTCAGGCTATATTTTTTTTTATTTATTCATTTTAGAGCAGGGGTCGGGAACCTATGGCTAGCGAGCCAGATGTGGCTCTTTTGATAGCAGCATCTGGCTCGCAGACAAATCTTTAATAAAAAAATAATGTTAAAAATATAAAACATTCTCATGTATTACAATCCATTCATTTCCTACCGCTCAGTTTCATGGTTGCAGGTGGCTGGAGCCAATCACAGCTGTCCTCCAGGACAACACCAAATTTTTATTAGATAATGTGTAACATACATGAGTCATTGTATGGCTCTCACAGAATTACATTTTAAAATATGTGGCGTTCATGGCTCTCTCAGCCAAAAAGTTTCCCGACCCTTGTTTTAGAGGGAGAGAGAGAGAGACGCAGCGGAGGAGCAGGAAGATCAACTCCCATATGTGCCTTAACCAGGCAAGCCCAGGGTTTCAAACTGGCAACCTCAGTGTTTCAAGTTGATGTTTTATCCACTGTGCCACCACAGGTCAGGCTAGAGTGGTAATATTCATGTCTAAGTCTCTGTACAATAGTAAGTCTCACATATATGAGCATTCCAGTATACACATATTTGGTTATTAGAAAATTAATATAAACATAAAACATTTGTCAAGATACAAAACACTTTGACAAGAGGAAAATTCTGAGATATCCTAAATTAAATTACAAAAGGGTGCAGGGTGGAAGAAGAGGTGTGAGATTTATAATAAGTTAACAGACTCTCAGATCAAAATCAACAGAAGATTGCTCATATTCCAGAATGTATGTTAAAACTTGAAATGAATTTTCAAGCGGCTTTTTTTTAAATAAAATTTTTTTTTAATTTATTCATTTTTAGAGAGGACAGAGAGAGAGAGAAGTGGGGGAGGAGCAGGAAGCATCAACTCCCATATGTGCCTTGACCAGGCAAGCCCAGGGTTTTGAACCGGCGACCTCAGCGTTCTAGGTCAACACATTATCCACTGGTCAGGCCCGTCCCAGGCGGGCTTCTAAAAAAAAATTTGATCACTAGATGTCACTACATCCTGCTTATGATTATGTTGCCCATAACCAATCCAGAAGCAGTAATATTTCTTCCTATGAACTGTGCCTCTATCCTAGAACTGCTCCCCTGACCCCCACCTCCCTTCACCTTTTTCTGTCCTTATCTACAGCCAATGTAAATTCTTTCAAAGCAATTTACATCTTTCCTCCCCAAATCCATTGTATAAAAGAGCCCCCTGTGATATATTCTCATCTTCTTCATCTAGCCCTACTACAGGTAGTTTAAATTGTATATCCCAGGACCTGGTCCTTTTTCTGGCTAGCATATGGCCCAATAAACTCTTTCCTTCAGAAAAGCTTTCAGCTACAAAGGTTTTTGCTTAACATTACTTTTTAACAAAGTCACAGTTCTAAATTTTTGCTAAGCAAAATGCCCAAATCACATATTCTGATTCCCTAATTGTTTACCTCTTTTAATAAAATGACTAAATTTGGGAGAAAAACAAAATTATGACAGATTGCTCCTCTTAAACCTAACCCATGAAAATTTGCACTTATCTTCCTGGGATGATTCAAAATAACCATAATCTGTCATACCCAGTCACTATTTGTGAAAAGAGTTTGCCTAATGTGTTTTCTAACACCACCAAGTAATTCTCCAATTCTCAGGACACTGACTGGGTGTCTACAAATTTAACTCAATTCTGATACTCTCCCTGGAGATAGCATCAGATCTCACAAGTTAAAGGCTCAGTCCCACAAGACTGCCCCCTCTTTAGATGCCAATCACAAATATACATTGTTACCCACTGGCTATACATTATATATTCCCATAACCTCATTAGGTTCAATTAATTTGCTAGTGTCACTCAGGGTACCCAGAGAAAAATTTACCAGTTTATTGTAACGATACAAGTTAACAGCCAGATAAAACAGTACACAGGATAAGTTCCAAAGCGTTCTGATGGAAGGAGATTCTGTCCCTGTGGAACTGGGATGAGACACCATATGGAATCATTTACCAACTAGGAAGCTTATCAAATCTTGTTCAAGAGTTATGACTGATCAGGTGGTGGCGCAGTGAATAGAGTGTCAACCTGAGATGCTGAGGATCCAGGTTCAAAATCCCGAGGTTACCAGCTTGAGCACGGGCTCATCCAGCTTGAGCCTGGGATCATAGACATGACCCCATGGTTGCTGGCTTGAGCAAGGGGTCACTAGAGCTCCCCCGCCCTCCGTCAAGGCAAATATGAGAAAGCAATCAATGAACAACTAAAGTGATGTAACTAACTACAATCTGATGCTTCTCATCTCTCTCCCTTCCTGTCTGGCTGTCTCTCTCTTGCTAAAAAAATATATATATATAAGATTTTTATACAGCTTTAATCTCCCGCCCATCCCCTCCCAGGAGTGAAGAGGTAGGGTTGAAAGTTCCATGCCTCTAATCAGTTGGTCTTTCAGGTGAACAGCCCCATCCTAAGACTATGTAGGGACAGTACCCTAAATCATTCATTAGCAGAAACCCAGTTGTAAACAAAAGGGCTTTTCTCAATAAAAGATTCCTTTCACTTCAAAATTACAAGGGTTTTAGGAGCTCCTTGCAGTAACCCAAAGAAAACCAAATGCATTTCTTATTATACCACATTTTCTCTTTCATATTTTCCCACTCCACTCCTACCCTTTATTATCTTTATATCAAGTACTTTGATACAGTTTTTCCTCCAAAACAATAAAACAAAAACATCTCTTACCATTACATGTAAGAGAAAATGAATTAGTAACCTGAGGGATGAAAAAAGAAAATAAAACAGACTTTAGAAATAACAGATTAAAAGTATATATGCTCAGCTAAAGGAACTGCAAAGAGTGTGAGCAAAGAATTGTAACATCACATCTAAATTGCTAAATTTCCCCATAGTTTTAGATAAAATAGAAAGGATAAACACTCATTCTCTGGCAGCTCCTTAAAAAGCAAGTCCTTCAGGTTAATAAAGAAGAATTTAGAAGAGCTATAGGAACTAAAAAACAAAAACCCCAAAACCATCTTACAAATCATTATACATTCCAAAGATATCTTTTAAAGAATTTTTCATTTCTAGGTCACCTGCACTGCACTGCTCTCTTGAAAGGAACTATCCCTCATATTATGATTGACCAAACAGACTTATGAAAATTTGTAGTACAGTATATTCTTCTATGTGACAAACCATAATATGCAAATTAACATGCAAGCATTAAAACCTGCTTAAAATTGGTCTGGCCTGTAGTGACACAGTGGATAAAGATCATCAACCTGGAATGCTGAGGTCGCCAGTTTGAAACCCTGGGCTTATCCAATCAAGGCACATACAACAAGCAAGCAATGAACAATTAAAGTGAAGTAACTATAAACTGATATTTCTTGCTCCTCCTCCCCTCTCTGTAAAATCAATAAATAAAATCTTTAAAAAAATGTCTAAAATAATTTCCGTTTCCTTTGCACAGTAATAGATAAAACTTATGAAAAGTAATTTTAACGCCACTGATCCAACTACATTACTACAACCTAATGGAAAATTGACTCTTACAGGCAGCACTACTTTTATCCATTCCTCAATGCCTCATTCCTGGATTATTACAGCAGCCTATCAATTACTTTCTTTGTCTTGAGTCTTCCCTTTCCCTCAACCCCCAATTATTTCTGCATATTGCAACCAAGCAATCTTCCGATAGAACAGTGTTTATCAACTGCCAGTCTGCAGACTGGTGCCAAGCCACCAGAAATTTCATGCTGGTCCGTAAAAAAGTTAACCACCCTGATGTTAACTCTCTTGTGGACCAGCAGTTGAAAACCACTGGTACAGAACATGACTTTGAACACAATAGTTCCTGGTCAAAACAGTAAGGCTTCTAATAGAAGATAAATTCCTAACTCTTCAGCGAGCATTCAATTAACTGGTATCTGCTTATATTTCTAGTCTATCTTTAATTATTCATGTTCATAAAGCCTCGATTCAACATCCTCCAAATGCTTTCCCATTTCTCTTCTTTTGTCCACTCATCTAAAAGACACCACTAATATAATCAACTTGTCACCAAATCCTGCAAAATAATATTTTATCCTCTTAAATTTAGGAATGTTCAACATATCATTTTTCTAAAACTTAGCACGCTTGTATTATTATCAAGGCCCTTCTAGATTTCCCAGGTTATCATGGTTTATCTTAATGTATGACAATATACCAACCCATTAAGAAAGATATGAGTGAAAAAGGAAGCAATATCAATTGTCAAATCATGTGAGTGGTTTATTACTCAAGTCCTTATTACTAAAAGCTTGAGATTAGGTAGTCCAAATCAAATTTTAAAACCTTCAATGTCAGTAAGGCCTCTCTTACTTCTAACTTTCCATTACAATACAAAGCCCATCTTGTTTTGTTCTCAAGAGAAGACCTGGCCACTTCTTACAATTGATTTAAAGGCACCTAATTAAATATATAAGAATTTCTATATTGGGTAATGCCACGCATAAAGTCTACTCTGAGAGTCTGCCTCTGACATTAACAGCCAATTAGGATGATATGCCATCAAGTAAGGCAACAAATGTTAGAGCTAGAGCACAAGACATATCTAACCTCACTGATTATTATTACCTACTATATACTACTATTTGTGGATTTAATTTAAGACTTATTAAACTTCTTAGGATTTTTCACATCATCAAACCATCATAAATTTATTCTATATTGAATAAGGTTGGGCTTCAAAGTACCATCTACCTAAATTTGCTTTGTTCAAATATCAGTAGTAGATTTTCAGAGATATGTCTGAAGAGGTTTCCAAACTATTAACAGTGACAAGGTATCTATAAATGGGGGCATTTAGAGTGATTCCCTCCTTTCTTCCCCCTACTCCCTCTGGCCATCCCTCCCTCTCCAACCACTCCCTCTCTTCTTTTCCTGTTTTACTTGAACAGTTTTTACAATTTACCATGTTTCTCTTCTTTTTATTCAGTAAAACTTTTAAGAAAATAACAATAACAATAGACTGACCAGGTGGTGGTGCAGTGGATAGAGCGTTGGACTGGGATGCGGAAGGACCCAGGTTCAAGACCTCTAGGTCGCCAGCTTGAGCGCGGGCTCATCTGGTTTGAGCAAAAGCTCACCAGCTTGGACCCAAGGTCGCTGGCTCCAGGAAGGGGTTACTCGGTCTGCTGAAGGCCCGCGGTCAAGGCACATATGAGAAAGCAATCAATGAACAACTAAGGTGTCGCAAGGCGCAACGAAATACTAATGATTGGTGCTTCTCATCTCTCCGTTCCTGTCTGTCTGTCCCTGTCTGTCCCTCTCTCTGACTCTCTCTCTGTCTCTGTAAAAAAAAAAAAAAAAACAACCCTGAGGTAGACAGCTTGAGTGTGGGATCTTAGACATGACTCCACGGTGGCTGGCTTGAGCCCAAAGGTCACTGGCTTGAGCAAGGGGTCACTGGCTCAGCTGTAGCCCCCAGTAAGGGCACATATGAGAAATCAATCAATGAACAACTAAAGTGCCATAACTATGAGTCGATGTTTCTCATTTCTCTCCCTTCCTGTCTGTCCCTGTCTGCCTAACTGTCTGTCTGTCTCTCTCTCTCTCTAAAAAAATAAAATAAATAAATAATAACAGCCTGACCAATGGTGGTGCAGTGGATAGAGCATCAACCTGGAATGCTGAAGTTCCAGGTTCGAACCCCAAGGTTACCAGCTTGAGCACAGGGTCACCAGCTTGCACATGGGATTACTGAAATGATCCCATGGTCACTGGCTTCAGCCCGAAGGTCTCTGGCTTGAAGCCCAAGGTCACCAGCTTGAGTAAGAGATCACTGGCTCAGCTTGAACCCCTCCACCCCCATCAAGGCATGTATGAGAAGCAGTCAATGAACAACTAAAGTGACACAACTACAAGTTGATGCTTCTCATCTCTCTCCCATCCTGTCTATCCCTGTCTGCCCCTCCCTCCCTCTCTCTCTCTAACTAATAACACAAAAAACAATACCCTTCTAACTTAACATAAAAAGTCTAAAGAACACACCTGGGAGACTCAACCAATTTGAACCTTTCATTCTGTCTATCCAGAACCATTCACTTCTTAGGTTACTCTCATTTAAATTGGTCTCTCTTGAGATTTAGCAAATAGACAACTATATTTTAAGAATAAAACAATAAGCCTGACCTGTGGTGGCGCAGTGGATAAAGTGTCGACCTGGAAATGCTGAGGTCACCGGTTCGAAACCCTGGGCTTGCCTGGTCAAGGCACATATGGGAGTTGATGCTTCCAGCTCCTCCCCCTTCTCTCTCTCTGTCTCTCCTCTCTCTCTTTCTCTCTCTCTGTCTCTCCCTCTCCTCTCTAAAATGAATAAATAAAAAAAAGATTTTAAAAAATGTGTTTTTTTTAAAAAAAAAAAGAATAAAACAATATTTTTTGTTCTAGTAATATTCTTCTGAATGATTTATTTTAATCCTCTAACAGTCTAACCAGTGTCTTCACTGCTTTTAGTTGTTTTTTCAAGAACTAAACTCTTGAAGTAAACAGAATATAACTTATTAGTATTTTCAATAATCTATACTAAATATTAGTAAAATTAAGTTTTACAATGGCAATGCCTACTATAAAAAAGAGCTGGCTCTGCCTATTAATACTGTAAACAAGAATTCATGAAGAATACCATTCCTGCCTTGGCCAGATAGTGCAGCTGATAGTGTCAGCTTCAGCATAAAAGTTGCTGGTTCAATTCCTAGTCAGGGCACATACAGGAACAGACTGATGTTCTTCTCCCTCTCTCTCTCTTTTCCCTTCCTCTCTCTCTAAAATCAATAAACAAAAATATTTTTTAATTAAATAAAAAAGAATAGTATTAACACAATAGGACTCATAGCCCAATGTTTTAGAAGCTTCTTTTGCATACAATTGCTAAGATAATTTAAAAGTTCTCCTAAGTAACCAAACTGAAACAATCTACAGGCCCTGATACTTCCTTAGCCTAGTTAGGTCAGTAACAGTATTTAGATGTAATGAAATTACAAAAATATTCAATAATACAAAGTATTAAGTCATTCAAGTAGTTCTTGACCATAACTTATCAGAATTAGAGAAACTATATTATACAGTTTCACAGAAGAAAAAAGCATAGCACTGAGAATCAGGTGATTTAGGTTCCTGTCCCATTTCAATCATTTATTAGCCACATAACTTTAGGAAAAAGAGACTGAACCCAATAATAACCCCTAACCTCCTTTTCAGCTCTTACATTTCTTGTTTTGAAGAGAGAAAAATATCCTGAATATAAAACCTAATAAGCCTGACCTGTAATGGGGTAGTGGATAAAGCATCAACCTGGAATGCTGAGGTTGCTGGTTCAAAAGCCCAGGCTGGCCCCATCAGGGCACGTATGAGAAGTAACTACTATGAGAATTGATGCTCCTCCTCCCCACCTTTCCTCTAGATCAGCGGTTCTCAACCTGTGGGTCGCGACCCCGGGCCGGGGTCGAACGACCAAAACACAGGGGTCGCCTAAAGCCATCGGAAATACATATTTAATTTAAAAATATATTGTATAATAAATATGTATTTTCCGATGGCTTTAGACTATATTGTATAATAAATATGTACCCATCGGGGTTGTGACCCATAGGTTGAGAACCGCTGCTCTAGATCAGTGGTAGTCAACCTGGTCCCTACCGCCCACTAGTGGGCGTTCCAGCTTTCATGGTGAGCGGTAGTGGAGCAACTAAAGTATAAATAAAAAGATAGATTTAACTATAGTAAGTTGTTTTATAAAGATTTATTCTGCCAAACTTAGTGAAAATCTGACATAAAGTACTTGGTAAGTAATTATTATTATATGCTTTAACTTGCTATAACTCTGCTTTATAAATTTTATAAAGTAAAGTTACTTCCCTACTTTATAAATCACCATTACTGTGGAACCGGTGGGCTGTTAGAAAACTTTACTACTAACAGAGATACAAAAGTGGGCGGTAGGTATAAAAAGCTGACTATCCCTGCTCTAGATGAATAAAATCTTTTTTTAAAAAAAACAAAACTAATAAATAACAGTAATTTTGAGAGTAAAGAAAAAAAGTACGCCTGACCAGGTGGAGCAGTGGATAGAGCGTCGGACTGGGATGCGGAAGGACCCAGGTTCGAGACCCCGAGGTCGCCAGCTTGAGCGCGGGCTCATCGGGCTTGAGCAAAGAGCTCACCAGCTTGGACCCAAAGTGGCTGGCTCCAGCAGGGGGTTACTCAGTCTGCTGAAGGCCCACGGTCAAGGCACATGTGAGAAAGCAATCAATGAACAACTAAGAAGTCGCAACGCGCAAGGAGAAACTGATGATTGATGCTTCTCATCTCTCCGTTCCTGTCTGTCTGTCCCTGTCTATCTCTGCCTCTGTTAAAAAAATAAAAAAATAAAAAATAAAAAACTGCTAAAAATCAAGACAAAAATGATTTGCAGGAAATAAAGATATACAAAAAAAAAAAAAAGTACTACTAATAAGCACACCTAGACAAGAGGCATAAACTAGGACTGTTTCAGGAACACCAAAAGGTGTAAAATCATCCAACTAATAGCTATGATATCCAAATTCTTTCTCATTACCATAACCCTAGAAGCTTGTTTTTTAAGTTTGTGTTTTGTTTTTAAATTTTGGTTTTGAAGTTTGTTTTTGTTTTTTTAACTATACTAACTGGGCATTTAGAAAGTTTGAATTCTTTTCAGCTAATGTTATACATAATATACTTCAGAAAGTATATTCTCATTCTGGGCATCATAAAATAATAAAGGGTACAAACTAGTATCTTTTCCAGTTTAAGGTTTAAGATGTATATATGTTAATGTTGAACTAAATTTAGAAGCTTTACTTAATGCCCATAGAGGAAACAACCAATAACAGCATACTCTTTAACCGAGTTCTGAATATGATTTTACTGTGTAATCAAAGATCCTTGTATGTCAAGGCAACTGTCAAACTATAAAAATTTGAAGAAAAATTGGGACATTAGTAGAAAACACTAGATTGGTATAACTGCTACATATTTGTAAACTTCATGTTGATTATTCCTAAATTATAAAGCTGACAAATATCAAATGATTTGATTCCATAAATAATTACAACTACAAAAGAATACAACCCAAATTTTTTAAGTTCCTAATTATTATTAACTGTTCATAAACATAAATCCTAGTTCATTTTCAGCTCTGATATAAGCATGTAGTTCTCTCTCCTACCTTCCACTCCAAAGTATAACTTGGTTGGAGACACAGAACAATTTATATCACACTCACCACTAGAGCTTTCACAGAAGTTTTGTGAGGTGTGGGCAGACGTCTTCTCCACCTGCTGAGCCTTTACACCTGAACCCAGCTGCTTTGTAGTAGCCATTTTTGAGTCTTCTGTTAATGAGTTATCTGATTTCTCTTGAGGCTGGGTCTGTTGTATCTGCTGGTCAGGTTCTGGAGCATCATCTGCTCTCACTGAAGTCACAGAGGGCTGTGGAGGGTCAGCCTCTACAGGTTCCTTTAATGCAGCCACCGATTTCATATCTCCTTCATACTCAACACACTTTTCTTCCTGGGTATCAGCTCTATTCTCAGCACATGGTTCTATTTCTGGAGCATCAACCTCCCACAACTGGGAATCTGAGCATTTCTCCACTCCCTCTAAAGGTCCAGAAGAAACTTCAACTCTGGGAAGTGGTTCCTTCTCATCTACAATGACAACACTAGAGTCCTCTGAAGTAGCTTCTTCCCATGCTTCTTGTTCTTTATGTTCCAATTCTTGGTCTGGAGGTTTTGGAGGGGAATCAATACTTATCACACTGGTTTCAACTTTCATAGCTTCTTGACATTCTTGTTTTGGGATTTCCTTTGAAAGACACAACCCTTGGGACTGAGTTTCACTCAAAGAAAGGTGTAAGGGGACACTCTCCATATTTTCTTCTTTCAGCTCCTCTCCTTGACTTTCACAAGGAGTCTCAGGAATTTCTTCCACCTCAGATCCTGAAGACCCCTCCTCTGGATGGTGTTCTTTAATTTCCATAGCTTCCTCCTGATCTAACACACTAGAGAGTGCCTCAGATCGAGTAGCTGGAGATGGAACTGCCTGACTCCCTGAATCACAAGTAAGGTCAATACAAACGTCTTCTGCTACAGTTTCTTCTCTGCCTTTGCAACCAGTGGCTAAAATACTAATGTCGTCCCTGGTTTCTGTGACATCCCTCTTTGTTTCATCAGCATTCTGATTCACGTCTAATTGGCCCTCTTGTGCTGCATTCATCAGGATACAATCGTTTTCAGCAGGAACAAGTTGAGAATTGAGAACTGAAGATACAGGTTCAGTATCCTCAATCTGTGTGTTTTCTCCATCTTCATCAATCCTGTGAGAACTCAAGCTCTCCATTTTTGGGGACTGACTATACTCACTTGTAGAAAGCACTAACTTACAAGAATCCCCTGTCAAAGATAGCCCAAGATCCTCAGTGGAATTCTTTGGTTCAATCTCTGAAGTTTTAGAACACTCAACAGTCAAAGATGAACTATGCAAATCTCCACCTGTCTTCCCATTGTTTGCTTGTTCTTCCAAACTTGGAGATGGAATGAAAATGTCCTAAAGAAGAAGAGAAAGAGACAAATCTTCATGTGTTCTTAATCATATTTCTTTTAAATCTAATCCCTGAATTCATCTAAAATTTCTAAATCAATTACTCAAGAACTACAAAACTCTAGAACCACATTCTCAGAAATATAAAGCACATAATCACCAGTCTTTGCATCAACACAAGTCACTGTTTAATGCTTTTCTTTTGAATCACAAACACAGAATAAGCTTAAAGTGGTAACTTAAAGTTTTTTTGTTTGTTTGTTTGTTTTTGTTTGTTTGTTTTGTTGTTGTTTTTTACAGAGGCAGAGATAGACAGGGACAGACAGACAGGAACGGAGAGAGATGAGAAGCATCAATCATCAGTTTTTCGTTGCACGTTGCGACTTCTTAGTTGTTCATTGATTGCTTTCTCACATGCGCCTTGACCGCGGGCCCTCAGCAGACCGAGCAGACTGGAGCCAGCGACCTTGGGTCCAAGCTGGTGAGCTCTTTGCTCAAGCCAGATGAGCCCGCGCTCAAGATGGCGACCTCGGGGTCTCGAACCTGGGTCCTTCCGCATCCCAGTCTGACGCTCTATCCACTGCGCCACCACCTGGTCAGGCTGTTGTGTTTTTTTTTATTGCAGAGAAAAAATACTTTTTCTTTATTTACTTCTTTAAAATAAATGTATAAAAATCTGTGAATAAATATACTTTGTGGAGATAAGTGACTTATAAAGATAGGAAAAAGGGCTTTTTTTTTTTGTATTTTTCTGAAGTTGGAAACGGGGAGGCTGTCAGACAGACTCCTGCATGCACCCGACCAGGATCCATCTGGCATGCCCACCAGGGGGCAATGCTCTGCCCATCTGGGGTGTTGCTCTGTTGCAACCAGAGCCATTATAGCACCTGAGGCAGAGGCCATGGAGCCATCCTCAGCGCCCAGGCCAACTTTGTACCAATGGAGCCTTGGCTGCAGGAGAGGAAGAGAGAGAAAGAGAGGAAGGAGAGGGGGAGGGGTGGAGAAGCAGATGGGCGCTTCTCCTGTGTGCCCTGGCCGGGAATCGAACCCAGGACTCCTGCACGCCAGGCCGACGCTCTACCACTGGTAACTTAAAGTTTTAATTAAGGGTAGGAAGACACTTAAATATAACTTACATCACCAAGCTGCTAAAATCATGTTATATATGTGTTAGAACCACAATCACAGAGGAATCATTTGAATATATGCCTACAAAGCCCACTTCAGTTCTCACAAAGTGGGAATATATACTTACTTTACTTCCCACTATTTTAAAATAAGCTAGCATTCATAAAGCAGATGTTAAAATACAAAACTTGTATTATTGTTAGTCAACACATACTACTACATACCAACAATGATGGCTGAAGTTAAAAAGACAGCACCCTTTTGGTAAAGATGTGGAACAACTGCATCTCATATATTGCTCATGGGAATGCAAAAGGAACAGACATTTTACAAAACAGTATGGCAATATCTTATAAAGTTATACATACATTACCATGTGACCCAAAAATTCTACTTGTGGGTATTTACCCAAGAGAAATAAAATCATATGTCCACAAAAAGATATATATGCAGATGTTCAAAGCAGTATTATTCATAACAGCCCCAAAACTGGAAGCAACCCTAATGTTTGTCAACTAGTAAATATGTAGATGTCCATAATTTGAAATACTACTAACAGTAAAAAGGAATAAAACTTAATACATGCAATAATACAAATCTCAAAGATATGCTAAGCTAGCCCTGGACAAATGGCTCAGTTGGTTAGGGCACTGTTCTAATATTCCAAAGTTGCAGATTCAATCCCCAGTCAAGGCACATACAGGAATCAACCAATAAATGCATATATCAGTGTTTCTTTCTCTCTCTCTCTAAAATCAATAAATAAATTTGTAAAAAATATGCTAAGCTAGGCACCGGCTGGTTGGCTCAGTGGTAGAGTGTCGTCCCGGCATGTGGATGTCCCGGGTTCAATTCCTGACCAGGGCACACAGGAGAAGTGCCCATCTGCTTCTCCACCCTTCCCCCTCTCCTTTCTCTCTATCTCTCTCCTCCTCTCCCGAAGCCAAGGCTCATTAAAGCAAAGTTGCCCCAGGCGTTGAGGATGGCTCCATGGCCTCTGCCTCAAGCGCTAGAATGGCTCTGGTTGTTACAGAGCAACTACCCAGATGGGCAGAGCATCGCCCCCTAGTGGGCATGCCAGGTGGATCCCGGTCAGGCACATGCGGGAGTCTGTCTCCCTACTTCTCACTTCAGAAACACACACACAAATATATATATATATATGCTAAGCTATAGAACTCAAGGGGATCGCCTGACCAGCTGGTGACACAGTGGACAAAGCATTGGGACTGGGACACAGAGGACCCAGATTCAAAACCCCAAGGTCACTGGATTGAGCGAGGGCTCATCCTGCTTGAGCACAGGCTCACCAGCTTTAGCACAGTGCCACTGGCTTGAGAGCATTGGATCACAGACATGACCCCTTGGTCACTGGCTTGAGCCAAAAGGTCACTAGCTTGAAGCTCAAGGTTGCTGGCTTGAGCCTAAGGTCACTGGCTTGAGCAAGGGGTCACGTGCTCTGCTGGAGCACCCCCACCCCCTGTCAAGGCACATATGAGAAAGCAATCAATGAACAACTAAGATGATGCAACGAAGAAATGATGCTTCTCATCTCTCTCACTTCCTGTGTCTGTCCTTCTGATTCTGTCATACATACACACACACAAAAAAAGAAAAAAAAATGGAACTATATCATACTAAAAAGTGTTTGCAAGGTAAGGGAATCCATCAACAAAACAAAAAGGCAACCTACTAAATGGGAGAAGATACTTGTCAAAGATACATCTGATGATGAGTTAATATCCAAAACACGTAAGTCATACAATTCAATACTAAAAAAAAAACACCTGATTAAAAAATGGGCAGAGGGCCTGAGTACACATTTCTACAAATAGGATATATGAAAAGATGCTCAATATCACTAATCATCAGGGAAATGAAAATTGAAATCAGTAGGCTATCATCAAGAAATGAACAAACAAGTGCTGGTAAGGATGTGGAGAAAAGGGAACCCTTATGTACTGTTGGTGGCGTTGTAAATTGGTGCAGCTACTATGGAAAACAGTATTGAGATTCCTTGAAATTTTTAATTATATTTTAAATTTTATTTTTAAAATTACATTTAAAGGAGTGACATTGATCAATAAAGATACTGTACATAGGTTTCAGGTAAACATTTCTATAGCATTTGAAATGTTATGTTGTGTATCCAGCACCCAAAAAATGATCCAGTAATTCCATTTCTGGATATTTATCCAATGAAATCCAAAACACCAATTCAAAGCAATATATGAACCCCTATGTTCACTGAAGCATTATTTACAATAGCCAAGATATGGAAGTATCCAGGGTCCATCAATAAACAAATGGATGAAGAAGTTGTGGTACATATATACAACGGAATATTACTCAGCCATAAAAAAATGAAATTTTGCCATTTGTGACAATATGGATGGACCTAGAGGATATTATGCTACATGAAGTAAGTTAGAGAAAGACAAATATCATATTATTTTACCAATATTCAGAATCTGAAGAACAAAATAAACAAACAAGGCAGAACATTCACAGACACAGAGAACAAATTGATGGTCACCAGATGAAAGGGGGATTGGAAGGATGAGTGAAAAAGGTGAAGGAATTAAAAAGTGAAAACCAGTGGAGATCAAAATAGTCATGAGAATGTAAAGTATAGCACAGGGAATACAGTCAATAATATTATAACTATGTCAGATGGGTATTAGACTTAGGTGATCACTTCACAAGTTATATAAATGTCTAATCACTATGTTGTTCATCTGAAACTAATAAAATTTTCTATGTCAACTAATAGAAAAAAATTCTAATTAAAATTTAAATAAAAGTAAAATAAATATTATTAGGAAAAAATAGTTTTATCCCAATTTTCTCTTGATTAGTCATTATCTCATTATAAATATTTAGATCTTACAACATCAAAATTACATAAATTTGGACTCCAGTAACCAAGGCACAGGAGAAATAACAGATGTGCAAAGGTTAATTAAGAATAATACAGCCTAGCCTGACCACGTGGTAGTGCAGTGAATAGAGTATTGATCTGGGATGCTAAGGACCCAGGTTCAAAACTCTGAGGTCACAAGCTTGAGTACAGACTCATCCAGCTTGAGCATGGGCTCACGAGCTTAATTAAGCGCAGGGACATGGGCTTGAGCATGGGATCATAGATACGACCCCATGGTTGCTGGCTTGAGCCCAAAAATTGCTGGCTTGAAGCCTAAGACCGCTGGCTTGAGCTCAAGGACACTAGCTTGAGTAAGGGGTCACTGGCTCGGCTTGAGCACCCCAGTCAAGGCATGCATGAGAAGCAATCAATGAACAACTAACATACCACAACTACAAGTAGATGCTTCTCATCTCTCTCCCCCTTCTTGTCTGTCTCTGTCTCTGTCTGTGTCTCTCTCTCTCTCTCTCTTGCTAAAAAAAAAAAAGGAATAATACAGCCCTGGCTGGTGGTACAGTGGAAAGAGCATCATCCTGGAGTGCCAAGGTTGCCAGTACAATCCTGGGGTCACCAGCTCAATCCTGAGGGCGCCAGTTTGAGCCCCAGTCAGGATACATTTGAGAAGCAATCAAGGGGTGCACAATTAAGTGAAACAATGAGTTAATGCTTCTCTCTCTCTCTCTCTCTCTCTCCTGCTCTCCATCTCTCACTCTCTCTCTCCCACCCCTTCCTCTCTTAAAAATCAATGAAAAAAAAAAGAATAGTATGTAAGGAGTTTGATATATAATGAACATCTTTTCCAAAACCCTGCTAAGCAACTGTAAAGAAATATTTTTAAAGCATAATTTATTCAATAAAAAGAAAATACAAGAAAAGACAACAGCAACAAATTTTGGAAGAGTAGTCATCTATATTTAGCAGCAGGCTAGTGAAAGCTGAATTCCTAAACCAGCAGTGGAACAAGCCAAGAAGTAACCCAAATTATACCACAGAACCACTACGCCCCAAAAAACATTCAGGACTTGGCAACAGTGCAGGTAACTCTGCAAGTGGTGGTGAGAGTAAAGCTAAAAACAGGAGGACTGGTTGGAAATCTATTTAATAAGCAGTTGAACTCCCCAATCCTCTCTCCTGACCCTCCTCCATCCTAGAAAGAGTAAAAAGATAGCATTCCTGAACTAGAGAACAAAAGGCACAGTTATCAGAAAGTACCATATTGAAAACAGAGACTAAATTAAATTTACGTATCAAATGGAACCTGCACCTGCCTCTCAACACCCCAGTTCTCTGCCATTAATAGACTTCTAGAACAATGACAGCCGACAGGAGATTTAACATTTTTCTGACAAAAATTAAGATATAGTACTGACATTAGGAGACTCCAAAATTGGCCTAGCAGATCACACTATAGTGAATTCCAGTAACAAGTACTAAGCACCAGCTCAGAACTTCTAAACAGTTTTCTGGTATTTTACTCTTAAACCAGACAATCAAGGATTAGCAGATACTTGTAGAAAGCCTCTAATTTGAAATTCAAACATCAAAACTAACAAAACTAATTAAAATCTATCTGAAGAAATAGTGACTAATCCAGGGCAGAGAAAAACCTAATTTTTAAAAACAACTATAAATTATAGGGACATATGAATATGAATACACCTGTAAAACTAGGCAAAATGCTATTTAAAAGAAAGAACATTCAGAGGGAAAAAAATGGTTTCAAAATTAAAAAACCAAGAATAGAAATTAGTAACTCAGAGCAAGGTTAAAATATGGCTGAACCCAGCAATCACACTCCTAGGTATATACAAGAGAAATAAAAACATATGTCCACACAAAAACCTGTGCACAAATGTACACAGCAGCATTACTGACAACGGCCAAAAAGGAGAAACAACTCAAATGTTCATAAACTGATGGATGTGTATGTTGTGTTATATACATACAATATGGTATTAAGAATAAAAAGGAATGAAGTTCTAATTCATGCCACACCATGAACTGTGAGAAAATTATGCTAAGTGAAATATGCCAATCACAAAAGACTATGTATTGTATAATTCCACTTACCGTATTTCCCCATGTATAAGACGCTCCCTCCTGAAAAACTTGGGGTCTAAAAACTGGGTGTGTCTTATACAGTGGTTGTAGAAGTGTGGCACTTCAAATACCACATATGGAACCGAGGACGAGACATCATATGAAGACAGTGATTCGTCATCAGACACAGACAAGGACAAGCTAATGGATGGGAGCTTTGACAGTGATCACTTGTATAAATTTTACGATAAAATTTGAGTTCAGTAACTTTATGTCATACATTTTTCAAATTTCGGGCGCCAAAATTAAGGTGTGTCTTATACATGGGAGCATCTTTATACATGGGGGAATATGGTATATGGAATGTCCAGAATAGGCAAATCTACAGATACAAAGTACATTAGTAGCTGACTAGGGATGGGGAAAATGGGAGTGACTGCTAATGGACATTGGGTCTCTTGGGGCGTGGAGGGAGGGATGAAAATGTACTAAAAGTAGGTGGTAAATCGCAAATACAGTAGAAATCCCTGGGTTTTACACTTTAAAAGGGTGAAAAACATGGTACATGAATTATATTTCAATAAAGTTGCAAAAAAAAAGATTGTTGAGGAAATCACCCAGAAAGTTGAACATAAAAAAGGAGATGGCCCCTGGCCAGTTAACTCAGCTGGTTAGAGTGTCATCCCAACTCACTAAGGTTGCAGGTTAGATCCCCAGCAGGGCATATACAAGAATCAACCAATGAATACATAAATAAATAAAATAACAAATCAATGTTTCTCTCCCCACCACCTTCCTCTCTTTCTAAAATCAATTAATTAATTAATTTAATTTTAAAAAGAAAGATGGCACCCTGGCCATATAGCTTGGTTGGTTAGAGCATCATCCCAAAGTGCACAGGTTGCTGGTTCGATCCCTGGTCAGGGCACATACAGAACAGATTGATGTTCCCGTCTCTTATTCTCTCTCCCTACCTCTCTCTAAAATCAATAAAATAAACATTTAAAAGATAAATAAATAAAGAGATGGAAAGGAGACAAAATAAGAGGAAGAAATTAAAAAATTAAATATCCCTGACCCGTGTTTGAGAGGGTGTACCATTTGCCCAATACAAGGATGAACACAGATATATTCCAAAAGTCTGGAAATTTCAGAACACTGGAGACAAAGAGAAAATCCTACAAAATTCCAGTAAGGAAAAGAAGACCACACATTAAGGATCAGAATCAGACTGACTGCTCATTTCTCAACAGCAACACTGCCTTCAAAGTTTAATATTATTTCCAACCTAGAATTCTATACTTCTGCAAACTATGAATCAAGAATAAGAGTAGAAGCCCTGGCCGGTTGGCTCAGTGGTAGAGCGTCAGCCTGGCGTGCAGGAGTCCGGGGTTCGATTTCTGGCCAGGGTACACAGGAGAAGCGCCCATCTGCTTCTCTACCCCTCCCCCTCTCCTTCCTCTCTGTCTCTCTCTTCCCCTCCTGCAGCTAAGGGTCCATTGGAACAAAATTGGCCCGGGTGCTGAAGATGGCTCTATGGCCTCTGCCTCAGGCGCTAGAATGGCTCTGGTTGCAACAGAGCTACGCCCCAGATGGGCAGAGCATCGCCCCCTTGTGGGCATGCCGGGTGGATCCCGGTCGGGCGCATGTGGGAGTCTGTCTGACTGCCTCCCCGTTTCCAACTTCAGAGAAATACACACACAAAAAAAAAAACTAAAAAAAAAAAGAATGAGAGTAGAGACATTGTTTTAACTATCTTACTCCTTTCTTTACTTTTACCAATGCTTATGGTAAAATCAAACCCTAAATATAAAAACTATGTTGTAAAGGTACTCTTCAGAGAATTTTTAGAAGGCGTAGACTGTACTGGCTGAGGAATTTTGAAATGAGTCCAAAGAGACTTGACTGGAGTCATCTTAGCCTCTTCATTCTTTTGTCTCTAATTTTCATTGCTGATTTTTATCTCCCTCTGAAGGTCTGTGGTGAATGTTGAAGGTGGGGCAATTTCAATAATGTCCTCTTCAAAAAGTCAGTTTTCCCTTTGAAGCCAGGAATCAATTCTCCAAGTAGGAATATGATTGCAAAGATATCTATTTGCTTTTTTTCTTTTTAAGTTTACTTTACTAATTTTTAGAGAGATAGTAAAGGACAGAGAGAGAGACAGGAACATGGATCTATTCCTGTATGTGCTCCAACTGGGAATCCGACTGGCAACTTCTGCGCTTCCAGATGATGCTCTAAGCAACCAAGCTATCTGGCCAGGGGAAAGATATTCATTTTCTTTCTTTCTTTTTTTTTTTAGATATTCATTTTCTTAAAAGCCCTGTTTGATTACTGATAAACATCTGGTAACTGGTTTCTAATATCCACTACATTTTCTGGAAAATCCTCAGTGCTCTTTGTCAGTGCTCATAGCTCATCCCTAAATTCTAAAGACTCTTTTAAACTATATATGTTCGTGTATGACATTAATAGAAAAATAAAAGCTAAATAGCCTGACTAGTGGTGGTGCAGCAAATAGAGCATCACTCTGGGACAATGAGGTCCCAGGTTTGAAACCCCATGATTGTTGGTTCGAGCCCACCCATCTCTGGCTTGAGCCCAAGGTTGCTGGCTTGAGCAAGGGGTCACTGGCCTGGCTGGAGGCCCCCTGGGTCAAGGGACATAAGAGAAGCAATTAATGAACTAAAGTAACACAACTATAAGTTGATGCTTTTCATCATCTCTCCCCCTTCATGTCTGTCTCTCGCACTTGCTCTCATTCTCTCTCACTAAAAATAAAATAAAAGCTCAAGAAAAAATACGTAATGGTTGTACTTTATATAGTATATTAAGTCATTTAACCTTCATAACTATCTTATTAAGCAGTATCATTATCCCCATTTGATTTGATGAGGAAATTTTTTTTTTTTGTATTTTTGTATTTTTCTGAAGCTGGAAACAGGGAGAGACAGTCAGACAGACTCCCGCATGCGCCCGACCGGGATCCACCCGGCACACCCACCATGGGGCGACGCTCTGCCCACCAGGGGGCGATACTCTGCCCATCCTGGGCGTCGCCATGTTGCGACCAGAGCCACTCTAGCGCCTGAGGCAGAGGCCACAGAGCCATCCCCAGCGCCCGGGCAATCTTTGCTCCAATGGAGCCCTGGCTGCGGGAGGGGAAGAGAGAGACAGAGAGGAAAGCGCGGCGGAGGGGTGGAGAAGCAAATGGGCGCTTCTCCTGTGTGCCCTGGCCGGGAATTGAACCCGGGTCCTCCGCACGCTAGGCCGACGCTCTACCGCTGAGCCAACCGGCCAGGGCTACTATTCATTTTTAAATACAAACTTTCATTACAACACCCGTAAACTGAAAGGCATGAAAGATTTCCCAATAACACCAAAATAATTCCCCCACTTAAGGTCTTTCAAGAACAGGCATTTAGACTGAATACCTAATATCGTCACTGAGATTTAGTTAAAAGACCTTCAAATTCACCATGAAATAACTTAAATTTTATTTTTTTAACCCCTGGCTGGGCAGTCCAGTTGGTTAGTGTTGTCCGATACACCAAGTTTGCAAGTTCAATCCCTGATCAGGGCACATACAAGAATCAACCAATGAATGCATAAATAAGTAGAACAACAACAAATCAATGTTTCTCTTTCTCTCCCCCACCTTCTCTCTCTAAAAGCAATCATTTTTTTAATTTTCATTTTTTTAAACACTTTAAATTATGAAATGAGACATTAGTTTTCCTTTGCTTTATTTTTATTTATTTTTTGTTTTTAGCAAGAGAGAGCAGGAGGAAGAGATGGGAGAGAGAAACAGACAGGGAGAGAGATGAGAAGCATCAGTTCTTCATTGTGGCACCTTAGTTGTTCACCGATTACTTTCTCATGTGTGCCTTGACCAGGGGGCTCCAGCCAAGCCAGACTTTGGGCTCAAGCCAGTGACTTCAGGCTCTAGCCAGCGACTTTGGGCTCAAGCCAGTGACCTTTGGGCTCAAGCCAGTGACCATGGGATCATGTCTATGATCCCATCCCATGTTCATCTCTCTCCCATCTTGTCTGTCTGTTTCTGTCTGTCCCACCCCCTCTCTTGTGTGCATGCACTAAAATAAAAATAAAAAGACATTATGGAAAAAGAATAAAGTTGTATGTTTACTATAAAGAACTTCATTTTTTAAAAATGTAAGCATGTAGAAAGACAAAAATAACTAGTAGTTGCATTAAGGCTGAATAATGAATGATTAATGCCCCCTTTTCGTTTTGCAAGAACATTTTCAAAAAGACACAGTATAAAATTTAAACATAAAAAGTACACCAAGAAGGTAGGTGACTCTAGAAATGTTTTAAAACTAGACTGTGATAACAGTTACAAAACTCTAAATTTACTAAAACAACACTAACTATACACTTAAAATAGGTGAGTTTTATGGTTCATAAAGTATACCTCAATAGTTATTTTTTTCCAAATGTTAGGAGAAAAAAAATATTTCTACATACTCACATGAGAAAACTCAGGCTGGGATGGGATAGGAAGTGACCCAGGAGTGAAGACTGGTGTGCTCTGAGATATTGGTGTCGAGGCTTGTGGTGATCTAGTAGGCTCAGGTGCGACAGAGAGGTTTTCTATCTCCACTGGTTCAAAATCTTTGAGTTTCTTCTGAAAAGACTCTCTTCTTTCTTCAGATAACATTGACATATCCATTGGCTCATCTGGTTTAAAACAGGAAGAACAAATTTAGAAACAAGCACTCATCAATACTACTTATGTCCCAGTACTACTTACATCACAGAAATTTCCATTCCTAAAAAAGCAATGACTTAATTTTTCAGAAAAGCTGATAGATTAATAGACTGGGCTCTAGAAATCTAGTAATACTTTCTTCCCCATGCTCCCAAAATAGTCACATTACAGATTAAAAGAATGTTCATCTAGGGATAACAACCTATCACATAAAATGTTAAAATCTGGCTCCTCTGAGCCTCTTTACTGGTAAGTCAGCTTTTCACATTCTGCAAAGAAAGGCCCAAATTAATACCACCTAATTTAACCATCATATATTCTGTCAGAGACCTTGAAAGGCAGTGACCTTGTGTTCACCACTCTAAGTAAATATATACATATTTATGAATGCATTATATTTGCATTTACAACTACTAAGTGCAGAAAGACAAGTGCCAAGACAAATAGAGAAGTAAAAAAATCTACCAATGCCAATCAGCACTGACTTATCAAAAAACTAAGTACAAGACACTAATCTTGAGACAAATAGCCTATAAGGGAAACAGGCACAAAACCCTGTTTTCCCATAGTATGATACTGCCCACCTGCAGGCCATCAGTATCTCCCTCATAGGCAGCCTAGCTATTTGATTCATCAGCCCTTTTCCTTCTATCTTACAACCTGACCCCAAACAGGCTCCCTCAAGACCAGTGATTTTCAACTGATGTGCCGCAAGAATTTTTAAAACATGCAATACCTCACTAGTTAGTCAGGGACACTGACCTCTCTTCCCTTAGATTGTCAAATAAAAAAATGACAACAGCCTGGCCTGTGGTGGCACAGTGGATGAAGCGTCAACCTGGAAAGTTGTGGTCACTGGTTCAAAACCCTGGGCTTGCCAGGTTCAAGGCACATACAGCAAGCAACAAGCAAGCAATGAACAACTAAAGTGAAGCAACTATACTTCTTGCTCACTCCCCTATGTAAAATAAATAACATCGTAAGAAAAAAAAATGACAGCAGCCAACAGAATAGCTGTCCAGTGTAAATTCCCTGTCTTGAACCATGAATATAGAGGTTACATAATATATATGCTCCCAAAACAAGCACTCTATAGGTCACATAATAAATACAGTTGCATCTTATTGGCCACATCACATAAGGTTGCATCTTACTGGTTGGTTCTTGGTACAGAAAAACACACAAGTATAGGGACCTGAATTTTTTTAAAAGTCACCTTGAAGCAAAATAGAATAGGTAGTTACTACTTTTTTTTGGAAATCAATCAAAATTATACCTATTATTCTGTCAGATCAGCAAAAACTGTATTTTTTGGTGTGTCACAGAATTTTAGTAATTAATTTATGTGTGCCATGAGTTAAAAAAAGAAATTGAAAATCACTGCTCTAGACCACTCTCACAAACTACTCCTGCCATTGAGATTTTCCTATCATCCACTGCTACCCTCAGCCCCAGTACCTATCCCTTGCTGCTTACTTGGCTTCAATCTCACCTCCCAGTCTAACACTAGGTTCAGTCAGGATCTGGTGCTGTACACCTTTATTAAACTGCCACAGCTGTGTTCAATTTTTTCATTATACTTTTTGATCTTTCTCACCATGACAAAGCACTTATTAAGGAGCTGCTGTTCTAAGCATTACATATAAAAAGGCTTTAGGTTAATAATCTTAGACAGCAAAAAAAAAGCATACACAGTCCTACAAACAGTTATGCACAAATATTAAGCAAATATATTAAACTTAAAATACAATTGACAAAGGAAAATACATTACATGAAAACCAAACAACTCTGAACCATACATGTAACATGGTACCAAATGTATGGATACTTCTGTAGGCCCTAGCTGGTTGGCTCTTTGATAAGAGTGTCAGTCTGGCATATGGACGTTCCTGGTTTGACTCCCAGTTAGGGTACACAAGAGAAGCAACCATCTGCTTCTCCACCCCTCCCTCTTCCCTCTCTCTCCTTCTTGCCCTCCCGCGCAGCCAGTGGCTCGATTGGTTCAAGCACATCAGCCCCCAGACAGTGGCTCAACTGGTTCAAGCACATCAGCCCCTAGCCAGTGGCTCCATTGGTTCAAGCACATTGGCCCAGGGATAGCTAGGCTGGTCCCAGCAGGTCAGCCTCAGGAACTAAAAATAGCTCAGTTGACTTGAGCATCATCCCAAGACAGGAGTTGCTGGGTGGATCCTGGTCAGCGCACATGTGGGAGTCTGTCTCATTATCTCCTGTCCTCTCAATTAAAAACAACAACAAAAAGACACTTCTTTATATTTATACACAAAATATATTCTGGAAGGAAATATATCCCAGTACTAATTATAGTTATACCTGGATTGTGGATCAGAGATGATTTTTATTTTCTTCTCATTACTTTCCCATATGCTTTCCAAACTTTCTGCAGTGAGTACAGGCATATTTCATTTTTTGCACTTTGCTTTATTGAGCTTCACAGATGTTACATTTTTTACAAATTGAAGGCAGACCCTCCACCAGCAAAAAGATTAAGACTCACTTTATTACTATACTTTACTGCAATACTACTGTGGTCTAGAAGCAAACTGGCAATACCTCTGATGTATGCCTGTATTAATTATGTTTACAATCAGAGAGGAAGCATTTTTAATATAATTATTTTTATATGTTCACATTACAAATAGAAATGGTTCTAAATATAAACCAAATGTAACTTGCCTTAACAAGTCTTTGTAAAATAAATTTACTTTTCTTTTTTACTGAAGCTATAACTAATCATGTTATGCTTAGAATATTAGTCCATTTGATTACCTACAACTGATTTCAAGAGAAAACAACCACACATAAACTTTTACACAGAAGCCTAAGATTAAATTTTGTAATGGATAAATTATACTTGACAAACAGTTAAATATATTTCTATATTTACATCACTTAAGAGCAGAGACAGCAGGATATCATAGGAGGCATATATCTGATCGCTGTGGAGGACGCTGCCTGAGTTCAAATCCTGCTACTACAACTAACTAGTTGTGAGATTTCTCTGTGCCTCCATTTCCTCATCTGTAAAATGGGTATAAAAGTAACACCTACTTCTTAGGATTGTTGTAAAGATCCAATGATAAAAAACAAAAAGAAGCACCTAGAACCAGAAAAAAAAAATAGAACCATGCCTGGCATAAACTAAGTGTTCAATAAATACTAGCTATTGTATCACTCTTGGTATGAAAAGAAGAAAATCATGATATTTACTGGAAAACACTTTGTAGGAATTTAGAAATACCTTGAATGACTGGATAGGACACTAGGACTGAGCAAAAGAGGTTTAGATAATGAGATAAATTAAGTAGAAAGAAAAGTTTTCCTATGAATAAAGTAATACAGTGTGTCCATAAAGTCATGGTGTACTTTTGACCAGTCACAGGAAAGCAACAAAAGACGATAGAAATGTGAAATCTGCATCAAATAAAAGAAAAACTCGGCCCTGGCCAGTTGGCTCAGTGGTAGAGCGTTGGCCTGGCGTGCGGGGGACCCAGGTTCGATTCCCGGCCAGGGCACATAGGAGAAGCGCCCATTTGCTTCTCCACCCCTCCCCTCCTTCCTCTCTGTCTCTCTCTTCCCCTCCCACAGCCAAGGCTCCATTGGAGCAAAGATGGCCCGGGTGCTGGGGATGGCTCCTTGGCCTCTGCCCCAGGCGCTAGAGTGGCTCTGGTCACGGCAGAGCGACCCCCCCCCCCAGGGGCAGAGCATCGCCCCCTGGTGGGCAGAGCGTCGCCCCTGGTGGGCGTTCCGGGTGGATCCCGGTCGGGCGCATGCGGGAGTCTGTCTGACTGTCTCTCCCTGTTTCCAGCTTCAGAAAAATACAAAAAAAAAATAAATAAAAACTCTCCCAGTTTCATAACTATTCAGTGCAGTTCAATGTGGGCTCACACACAGATTTTTAGGGCTCCTTAGGTAGCTATCCCGTATAGCTCTACAGACTCGTCACTGACTGATGGCCTACCAGAACGGGGTTTCTCCACCAAACTGCCGGTTTCCCTCAACTGCTTATCCCACCGAGTAATGTTATTCCTATGTGGTGGCTCTTCGTTATAAACGTGCCAATATTCGTATTGCACTTTGGTCACGGATTCGAATTTAGCAAGCCACAGAACACACTAAACTTTCCTCTGTACCATCCACATCGTGACTGGCATGGCCGTGGGCTGCTCTGCTGTATACACGGTGTTACGTCATCATCTGCACATGTGCACATGCTGCCACATCATCCTACAGAAACTGGGAGGATTTTCTTTTTATTTGGTGCAGATTGCACATTTCTGTTGTCTTTTGTTGCTTTCCTGTGACCGGTCAAAAGTGCACTATGATTTTACGGACACACTGCAGTAAATCACTAAGTCCTCAAAGGAAAAAGTCAAAATTTCTACCACCTGCTCCTGGCCACTGTTTGACAAGAACTGCTTGATAATAGCAAAAATAACCTATAAAGAACAAGAGAAATTGTTGGCACCCTCTCATCAATAACATATGAACATGTTGTTGGAAACTACTGCCCATTAGTAATAATCCCAGTTCTTAACCATACTAATTCATTTGAGTTTAACTTTAAAAACCCAAAAATTTTCCTTTAAGGGTTTCTTTAAAAATTAAGTCTACAACACAGATTTCTCAAAAAAAAATCAGTGCTAGAAGAACACTTTATACTAAAACACATCCCTAAAGGACAAACATGAGTCCTCCTGACTTGTTTAGGTCACAGTGTTCTAACATAAAGAAACAGTATATTCTGCAAGGCAGAAGTGCGGTTCCTCTTCTAATCTGAAATTAACAGACCAAGAGAGCTCACCTTTTCTTCCTTCTTGCTCTGTGGGACTGCTAGGAACGATAAACGGGGTAGATCGGAAAGCATCAGGGGAAGGAGCAATAAGGTCTGAGGAATTCCTTTATATATATAAAAAAAAAAAAATCACAGTTTATTTTACCACAGTCACAGTTTAGCATTTGTTTTTTACTTTTTTTTTTCTGCTTTTCCAAGTGACGGACGGGAAGATAGAGAAACAGACTCCCTCATGCACCCTGACCAGGATACACCTGGCAACACCTATCTGGGGCCAATGCTCTGCACATCTAGGACCATGCTAGAAATTGAGCTATTTTTAGTGCCTGAAGCAGAGGCTCCCCGGAACTATCCTCAGGGCCCAGACTGATGCACTGGAACCAATCAAGCCATGGCTGCAGGAGGGGGACAGAGAGAGGTGTGGAGGGAGAAGTAGATGGTTACTTCTCCTGTGTGTCTTGACCAGGAATGAACCTAAGAGCACTTCCACACGCTGGGTCAACCACTGAGCCAACCAGCCAAGGCCAATTTTTTATTTTAACAGCAAAAATACCTAAGCCATTCAGAAAAATATTTATTAGTATTTCTCTCAAAAAGCTACCTGAGACCAGTGAAAAAGCCATGAGCAATACTTCAATAACTATTTCTCAGAGCAGACATATCCAAAATTAGGATTTTTTAAAAAGGGTAAACATAATGCCCTATGATTATTAGAGAAAGTAAATGATCAGACCTAAAGACATCATGATTGAAAAGTAGATGAGCCCTGGGGCCAGCTGGCTCAGTGGTAGAGTGCTGGTCCAGCATGTGGAAGTCCCAGGTTCAATTCCCTGTGAGGGCACACAGGAGAAGTGACCATCTGCTTTTCCACACCTTTCCCTCCCCCTTCTCTCTCTCTCTCTCCTTCCTGCAGCCATGGCTCAATCTGTTTGAGTGCATCATCCTCAGGCACTGAGGATGACTCTGTGAAGCCTCCACCTCAGGCGCTAAAAATAGCTCAGTTTGAGCATGGCCTCAGATAGGCAGAGCATCAATCAGCCTCAGACGGGAGTTGCCAAGTGAATCCTGGTCGGGATGCATGCAGCAGTCTGTCTCTCTAGCTCCCCTCCTATCACTTGGAAAAGAACAGAAAAAAAGTGAAAGTAAGAAAAGTGCCTGACCTGTGGTGGCGCAGTGAATAAAGTGTCAAATTAGAACACTGAAGTTGCCAGTTCAAAACCCTAGGCTTGCCTGGTCAAGGTACATATGGGAGTTGATGCTTCCTGCTCCTCCCCCCCTTCTCTCTCTCTCCTCTCTAAAAATAAATAAATAAAATCTTAAAAAAAAGAAAAAAAGTAGATGAGAAAGTACTAAAAAAATAATTCATCTGAAGATCTGACACAAAAATATTTACTCTATTTTAGCCTATTAGTAAGCTCACGCACATTTTTTTTTTTTACAGAGACAGAGAGAGAGTCAGAGAGAGGGACAGATACGGACAGACAGACAGGAACAAAGAGAGATAAGCATCAATCATCAGTTTTTCATTGCGACACCTTAGTTGTTCATTGATTGCTTTCTTATATGTGCCTTGACCGTTAGCCTTCAGCAGACCGAGTAACCCCTTGCTGGAGCCAGCGACCTTGGGTCCAAGCTGGTGAGCTTTGCTCAAACCAGATGAACCCTGCTCAAACTGGCAACCTCGGGGTCTCGAACCTGGGTCCTCCACATCCCAGCTCGATGCTCTATCCACTGCACCACCGCTTGGTCAGGCAGATCATGTACATTTTTATTTAAAAAAAACAAACCTCTTTACTCTAACACAGTAACTAAAAAAAAAAAAAATCTAACTACTGTCAACTCTAGGATAATCTATTCTCCACCCTTAAATGAGTTAAATGAAAAGAACTGCTAGTCAAATGAAAGAGCAGAATGCTTGTTTTGGATGTGTAATAGTCTCTAAGTAACTGGGCAGTTTCTTCCCTCCTGAAACCTTTGGGCTACTGTTATAAATTTCCAAATGAGAAAGCAGATCTACCCACCTTCAATAGTTCCACTAAGTTTCTACCCCCAAATTCTAAAGCCTAGAGTTTACCTTTTGGTTTCAAAAACAATGCTGAACTAATGGACAATTTAGCTCTTTCAACCCTAACCTAAGACCCTCAGGCACATGTTTCCCTGGCAAAGCTGTTTTAGGCTTACTTACGTGGAAAGGCTCTCCGGAACAAGGGACCGCTGCCCAGAAAGCTGCAGCAGATGCAGAGTGGTGGCAGGGGTGGAAGCCAGAGAACACCCACCTTCTTCCCTTGAAGGACTAGAGCAACCATCAGAAGCTATTGGGGGAAAAAAAGAACCAGTTGCATTTACTTCTCAGACTGACATTATGGAGTTGTCAAAAAAAAAAAAATAAGACACACTGTACTGCAAAAAGAGTAATATACATATTTCCAACCACGTTCCAAGAAAGCAAAAACTGTTTCCTAATAGTAGTATAATTAATGAAATAACACAAATTTTAAATGATCATTAAAAGCCCCTCCTCCCAACTAAATTATGAATTTTTTTTAAGATTTTATTTATTTTAGAAAGAGAAGAGAGATTGAAAGGGAGGGAAGAGTGGGAAGCATCAATTCATAGTAGTTGCTTATCCTATGTGCCTTGACCTCGTAAGCCCAGGGTTTTGAACCAGCAACCTCAGCATTCCAGGTCAATGCTTTATCTACCACACAACCACAGGTCAGGCAAATTATGGATTTCTTCAATAAAGAATTGAAAAAAGCCTAACCTGCGGTAGCGTGGTAAATACAGCCAACCTGAAATGCTGAGATCACCAGTTCGTAAACCCTGGACTTACCCAGAAACCCAGTCAAGAAGCAACTATATGAGCTGATGCTTCCCACTCTTTCCCACATTTCTCTCTCTCTCCTCTCTCTAAAATAAATATAATAAATAAAATAATTAACATAAATAAATGACCAGCCTGACCAGGCGGTGGCACAGTGGATAGAGCATCGGACTGGGACACGGAGGACTCAGGTTCAAAACCCCTAGGTCACCGGCATGAGCGCGGGTTCATCTGATTTGAGCAAGGCTCACTAGCTTGAGCCCAAGGTCACTGGCTTGAGGAAGGGGTCATTTAGTCTACTGGAGCTCCCTGGTCAAGGCACATATGGGAAAGCAATCAATGAACAACTAAGGTGCCACAACAAAGAATTGATGCTTCTAATCTCTCTCCATTCCTATCTGTTCCTCTCTTTCTCTGTCTGTCACAAAAATAAATAAATAAATAAATAAATAATAAATAACCAAACTATTAAAAAGAATTGACAAAAAGAATTCCTTAGTCCTTTCTGTCATGACTGAAGTTTGAAAAGGTCAGAATCCTGATACTTCTGCTTATCTGCTTTTCTTTCTTGTGAAGCTTCTATTATAAAACAGCAACTGAGACTTTTACTTCAACATCTACCTAAGGTAAAATAATAAGCTGAAGCCATAAAATGGAGATGGGAGAAATCAAAATGCATGACATCTGATAATACGAATGCAGCAATTTTCATTAGAACCTGGGCCGCCTCAAAAGGAGACAAAATACTGGCCCTGGCTGGTTGGCTCAGCGGTAGAGCGTCGGCCTGGCGTGCGGGGGGACCCGGGTTCGATTCCCGGCCAGGGCACATAGGAGAGGCGCCCATTTGCTTCTCCACCCCCACCTCCTCCTTCCTCTCTGTCTCTCTCTTCCCCTCCCACAGCCAAGGCTCCATTGGAGCAAAGATGGCCCGGACGCTGGGGATGGCTCCTTGGCCTCTGCCCCAGGCGCTAGAGTGGCTCTGGTCGCAGCAGAGCGATGCCCCGGAGGGGCAGAGCATCGCCCCCTGGTGGGCAGAGCGTCGCCCCTGGTGGGCGTGCCGGGTGGATCCCGATCGGGCGCATGCGGGAGTCATCTGTCTCTCCCCGTTTCCAGCTTCAGAAAAATACAAAAAAAAAAAAAAAAATTAAAAGGAGACAAAATACTAACACATGAGTAAAAGGACATATGAACAGCCAGTTCTGATTTATATTATGAAGAGTCTCCTGTTGGTCCCTTCTTAGCAACAGATGGAGTATCATTCCAAATATAAAGGAATTTCTTTTCACTGTTATTTTTTGGGGGGTTTTTTAGGGGGAAGACAGGCAGGGACAGCCAGGAAGGGAGATGAGAAGCATCAATTTGTTGTTTCCTCATTTTAGTTGTTCATTGATTGCTTTCTCATATGTGCCTTGATGGTGGGGGTGGCTTCAACTGAGCCAGCGACCTTGGGCTCAAGCCAGTGACCTTTGGGCTCCAGCCAGCAACCATGCAGTCACGTCTATGATCCCACACTCAAGCTGGGGATCTAGCACTCAAGCTGGATGAACCCAAACTCAAGCCGGCAACCATGGGGTTTCAAACCTGGGACCTCAGCATCCCAGGTCTATGCTCTACCCACTGCGCCAATGCCTGGTCAGGTTTAAAGGAATTTCTTAAATACAACCTTGTATTTTCAGTGAGACCCCAAAAAGATTCCTTAGTGACCCTTTGAATATCTTGCACACATAGTAAATGAATATAACCCTCTTTCCTTCCCTCCTTACAACCAACTCATTATAGCAGGTCCTCCAATAATGTCATTTCATTCAACACCACTCCATTATAATGACACTAATGAGACTATCCTATGAACTTAACTCTTGTTTATATCAATTAGCCTATGGTAAAATTGGTTTTGTTATACACTGTTTCACTTAAAATCACAGAACCAGCCCTGGCCCGTTGGCTCAGTGGTAGAGCGTCGGCCTGGCGTGCAGGAGTCCCGGGTTCGATTCCCGGCCAGGGAACACAGGAGAAGCACCCATCTGCTTCTCCACCCCTCCCCCTCTCCTTCCTCTCTGTCTCTCTCTTCCCCTCCCACAGCCAAGGCTCCATTGGAACAAAGTTGGCCCGGGTGCTGAGGATGGCTCTGTAGCCTCTGCCTCAGGCGCTAGAATGGCTCTGGTTGTTACGGAGCGATGCCCCAGAGGGGCAGAGCATCACCCCGTGGTGGGCATGCCGGGTGGATCCCAGTCGGGCACATGCGGGAGTCTGTCTGACTGCCTCCCCGTTTCCAACTTCAGAGAAATACAAAAATAAAATAAAATAAAAAAATCACAGAACCTATCAACAACATTAAGGACTTAATGTATATTTTGCTAGTTATTACTGAAACTTTCTTGCTCTGTGAGGTTACAGAATGGGGGGGACTGATAGGGGTTAACTACTGCTCACAAAAATTAGGGGATATTTTATAGCTTCATATTAATTTTGAAACATACCCTAATTTTTGTGAGCAGTATATATATGAAACAAATACCACTCTAGTCTTTTAAGTTTTACATTCTTTCTGCTAGACCACAACTTCCTACTTGTGGTAGATGAACTAACAAACAAATAAGTACACTATTAGCCAGGTGAACATGACAAACTTAAATATATTAAAGATTTGGGTGTCCTGGCCGGATAGCTCAGTTGGTTAGAGCTTCATCCCAAAGCACAGAGGTTGCTGGTTCAGTCCCTGGTCAGGGCACTTACCGAAGTAGATCTATATACCTTTCTCTCTCTTTCCCTTCCTCTCTCTCTAAAAATCAATAAACTCAAATAAAAATAAATAAGTAAATAATAAATAAAATGATCTGGAGACCTATGATGACAGAAATACCTACTCTGTCCATAATTATTAAATCTACTATATTACCTATTATTTCCCAATATCTCAATTTCCAAAACAGAGAAGAAATTATGTTAAAATGTTAATTAACCTCATTAGTCTACTGGAGACATATTTTCCTTCCATATCACAAACAAGTTTGTATACCTATAAAGTGCTTTCTAAACTAAACAGTAGCCTCAAAACAGAAATAAAAAGTTTATATCTTTGAAGAGGAGTTATAAAACAACTAATTACTCTTTGTACCTGTTTTATTGCTCTGGTCAAACAAGTCTTCCTGAGTTGACAGAACCTCAGGCTCTGGTGACTTCTGAATCTGCAGTCCACCTTCCAGAAGTTCTTGAGCAGATATTTGTTCTTTTGTTTCCACACTAGTAAGAGAACTATTGGGACTAGGAGTCATGTCCTCTGACCTAGGAGATTCATATTACCAGAAGAAAAAGTTGCTATGTTCAAATGTTTTCATCTTTGAGCTAAGAAACTTTTCTTCTTTTTGTCTGTTTCCCTTTAAAAATTTCAAATTTTTCAGTAGCTCTCTAGTCTATATAACTACTTATTAAAAATGAAATAAGATATTATATGATACAAAGCCCTCGGCCCATTTCAAACTCAGTCTCTCAGACGGCAATACCTCTTTCCAACTCTGCTCACTCCTATGTTACATGAGGTCACTGATGAGTGATTTAGGGGTTTTGTTACATATGCTCTTATCTAGATGTGCATGAAGGATTCTAACAGAGAACAATGCCAGTTCTACCAATGAACTTCCAAGGAAAGGGCCTGGGTGTGAATTATCCTCTGCACTAGTGTCCACACATTATCTTCTGCTGACCTTTTCCATTTGATCTACTTAATCTAAGCCTAAACCAAAACTCCACACCAATACTATTCACACATATATGACAATCACTGCTAATCCCTTTCCAGAGACTTATGAGGTTCACCTACTCTACCATTCCCCAGAGTAAACAGGGTAGCAAAACTGGCTAGAGTGCACTTTCCTTAAGAAAAGTCTAAAGCCCTGGCCAGTTGGCTCAGCGGTACAGTGTCGGCCTGGTGTGCAGAAGTCCCGGGTTCGATTCCCGGCCAGGGCACACAGGAGAGGCACCCATCTGCTTCTCCACCCCTCCCCCCTCTCCTTCCTCTCTGTCTCTCTCTTCCCCTCCCACAGCTGAGGCTCCATTGGAGCAAAAGATGGCCCGGGCGCTGGGGATGGCTCCTTCGCCTCTGCCCCAGGTGCTAGAGTGGCTGTGGTAGCGACAGAGCGACACCTCAGAGGGGCAGAGCATCGCCCCCTGGTGGGCGTGCCGGGTGGATCCTGGTCGGGCGCATGCGGGAGTCTGTCTGACTGCCTCCCTGTTTCCAGCTTCAGAAAAATACAAAAAAAAAAAAAAGTCTAAAAATCAGCCTGTTAAGCTGAGTGGTTTGCATTAGAAAGACTTCTCTTGATATTCAGAGCCCCATTCCCTACTGTTTCTATAGTAAAAAGTAACGATACTGAATTGGCAGCATCCCACTTTTCCTCTGCATACCCAAACTTGAGCTGTTGACCAGAGGCAATGCTGTTTTGGAGACAACAATCAAAACAAGCAGAACAGAGATATACTGCCCAATTCTTACCAAGGTAAAAGCCTAAAGGACTTGGGAAAAGACTATCTCCTAACATCTATATCATAATTACCAAATGCAGTATACCTGAGGACCCAAAGCAATCTGAGTGCTTAAGTACAGAAACAGCTGACTTTCAAATATAGTATAATATTCGTGTGACTCCTCATAACCCTGAAGGCTAGACTACGTCCCACAGAGAGACTGCCTCTGTAGACAAATATCAGAAAGGAGGAGAAGCAACCATGATTAAGGAGTCATATTTACAGTTACAACAGCAATAAAATGACTTTGTAATATGCCTAAAGATAAGATAAGGACACAAAGAAAATTCATGAATGATCAATGTTTCTACTGGACCAGAAATATGTTCAGTCCTGGGGGGGGGGGGGGGGATCAGTAATTTCTGAAAATGTTTCCTCCTGGCCAAGTGAAATGAGTACAACCCTATAGAAGAAACCAAAAAATACTTTCTAGAAAGAGCATGGGTTACCTTGCAGTTGGAGGACTTTGCTCTTCTACCACATGTATGTCATTACAGGGCTGTGCTACCACAGGGACATCCTTGCTGGGCTGTTCTGCCATGGAGATAACTTCATTGGACTGTTCTTCACGCTTATTTGCTTGAAATTTTAGAAGACAGAAAGGAGATATGTAATTTTTCAAAGTACAAGAAGCAGACCCAAATGCTTTTAAAAGATTTTAATAAAAAGTCCAATTTGAAAATACATATGTATTTTCCAAAAAAAGGAAAATAATCAATAACCCATTTACAAAAACAATCAACTGACATGTACTTGCCACTTTACTATATTAACATTGACTACATTGACTTAGATAGCTATAAAATGTTACTGAGGAAAGAACAGCTCTAGTATGGGAGGAAAATGCTTATAAACTACAAATTCCAGAAAATGTTTCATACCAATATTAGCATCCACATCAGAGAGCCTAGTATAACCCGAGTTGGTGGTTACTGGCTGTGGAGGCTCTCTGTCTACTTCATACGGCACAGTGTATTCCTCAACCTCCTGGCTCTGGGAGAGTTCCAGAACACCGAAGCCCAACTGTGAGGAGGCAGGATCTAGGAACAAAACCCAAAGAAATTAGGTATTACCCTATTATACACTAGGTAAGATGCTGTCCCTTAGCAAAAGAAAGTCATATTAAGTTCTTCACATCAAAGTGCTGCCCCCTAAGATTTTTCAAAGTAAAATGAAGAGTAAAAGCACTAAAAATGAAGGGGAATAATGTGTAATGAAGCAAAAAGTTGCATACTTTAAAACCTTACAAACACCTAATGTAAGTAGACTCTACTTTTTCAAGATACACATAAAACATACCTGCAAACCCAACAATTCAAAGCATACCTCCCCAAAATATTTGATTACAAAAGGCAGAAGTGTCTACATGAATATGCACAAATGATTACGAGAATGAGTCATTAGGCACAAAAAGGGCTAGCCAATGAGCTACAAATTTTTGAACACTAAATTAGATGAAATATCTTAGACCAAGACTATTAGCAAATTTCTTAATGACTATCCTCAATGTAATGATGACAAATCTATGACTTGAGAAAAATAAGAAATTTAGTGACCATATGCTCACATTAATAGGCCTTAGAATAACCTACTATCCTTAAAAGGCTTATAAAGCTACCTTCAGCACCAAGGGAGTGTGTGGCAACATCTGGAGTATCTTCTTCCTTTTCCCCTCTCTCCTTCTCTTCCACCTCTTCTTCCTTCTCTTCCCCCACAGGTGGCGCAGGTTCCACCGGTAGTCCCAAAACACTACACAACAGAAAGTTACAATCATGTGTTCCTAGACAGGTTCCGGACATTTTGCTCAAAGCACTCTTTGAATTTTTTTATGACTCTCCACACACCAGTGACCTTTTAAACAAATTTTAAAATGTAAAAAACCTCACCCCTTAGTGCTTCTTTCTACAAATAAGCATCAGAAAGGTTAACTGAAAAACAGAAAATTAATGACAAATCTATGACTTGAGAAAAAGAAGAAATTTAGTGACCATATGCTCACATTAATAGGCCTTAGAATAACCTACTATCCTAAAAAGGCTTATAAAGCTACCTTCAGCTTTAAGTAACACAATTATAAGCAGTCCCCGAATTACAGACAAGATGGGTTCCATAGGTTTGAAAATGTTTAAATATTTATATGCACAGAAAGGTAAATATAAATACTATCTTAAGACAAACATGTGTCTAAGTTGCATTTAATAGGTAAATGGACCTGTTCCAACCTACATACAAATTCAACTTAAGAATAAACCGGCAAAGCCTATTTTGTTCCTAACCAGGGACTACCTGTATTAAACAGAAGAAAGGAACAAACAAATTTAGCTTTTATCATTGTCTGAAAAGATATGAGCGGGGATAAAAAAAAAATCTTGCACTCAAGAGAATTACTGACAAGTGACCAGAGAAGATGTGCGTTAGATGTGTACGAAAGGGGTTTAAAAACACATCCATTAAAGTAAACACAATTCACAAAAATAGTAAAAAAAAACAAAAAAAAAAACCGTGCACACATAGAACCAGAGTATCAAATAAAATACAGGTAAGAAGCCTATGTATTTTTAAAAAGGTTACATCACAAATCAAGAAAACATAATAAACACTCTAAAAATCGATCAATAAATACAATTTTTTATGATGTTCTAGTAAACAAAAGTAAAAGACAAATAACAACTACAGAAAAAATCTACAAGTAATACAAAAACAGTCTCCATAAAATATAAGGAATTCTTACGAAGAACCCCAAGATATAAGTGGACAAACAGAAGAGACAATTCATAAATATCTTCAATCATGTATGGTATTAAAGAAACCATTTGTTGACAATCAAATTATAAATACTGTACTACTATTCATTGCTGTCCAAACCTGAGATAAGATAAGCATTATCCACACTGTTTATGAGTAAACTAACAGAACTTCTCAGAACAATTTGGAAAGACGTACCAAGAGCTCTAAAAATTTTTCATGTCCAGTCATGTCAACAATTTCAATTGTAATAATTTGAAATGTGGAAAGATCCTTGTTTCTCCAAATTTACTGTGATTAAGAAACAACCCCAAAGTTCAGTATTATGGAAATTATTAAATAATCTCATAATTCACGAAGTGGCATATTATGAAGCCATTAAAAATGTTTGAAACCAAATACAATATGTAAACCTGGAATGGATCCTGGATTTTTTTTAAATTTATATATATGAAAGGTATTTTTGAGAAAACTCGGAAAATCTAAATATGAACTCTATCATCAGATGCTACAGAATTAGTATTTTCTTATGTGTGGTAACAACAGTATGATTATATAGGGTAACGTACTATTCTCAAGGGATAAAAACTCAGGTACTAGGGGAATTACAATGTCTGCAACTTACTTTCAAATGATCCAGCACACGCATACATACACACAGAGAACAAATGTGTACTATCCTTTCATCTTTTTTGTGGGTTCATGTTGCTAAGCAAAAAGTTCAGCAAACACAAATTTTTACTTTCCACATGTCAACTATGTAAATTAAATCCATAAAAAAAGAGGAGAAACATGACAAAATGTTTACAGCAATTAGCCTCTGGGTGGCAGAATTAGAGATGAGGTTTTTGACTTCCTTGTAACTTGCTACACATTTAATATTTTGTACAACTATTAAGCATAACTTAAGCACAAAAAGTGTAAACATAAATTTGCGAAGTTAGGAACCATGATTCAAAAAAGGGAAAAAGAACTAAGTAAAGAATTTCACAAAAATAAAATAAAGTTGAACCTGATGCAGTGAGTATTGTCAATGACCCCTCCCCACAATGTAGGGGAAAATCCACATATGAATTTTCCCTCTCCCAAAACTTCAGTTCCTTGGTATCTGCATGGGATTGGTTCAGGATCCCCACAGAAAACTAACTCCAAGAATGGTCAAGTCCATTTTATAAAATGGTGTAGAACAACACAAACAGTTTAGCCGTTCACATCTATGGATCCCAAACCATGGATCAAAAATACTATTTTCCATCTGCAGCTGGCTGAAACCGTACATGCAAAACCCAAGAATAGGGAAGGCCAATTATATTAGAAAACATACCAAAAAAAAGAAAGAGAAGAAAAAAATCCACATATAAGTGGATATACATACAGAGTTAAAACCCATGTTGTTCAAGAGCCAAGTATAAAACATTACCTATATAACTGGAAGGAACAGATGCACGACCTTGGAAATATAGGAAAAGGAAGCCCAAGAGTAAATATGACCAAAAAGTGGGAGAGCAATGAAAGACAGCACAAACCATACATGCTGGATCTTGATCAGTCTCTTCTGGTGTTTTTTCTTCAGGTCTCTGACTTCTAAATACTGATGGGCTCAGTGAGTCTTGGACCCTCTGCTCCATCTACACTCACCTCCTTAGTAATCTTATCTAGACTCATGGCTTTTTTTTCTTTTTTTTTTTACAGAGAGAGAGAGAGAGTCAGAGAGAGGGACAGATAGGGACAGATAGACAGGAACAAAGAGAGATGAGAAGCATCAATCATCAGTTTTTCGTTGTGACACCTTAGTTGTTCATTGATTTCTTTCTTATATGTGCCTTGACCGTTAGCCTTCAGCAGACCGAATAACCCCTTGCTCGAGCCAGCGACCTTGGGTCCAAGCTGGTGAGCTTTGCTCAAACCAGATGAGCCCGCACTCAAACTGGCAACCTCAGGGTCTCGAACCTGGGTCCTCCGCATCCCAGTTCGATGCTCTATCAACTGCGCCACCGCCCGGTCAGGCAAGACTCATGGCTTTGAGTATCATCAATATGCTTATGACACTGCAGTTCAAATCTGTAGCCTTGTCCTTCCTCCTAAGCTCCAGACTTGTACACTGTAAATTACCTCCATCTGGCAATTAAAAAGGCAGCTCATCTTTAACTTGTCTAAAACTGAACTCCTCCTACAGTCCATCTCAATTAACAGCAACTGCTTTCTCCTAGTTCTCAAACCGAACATATGAAATCATTATTACCTCTTTCTTTACTCTCATCCTCAGTCTGTCTTTGAATCTTATTTTCAAAAACCTAGAATCTCACTACTACTCTACATCCACTTTTACTTTGGTCTAACCAGTCATATTTTGCCTAAATTATTTCAATAGTCTGCTAGTCGGTCTTCCTGCCTCTGCCTTTGCTCCCCATTCAGTCTATTCTTTTTACCACTTTTATTTTATTTAAAATTTTTAATATTTTTCTCAGCTCTACTGAGGTATTAATTAACAAATAAAAACTGTATACCTTTCAGGCTATTCTTGATCCAGCAGTCACAGTGATCCTATTAAAATCTAAGTCAGACCATACCATTCCTCTGCTCAAAACCCTTAAATGCCTTCCTATCTCACTATCAGTCAACTTCCTCAGAGTGCTCTATTCTGGTCTCCCCTTTACTTCTCTAACTTCTTCACCCACTCCTCTCAATCACTTCACTCCAGCCATACTAACCTCCTTGCTATTTCTCAAAATGCTAAGCACACTCACGCCTCAGGTCCTTTGTACTTGCTATTCTCTATGCACAGATTGCACTTATCCCAGATAACAAGACAAATCACTTACTCACTTAAATGTCACAACAGTGAAGTATTCCCTAACTCACTCTATCTAAACTTAAAACTCCTGGAACGTTTCCTATCCCCTTCTGTTTCATTTTTCTCTTCAGCCCTATGAATGTCTAACATACTATATATTTTACTTATTTATCATGTATTGCTATATCCCATACAAGAATTTAAGCTACATTTAGGTCTAGGATTTTTATCTCTTCTGATCAGTTTGTATCCCCAAAATTCAAGTGCTTGACATATAGGAAATAATAAATATCTGTAGAATGATTAGGTAATTCAGAAGAGGCTTTTATTTTGAAGTATTTTAAAATTATTCCAAAATAAATAATTACAAATATTTTTTAAAAGTCAGAAAAGGCTTGATTATAGACAAAAATAGTATTTATGCTAACCTTTCTCCACTGTCTAAAGCTGATGGAAGAACAACACAGCTTTTAAAGTACAAAAGTAGCCAATAAAAGACCTAAATTAATTATCACAAAAATGGGGAGTACTGTTGTGAGTAAATCCTCATCTTCAATTATGGAACTCAACTGTCTTAATCTGATAAAACAAGAAATAGCAGTATAATAGTGTTACTTAATTTTATAATAGTATTAAGAGCTAGGACAATAACCTCCCAGAGAAGTAAAAACACAAACACTTATACAGGGTTGCCCCTGAGAAAGGGGACCAAGGATGGGAAAGGACTCTTTGTTTTTCATTATTTATAAGATCTTTTAAAAATAAACTATGCGTTCATATTATTGTTAAAAATATTTATTAGGCCCTGGCCGGTTGGCTCAGCGGTAGAGTGTCGGCCTGGCGTGCGGGGGACCCGGGTTCAATTCCTGGCCAGGGCACATAGGAGAAGTGCCCATTTGCTTCTCCACCGCCCCCCTCCTTCCTCTCTGTCTCTCTCTTCCCCTCCCGCAGCCAAGGCTCCATTGGAGCAAAGATGGCCCGGGCGCTGAGGATGGCTCCTTGGCCTCTGCCCCAGGTGCTAGAGTGGCTCTGGTTGCAGCAGAGCAACGCCCCGGAAGGGCAGAGCATAGCCCCCTGGTGGGCAGAGCGTCGCCCCTGGTGGGCGTGCCGGGTGGATCCTGGTCGGGCGCATGCGGGAGTCTGTCTCTCCCCGTTTCCAGCTTCAGCAGAAAAAAAAAAAAAATGTTTATTAGATCTCGCCTGACCAGGCGGTGGCACAGTGGATAGAGTGTCAGACTGGGATGCGGAAGGATCCAGGTTCGAGACCCCGAGGTCGCCAGCTTGAGCGCAGGCTCATCTGGTTTGAGCAAAGCTCACCAGCCTGGACCCAAGGTTGCTGGCTTGAGCAAGGGGCTATTCGGTCTGCAGAAGGCCCACAGTCAAGGCACATAAGAGAAAGCAATCAATGAACAACTAAGGTGTTGCAACAAAAAGCTAATAATCGATGCTTCTCATCTCTCTCTGTTCCTGTCTGTCTGTCCCTATCTATCCCTCTCTCTCTCTGTCTCTGTAAAAAAAAAAAGAAATTATTAGATCTCATCAAAATTAAAAACATGCTCTGTGGAAAACTCCCTGAAGAGGATGAGAAGATAAGCTGAAGAGTGGGAGAACATATTTGCAAATCATACATCTTACAAAGCACTAGTATCTAGCACATATAAAGAACTCTCAAAACACAATAAAAAACATCCAGTCTAGGACCTAGCATAGAAGATAAATGTAATAAATGGACAATGATAAGACAGAATAAAAACAGAATACTGTGTAGGGTATGAGTTAAATATTCTGGGTCTAAAACTGGTGAGGCACTTTGGTTGGTGGAAAGCATGCCTAAAAGTTTTGACAATATACCTAAAGATTGTTTTTTTTCCACTAATATGTCATACCTATGTTAAGAATAAGTAATGTTTATTTTGTTTCACATGCACAAGATAAACCACAATTTGAATAATGTATATAGTTATAAAAAATGTTATTACCTTCACCAAAGAGATTGCAGCTATCAGTACTAATACAATCCTCAAATCCCACTCCCTAATTCACAAAAATAGGATTAATCCCTTTATCCTCAGCATGAGGCAATGGTACAGAAAAAGAACTGATCCATTAATAAATAAATTTCTTCAAACACTAGTATACCTGCTTGCTCTGTTTGGCTGAGGTAACTGTTCAATGACCTGACTGACAGAATCACAAGTATCCAAATGAGACTCCATAAGGTCTGAAAAATACAATCAGATATTAGCACAAAAGGCATTAACAATTGAAATTTAATACAAATTCAGGAATACAGACAATACAAATCTAATCAGCTACATTACAGAAAACCAACTTTTCGAGTGCTTACTATGCACCAGATACTATGCTAGACTTCCTTACATACATTCAACACAATTACATGTTTAAATCCACTCAGCTCTAACAAGTGCAGCCTCGCAAAATGGGGACTGTTAGCTTTAAACACCTCACCTTCAGCTTTGTTTTCTCTCAGATGTTCATTGAATCCACTATTATTGTCTCCTTGTTCTCCAGCTGGTTGTCCAGGATTAGACACAACATCCTAGAAAATATACATACATCATATCCCCACTATATATGAAATAATTCAAAATGAGACATACTTTTTGTGAATATGGTGATTTCATTTGTCCAACTAACTGTATCCAAAAGATAGTGACCTTCTAAGGTACTTATGTTTGCTGGTTGGTCCAGACTAGGAAAAAAAAAAGAAATCTGCCCAGTCATTTCCAAACAAGGTATCACTCACCAACACAGGGTTCTCTTTGTGTGTCTGTAAATTAGGAAGGTGTCGAGATAGGATACTTAAGTGAGAACCAGAATCATCTTCAAGAACCTGGCTTTCAGGCTGAGAATCTTCAATTATCAGGCAAGGAATGTCTTGCTGAGAGAAATCTGAATCCAACTGATTTCCAGCAGGGTCCATCTGCTCCCCTGGAATGGAATAACAAAAGACCAGTTCTGTGTAACCTACCAGCGTTCCTCACTCAGTTTGAGCCTAAATAATAGGACGGGAAGTCCAGGAACTGGGGAAGGGGACCCTTCTAGAGCTCTTTCAATTAGAACATTACTATATTTATGATCTTGCGAGCACTTTCCTATCATACCCCTCAAGACCTGAGTCCTCATTATTTACAATCAGCCTGCCTATCCATCCCTCTCTCTCCTTTTCCATCACCTTCCCGTTGACACCCTTTCCCCTCCTTCCTAACCTCTTCTCTTCCCGCCCCTTTTTCCATCCCCCACAACTCTCCCTACGTCCTTTGGAAGCCTCTACCACCCCCAAAAGGCTCTTTTGCAGTCCCTGTTCGCCAGAATTCCCACAGCCCTTCACGCTGCCTCACGACCACTCAGCCTTCCTAGCTACTGCTTCCCCACCCCCTCCTCAGGGCCCTCCAACCCTTTCCCAGTCACTGCCGCCATGCTTGCCACCCCGCCCCCTCCAGTCAGCCATTCCTTCAGATTCGAAACCCAAGCCTTAAAGAGCTGACTGACTGCACCCCCACTTTTCTCCAAACAGTACCAGGCATCCCGGCGGGAGGTCCCTCGTGCTCAAGTTAGAGACGTGAGCACGCTGCCAGGTGCCTCCAGCTCTATCCCCAGATGGACGCAGTCGCCACCACCGCCACCGGCCTCAAACTCCTCCTTTTCCCGCGCGTCACCCAGAATCTGCTCGCCCACTCGCTGCTTCTTCCTGCCACTCAAAAAGCCCTGTGGATGATTGGTGGTTGAAGCACAGTCCCCACCCCACGCAAGAAAAAGGAACACGGCGGCTGTTTCCATGGCAGCATGGACATTGCAGGCCCTCCCCCTTGTAGGACCCTGGAACGACAGTATCCTTGAACCGAAGGGACCTTGAGAAGGCGTGAAATATATTCCCTAGCTTCCAATGCAATTGTTTGTATCACTACTCAGATAAAAAAAAAAAAAAAGACCTGTTTTTATCGTTCATGCACGTAAGGCCCCTTCTCTCACCCCCTTCAAGTGGAAAAGGAGAGGGTTTCCCGGCCTTCTAATAAAAGAGCAAAGAATAGGATTCAGGATGGCTAGGATTTCAGAGCTGGTCAAACTGGAGAGAGAAGACTCTTTGGGGTGTATCTGTGTCGATCAGGATCACTGTTGTGTGCCTCTACTTGAATTCAAGAGCCTCACCTTACATCCATACTAGTTTTTCCCCACCACTAACCCCACCCCGCCCCTTTACATTGTCTGAGGACCCCAGTATACTGTATTTTTTTTCATTGCCCTTTCCTGTCTGGAACTTTGTTCAAGCTTCACATTTGCTTAGCGTTGCCCTATATTTTATGGGATTGTAGCCTATGAAGACATTTTTTTGCACCTCCCATTGAGAGGATTGAGCATAGTGATTCTCAAGACTCTGTGAAGAGAACAGCTGCTGACCCTCTAACTAAATGACCTCAAAGATCCCTCCAAGACCTGAGACTCTATTATCCTAGTAGTTAATGGTGCCAGGGTCTTACAGAAGGTGTGGCAGCTGTGACTTATATTAATGAACTAGGCCTCACAAGGTATATATTTTTTCTTGGTTTTGGGTTGTTGTTGTTTTTATGTGGTTGGACCTGGGATGGATTTTTAGCCAGAGAAGTTGTCAGTAGGAAAGCACCTGGCACACTGCCAAGCATATACACCATAGGTATTCAATAGGAGGTAGTTTTCTCTTTCTACGCCAGGCTCAGAATGACTTAGGCACAGCCCAACCATGATTCTCCCATCCTGTAAAAGCCCAATTCAGCATTTGATATAGACTAAGCTAAAGTGAAGCTTCCTACCTTCTCCTTGCTATTATAAATTATAGTAATCATTGTTAGGTTTGGGTCCAGGGCTCCTTTAAATTCAAGGCCCCTTTAAAAACTCAAATTCCCGCCTGACCTGTGGTAGTGCAGTGGGATAAAGCGTCGACCTGGAACATTGAGGTTGCTGGTTCGAAACCCTGGGCTTGCCTGGTCAAGGCACATATGGGAGTTGATGCTTCCTGCTCCTCCCCTTTCTCTCTCTCTCTCCCCCCTCTCTCTAAAAATCAATAAATAAAATATTTTTTAAAAAACCCTCAAATTCCCCTCACCCAACCTCCCACTAGGGCAGGGGTCGGGAACCTATGGCTCAAGAGCCAGATGTGGCTCTTTTGATGGCTGCATCTGGCTCACAGACAAATCTTTAATAAAAAGAATAATTTAAAAAAAGAATAATAACATTAAAAATATAAAAAATTCTCATATATTACAATACAATACATTCATTTCCTACCGCTCATATTCATGGTTGCGGATGGCTGGAGCCAATCATAGCTGTCCTCCAGAACAACACCAAATTTTTATTGCATAATGCGTAATGTACACGGATTGTTGTATGGGTCTCATGAACTTATATCTTAAAATATGTGGCGTTCGTGGCTCTCTCAGCCAAAAAGTTTCCCGACCCCTGCACTAGGGCAACTTCTTCATTAAGCATCTCCCTTACCCTCCTCCTCCTCTTAAGCAACTTCCCCCACCTGGGAAGGTTCTGAGAAACGTCCTTGGGACAAGGCCATCAGGAGGGACCTGAGGGTTAAGAAGGGGAGACAGTCTGTAACCAAGGCCACAAACCAGGCTATGCTAATCTGAGCAGGCCCAGGTGCACAAAACCCCATGCCAGGAAATGCTTGCAGCAACCCCTTTATCAGACACCCCCTTCCTGCAGCTCTACACTGTTGCCACTAGGATCTCAGCCTGTCTGTTTTACAGATGCATAAATAAACTTCTTATAAAACTCATCAGGCCTTGTGAATCCTTCCTTCGGCCAACCTAACAATCATATTTTCCAAACTGAAAATCAAAAGATGTCATCTGAATACAGGTTACTTATATGTTACTTATATCAAAAGACAGACTCTTTGAAATGAAACTTTCCTGAAAACTCTAGAATGTATCGCCCCAGCCAGGTAGCTCAGTTGGTTGGAATGTTGTCCCAATATGCCAAGGTTGTGGTTCGAGAACCGGTCAGGGCAAATGCAGGACTCAAACAATGAATGCATAAATAAGTGGAACAACAAATCGATGTTTCTCTTTCTCTTCCTTTCTCTTTCTCTAAAAATCAATAAATTATTTTAAAAATCTAAAATGTATTGTTTCTATAACTAGCATATATGTAATTGGGGTCCCCAGAATGTTTTATTAGTGGAGCAAAAATGTAATGGAACAGAGCCTCATGCCATTCCTTTATCTTGAAGTTTATAATTAATCATTGACACCTCTTTTCCTCTACTCCTAATGCTTTAGAAGACAGGAAACCAACTAAATTTAATCCTAAAAGGACCAGGTCATGTTACTATTAAGTAATTTTACTAGTTAGACAAAGTGAATTCATCTGCTCATTTTAAGAGGGCACACCAACTCATAAAAGGGCAAACCTTTTTTTTTTTTTTTTTTTGTATTTTTCTGAAGCTGGAAATGGGGAGAGACAGTCAGACAGACTCCCGCATGCGCTTGACCGGGATCCACCTGGCACGCCCACCAGGGGGCGACGCTCTGCCCACCAGGGGGCGATGCTCTGCCCCTCCGGGGCGTCGCTCTGTTGCGACCAGAGCCACTCTAGCGCCTGGGGCAGAGGCCAAGGAGCCATCCCCAGCGCCCGGGCCATCCTTGCTCCAATGGAGCCTCGCTGCGGGAGGGAGAGAGAGACAGAGAAGAAGGAGAGGGGGAGGGGTGGAGAAGCAGATGGGCGCTTCTCCTGTGTGCCCTGGCCGGAATTGAACCCGGGACTCCTGCACGCCAGGCCGATGCTCTACCACTGAGCCAACCGGCCAGGGCCCAAAGGGGCAAATCTTGATCTTGATTTCCATAAAAATGCCCCAGAAGTCACTATATATTTTTTCCTGTTCTGCTATTGCATTTACCTTCCCCAAGCAAGACATAAATAGACCTTCCTGATTATTTGACAAACTACTGTGTTTGTCAAAACTCATAAACTATACACTAAAATGCTGTTATATTATTAAACATAACTAAATAGAAATAGATTAATAAACAAATGAGTCTGAGCCATTCCCATTACTAAACAAAACAAAAGCCTTAAAAAACTGTGAAGAAAAACTGTGAATGGCTTGTCAGTATGACAATCATTAAATTACCTGTAAAGATCAGAAAATGAGGGCAGACAGTTGACCACTAATGCTATAACTGATTGCAGTGAGGAGAGCTAAAGACCTTTATTGACTCTTAGACTGAAAAACACTATTATCACATCTACCTATCTACAGGTACATCTTTATCTAATACACCTCAGACAGAGAGAAATCCAATCTGCTTCTAAAGTCCTTCCAGACAAGAAAATTTCATCAGACCCTGTGCTAACTCATTTTAAAGTTAAACAAACCTCGTTGTCAGAAATTTTTCTTTTAATCATCTAACTTAAAACCTTTATTCGGAAGTTTAAAGCCATTTTCTCTCCCATTGTCCTTAACTGGTAATTAAAACCTGGATAAATTCCCATAAGGCTAGGATCATCTCATCTTGTCCAAAAATTCCATAATATATTTCAACCAATGAAACAATTAACAAAAATGCTATATACTTAGTTGTTGGGAAAACAGCTGTATTAGGCTTGCTTGCCTGTGCTGTGAATGACTAATGCGTGAGCACGTGGTAGAGCCACATGTGCATAGCCTGTATAAGGCTATGGCTGGTTTGACTCATGACAGATTGTGGATTGCTTGCCCGCCACTGTGAGGGGCCAGTTCATCTGCTGTCATGAGAAGTGATTTTCCCCTGCCTGTTTGCTTATCCGCTGTTTCAAGACTCTAATAAAAGGGAATGGTTCTACGCTTTCCAGCTCCACAGTTCCTTTGTCATCTGCCCAAATCCAACGTGGACCTGCCTGGCTTCGGCCATCGGCATTACATTAGTCTTTTTCTGAGGTCTCCTCACAGACTTTTCTCAGCAGAAGAACCCCCAACAGTTTGATTCAAACTTGCAGAAACTATTCACCAACAGTTAAATTTGCTTCATGATTTTCCTCTGGAAACTGGTAAATTGGGAGCTCAGTGGCAGAGAATTTCACTGAGGATATGGCAAGGACTGAATTTAATGATAAGATATTACATATGCCTTTTAAGAATCAATACTAAAGTATACTGACTTATATTTAGCATGCAATTGAACCTGATCTTTCGTTGCACTTGGACCTGTACAATCACATAAGTCATATGCCAATGATATAATTCATTAAAACCATGTGTTAATTTTTTTAAGTGGTAGGTACTGTGCTCTGTTTTACATTCATTATCTCACCAAAAAAACCTTATAACTCTTTCCGGGTTACAGATGAAGACACTAAAGTTCAGAGAAGTGACTTTTTAACTTGTGTGCCTCAGCAGGCACACTGGTGTGTCACAAGAATCTTTAAAACATACATGTAGGGTAAACAGCCGTGGTTAGGCTTGTTCACTGGTTTCCTGGCTGTAAGCACTTTGCACGATTAGTGCATGAGCATGTGGCAAAAAGCCACGTGTGTGTCTCTATGAAAAATTATGTGTGCTTTCTCTCAAGGGCGATTCTTCCAAATTGCTCTCCCACCACTGTGAGGTGTGTTTCCCTGATTTCCTCAGCTACCAATGTGAGGGTGGCTTTCCTGATCCCTTGCCCTCCACTGCAAAAAGCGGTTTTCCTTTGCTTATTCACACACCATCTCTGCGAGCCTCCGATAAACAGGGATGGCCCAACACTTTCTAGCTCTGTAGCTCTTCTACCGTCTTTTCAAATTCAGTGTGAACCTGCCTGGCCTCGACCACCTGCATGGTATCTGGTGCTGTGAGCAGGATCCAGATCAGATCAGAATGGAGCTGCCAACACCCTTGAAGGGTGGGAGAGAGGAGTGGCCGTTGTTCTCCAGCATATGGTTCCCTGTGTCTATCCTGTTGGGGGCTGTGGGCTGGGTATGTTTTACAGCCCTGTGAGAAGAAACTGAGAGCTCTGTGTGAGAGGCTGCATGAGTTCAAAAGCTCAGGATGAGCTGCACACTGAGCACCAACAACAGCATGAGCTGGAACGATCACTGGAGAAAGTTGCAAATTTGAGAACTCTAGTTCAGGCTATAAACTGAGAACTAGAGACAGCTTAAACCGGAATAATTGCTGGAGAAAGAGGCTGGTCACTTTCAAGAGCTTCAGTGTGAAATGCAGGCTGAACACCAATGGTGCCTGGAATTGGAATGGTTGCTTGAGAAAGAACTATGTGTCCGAGAGCTGCAGTGTGCCCTAGAAGCCAAATGCTGGCACCTGCAGTTGTTAGAGAAACAACTGCAGGTTGACGACCTCGAGCTGCAGTTTCAGGCTGAGAGCCAGCAAGAGCCAAAGCAGTCACTGAAGAAGGAGTTGCTTTCATGCTGGCAGAGTGGTTCTGAGTTTGTGGTACCAGGCATTTCCAACTCCTCCTCCTCAGAGGAGGAGGAGGTTTGGGCTGAAACTGCCATCAGCAGACTCAGAACCCACCTGGTGGTCCCCCAAAAGATAAAAACCCAGCAGCCAAAAGTGCCTCAGGGGCAGGCACAGCCCTGTCTGTAAGTAGTTGAGCACTCTGTGGTCTGGCCCTACACCCAGATAGAGTTGATGGCACTCCTCCTTGAAGCAGTATCTTCAGAACTGTCATGACAACCCAGGAAACCATACCCTATTAGAATGGGTGATGGCTGGTATTCGTATAGTCTGGCAGAATGCTGGTGACTTGCCAGGGGCAGTGAGTCAGTGGCAATTGTATACTGAGCTGCAGCAAGTCCTCTGGATACTGGATATAAGGAATGCTGCTTTCAACCTGAGGTCCCATGGGCCAGATGAGGAAGTATTTATGGCAGGGATGAGGGATCTTATTCTCTGTAGCACCCCGTCAGTATTTTTTGGGTCACTAGCATCTATCTTGAGCCCCTATGTGGGGCAGCCCATCAAGGCAGTTTACACAGATGGTGGCAGATTGGGGGGGGGGGGCATGGAGGCAGCACAAAATCATAAGGCTGTGCAAGCTGCTGCTCATGCTGCCCCCTCCCCAACTAACGAGAGAAACAGGTCCATAAAGCAGATGTGGGTAGATTTGATTGTGTTCAGGGCAGGTAGAGAGAAATTAGATGGCAGGTCTAATAGAGTCCTGTTAGAGCTTTGGTGGCAGCTTAAGCCACAACAGAGTTCCAGCTGCTGAAAACGCATGAGAAGCAGGTGGCTCCAGCACCTGCCAAGAAAATGGCTGGTGTTTAGGTTGCACTGTTGCAGGATTATGTGATGGAGGCAGCTGAGGGAGAAGAGGATCCCCAAGACCCAATGTTCTAATTTGAATAAGGGGAAGGCTGAGGGTTAGGGTCCCTCAGGGACAAGTGCGGGGATGAAGAACCCATGTGAAATTGGCAATCCACCAGTCCCCTTCTAATATGCAGCAGATGTTGGCATTGGAATAGGTGCTTTTTTCCAGCAGCAGAAGCTAAAAGAACTGTCCAGGTGACACAGGCCTTGAGTGTGTTTGACTCTGCCAGGCCCTGTGAGCTTGGACCTCTGAGGCATTTGGATGGGGCTTGTGGCAATGGACAGAGCACTTAGGGAAAGGTGCTGAGATCTGTTATTAAAGAGCTGTATGGTTAATTGCCTGTAATGAACCTTTACCTTGGTGAATTGTGTATCATGGACTGATTGTTGAGTAGTATAATGGACTCTTGAAGCTAGGAATGCAACAAGAGGGGGTCACCAGCTCCCTTGCTGGATGGACACACTACTTGTGGGTAGTACTACAAGAGACTTTGATGGGGGGTGCTGCAACACCTGTGGAGGCCCTGCTGCTCTGGGAAAATGCTCCAATTCAATTGCTGAGACACACCAAGAACACTTTCTTCAAGGGACATGGCCCTGAACTGTACAGGCCCTCCCACCTATCATGGGGTAGGGGACTAGAGGTGGGCCTCCAGTTAACTCCCTGGGAAGAGTGCTCAGGGAGACATTTTGAAGGGCACCTTTGTAGTTATTGTCATTTTTGGTATAGCTTGTGCCTTTGTAATTTGGTTGCTAAAGTCTGTACTGTTTCGTTTACATAATGTACCTCAATCCTTGCACAAGGACCATGTGGCAGAAGATACCAGTTGTGTAGATTGTGAGGCGAGCAACCCTAAAAGGGTGGATTGTTGGGAAAACAGCTGTGTTAGGCTTGCTCGCTTGCATTTTGCATGATTAGTGCATGAGCAGGTGGCAGAGCCACATGTGCATAGCCTATGTAAAGCTACGGGTAGTTTGACTCAGGGCAGATTGCAGATTGCCTGCCTGCCACTGTGAGGGCCTGTTTTGATATTTGTTCGCCTGCTGCCATGGGAAGCAGTTGGCTCATCCACCACTGCAATAATCTATTAAAGAATTTATTAAATGGGAATGGTCCAATGCTTTCTGGCTCTATAGTTTCTCTATCATCAGCCCGAATTCAATGTGAACCTGCCTGCCTTGGCCACTGGCATTACAGATGCATACTTACAACAACAATGCTGTGCTCTTAGCACCAGCCTGTTGAGGGCAGAACTGCAGGAAGTCTTGGGTTCAGTCATCTATGTGACCCTAGAGTCAGGTGCAGCTGAAGCTCAGGAGGCAGAACCTGAGTCAGTCCCTCTCAGGAGGGGTGGACACCCGTCCCTGAGGATGCCTGGTATTTTAATGGTTCTAATGGGGGCCAACCTGTCAGATGGATGGCTATAGCCTTTTATCTAGCCACTGAGACTATTTGGATGGACCACAGGTACAAGCCAAAGCAGCTAATGGGTAGAATTAAGAACCATATGGTGGCCCTGGCCAGTTGGCTCAGTGGTAGAGTGTTGGCTCAGCATGTGGAAGTCTGGGTTCAATTCCTGGTCAGGACACATAGGAGAAGTGATCATCTGCTTCTTCACCCCTTGCCTTCTCCCTTTTTCCTCTTTATCTCTTCCCCTCTCCCACAGCCATGGCTCTAATGCAAGGGTCGGGAACCTATGGCTCGTGAGCCAGATGTGGCTCTTTTGATGGCTGCATCTGGCTCGCAGACAAATCTTTAATAAAAATAATAATAACGTTAAAAATATAAAACATTCTCATGTATTACAATCCATTCATGGCTGTGGGTGGCTGGAGCCAATCACAGCTGTCCTCCGGGACAACACCAAATTTTTATTGGATAATGCGTAATGTACACGGGTCGTTGTATAGCTCTCATGGAATTACATTTTAAAATATGTGGCGTTCATGGCTCTCTCAGCCAAAAGGATTCCCGACCCCTGCTCTAATGGTTTGAGCAAGTTGGCCTCGGCGCTGAGGGTGGTTCCATGGCCTTGCTTCAGGCACTAAAATAGCTTGTTTGCTTAAGCAATGGAGCAGTGGCCCCAGGGGGCTTGCTGGGTGGATCCCGGTTAAGGCACATGTGGGTGTCTGTCTTCCTCCCTGCCTGTCAATTAAAAAAAATAGTTATGAAACAAAAAGAGCTGTATGGCTAGTTGCTCATAATAAATCTTTACCTCCTGACCAGGCGGTGACACAGTGGATAGAGCGTCGGACTGGGTTGCGGAAGGACCCAGGTTTGAGACCTCAAGGTCGCCAGCTTGAGCACGGGCTCATCTGGTTTGAGCAAAGCACACCAGCTTGGACCCAAGGTTGCTGGTTCAAGCAAGGAGTTACTCGGTCTACTGAAGGCCCGCGGTCAAGGCACATATGAGAAAACAATCAATGAACAACTAAGGCGTTGCAATGAAAAACTATAATTGATGCTTCTCTTCTCTCTCTGTTCCTGTCTGTTTGTCCCTCTCTCTGACTCTCTCTCTCTGTAAAAAACAAACAAACAAACAAATAAATAAATCTTTAACTCTGGTGATTTGCATCAACAGCTGGGCTGACTATTGTGGACTGACCCTTTGGATAGCTATTTGGCACATTGATCAGTGGATGATAATGCACTGTCCACAATGGAGTCAGGCCATGTGGCAAGACTTAAGGGCAATAGGACACCAGAAGCTGGTGACAGTATATCATGTCATGGGTCATGCCTCTCTAGCCCATCCTGGAAATGATGAGGCAGACACCTTGGCAAGGGTGTAATGGTTGGTTGCTGCACCCACAGGTGATGTGGCACAGTGGCTTCACTGTCGTTCACTCCATGCGGGACAGAAAAGTAAGTGGGCTACAGTTAAGGCATGGAACCTTCCTGTGTCCTGTGCAGAGGCACTTGCAGCTTGTGATCATTGTGCAGTGTGTTCTAAGGAGCACCCTTGGAAACAACTGGTGTTACCTGGACAGATCCAGAGAAGTTGTGTTCTGTTGATATGGTGGCAGATAGATGTCTCTGGACCCTTACCAAAGTTGGACAGGTACCAGTATGCAGTCACCTATGTAGAGACTGCCGCTGGTTTGCTTGCTGCATACCCCGCTCATAACCCAGACCAGAGGGCAGTCATACAGGCTCTGGACCGCCTGAGTGCTGCCTATGGGCAGCCGCTGGTTCTTGAAAGCGACAATGGTACCCATTTCACTGCTTGTTTGGTGAAGCAATGGGCTCAAGACCTGGGGGTGTACTGGAATACCATGTTCCCTACCACCCACAGGCCACTGGTATCATTGAGCAGTTTAATGGACTCTTAAAGCAGGGACTGCAACAAGATGGGGGCACCAACTCCCTTACTGGCAGACACACCACTTGTGGACGGTACTCAGGATTTTGAATGAGAGACCTAAATGGGGGGGCAGGAGGGCGACACCAGTGGAGGCCCTCCTGCCCTGGGCAGCTGATCCCTTTCGGTTGCAGATATGTACTAAGGACATTTTACTCAAGCAGGGCTTTGGCAGCAGGACAATGTGATCTTGCCTACCCCAATAGCCCTCCTTAAAAGTCAATGGCTTCAATGGACATAGCCCTGGACTGTAGGCCCCTCACCTACAATGGGTGACCTTGTTGGCACCATGGGGTAGGGCTAGAGGTGGACCTCCAGTTAACTCCCTGGGCAACCAGCACCTGGCTGCCTAAAATAGAAGTGTATTATCCTTTGGGTGCTCAGTGAGACATCATTATGAAGGGCACCTTTGTAATTTCCCTATGGCCTATACTGAGTTCTCCCATTTGATGCACATGAAACCAGCAGACCCTGGTGTACAGGCCAATAAGGTTTGGTATGCCTGCCCAGGGAGGCCTCTGGTACCTGCTACTATGCTGTCTGCATACAAAACTCTGGCCTGTATTCTACCAGAAGGGAAAGAGTTGCCTCTCTTGATACCACTGACCACTCTCGCTTTCGCCCACAGCTTACTGGACATTGTAAGCCAGCCTTCCTTGCACACCCTGATGGAGGAAACCCAGGAGGTGGAATGACAAACGGGGGAACCCCTCCGTGAATGGTGGGAGTCTCTAGCAGCAGGCTGGCGCACCATCTTTATTGTCATATAGATTGTGCTTTTGTAATTCTGTTACTGTAGTCTATACTGTTTCTTGCACAGGGACCACTGCAGAAGATACCTGTTGCATAGATTGTGAGGTGAGCAACCCTGACGTGGTAGAATATGGGGAAAACAGCTGTGGTTTGGCTTGCTCACTGGTTTCCCACCTGCAAGCACTCTGCACCACTAGTGTGTGAACACGTGACAGAAAGCTATGCGTGAGTCTCTATGAAAAGCTATGGGTGTTTTCCCTTATTGGTGATTCCCCCAGATTGCTCTCCCACCACTGTGATGGGTAGTTTTCCTGATCCCTGTGCCCTCTACTGCAAAAAGCAGTTCTCCTTTGCTTATTCCCTCACCCATCTCTGCAAGCCTCCAATAAGCGGGAATGGCCCAACACTTTCTGGCTCCACACTTCCTCTCTACTGTCTGCCCAACTTCAGTGTGAACCTGCTTGGTCACAACCACCCGCATTACAATGCAATACCTGACTTTAGTCAGGGGCACTGACCTCTTTTCCCTTAAATTGTCAAGAAAAGCCTGACCAGGCAGTAGTGCAGTAGATAATAGAGTGTCGAACTGGGATGCAGAGGATCCAGGTTCAAAACCCCAAGGTCACTGGCTTGAGAGCAGGGTCTCCAGCTTGGAACATGGGATCATAGACATTACCTTATGGTCACTGGCTTGAGCCCAAAGGTCGCTGGCTTGAACCCCAAGGTCGCTGGCTTGAGCAAGGGGTCACTAGCACATATAAGAAAGCAATCAGCCTGACCGGGCAGTGGTGCAGTGGATAAAGCGTTGGACTGGGATGTGGAAGACCCAGGTTTGAGACCCTGAGGATGCCAGCTTGAGCGTGGGCTCATCTGGTTTGAGCAAAGCTCACCAGTTTGGACCCAAGGTTGCTGGCTCGAGCAAGAGGTTACTTGGTCTGCTGAAGGCCGTGGTCAAGGCACATATGAGAAAGCAATCAATGAACAACTAAGGTGTCGCAACGAAAAACTGATGATTGATGCTTCTCGTCTCTCTCCATTCCTGTCTGTCTATCCCTATCTATCCCTCTCTCTGACTCTCTCTCTGTCTCTATAAAAAAAAGAAAGAAAAAAGCAATCAATGGACAACTAAGGTGCTGCAGTGAAGAATTAATGCTTCTCATCTCTCTCCCTTCCTCACTGTCTGTACCTATCTCTCTCTCTCTCTCTCTCTCTCTCTCTCTCTCTCTCTCTGTCACAATGTCAAAAAAGCAATCAATGAACAACTAAGGTGCTGCAATGAGGAATTAATGCTTCTCATCTCTCTCCCTTCCTCACTGTCTGTCCCTATCTCTCTCTCTCTCTCTCTCTTTCTGTCACAATGTCAAAAAAAAAATGACAACAGCCAACACAACAGGAGCTGTCTGGTGTAAATGAATCAAAATTATACCCATTTGTTTGTCAGACCAGCACAAACTATAATGTATTTTTTGGTGTGCCACATATTTTTAGTACAGGCAGTCCCCAGGTTATGAACGAGATAGGTTCTGCAGGTTTGTTCTTAAGTTGAATCTGTATGTAAGTTGGAACAGGTACATTTACCTATTAAATGCAACTTAGACAGATGTTTATCTTAACAGCATTTATTTTTACCTTTCTGTGCATATAAATACTTAAACATTTTCAAACACAACCTTAAACTATCTTGTATGATGCAAAAGATGATGGACTTGTTGGAGACGATGGGACTGGTGTTAGAGTCAGGGTTTGATTCTGCCGCTGGGAGTCAGTTTCTTGAAGTAGGCATCAAGGGAGGTTTGTACAGAGCTTTTCTTTTTCTCATCATAAATGGCCCTGTAGCATCTCAGGCCTTCAGTAACTGTGCAGTAAACCTCTCTGTATCGGGATCTTGCTCCTCTAACTTTTCCATTCTTGCTTCAGTGAGACAAAAAGCATCAGTTAACTCTTTTATAGAAAATTTTTTCTGTTCTGGAGTTTCTAGGTTCCTGTTTTCTTCCCTAAATGCTATCATCTGCTGTTCTAGTTCCATAAGGTCTTCATTGATTAGTTCTTTGCCATGGAGTTGAGTAGCTCTATGATATCATTTTCATTGATGTCCAACTGCAGTTGATTACTAGATGACTCTTATGGCACTCCATCATATGTACAAGTTGTATGTTAGTCAGCTATTTGTAACTCGGGGACTTACTGTAATTAACATATGTGTACCATGTGATGAAAAAGGTTGAAAATAGCTAGTTTAGAGATAATTTATACAATGTCTCAGAGCTGGTAAGAAAAAGAGTTAGAATCTGAATCCAGCCTGTCTAACTGCAGAGGTGCTAAATATTCATAACTGAGGAGGAGCAGTAACAAAGAAATGGTAAAAGCAGTTGATAAAAACTTTTTTTTGTTTTAGAGTGTATTTTTATTTGAATACTGAATATCGATGTTCCTAGTGTTCTAAGAACCCATAGTAATTAATATGAAGAAAACCAAGGAGAAACTATAAAGCTGTCAATCCTATATCCTTATGAAGAAGTAAAGTCAACAAAGAGGTGATGATATAATTAAAATGTGAAAGGAAATTACTTAAGGTAGTCAAGTCATTGCCTATCATCTATATTAACTCCCTAACACTAGGCTGATAGAGTTGTTGGTACCTACAACCCCTACAACTAAAAGCCATTCCAACTAGTCTGTCTTATCTCCTGTTAATTTTAAGTAAACTTTTTATTTTGAAAAAAATTTCAGAGCAATAAATATGGTGTATATTTAAAAAAAAAAGTCAGCCTGACCAGGTGGTGGCACAGTGGAGAGAGTCTCAACCTTGGATGTTGAGGATCCAGGTTTGAAAACACAAGGTCAGCGGCTTGAATGTGGGCTCATCCAGCTTGAGTGCGGGCTCACCAGCTTGAACATCGGTTTGCCAGCTTGAGTGTGGGATCATAGACATGACCCCATGGTCGCTGGCTTGAGCCCAAAGGTCACTGGCTTGAAGCTCAAGATCACTAGCTTGAGCCCAAGGTTTCTGGATTGAGCAAGGGGTCACTGGCTCAGATGGAGCCCCCGGGTCAAGATACAAGTGAGAAAGCAATCAGTAAACAACCAAAGTGCACGAGCTGATGCTTCTCATCTCTCTCCCTTCCTGTCTGTCTGTCTCTATCTATCCCCCACCCCTCTTGCTTGCTCACATGCTAAAAATATAAAATCACATTGTTCCTATTCATTTTTGGTATGGTAAAATATACATAACATAAAAAATACCTTTTTACAGCCCTGGCCGGTTGGCTCAGCGGTAGAGCATCGGCCTAGCGTGCGGAGGACCCGGGTTCGATTCCCGGCCAGGGCACATAGGAGAAGCGCCCATTTGCTTCTCCACCCCTCCGCCGCGCCTTCTTCTCTGTCTCTCTCTTCCCCTCCCGCAGCCAAGGCTCCATTGGAGCAAAGATGGCCCGGGCGCTGGGGATGGCTCTGTGGCCTCTGCCTCAGGCACTAGAGTGGCTCTGGTCGCAACATGGCGACGCCCAGGATGGGCAGAGCATCACCCCCTGGTGGGCAGAGCATCGCCCCTGGTGGGCGTGCCGGGTGGATCCCGGTCGGGCGCATGCGGGAGTCTGTCTGACTGTCTCTCCCTGTTTCCAGCTTCAGAAAAATGCAAAAAAAAAAAAATACCTTTTTAACCATTTTTAAGTGTATAGTTCACAGGCATTAAGTATATTCACATTGTTTTGCAAACATCACCCATCTCCAGAATTTTTCATCTTCCCAAACTAAAACTATGTTCCCTTATACAATAACTCCCCGTTCCCTTCTTCCTCCAGCCCCTGGTAACCGTTATTCTACTTTCTGTCTCTATGAATTTGACTAGTCTTTGTAACTCATATAAATGGAATCATACATATTTGTCCTTTTTGTGTCTGGCTTATTTTACTTAGCATAATGTCCTCAAGGTTCATCTATGTTGTAATTTTAATAGTATGTGCCTGAATTTCCTTCCTTTTAAAAAAAAAAGATTTCATTTAAACCCTGGCTGGAGAGTTCAGTTGGCTGGAGAGTCATTCCAATGAGGAGGTTGCCAGTTTGATTCTCTGGTCAGGTTATATACAGGGGCTGCTCAATATTTCTTTCTCTCTCTCCCTGCCTCTCAAAAAAGAAAAAGAGAGATTTTTTTTTTTTTTTTTTAGAGAGGAGAGAGAGAGAAATGGGGGAATGAGTGAGAACCATCAACTCGTAGTTGCTTCTCTATGTGCCTTGTCCAGGCAAGCCCGAGGTTTCGAACTGGTGACCTCTGCATTCTAGGTCGACACTTTATTCACTGTGCCACCGCAGGTCAGGCTAAATTTCCTTCCTTTCTAAGGCTGAATAATAATATTCCATTGTATGTATATATCACATTTTGTTTCTAATGCTTATTCATTCTAACCCACAATTTTTTTTTTTTAAGTGAGAGGAGGAGATAAGTGAGACAGACTCCTGTATGTGCCCCGGGATCCACCTGGCAACCCCTGTCTGGGGATGATGCTTGAATCAACTGAGCTATTTTTAGCAACTGAGGCTGATGCACTCTGACCAACTGAGCTATTCTCAGCAACCATGGCTGACTCTTAAACCAATTGAGCCACTGGCTGCGAAATGGGAAGAGGGAAAGAAGGAGGGGGAGAGAAGCAGATGGTTGCTTCTCTTTTGTGCCCTGACTGGGAATTGAACCTGGATGTCCATATGCTTGGACAGTGCTCTATCCACTGAGCAAACTGGTCAGGGCCTAACCACCTTTCAAACTTTTTCAGAATCCTCTAACTGCCACACCCAAGTACAGATAAGACCCTGGAGCAGAACCCACCAAGGCAGCTGCCCCTTCCAGGTAGGTTAATTTTCCAGCCAGCCAATCAGTTGTAAGCTCTCTTCTCAACGTGGGTCTCTCTCAAACACAAAATTTCTTCACAAACTCGAGTTCATTTATTCATTTCAATTCACTTATATGCAAGGTACCATTCAAGCTGTCTGGTGATTAAGAGGGAACTTGGGAAACCACATATATTTAAAAATGATTAAAATCTAGTTCCAAGCCCTGGCTGGGTAGCTCAGTTGGTTAGAGCGTTATCCTAACATGCCAAGGTTGAGAGTTCCACCCCCAGTCTGAGCACTACAAAAATCAATCAATGAATGCATAAATAACTAGAACAACAGATTTTTGTTTCTCTCTCTCTCTCTCTCTAAAAATATCAATAAATAAAACAATTTTTTAAAAGATCTAGTTTTTATTATCAGGGAACTAACAATTTATAGAGAAGACATGTACACAACTAACTGTAATACAAGATATAATAAAAGTTCTGTAGGAATTCAAAAGAGAAAGAAATAAAAAGAAAGAATTTTAGCCTGACCAGGCAGTAGCTCAGTGGATAGAGCATCAGACTGGGATGCAGAGGACCCAGGTTCAAAACCCCATGGCATTGGTTTGAGCATGGAGTGCCTTGAGCCCAAGGTCGTCGCTGGCTTAAACAAGGGGTCACTAGCTTTGCTGTAGCTCCTTGGCCAAGGCACATATGAGAAAGCAATCAATGAACTACTAAGGTGCTGCAATGAAGAACTGATGCTTCTCATCTCTCTCCCTTCCTGTCTGTCTGTTCCTATCTGTCCCTTTCTCTCTGTCTCTGTCACAAAAAAATAAAAAAGAATTTTAGTCATGAGGTTATACTGCCATCAATAGGCCAATGACTCCCTACTTCATTTATTTTTAAATTTTTATTTGTTGATTTTAGCAAAAAAGGGGGGGAGAGAGAGAGAGAGAGAGAGAGAGGAACATAGATCTGTTCCTGCATGTGCCCTGATCAGAAATCAAACCAGCAATCTCTGTGCTTCAGGACAGTGCTCCAATCAACAGAGACATCTGGCCAGGGCACTCCCAACTTTATATCTCCGGCCCACACCTCTCTACCAAACCCCAAATTTATATATCTAACTGCCTCTTCAGTATCTTGAAACACTTGGATGTCCAGTTGCCATCTCAGAGGGAACAAGCTGAAAATTGAACTCGTCTTTTCTACCAAACCTGCTCTACTAATAGCCATCTCAGTTGATGGCAACTACATCCTTCCTGGTGCTTATAACAAAAGATTTGGAGAAATTGTTTTATAAAAAGAAATAGAAAAAAAATAGCCCATATACTTATCATCCTGCTTCAACAAATATCAACAAATGCCTAATCTCCTTTCATCTATATTCCAACTCACTAACCCTCAACTGATTATGTCTAAGCAAATTCCAGACATCATGTAATTTCCTCCTTAAATATTAGTATGTGTTTCTAAAATAAAGAATTTTTAAAACATAACATCATTAACACACCCAAAGAAAATTAATAGTAATTTCTTAATGGTATCAAATATATAGTGTTCAAATTTCTCCAATTGTCTCATAATTTTTATTGTTTACAATTCAAAACAAGGTTTACACATTGCATGTGGATGATACTTAACTCAGGTCTCTTTTAATCTGTAAATTCTCCCTCTTTTTAATCCCCTGCAATTGATTTACTTGTTGATAAAACCAGGTCATTTGTTCTAGTGTTAAATTGTTAAGAACAGACAACTACACTTGATCTTAGCCAAATGGCCAAGAAGCAATTCAGGTCATTTGTTCTATAAAATTTCCAACATTATGGAATTTTCTGATTGTTTCCTGTATTGTCACTTAATGTATTTCTTTGTCCCTTATTATTTCCTGTAAATGGACAGTTAGATATACTCGTTCGGATTTATGTTCCTTCTTTCTTTTTGGTAGGAATACTTCATAGGGGCGTCATATACTTCCTGTTGCATCTCATCAGGAGACATATAGCATTTGGTTGAATATGTTTTTGTTTTGTTGCATTGATTGTTATAATTTTTGTTACAATTAATTGTTACCATTTTTATTTGGAAGTTCAGCAATCATTGGTAATCGTTATCTAGCTTCATTATTTCACTCTGGACTGAAAAATGGTGATATTTTAATTTTAACATAGTCTTAATTAATTAGCTGGAATTCTTCTATAAATAAGCACTTTCCCTTCTTCAAATATTTGATTACCTAAGGAAAAGTATGATAAATGTTTGATCCTTTCCCTCTGATTTAAGCAGTTTTGAAAATAATGAGTTGAGATTCTTTATGTAATAGAGAAAAGTTCTCTAAATAATAAGCATACTCCAAAAATGACTGAGATTTTGTTTTTAGTAGCAGTATGAACTAATGGGCTTTAACACATTTAGTGTGCTTCTATCCATTGCAGTTATATTGTTAATTTTGAAATACATATTTTTCCATTTTTGCACTGTGAAATTCCCTTCAGATTAGCTCAAAAGTCCTTTTGACACTATTCCAATAGTCCTTGATAGTTCCTTGCTTTCTGGTATAACAACATGTTCCATGGTCATCTTGTTTATTTCTTGCCCCAGATCTGGAATCTGATGTTTCTCTCAGAAGTCTTGGTTCATTTTAGCAGTAAATGGAATTGAAAATTTTTTTAATTTAAATTTTATTTGATTTTGCAAATGGAATTTAGAGACCATAATTTGCATGGTTGGAATGTTGGAATGCTTATTACTACTGGATTGATCATTGCTTGGCTTTTTTCAATTAAACTTATGATTTCAGGAATTTTATCCAACTTTCTATATTTGTGTCTCTCTTATAATTAACATCTTGGTTTCTGATAACATTGACATATTTATTTGCTTTATTCTATTATATATGTAAAATGTTATTACTAATAAGTGATGGCTAATAAAAACAATTTAACTTTTCTTTGCCTTAAGGCATATTACATTAAAAATGTGTAGTTAGGGCCTGACCAGGCAGTAGTGTAGTAGATAAAGCATTGGACTGGGACAAAGAGGACCCAAGTTCAAAACCCCGAGGTTGCCGTCTTGAGCGCGGGCTCATCCAGCTTGGGCATGGGCTCACCAACCTAAGCATGGGGTCACTGGCTTGAGTGTGGGATCATACACATGACCTCACAGTCACCGGCTTGAGCCCAAAGGTTGCTGGCTTGAAGCCCACGGTCGCTGGTTTGAGCAAGGGGTCACTCACTCTGCTGTAGACCCCGGGGTCAAGACACATATGAGAAAGCAACCAATGAACAACTAAGGAGCCACAACAAAGAACTGATGCTTCTCATCTCTCTCCCTTCTTGTCTGCCTGTCCCTATCTGTCCCTCTCTCTGTCTCTGTCACCAAAAAAAATGTGCAGTTAGGACATACAATACAACATTTGATAAATCTTTTTTTTTTTCCAGAGACAGAGAGAGTCAGAGAGAGGGATAGACAGGGACGGACAGACAGGAATATAGACAGATGAGAAGCATCAATCATTAGTTTTTTGTTGCGCATTGCGACACTTTAGTTGTTCATTGATTGCTTTCTCTTATGTGCCTTGACCGTGGGCCTTCAGCAGACTGAGTAACCTCTTGCTCGAACCAGTGACCTTGGGTCCAAGCTGGTGAGCTTTTGCTCAAACCAGATAAGCCCACGCTCAAGCTGGCGACCTCGGGGTCTCAAACGTGGGTCCTCGGCATCCCAGTCCGACGCTCTATCCACTGTGCCACCGCCTGGTCAGGCCAACATTGATAAATCCTAAGAAGGACATTAAGTTAAATAAGCCAGTTATAAAAAGACAAATATTGGCTCTGGCCAGATAGCTCAGTTGGTTAGAGCATTGTCCTGAAGGGCAGAGGTTGCTGGTTCGATCCCTGGTCCAGGCACATACAAGAACAGATTGATGTTCCTGTCTCTCTCTCTCTCCCTCTTCCTTTCTCTCTCTCTAAAATCAACAAAATAAACAAACAAAAAAGACAAATATTGTATGATTCCACTTATACGAGGTACTTTGCGTAGTCAAAATACGGAGAAAGAAAGTAGAATGGTGGTTATCAGGGGCCGGGGGGGAGGGGAAATTGAAAATTATTGTTTAATAGGTATAGAGTTTCAATTTTACAAGATGAAAAGAGGTATAAATATGGATGGTGGTGATGGCTTCACAACATTATGAATGTATTTAATACCACTGAATTGTGCAATTAAAATGGTCAAAATTGGCCCTGGCCAGTTGGCTCAGTGGATAGAGCCTCAGCCTGGCATGTGGACATCTGGTTCAATTCCCAGTCAGGGCACACAAGAAAAGCGACCACCTGCTTCTTTCCCCCCTTCTTTTTCTCTTCCCATTCCACAGCCACTGGCTCAATTTGTTTGAGCATTGGCCCTGGGTGCTGAGGATAGCTTGTTTGATTCAAGCATTAGTGCTAGATTGGGGTTGTCAGGTGGATCCCAGTCAGGGCACATGCGGGAGCCTGTCTTTCTGTCACCCCTCCTCTCAATTAAAAAAAAGAAGCCCTGGCCGGTTGGCTCAGTGGTAGAGCGTCGGCCTGGCGTGCAGGAGTCCCGGGTTCGATTCCCGGCCAGGGCACACAGGAGAAGCGCCCATCTGCTTCTCCACCCCTCCCCCTCTCCTTCCTCTCTGTCTCTCTCTTCCCCTCCCGCAGCCAAGGCTCCATTGGAGCAGAGATGGCCCGGGCACTGGGGATGGCTCCGTGGCCTCTGCCTCAGGCACTAGAGTGGCTCTGGTCGCAACAGAGCGATGCCCCAGATGGGCAGAGCATCGCCCCTGGTGGGCATGCTGGGTGGATCCCGGTCGAGTGCATGTGGGAGTCTGTCTGACTGCCTCCCCGTTTCCAACTTCAGAAAAATACAAAAAAAAAAAAAGAGTGTTGGCCTGGGATGCTGAGAACCCAGGTTCGAAATCCCAAGGTCATTGGCTTGAGTGCAGGGTCATCCAGCTTGAGCACAGCCTCACCAACTTGAGCACAGAGTCGCTGGCTTGAGCATGGGATCATAAACATGAACCCACGATCACTGGCTTGAGCCCAAAGATTGGTAGCTTGAAACTCAAGGTTACTGGCTTGAGCCCAAGGTCGCTGGCTTAAACAAGTGGTCACTGGCTTAGCTGGAACTCCTCAGTCAAAGCACATATAAGAAAGCAATCAGTTAACAACTAAGGTACCGCAACTATAAATTGATGCTTCTCATCTCTCCTTCCTTTCTGTCTCTCTCTCCAAAACAAAAAAAAATTTAAATTTAAAAATGTGCATATTTTAAGTGTATAGTTTGGTGAGTTCAACAAATGTGTGTGTAGCTATTACCACAATCAAATAGAAAACATTTTCATCACCCCCCAAAGTTCTCTTATGCCCCTTTTTATTTTGTGTGTGTGTGTGTGTGTGTGTGTGGCAGATACAGGGAGAGTCAGAGAGAGGGACGGGACAGATAGGGACAGACAGACAGGAACAGAGAGAGATGAGAAACATCAATTCTTCGTTGCAGTTCCTTAGTTGTTCATTGATTGATTTCTCATATGTGCCTTGACTGGGGGGCTACAGCAGACCGAGTGACCCCAGTGACCTTGGGCTCAAGCTGGTGAGCCTTGTTCAAACCAGATGAGCCCGCACTCAAGCTGGCGACCTCAGGGTCTCGAACCTGGGTCCTCTATATCTGAGTCTAATGCTCTATCCACTGTGCCACTGCCTGGTCAGGCAGCAACCTCTTATATGTTTTCTATCACTGTAGATAATTCCCGTTCTAGAATTTCATGTCAGTTTATTCATGCAGTATGTACTTATGGTGATCATGACAATGCACACTGAAATCTGCTTGCAGAGAGCATAACTGACTGATGACCTCAAGTGGATCTACCCCCATGTGTACCAAAGCCATACTTCCCACAGGCTGATACCAGCCAATGCCAGAGCATGGCAGGGGGTTGCAAAGGCTGGCCCAGTCCTGTGACATGCAAGATTCCCTCAACAGGTGCTTTTGACTTGAAGACCCTTCATCAGCCTGGCTTAACCTTTCTTGGAACCACGCTGTAGGACAAAATTCTTCCTTTCTGATCCTCATTCCTTCCCTCTCTCCTTCAATGAATATGAGACCTATATCTGAAAGCTCTCTCTGCCTTCCCCTGACCCCTCCCTGTGATGGTTTAAAATATACCCACAAGTTCATTGACATTCCCTTCAAAAGGTAGTGATAATTTCTCTCCTCTTGGATGGTGAACTAGATTTAGTGACTGCTTCTAAAAAATAGAAGACAGAAGTAATGGCATCTAACTGCCAACACTACATGTCATAAAAAAGCATTGTGGCTCTCTCCTTCCTTACTCTTGGTTCACTTGCTCTGGGAGAAGCCAGCTGCCCTGTCACGAGGGTACTCAAGTACACCTATGGATAGGCCAACATGGTGAGGAGCTGAGGCTTCTTGCTAATAGGCATGTGAGTGGGCCACTATGTTCGTAGCAGATCATCCAGCCTCAGTTAAGCTTTCAGATTACTGTTACCTAAACAAACATCTTGATGGCAACCACATGAGAAACCCTAAGCCAACACCATTCAACTAATTTGCTTCTAGATTTCAAATCCTTAGAAACTCTGTGAAGTAACAAATATTTATTTTAAGCTGCTAGGTTTTGGAGTAGTTTGTTTCAAAGCAATAGATAACCAATAGGTTTCTTACACATCTACTGTATTTCCCCATGTATAAGATGCACCCTTTTTGAAAATGTTGGGGTCTAAAAATTGGGTGCGTCTTATACAGTGGTTGTAGTTTTTTACTTGAATTTTGCACCTTTTCATGCTTGTTTTTGTGCTCATTATTGTAGATTTTTTTACTTGCATTTCTCACTTTTTCACGCTTGCTGTCTTTGCGCTCAGTTTCACACTTGTTACTGGTATATTACACTAGGTTACGTTTTGGCACGTTCTGCCCAGAAATGGCTCAGAAAAGATTTTTGTACAGTGCTGAATTCAAGTTAAAAGTGATCCAGTTTGCAAAAGTGAATGGAAATCGTGCTGTGAACGTAAGTTTGGTCCTCCTCCAACTGAGAAATCAATCCGAGAGTGGCTACAGGAAGAAGAAACCCTACTGAAAATGCCACAGCAGAGGAAGGCCATGATTCTGAGAGGGAATTGAAGATATGGATTGAGGAGCAAAGGGCAATTGGAATTCCTGTGTCCACAAAGATGATTCAGCATGAGGCAAGAAAAATTGCTGATGAAAAAGAAGTTACAAAGGATACAACTAGTACTTCAGATTCATGAAATGGAATGGACTAAGCATGTGTATATGCACCTGACTTGCCCAAAAGATATCTGGAAGCTATAAGCAGAAGGTCCTTGAATTTCATCATTTTGTCATTCAATGTCGGAAGACACATCAGTTTGAATTGGGACAGATTGCAAATACGGACAGTCTCCCTTCAATTTGATGTCCCAAGTAACAGAACTGTTGTTAAGAAGGGGGTGAAAACTGTAACTGTGAAGACAAGTGGACATGGAAAGAGCCATTATCAGTATACAGTTGTTCTAGCTTGTTGTGCCGATGGAACCAAGCTGCCTCCTATGCTGATTTTCAAACGCAAAGCAATGCCAAAAGAAGACATTCTTCAAAGAGTGATTGTCCATGTTCATGACAAGGGTTGGATGGATCTGGATGGGATGAAGATCTGTTTGAGAAAGTTTGGAGAAAGAGACCAGGTGGGCTTTTACACAAACCTGCCCTATTGGTGCTTGATCAGTTCTGGGCACACATAACAAAAAACACAAAGAAGACTGCTGCAGAGAAAAAAACAAAACTTGCCATCATACCTGGAGATTTGACAACCCAGCTCCAATCACTTGATGTCAGCATTAACAAACCTTTCAAAGCTGCCATGAGAACCAATGGAACCAATGGATGTGGATGAAGTCTTCTGAGGACAATTTGAAACCAGCAGGAAGAGTGAAGAAACCAACTATTGTATAGGAAAAGTTTGTACCTGGGTGAAAATGTCTGACCTGTGTTGGTGCAGTGGATAAAGCACCAACCTGGGATGCTGAGGTCGCCAGTTCGAAACCCTGGGCTTGCCTCGTCAAGGCACATATGGGAGTTGATGCTTCTTGCTCCTCCCCCTGTTCCATCTCTTTTCTCTCTCTCACTAAAAGTGAATAAAAAAGCCCTGGCTGGTTGGCTCAGTGGTAGAGCTTCGGCCTGGCATGCAGGAGTCCCAGGTTTGATTCTCAGCCAGGGCACACAGGAGAAGCGCCCATCCGCTTCTCCAACGCTCTCCCTCTCCTTCCTCTCTGTCTCTCTCTTCCCCTCCCGAAGCCAAGGCTCCATTGGAGCAAAGTTGGCCCCGGGCGCTGAGGATGGCTCTGTGGCCTCTGCCTCAGGCGCTAGAATGGCTCTGGTTGGGGCAGAGCAACACCCCAAATGGGCAGAGCATCGCCCCCTGGAGGGCATGCTGGGTGGATCCCGGTCGGCCACATGCGGGAGTCTGTCTGACTGCCTCCCCATTTCCAACTTCAGAAAAATACAAAAAAATAGTGAATAAAAAAAATTTACTACTGGGTGAAAAGATCCTGGGATAATATCAAGATTGAGATCCTTGTCATTTAAGAAGTGTGGCAGCATCAGCCTGGCATATGGAAGTCCTGGGTTTGATACCCAGCCAGGGCACACAGGAGAAGCACCCATCTGCTTCTCCACCCTTCCCCCTCTCCTTTCTCTCTGTCTCTCTCTTCCCTTCCCGCAGCCAAGGCTCCATTAGAGCAAAGTTGGCCTGGGCGCTGAGGATGGCTCAGTGGCCTTCGCCTCAGGCACTAGAATGGCTCCTGTTGCAATGGAGCAACGCCTCAGATGGGCAGAGCATCACCCCCTAGTGGGCAAGCTGGGTGGATCATGGTCAGGAGCATGTAGGAGTCTGTCTCTCTACCTCCCCGCTTCTCACCTCAGAAAAATACAAAAAAATAAAAAAAAGAAGTGTGGCATTTCAAATGCCATAGATGAAACTGAGGATGAGGCAATATATGAAGACAGTGATTCGTCATCAGACACAGATGAGGACAAGCTAATAGATGGGAGTTTTGACAGTGATGAGAAGTTGTATGAATTTTATGATGAATAAAACTTGAGTTCAGTAACATTATGTAATACTTTTTTTTCAAATTTTGGGTCCCAAAATTAAGGTGCATCTTATACACAGGAGCGTCTTATACATGGGGAAATATGGTAATCATATCTTCTTATCTACTTCTCAGGAGACCAAATAACAGTATTGTGTTTTGTTTCTTTTTTTTTATTTAATTAATTTATTTATTTTTTATTTATTCATTTTAGAGAGGAGAGGAAGAGACAGAGAGAGAGAGAGAGGAGAGACGGAGAGAGAGAAGGGGGGGAGGAGCTGGAAGCATCAACTCGCATACGTGCCTTGACCAGGCAAGCCCAGGGTTTCGAACTGGCGACCTCAGCATTTCCAGGTCGATGCTTTATCCACTGCACCACCACAGGTCAAAAAAAAAGAAGAAGAAATCATCACCTTTTTTTTTTTTTTTTTTTACAGGGACAGAGAGAGAGAGAGTCAGAGAGAGGGATAGACAGGGACAGACAGACAGGAATGGAGAGAGATGAGAAGCATCAATCATTAGTTTTTCTTTGAGAGACCTTACTTGTTCATTGATTGCTCTCTCATATATGCCTTGACTGTGGGCCTTCAGCAGACTGAGTAACCCCCCCGCCTGAGCCAGCGACCTTGGGTCCAAGCTGGTGAGCTTTTGCTCAAACCAGATGAGCCCGTGCTCAAGCTGGCGACCTCGGGGTCTCAAACCTGGTCCTCTGCATCCCAGTCTGACGCTCCATCCACTGCGCCACCATCTGATCAAGCCATCACTTTCTCTTTTTTTTGAGGTTTTATTTGATTTTTAGAGAGGAAGAGAAAGGAAGGAGCAGGAAGCATCAACTTGTAGTTGCTTCTTATATGTGCCTTGACCTGGCAAGCCCAGGGTTTCAAACTAGCAACCTCAGCATTCCAGGCCAACACTCTATCCACTGTGCCACCACAGGTCAGGCTGTATAGTTTCCTTTTTTTTTTACAGAGACAGAGAGAGAGTCAGAGTGAGGGATAGACAGGGATAGACAGACAGGAACGGAGAGATAAGAAGCACCAATCATTAGTTTTTTGTTGCGCATTGCAACACCTTAATTGTTCATTGATTGCCTTCTCATACGTGCCTTGACCACGGGCCTTCAGCAGACCGAGTAACCCCTTGCTCAAGCCAGCGACCTTAGGCTCAAGCTGGTGAGCTTTCGCTCAAACCAGATGAGCCCTCGCTCAAGCTGGTGACCTCAGAGTCTCAAACCTGGGTCTTACGCATCCCAGCCCAATGCTCTATCCACTGCGCCACTGCCTGGTCAGGCTATAGTTTCTTTTTAATCACTGAGTTGTATTCTATTGTATGAAAGGACTAAGTCTGTTTATCCATTCTCTTATTAATGGACATTGGGTCTTTTCCAGATTTGGGCTATTAAGAATAAAGTTGCTATGACCAACCATCACAAGTCCTTTTGTGGACATATATGTTTTCATTTCTCTTGGGTAAATGCCTAAGAATGGAATTTCTAGGTCATAGGGTTGATGTTTGTTTAATTTTATTAGAAACATACACATATTATTCAAAAGTGGTTATAACATTTTACACTACTATTAGCAATATATGAAAGTTCTATTCCACTGCCATGCTAACATTTGATGTTATTAGTATTTTAATTTTTGCCATTTTGTGGATGTTAAGTGATATTACAGTGTGGTTTTAATTTGCATTTCCCTAGGACTAATAATGCTGAACATATTTTCATGTAATTATTGACCATTTGTATTATCTTCTCTTATGAAAATCCATTCAAATTTTCCACTTATAATTGGGTTCTCTTTTTTATTGGTTTGTAAGATTTTTTCTTTTCTTTTCTTTTTTTTTTTTTTTTGTATTTTTCTGAAGGTGGAAACGGAGAGAAACAGTCAGACAGATTCCCACATGCGCCCGACCGGGATCCACCCGGCACACCCACCAGGGGCAACGCTCTGCCCACCAGGGGGCGATGCTCTGCCCCTCCGGGGCATCGCTCTGTTGCGACCAGAGCCACTCTAGCGCCTGGGGCAGAGGCCAAGGAGCCATCCCCAGCGCCCGGGCCATCTCTGCTCCAATGGAGCTTCGGCTGCGGGAGGGGAAGAGAGAGACAGAGAGGAAGGAGAGGGGGAGGGGTGGAGAAGCAAATGGGCGCTTCTCCTGTGTGCCCTGGCTGGGAATTGAACCCAGGACTTCTGCACGCCAGGCCGACGCTCTACCACTGAGCCAACTGGCCAGGGCCTGTAAGATATTTTTTAAAATATATTCTGGATCAAGTTATTTGTCAGATTGGTCATTTTGGTTTAATTTTGTTTTATACAGGGGGTCCTTGGGTTACGACAGTCTTGACATATGACATTTCAAGTTTATGATGCTTACTCCCATAAAAACTTTAAGAAATTGAGATGTGACTGTTTTGCCTTACACTGTACTGTTAGTGTCATACTTATGAACTATGTAGACAAACTAGTTTGGTTGCACATGGCAGAAGAATATCAAGTACAGTGTACAGTATAGTATATTTATGTCCTTTTCCTTTTTTTGTGGCTTAGTTGTGTTTTTATGTTCTAGATTACGATTTTACAACTGTGTGAGAATAGGTAAGTGACTTAGGCTAGGGTGTATTTCAACTTACACTAAAATTCAGGTTATGTCACTGTTGTAGGAACGGAGCTGTATTGTAACCGAGGACCTCCTGTACTTATGTAAAAACCTTTATATGATTACAAAGCCAATGTAAAAAATAAGATATATATAATATATATAAATATATATAAAATAAGATATATTCTAAAAGTCCACATTCCATTCCTGGCTGCCTTACAATTTGTTTTTTTCTTTTTAAGTTTTTGGTGGCCCTGGCTCGTGGCTCAGTGGATACTGCGTCAGCACGGGGTAGGAAGATCCCAGGTTCTATTCCCTATCAGGGAACACAGGAAAAGCTACCATCTACTTCTTTACCCCTCCCCCTTCTCTCTCTCTTTCTTCTCCCCCTGAAGTCATGGCTCAATTGGTTCAAACACATTGGCCCCGGGCGCTGAGGATGGCTTCCTGGAGCCTCCACCTCAAGTGCTAAAAATAGCTTGGTTATGAGCATGGCCCAAGATGGGTAGAGCATCGGCCCCAGATAGGTAGGGGCTGTCAGGAGGGATCACGGTTGGGGTGCATGTGGAAGTCTGTCTATCTCCCCTCCTCTCACTTGGAAAAGAAAAAATAAATTAAATAAATAAATTCTAGGTATGCTCTAAGCATATTTAAGAGATCATCCCACTTAATTCTCAAAATAACCCTATAAGGTGCTATTATTATAATTTTACAGATGAGAAAACTAAAGAACAATACTTGCCCAAGTTCACACAGTTGACAAGTGCAAAAGTCATTTTCAGAAAAGCAGCTGTTTGAGTTAGTTCATGCTTCTTAACTCCTTTGTGGAATGAGATAGAACCTTATTCCACAAATAAAGTCATAAAGATAAAAGTAAATAAATACCTAGATGAGAATTAAGGGGAACAAAGCATTCAAAGAAAAAACGACAGTCTGAACAGAAAGTATAAGAATGACTAAGGGAAAGGCAGTTGGTTCATATTAACTGAATGAAAGAGTTAATGTAAGTTATTTGGAGGAGGTAACGTTATAAAGGAAAGTTGAGCATATTATGAAGGATCTTCAAGAAAGAACTCATGAGAAGGAAGAGAAAAAGTATTTGTGACTTAATGATATTGTAAATGAAACTTTTGTAAAGTGAGTTTTGAAGGAAAATAAGTATTCCATGAATATCTTGGGAAAAAGTGCAAAACTTAATTCACACACAGATGTGGCCTCAAAACAAATTTATACAACTAGATTTAGATTCTCTTTACCATCATCATCTTCAGCACAAAAAAAATCCTTAGCAATCCCTGCAGTAAGAGATAGCTTTATTCAGAATAAAGGAAAAGATGGAATCAGAGGCCACAGCCAAACAAAACTTCCATCTCACAGGGAAATGGAAAGGATAGGGAAAATGGTATCCATAAATGTTTCTTTTTCACTTTCAGTAATCATTTTCTTTCTTTCTTTCTTTTTGTGTGTGTGACAGAAACAGAGAGAGGGACAAATAGGGACAGACAGACAGGAAGAGAGAGCAATGAGAAGCATCAATTCTTCATTGCAGCACCTTAGTAGTGCATTGATTGTGTTCTCACATGTTCCTTGACCAGGGGGCTACAGCAGAGTGAGTAACCCCTTGCTCAAGCCAGCAACATTGGGCTCAAACCAGCAACCATGGGGTCATGTCTGTGATTGCACACTCAAGCCAGTGACTTTAGGGTTTCGAACCTGGGTCCTCTGTGTCCCATTCCACACTCTATCCACTGTGCCACTGCCTCATCAGGCAGTAATCATTTTCTTAAAAAGACAATTGTTGGGAGGGAGGAAGGATAAAAGAGAAATTTCTTTATTGTCCTTCTCAATGTTCTGCAGGGGAGGGTAAACCCAGTGTCTTTGGTCTTCCTATTACTTAATATGAACAAATAATAATTAGGAAAATTACCCCCCCAAAATTTATTGTGGGCCTCCTGTGTGTACCAGACATAGTAATACATGCAAACTTCTCTCCCATCTCAACCTTTTCAGAGATCATTTTACACAGTGCCACCCTGGCCAGGTAGTTCAATTGTTTAGAGCATTATCCCCAAATACCAAGGTTGTGGGTTAGATCCCAGTCAGGGCACATACAAGAATCAACCAACGAATGCATAAAAAAGTGGAACAACAAATCAATGTTTCTCTCTCTCTTCTTCTCTCTCTAAAATCAAACAATTTTTAAAAGTGTATTTTACTCGGTGCCTTTGTAGAAGTTATTTTCCTCAGTGCCTTTGCAGATAAACTAGCTGTTCCTGCTAAAAGGTGACCCTATGGCTGCTGGTATATACATCATGATCATAGTATTTTGCCCAAAAGCCAAGGACAAACCTCTGACACAGCAATCCTGTAATCCAACACACCTCTCAAGAATGCTTTATAGGCAGAAGTGACTACAGGGTGGGAATCTGAGCTGCATGCAGCTCTTTTTGATATTTTGATTGATAAGACTGTGCAATCCAGCAAAGCAGGCTGGAATTCTGCCAAATAAGAGCAACTCCTCCAAAATAACTAATGACATTCATTGATCTAGAAGTAAGGGAGGAGCCAATATCTTTTCTTTATGAATTATCAGAGCTGGCTTAAGTCCTAGAGAGACTCTAAGCATTAAAAGGATTGCGGTGCCCTCCTCTCCCCCATACACATAATTCCAAGATGAATGTTATTAATTTCAACAACGTTCTGATTTTTCTCATGAGGACAGCTTCAATTTAATTTTTTATTTTTATTTTTTATTTTTTTGCATTTTTCTGAAGCTGGAAACAGGGAGAGACAGTCAGACAGACTCCCACATGCGCCCGACCGGGATCCACCCGGCACGCCCACCAGGGGCGAGGCTCTGCCCACCAGGGGGTGATGCTCTGCCCATCCTGGGTGTCGCCATGTTGCGACCAGAGCCACTCTAGCGCCTGGGGCAGAGGCAAAGGAGCCATCCCCAGCGCCCGGGCCATCTTTGCTCCAGTGGAGCCTTGGCTGCGGGAGGGGAAGAGAGAGACAGAGAGGAAGGCGCGGCGGAGGGGAGGAGAAGCAAATGGGCGCTTCTCCTGTGTGCCCTGGCCGGGAATCGAACCCGGGTCCTCCGCACGCTAGGCCGACGCTCTACCGCTGAGCCAACCGGCCAGGGCTCAATTTAATTTTAATGCCAAATATGAAATTATTTCCAGAAAAAATTGATACCCCTCATAGTTTGATACATGTATCATTATACTAGATTCATGTGTACAACATAGCAGTTCCATCTTTGTATACGAAACAAAGTGATCACTACAATGTCTATTTACCATCCATCACTATACAATTGATTCTCTTTACCCATCTTGCCTCCCCCTAGCCCTCTTCCCCTCTAATAATCACCAATCTACTCTCTGCATCTATGAATTTGTTTTTATTTGTTTTTTGGGTTTTTTTTTTTGTATTTTTTCTGAAGCTGGAAATGGGGAGACAGTCAGACAGACTCCCGCATGCGCCCGACCGGGATCCACCCGGCACGCCCACCAGGGGCGACGCTCTGCCCACCAGGGGGCGATGCTCTGCCCCTCCAGGGCGTCGCTCTGCCGCGACCAGAGCCACTCTAGCGCCTGGGGCAGAGGCCAAGGAGTCATCCCCAGCACCTGGGCCATCTTTGCTCCAATGGATGCAAAGATGCATCCCCTGCGGGAGGGGAAGAGAGAGACAGAGAGGAAGGAGGGGAGCGGGGTGGAGAAGCAAATGGGCGCTTCTCCTATGTGCCCTGGCCGGGAATCGAACCCCGGTCCCCCGCACGCCAGGCCAACGCTCTACCGCTGAGCTGAGCCAACTGGCCAGGGCCTATGAATTTGTTTTTATTCATTCGTTTTTTAGATTCCACATACAAGTGAAATCATATGATATTTGTGTCTGACTTATTTCACTTAGTATAATAACCTCTATGTCCATCCATGTTGTCACAAATGGTATTTCATATTATAATTTTTTTCTCTTTTTTGAGTGAAAGGAGGAGAGATAGACTCCTGCATGCACCCCGTCCGGGATCCACCCCGCAAACCCTGTCTGGGGCTAAAGCTAGCTTGCTTGAACAAATCAAGCCAACAGCTACAAGAGGAGAAGAGAGAGAGAAAGGGGAGCCGGAGGGGAGGAGAAGTAGATGGTCACTTTTTATGCGTGCCCTGACCGGGGATGTAACCTGGGATGTCCATAAGCCAGGCCAATGTTCTATCCAATGGAATCATTCAGCTAGGGCCAAGATTTCAAATTTTTACTGCTGAGTAATAATCCATTGTACGTATGTATATATCACATCTTTTTTTTTTTTTTTTTTTTTTTTTTTTTTTTTTTTTTTTTGAGAGAGAGAGAGTGAGGGAGAGACAGAGGCATGGATTTGTTGTTCCACTTATGCATTCATTGATTGACCAAACCTTCTTTATCTATTCATCTTTCAATGGACTCAGGTTGTTTCCGTATATTAGCTATTATAAATAATGCTTCAATAAACATAGCAATGCAAACATCTTTTCAAATTAGTGTTTTCATTTTCTTCAGATAAATATCCAGAAGTGGGATAACTGTATCATATGGTAGTTCTATTTTTAATTTTTTGGGAAACTCCATAATGTCTGCCATAGTGGCTACATCAATTTACATCCCCACCAACAGCAGTAGGGTTCTCTTTTCTCCATATCCACTTGTTATTCCCCCTCCTACTTAAAATGCACATAATTTACCTACTGGGTAACTTATCAGTGTTTATTATAAACTGATGAAGGTCTGGTGGCTGAAAATCACCTACCTAGCTTAAACTTAGCCACGGCTACAATTACCTTTCATATCATTTGAAATATATACTATTTTTTGCCTTGTGCCCACTCCACTGTGCACCCACGGCACAAACCTATAATACTGTCTTTCTCGTGCACCTCCTCTACCCTCTTTTAGTGGTGGATCCTTAGAAACCCCTTCCACAATTCAAGCATCCTTCATCACAAATAGTTTGAAAAGCATTGGTTGTAACCACTATATCTATCAATGCTGCATGACTAGAGTATAGAAAAAACTATACGTTAGCAGAATTCCCAAAAAATCATACCTGGGCATCCAGGTCAACAGTTAAATAAAACACTACAGTGGGCTCTATAACCATTACACGCTATGGCATGGGCCTCACAGTAATGCATGACAGGTCCTCAATAATCCCTTTGGGTGGGCCCTTGAATGACATCCTTTTCCTAGCAGGTTCCTACTACAGCATTCTATTCCTAAACATAGAATATGTTTTCATATACTTTGTAATTCATATATAAACGTACTTCTTTAATGTTTTTATGCAGCTTTCTATGCCTTATGCACACATATATCAGTATTTTCTGTCTTCAGTTGCAAAATTTGGAAGCATAGATGCTAATACTCCATAGTTTACTTTTTCTTTTTAAATTTATTTTTTTCTTATTTTCCAAGTGAGAGGAGGGGAGATAGACTCCTGCGTGTGCCCTAACCAGGATCTACCCGGCAACCCCCGTCTGGGGCCAATGCTCTGCCCATTTGGGGCCCATAGTTTTCTTTATAGAGTACTTTGTTCAGTGCTTTGTGTCATTTGACACTTGAAAATATATTCTGATAATACAATAATGATACTAGCATCATCACCCAATGGCTGGAATACTGTTAACAAGAGTGGGGGTATTTAAGAGATACCTGTGGTCAATATTTCTACGACTTTTCCTTTGGCAAAAAAAAAAAAGAGCCTGCTGAATATTCATCTAATATATATATATGCAATCTTAGTACTATCATAGTCTAAATTTGCAGCTCTAATTAATGAAACCCAATTCTAGCAGTACCTAAAATCACAGGCCTGCATTTCTGCCTCTACCATCTGATCAGCGTGTGGTCCTATATCCTTCAGATCTATCTTATAACCTCTTTGTCAAATTGGATGAAAGTAGAGCTTGTGGTTAACTGTTACTGACCCTTATACTGAGGCCCTGTGCTAGTTAAAGGCCTCATCTCTACCATTGCTATGGAAACTGCCCCCTTTCTCTCCCTACAACCTGTTGTGGCACTCTTTCCTGATTACAGAAGAGTAGGCCTCTCTCCATATTCGTTGCCAGATTGGAATCTTCAAACTGTGGGGCGGAGGTGTAGCAGAACATTGCCTCATGTGTCACATAGGCAAGGCACCCCCTCAACTCATGTTCTGCCAGTACTCTTATTTCCTCCTCTCTGGTCACGTCCAATTTTTTGCTTGTTTGTGTTTTGTTTTGTTTTGTTTTGAGAGAGGAATGGCAGGGTAGGGAGAGAGAAATCACTGTTGCTACAGTTAGTTGTGCATGCAATGATTGCTTCTCATACATGCCCTGAACAGGGCGCCAACCAGCACCCTTAGATCAAGCCTGAGCCTTCGGTGTTCCCGGGCTACTCTATTCACTGTGCCACTGGCTAGGGCTCCAATTTCTTTTTGAGATATAATTGTCATATAATACTTGTTTCAGGTAAAGCCATGTCCAAATTGACTGCAGAACGTTCTGGTTATTTCCTGACAAGACATGCTCCATGATGGGGAAGAGAACTGCTGTGAGGTACTTAACATGACACTGACCAATCCTCCTCAGGGTCTACAGAGAGAGGAAGGGGATCAGAATGTGCTCACAGGCAGCCTTGCTGAATGGGGTAATGTGCTGCTTTCTACCAGGTACCAACCCCCAAATATAAAGCAAATGGGACCAAAAAAGTGCTGCTGGGTGAAAAACAGACTCTCTGTCAGATACACACATCTACAGAGTAATTCAGTGTCTTGGGTAAAAGATCTGTAGTGCAGAGCAGGGCCACGTCGAGGAATAGGTGATAGTAAACTTACAGCACACACCGTTTTTACAAGGATGTTCCAGTCATAAAACACTGCCAGCCTCCTTAGTCCTCTTACCCATCCCCTGGTTCCTTGGTTTTAGAAGCCTCAACTTCTACCTTGGTTCAAATATTACTCCTTCGGTTTTAAGAAGTCCCTAAGAGAAGTAATTAACACAGTCCCCCAAGGTTACTCAACTCACTGTTGAGTAACACAGATATTGTAGTTGGGAACGTCTTTCCTGGGTTTTACTCATTTCCGCCTTGCTGCAGTCTGAGCTCACTGCTCTCCAGTTCTGCATTCGGCATAGATGGAAACTAGCCAACCATCTTCGGAATAACAACTCACCAGGGACTCAGGGCCGGAAGGTCATTCTGTCCCTCCAGTACTGCGCAGCCTTCCAGAGCACTCCTGGGGCCTGGGGCAAAGAGGACAGGGAAATCGAGGATGGAGTCTAACACCCTGGCAGGCAGAGACAAAAAAAAAAAAAAAAAAAAAAGCGCCAGACAATGATAACACAGACACACCGACACTGATGGCGACAACATACAAAGCGGAGACAGAGACAGACAAGATGGTTCCCTCAGTTCGGGCGAGGCTGCGGAATTACAATACGGTACTTATAGGGGAAACATCCTAACTAGAAGCTTCTTCCGTCGCCCAAGCAATCGACTCGCCCCTCCACTCGGCCCCTGAGAATCCCCAATCCTGCCCAAGTACGAGTGACAGCTCCCGCTGGAAAACAAATCCGAGAAGAAGACGGAAAGCGGGTACTCCAGCCCGGGGTGTACCAGACCGCAGAGCCGGATCGTGGAGGCCCCTGCCCAGCCCCTGCGGCGCCAGTGCTCCGCCTCCTGACAGGCAGCAGCCAATGAGCAGCTCCTGCCGCTGGCCTTTAAGAACTGCGCGCACTCCCCCTGCAGCGGACGCTGCGGGCCAAGCCCTCCAAAGGAGTTTCCATGGAGACCGAGGCTCTGCCCCGGCAGCCTCGCGGCGTTACCATGGAGACAAGTCCGGGGCTGAGGCTCCCAAGCTTCGGCTCACCGCTGTCTCAAAACCCCGCGGAGCCGCTGTGCCAAGCCAGAATCGCTACGGCCGCGGCACGCTGGGACCTCCGGAAACACTCTTTGCTCATCGTGATCGGCGATATCGGTACAGAGAATCAGCTGAGGGCCGTGCGGGCCCACCTTGAACAAGGTGAGCCGCTGTCCTGGCCGTGCTCGGGACATCCTCCATCCCGAGCTTCTCCGCCATCTGCATTTATCTCCCAGAGCGTACGGATGCATCCTCTATCCCTACTGTGCACTTACTGAAATCCGCGCGTCCTGTTAGTCTGAATCATCAGCCTCTGTCACCTGCATCTTCCATGTCATGCGTCCGTATTCTCCCGACCTGCCAACATCTCGCTTCCCCATCCTTCCCGCACACCCCATGGCATTCCGCAATCTCCCTGAGGCGGGGTAGCTCTGTACAACCCTTGGGTCCCCTCTGGTCACACCCTCTCTCCCGCAGTGTCTTGGTCCAGATGTCCTGAAAATCCTCACCTTCCCCTGAAGAGTCCATGTCCCTACCTTAGTTTCTTCTTTAGGATCCCTGAACAGGCATAGGTGAACTGAACGCTGCGGACAAATCTCAAATCTCCTAGTGTGCGTGGCCAACCTGAGGGAGTGACCTCTGTGGCCACAGGCTCCTCAGTCCTCACCTCCCTCCCCAGTTGTCAGCCAGTGGCGCAGTACTGCGGAGCCACCGGCGGGTGGAAGCAAGCCTGGAAGGGGTGGAGGCAGGCGAGGAGGGGGGCATAGAAGAAGAATCTAGAATCCTAGTTAGCTGGGAAGACAGCCTGCAGTAGTGTCTGGGAATAGGTCCTTGGGTATCACCATTGGGCAACTCTGCAAGAAAATTCCTACAAACTCACTAATGACCAAGTTTAGCCTAAACTCTGCACCTCTCCCTCTGGCTCAGGCAAAGCCTAAGATAAAGGCATAGGATGGGAGACAACCATAGCCACTGACCACCTTTCTTAAAGACATCAGTGAGGCTTATTATGGCAGCATTCCTTATCCTTTCCCTCTCCTTACCCCTTTTGTGAGTTTGGAAGTGCTCTCTGAAGTCCAATCCCTCTGACATTATCTAGCGTCCTCTTTGTTTCTTTTTCTCTTACAGGGATTCTCTCCTGGAACATTGACTTATCATCCTTTGATTTGAACCAACAATTGAGACTCTTTATCACCCGGCACCTAGCTCACTTCTCTTCAGAGGTCAAAGGTTAGGACTAGTCATTTGTTTCAGTTCTTTGGGTGAGGGTTGGCCACAGAGGAGCAGAGGTCCACTCTCCCTGGCAAAACTGGCCTTGTGGGAGATTTGAGTGTAGGGGGTGAAGAGAAGGGAGGGACTCTTCAGGGGAGACTGGTAAAGCTCCATAGCTATTCCCACATACCCGGTACACTTCACAGGGATATAGTATGATGATAGAAGCAGGCTGAAGAATGTAAAATCTACCTGAGAAGTGGGTGGTTTATGCACAAGCTATTGACATGCACTGAGGAAATGAAGAACTTCTCATGAACAATCAATCATCTCCATGTACAAATTCACTCTCTTTTATGTGTTCTCTTTTCTGTGTACCCCAGTTTCCTTGTTTCCCTTTACAGAAACCTTTCCCAGATTCTTGCTTAGAACTTTCCCTCAGACTGCACAGCCAGGTTTCAGGGTCTCTGGTTCCTTCTTTGCCTCAGCCAACAGATCTCCACAGCAGAGCAGAAATCTGGCACAAAAAGCTGATGAGCACCATCAAATCCAGTGTGGATGCAGGGTCTCCTGGATTTACTGCTACAAGAGCTAGTCACATTTCGAAGTTTAATTCTCGAAGCACAAAGGTTGCCGGTTCAATTCCCGGTCAGGGCACATACAGGAACAGCTTGATGTTCTCATATCTCTCTCTCTCTCTCTCTCTCTCTCTCTCCCCCTCCTTCTTCTCTCATTGAAATCAATAAAAATAAATTAAAAAAAAATTTAACTCTGAGATCAAAGTTCATAGGATGCAGTTTCCCATTCTGCTGGGTAGGAGAGATGGGTCAAGCATTTGAGAAAACAGTATTTTAGGAGCTACCGTTCCATGACAGTGTCTATGAGGAGACCGCAGAAAGCCCTACATCTCATTATACAAGTTCTGGGCATGTTGTTGGTAAATATTGACACATCAATCCATGTGCCAGTGCCTTTATGGAATATAAAATCCATTTAACTCTATGGTTACTGCATCAAATGACTAAATTCATATCTTATGTAGATGATTCTCAATTATTCAGTATGCAGGTTGTTGCATTTCCTTCTCTTCATGCTCCTCCTGTGAACTACCACATCTTTGGTCATTTCCCTGATCACTGACTCCTCTGGAGAGAGAAGACAAGGTGAACATGACTAATGTTTTATTATCTTAGGAATATGTGCAGCATTTTTAAAATGTGAGGCTGGCATCTTCTTGATGTGACTGGCTTCCTGTGAAGCTAGCCACTCACGGTTTTGAGACTGCATGTGTTTAGAATTACTCATGTCATAGCTTCCTCCATTAGGACTGATGATTGAAAATTGATAATTTTACCACTTATTACTCCTTGGAGCTTTGGTGCAAGATTGGATAAGGGGATGATAGCAGATAAAATGAATGACTGAATTGAAGTTTGGGGAGTATCTGCTGATGTTCATAATTTACACTGAATTGTCTAGCCTTGTCCTTTTGAATACAGAGACTTACGATTAGGCTGCTTTCTAGAATGATGTATGAATGTACAGAAGTTAAACCAAAATAATTAGCCATTCTTTAAATTAAGATATGGGGATGCTTGGGAAGATGTCTACATGGGAGATGCATAGTTACTCTCAGGGCCCTCTCAAGAACAAGCACTGACATGTAAACACCTACTAGATCTTTTCAATCAGAGTTATGCCATGGTATCCTCAAGCGGCTTAGGGCCATATACCCAAGATCAGTGCTTGCTTTAGCCTACTGAATTTTTTCAGGTTGCCTACTGAATTTTTTTAGGTTTGCACATTTTTTTCGGTGGCCTGTCTCTGTCCCTGGAGAATAGTAGAGAATTTCCTGGAAAAACCCACATGGCTCAAGACAGCCACAGCCCCACCCTTGCTGGCTCCTCTTTCAGCTGTCTCCACAAACAACAGTCAGCCTAGAGCAGCTGCAGACACTGACTCTCCCTTCAGCCTCCCTTTAATGAGGAGGCAGAGGGAACCAGGCTGCTGGGATGGGCTCAAGAGGATTCACTAATACCTTATGGCTTAATCCTTCCTGGCCACCCCACAGGCTGGGCCACCATCCCTCTCACCTATCCTTAAGCCCTAAGCCAAAATACTTAGAAATAGGACAAAACTGTACCCTACAATGACAGAGAGAGTGCAATTATTCCTAGGCAATAATTCCTAGCCACCTCCCTCTCCACTCACACACTCAAAAAATGAGGGATCCTCTAATGGAGAGTCGGTGGTCCAGCTCCTTCTATTTTCTTTCTTTCTTTCTTTCTTTCTTTCTTTCTTTCTTTCTTTCTTTCTTTCTTTCTTTCTTTCTTTCTTTTTTTTTTTGAGAGAGAGAGAGAGATAGACAGAGACAGAAGGTCAGGAAGGGAGAGAGATGAGAAGCATCAATTCATAGTTACGGCACCTTAATTGTTCATTGATTGCTTTCTCATATGTGCCTTGACCTGGGGGTTTCAGCCAAGCCAGTGACCATTTGCTCAAACTAGCTACCTTGGCCTTTAAGCCAGTGACCAGGAGGTCATGTCTATGATCCTGTGCTCAAGCTGGTGACCTCATGCTCAGGTGGGCCTGCACTCAAGCAGGCGACATTGGGGTTTTGAACCTGGGTCATCCTCTGTGTCCTTAGCCGATCCTCTATCCTCTGCACCACCGCCGGGTCAGGCCAGCTCCTGCTAGTGGTCAAATCTTGTAATGGTTTTCCCAGGTGAATTTTGCACCAGCTAGTCACTCTCCAGTGGTGACTTGGATGGAGCTTTTATTTTATTTTATTTTGGTAAGAGAAAGACAGGGACAGACAGGAAGGGAGAGAGATGGGAATCATCAACTCATAGTTGTGGCACGTTAGGTTTTCATTGATTGCTTCTCATACATGCTTTGACTGGGGTGAAGGGAGACTCTAGCCAAGACAGTGACTTCTTGCTCATTGCCTTGGACTCAAGCCAGCAATCTTTGAGCTCAAGCCAGTGATCATGGGGTCATGTCTATGATTCCATGCTCAAGTGGCGACCTCAGGATTTTGAACCTGGGTCCTCAGTGGCCCAGGTCGACTCTGTATCCACTGCACCACCACCTGATCAGGTGAGCCTTCCTTTCTAACTCCTGGAAAAAGCTGGAGTTCCCAAGCTTTATAAAACAAACCCAGAAACAATTAAGATAATGAAAAACTGAGCTTAAATAATTCTGTGATACTTCTACTATTGCAGTGGTAGTCAACCTGGTCCCTACCACTCACTAGTGGGCGTTCCAGCTTTCATGGTGGGCAGTAGTGGAGCAACCAAAGTATAAATAGAAAGATAGATTTAACTATATAGTAAGTTGTTTTATAAAGATTTATTCTGCCAAACTTAGTGAAAATCTGACATAAAGTACTTGGTAATTATTATTATATGCTTTAACTTGCTGTAACTCTGCTTTACAAATTTTATAAAGTTACTTTCCTACTTTATAAATTACCATTACTGTGGAACCAGTGGGCGGTTAGAAAATTTTACTACTAACAGAGATACAAAAGTGGGCGGTAGGTATAAAACGGTTGACTACCCCTGTACTATTGGGTACCTACAGAAAAGGGAGAGGGTTTCATAATTTACAATTCATGATTGATATTCTAGGACTCTAAAACACACAGGCTGAAAGGCCAGTTTGGAGACCTTCTGTCAGACCCTCTAATACCACTGATGTGCTCAGGCAGTGCTAGTTCTGTTCATTTCAAACATGAAAAACATTCTGAATTAATAGGGCAGCTCACTGGCCTCGACTACTGGGGTTTGCATTGCTGTCTAAAATGGGGAAGCAGGGACATGACTAGTACTTGAAGTCCTGTCCTATAGGCACTTCCAGCTATAGGTTTACTGGGAGCTAAGGGTACTCTAAAGTTGGTCTGGTTTGAGATTCTGATTTAGGGTTTCTCTGATTACCTAGATGACTTCTCATAGCTCTTCTGCAAAAGGGAGACAGATTTCCAGTGGCATTTGTACATTGTAGGTTTAGGACTCTAGGAATGAAGCATGTTTTCGTCTTTTGTGCCATTCACTCCTCACAGTATTATTGGAGAATGATTCTAACATTATACTCATTTTATGTGAGTTAATTGCATGATTAATGAAATGGTAGAGTCAGGTCTCAAACGCAGGACTTTGGATCTCACTTTGTATCTGAGCTTCAACCTCACTCTCTTCTTTGGCATCTCACTATTTCATTGCATCAGAGCCTAAGAGCACAGCAGGTAAACGGTTGTGGTGGGTGGCTGTTCAGAGGTTGAGGGCTAAAGGAAAACTCCACTGTGAGTTGGAATCATGCCCAGGGTGTGGCCCTTGGGGGTAGCAGCTGAGAATAAGGGTGGACTCTGCACTAGGGTGAGAAATGTTATTTTGTTCTCAAGCCAATGTCTACTCGTTTCCCTTCTTTGTACAATCCAGAGAGCCCTGGAAAGCAGAAAGGAGATAGAGGGTTTGAGGTGAGAGGAAATAGGAAGTATGAAGTTGCAGAAGGGAGGCATTTCCCTATGGTGATGCTCAGAACTCAGCCTGGTTTGCGTTGTGTATCTCTGCAGATGGCTTCCTCTATCCAAATGGGGCTGTTGCCATGTTGCTGCTTTGCATCCCCGGATCTGTGCGAGGAGTCCTTCCCCTCCGTCCCTCCCTCTCCCCAGTACTGGTGACTCAGCTCCTCCTCTCCTCTAGCAGCAGTTTAGGGGGGTTGGGGGATGCTGAGAGCAGAGACTATTTTGGCTTCTCTGACCTTCAGAAGCAATTCTTGGCAGCCTGGGGCAAGGGTGGGGCTGGTGCTGGGATGTGAGTTGGTGGACATCAATGTGAGGAAGGCTTTAGGAGTTGGCAAGGCCTAGAGAAGTTGATGGAAAGAAAAGAAGAGGGCAGGGAAAGATTTTGTGGGAGCATGAACATCACTTATCATCTGGTTGGCTCTGACTGCTAGAGCTCTCCAGATCCTCCCTTTAACTCCTTGAGCATGTCTGTAAATCTGAGACAGAGGTAGAGACTAAGGGAAACAAGGCCAATATTAAAAGGATTAAGATAGTATAAGACAGAGACATTAAAGAGACATAGAAAAGTGCAGGAAAAGGAGCAAACAGGGACCCAACATTCTACAAAGTCATTATAAGATTTTTTTAAATCTAAAGAATATTTTATGTTACATTTAATAATTGGCCTACAGTAAGAAATCTAGCTGAGGCCTGGGGCCCTGGTGATCATTCTTAGTCCCTGTTAGCTCTTTTACCAAAAGGCAGAAAGCACCCTGCCTCTTCATACCCAATGACCCAAGAATTCCTACACTGCTTACAAAAATTAGGGGATATTTTATAGCTTCATATTCATTTTGAAATATCCCCTAATTTTTGTGAGCAGTATAGTATCAGTGCCTGTGTGTTTACTAAGCTGTGCTGAACTGGCACAGAATTGTATGTTCCCAGGGTTCCTCTGTCCCACCCCAGATTGTCAAGGGCCATGTGTCCACTCCAGAATTTCAATCTACCTCCAACCTAAAATGAGACTTATTTCTGCCTTCCTCTGGTTTCTGCAGCTGTGGCTCAGAAGCCGGCAGAACTCAGTGCAACTACTGTCCCCAACCTTGTCTCAAGTAGTTCTCTCCGTCCTATTCTATGCTTCCAGGCCCCCAGCCCCTTTGGTTCCTGTTCCTTCAGGGATTGAAGGTCATTCCCAGGGTCTGAGGGGAGAGGCAGCAGATGGTTCCTGAGAGAAGGGGGAGGGCCCAGATGGCACATACATCCTATATCCCCGGCAATGTGCCATAGCACAGGGCTTTGGTCTTTTGGCTGATGCTAAAAGAGTATTTCTTGACTAGGCAGGGTTGGGGAGAAGGGTCCTATGGGCCACTGGAGACCAACCTGGGTCTTTGAATTGCTAGACATCTCCTCAGTCCCCCCAGAGCCCAGGCAAGGTATCAGAGCAGTGACATTGTGAAGGCAAAGAAACAGTTAAGTCTCCAGTGCCTCGTCATGGACCAACCCCTCTTCCCTGTCCGGGCCCCGCCCTCGCCATCAAGCACGCCCCCCCCCCCCCACTCCCACCCCAAGTACCGCAGACTCTTCCCTGAAGCTGCCGGCTGAGGCCGGAGCTTCAGCCTCCCAGAGGGGCTCCCTCCCACACCCAGGGTAAGAACCGAACCAAACTGCGGAAGGGCTTGGCATGGGGAGTGGGGGATGCTGTGATAGAGAGGTGAAATGGGAGTAATGGGAAGAGAATTGATACCTAATCTGGTGTTTCTGAAACTGGCCCAGCAGGGTGGGAGAATAGAGAAAAACAAACATTACTCGCTTTAGGGGCTAGCCTGGACCCCGAACCTGGTAGAGGCCAATGAGGCCAAGACAGTGACAGTCCACCTCTCAGGCCGGGCTGGGCCGAGACATCAGCCGAGAGGCAGCAGCAGAGGGTGGTGTCACTGGCTCAGCTTGGCAGCCTGGGCTCTGGAAGAGTTTGGGGCTGTGTCTTCGGGCAGAGGCAGAAGAATCTGAGGGAAAGGCGGATGTTATGGGAATGTACCTAATGGGAGGGTCTCTGCGTGTCTGCTGCTAGAAAGCTCAGCTGCTCCTCCTATGCTGGGGGTGAGTGTGACGGCAAGTTTTTGCCAAGTAAGGGAAGGTGGGGGGACACTGTGGAAAAGAAGGGAGGAAAAGGTCATTAAGACGTGGCACGCGTCTCTTCACAAACCGATCTATTTGCAGTGGGCTCCCTGCACTCCCTACCCTGTGACTAGCTTGAGATTGGGACTCTAGCCACCCCCAACCCCTTTCTGGCTCCCTCTGGAGACTGAGAGGCCACCGTGGAGATTAAGAGCACTCCCTGCCGAGCAGCTGCCCAGCATTCCCAGTCCTGTCAACCCACTGGTTCCCAGCCTCAGCCCCACCCCCAACTCATCTCTGCTTCTCTTTTCAAGATGGGGGCTCTGGAACAGAAGAGCCAGTTTTTTCTCCCTCTTTGCGTCCCCCATTCTCTACCCCCCATGCAGAGGCAGCCAAGAAAATGACTTGTCATGCTGGAGTGGGGGTGGGGGCGGAGCTCAGCGCACACTCACACACACACTCACACACTGCGGCAAACTGCAGCTGCCCGCGTCCCTCCCCTTTGCCTCACTGCAGAGACACCTGCCCTCCTGCAGGCTCAGCTTCAGCACCCGCAGCCCACCCCCATCCCGTTACTGGCCAAGGGAAGTGACCCTGACTTACAAGAAGCCCTCCACAAAGAAAAAGGAAAAACAAGTCTATTCCCTCTGGCAGAATTGCTGGGGGAGCAGAAGACAGAAACAGTACTTTCTCCCAGGCCTGAAAAGGAGGGCAGCAGGATAAAAATCCCTGGAGTTGCCAGTTAGAACTGGAGAGTGCTTGGCTGAGGGAGAGGGTCTTGCTCCAAGACAGGATCAGAGAAGTCTAGTGGTTATAAACAGGGGATTGCAAGGATGCTAGACTGGGAGGGGGATAGTAGAGAGGAAGCAAATCGGTATGTACCACAGATATTTCTCTTTCTGAGTGTCTGAGCTAAAATGTGTGACCTTGTGGTTTGTATGGGGGGGGGGGGGCGGCGGCAGGAATTGCCCTTTTAAATCTAAACTACTTAGAGCTAGCCTAGGGCCAACTGCTCTCTGAACCATGATATCCCTCAACTGCCCCAGCCCTGCCCCTGTCTTCCTCTGAACTGACCTCGGAGCTTCCCTCAATTCCCAACTGAATAGAAGAGAACCCTTGAACTCCTCTTGGTCTGACACCCACCCCCAGCCCTGTATAGTATTTGATCTGATACCCTCCATAGTTAACTTGCCCTGCAGCTTCAACTGCAGCTACTTGCTGCCAGATCTGCCTGATCCTGGCACCAAGACTCCTTCCCTTAACAAAGGCCCTGGCCCCAGGCTCCTCTTGTCAGAGCCCCAGAAAGAAGAGAGAGCTGGGTCGCAGAAGAGGGTCTAGTAGAAGATTATGAGCCCTCCAGACAGCCCACTCCCCAGGCCACCTGTTCACCCCTCTGTAAGGTAACTCAGGCCCTGGCCGGTTGGCTCAGTGGTAGAGCGTCGGCCTAGCGTGCGGAGGACCCGGGTTCGATTCCCGGCCAGGGCACACAGGAGAGGCGCCCATTTGCTTCTCCACCCCTCCGCCGCGCTTTCCTCTCTGTCTCTCTCTTCCCCTCCCGCAGCCAAGGCTCCATTGGAGCAAAGATGGCCCGGGCGCTGGGGATGGCTCTGTGGCCTCTGCCTCAGGCGCTAGAGTGGCTCTGGTCGCAACATGGCGACCCCCAGGATGGGCAGATTATCGCCCCCTGGTGGGCAGAGCGTAGCCCCTGGTGGGTGTGCCGGGTGGATCCCGGTCGGGCGCATGCGGGAGTCTGTCTGACTGTCTCTCCCCGTTTCCAGCTTCAGAAAAAAGAAAAAAAAAAAAAAGAAAAAAAAAAAAAAGGTAACTCTACTGTGTGCTGCAATCAGCAAGGGCAGGAACAAAGTATGGCAGCATCTTTCTTCAGTATCTTCTGTCTAACCTGCCACTTTCTTTGCTGTGTTGCTTGGTGTTTCATGTGAGCCTGGAGAAGGGAAGTGGATAGGGGATTTGACGGTGTCTTATCTTTCTCTATGGCCTGGGGAACACTGGGGAACACTCGATCTTGTTTGTGAACTGCTAACTCTCCTCTCCGTGGCAGAAGGCCCACAGGAGAGGGGCAAGGATGAGAGGAGAAAGTATTCACAAGAGATGGGTTGTAGGCCTGACCTGGCGGTGGCGCAGTGGATAGAGTGTCGTGGGACTGGAATGCAGAGGACCCAGGATCAACACCCCAAGGTTGCCAGCTTGAGCGCAGGCTCATCTGGTTTGAGGAAAATCCCACCAGCTTGAACCCAAGGTCGCTGGCTCCAGCAAGAGGTTACTCGGTCTGCTGAAGGCCTGTGGTCAAGGCACATATGAGAAAGCAATCAATGAACAACTAAGGTGTTGCAACGCACAATGAAAAACTAATGATTGATGCTTCTCATCTCTCCGTTTCCATCTGTCTGTTCCTGTCTATCCCTCTCTCTGACTCTCTCTCTGTCTCTGTAAAAAATAAATAAATAAAATTTAAAAAAAAAAAAGAGAGAGAGAGATGGGTTGTAGGTAGTGAACCAGGCGTTCCCGGAGCCTGGGAACATGAAGGTGGGGTAGGAGACGTAGCTGTGAAACCTTTGGAGGTGGGAACAATATGATCAAGTGCATGTTTGTGATTGCAGGCTTGGCCTCTGAGGAACCAGAGAACAAAACAAGAAGTTATAGTCCTATTTCTACTCTTTGAATTGTAAGAAAAAACAAACCCCACGGGTTTAGATAGTGCGTACTTCTCTCAGTCTTTTGGAATGGGAATTCTGGGCTTGGATGGGGGTTGGGAAGGATGGAGAGCCTGCAGACACTACACAAAGGTGCCCATCTCCTCATTTCCAGCCAGTCTGCCAGCATGAAGGCCCAAGGCAGACACAGGCTAGAGAGGAAAGAACTGAGTGAAGATCATGTCCCAGAAGCCCTCCCTCCAGCTGAGCCCCCCCCCCCCCTGCCCCCGTCCCCATCCGCAGGCAGCACCAGGAGCTTAGTGCTCTAGAGGGACAAAAGCTTCTTGTCTACAAGCACAGTCTGAGGCCGGAGTTCCAGGCAGAGGGTGTGGCAGATAAAGGGAGGGAGAAGACAGATTGTATGGAAGAGGGGAGGAAGAAACCCTGAGAGGGGAGGGCTAGAGGAGCTGGTCCTTTGACCGACCTCACTCAGCAGTTTCCAAAGTAGCAGGATCTAAGGATAGCCAGGCTTCTCACTCTTAAGCCCCATTTTCTGGTAGTGCATTCTTTTCTCTTGTGCCCTGTACAACGTCTATTTTAATATATACCCACTTTCTTCAGTACAAATCCCTGCATCTCTCCCTCAGGCCAGAGGACCCTTTGCCATCAGAGTGAGATTCTAGAGACCATCGTCCTGGTAAACCCCAGTGCCGACAGCATCAGCTCTGAGGTAAGACCAGGGCCTGTGCCTTGCCACAAGGACTTAGTTCGAAAGTGCTGTAACTCACGCTTGCCAGTGAAAGCTGTAAGGCCAGTACTTCCTGGAACTGGCTTTGAACCATTCTTTCTCTGCCATCTAAGCTGCCTTATAGTCTCCAGCCCCACCATGGAGGTGTTGTGGGGCTACCAGGAGGGACCGCGTCCTTGCAGTACTGAGGGGAAACCAGGAACATTCAGTGTCCTTCCCTGGGTTTCCTACATCTGTGATCACTCCCCTCCTTCCATTCTAGGTTCACCATCTCCTCAGCAGCCCATCAGCTCACAAACTCCTGATTTTGAGTGGGCAAAGTTTAGAGCCAGGGGGAGACCTCATCCTACAGAGTGGGACCTACTCCTATCAAAACTTTGTCCAGGTTCTTCACAAGCCAGAGGTGAGTTCCATGTCTGCATGTCTGGAAGGAATAGAATATGAGATAATAGGACTAAAGCTATGGGGAGAGATCCATGGAAGGGAATATCTTATATTGCTTGACCATTGGTGGTCCTGGCAGAAAGGTAGATTACCTTGGAGAGTGGTGAAGATTAGCAGACTGAATCTGAGTCAGATTAAGACAACCCCAATGATCTCCTTCTATCTCCCATTACTCTAGATTGCTCAATTGCTCAGCAATAGAGACCCTGGGATCCAGGCCTTCCTCACCGTGTCCTGCTTAGGGGAGGGTGATTGGAGCCACTTGGGACTATCCAGTTCCAAAGAGACCCTGCATCTCCAGCTAAACCCTGAGCCCATGCTGCCCACAATGGATGGTGTAGCTGAGTTCTCCGAATACGTCACTGAGACTGTGGATGTGCCATCCCCTTTTGACCTGCTAGAGCCCCCTACCTCAGGGGGCTTCCTCAAGCTCTCCAAACCTTGCTGCTACATCTTCCCTGGTGGCCGTGGGGATTCTGCCCTTTTTGCCGTGAATGGTTTCAATATCCTAGTGGATGGTGGCTCTGATCGCAAGTCCTGCTTCTGGAAGCTGGTGCGGCACCTGGACCGCATTGACTCGGTGCTGCTTACACACATCGGGGCAGACAACCTGCCAGGCATCAATGGACTCCTACAGCGCAAGGTGGCAGAACTAGAGGAGGAGCAGTCCCAGGGCTCCAGTAGCTACAGTGACTGGGTGAAGAACCTCATCTCACCTGAGCTTGGAGTTGTCTTTTTCAACGTACCTGATAAGCTGCGGCTGCCTGATGCCTCCCGGAAGGCCAAGCGCAGCATTGAGGAGGCCTGTCTCACTCTGCAGCACCTAAACCGCTTGGGCATCCAGGCTGAGCCTCTGTACCGTGTGGTCAGCAACACCATTGAGCCACTGACCCTCTTTCACAAAATGGGCGTGGGCCGGCTGGACATGTATGTCCTTAACCCTGTCAAGGACAGCAAGGAGATGCAGTTTCTCATGCAGAAGTGGGCAGGCAATAGCAAAGCTAAGACAGGCATTGTGCTGGCTAATGGAAAGGAGGCTGAAATCTCGGTGCCCTACCTGACCTCTATCACTGCTCTCGTGGTCTGGCTGCCAGCCAACCCCGCTGAGAGGATAGTGCGTGTGCTTTTTCCAGGGAATGCTCCCCAGAACAAGATCTTGGAAGGCCTGGAAAAGCTTCGGCACCTGGACTTCCTCCGCTACCCTGTAGCCACACAAAAGGACCTGGCTTCTGGGGCTGTGCCCGCCAACCTCAAACCCAGCAAAATAAAACAGCGGGCTGACAGCAAGGAGAGCCTCAAGGCCACTACCAAGGCAGCTGTGAGCAAGCTGGCCAAACGGGAGGAAGTGGCCGAAGAGGGAGCCAAAGAGGCCCGTTCAGAACTGGCCAAGGAATTAGTCAAGACAGAGAAGAAGGTAAAGGAATCATCTGAGAAGCTCCCAGAGAAGCCTGCCAAGCCTGAAAGGGTGAGGACAGAGTTGAGTGAAGCATTAAAGGCAGAGAAGCGAAAGCTGATCAAAGACAAGGTGGGGAAGAAGCACCTGAAAGAAAAGATATCAAAGCTTGAAGAGAAAAAAGACAAAGAGAAAAAGGAGATCAAGAAGGAGAGAAAGGAGCTCAAAAAAGATGAAACGAGGAAGGAGGAGAAGAAGGATGCCAAAAAGGAGGATAAGAGGAAAGATAACAAACTTGAGGTCAAGAAGATTTCCAAGCCGGACCTGAAGCCCTTTACCCCTGAGGTACGTAAGACCCTCTACAAAGCCAAGGCCCCTGGCAGAGTCAAGATAGACAAGAGCCGGGCTGCCCGTGGGGAGAAGGAGCTATCTTCCGAGCCCAGGACACCCCCAGCCCAGAAGGCAGCTGTACCACTTCCAACAGTTAGTGGGCACAGGGAGCTGGCCCTGTCTTCACCAGAGGACCTCACACAGGACTTTGAGGAGATGAAGTGTGAGGAGAGGAGGTTGCTGGTGGAACAAAGGGACATAGGACTAGAAGAGAAAACTCTCCCTGCAGACACTGCAGAGGAGGGTGTCCCAAGCACAGCTTCCCAGGGGATAACACCCTCTGTCCCAGGGCGGGAACAAAAAGAGCCTGTGATGAAGGAGAAAGAGGTTGTCCCAGACACTTCTGAGGAACAGGGCAGCAAGAATAGAGGCCCAGACTTTGGGGCTAAAACAGAGGAAGAGAAAGACTCCCAGGAGGAAAAGAAGCAGGAAGCAGAGAGGCTCGCTGATAAAACAGAAGCCAGAGAGGAAAGTGAACCTGAGGGAAAGGAGGATGTGATTGAGAAGGCTGAGTTAGAAGAAATGGAGGTGATGCATCCTTCAGAGGAAGAGGAAGAGACAAAGGCTGAGAGTTTTTACCAAAAACATATGCAGGAAGCCTTGAAGGTAACTCCAAGGGGCAGGGATGCTCTTGGGGGCCGGGAACTGGGATTTCAGGGCAAGGCTCCTGAGAAGGAGACCTCGTCATTCCTAAGTAGTCTGGCCACACCTGCAGGAGCCACTGAGCATGTCTCTTATATCCAGGATGAGACAATCCCTGGTTACTCAGAGACAGAGCAGACCATCTCAGACGAGGAGATCCATGATGAGCCAGAGGAGCGCTCAGCTCCACCTAAATTTCCTACAAGTGCATATGACCTCCCTGGGCCTGAGGATCCTGGCCCCTTTGAGGCTAGTCAGCCTGCAGACATTGTTGTTCCTGTCACCTCCAGCAAAGGCTATGGAGCATCAGAGACTGAACTCACCTACCCTCCCAACATGGTGGCTGCCCCTTTGGCTGAAGAGGAGCACGTGTCCTCAGCTACCTCAATCACTGAGTGCGACAAGCTTTCTTCCTTCGCCACATCTGTGGCTGAGGACCAGTCTGTGGCTTCACTCACTGCTCCCCAGACAGAGGAGACAGGCAAGAGTTCCCTGCTGCTTGACACAGTCACAAGCATCCCGTCATCCCGCACAGAAGCCACTCAGGGCTTGGACTATGTGCCATCGGCTGGTACCATCTCACCAACCTCCTCACTCGAAGAAGACAAGGGCTTCAAATCACCACCTTGTGAGGATTTCTCTGTAACTGGAGAGTCAGAGAAAAGAGGAGAGATTGTAGGGAGGGGCTTGCCTGGAGAAAAAGCTGTGGAAGAGGAAGAAAAAACTGCAAGTGTAGAAACATCTGAGAAATTTCATGGTCAATATGGAACCCCAGTGTTTGGTGGTCCTGGGAACATCCTATACACAGGGGAACCAGCCCTTGGAGAATTGGAGGAGCGCTGCCTCAGCCCAGATGACAGCACAGTGAAGATGGCCTCTCCTCCACCATCTGGCCCACCCAGTGCCACCCACACACCCTTTCATCAGTCCCCAGTGGAAGAAAAGTCTGAACCCCAAGACTTTCAGGAAGCAGGCTCCTGGGGAGACATGAGGCATATACCAGGTGTTGGCAAGGAAGATGCTACAGAGAAGACAGTCAGGCCAGGGCCTGAAGAAGAGGACACACTAGAGAAGGGGGAACAGGTGCCTCCTCCCAGGAGTCCCCAAGCCCAGGAAGCAGCCATCAGCATTGTTGGGGGACATACAGGCTATACCATCCAACTGTTGCCAGAACAGGATAAAGCAATAGTCTTTGAAACTGTGGAGGCACGAGAGCCCACTGGCCCAATTCTGGGAACAGAAGCCCTTCCAAGAGATTTGAGGACATCACTCCAAGAACCTGGTGAACCTCAGAAAGATGAGGTTCTCCAATTTCCTAATCAAAGCCTCTCCCCTAATGATGCAGAGTCCCTCTCTGTCCTCAACATGGTCTCCCCAGACACTGCCAACGAGGAAGTCATCCCCAGGTCTCCCTGTGGCCTGACAGAGCCACACCTACATAAAGACCTTTGGCCACAGGTATCTCCAGAAGACACGCGGTCACTTTCTCTCTCAGAAGAAAGTCCCAGCAAGGAGACCTCTCTGGATATCTCTTCTAAACAGCTATCTCCAGAAAGTCTTGGCACCCTCCAGTTTGGGGAACTAAGCCCTAGAAAGGAAGAAAAGGGACCTCTGATGCAGGCTGAGGATACTTCTCAGCACCTAGCCCCTATGTCTATTCCAGAACCCCGTGCAGCCACAGTGTCTCCTCCCATAGATGGGAAAACTGGATACTCTGCACAGACAGACATCACAGATGAAAGCTCGGATAGAATATTACCTGCCAGCTCCTTCTCTCACTCGACACTGATGGGAGACGGGAAGCACTCACCTGAAGTGATCACAAGCCCTGGTGAGCACATTCTGACACCTGATAACTCTGTCACCAAGAGTCCCGAGTCTTTGCCAAGCCCTGCCATGAAAGACATTGCAATGAAGTTGGAACATAACGTTCCAGAGTTGAAAGACAGAATCCCAGAGCAGAAGGACAAAGGACTTGAGCCAAAGGATGAAGTCATACAGCAGAAGGACAAAACTCTGGAGCAGAAGGATGTTGTCATAAAGCAGAAGGATACAATCATTGCTCATAAAGATGAGGCTCTGGAAGAAAAGAACAAGGCTTTTGAACAGCAGGATAAGGCTTTAGAACAAAAAGTCAGAGGCTTAGGACCAAGAGACATAGCCCTGGAAAAGAGTGACGAGGCCCTGGAACCAAAAGACAAAGACCTAGAACAAAAAGTCAGAGACTTAGAACCAAAAGACAGGGCCCTGGAACAGGAATACATGGTCCCGGAAAAGAAAGATGAAACCTTAGAACAAAGAGTCAGAGACTTTGAACATAAACACAAGGTACCAGAGGACAAAGTCTCTGAACTGAAGGGCAAAGCCTTAGAACAGACAGACAAGGATATCCCTGGACAGAGGGACAAGACCCATGAACAGAAGGACAAAGCCTTGGAAAAGGAGGAACAGGCTTTGGAACAAAAATACTGGGCCTTCGGACGGCATGATGAAGCCCTGGAACAAAACAATAAGGCTCTTAAACAGAAAGATAAGACTCTAGAAGAGAAGGACAAAACTCAGGGGCCAGAGAGCCCAGTGCAGGAGAGAACCGTGAAACCGACGGAGAAGATCCGAGAGGAAAAATCCTCAGAAAAAGTTGATGCCATGGAACAAAAACAAGAAGCTTTGCTGGAAAACACCAAAGCTCTGGGGCTGGAAGAGAGCCCAGTGCAAGAGGACAAGGCCCAGGGTCAAGAAAAGAAATACTGGAAGGAGCAGGATGTGGTCCAAGAGTGGCGAGAAACATCTCCAACCAGAGGGGAACCAGTTGGAGAACAAAAGGAGCGTGCCCGGACATGGGAGGACACATCTCCTGAGCAGGAGAACAGGTACTGGAGGGATAGAGAGGATGTGGCCCTGGAGCAGGACTCGTACTGGAGGGAGCTGAGCTGTGAGCGGAAGGTCTGGTTCCCTCATGAGCTGGATGGCCAGGGAGCCCGGCCGCGGTACACTGAGGAGCGGGAGAGCACTTTCCTTGATGAGGGGCCAGATGATGAGCAAGAAGTGCCCCCCTTGGAGCACATGCCTCAGAGCCCCTGGGCTTCAGACCTCAAGGGTTTCCCAGAGCCCTCATCACAGAAAGGGCCAAAGGTGGAGCAGTGGCTTGCTGAGTCACCAGTTGGGCTGCCACCAGAGGAAGAAGACAAGTTTGCCCGCTCCCCTTTTGAGGTCATCTCTCCTCCAGGTTCCCCACCTGAAGTGGTTGGACAGAGGGTTCCTCCAGCCCCACGACAAGAGAGCCCTAGCCCAGAGCCTAAGCCTATAAGGAATGAACCCACTACCCCTTCATGGCTGGCTGACATCCCACCGTGGGTGCCCAAGGACAGACCCCTGCCCCCTGCCCCCCGCTCCCCAGCTCCAGCTCCCCCAACCTCTGTCCCTGAGCCACATACTCCTGCACCCTTCTCCTGGGGCACAGCCGAGTATGATAGTGTGGTGGCTGCAGTGCAGGAGGGGGCTGCTGAGTTGGAAGGTGGGCCATACTCCCCTCTTGGGAAGGACTACCTCAAGGCTGAAGGGAAAAGGGAAGAAGATCAGGCTGGGGCTCTTGACAGCAGCCCCTACAGTTCAGAAGTCCCAAAGGCCAGTGAGAACCATGCTACCAAGGAGCCTGAGCAGACGGAGCCAGAGCAGAGAGAGCCCACGCCCTATCCTGATGAGAGAAGCTTTCAGTACGCAGACATCTATGAGCAGATGGTGCTTACTGGGCTTGGCCCTGCATGCCCCACTAGGGAACCTCTTCTTGGGGCAGCTGGGGATTGGCCCACACACATCTCAACCAAGGAGGAGGCTGCTGGCCGAAACACATCTGCAGAGAAGGAGCTTTCGTCTCCTGTCTCACCCAAGAGCCTCCAATTCGATACCCCATCCTTTAGCTATGCCGCCCTGGTGGGACCCTCCGTACCACCAAGGCAGGAGCCTGATCCAGGGCCAAGTGTGGAGCCCAGCCTCATCCCCCCTGCAATACCTCCCCGTGCTCCCATCCCCCTGAGTAAAGGCCCAAGCCCCCATCTTAATGGTAACCTTCTGAGCTGTAGCCCAGATAGGAGAACCCCATCCCCCAAGGAATCAGGCCGGAGTCACTGGGATGACAGCACTAGTGACTCAGAGCTAGAGAAGGGGGCTCTGGAGCAGCCAGAGAAAGAGTCCCAGTCCCCAAGTCCCCCTCATCCCATTCCTACAGGGCTCCCTAAACTGTGGCCTGAAAGTGAGGGACAAACCAGACCTTCCTCGGATTCACACCTGGGTCCTGTTCGACCCAGCCTGGACTTCCCTGCTTCAGCCTTTGGTTTCTCCTCATTGCAGCCAGCTCCTCCACAGCTGCCCTCTCCAGCTGAACCCCACTCAGCACCCTGTGGCTCCCTTGCCTTCTCTGGGGACCGAGCTCTGGCTCTGGCTCCAGGGCCCCCCACCAGAGCCCGGCATGATGAGTACCTAGAAGTGACCAAGGCCCCCAGCCTGGACTCCTCCCTGCCTCAGGTCCCATCACCCAGCTCTCCTGGGCCCCCCCTTCTCTCCAATCTGCCACGACCTGCCTCACCAGCCCTGTCTGAAGGCTCCTCCTCTGAAGCCACCACACCTGTGGTTTCAAGTGTGGCTGAGCGCTTCCCTCCCGGCCTGGAGGCTGCAGAACAGGGGTCAGTAGAGCTGGTCCCAGGAATGGAAGCAGCTGCCCACAGCCTTTGGGACCTTACTTCTCTGAGCTCAGCACCTCCAGCTTCACTGGTCTTGGCCCCAGCTCCACCTCCAAGCTTGCCTGGAGACATGTCTGATGGTACCCAGCCCTACCACCTGGAGTGCTCAGTGGCAGCCACCAAGAAGCCAAGCCTCTTCCAAGGTCCCTCTGGGGATTGTGCCACCAACGGTCCAACTGAAACCAGCCCCAACCCCCCAGGCCTTGCCTCAGCCAAGGCTGAGAAAGAAGAGGCTGAGGGCTGCTCTGCCTGGGAACGCGGGGCCTGGCCTGCGGTTGTTGAGAGGAGCTCCCGGCCTGACACGCTGCTCTCCCCTGAGCAGCTACTGTGTCCTGGAGGGACCTCTGGTGGCCGACCTAGAAGTGTCTCCCCTGAGATGGAGGGTGGGCCCCAGGGATGTGCCTACGAGCCACGGCCACACCGTGGGGAGCTTTCCCCATCCTTCCTGAACCCACCTCTGCTCCAACCCACAAATGACAGTGACCTTTCAACTGAGGAAGCTCAGGTAGGGAGAGGGGGGCGGCGCCGGGTGGGGGGCCCTGGGGCCACAGGGGGCCCCTGTCCTGTGGTGGATGAGACACCCCCAACATCAGCCAGCGACTCAGGCTCCTCTCAGTCAGATTCTGACGTTCCACCAGAAACTGAGGAGTGTCCATCCATCACAGCAGAGGCAGCTGACTCAGATGAAGATGGGGACTTCCTGCCTGTGGACAAAGCTGGGGGGGTCAGTGGAACTCACCATCCCAGGCCTGGCAATGACCCACCTCCTGTTCCCCAGCCCGACCCTCGCCCATCCCCTCCCCGCCCTGATGTGTGCATGGCTGATCCTGAGGGGCTCAGCTCAGAGTCTGGAAGGGTAGAGAGGCTACGGGAAAAGGAGAAGGCACAGGGGAGAATAGGGCACAGGGCCCCAGGCAGGGCCAAGCCAGCATCTCCTGCCCGGCGTCTGGATCTTCGGGGAAAACGCTCACCCACCCCTGGTAAAGGCGCTGCAGATCGACCATCACGGGTCCCACCCCGGCCACGTAGTACTCCAAGCCAGGTCACCTCAGCAGAGGAAAAGGATGGACACAGCCCCATGTCCAAAGGCCTAGTCAACGGACTCAAGGCAGGACCAAGTGAGTATGATGTGAAAAGTACGAGAGATTGTGGTTTGGGGCCTAGGGTCGCTGGTCTAAGACTCCAGGAATGGGGGAAAGGGAAGGAGGGAGAATGTTGCCAAAAGCAGTTTACTTTTCCTCTACAATGAGTCCTGGCTTGTCTCTACAGTGGCCTTGGGTTCCAAAGGTGGCTCTGGCCCCCCAGTTTATGTGGATCTCGCCTACATCCCGAATCATTGCAGTGGCAAGACTGCTGACCTTGACTTCTTTCGACGAGTGCGTGCATCCTACTATGTGGTCAGTGGGAATGACCCTCCCAATGGCGAGCCGAGCCGGGCTGTGCTGGATGCCCTGCTGGAGGGCAAGGCTCAATGGGGGGAGAATCTTCAGGTGAGTGGCGAGGGATGCCAAGGAGGTAGTCTGGTCAAAGCTTATTCAGAGGCAATAGTGGAACACAGTCATTATTCATAAAAGGACTGAGCCCTTTCTATGGGCAGTGAGACTACTTCCTGGACCATCAAGGGGTCCCATCCCCCTCACCTTCCCTTCACATTCTCATAACAGGCATGTCTTGTCTCCCTCCTAGGTGACTCTAATCCCTACTCATGACACGGAGGTAACTCGTGAGTGGTACCAACAGACTCATGAGCAGCAGCAGCAACTGAACATCCTGGTCCTGGCTAGCAGCAGCACTGTGGTCATGCAGGATGAGTCCTTCCCAGCCTGCAAGATTGAGTTCTGACAGAGCCACTCCCCTTCCCCCAGCTCCCTTAGAGAATGACCACTGCTAAGTCCTTTGGGGTTGGGAGAGAGCTGGGGAAGGAGAGGGCAGGAGACAGGATGTCTTGTGGGGACTTGGACTGGGCTAAATGGGAAGGGTTGTCCCTACCCCTCATCCATACCTGAGAAGTACGATCAAAACCAAAGGTAATGGATCGGATGGGGGAGGGTACAAAATTAGGATGAGGTCATCTGATGACCCTGAAGTGACACCCTTTCCTAGCCCTGCCAAATGCTGGTATGTGTGGGGAGTGAGGATGGGTCTCAGAGTGCAACCTCCTCCCTCGTATCCATAACCCCAGGGACCTCTTTATCTCAAGCTATTTATTTATCATCCCAAGGAAAGATTTCCAATAGTAACTTATGTGACCTGGGGACAGGATTCTGTCAGTGAGGTGCCCAAAACTGCACCCTTCACCTCCTGTCCCCTTACCCACCAGGGTCTGGGTTCCAGCAGGGGCCTAGGGGTACACCGCTGCTACACTGTCCCACTGCTTCCCTCCATATCTGAATGTCTCAGTCTAAAACTTGAAGCTCTTTTGACCAAGGGACTGGTGAGAGAAGAAAGGAGCTTATTGTCCCAGTCCCTGCTTTATACCATTCATATCCCAGGACTGTGCCCAGACCAGGACTACTGGGCAGCACAAAGGGGCAAGGAGAGCCCAGCCCCAAACCCAGAATTTTCCAAGCTCCCTACCCTTTTGAAGTTTTCACCTACCTATTCCAATTATCCCGATCCCTTCTCATCCCCTGCTTGGCTTCTCTGCATGTGGTCATCTACTGTGGCCTGGTGTGTAATGGGTTTTAAAAATAAGCCACTGCCTGACATCCCAACATTTGACACGCCGGCAATGTGTGATTCCCCAGCATTCCACTATGCCATCCTGCAGCTGAAATGGGAACACTGGCTGCCTTTCCAGCCCCAAACTCTTGGACAGAGAGGATCTGGGAGGTGGATGCCATGCCAGAGGACTTGGGAAAAAGGAGAGGGAGGAAGGAAAGGGAGAGGAACCTGAGCTAAAGCTTAATTCCTACCAAGTGAGATGAAAACAGGCTGAAAATACCATCTCAGGAGAGAACCTTAACCCAAGCAAGCCAGTGAGCAGCCTGCTAAACTACTGCTGGACTGAGAAATCCAGATGCTCGTCAGGACTCGGCTTCTCTGCCAAGTGACTGGAAAACAAAATGAACCAGCCTGTGTTCTCCCTAGCGCCCACCCTCCCCATGCTGCTGTGCTCTGCTCCTCCTCATACTTCCCTGCTCTAGTTCCCAACTGCTGTTACGGAGCTGCCTTCCACTCTAACAATAAATCAAGTTCATTATGGATGCTGTAGTGCTGCTTAGGCTTTTTTTTTAAGTGAGAGGAGGGGAGATAGTGAGACTCCCAGGTGCACTCCCACTGGGATTCACCTAGCAACCTCTGTCTGGGGATGATGCTCAAATCTGAGTTATTTTTAGCACCTGAGGCCAACAACGCTCAACGGAGCCATCCTCAGGCCCAGGGCTGACACTTGAAACAATGGAGCCACTTACTATAGGAGGGGAAGGGGGAGAGAAAGGAGAGTTCGGGGAAGCAGATGGTTGCTTCTCTTGTATGCTCTGACCAAGAATCAAACCTGGGATGTCCATATTCCAGGTTGATGCTCTATCCACTGAGTAAACCAGCCAGGGTCAACTTAGGTTTTATTTTACTCTACATGTTGGCTTCCTCTCTTTTTCTTTAAGCACAGTCATTTATCTCAATGTCTTTTGGAAGTAATTCCAGGACCCAGGGAAGCCAGCGAACATAGGGTGGGTGAAGGGAGAAAAGGATATGAGGAACCAACATAATTTCTGAAAATGGATGAGAATACCTGAACCAAGGGTGGGGACATACATTTGGTTTGGGGGGAGGTGAGAGGGGAAGGGGGTCTCCAGAGGATCAAAAGCTGAAGACTGAATAACTAGCATCAGATACTTTGGATAGGAGAATACCAAAGAGGTAAGGAGTTGTGGGGCCCTAAGAGATCCAGAGCCTACTGAGGTTGTAAACACCTCTCACTTGTGCAGTCAGGATTTTCATGGAGGAAACTGTTGGATTTTCCCCCTACAGTGAAACCCTTTATAATCCTAGGTATATCAGGAGAGGCCAAGTTGTGAATATGTATATATGGGCAAGGCGATATTCCAGCCCACCCAATGTTCTGGGTTCTCCCAATGTAAGATGTCAAGAGGGGTGAAGAAGGAACATAAGCCCTTTATGTCAGTTCCTCCTGATACTCCAAAGCATCAGAGTAAAAATTAAGAGAGTGATTCCAAGGAGCTGGTAAAAAGGCATTGTGTACCTTCTGGTGTTTCAGAGAACCTGTCTCCCCTGCAACACTGCTCATTTAAGACATTTTGGGATGGTGGGCTGATTGCCATAAGGACCTCCTGGGATGCCTAATCTCTATATTTTTATAAACCATTCCTCCTCAACTACAAAGACTTTTGACTGACTCAGATTAATTCAGTCACAAACATGACTGGCTTATATTCATTCTTGATTCACAAGGATATCATCACAACCACCACCATCTCATTATTTCATATTTATTGAGCACTCATAATGTTCCAGCGCCTTATTCCAATGATGGCATTACCCCTCTTACCTACCCCCATTCCCACCCCCATATCTTTGGGAAAAGCTTCAAAATCACACCTGGTCCTAAAGACACAATGATATAAGGACAAACCTCTTGGGGACACTGGAGTGTTTGTTCTTTGGCCAGTCTGTCCCTGGCACTACTAAAGAAATATATATAATATATATATATATACTTTGCTCAAGTCTGTACAATAATGATTTCTGCTGATTGCTTAAAATAGAACCTGATTTTCTTTACTACAGCATCTTCTAAGCCAAACAACCCCACAACAAAAGGAGGCCCTGCTCCACAGATTGGCTAAGAACCCCCAGAGCATTTTTAGTAGTTACTCTGAAATTTTCACCACAATCTCATACCTATTTTTCCAGAGATACTGCCCAGATGAACAGGACTAACTGGGGCAGAGGAGGCGTTTGGGGATGATATAGGCCCAGTCTAAACATTAATGGCCATGATGGATATTTGTTTGGAAAGGGAATTCTTTTTCCCCAGGCATTTCAGACAGCCATCCTGGGCTTATCTGAGGAGTGCTAGCAAAGACAAAAGTCCTCCTGAATGCACATATAGTCTAAGAGTACCTTGACAAGTTGTGGATAGTTCCTCAGAAAAGTGAAGACCTTGGGATCTCCTTTTGCACTTGTCCCCAGACGGTATCTTCAGCAGTTAAGAGGCATTTCCTTTAATGATCTGGAATTTCCTGGGGTGCTCAGAGGAGGCTGGGTAATGACCAGCCAATCACTTGAAGGAAATCCTATTCAAGTCTAACGGCTTGGTGAGGAGTCAATGGCTGCTTTGAGAATGAAATTGGCCCCTCACCAAACCCACGTCTAGCACAGGTATGTTTCATACCAAGAAGACTGCTTCCTCAGACACCTCTGGTAAGATCCAAGGTCTGATGCTGGCAGGTGAGTTAGGCAACAGAAAAAGTTGCTAGCTCAAATGGCTGGTATAGTGTAACACCACTAATGAGAAAATGATTAATCACATGTTGCTGGTGGAAGAGGTAAGTTTTGATCATGGGCTAAAGACTGGCTTTGAGGATTTGGATCACTAGATGGATACTGGGCTTGGGGAACATCCTCTCCAGGCAGCTGGTCAGTCACCTCAGGGACTACCCAGGACTTCTGATTAATCTCCTCAAAGTCCTCCTGGATCTGAAGATCACCCTCCTCAGGGAACTCTTGGAATGGTGTATCACTCTCAGGAATATCCTGTGACACCAGATTGGTTGCATAAGCCTCTTGGGCTAGTCTGCCAACTACCAAAGAGAACTCCTGGCATGGGTGGCTGATCTCTTCAGGCATCTCTTGGGCTGGCTTGTCAACTTCCACAAGGACTTCCTGGACCAGGCCATCAACCCCTTCAGGAAACCTATGGACCAACATGCCAACCTCCACAGGGACCCCCTGGCATGGCTGGCTGACCTCCTCAAGGTTCTTTTGGCAAAGTTGGAAAGCTTCCTCAGAGACTTTCTGGCACAGTTGGATGCCCTTCTGGCATGGCTGGCTGATCTGAGGGACCTCCTGGCACGTCTGGTTGATATCATCATGGGTCTCCTTGCATGGGTGACTATCACCAGGGACCTCCTGGCATGGCTGGTTGACCTCTTCAGGGATATCCTGGCATGGCTGGCTAATGTCAGGGACCTGCTGGCATGGCTGGCCGATCTTCTCAGCAACCTCCTGGCATGGCCGGCTGGCTTCCACAGGTGGTTCCTGTAGGGACTTATTTGATTCAAAAGGCTCTTGCTCTCCTTCTATAGGGAGCTTTTGTGCTCCATTCCCACGGAGCTCCTGGTACAGCCCAAAGCCTTGATGTTCTTCAGTCATGTGTGAACATAGGGAAGGTTGATCACTGAAGCCAAAATGGCAGTCACAATCCACTGCAGTAGGGGAAGAAGGACCAGCACTGGACACAGTGCTGGAAGGGCCACTGCTGTCTGTAAAGCAAAGTCAGGAGACCATGTCAGGCATGTTGGAAGAGCAGGCTCTACTCTATGCATGTAGTTCAAGTGTCAGAATAGATGGCCTATGTTACTCATGTCTTGGGAAAAGAAAGTCTGAATTCTTTCTAAATTATGCAGAGACTCACAAGTTAGCCCAGCTTAGAAACTGTTGTTCTGGCCTAACATATACTTCAGGAATAGCACTAAGGTACATTTAAGACTCCAGGAGAGAGTACTGAGGCCCACTTTATCCAGTTCTTTTACAAATTATTGCTATCCCAGTTCCAAATTCTCATGATTCCTCATTCATACCTTAGAAGCATATAAACATTTCATTCCTATGGGTCATAATTAGGGTTAAATAGAATCTTCAGAGATTCTATTCTTTAGATTTAGGGTAAAGATGAGGGGTGGAAGGGAGATGAGGGCAATATATTGTTGAAATACTCCCAATTAAATTTGATGTACATCTTTGGGGAAGTATCATTTCTTTAAAGTAAACAATGTGCCTGACCAGGCGGTGGCGCAGTGGATAGAGCGTCGGACTGGGATGCAGAGGACCCGGGTTCATGACCCCGAGGTTGCCAGCTTGAGTGTGGGCTCATCTGGTTTGAGGAAAAGCCCACCAGCTTGAACCCAAGGTCGCTGGGTCCAGCAAGGGGTTACTCGGTCTGCTGAAGGCCCGAGGGCAAGGCACATATGAGAAAGCAATCAATGAACAACTAAGGTGTTGCAACACACAATGAAAAACTAATGATTGATGCTTCTCATCTCTCTCCGTTACTGTCTGTCTGTCCCTGTCTATCCCTCTCTCTGACTCACTCTCCGTCTCTGTAAAAATATAAATAAATAAAAAATTTTAAGTAAACAATGTATTTCTGAGGCAGAGGTAATAATCACTGTTTATAGCTCAAGATACAATGTAGAAAAACCTTTTGAATGTAGAAAAATCTTGTGAATTAGAACAGTAGAAAGGAAAAGGATTTACCCAAAGATAGAAGAATGCCATGGACTCTCTAAATGGCAGCAGTTCTTTTTTCTTTTGGCAGCAGTTCTTAATTAACCTTTCTGGGGGTTACTGATCCCTATGAAAGTCATGGATTATCTTCCCAGAAAAATTAGTGTGAATAGTCACACTAATCTTTACACATAATTCCTGGGGTTCATAGACTTTACTCTGAAATCCATTCATGGATCCAAAGTTAAGACCCTCTAAGTATTGGGACATACAATGTTACAGGTTTGTGGATATTATATACATATAAAATATAAAAACTAATTTCCCAGATCCTGACAATAGTGAAATGAAGACCATGGAGTATTCAATTACACTCTGGGACGATTCCCACCACAACCTCTACCTTGTCACTGACCTCTAGTACAGGACTAATCTATTTTTCCATTTATAAATATTATATTTATTGATAGTATTATAATTTTAAATTTAAAGCACTCTGATATCAGTAATTATAAATTTTAGAAATAGGAGACACCTGGCCCTGGCCGGTTGGCTCAGCGGTAGAGCGTCGGCCTGGCGTGCGGGGGACCTGGGTTCGATTCCCGGCCAGGGCACATAGGAGAAGCGCCCATTTGTTTCTCCACCCCCCCTCCTTCCTCTCTGTCTCTCTCTTCTCCTCCTGCAGCCAAGGCTCCATTAGAGCAAAGATGGCCCGGGCGCTGGGGATGGCTCCTAGGCCTCTGCCCCAGGCGCTAGAGTGGCTCTGGTCGTGGCAGAGCGACGCCCCGGAGGGGCAGAGCATCGCCCCCTGGTGGGCAGAGCATCACCCCTGGTGGGCGTGCCGGGTGGATCCCGGTCGGGCACATGTGGGAGTCTGTCTGACTGCCTCTCCCCGTTTCCAGCTTCTAAAAAATTAAAAAATAAAATAAATAAATAAAAAAAAAGAAATAGGAGACACCTGACTATCTTGTAATGAAAGAGAACCTGAGAAAGTTGGCAGGCCCAAGCCTACAAAGGCTCAGTCATTGGGTTTAAGGAATGCCAGCAACCTCTTTTCTATAAAGGATCACAAGAGGCATACTTCAAGTAGGAAAAAAAAGAGGAACATGGTTTTGAGCCAACAAGGCTTATTTAGGGCAGAGAGATAGACCCCAAAAATGCTTACCAATGAGGCTATACACCTGATACTGTGATTACAAAAAAGAAAGAAGAGCTATAAGCTGAAATCACTCAAGGGTATAAGTATCCTTAATATTCACTGAGTGGTTTGATTCATCAGGCAAATCAAAGAGGTCAGACAGAAACCTAAGTGGGAGAGGGACAAAAGGGGTGCAGAACCATAAACACCACAGGAAAGAGGTAAAAGGTTCAATGGCAAGGTGAGAGTGGTGGATAATCTGAAATTCAGGGGGAGAATTCTTGGTGTTAGGAAGGAAAGTTTCTTCTGCATACAGGGTGACAGAGGAAGGGCAAAATTCAACAACTATTTATATCCCAAAGCTGAAATATGAACCTTTACTTAAGTCCTACCCAAGAAAAATAGTGAAAGGCAGGTTTGATTTTAGTTATTCCCTGGAGGCAAGATGAATAAAGAAAGGATTTTTTCCCTCACTGATGTCTCTGGCTCTTATCTCCCCTCTGATCACTATTGATATCTCCCCCTCCCTACAATTACCCTAAGAATTCCTTGTGGCCTCATTGTTCACAAGGATAATTAGTGATAGGCTAGAGATGATAAAGAAGAGATGGGGGGTCCTGGCCGGTTTGCTCAGTGGTAGAGCATCGGCCTGGCGTGCAGGAGTCCCGGGTTTGATTCCGGTCAGGGCACACAGGAGAAGCGCCTATCTGCTTCTCCACCCCTCCCCCTCTCCTTCCTCTCTGTCTCTCTCTTCCCCTCCCGCAGCCAAGGCTCCATTGCAGCAAAGTTGGCCCGGGTGCTGAGGATGGCTCTGTGGCCTCTGCCTCAGGCGCTAGAATGGCTCTGATTGCAACAAAGCAATGCCCCAGATGGGCAGAGCATCGCCCCCTGGTGGGCATGCCAGGTGGATCCCGGTCGGGCACATGTGGGAGTCTGTCTGACTGCCTCCCCGTCTCCAACTTCAGAAAAATACAAAAAAAAAATTTTTTTCTAAAAATAAAAAAGTGCTAAAAAAAAAAAAAAGAAGAAGAAATTGGGGGAAAGCAGCATCTCAACTTGAACTAATGACTGAGAACAGACAACTTGAGAGATAGGACATGTAGAAAGTAGTAACAGATTCTAGTTTCCATCTCCCAGCTTTTCTACATATACAGGTTTCCTCCCAAGTCATCTTTACTTCTAATGAGAATGAAGTCTTCATCCTTTCTTCCCCAAAGGACCCTCTGGACCACTACCTTTTAGGAGCCTCCCAAGAGATAGAAGGGGCATAGAAGACAGAGTTGATAAGACTAATAACCAGCCCTGGCCGGTTGGCTCAGCGGTAGAGCGTCGGCCTAGCGTGCGGAGGACCCGGGTTTGATTCCCGGCCAGGGCACACAGGAGAAGCACCCATTTGCTTCTCCACCCCTCCGCCGCGCTTTCCTCTCTGTCTCTCTCTTCCCCTCCTGCAGCCAAGGCTCCATTGGAGCAAAGATGGCCCGGGCGCTGGGGATGGCTCTGTGGCCTCTGCCTCAGGTGCTAGAGTGGCTCTGGTCGCAACATGGCGACGCCCAGGATGGGCAGAGCATCGCCCCCTGGTGGGCAGAGCGTCGCCCCTGGTGGGCATGCCGGGTGGATCCCGGTCGGGCGCATGCGGGAGTCTGTCAGACTGTCTCTCCCTGTTTCCAGCTTCAGCAAAATGAAAAAAAAAAAAAAAAAAAAAGACTAATAACCAGATCCTCCCTTCATATTGGAAGAGGCAGATGAGACTGCTTCTGTAAGGTTGGTGGATAGTGGGAAAGGTCAGACCGCGAACTTTGGCTAGGACCGCCCACAACCAAGCACACCAAAAGAAACTTCGCAGGAACCCTTTGGAAAAAAGCGACTGTCTGCCAGCCAGTGAGATTTCACCACATCATATTAGCTCGACCACCCTAGGGACCCTTTAAATATCTCCCACACGGGTCACCACTTGTGACTTCCCTGGCCTCCATCTTTCCTCGGGGCCATGGAACCTCGTTGGGCGGGATGCGCGCTCTGTACTCAATAAAGCCTTTTATTATTTTACACTTTGTAGCTCCGACCCCTTCCTTCCTTCTCGGCGGGGAAAAATACCTTACAGCTTCCATGACTTACTCCTGGTCTTTCAACCCTCATCTTCATTTCCCTCAAGGTACAGGTCTCTCACTCACCAATTTTTCCATCCCTCTTGGCCTTTGTCTAGGAAGTTCCAAAAGGATTACTTACACCAAGGGGGCTTCTCAGAGCGCTGCCGGAGTTGCATGGTAGGTGAATGAAGAGTACGAGGTGGGGAAAATGCACTATTTGAGGCCGGGTTGCTGTGCATAGATTCAAAGAGGGCTGGATAGGTGGAGGAGAGAGAAGGGAGAAAAAAAAAGCATATGAAGAAGAATCCAAGAACCACAGGTTCTCAATGTAAGTCAAAACCAACTTACATTTCCTCAGAATGAGAAGGAGCATCCTTCACACAACCATTTTTAATATTTTAAACTTTATCTTGAATATATTCAAATATACTTTTGAAAAGTCATTAAAAGACTAGCACAATCAATACCCATACACTCATCTCATATTTAACACATGTCAACATTTTGTCATACTTGTTTCATCTATTTCTTCTTGAAGTTCTCTAAAATAAATGACAGACATCATGAATACTTGAATAAGCATTTCTAAAATATGAGAAGTTTCTCCTATGTAAACAAATGCCATTAATAAACCTAAAAAATTTTAAGAAGAATATCCTAATATGTTAACACCCAATCCATATTCAAATCCCAATTATTCCCCAAATGTCTTTTATAGTAAGATTCAAACATGAACCGTGCATTGTGTTTGGTTATGTCTCCAAAGTCTCTTGTAATCTAGAATAGTGTTCTCATTTATTTTTTTCAAAGTGACTTTTTGAAAAGAACAGCCAATTGTCTCAAAGAATGTCATTTCCCACATCCTAGATTTACCTGATTGCTTACCTGTTTCACTATCCCTTATATTTCCTATAAACAGGAAGTTAGCTATAAATGGTTTCATTAGATTATTTATTCTAAATAACTTTAGCAAGAATACTTGAAGAGGTAATCCTGTGTACTTTATCTTATACTATATTGGAGGCACATAATGTCTCATTGTCTCATTAAGTAAGGCTAAATTTACTACTTAAGTTAAAGTGGTGCCCACAAAATCTCACCATTGTAAAGTTTTCCCCTTCTGATCAGAGGTGATCCTTTGACATCATGCAAGCCCATCAACATTTCAACTAATTGTGTTAGTATCCATTAATGATCCTTAATTATTTTATTAGGGGTGTCAAGTGGTGATTTTCTGATTCTATCAATCCTTTTAATATTTATTTGCTGGCATATTTTCTGTAAAGAAGAGCTTTCCCTCTTCAAATGAGGCTATTTGATTACACTGAACTGCAATTGTTACTGAAAAGGTAGCATGTGTTTATTTCCCTTTAATTCGTTTTCAGAGAAGAGTTTGTGAAAGTATTCTCCAATCGTGACAGATAATGATTATTTTATCTTTGTTTTCTTTTTTTGTAAGATTCATGATAAGTTTATGGATTTTTATATATTCAGTATAGTCTAATTAATTACAATTAATTATTTTTAATGCTAAAATATTCCAGTTCTGGTCAGTGAGAGCCTCTTCAGTCTTGATTGCTTCCTTGCTTTTGTTATGTGTCCCAGGATCACCTTGCATCTTCCTTGCCCTAGACCAATGGTCCCCAACCCCCGGGCCGCAGACCAGTACTGGTCCGTGGGCCATTTGGTACTGGTCCGCAGAGAAAGAATAAATAACTTACATTATTTCCGTTTTATTTATATTTAAGTTTGAACTATGTTTTATTTTTTAAAAATGACCAGATTCCCTCTGTTACATCTGTCTAAGCCTCACTCTTGACACTTGTCTCGGTCACGTGATACATTTATCCATCCCACCCTAAAGGCCGGTCCGTGAAAATATTTTCTGACATTAAACCGGTCTGTGGCCCAAAAAAGGTTGGGGACCACTACCCTAGACCATGCATTGTCATCAAAATTGGTTCGTGGTGAGGGTGAAAAAATTCTTAGATATTTGATTGGTTTATGTCCATTAAATGGTCACAATACATAAATAAATGTATAGTATAAATATATAGTATATCAATATCAATATTAACATTTTGTGTGGTGGGGGGGATTAGGGAGAAAATGCCTAAAGAGGTTCAGGATGGGGTGGGGAAGTGTTTGATTTTTTTTTTTTTTTTGTATTTTTCTGAAGCTAGAAACGGGGAGAGACAGACAGACTCCCATATGCGCCCGACCAGGATCCACCCGGCACGCCCACCAGGGGGGACGCTCTGCCCACCAGGGGGCGATGCTCTGCCCCTCCGGGGCGTTGCTCTGTTGCGACCAGAGCCACTCTAGCGCCTGGGGCAGAGGCCAAGGAGCCATCCCCAGCGCCCGGGCCATCTTTGCTCCAATGGAGCCCTGGCTGCGGGAGGGGAAGAGAGAGACAGAGGAAGGAAGGGGGAGGGGTGGAGAAGCAGATGGGCACTTCTCCTGTGTGCCGTGGCCGGGAATCGAATGCGGGACTTCTGCACGCCAGGCCGACGCTCTACCACTGAGCCAACCGGCCAGGGCCTGATTTTTTTAAAAGAAGGTAAAAAGCATGCATTAGACCAGGGGTCCCCAAACTTTTTATACAGGGGGCCAGTTCACTGTCCCTCAGACTGTTGGAGGGCCGGACTATAAAAAAAAACAACTATGAACAAATCCCTATGCACACTGCACATATCTTATTTTAAAGTAAAAAAACAAAACTGGAACAAATACAATATTTAAAATAAAGAACAAGTAAATTTAAATCAACAAACTGACCAGTATTTCAATGGGAACTATGGCTCTACTTTTGGTTAATGAGATGGTCAATGTGCTCCTCTCACTGACCACCAGTGAAAGAGGTGCCCCTTCGGGAAGTATGGTGGGGACCGGATAAATGGCCTCAGGGAGCTGCATGCGGCCCGCAGGCCGTAGTTTGGGGACCCCTGCATTAGACCAAGAATCAGTCATTTTCCCATGGAATCCTAGTAGTGAAGAATAATATGTAGAGACCAAAATCTATGTGCTAAGGGAGCTGATTGCTACTGCTGCTAATGCATAATGTTAGAAAATATCCTGAATTCATATTGATATATTTTTAATTAAAAAAAACTGTAGAATTTTTTTATTGATTGATTCTAGAGAGAAAAAGGGAGAGAGATATATAGAAAGAAATGTTGATTTGTTGTTCTACTCTAGGTATGCATTCATCAGTTGATTCCTTTTATTTTTATTTTTTTACAGAGACAGAGAGAGAGTCAAAGAGAGGGATAGACAGGGACAGACAGACAGGAATGGAGAGAGATAAGAAGCATCAATCATCAGCTTTTCGTTGCAACACCTTAGTTGTTCATTGATTGCTTTCTCATATGTGCCTTGACCACGGGCCTTCAGCAGACCAAGTAACCCCTTGCTCGAGCCAGCAACCTTAGGTCCAAGTTGGTGAGCTTTGCTCAAACCAGATGAGCCCGCGCTCAAGCTGGCGACCTCAGGGTCTCGAACCTGGGTCCTCCGCATGCCCGTCTGATGCTCTATCCACTGCACCACCGCCTGGTCAGGCTATCAGTTGATTCTGATATGTGCCCTGACAGGGGATTGAACTGGCAACCTTGGCACATGTGGATGACACTCTAACCAACTGAGCTACCCGGCCAGGGCCATATTGACATTTTAGATTCAAATTTAAAATTATAGCATTTAAAAAATCTTTTGAATTTATACTTGTATCTAATTTAACTTACCTTGAAAATCCTGATTCCTAATAATAGGAATATTATTACTTATCTTATTTGCATTATATATACATAGTTTTAAAATAGTACCAATATCACTAATGATTGAACTATTGAATGAGGATTAAAATTCTTTTATAGTTTCTTTACCCCACTAAAGGACTTACTAGTCATATAGTCTAGTTTTCCTTATAATAAATCTCTGACTCATAGGTTGTTTAAGAATATGTTGTCTAATCTCCACATTTGTGAATTTTCTAATTTTCCTTCTATTATTGATTTCTAGCATCATTTCATTGTGGTTGGAGAGGGTATTTTGTATAATTTCAATCTTATAAAATGTATTTAGACTTCTTTTGTGGCCTAAGCTGGAGAATAACATATGGTATATCTGGATACTATTCCATGTACACTTAAGAAAAAATCTGTATTACCCAAAGGCAAGGAAAGGAAAAGCAAAAATATTGTAAATAAGTGGGATTATATCTAACTAAAAAGCAAAAGAAAGCAATGACAAAGCAAAAAAGCAACCAACCAAATGGGAGAAGATATTTGCGAGCAACAGCTCCAACAGGGGTTAATATCCAAAATACATAAAAAACTCATATAGGCCCTGGCTGGTTGGCTCAGTGGTAGAACATCGGCCTGGTGTGCAGGAGTCCCGGGTTCGATTCCCAGCCAGGGCACACAGGAGAGGCGCCCATCTGTTTCTCCACCCCTCCCCCTCTCCTTCCTCTCTGTCTCTCTTGAGACTTGTTTGGAGGTTCTAGCAGGGGAGCGCAGCTACTCGTATACCCTTGACCGAAGAACGGTCCTCTCCTCTAGCGGGGAAGGTCGTCCTCTTCGACCGAGCGCGCAGCTTCGGGAGGGATGCACATGGAGCGGTGAGGGAGGAAGGGGACACCCGCCTAGCCAGCCAGATCAGCCGAATCAACCCTGCGATCAATGGGGTGACAGATGTCGCAGCCAGATCGCCCTCACATCCATCTCTCTGTCTCTCTTTTCCCCTCCTGCAGCCAGGGCTCCATTGGAGCAAAGTTGGCCCGGGTGCTGAGGATGGCTCTATGGCCTCTGCCTCAGGTACTAGAATGGCTCTGGTTGCAACAGACCAATGCTCCAGATGGGCAAAGCATCGCCCCCTGGTGGGCATGCCAGGTGGATCCTGGTCTGGCGCATGCAGGAGTCTGACTGCCTCCCCATTTCCAACTTCAGAAAAATACAAAAACAAAACAAAACAAAACAAAAAACTCATACAACTCAACACCAAAAAAAAAAAAAAAAAAAAATCTGCCTGGCCCATGGTGATGCTGTGGATAGAGCATCAATCTGAATGCTGGGTTGCCAGTTCAAAACCCTGTGCTTTTCTGGTCAAGGCACATACAAGCAACTGTTGATGTTTCCTGCTTATCTCCCTTCTTTCTCTCTCCCTCTCCCTCTTGTCTCTCTCTAAAAATCAATATAAAAAATCCAATTAAACAATGGACAGAGAACATGAACAGACACTTCTCCTAAGAAGACATACAAATGGCCAACAGATACATGAAAAGATGCTCAACTTTACTAGCTATTAGAGAAATGCAAATCAAAATTACAATGAGCCTGACCTGTGGTGGTGCAGTGGATAAAGCGTCAACCTGGAATACTGAGGTCACTGGTTCAAAACCCTGGGCTTGCCTGGTCAAGGCACATATGAGAGTTGATGCTTCCTGCTCCTCCCCCCTTCTCTCTCTCTCTCCCCTCTCTATAATGAATAAAATCTTTAAAAAAAAATTACAATGAGATGCCACCTCATAACTGTTAGAATGGCTACTATAAATAAGACACGTAATGAGCATGGGAGAGGGTGTGGAGAAAAAGGAACCTTCATTTGCTGCTGGTGGGAATGTAAACTGGTACAGCCACTAAGGAAAACAGTATGAAGTTACCTAAAAAAAAAATTAATAGTTACCATATGACCCAGCAACCCCTCTTCTCAATATCTACTTGAAAAACTTGAAAATACTTATTCACAAATATATTGCATCCCTATGTTTACTACAGCATTATTTACAGTGACCAAGACATGGAAACAACCTAAGTGTCCCTCAGTAGATGACTGGGTAAAGAAGATGTGGTGCACATATGCAATGGAATACTACTCAACCATGAGAAAAGATGAAATACTGCCATTTGCAACGACATGGATGGATCTTGAGAATATCATGCAAAGTAAAATAAATCAGACTGAAAAACTCAAGAACCATTTAATTCACTCATATATGGGATATAAAACTGAAAGCAACAAGTGAATAAACAAGAAAAAAAAACAGAAACTCATAGACACAGACAACAGTATGGTGGTGGCCAGAGTGAAGAGGGAGGTGGAGGGTATCCAAGGATAAAGGGGTCAAATATATGGTGACAGAAAGATTTGACTTGGAGTAGTAAACACACAATGTAATATACAGATAGTGTTTCACAGAATTGTACACTTGAAACCTATATAATTTTATTAACCAATGTCACCCCAATACATGTAATACAAAAAGAAAAAACTGTATTCTGCTGCTGCTGGGCAGAATGTCCCATAATGTTTGTTAGGCTTTGTTGGCCTATGGTGTTATTCAAGTTCTCTGTTTCCTTATTAATCTGTGTAGGTGTTTTTCCATTATTAAAATTGGAATAGTGAAGCCTCCAACTATTATTGTAGCACTGTCTAGTTCTCCCTTCAATTCTGTCAATGTTTGCTTCATATATATATTTTGGGACTCCATTGTTTGGTGAGTATTGTTTGTAATCATCATACCTTCCTGATGAATTGACTTTTATCAATATATAATGGCCTTCTCTATCTCCTGTAGAAATTTTTGACTTAAAGACTATTTTGTCTGATAAAAATGAAACAGCCTTATGATCCAGTGATTCCACTTCTGGGAATTTATCCAAAGAAACCCAAAACAATAATTCAAAAGAATATATGCACCCTTATGTTATTAAAGTATTATTTACAATAGCCAAGATTTGAAAGTAGCCCAAATGTCCATCAGTAGATGAGTGGATAAAAAAGTTGTGGTACATTAACACAATGTAACGTTACTCACATAAAAAAAAAAAAAGGAAATCTTACCCTTTCTGCCAGCATGGATGAACCTGGAGAGCATTATCTAAGTGAAATACGCTAGTCAGAGATAGACAAGTACTATAGGATTTCCTTCACATGTGGAATCTAATAAACAAAATGAACTAACAAGCAAAATAGAGACAAACTCTTAGAGAGCAGGCTGACAGCTGCGGCGGGGAGCTAGAGGAGTGGCAGGATTGAGCAAAAAAGAAAATGCATCAATTGATACAGACAACAGTATAATGATTGTCAGGGGGAGGGGTGCTGGTGGTAGGTGGAGGAGAGTATTGGAGGAATAAATGGTAATGGAGACTTTTTTTATATTAAGCGAGAGGTGGGGATGCAGAGAGACAAACTCTGCATGTGACCTATAAGCCCCCTACTGGGGGATGCTTTGTCCATCTGGAGCCATTACTCTGTTACTTGTTGGACAACTGAGCTATTTTAGTACCTGAGATGATTTGAGCCATGGCTGCTGGAGGGGAAGAGAAAGAGAGAAGGAGGAAGGGTGGAGAAGCAGATAGTCACTTCTCCTGTGTGCCCACACCAGGAATCAAACCCAGAACTTCTACATGCCAGGCTGATGCTCTACCACTAAGCCAAAAAGCCAGGGCCAAAAAGTGGGGCATGGAAGGGGGAAGCAGTAAGTATCAACTCCCATATGTGCCTTGACCAGGCAAGCCTGGGGTTTTGAACTGGCGACCTCAGTGTTCCAGGTCAAGGCTTGATCCATTGTGCCACCACAGGTCAGGCAAGATGGAGACTTGACTTGGGGTGGTGAACACACAATACAGTGTACAGATGATGTGTTGTAGATTTGTGTACCTGAAACCTATATAATTTTGTTAAGTGTCACCCTAATAAATTCAATAAAAAGGAAAAACAAAACAAAACTATTTTGTCTACATTAGTATACCGTAGCTCTCATTTGGTTATTATTAACATGGAATATATCCTTTTACTTTTTTTTCTCTAGTGCATGCTCATGCACAAGGGGCGAGGAAAGAAAGGGAGAGATGTGAAGCATCAACTTGTAGTTGAGGCACTTTAGTTGTTCATTGATTGCTTCTCATAAGTGCCTTGACTGGGAGGCTCCAGCCAAGCCAGTGACACCGTGCTCAAGCCAGCAACCTTGGGTTCAAGCCAGTGATTTTGGTCTTCAAGCGAGCAACCATGGGATTGTGTCGATGATCTGCACTCAAATCAGTGAGGCTGCACTCAAGCCAGATGAGCCTATGCTCAAGCCAGCGACTTCAGGGTTACAAATCTGGCTCTTCAGCGTCCAAGGTCAACACTCTATCCACTGCGCCACCACCTGGTCAAGCTGCCTCAACTATATATTTTTTTTGCCCCAGATAGCATGTTGTTCATTTGCCTTACAATATTTGCAAGAAATACCCTCTACACAGCCACAGTTATACACTGCATGATTTCCAAGTTAGATGAAACAAGGTAAGCACCCAGTGTCAGTCCTTCAGGTAACCCACACACAAGTTAGAATAAACACAAGTTTTTGAGAATAAGGTCTATTCTGCTCCCTCTGGGCCCAGGGCCCAGGGTTCCACATTGAGAACATGGGCTGCCATTTTCTTTTTTCTTTTTGTGGCAGAGACAGAGAGAGTCAGAGATAGGAACAGACAGACAAGAAGGGAGAGAGATGAGAAACATCAGTTCTTCATTGTGGCTCCTTAGTTGTTCATTGATTGATTTCTCATATGTGCCTTGACCGGGGGTGGGGGGCTACAGCAGACTGAGTGACCCCTTGCTCAAGCCAGCGACCTGGGGCTCAAGCCGGTGAGCCTTGCTCAAACCAGATGAGCCTGCGCTCAAGCTGGCGACCTCGGGGTCTCGAACCTGGGTCCTCCACATCCCAGTCCAACGCTCTATCTACTGCACCACTGCCTGGTCAGGCCATGGGCTGCCATTTTCAAGATTGTTGCCAAAGTGGGGAGAGGGATGGGAGAAGGTCAAGTAAAAATGCTGGAAAGCTTTCTGCCATTTTTAGGTTACCTACTTTTTATTTTTTTATTTTTTTTTCTTTTTAGGGGGAGGAGCAGGAAGCATCAACTCCCATATGTGCCTTGACCGGACAAGTGCAGGGTTTCGAACTGGCAACCTCAGCGTTCCAGGTCAATACTTTATCCACTGTGCCACCACAGGTCAGGCTACCTACTTCTTGATTCAGAATTTTCCTGGCTGTTGCAAACTTTTAACTATTTTCTAGAGTTCTGATAAAGTTGTCAATTTTTACTTGACTGTTTTTAGTGTTTCTGTAAAAGGACAAGCCATCGGAGGAAACAACTGCATGGTTTAATTTTTATATTTAGATCTCTGATCTACATGGATTTATAATTGGTATACAACATGAAGTGTGGATTCAATTTTTTGTCAAATGACTATTCAATCATCTTAACTTTATTATTTTTTAAAGATTTTACTTATTGATTTTACAGGGGGTAGGGGGACGAGGAGTAGTTGCTTCATTCTAGGTGTTCACTGGTGACTTATCATATGTGCTTTGACCGGGCAAGCCCAGGATTTCAAACTGGTGACCTCAGCATTCCTGGTTGGCACTGTATCCACTGCATCCTCACCACAGGTGAGGCCCAACTCTATTTATTAAGGAGTCTATCTTGCCCTGGCCAGACAGCTTGGTTGATTAGCATTGTCTCAAAGTGGAGAGGTTGTGGGTTTGATCCCCGGTCAGGGCATATACAGGAACAGATTGATCTTTCTGTCTCTCCCACTCTCTCCTTTCCTCTCTCTAAAATCAATAAAATAAACATGAAAAAAAGAAGTCTATCTTTCCCCTAGTATTTTAAAATACAAACTTCATCTATTTCTAAATTTTCTATTTTGTTTGATTGATCTGTCTATTCACATACCAATATTACACTGTTTTTATTATAGGAGTTTTAGAAAATGTTTTAAAATCTGGTAGGATTAGTACCCCTTTATGGTTCTTTTTCTATAAGGTTATCTTGGCTGTTCTTGCTTATTTTTTTTCTTTTAAAATTTATTTATTTATTTATTTATTTATTTATTTTTCTTCTTTTTCAAGTGAGAGGAGGGGAGATAGACTCCTGCATGTACCCCAACCAGGATCCATCCAGCAACCCCTGTCTGGGGCTGATGCTCCGCCCATCTGGGGCATGCTCACAATCAAGCTATTTTTTAGCACCTGAGGTGGAGGCTTCACAGAGCCATCCTCAGTGCCCGGGGCCAATGAGATTGAACCAATCAAACCATGGTTGCAGGATGAGAAGAGAAAGAGAGAGAAGGGGAAGGGATGGAGAAGCAGATGGTCACTTCTCCTGTGTGCTTTGACCTAGAATCGAACCCGGGACAGCCATACACTGGGCCAATGCTCTACCACTGAGCCAACCGGCCAGGGCCACTTATTTATTTATTTATTTATTTCCCTTTTGTTTTTTTTGTATTCTTCCGAAGCTGGAAACGGGGAGAGACAGTCAGACAGACTCTCGCATGCCCCCGACCGGGATCCACCCGGCACGCCCACCAGGGGGCGATGCTCTGCCCCTCCGGGGCGTCGCCCTGTTGCGACCAGAGCCACTCTAGCGCCTGGGGCAGAGGCCAAGGAGCCATCCCCAGCGCCCGGACCATCTTTGCTCCAATGGAGCCTCGGCTGCAGGAGGGGAAGAGAGAGACAGAGAGGAAGGAGAGAGGGAGGGGTGGAGAAGCAGATGGGCGCTTCTCCTGTGTGCCCTGGCCGGGAATCGAACCTGGGACTTCTGCACGCCAGGCTGACGCTCTACCACTGAGTCAACCGTCCAGGGCCCACTTATTTATTTTTTAATGAGAACTTCAGAATCAATTAGTCTGACTTGAGAAAAACAGCAATATTTTTATTTGAATCACACTAAATATTTATAAATCAACTTAGGAAAAAGTGATATTGCTTTCTTTCTTTCTTTCTTTTTCTTCTTCTCCAAGTGATAGGAGGAGAGACAGAGAGACAGATTTCCACATATGCCCTGACCAGGATCCACTCGGCAACTCCCATCTGGGGCCGATGCTCTGCCCATCTGGGGCCGTGATAGAAACCAAGCTATTTTTAGTGCCTGAGGCAGAGGCTCCAAGGAGCCATCTTCAGCACCCAGGACTGATGTGCTCAAATCAATCTAGCCATGGCTGTGGGAGATGAATCGAGAGAGAGAGAAGAGGGAGAGGGAGGAGGAGAGCAGATGGTTGTTTCTCTTGTGTGTCCTGACTGGGAATCAAACCCAAGACAGCCACATGCTGGGCTGACACTCTACCACTGAGCCAACTGGCCCTACTGGCCAGGGCCAGGAATGATATTTCTATGGTTTTGAATTGGCCTATGCAATTAAACATTTATTTCAAGTTTACTTTTGTATATTTTTGGAATGCCTATCTTTTTTTCTTTTTGTTCATTTTAGAGGGGGAAGAGAGTGAGAGAGAGGGAGACTGAGAAAGAGAAAGAGAGAGAGAGAGCAGGGGGGAGGAGCAAGAAGCATCAACTCCCATATGTGCCTTGACCAGGCAAGCTAGAAGTTTTGAACCGGCAACCTCAGCATTCCAGGTTGACAATTTAACCATTGCACCACCACAGGTCAGGCCTTTTCTTTCTTTCTTTCTTTCTTTTTTTTTGAGAGAGAGAAAGACAAGAAGGGAGAGAGATAGAGAGGGAGAGAGAATAAGAAGCATCAACTCATAGTTACTCCACTTTAGTTATGCATTGATTGCTTCTTATACATGCCTTGACTAGAAATCAGACTTTGGGCTCAAGCCAAGCCAATGACCCCTTGCTTAAGCCAGAGACCTTTGAGCTCAAGCCAGTGACCTTGGGTTTCAAGCCAGCAACCTTTGGGCTCAAGCCAGTGACCCCATGTTCAAGCCGGCGACCTCAGCGTTCCAGGTCGATGTTCTATCCACTGCACCACTATCAGTCAGGCTGGAGCGCCTAGCTTTTTAATTTATTACTCATGTTCTAGGAAGCATGGGAGTGAGGGCAGAGATAGCAGTACAAGATAAGAGTATTTTCCATACCTGTAGACACCTGTGCTTGAGCATCAGTGTGGCGCTGGCAGACACTACTCAAGAATTCACTTACTTGTCGCAGGGAAAGGGCATTATGTAGTGTTTCTAAGGGGTAGATGGTAGGCACCATGGAGCACCCTTCAAATCCTGTTAGAAAAGAGATGGGCAAAGTCAATATTATTACTGCCAGATATATCCTAACTGGCCAAGGAAGCATGGAGAATCCCTGACAGCCATCAGGAGAGTCCATGGCTTTTGAAGTATGGGGTATCCAAGAGTCTCAGGAGAGGGAACTCTTTAGAGCCCCAACAGAAGTATATTTCTGTCACCTCCAGATTTCCTATAAAGTCTACCTGCTAAGGCCTCCAGGTGAATCAAATCACCTCTCATCCTACCTATGGAGAGCCTGTAATGTCCCATGAAAAAAATCAACAGAATCTCAATAGGGTAAGCACCTACATTGATCTTGCACTTTCTGGGGAAATAAAACAAAGATCCATAGGTAAGGGGTGAAATTGTAGGTCTAAATGAGGTTAAGGAGGTCATGGAGCTGGGAAGAAATGGCAGATTTCAGGGGTCATGTATAAGAGAACCAGGTTAAGGAGGAGAGCATGTAATTTGAGAAGGTGTTCATGCAGATTTAGGATATGGGTAGAAAGGCTAGAATATTTGGAAGCAAGCTGGAGGGCATGCAATACATATGGAGCTCAGCCCAAGAAAACCACATGCATGAACAGGCTGGGAGATGGAAGTTCTTTCTTGGTCATTTCCATTACATCAAAGGTTCTCTTCTCTGCTTTCACTGGAAAACCCCAGACTTGCTAGGATTTCTTTACTCCATTAGGAAAAAGAGGCAACCCCCTAGAAGAAATAATAAATACTAATTCTCTGCTCTGAACCCAATAATTTCAATGTAGGTCCACCGTTCTGGGTAAGGTAAAAGGTAAACTTAAATGCGTAACCCTAATCCCAGTGCTTGTTTAAAAAAAATGTTTCCACTGGAGAATCAAGAAACACACATTCCAACCACCTTTTCAGTTCCCAATCTTTCCTATACCTCCTCTACATCTCCTTAAAGGGACTAAGGGTAGGCAGGACAGCAACATCTATGCAAGACATAGCCTCCCGTTCATCAATGACTAAAACCTCAAAAGAATTACACCTGATCATCTTCTAACTCTGGACCTAATTTGCTTCAAGGATTTAATTGAGACTTCTGTGCCTCAATTTCCCTCTGTCCTCTAGTGGCAGGAGAGCAAGAGAGGTAATCTCTAGCTCCTCAGAGTGGGAAGAAAAACGTTTGGATTTGAAGATGGTAGTAGTAGAAGGTTATAGAGATAAGAACAGATTCCAGGGCAAAAGGCTACTCCTATACAGAATAGAATTGGGAATGGATAGCATTAGGAGGCAAGGAGGAAGGAATGAGCAGCCAATGCTATAGCTACCAGGCAGTCTGGCCCCGATCCCATCCAAGCAACTAAACGCAAGTCACATAACCTTAGGGTAAATAGGAGAGAGGAAGAGGTGGGCTCTCCTGCCAGGAGTGCAATAAGCAAAGCAGTCAGTCCCAGCCAGGGTAGTGGCAGCAGCCAGCTTGGTGGCAGGGGGTACCGTAGAAGCACTCGGGGTCATCCTGGCCTGAGCGCAGCCAGTTCCGGAAGAGGCGCAGGTGGTAGGAGCACTGGTGCAGGTGATGCGCCAGCGTGGCATCCAAGGAGACTGGCCGGCCCCCTGGGCAGTCAGAGGAAAAACTGCGCAGCAACCGGACCACAGGGTGCTGGTCATCCAGCAGCTCTGGAGGGGGTGGGGGTACCACGGCAGGAAGCACAAAGATAAAGAAAGAGAAGAGGGAGAGACAATGAGGGGGCACTGACTGGCACAAGCATTACTGGGAAGTGGAGCCACTCAACTCCAAGGTGAACTAAGAGAAAAGCAGAGATGGTCAGAGCCACTGGGCACCTCTGACAGGAAAGAAGAGTGTTGGCATCACACAGTGAGTCTAAAAGAGGAGGCTTTTGAGACCTCATCATATAACAAGGCCCTCCCTTTTCTCATTGAGCCTAATTCAATCAGTGCTTGCAAACAGAAGTCATGTCATTCTGGACAGGGGTAAGCAGGCTTGGAAGTTCTGTGGGAGCTTTGACTAGAGGTCCAGTATCCTCGATCATTCTTAAACAAACTCTAGATAGGGCCTACTTTTCAGTCTAAAGTATTTTTAGATTGGGATAGAGATAAAAAGATTCAAAGTCACTCAGAGAAGAAGGTCAAGAATGGTATAGGCCGGGTATCAAGATAAAGTATAAAGCTAAAAGGACTCTTAAAGGCTCAGGCCAGGCCCTTTAGACCACTCTTAAGATAGCCACAGATGAGGCTGGTGTTAGACAACTGGCATGGCAGAGTGGGAGGAAACTATATGTAAAACAGAGCATGTTTAAAATGGGAGCAATATGTGAAAGTGCTATTATTGGCTAATCATCCTTCACTATTGTTCAAATATAGAGATTCAAAAGACATCTGCATAAATCTCAGGACTTGAGAGCACTGCATCCATTATAGAAGCCAAAAGTTAGATAATTTAAATTTTCTTCCCACTGCTAGTGAGTCTAACTGCACTTTGTTCAACTTGTCAGTTGAAAAGCTTCAATCCTGAACCACATATTATTTTGCACGCTTTGCAGTTTGTGGATATGTGTGATTCAGCTGCAAAAGGCTGAGAACAGTGAAAAGTATGTGGAAGAGGGTATAAAGGAACAGTAGAAAAAGATCCTGGGGGAAAGATATAGGGTCTTAAGACCTGATGACAGAGAAGGTAGGATCGAGTAGGATCAAGGTAGCTGAGGATGACTGCTCAGAACTCCCAAACTAGAACTGGTTACACAGGGTGATCCCATGAGACTGGTTTCCAGAGACCTTAGTTTGAATGTCAGGAAAGGTTTCAGCCCTACCCAGGCACTAACTGTACCAATGGTCAGACAGTTGTGTGGGTCCCTAGGAAATAATGGGTGTGGCAAATCCAATGGGTACACTCTGACATTCTAGATAAGGGTGAGCCACAATCTCTTTCCCACATTAGTTTGAGTTCAGTGTGCAGTTTAGTAATGAGCCATGTTTGTACATTTGACGTAGTCACAGGATATGACCAAGGCTAATCAGGCATAGAGGCAATGATGGGCTGAGAGATGGTCTTCCATCCAACACAAAGAGAGCACTGCCTTGCCTCTCTTCTAAAGCCAGGTCCAGTTTTTCCAGCTGCTATTTCAAAGCCAGACATCATGGCAAGGAAATGGTGGTGATGGGACAGTAAGCTAGCACACTGTTGTAACTAATCTGCTATAAGCAATTGCAGGCAGCACATCCACTCAGTAATTGCTGGGTCAGTCAAGCAAGATTTCACCATGGGATAGAACCTTAATACTGTCCTGAGGGCCAAATTAAGTCTAGATAATCTTCAGCAAGAGATATAATAAATCCAAATTTCTCCTATGGCTAAAAGGTAGATCCCAGATTCTGGTTCTCAAGCACTGTAGCCTCCAAGCTCAAGTACAAGGAGAACAAAGGCCAGAAAACCCCTGAGGGGTATACAGGTTATTGGAAGAGATCTTGAATTTTCTCTCCTGCACTATACCTGAATTTTACAGGTCTTTCTTCCTCTCCTCTTTTTGCTAGAATTAATTCATTTCTTCAACTGATGAGATTGCTAACAAAGTCTTCAGATAACTAGAAATATATAGGTTGAGAAACTGTTTTATGAACTTAGATCTTTTCTCATAGAGCCTAAGAACTAGGAGATCTATCTATGATTTAGCTCTGATTTCAGGAGCCCAAGTTCTTGGTACTATATTCTGTTCCCTAAGTAACATGTCTTCTAAATCCAAGTCCCAGGTGTGGGATTAGGGTAGGTGCATGAGGTTCTTCTCTGCAGATGATTGTGGCACATGAAGGCCAGAAGAGCTTGAAGCCAAATGTGAAGGTACAGCCAAGCCACTCTGAAGGGAGAGCTGCTGTTCGGGCACAAATGGGAGTGGGGTGGGGATATAAACTGAACAAGTATAAGCTAGTCAAGCTAGGGAGAGTTCAGTAGTACCCAGTGGAGATAAGTGGCCCGATGAAGCTAAAATCTAGCAGCTGCCACTGGCTGAGGAACAGGAGATCAGCATCTGAAGGTTTTTCTAGCCAGAAAGCCAGGCTAATTTTACCTCTCTCAGAGAATCTTAGCTTTTGAACAGGAGAAAACCATATATAATAAAACTAGATTTATCTTGAACACAAGAGACAATGCATAGAGAAACTAAAGGTTTATTTTAAAGGATAAAATAGGGAATAAGCCCTCGGTTCCCCTGCCACACCCTACAGAAAGACCACAGCCCTTCAGTTTTTGGTCTCCCACCTTAGTGTGAGCAGACCCAGTTCTTCTGAAAGATATTATTCTTTTTTTTTAGGGCTTTATTTATTCAATTTAGAAAGGAGAGAGAGAGAAGGGGGGAGGAGCAGGAAGTATCAAGTCCCATATGTGCCTTGCCCAGGCAAGCCCAGGGTTTCGAACCAGTGACCTCAGTGTTCCAGGTGGACACCTTAGACCCAGTTCTTCAATATTTTTGAAATATTATTCATTCCTAAGCTCTCCAAGAAGCCCGACAGGCATCTCAACTCTTCACTTCAATCCTCTGTGGCTACATAGAAACCACATGTAAAAACTTGAGGTAAATTCTTCTTCCTTTGCCTACTACTTTCCACTCCTTTCTTTCTCTCTTTTATCCCAGATCAATCTGGATTCCTGTTCTCTATGCCCAGTCCTAGGTTAGTAATAACAAAAAGCAGATGGCAGGAGCACAAGAACCACACCAAGTACACATAATGGTAGGAGATAAGAATATGGACATGGGAAGTATATACTCAAGACCAATGCCCTTCTGGGTAGACTTGGGAGCTGGACTTGTGGCATTTATCCTGAGGGAAACAAACTAGTCATCCACTCCAATAAAAGAGTGGGAGAAAAAAACAGGAAGATCGAAATTAAATAAGCTGAGTTGTGGTCAGGGGAGAAGAAATGGAGATAATATAGGAAATACAATTTTCTTCCTAAAAAGGGGAATCATTAACATGTTTGTACAAAGCCCACCAGTCATGTGATGGGGAAGGGAGAGGTTTAATTAACATTTTGGTGATAATGCTGAAAAAATTGACACAATGGTGATGATGGTGACCATGGAGTAAGACCCTGAGTTGGCACAGGGATAGGGCAGCCAGGCTGCAGCAAAGGCTAAGTTTTGTCACACAAGGGGTATGTCCCAAGAGGGACACTTAGTGAGTGTTTCATTCAGAGACAGTGGGGTGTCGATACAGTGGAAGGAGAGGGAAAGTTAGTGTCAGAACTCAGAGGTTAAGTGTCTGGAGGTGACATGGTGAGGATGAATGACACTGAGTCAGAAGCAAACGTACCGTTAGTCGGATGCTTTGCAAACGACACAGAAAATCGTTTTACGGCCGGGACAAACAAGAACTCTGGGGAGAAAAGACATCATGGGGATTATACCCACACCTGTCCCCTCCCTCTGTTCTGAATTTGCCAGCACTGTACTCTGCTCTTTACAGTTATATGACCTGCTTCCACCCCACCTTTTCTTCCTGACTACCACATTTCAGTTTTCTCCTTTGGTATAATCTCTTCTTAGGAATCCATGTGTCATCTCTACCACAATACAGCCCCACAAACAACCCTAATTTCACCACCACATCCTCTTTCTCATCATTTAAAAGTAAAATCTTTGTAGAAACTTTCATCCCTTCCCACACTCTCTTTCCATAGCATCTTTCCTGCCTTAGCTAAGCAACTTCCCATCCCTGATTTCCTAAGATTTTAATCAAGGTTCCACTTCATTCTTCCCGACCATGGATCATCCTCCTAGGTCCTTACCCCTATACACCAGAATCCAGGAAAGAATATAAAGGTGGAGTAAATTGATGTAGCAGGGCTGTATGTGGGAAATTATGAAGGGATAAGCATAAATAAGTAATACTTGTATGGTGAGAAAGAGTGCAAATGGAGGTGGATGGGGTCTTGGTTCCTTCTCCCCTCTATAATTGATGAAGAAAACTTGTTTTAAGGCCAGTATCGGTGCCATCTTAAGCATGAATAGTTTTTGAACCGTGTCCTTGCTAAAGGACAAATGAAGAAAAGAGTTGTCACCCAAACCCACCCACATACCATCTCGATGTTTCAGACTGGCAGGTGGTAGCTTTTTGCCATGGCTGCGGGCGTAGTCCTGAAGATTCGGGGCGCTGGAGGAGCCACCCAGCACTGTGGTGCTGAACAGCCCCGTGCACTGTGAGCCTGCAAGGCCGGGAGTGCGTTAGTAGCCACACAAAGCTGCAATTACCACATAGAAGTACACACAGCATCACATGATATCAAGACACACACAGTCATTCAGAGCCACAATTGTGAGGCTACTACACATAGCTACAAACAGCTTTCCCTACTTTCTTAACTATGCTCGGCAAGCAAAGTGGGGATTCTCCTGAAGATCTACATGGCAGATACAAGGGGCTGCTACAAATGCAGGGTTAGTGATATTAGGGGACTCAAAGCTACTGAAAGAAATAGACCATGCTTTCCATGTGGCTCTCAGGAATGCTAAAAGAATAGGCAATCCCTCTAGATATCCCTAGATTTGATTTAGTGTTCCTTATCCGGATAGGGTTTGAAGAACCCACAAACCTAGTCCCTGATAGGTTTAAAAGGAAAGAACTTTGAAACTAGAGATCGTTTTGAGTACTCAGCTCAAATTCCAAATTCTTATAAATTCCAATTCCTCCTAAGTTTTTCATCTGACATTCCCTTCCTTTTATTTCCCTTTAGGCCTTTTTACTGTTCCCAAGAAAGAAAGCATGAGGCTTATTAAATTTTTAAACCTGAAAGGGACTCAAAAATTATCCAGTTCAACCTTCTCATTTTAGAGATGAAGACACTGAGATTCAAAAGGAATCTTATTAGCTCAAGGTCATATAGTTTGTTAGGAGCTAAACTGGACTATAATACAGGTCTCTTGACTCTGAGGATCAACTAAGTTCAGTGGGGGAAAAAAACAGTTATTTTTCATCAAGAAGAAAACAGGTTGTTTTTGAAATGAAGATGGACACAAATTAAAAGGCATGGGAAAAGTCAGATGATTATATGTAGAGCATGCCTGCTTTGTGCTGAGCACCTACTAAGAAGGAGGACCTAGTGAGCAGGAAAACACAAAAAGGATGGTTTTCTGCTCTCAAAAGTTTGTCTTGTAAGCCTTATACACAGAGTCAGATGACCACACATATAAGTTCAAAGAAATAAAAAAGAACTCTATTATCAATCAGAGTAGTAAGTAAAACTTGAAAAATATCTGATCAAGAGTAGGATTGGGACTCATAGTCCCCTTTCCTACCATAGCCCATGAAGACAGAGTGGGAAGGAAGAGACAAGATTAATATCTGAGTTTGTGGGGTTTGTCCCTCTACTTCCAAATCTATTTTAGCCATGACCCGAGGTTTGGCTTGGGAACTTAACATTCATAGGAGAGATGAATCAAGTAGAGAGAAGGTCAGTTCCTTTTGATCTCACAAAGAAGGGACCATAGTTTCAGAGATCCCAGCATTTTACCATCCCCACAGAAACTAAGAAAGCTCAGATGGCTGATAATCTCCACCCTGGAATTCAGCACTGTTCTTCTATGCAGAAACTTTTCCTATTATTTCATGCTCAAACAGGCTCTAGAATGGGGTTCCAGGGAGTAGTAAGTGTTGCTAAATATTTCTGTTTTTCTTCAAAGAAGCTGAAACTAGCTGGCTGTGTCTCAGACCACCCCAAACGTTTTTACTTCCTTCACTAAATAATTGTCTGGTGCAGTCCTGCCAATCCTGCCCTGCCCAGCCCTTAGATCATCACAGAGGGCAGTCCCTACCTTACCAGCACCATCTGTCAACTACCACATGATACCTCTGCTTTGTTCTTGACAGCACTCCCACTTAACTGGGTCAGACAAACTTATCCTCCTTTCCAGCCTACCTGAAATCTATTCTTTACTGGGACTTCTGGGATAGGAATTCCATATCACAGATCTATACATTTGTCATTTATTTTCCATGCCCCAAACCATCTACCTAATTTCAGGGATCTAGAATATAGCATATTCCCATAAAATTACCCTGGAAAATTACCAAAATCTTTCTCCCTCTGCTGGTCCAAATGTTGACCATATTAGGGCCAAGAAATTGGGTACCAAGGACAAAGGTAACAAAAAAATGAAAGGAGTTAAATGGAGAGAATAATGGAACAAGATAGAAAGAGCCAGGGGACTAAGACTAGACCCCCAAATAATTAATTACCTCTCACTGCCATTTCTAGTTACTTACTGGTTCACAAGTTTCTGTGTGCAAAGATAGCCCCTCCCAAAGGCCATTCCCTGCTCCCAAATACAATACCCTCTGAGACTTGGTCCTTCCTGTAGTCTGTGTGCTTAGGAAAGGCTGACTGATGTTCTCCACCCCTCTCCAGGAAATAAAAAGGATTAAGAGACATTCTCTCAAAGTCCTAAGAAGCTTCTGCCACTATACCAGTCTCAGATTAGTCCCTCAATTTTCAGGAAGAAAGAAAAAAAATTACAGGATTAGGAGAGGATGAAGAAGGAGAGAGAGAGAGTATGGAAGTCAGAGGGGCCAGAGCAGCGGTATAATAAACATAAGTTTCAGAGGAAGACATGGCACAAATTCTCCAAATAATGAATATGACACTTATGGGGGTCACAAGTACCTCTATGATAACTCTGTCTATAATAACTCTGAAAATTCAGAGTTTCCATGGCCCCTTAAGGTCTGGGATAGACTGAAGGAACAGATAAGGAATGACAGGAGAAGCCAGAAAAATGCCCTTCAGCCAGAGAAATGGGGATTGGTGTAGAAAACCAGAAGACAAACACCTTCCTGGAATGGAAACATTTATCTGGGATTAAAGTTCACACCTAAATATGGCTTCTCCACATTCATCCTCTCTAGCCCCACCAGATAATTCCACAGACTGCATAACCCCAATTCCCACAATAAGACTGTGAAGAACAGACAGACACCCCTTCCCAATAACAGGTGAGAGACGCTAGAAAACCATACCTAGGCCACTCTGCTTCATTTCCGTCGGTGGCCGTGAAGCTGAAAAGAGCCGATAGATACCAGGCCTGGAGGGTGAAGTCTCAGAAAGCACCTGGAGAAAAAGGACTCTGTTACCGTCTGCCATTTCAACCCAGCAGTTTAAATAAAACCTAGATCCTGAATTCCTGCCCCTATAAAGCCAAGCAATGTCAGAAAGTTTGGAAGAACCAAAGGATTTTTAAGGGGTAAGAAGAAGAAAAGGAAAAAAAAAGTGTACTTTGCAGAGAAAACTATCCATGAAATCTTTCTGTAGTAAAAGGTATGTCTATTTCCAAGATGCCTGTCCCCTAGCCCTCCCATTTCAAATCTGAGAAATCATTATTCAACCATTCTCAGTTCTCAACAGAGCAGGGTTCCTTAATCTTATCTATTCCTCTGCAAGACTCAGGAAGCCAATCACAATAGCCACAATAAGATGTCAAGTAAGGCTTTACTCTCTTCTTTTGATGGGACAGCTATGGCTATGGAAACCATACTCAGTTTCTTATTTATTTATTTATTTATTCATTCATTCATTCATTCATTCATTCATTCATTCATTCATTCATTTTAGAGAGGAGAGGGAGAGACAGAGAGAGAGAAGGGGGAGGAGCTGGAAGCATCAACTCCCATTTGTGCCTTGACCAGGCAAGCCCAGGGTTTCAAACCGGTGACCTCAGCATTTCCAGGTTGACGCTTTATCCACTGCGCCACCACAGGTCAGGCCCATACTCAGTTTCTTATCTGAATCAAGAAGCTCTCCCCTTCACTCCTATAGACATAAAACATATTTCTAAAAAGCCCACAAGTGTCCAATCATACAACTCCCAACATACACCACCCCCTACCCCCCAACAGTGTTCTGAGTCCCTAAATCCCAAAAGGTAAAGACAGAGGCAGAAAAGGAAGACGAGGCAGGGAGGAACACCTGTGTGCAGGATGCCAGGTGAGTGGTGGACACAGCCCGGGGCTGTAGGCCGATGGCTGGGGAAGGCCGGGGGAGGTCTCCTGACCTCCGGCGGCGCCGTCCCCGCAAGGGGATCAAGTCCAGGTTCCCCGTGCACTGCATGTTCATGACCTGAAATCAGACCGGGTAGACTTTTTGTTGCATAGAATGAGGAGATGAAAACAGACCAAGGCAGCATGGAGAACCTGTGCTCAAGGAAGGCATCAGATGAGCCAGACCGAGCATTCTAGGATACACACCAACATTCTATGCAACCTGAAATCAAAGCCGGTCACGGCTCCTTTAACCCCCAGGCTCCCGAGAGCCCTACTGCCTATTGGGCAGACCTAATTACAGGGTTGGAGAAAATGACTGCCTGGGTCACAACTGCTATGAAGGTTACAGATTTTTTTTTTTTTTAAGATTTTATTTATTCATTTTAGAGAGGGGGGAGAGAGAAGGGAGAAACAGGAAGCATTAACTCCCATATGTGCCTTGACCAGGCACGACTGGGGTTTCAAACCAGCAACCTCAGCTTTCCAGGTCAGCATTTTATGCACTGTGCCACCACAGGTCAGGGGGATGTTTTATTCTAAAACAGTCTAAAAAGGCCTGACCTGTGGTGGCGCAGTGGATAAAGCATTGACCTGGAATGCTGAGGTCGCTGGTTCAAAACCCTGGCCTTGCCCAGTCAAGGCACATATGGGAGTTGAAGCTTCCTGCTCCTCCCCCCTCTCTTTCTCTCTCTCTCCCCCCCCCCTCTAAAATGAATAAATAAATAAAATAATTAAAAAAAAATAAAATAAAACAGTCTAAAAATATGAGAAGACAAGAGGAGCTGAAGGGATTGGGGAAGGGTTGGAGTTGGTAGGGATAACATAAAACAAGGACAGGAAATATTAATATTAAAAGGCTGTGTGACCAAGGAGCAGACAGAAGATTTTCTTGCAAACCTAAGGAATACATCTTGGGCAACTGTCATCCTGGATGAGCCATGGTACAAGCAGCAGTAGTAACAGAAAGGAGGAAACGTGATTATAATAGGAAGCTTCTGTAGGCCTGAAAGAAGGTCAATCTCATCAAGTCTGAGAGATGATACATAGAGCGTTCTGCCTTTCCTACTCTCTTAACTGCTTAAATCAGAAAAAAAAGGAGGGGGTTAAGCCAAAACTGTCAGAGAGACTGGAAGACCATATGAATGGGAAGATACTTAGATGTGGAGGAACAGTTTATTGATGGAAGATTATATCCTTCTATCCATTTGATCTACTCACGAGTCTGAAGGGTACTAATGTACTATGATACTAAGTTAACTTACACCTCAGAGAGAAAATGACATATATCCCACCTAAAGAAACTGAGTAGTCACAACTTCAAATCCAGCTTAAAATCAGCAGGAAGAAAACGAAGAGTCCAGAACAGAGACTAATTTGTCTTCTCAGGTTTCTCCAAAATCTTAACTATAAATCTCTTGCTGAACCTATGTAAGCTAGTTTTATGGATTCTTCTAAGTGATATTCCTAAAATGCAAAAACCAATTCCTTTAAGACAGAGCTGGCACAGAGCCAGGTGAACAGATTCATCTATCAAAACAGGACTCAAATTAGACAGTCAGAACCCCTGAGACTAAGATAAAACATGGGGTTAAAAAGAGTGTCATGGACTAAAGAGGGAAAGAACCTTTCCATAAAAAACAGACCAAAATCCCAGAACAGTTAGCTGGATACACATAAGATTTACAACAGTTCCTTCCTAGGGCTAGGCTAAACTAGAACCAGAACTACAGACAGACTATAAGAATAGCAGAGCACAGGCCCATGGCCATAAACCTACTCATTAGAACAAAGAGAACACAGGCCCTAGCCGGTTGGCTTAGTGGTAAGAGCGTTGGCCCAGCGTGAGGAAGTCCTGGGTTCGCACAGAGGAGAAGCACCCATCTGCTTCTCCACCCTTCCCCTTCTCCTTTCTCTCTATCTCTCTCTTCCCCTCCCGCAGCCAAGGCTCCATTGGAGCAAAGTTGGTTCGGGTGCTGTGGATGGCTCCATGGCCTCCACCTCAGGTGCTAGAATGACTCTGGTTGCAACAGAGCAATGCCCCAGATGGGCAGAGCATCACCCCCTAGTGGGCATGCCAGGTGGATACCAGTTGGGCACATGCAGGAGTCTGTCTCTGCCTCCCCACTTCTCACTTCAGAAAAAAATACAAAAAAAAAAGAGAACAAAGGGAACACAGACTTTCAGATTGGATTTTCTTTATAGGATGAGCATATAGATAACTCTAAAGAAATTAATTTAAGGTGACACATATTTGCTCCTGTACAAGCTATAATTTTTACCCAATGCAAAAAAGAGATGGGAGAGGGCCTAGCTTTTAATATCAACTGTATTGTTGTTATAGTTACTGTTTACTGAGCATCTATCCAGTGGATATTACTTATACTTTACAGATGAAAAAAGTTGAGTCTTGGAGAAGTTAACTGTCCAAGGTCACACAGCTTCTAAGTATCAGACTGAGATTTTAGCCCAGAGTTCATGTTGTTTCTACTATATTTCCTTTAAAGAACGGTCTTTTCAAATTCATCCAGAGGCCTCCTCCTCACTCTCATCTTTAAAAATCCTTATCTCTCAGGCATCTCTCACTGGCACCTCCTTAACCTCAGAAGTAGTGACCAGTTTAAAGGAGTATTGGGACATTGGCTTTGAAAAAGAGATTAAATAAAACATATCCATCAGGGGGAGGAGGATTCTACTTAAAGTCCCAAGAATTGCTCCCCAAGGGGATTCAGAAGATTCATGGATATTGTCCTATAAGCACTTTCACTACTTCTTTCTCCCAAGCCCCTCCCATTACCTCCATGGAGCCAGCTTTTCGGTTACGAATCAGGGGTGATCTCCTTGGCAGGCCTGGACCCTCAGAGGGCTGGGGTGAAGTCTGCAATGCTCGGTCTGGCTCATCTGAGGCCTTCCTTGAGCACAGGTTCTCCATGCTACCTTGGTCTGTTTTCATCTCCTCATTCTACGCAACAACAGGCATAGATAGGAGAGGTGTTAATGACCTCCAGCCTTCTAATCTCAGACTTCTCAACCCTTTTACCTGCTATACTGTTTCTAATTTTCCTACCTATTGGTTTATAAATCCTCTAAATCCTCCAGTTCCAAATCCCAGCATTCTGACCTACCTCAGAAGAGGCTGGACGAAATCCATAGCCAGTTGGGGCATTGCCTTCTTCCTCGACACCTTTCACTCCAGGGCTGAAGTGCAGCTCCACATGGAATCGCTCCTCTGATAAGGGATCCTATAGGGGCATCACCAGATGAAGGGACAGTGGAGGAACTGGATATGGTGGTAGAAGACCAAGCAGGGACAATAGAGAGAAACTCAAGAAGATATACCCTCCCAGGGCTGAGGTTTCAATGTATTACTCCACTCTGGGGCTGGTTTATTATAGCTTCCCTTTAACCATAGTCTTGTGTTACATACAGGTTCCTCATTTCCTTACCTCCACTGTTTGAGATTCACTGCTTGGCATGACTTTCCAGCTTCCACTTCTATGCCCTCTCTATCCATTTTCCATGATAATTCAGCTTTGCTACTACAGTGCATATATCAGAACATTTTTTTTAACTACCTTTTATTCAGAACTTTCATAAGGATCCTCAGACTTTATTTTTATTTTTTATTTTTTTTATTACAGAGACAGAGAGAGAGTCAGAGAGAGGGATAGATAGGAACAGACAGACAGGAACAAAGAGAAATGAGAAGCATCAATCATCAGTTTTTCATTGCGACACCTTAGTTGTTCATTGATTGCTTTCTCATATGTGCCTTGACCGCAGGCCTTCAGCAGACTGAGTAACCCCTTGCTCGAGCCAGCGACCTTGGGTCCAAGCTGGTGAGCTTTGCTCAAGCCAGATGAGCCGCACTCAAGCTGGCAACCTCGGGGTCTCGAACCTGGGTCCTCTGCATCCCAGTCCGATGCTCTATCCACTGCGCCACCACCTGGTCAGACCATATATCAGGACATTTAAAGATATCTTTGTGCAGCCAGATGAAGAAGGTATATGTGTAACAATTATTGAGAGAAAAGGTTCATTATAACACTGTCCCAAATTCCATACCCTCCCTCATTCTAAAGCTATGTTCTATGCTATCTCTCTGGCTCAACATGATCCCAAAACACTTTTTCCTTTCCAGTAGCAAACTCCTAAATGCTCTGTGTCATGCTGTATCTAGGTGCCACACCCAGACGGATTCTACAAATTCTAAGGATAAAAAAGGTGTTTTTTTTCCTAAAAGGAGATGGAAGAGAAAGAAGGAGCCCTCTCCTTAACCCACCCTGCTAGCTCCTCACCCTTGTGTTGTCCTCATAGAGCATGATGACAATCTGGGTCATGTAGTTGAGCTCTGAGATGGCACTAAGATAAGCCAAAGCTCGCTGCCATTGTGCATCCTGGGTCTCCTACCGAACACAAGAAGAGGTAAGCCATGGCTTATCAAGGGAGTCAGGGAATGGGCAGGGAGACAAGAACAGAGAAAGCTTACAATACAGAAATAGCATTAGTAGGAGAGTAAAAGAATGCTGAGAAAAGATGTTTACAGGCTGATGTCAAAAGAAAGATCCTTACATCAAGAAGACCCCCATAACGGAAGACACTGAGTAGGGAGTGGACGTGGCTTTCGCTGGTGAAATAGAGACGTGTTCGAACGTGGCGGCCTGGGGAGAGCACTCCTCGGGAGTACCTGAGGTAATAGCTAAGTCACTCACACCATCAGATAATCCCTTCTCACCCCTCTACAAACTCCCTCCTTCCACCTCAAAGACTTATCCTCTCCTTTCCATCCCAGGACCCCTTCCTTCTATTCTAGGTCCCCCTAGCTGTCCCAGTCTAGATTTTCCCAAGGGCTCCCCTGACATGCCCCTCCCTCCATCCAAAACCCCTCCCAGCCCTCCCTCACAGGGGATGCAGCTTGTTGACAGACTCATCCTCGTGGGTTCTCTGCAGGTCAAGTAGTATCTTCCGCAACAGTGGAAGACAGAAGCCCACGGCAATTTCCAGTTTCTCCTCCCGACTGATCCCGTATTCCTAAGGGCCATAGGCCAGGAATAAGTACCTCAATGAATCCTGTTCTCTTGCTTCATATTCCCAAGCCCAAGATCAGGTCTTTACCTCAGGTCTAGGGCCTCTTTCATATCCACCATACTCCCCATCTCCAGGTTCCTCCCCAGTCTCTTGTACTTACTCAGAGCCAGGGTAGACTCTAAGAATCCTAGCAACTTAACTAATTCCTTCTCTAAGTTTCCCTTCCCTGGTTTCAATGCCACCCCTCCTTTTTGCCCCTTCTCTCCTTCCTTACCCAATGCCCCTATCCCCAGGTTAGATTCCTTATATAAGACACACCTGGGGAATGACCACATCAGCCAATGCCTTAGAGAGACGTAGCAACTCTGCTGTGCCTTGAAGTCCCAGACTTGCATTGTGCTGCACATCATACTTGACACAGTCATAGATGTCAGGAATCTTACTGATATCATAGCGCCCACTCTTCTGTCGAAAGTCACGCTCCAGCTTGCTCCAACGCTGTAGCATTAGCTCTAATGTCTCACTGTGGTAGAGTTGCAGGTCTGGAAGGAAGACAGACAACCAGAGAAGCCAAGATTTTTTTATTTTTTTTTTTTGTATTTTTCTGAAGCTGGAAACGGGGAGAGACAGTCAGACAGACTCCCGCATGCGCCCAACCGGGATCCACCCGGCACACCCACCAGGGGCGAAGCTCTGCCCACCAGGGGGCGATGCTCTGCCGAGACCAGAGCCATTCTAGCGCCTGGGGCAGAGGCCAAGGAGCCATCCCCAGCGCCCGGGCCATCTTTGCTCCAATGGAGCCTCGGCTGCGGGAGGGGAAGAGACAGAGAGGAAGGGGGGGGGGGGGTGGAGAAGCAAATGGGCGCTTCTCCTATGTGCCTTGGCCGGGAATCGAACCCGGGTCCCCTGCACGCCAGGCCGACGCTCTACCGCTGAGCCAACCGGCCAGGGCAAGAAGCCAAGATTTTACCTCTAACAAAAGTCCATAATAAATCTGAAGTAAAACCAGAGAGATGAGAATGCCTTGTCATTTAGGAGAGGACACAGGAGTGTCTAAGAACCCACCCATGCCTGAAACCTTGAAGGGAAGATAGTATTCATACACACCTACAGACTTGGGGTCTTGCATCCGTTCCCGAATCTGGTGAGTGAGGTTTTCAATCAGGGCAAATACCTGATCACAGACCTTCACAGGATTCTGGATGATAGCCATGGAGTTGAGTAGGGAAGTACTTCCAGTGGGAGCAAGCTGTGGGGAAGAGAGAGATGAAAAGCAAGATAGGCTCAGTGCCAATTGTCCATATTCCTGTGAACTTATTTCAGAGATTGCGTGCAAATAAGATCTGTTTGTTGGTTCACTCCAATGAGCACTCAAACTACTGGGCATATCAGCTGTTCTAGGGCCTTTAGATGAGGGAACTACTCTAGCACAGTCATCTAAGAAAGGTTGATTTTAAAAGTCTTGGAATCCAGGCCCTGGCCGGTTGGCTCAGTGGTAGAGCATCACCCTGGCGTGCAGAAGTCCCGGGTTCGATTCCCGGCCAGGGCACACAGGAGAGGCGCCCATCTGCTTCTCCACCCCTCCCCCTCTCCTTCCTCTCTGTCTCTCTCTTCCCCTCCCGCAGCTAAGGCTCCATTGGAGCAAAGATGGCCCGGGTGCTGGGGATGGCTCTGTGGCCTCTGCCTCAGGCGCTAGAGTGGCTCTGGTTGCAACATAGCGACGCCCAGGATGGGCAGAGAATCGCCCCCTGGTGGGCAGAGCTTCGCCCCTGGTGGGCGTGCCGGGTGGATCCCGGTCGGGCGCATGCGGGAGTCTGTCTGACTGTCTCTCCCCGTTTCCAGCTTCAGAAAAATACAAAAAAAAAAAAAGTCTTGGAATCCAGCCTGACCAGGCGGTGGCACAGTGGTTAGAGTGTTGGCCCGGGACCAGAGAACCCAGGTTCAAAACCCCGAGGTCGTCTGCTTGAGTGTGGGCTCATCTGCCTTGAGCACAGGTTCACGAGATTGAGCGCGGGGTTGCTGGCTTGAGCGAGGATCACAGACATGACCCCATGGTCATTGGCTTGAGCCTAAAGGTCGCTAGCTTAAAGCCCAAGGTTGCTGCCTTGAGCAAGGGGTCACTTACTCTGCTGTAGCCCCCACTCCCAGTCAAGGCACATATAAGAAAGCAATCAATAAACAATTAAGGTGCTACACCAAAGCATTGATGCTTCTCATCTCTCCCCCTTTTGTCTGTCTGTCCATATCTGTCCCTCTCTGTTGCCCTCTCTCTTGCAAAAAAAGAAAAAGAAAAAAGAGAAACGTCTTGGAATCCAGAGGAAATAAAATAGACCTAGGTTGGGGGTTTTTTGTTTGTTTGTTTTTTGTGACAGAGACAGAGAGAAGGACAAATAGGAACACAGAGACCAGAAGGGAGAGAGATGAGAAGCATCAATTTTTCATTGTGGCACCATTGATTGCTTTCTCATATGTGCCTTGACTGGGGGGCTCCAGCAGACCAAGTGACCCCTTGCTCAAGCCAGTGACCTTGGGCTCAAGCTGGTGAGCCTTGCTCAAACCAGATGAGCCTGTGCTCAAGTGGGTGACCTCAGGGTTTTTATTTTATTTTTATTTGTTTGTTTTTTTTACCTCAGGGTTTTGAACCTGGGTCCAACATGTCCCATTCCAACGCTCTATCCATTGTACCACTGCCTGGTCAGGCAGACCTAAGTTCTTGGTGGTTCTGAAAAAAACACATGGACCATCTGGGGCTGATGCTCTGCCCATCTGGGGCCATGCTCTCAACTGAGCTATTTCTAGTGCCTGAAGCAGAGGCTCCACGAAGCCATCCTCAGCACCCAGGACTGATGCACTCGAACCAGTTGAGTCATGGCTGCAGGAGGGGAAGAGAGAGAGGGAGAGGTGGAGAAGCAAATGGTTGCTTCTTCTGTGTGCCTTGACCGGAAATCAAAGCTGGGACATCCACATACCAGGCCAACACTTGACCACTAAGCCAACCGGCCAGGGCCAGTCCCCGCCTCTCACTTAAAAAAATAAAATAAAATAATCTATTAGAAATGAGGAATTGTCAGTGGTAGAAAGGTGGATAACCACTGTTTAACAAATGACCCCCATCAACAGTGACCTGGATACACAGGAAGAAAGATGACACTGCGTAATGGCATGCACCATGATTAGTACTGTGAGATAGTATACTTCAGTGACTAATAGCCTGGGCTCTCGGGATAGACTCCTTGAGTTCATACTTGCTGGGTGACCATGGAAAGGTTGCTTAAATTCTTTTTTTTTTTTTTTTTTGTATTTTTCTGAAGCTGGAAACGGGGAGAGACAGTCAGACAGACTCCCGCATGCGCCTGACCGGGATCCACCCGGCACGCCCACCAGGGGCGATGCTATGCCCACCAGGGGGCGATGCTCTGCCCCTCCAGGGCGTCGCTCTGCCGAGACCAGAGCCACTCTAGCGCCTGGGGCTGAGGCCAAGGAGCCATCCCCAGCGCCCAGGCCATCTTTGCTCCAATGGAGCCTTGGCTGCGGGAGGGGAAGAGAGAGACAGAGAGGAAGGAGGGGGGGTGGAGAAGCGAATGGGCACTTCTCCTATGTGCCCTGGCCGGGAATCGAACCCAGGTCCCCCGCACGCCAGGCCGACGCTCTACCGCTGAGCCAACCGGCCAGGGCCGGTTGCTTAAATTCTTATGAGCCTGTTTCCTCATCTGTAAAATAGTGTAAAAGTAGTACAGGTCCACAGTTCTTATAATGGACTAAAGATGGCCATTAATATTTTGTCATCTTCCCCTTCCCTTGGATCTAAGCTGGCTTTGTAACTACTTAATAAAAAAATAACAAAGTCATATTGGGCTAATTCTGGGCCTACACTTTCAAAAAGCTTGGAAGCTTCTGCCAGACTGGTGGTGGCGCAATGAATAGAGTATCTACCTGGGATGCTGAGGTCCCAGGTTTGAAACCCCGAGTCACTGGCTTGAGCACAGGCTCATCCAGCTTGAACAGAGGGTTGCCAGCTTGAGCATGGGATCATCAAGATGATCCCATGGTCACTAGCTCAAGAGCAAAGGTCACTGGCTTGAAGCCCAAGGTCTTGAGCCCAAGGTTGCTGGCTTGAGCAAAGGGTCACTGGCTTGGCTAGAGTCCCCAATCAAGGCACAAATGAGAAGCAATCAATGAACAACTAAAGTGCCACAACTATGAGATGATGTTTCTCATCTTTCTCCCTTCCTGTCTTTCTCTCTCTCTCAAAAAAACAACAACAACTTTGAAGTTACTATTTTAAGTTACCATTTAAAAGTCTGGCTACCATGCTAGAGAAACCATGTGGAAAAAATATGTGGGGAGAAGAGGCCCAGGGACCACAGGAAGAGAATGAAAAGAGAGAGAGCCCAGCCATCTCAGCATCCTAGTCAAGCCTCCAGATGGTTCCAGCTCCAACATCTGGATAACATCTAGGCAGTTTTAGGAGAGATCTCAAGCAAGAGTAGTTGAGCTTAGAAGTGTAAGACAATAAAATAGTGGTTGTTTTTAAGTTAATGAGTTTTGGGATAGTTTCTTGTGAGGAATAATTAAAATATTCTGCCCTGGCCGGATAGCTTGGTTGGTTAGAGCATCATCCCTAAGCATAGAGATTGTTGGTTCAATACCCAGTCAGAGCACATACATGAACAAATCATTGTTCCTGTCTATCTCTCTCTCCCTCTCATCCTCTCTTGCTAAAATCAGTAAGTAAAAAAATTTTTAAATAATAATTAAAACATTCTCTCATTCAAAATCCTTGGGACCAATATGTCTGGAATTGAGAATTTTTTCAAACTTTAGGAAGTTAATATTCGCCGTATGCTATATTTTATATAATACCTCCAGCAGGGCCTAGTACATAATCAAACACATTTTTATTTATGCAGCAAAATGTATGACTATACTAAATGGAATAAATAGGGATTAGAAATATTTATCATATCAGATTTTGCTGCCAAATGAATCTTGGTACCAAATGTATAAAACTCCTTTTGATTTTTGAAATTGTGGACAAGAGAGTGTGGACCCATACCTATCTCAAAGGGTAAGGATTAAATGAGACGATGTATAGAAAGCACATAAAACAGTACCTGGCACATGATAAGTACCATTATTGATCACTATTATTTAGAATTCTAGGAATTTGGGATCAGGGGTATATTGAGAGCCTGACCTGATCATAATCCTCAGGGCCAAAGGGTGCATCCCGCTGCAAAATATGGTGAAGTTGAGCCTTCACCCGGTGCTGGCAGCTGCTTAAGGAATCGCTATCACTGTCCAGAAGCCCGTTCATGTTGGCACTCTTCACCATTTGTACCAAAATGGGTGTCAGCTCCCCTTCTAGAGCCAAAAGCCCCTGAAAGGGAAGTACAAAGTCTATCAGTTTTCTTTCCAGTCTAGCATAATCCCCCTAAGCCTAGATGGTCTGAGAGATCAAATGAGAGCTGGCTAGGAGAACTGGGGTATATAGGTCAAGGGCCTACCCTCACTAATTATTCTCAGCTTGTTCTCAGTAGTATAGAATGGGGTCAAACATAGAAGAAACTTTTCTGAGTTAGCACATAAACACCCTAAAATTTCCCAACTATATAGTTCTCCAAACTCTCTGTTTCTCTTCCTAAAGGAAGCTGGGACTATGGGGTAACTGTAATGTGTACCTTGGCAAAGGCAGCAGCAGTCATCTGGACACGGCCTTCATCAGAGGCATAGATCTTGAGATCATGGCGGAAAGTGCTATGAAGACGAAGCAGCCCACAGCCAGGGAAGCCAGCATAGTCACCTGGGGGCAAAGGGGAGGACCAGGAATGCATGCCACAAATACCCGCATGGAAGAAAGAATTCCCGTCTGACCCGGCGGTGGCGCAGTGGATAGAGCGTCGGACTGGGATGCAGAGGACCTAGGTTTGAGACCCTGAGGTCGCCAGCTTGAGCGCGGGCTCATCTGGCTTGAGCAAAAAAGCTCACCAGCTTGGACCCAAGGTCGTTGGCTTGAGCAAGGGGTTACTTGGTCTGCTGAAGGCCCGTGGTCAAGGCACATATGAGAAAGCAATCAATGAACAACTAAGTTGTCGCAATGAAAAACTAATAATTGATGCTTCTCATCTCTCTCCATTCCTGTCTGTCTGTCCCTATCCCTCTCTCTGACTCAGTCCCTGTAAAAAAAAAAGAAAGAAAAAGAAAAAAAAAAAAGAATGCTCATTCCCACTTGAACTTTCCCATTGCCTCACTCTCTTCATTTTTCCACCTTATCCTTTAATCAGTTTATCCCAGCCCTGCCACGTGTTTACTCCCCAAACACTCACCCTGTCCTCCAGGGTACATGCAGCGAAAAGCTCGCCCCAGCTCCTCAGCCTGAACACGGCCAGCAGGAGTCAGTTCTCCACCCCATTTCAGTACCAGCAAAAGAGATTGGGCCAGGGCCTCCTGCTGTGGATCTGCAGGAATGAAGGTCAGTGACTAGGTCTAGATCTGAGGAAAATACTGGGGACATCTAAATGTTAGGTCTTTTGAGGAGCCCAGAAGGTACTCTGGGGTAGAGGTTATGTAAAGGTTCAAGAATAAGAGATCTGAATGATAATGGGAACAGGTTATTATATCTTACCTTGCCCCTCATTAGAAGCTTTTACTCCGTGAGGGTAGTACGTCAATTGCACCTTCCGGTTGATGCCTGAGAAATGACCATACCTACAGGATAAACTCATAGTTTACTTTCTATCCCAGCCCCCAGTTCTCACTGTTTTCGCTCCCTTTTTCTATCCCCTTTCTCACATCTCCAGCACAGACTTCAGCTGCTCTAGTTTCCCAGTCTTCTCCTCGATCTCACCACCGGGTTCTTTCTCTAGTTCTGCCAATAGCAGCCTTGCGATGTCCAGCACCTCCTGGAGGAAATAATAAAATATCCATGCAGAAGGCCAACTCCTGGCCAGTTACCCTTTCATCCTGGTTTCTCATGGAGGCTCCCAGTCCCATTCCCTCTGTCCTTCTCATAGCACTGCTGCGCCAAACCAGATTCACTATCTTACCTGCAGCTGCTCAGGTCGCTTTAGTTTTAATTTCCCTGTTTTGTAGCCACCATGTTTTTCAAATAGACTAAAAAACCTGAAGAAATAAAAAGAAGTTTCAGTATAGAGTGAGAAAGTCAAAGCCTCTGTGAACTGCCTCTCCCCATTTCAAAATCTATTTGCCTAAATCACTCTTTCTACCTTGGATGTGTCACTTCCATCTTCATCTTCTGCTTGGGGGTACGGTCCCCATGACGAATAATCGCGATGACACAACGAAGTTCCATCCTAAGATAAGGAGTGTTCTTAGAACCTCTCCCCATTCCATCCCTCGCCACCTCCCATCATTTCATCCTACTTGACATGTCAAAGAACAGAAGAAAACTATCTGAGATTAGGAATATAGGCAAGATTAAGAAAACCAGCTAGAAGAGACCCAGGCTCCACTGGTCAGAATACACAGGGTCAGGAAGTAACTACTGGTCTGATGTAGGTGCCTTAAGTAGGTTACTCCAGATTTTTTACTTTTGCTCACATAGTGCCAGATGTGGTAGGGACAATGGGAATGTCCTCAGCCTCTGTGGGGATAGACCATGGAATCTGGAACTGTGGGGCAAGTTCCCGCATTATGGTGTTCCTAGAAGGAGAAACATGAAGGAGCTGTGTGAAAATGAATGAACCAGAACTACACGTATGAACAAAGCTCACTAAACGCAGCACGCTGAAGAATAATATATTAATATAAAGTATAAAAGCATGCAAAAAAAGACAGCCCCAAATTTTTAGTAAAAATGTTACTAAATATTGTATGGGATTGACAAACACCAAATACCTCTGCGTGGGAAGGAAAGAGATGTAATTAGTGAGGGGTATGAAGGAGCTTCAGTTACATTTGTGTGTGAGAGAGAGAGGAGGGGAGATGGTGAGACAGCTTCCTGCATGCACCCTGACCGGGATCCACGTGACAACCCCTTTGGTCTGGGACCAATGCTCAAATCAACTGAGCTATCCTCAGCACCCAGGGTCAATGCTCAAACCAATTGAACCAATGAGCAAGAAGCAAAAAGGGAGAGAAGGAGAAGGAGGCAGAGAGAAGTGGATGGTTGCTTCTCTTATGTGCCCTGACTGGGAATTGAACCTGGGACATCCATATTCTAGGACAACACTCTGTCCACTTAGCCAACCAGCAAGGGCCTCAACTACATTCTTTTTTTTTTTTTAATACAGAGACAGAGAGAGAGTCAGAAAGTGGGATAGATAGGGACAGACAGACAGGAACAGAGAGAGATGAGAAGCATCAATCATCAGTTTTTCGTTGCGACACCTTAGTTGTTCATTGATTGCTTTCTCATATGTGCCTTGACCGTGGGCCTTCAGCAGACTGAGTAAGCCCTTGCTGGAGCCAGTGACCTTGGGTCCAAGCTGGTGAGTTCTGCTCAAACCAGATGAGCCCACGCTCAAGCTGGTGACCTCGGGGTCTCGAACCTGGGTCCTCTACATCCCAGTCCGAGGCTCTATCCACTGCGCCACTGGTCAGGCTCAGCTACATTCTTAATATTTTATTTCTTAAGCTCAATGGTGAATACATGGATACTCACCATATTCATCATTTCTTATACATTTTTAAATGTTTTAAAATACTACGTGATGAATTTTTTTTAAAGTTAAGTTGTTTTTAAACAGTATTATAGTATGATTACATTTAATAAAATAAATTTAGTTTGTTTATACATGGCAGAAAAAGACATGCTGTTACATTTAAGACTGTCAACAGTAATTACCTCTGGGTAGTGCTGGGAAGACAAGAGGGCTGAGGAACCCTTTCTCTATTTTTCTTTTTCACTTCTAAATCATTTAAATTAAAGTAAAAGCTTTCTAACTCTCTTCTCTAAGTCCATTCTCCCCAGCCCAAACCACTGTGTCTCTTACCCCAGAATCTTGGCACAGTCATCATAGTATTTCATCGAATTCTTGACAAAACTGAAGCCATTGACGTCACATACAAAGGAATGACCATTGGCACGAAGAAGGTCAAAACCACAAACTGTTTGCTGCAAGGCAAAGAAGCAATATGAGAACAAGAGAGTCATTCTTTCTTCTGAGACCTCTGCTCCTGTCTCCCTCATTACACAGAGCCCCTCACCCCTATGGGCCTTCCTCTACCTTAAATGCTACGCAGACTTTCCTGGCCACCAGCTTTTCCATGGCCGTCAGCATCACTGGATATCGAATCTCTTTCCCTTCACTGTCTCGTTCAACCTTCCCATCCAAAGCTGGAGATTTTCTGGCTTCAGCATGAGCATAATCTGGCCCCACTGTATATACCTGCAGGTACATAGCATCACTGAGTATGCCCACAGCTCACCCTGCATATAAGAAGACAATATGAGCACTAGGTCTGTAGACTAGTTTCAGAGTGAAAAAACAAAAACAAAACAAAAAAATAACCTGAGTATTAAGAACAGGAGACACATTTTTCTCACTGAGCCCTATTGAAATATAATTATGAAGGTTTCTCCTAGGGACTCCAGCACTATCATCTAGTCCTTATTAAGAAATAACTTACCAACATTAAATCATGTTCCATGTCACCCTTGCCCTGGCTCTGACAGTGATAATGTAAAATATCTACTTCCCTTACTTGCTATTACTGCTCACAAAAATTAGGGGATATTTTATTGCTTCATATTCATTTTGAAATATCCCCTAATTTTTGTGAGCAGTATATTTGTACCTGAATATGAAAGCCATTCACATTCACACTTTATTTTCTATGACCCCCTCCCCATGCTTCCACTTGCTCCCCAAGCATCCCATCCCACCCAGACATTTATAACCTCTTAAATCCCTGTATCCACCATAACCTTGACATCTGTGCCATCTGTGGGCATAAACTCCTCATAGATGTATGACCCTGTCTTTCGGACGCTGCTCTCAGGAGAGTAAACGCTGCTTCGGCTGCCAATCTTTGGAAGGAAAAGGAATAAAAAAAGAATGTTGCCTCTATTTTATTCCCAAATCCTCCAGCTTCCCTGTCCACAGCCTCATTCTTGTCCTTTTACCTCTCAGATTCCCCCATACCTTACGAAAGAGGCGCTGGCTTCCTCCTCCAGCTGAGCTGGGGTAGTAGATGTAAACATTGTGGTCCTCTGCACTCACTGGCTTCTCCACAAAGGGCTTGGGAAAGACAGCTCCGTTTACCTCTACGTGATCTTCACCTTCTATCAGGTTGCACTCTGAAAGATAGATATGTAGTCACTCCTAGGACCTAGGATTGTAGAATATATCCAACTCTCTTTCTCCAAGTTTTAATCTCCATAACTCTCAAATTTCTATGACCATATCTTAGTAATAAATATGGTAATTTCTATATGGTATATATCTGTATAAGATATCCAAGGCTGAGTCCAAAGACCCATGGCTCTAACTCTACCCATAACCTAATAACCAAAGCCTCACTTACATAGGTGATACATAGATGTCTAGAGAATGGAGAATTGGGCTAAGTCATAGAAAGAAAGGCAGGTCAGGATTGGACAACACCAGGTACTCACCCTCAGGCTGGGCAGGGTCACGGTTGAGCACCGCATATCGAGGCAGATCAATACCTTCCTCCTGCAGAATTCGGTACACCTCCCTCCTGTCATCCACAGAATAAATTAGCTGGGAGAGGTGGGGATGGTGACTATGTGGAGGGGCTAGGGATTTCATTTGCTCAATAATTGGGAGGTACTAGGGTGCAGAATTCAAGAGGATATGGTACAAAAATTAAGCATGTTTGACTCTGCCCCTCCCAGAGTGGGTTCTCCAAACAGGCATGATCACAGTGCTATACCTATCCTGGATGTAATACTGCATAGCCAGGTCATTGATAAGAAAGGGATTTCGAAGCTTGGAGTACGCAACAGCTTTGTCCAGAGGAAAGCCTAGGATGGAGAAAGACAACAGAGACCAAAGGAAGAAAGTGAGAGACAAAGTGAGAAAAAGGCAAGAGATATAGACATATTAAAGCTATTTGTTGCCATTGAGCTCCTCTATCCACCTACCCCATCCCTTATTCTGCCTAACTTTCCAAATCCAGAATTTCCATCAGGAAAAAGTAAAAAAGAAATTATTTTTATAGTACTTCCAGAGATCCAGTTATGTTAGAGATCTTAAGAATTGTAGAGCTGCCCTGAGGTTCAAATATGAGCTTTTCACTACCTGCAGCAACTCCCCCAAAATGTAGGGAAAGCAAATGCTTTTGCACGGCTCTCTAGTATGTCCAGGAGAACTAAAGGCCTCTTTACTATCTGACAGTAAGAACCTCATCTCCCAGTCCAACATTCTGAACATCATTCCTTCTCATTTTCCTTTACAGACCCTGACCTTTGGAGTGGAAAGAAATGAGGCAGTGGCAGGATGGCCAGTTTTCTACAGGTTCATTGAGGATCACATCTTCTCCCAGGATAATAACAGTCAGGTAGTCAAATCTGCAGAGTCGCTCTAGGATTTGGGTCATTGGCTTGGACTTGGATTTCTTGGTCATGGCACAGATGCCAACAATGATCTGAGGTTCAGGAGGCTACAGAGAGGAAGTGCTGTCAGGAATTCGGGAGCTTCCCACCTGGACCATCCCTATCAGGGAATACGGTCTCATCTCCTTAGGGCACAGTTTCTTGCCAGGACTTTGGACCTATGGGGTAAAAGTCTCCTACCTTAGGTCTAGATTAGGGTCCCTGTAGGGATTCCTACTGCCTACAGAACAGGAATCTTTCCATAGTAGGAAATGTGTGCTCAGGCAGAAGAACCTGAGAACCAATAGCCATGAGGCAATAGGGAAGGGCTTCAAAGGGAGGCAGTCCAACCAATCTCCACTCCCTCTCCCCTTAATCAGGATAGGGACTGTTTGTGAGAGGAAGTCTATGCTTTTGAAAAGAATAAATGAAGTGTCTTCATCCAAATGGAATTTTGATTCTTTATAACAGGGGTCCCAATACCAAGTTATATCATTTTCTCTAGTCTTACCACTTCATCCTCCTCATCCTCAAGGAGCTCACTGTCACTCTCTTCTGTCCTCATGCTTATACGATGGGTGCCCAGCCCCTCATCTCCAGCTCCAAGGAAGAAGTGGGCCGTGGCACTCTCGCTCTCACCGGCCGGCAATGACCACATCCCCGCCGGAGCACCCACTCATCCCGTTCTGCAGTGAAGGGTATCTCATTAGCTCAGAATCCAAGCCCCATGACAGGAGGTGGGGTGGGGGATGGGGATGAGGAAACAAGAGGGAAGCACAAGGGAACTAAAGGAAACAAAAAAAGCTATGGTAAGTAAGATAAACAGGAAAGGAGGCATGTGAGCTATGACTTGAAATGACTAGAGATCCATAAAAGAAAAGCAAGGTCTCCCTTTTCCTCCCAGCTCACCCCACCTCCAACTGTGAGACTGACTGGTAAGAGGATCAATAGATTAATAACCCTTACAGTGCTGGCATGTCCCTGATTCTGCCAGCAGGAAACACCCGTTAACTCCAGTAGCAAACGGGAAAGGCAGTTCCTCATGGAAGGTTACTGTCGATTCCTATGAGAAAAAAATAGTGATATTTCAAACTCTGAATCCATTCCAGTATGTGCCTAGTCCTTCTCTACCTCCCCACAGTTAGTGATGAACTCAGTGATTTAATTTGGAGTCAGAGGAATGAGAGAGATCAGCTGCCTTTGCCCTTATCCCCTATCTTCATTTCTGCCATGGATTAAAAAAAAATTAGTTAAGGCACTCTATGTTCTGAGTATTATCCAAACATTAAAATTCTCTATCCCCCTGCCTCTCCTTCATCTGCTCCACCTTAAAAGACAGATACCCAAGTTCAAAAATTTTGTTCAAGGAAATAGATCTGATGCCAGTTGTGAGACTGAGGATACAAGCACCCACACAACAGCTTCCAACCCATTCTCAAACTAAAATTTCTTTCTTTTTTTTTTACAGAGACAGAGAGAGAGTCAGAGAGAGGGATAGATAAAGACAGACAGACAGGAACAGAGAGAGATGAGAAGCATCAATCATTAGTTTTTCACTGCAACACCCTAGTTGTTCATTGAATGCTTTCTCATATGCGCCTTGACCGTGGAGCTACAGCAGACCGAGTAACCCCTTGCTCAAGCCAGCGACCTTGGGTCCAAGCTGGCGAGCTTTGCTCAAACCAGATGAGCCCACGTTAAAGCTGGCGACCTCAGGGTCTTGAACCTGGGTCCTCCACATCCCAGTCCGACGCTCTATCCACTGCGCCACTGCCTGGTCAGGCTCAGACTGAAATTTCAATTTTTTTCTCCACCACCTCTGGTACTACAGACCCAAGGCTAGTCTAGGCCAATGTCCCTCACACCAGAGCTACAGTGGGAAAAAAATCCAGCCTAGAGTTATGATCAGTGAGATTATTTTAAGACTTAAACTTGAGTCAGAACAACTTGGCAGCTCTAATTCTGCATACATACTCCTAGAGTAGTGGTGCTTAATCAATTGTAAATATGCTGTGTAGGGGACATTTGCAGGAGACATTTTGGTTGTCACATCTCGGGATGTGCTATTGGCATCTGGTCAGGAGATGTAGGGATGCTGTGAAATATTCTAAAATGGATAGGATATTTTACCACAACAAAGAATTATTCAGTCCAAAATGTTGGTAGTACTAAAGTTGAGAATTCCTGCTGTAGAGACTTGTACAAGGATGCTCATAAACTCGCTGTTAGTAATAGGAAAAATTAAAAACTCAGATGTCACAAGTAGAAGAATGGATAAATACAATAACAGACTAACAGCAATAAAAAAATGACTCAAACAACACGAACAGCTTCCAAGTGCAAACTATAGAAATACAAGTAGCACAGTTCCATTGTGTAAATAAAAAATATTACATATGTTTATGGCTGTATACATAACTAGAAGTATAAGAATAGACTGGAAAGAAAAACAACAAATTCATGATAGTGGTTACCTCTAAGGAGAGGGAAGAATGGGACTGAGAGAATTCAAATGGAACTTCACAACCCTATCTATAATGTTCATTTCAATTTAAACAATTTGAACCAAATATACAAAAGATTAACCTTTATTAATACTAATCTGTGAGTCTCTGGGTATTTGTTACTTTTTTCCCCCAAAATACAATTTAGTCACACATCAGTAATTTTCTACATTCTGCAAAAGTTCTCAGAAGTGCTGACTGATGACTAAGGAAAGCCACAAACTCCTTAAGTATATGGATTAATTTAGCTTTATAGCATTTTAAAAGTCTTCAATAATTACTTTCTGTATTTTTATTAAAACACTTTTATTACAAATTGCAGCTTTGATTAGAAAGTTACAATTAACCTTTATCTAAACCTCAATCTTTCCAGTTTTTACCAATCCGTTTGTCTCCCCTGCTCAACCACCCAGGAGGCACAACATTCTCCTCAGATTTAACATTTTCAGTGGTGCACTGCAGGCCTTATACATATACTTCCCCTCCTGATTAATAGGCTATTTCTTTTCATTCCCTTTCAGTGACCTGACCCAATTTCCATGACTTGTGGCATGCCCAAGGTCCCTGCATAGTTTAACCAAGTAAAATTTTGTTGCAATCTTTATCCTTTCTCTGAAGCAGGTGCTTTTTCTCAGGTCTAAGATTCCTAATCTTTCACCCTTTCTTCCACTGAGTCCTTCCTGGTTTTCTACTGAATATACACAGTCATGCTCTTGAGATTCTATCACAACTCTATAATAGAAGGGGGAAGGAGAGTCTGTTCACAAGAGGTGAGAGGTCTAAATTCACAGTTAACAAAGCAAAAATAGAAGCCTGACAGAAATAGCTATGAAATAAGCCAGGATTTATTTAGATGTACCTCTGGGAGAAGCTAGGGCTTAACGTGGTGTTGCAAGAGCCATTCCCTTGTTTCCTGTGCTTGTCTCCCATTCCCTCTCACCCAATACTTCGTTGTGAAAGAAAACTTCAGACTCTACATTAGGTTAAAGGGCAGTCCTACGCTGGCCAGTATCCCTGTGGAAGGAAGAAAGGGAGGGAGGAAGGGAGGGAGGAGATTGGTAAGTAAGGAGAAAGGAAGGGGCAGGTGGGCAATCTTCTCAGGAACATCCATGTTAAATTGGACCTGGAGAAGGGGTAAGCTGTGTAACTTCTATATGCCTAAGAGTTTAGGGCTGCTTGCAGTGGTCCTCCCCACCGCTCGACGGAGGACTCCACTAGGTGTGAGGGGGGGAAGTCAATACTGAGTGCAGGCAGAGTTACAATCTTCCTAACCCTTCATACCTACCCTTGTTCTGACACTGACGAACTGCGCTGATGCCCTCGTCCTCAGTTATCAATTCATCATACCGCCTGCTTTCCCCAACTTGCTGAAATGGCTCTTCATTGACTGCCCTAACCACTCCCATAACTGATCAACTAATCCAATTAGTAATCGAACCAACCTCTCACTCACAGGTTCCCCGGCATTAAACAGTCCTTCAAACCCTCAGACGTGTCACCACACTTGGTAACACATTTAAATGGAACCCTCAGTGATTCCCCACAAAGACTGCCTGAGACCCATTCTTGCCTCACTCTACCCCTCTCCAGACTCACCTTTTCCTCTCTCTTCAACCACCCCTTCCTCAAGCTGGTCCTGCACTCTGCCTCCATGCCCACTCCTGCGCTCACGGGCTCCCCACCCTGACCTTCTCCTACGCTGCCCCCTCCCCTCACGCAGACCCTCACACGCGCGCGTTTCTTCTCTCGCCGACCCCCTGCTCCGTCCTCTCCTCACACAGCTCGCGGGCACCAATACCGCCCTCAGATCCCGACTCCACCAGCCTTTGCCCGCCCCCACCGGCCCCGCTCACTCTCCCTACGCTGACATTGAGGCCTCTCGGCTAGGTCTCTTTCCGTAGGTGCCCCCAGCTGGGAGTAACCACGGCCCTCAGGACCAACCAACCCCACTGTACCCAGACCACCCCCTCAGATACCGCCCCCAGCCCCCAGCCACTCCCCCACCGCCCCCGGCCCTCACTCACCCGCCTCCCTGAGCTCGCGCAACCGAACCTGCCGGCAGTGACACCTGACAGCAGCCCAATCAAAGCGTGACTTCTCTGCGGTGCCACCAATCAGCGGAAGGCGCGCACTGGCAACAGAGTCAGGCTGCGTTGGCCGGCGCTTCTGCGCTGAGGAGGGTGGCCCCTAGTGGCTCTGTGGAGGAAGTGCAATCTGATGCTCCCTCGGATTTCTAACTGCGTTGCCACAATCCAGATGCTTGGTGTAGACATTTTCCAGTGAGAGTAAGAAGGGGGTAAAAGAGAGATGCAGAGGGAGAGGCAGAGTTTGTGCCATTGCACCTCCTTGAGGAATAAAACCAGGTCTTCTTTTTCTTTTTTAAATAAATTAGAAAACGGGGTATGATATACATAGAGATCCAATAAATATAAGTTTAAAGTTTCAACAGATACGGACGAGGGAAGGAAAGACTGAAGACAAGCCTGACCAAGCTGGGAGTAGACGCTGAGGACCCAGGTTTGAAACCCTGAGCTTGCCAGTGTTAGCGTGGGGTGGCTGCATTGAGCCCAAAGGTCGCTGGTTTGAAGCCCAAGGTCACTGGCTTGAGCCCAAGGTCTTTGGCTTGAGCAAGGGGTCACTGGCTCAGCTGGAGACCCATTCCCCATCAAGGCACATATGGTAAATCAATCAATAAGATGACCAACTTTTTTGCAATGAAAAGGAGGACAAAAACAAATTGAAGAAAACAATATTGTAAATAAAAGAAACATTTTATTCATTGCAACAATAATACACTATAATATGATAAATGCATAATAAAAACATTTGTAGTATTTTATATTGTAATTATGCTTATATGCCTATTAATTTTTAATAATAATTGTAAGAAAAAAGTACTCATTTAGTAAAACTAAATATCAAACAAAACCACTAATCTGGAGTGATATTCGGGTGTATTTATCATTTTCTAATTTAAAAAGCCTGTTTTATGCAACTATTTAATCAAAATGCGTTATTAACAGATATGGTTTGAGGTTAGATTTCCACTTTAAAACTCGAATTTCGGGAAAATACTTGTAAATAAAATTATACATTTTATTAAAATTAAATAGATGATTAAATAGATATTATTAAATAGATAATGAATTAATAAAACATGAATTATGCTTACCTGTCTATTATAGAATATTCACTGAGAAAGAAATAATCGTGAGTCTACAATGTCGTATGTGCCATGTCGTGTTTCAGTAAGACGTACACAAAGTCATTTGTGCGCTTGGTATAACTCGAGCTCTCTCAAAGTCTCCCATGCGGAGCGCATGGCTCTCATAATTGCATCTCGTCACACTGTACTGATCCTTGACGAATCGTCATGTCAAATACAAATACGTCATTACACGCAATGGATCAACTCTGCATCGATCCAATATGGACATTTACAGATTAATCTTCCAATATCAAAAAAAAGGACATGTGGGAGGACACTTTTTGAGGGAGGACGAACTTACAAAAGAAGGACTGTCCTCCCTAAAGGAGGATGATTGGTTACCTTACAATCAATGAACAACTAAGGTGCCCCAGTGAAGAATTGATGTTTCTCATCTCTCTCCCTTCCTGCCTGTCTGTTCTTACCTGTTCCTCTTTTTGTCTCTGTCTTTTGCAAAAAACAAATAAACAAACAAAAAACCTGAAGACAAAAACAGAGACAAAGAGAAAAACAGGCCCTGACCATATTGCTCAGTGGATAAGATATGGACTCGGGGCACCAGAGATCAAGGGTTCTACCAGGGTCAGGGCACACAGGAAGCAATCAATGAGTATACAACTAATAAAACAATAAGTTGATGCTTCTCCCTTTCTTTCTCTCTCTCCTCTAAAATCAAAAGAAAAATTTTTTAAAAGAGAGAAACATCAGAAAGTTAAAGGAACAGAGAGACATATGTATGGAGGAGCCAAGTAAATGGATGGACATGGTAGACTCAACAAGTTGATTCCCATCTCCTCACTTTGCTTGTTCTCTATCCTCTAAACTTGTCTGACTCCTGACCTTGCCGTTAACAGCTGTGCAGACTTGGACAAGTCATTGAACTTCCCTCGGCCTCCGTTTTCTCATCAGTAAAAGAGTATGATTAATAGCCTACCTAACTCAGGCTACTGCATATGTGAAAGCATTTTGTATGTTTGTATTGTTACTATCTTTGCAACCTCACTTAGATTTCTCTGATCAAGACAATTTCAGCCTGACCAGGCAGTGGTGCAGTGGATAGACCATCTGACTAGGATGCGGAGGACCCAGGTTTGAGACCCCGAGGTCACCAACTTGAGCGCAGGCTCATCTGGTCTGAGCAAAAAGGTCACCAGCTTGGACCCAAGGTCACTGGCTCGAGCAAAGGGTTACTCAGTCTGCTGAAGGCCCACAGTCAAGGCACATATGAGAAAGCAATCAATGAACAACTAAGGTGTTGTAGCGAAAAACTAATGATTGATGCTTCTCATCTCTCTTCGTTCCTGTCTGTCCCTATCTATCCCTCTCTATGACTCTCTCTGTCTCTAAAAAAAAGACAATTTTAAGTTCCTTCTTTATTCTCTGTGCCCTTTGGGAATCTTATTACTCTTTCAGTCGGGTGCCTTGTTGTACTGACCCCAAGGATTGCCAAATGGGGTAGAGATGATTCTAAGGATTGGCCCCTAAGAGAAATAGATAACCATCTTAGTTCATGCTCAGGCTTCTATCCCTTCCACCAATCCAACCCTTCATATGAGTTTTTGTTTTGTTTTGCTTTGTTTTTAAGAAGGATAGAGACGGACAAACAGGAAGGGAGAGAGATGAGAAGCATCTACTTGTGCTTATGGCACTTTAGTTATTCATTGATTGTTTTCTCGTATGTGCCTTGACTGGGGTCTCCAGCTGAGCCAGTGACCCCTTGCTCAAGCCAGCAACCTTGGGCTCAAGCCAGAGACAATGGGATCATGTCGATGATCCCATGCTCAAGCCAGCAGCTTCAGGGTTTCGAACCTGGGTCCTTAGTGTCCCAGGTCAACACTCTATCCACTGCGTCACCACCTGGTCAGGTTTCATACAAGTTATTAAAGCATGGCAATTAACTTGTTTTCTCATCCTCCTGAAAATGTATAGTCAGTCTCTAGTCATTCATTGGAACAATTAAATTCAATGAAATAATACATACAGGAGTTCCTTGTAATTGTAAAGTGTTTTGTAAATACTAAACATTATTGATAATAATAATTATTAAATATATTAAATACTATATACATTACTTACCATATGCTATAAGATAAATTTTTAAAATTAGTATTAATACATTATGTGCCTGTCAGAGGCTCACAGGGAATAAGAAGTTACATGAATACATATCTTTTCTCAGTGGAGCTATTATTTAAATTTGAGCAACTATTTTCCAAACTTAAGTGATTTCTTTACCTCCTCTAGGCAAGTCTTATTTTTCGTTCTGTAATTCTCTTTTCCTGCTTCCTACCTCTTTAATCTTGGTAACCACCCTTTCAATCAAATAACCATACGGTTCCGGAAAATTATCTCCCTCCTTTATCTGGGTAAATGTACACCATTTCAAGTAATTATATTTACTTACTCATAGCTACTTCTCAATCCTGAGCCCTTACAACACAGGTAACATTTTGCATCTCTCCTAGAGTGACCACATTTCAACTGCAGAATTCAATAATTGCTCTCTGACTAGCAGAAGAAGTTAAGTGATGGGCCCAAAAGAGAGGTGGGTGGCATCTAAGGATACCCACAAATGAGGAAAGCTGGAAAAGGAAAACAGGGAAACCTGAGAGGAATAAAGCAAATGAGAGTGTAGGGGTGGAGTGGGGTCTCATCATTGAGACCAGAGGACAATGTGAAAGAAATTTCTTTCTCAAATATTCTCCTCTAAGATTTTCAAGTATCTTACTGTCTTGTGGGTACACCAAGACAGCTAAGGGAAGGGATTTATACCACCATGTCTACCCAACCTTAACCGACCCTCCATACTGAAGCCTCATGTCTATTTTAGCTCCAACATTTATTCTCCTTTCTGCCAGGACAAAAGTCAAGTCACACCAAAGTCATACTTGGAGCTGTGGGAACAGAGCCCTCTTAAATCTGAGGAAAGGGAGGAGGAGAGAGAACCAAAAGGAAGGTGGAAATTCCTTAGAAATCTTATGCCCATGACACCACTCCCCCCTTACACTGTGGATTAAACAGCATTAGGGAGCCAAGAGAAGAAACACTTGTGGTATATGGAGACCTGTGCCTGCCTGTTTCATTCCTACACCCAATCATCTCACCACACCCTTTACCTCACCCGACACTACACTCCAGACCAGGAACTGAGAGCTACAGAGAAGGGAGAGGAAGAAGAGGAAACTAACAATTCCCTGCCAACCCCAGCCCCACCGCAGTGCAACCAACAGGTAGGCAAACTTGCAAAGACTACTCGGAGAGAGTGCTGTGAGTAACAAACGGTCTGAGCCTGGAAAAGACTGTGAGAAGTAAAAGACCAAAGGTGAAATAGGGGATGGGAAGGAGGGTGGATGACAGAAAAAAAAAGTGGGGGATCTTAAGAGGTGTAGGCAGCACAAAGCAGGGCTTCAGATTAAGGGGTAGGGGCGAGGTTGGTGAACATAGCATAGATAGGTTAAGAATTTATGATTCCCTGAGTCCTCTCAACCTTGTAAGGAGAGCACAGGTGTTAAGGGAAACACCCTGGTCCTCTTCCTGGTTCTAAGGAAAAGGTGACCTTGAACCAGCGGGCGTCTTTCACAATCTCTGCCTCTCTATGCTTTTTCCGTGTCTTCCTCTGGTATCTGTGTTTATTCCACGGTTTCCCCACGGCCTCCTCCCCTGGGAAGACGGAGAGGTTGCTGGGGCAGGCTGAAAGCAGAGAAGACGTTGGGCAATGTCACACACACACACACTCCCCCCGCCCCAACCCTCCGGAGTGACGAATCGGGCTAAACCGAGAGGCTTGGGAAGGGTGTTCCGACAGACCCCTTGGGTGCTGTTCCTCTACTTGGTGCTGAAATCTGGGCAGCCTCATCCCTGGGGTGCAAATCTCCAGTCCCCCTAATCTACCTGGCGGGTGCTGCCCACCTCTGTCTCCGCACACCTAGCGCGTTGGCAGGCGGGAAGGCGGAGTTTCAGCGAGCCCCACCCCTAGAGACTGCGGCTGGGGCCTCCCTCTCTTCCTCCCGCCTGCCCACCCGCTAGTTCATTGCGTCTCTACTGCAGTCTGGTTGGTACCCGCTACCACTCCAGACTTCCCTCCGGGCTCGGTTTCGGCTCCAGCCTTGAACCCAGTTCCGGCCCTCAGTCCGCCTGGTTGCATCCTCCCTCCCGGTTTCTGCCCTGATCCAGCTCTTGCTCCAGCATTCCGTAGCAGGATCCTCAACCATGGCTGGTCCCTTCTCTCGCTTGCTGTCCGCCCGCCCGGGGCTCAAGCTCCTGGCTTTGGCTGGAGCTGGGTCTCTAGCTGCTGGGTTTCTGCTCCGCCTGGAACCTGTACGAGCCGCCAGTGAACGACGGAGGCTGTATCCCCCGAGGTATCAGTGTCTGAGCCCCCACCCCCACCCCGGGAAGTGGTAATGGGAACGAAGATGGGGATGGAGATGAGGATTGAGCAACAGAGAAGGGTTATGATCACGAAGGCTCTGGGTAGAGTGCTGTACAGTCTGGAGACTCAGAGGGGTGGGGGTGGAAGCTAAAACCATAAGGCTAAAGCATTCTATGGACCTGTAGGCTGTAGTCCTTGTCCCCAAGACCAGCTCTTGTCCTGTAAGTTCTGGCTATACCCACTCTATCCAAAACCCTAACTGAGACATCAGTAACTATCCTTTTTGATGCCTTTCATCTCCTTTTCTTATCCCCTACTTCCTGAATTTCCCTCCTTACTCTTTCCCCTCCCCCATTCTTAATGTTTTGCTCATGGGATGAAAGAATTGAGCCGATCTGATGAAACTGAGCTGGCCAGCCAGAGCAAGCTAGAACTGTTGGGAAAGAATAGACCCTGAAACTCTCTAATGAGATTACCAAGGTTTAGCCTCCCTATAATCTCCCCTCCTCCCAAGGAGCACAGCCAGACATGGCTAACTGGACAGCTCCTAGCTGATTGCACTGGGTTTAGGCCACCTGTGCTCTCCCTCTGTGGTTACTGGGTACCCCTTCCTTAGTGCTGAGTACCCAGACCTCCGAAAGCACAACAACTGCATGGCCAGTCACCTGACCCCAGCAGTTTATGCTCGGCTCTGCGACAAGACCACACCCACTGGTTGGACGCTAGATCAGTGTATCCAGACTGGCGTGGACAACCCCGGCCACCCTTTCATCAAGACTGTGGGCATGGTAGCTGGAGATGAGGAGACCTATGAGGTAGGGGGCCTCCAGAGTTTCCCTGGTGATCCAACTCATTTTCCCAGTAATCCCAGCTCCTTCCCCCTAAAAACCCCTCACTTATCTTTGAAACTGTACCATCTGTATTTATGTTTTCTGACCCTGTGAAATCAATTCACATTTAAATCTTGAGAGGGGATGCCCCCTTCTTAACCACCTTTTCCCTCTTAATTCCTCCTCAGGTATTTGCTGAGCTGTTTGACCCTGTTATCCAAGAGCGGCACAATGGGTATGACCCCCGGACAATGAAACACACCACTGACTTGGATGCCAGCAAGGTAGATAGAATATTTCACTTCTGATTTGCATCGCCTTATGTGCAATGTTTGATTTCTCCAATCTTTAATTATTTCAGCATTATACTGCTGAGTGTTTAGTCTTAGTGTGGAAAAAGAATTATGTTTTAAAAAGCAGATATGGAGAGGAGAAAGTGGGTGAGAATGACCACACCACAAGGTGGGCAGTTTGGAGGAGGGATCATAATGCCCTCTTCAGTTGGAGTGCTTGCCTAATGGGCTTCCTCGACAGCATGCAATGAGGACTCCTTTAGTCCTTAAGGACTTTCCCAAGGCCCTCTGTTCCCATCGACTGTGTTTCTGTGACTTATAGTAATTTCTCTTATTTAACAGATCCGTTCTGGCTACTTTGATGAGAGGTATGTATTGTCCTCAAGAGTCAGAACTGGCCGAAGTATCCGGGGACTCAGTTTGCCTCCAGCTTGTACTCGGGCAGAACGACGAGAGGTGGAACGTGTTGTGGTAGACGCACTAAGTGGCCTGAAGGGTGACCTGGCTGGTCGTTACTATCGGCTCAGTGAGATGACAGAGGCTGAGCAGCAGCAGCTTATTGATGTGAGGGGCCTTGAGAGGGAGCTGAGTGGGGGGGAGCAGATGGAAAGAAGAGTCAGAGGAGAGGCTGGGCCAGATGAGTTAGAATGACTTTGAGAGGCCTAGGGGCTACTGTGTGAGAATTCTTATTCCAAGTCCCTTTACTTTCCCCAGGACCATTTCCTATTTGATAAACCTGTGTCCCCATTGCTGACTGCAGCAGGAATGGCTCGAGACTGGCCAGATGCTCGTGGGATCTGGTATGAGGCTTACCTTACCTCTTTTGTCCCCATATCCACATAAGTTTCTTTCTTCCGTCCATCTTTCCCAGCTCTTGCCCTATCTAGTCATCCCTGTCCTTCCCTCTTTCCTGCCCTCAGGCACAACAATGAGAAGAGCTTCTTGATCTGGATAAATGAGGAGGATCACACACGGGTCATCTCCATGGAGAAGGGTGGCAACATGAAGAAAGTGTTTGAAAGGTTCTGCCGAGGCCTCAAAGAGGTTGGAGAAGAGTGTACAAAGGAACTAGGTGGGGGGGACATAAGGAAAAAACAAATGCTAGCACATGCAAATCGATCATATAATTTATCAACCAACATAGGACGCTTTTGATAGTAAAAAAGATTACCATCAATCACTCTAGAACAGCGGTCCCCAAACTTTTTACACAGGGGGCCAGTTCACTGTCCCTCAGACCATTGGAGGGCCGGACTATAAAAAAAACTATGAACAAATCCCTATGCACACTGCACATATCTTATTTTAAAGTAAAAAAACAAAATAACAAATACAATATTTAAAATAAAGAACAAGTAAATTTAAATCAACAAACTGACCAGTATTTCAATGGGAACTATGGGCCTGCTTTTGGCTAATGAGATGGTCAATATCCAGTTCCATATTTGTCACTGCTAGCTGTAACAAGTGATATGACGCGCTTCTGGAGCCATGACATGTGCATTCTGCGTCACCGGAAGTAGTACTGTACGTGAGTGACACTGTGCTTTGCTCACTAATCACCAATGAAAGAGGTGCCCCTTCCGGAAGTGTGGCGGGGGCCGGATAAATGGCCTCAGGAGGCCGCATGCGGCCCGCGGGCCATAGTTTGGGGACCCCTGTCCTAGAACAATAGGTATAAATCAGGACTGTCCAGGGGAAACCAGAATATATAGTCGCCCTAAGAGTAAGAAGAGAGAATGTCAGATTCTAAGGAAATAAATGAAGCAGTTGCCAGATAATCTGAAAATGAAATAACAGATGGTGGGTCAGTACCTTGGGTATATGGTATAGAATGGTGGGGTGTGCAGATAAAGAAAAGTTTTGAGCCAGGATAGAGCGAGAGATTGGTGTGTTCATGATTCTATGTAACCACCCATTTCTGAGCTGAGGTAGGCCTCAACTTTGGATTCTGTCATTCCTGCTAAAGTATCAAGTCCAAGTTTTAAATTGAGAATTGGAGGGAGATGGGGAGAAAGTCAAGAACAAAATGGCTTGAAAAGTTCTGGAAAATGTGGTTCTACATGAAAGGTTGAACTGAATCTTCAATCCTATATGGACTGAGTCTACATATTCAATTCTAGGTTAGAAATTCCTATAAAATTTTTTAAGGTTTTATTTATTCATTTTTAGAGAGGAGAGAGAGACAGAGAGAGAAGGGGGGAGGAGCTGGAAGCATCAACTTCCATATGTGCCTTGACCAGGCAAGCCCAGGGTTTTGAACTGGGAACTTCAGCATTATAGGTCAAAGCTTTATCCACTGAGGCACCACAGGTCAGGCCTAAACCCAGTTCTTATTGTATATTCTCATACATATAGTTCTATTTTGCACTTATAAAGTTCTTCTTGCCTGGCCTGGCAGTGGCGCAGTGGAAGGAGCATTGGACTGGGATGTGGAGGACCCAGGTTTGAGACCCCGAGGTTGCCAGCTTGAGCACGAGCTCATCTGGTTTGAGCAAGGCTCACCAGCTTGAGCCCAAGGTTGCTGGCTCGAGCAAGGGGTCACTCGGTCTGCTGTAGCCCCCCAGTCAAGTCACATATGAGAAATCAATCAATGAACAACTAAGAAGCTGCAACGAAGAATTGATGTTTCTCATCTCTCTCCCTTTCTGTCTGTCTGTCCCTATCTTGTCCCTCTCTCTGACTCTCTGTCTCTGTCACAGAAAAAAAAGAAAAAAGAAAGCTCTTCTGCCTTTTAGAGTCTAGCTGGGAAATTTCTACTATTTTTGGCAAGTAATAGATAATATATTCTGACTGTAAGTGGATAGGGAAGTACTTTTTAAATTATATGCCTCAGTTTCCTTATCTATAAAGTTGGGATAATAAGACTTCCTAAGTTTTAGGTTGTTGGAGGGTTTAATTAAGATAATGCTTATAAAGTACACTGTATTTGGCCAGTAGTAAATGTTCAATAAGATAGGGCTGCTCTTATTATTCAAGATGAAAGGGTTTCCCCCTGTTCAACATATAAAATATCCCTTTATGCCATGGTACTTTCTGATCTATGAACCAGGTCCCCTTTACTCATGTTTTATTGGTCTTCAGGTTCATCACTCTGGCAGATCTGTATCTTCAATTCTAATAGTCATCTTTATGATTAAGATACTTAAATGAAACAAAAACACCCTTCCACATCCCTCCTTCTGCCCCACACCTACCTATAAGTCTGAATTTTCTACAGTTTTTCTCTGCTTTCTGATATGTTCTTCCACAGAAAGCTCTCTTACCTCTTCTTGTGGCAAAGCCTACACTCCCATTTTCTATCTGAAAGGACCCTCCCAAGATCTAGGCTCATTAGCAAAGCAAAGATAATCTGTGCTTGCAGAGCTCGTTGACTAATCGACCTTTCTCAGTTCAGTTCAACATCTAAACCATCCTTAATGCATCATTCTCTCAAGTTTCTCTTCCTCCACAAACAAGATATTTTTCTGCAATCTCATTTTATGGGCTTACCTTGTATGCAAGATAATAACAAGCCATTTTCGCCCCCCAAAATAATAAAAATTAAAACCTGAGCAGTGTCATTTTTTCACCTAAGTTTCTGGTTCTAGACATATTTCTAGAGTTCCTGTGGGTCTAGCTAAGGAAAGGTCCACAAATTTCTGATTTTTCGCTAACAGAGATTTTGTAACCTCAGGTGGAACGGCTGATCCAGGAGCGCGGCTGGGAGTTCATGTGGAATGAGCGTTTGGGATACATCTTGACCTGTCCATCTAACCTGGGCACTGGACTTCGAGCAGGAGTACACATCAAACTGCCCCTGCTAAGCAAAGTAAAGGAGTTATGGGGTTAGAGAGGGGTGTGATTGAGGAAGGTGGCTGTGTGCGGATCAGGGAGTGGGCACTTTAGAAAGGAGCCAGACACACTATGGCTAAAGGGTCTGGGAAAGAGCTCCGAGTAGGTTCAGGGCCCTCTCAGGTAGAACCTGTCTCTGCCTCTACTGACCCTGCTCCCAATCCCTATCTCCCTTCTAGGATAGCCGCTTCCCAAAAATCCTGGAGAACCTAAGACTCCAAAAGCGTGGCACTGGAGGAGTGGACACAGCGGCCACAGGCAGCATCTTTGACATCTCTAACTTGGACCGACTGGGCAAGTCAGAGGTGAGGTCTACAGGGATTAGGGTAAGGAGAGGTATAGGTCTGTGGGGGTTGAGATAAGACAGTGACTGAGTCTCAAGAATGTAACAGAATCTGAAATAAAATTCAGGTTGAGTGGGGAGGCAATTGGAAATGAGTTCTCAGAGGAGGCAAATCAGTGCTCAAGAAAGAAACTCAGGTTATGGGAAGCAAGATCAAGGGTTAGTGTCCTTTAGGTGGAGCTGGTACAACTGGTCATCGATGGAGTAAACTATTTGATTGACTGTGAACGGCGTCTGGAGAGAGGCCAGGATATCCGTATCCCTCCACCTCTCATTCACAACAAGCATTAACTCCTCATCCTCAGCAGATGACTTACGATCTCCAGGACTTCTGCCCATTCAAATGGTGGCCATTCCACTTGCCCTGGAAACCCCAACTTCCTCTGTCTCAGTAAAGACACCTTGTTATGCTCCAGCTGTCTGTGTTATTTCTAATGAGGGGGCGAGGAGCGAGCAGCCTCCAGAAAGGAAAAGAAGCAGTGGGGTTATTTATGATGGTAAGAGACTCCAAATATGGCAGGAATACTGATTCTCAGTTGGGTGGAATGCTTAGCATTTTACTCATATTCCTCATCAGCTTCCTGAAAATAATGAGAATATACTCCCATTTGCATTTTATTCACTATGATGTAAGGTTTTCTTCCCAAAAATCTCTCTTTAACTGTAGAAACAGGCTCATAGCAGGTTGCCAAGGAAGCAGATGGCTAAAACCAGGACCCAGGAGGGTTGTGACCAGTCCTGGAGGCCCCAGGCTGTGCTTCGACCTATAATGAGACAAAAAATGGGAGAAATGTCACAACTGTGCTCCCCAGGACCCACTGATACTTGGAAATTATCCTTGGAAACTATCTGCCTGTATACCTCTTCACTCCAGGGATCTCCCTGAACTGGTTCTAAGAGTCAGATAGCACCAAGCTAAGGGTTGGAGGATCAAGCTGTGTAATTGGGAACTCACCCTGCTGTTCTGGGCTCTCCATTCCCTCACGCTGGGCCCATGCAACTGCTTGTCGTTGCTCAGGACTCAGAAAGGCCATTTGCTCAGGAGTGACAGCCACAGCCTGAACACTGGTGAGACTAGATAGCTGGGTGGGGCTGAACACCACCTGGGGTAAGGGGCAGTAATCAGTATACCCAGTGTAGCCCCTGTTGGGCTCTAGTTATCTTGTTGTCACCCCAGACCCCAGGCAATGAATACTCACAGCAAATTTAGGAGCAGGGATAACAGAAACGGCAAGAGGAGCAAGGCCCTGGATCTGTTCCCGCAGCAGTGCTGAAAGAGCAAGGTCTGGGATCCCAGCTGTTGAAGCAAGTGGGATGGGCATCCAAAAGTTGTCTTAGACTGCTGTCCTCTTGTCTCTTCAAACTTATAGACCTCCCCCAAGCACTCCTTAAGTTCCCTACTATAGATTTTCCCCAACACATCTCCAAACTCTTATCTAAATAGCCCTTCGGCCTCCCATCTTGAGAATTCTAGAGCAGTCCTCCACCCAATTTGCCCGTGGTATAGAAACCCATACCTGACAACTAGCACCAGCAATGGCCCCGCCTCTGTACCTGCTATTGTACCAATTTCAGTGAAGATCTCAGGCCCCCAGTTACTGACTGGGCCAAAACCACCAGGCAGCACAAGGAGTTGAGCTAGAACCTCCAGCTGTTCCTCAGAGCACCGGAGATGCAGGTTGCCCAGGAAGAGAGCTGCTTGGCTGTGGAAGAGTGAGGAGAATGGACAAAGATTCAGCCACGGTTCACTGGTCCATGGTCATGAGATAGGGATAGAGATGGCTTCAAGTGAGGTCCCTTTCTCCACGGGATTACTTCATGATCCATCCCTCCCCAGTAAGCCCACCTTTACCTCAGTACCACCATCCACATCCCTCCCTCCGTAGGTGACCTGAATTCCCAACTGTTGATATGCTGTAGCTCCTCTGGCCGCAGACCACAGATTGTGTAACCCAGTGCAGTCAGGTGAAGGAAGTCCAGGTGGCTCACGTGCCGACCACTCTGTCGCAGGAAACTGGAGATCACAACCCGGAGCTGGAGTGGGGATGGAGGGCACAGGATAAAGAGAGAAATCATAGACAACTAATGGGGAAATGATTAGGAAGTGATAAGAGCTACTGGATTATATTCTTTTATTATTAAAACCTGAAGATCCAATAACTATGGGGAAGGTGGAAGATTCAAAAGAGAGAAAGACAGAAAAAGAGGGAAAAGAAGCAGCAGGGAGTATTATGTATCTAGAAACTCGGGAGTAAATAAATCACAAAGGTTCTAAGGCTACTAGTATGGAGTATTAAAAAAGATAGAAAGAATGGCCATTCAGAGTCACAGGAAAAAATTCTTGGGCTTTAGATGATCTAGAGACCTGGACCTGTGGGATGGATGTTTGGAAGGTGGTAGGAAGGAGGGCAAGGTGTTACCTGGACAGAGCTCCAGCCATCTATCTGCCCCAGGGTGCTCAGCACTCCCCAGTCCACCAGGTTTAGCTCCTGTAGTTCCCTTTCTCCTAAACCTATTAAGAGCCGACCCAGTTGCAGGATCTGTTCAGGAGGAAATCCTCGTGGGGGACCCCACAACTATGGAGAAAGAGAGAAACAATGTGAATGGAAAAAGCACTGGACTAGGAGTCAGAATGCTGAGTCTTAGTCTTGCCTCTGACCTTAGCTGTGTAACTCTAGGCAAATTACATGTCTTCTCTGGATCTTAGTTTCCTCAACTATAAAATGAAAGGGTTGGAATAAAGTTTGTCTGACTAAGCTGTTTTTGAAAGATGCTAGAGTCTCAGTAGGAAAAAGTAGCAGACTCTAGTCCATGAGTTCTAAACTATTATATGCATCAGACTCACAAGGGATCCTGTTAAAATGTGCATGCCCAGACCCCATCCTCAGAATCTTCTTCAGTGAGTTGAGCATGGGACTCTGGCATCAACATTTCAACAACCTGCTCCCCTGATGATTTTGATACACACTAAAGTGTGATAACCATTGCTCTAATCCCTCTACTCCTACCCATTGCTTTAGCTTTTTTTGTGACAGAGACAGAGAGGGACAGATAGAGACAGGAAGGAAGAGAGATGAGAAGCCTCAATTCTTCATTGTAACACCTTAGTTATTCATTGATTGCTTTCTCATATGTGCCTTGATTGGGGCGTTACAGCAGTTCAAGTGACCCCTTGCTCAAGCCAGCGACCTTGGGCTCAAGCTAGTGAGCCTTGCTCAAACCGATGAGTCTGCACTCAAGCTGGCGACCTCAGGGTTTCAAATCTGGGTCCTCCACATGTCCCAGTCCGACGCTCTATCCACTGCACCACTGCCTGGTCAGGCTTTAGCTTTCCCTTCCTTCCTTCCTTCCTTCCTTCCTTCCTTCCTTCCTTCCTTCCTTCCTTCCTTCCTTCCTTCCGGGGATATAGTGAGACAGACTCCCACAAGCGTCCTGACTGGGATCCACCTGGCAACCCCTGTCTGAAGCCCATGCTTGAATCAACTGAGTTATTTTTAGCACCTGAGGCTGACGTACTCAGACCAACTGAGCAACCGCAGCTCCCGGACCAATGCTCAAACCAAGTGAGCCACTGGCTGCAGGAGGGGGAGAGGAGAGAAACAGGTGGTCCCTTCTCTTGTGTGCCATGACCGGAAATCAATCATACACTAAGCCAATGCTCTATCCACTGAGCCAACCAGCCAGGGCCAACACTAGCTTTCTTTCCTCAATATTTATCCCCTCTGATTTTCTACTCAATAGTCAAATTCTTTTTTATTTGGGGGGGGGCAAAACTTAAAAAATACTTTTTTCAATTACAGTTGACATAAAAATATTATATTAGTTTCATGTGTACAACATAATGATTACACATTTATATAACTTACAAAGCGATCATCCAGATAAGTTCTGGCACCCATCTGATACCATACACAGTTATGATAAGATTATTGGTTATATTCCCTATGCTGTACTTTACATCCCCATGACTCCTTTTATAACTGGCAGTTTGTACTTCTTAATCCTTTCACCCTTTTTCACCCGTACCCCTAACCCCCACCCCCATCTGGGAACCATCAATTTGCTGTCTGTATCTATGACTGTTTCTGTTTGTTCATTTACTTTTTTTTTTTTTAGATTCCACATATAAGTGAAATTATATGGTATTTGTTTTTCTCTGCCTGACTTATTTCACTTAGTATAATACACTTTAAGTCCATCTGTGTTGTTGCCAATGGCAAGATTTCATCCTCTGCTATAGCCAAGTAATATGCCATTGTATATATTTACCAAACCCTCTAATAATTCTTATTTATTCATTTTTTTAAAGAATTTTTTTAATTTATTTTTTACAGAGACAGAGAGTGAGTCAGAGTGAAGGATAGACAGGGACAGACAGACAGGAACAGAGAGATGAGAAGCATCAATCATTAGTTTTTCATTGCACGTTGCAACACCTTAGTTGTTCATTGATTGCTTTCTCATATGTGCCTTGACCGCGAGCCTTCAGCAGACCGAGTAACCCCTTGCTAGAGCCAGCGACCTTGGGCTCAAGCTCGTGGGATTTTCCTCAAACCAGATGAGCCTGCACTGAAGCTGGTGACCTCGGGATCTCGAACCTGGGTCTTCTGCATCCCAGTCCGACGCTCTATCTACTGCGCCACCGCCTGGTCAGGCTTTATTTATTCATTTTAGAGAGGAGAGAGAGAGGGACAAAGAGAGAGAGAGAGAGAGAGAGAGAGAGAGACAGGGGGGAGGAGCTGGAAGCATCAACTCCCATATGTGCCTTGACCAGGCAAGCCCAGGGTTTCGAACCGGCGACCTCAGCATTTCCAGGTTGATGCTTTATCCACTGCGCCACCACAGGTCAGGCCCTCTAATAATTCTTTGATCTTCTATTTCCCCACCTCTCACCTAGCTATTTATTCTTTGTATGCCACACCACACCCAACCAGCTTTCTCATATTTTTCTTCTTCCAACCCCAACTGGCCTCCCATCCCTAACCTGTTTTGCTTTGCCCATTGCTGCTCGCAGTTCCTCAGGCCCAAGTCCTGGGTCTCCTGCAAATAGTGCCAGGCAGTCCTCAAAGTCTGAGAGCTCCATCTCTGTAATCTGAATTGCAGACCAGGCTGCTGGAAATGTTGCACGTACATCTGCACAATTTGGCACAGGTTCTGAAGGGGGAAGGCAGGGCCTGGGTCAGTGTAATATTAAAGTATGACATTATACTTTAGAGATATCTATAGACGGAATGATCCCTCCAGCCTTTGGAAGACCGGTCACTGTGGGCAGTATGGATCAAAGGATTCCTATAGTGAGAGATTTATAGGACACACAGGATGTTAGAACAAGTGACTGGAGAGAACAATCCCTACATTGTACAGATTGAAGACTGAGGGGTTTGTCTAAGGATTTAATGGCACATCTAGATTAGCACCCAGCTCCAAAGTTTTCTAGCCCCACGTCCTGAGTGTTTTCCCAGCAAAGAGTTCCACACTTAGCCAAACCTATAGCTGAACAAACTGTTAACAGGGATAAGAGAGCAACAAAAGAGGAGTCATGGGCTAAAAATGTAATAAGTTATAAATTCCCAGAGCCACAGAGTCCTAGAACTAGAGAAGACTTTGAAGATCATCTTTTTGACCCCTGAGCTTCCTATATTAGGAAGCCCAAGCCCAGGGAACAGAAGGCGTGCGAATTTGCTCAAAGGGCATTGCACACCTAGAGCTCCGACTTCTGCTTGCCTTGTTGGATACTCTTTCCTGTTCACCCTGCGAGAGGTATGAGTATTTGGGTAGTTTCACCTGGGAGATAGTCTGCAGTGGGCCGTACAACCCCAGCTACCAGAGCTGCTTTCTTGGAGGCAAGCTGTGCCCCCCCACACAGCTGTCCAGATCTGCTCTGTTCCCAGCTCCGCTGCTTCTCTAAGAGCCGCTCCAGGGTCTCTGGGCCCAAGGCCTCCTGTATGAGAAGGTAGATGGGAGGTGGGGAGACCTGGGCAGGTCAGGGCCAGCTGTTGCAGTTCTAATTCTAAAATCCTGTCTCTTTTTAACAGACTCCCCCAGATTCAGACTTTACATTCTCTGCCCTCAACTTCCTTGGCCTTTGCTTCCCAGAACCAGCTCACCAGTCCCCTCTCTGTTCTCACTCCCTCCCTTGTTCCTTCACCTCACCCTGGGGATCAAGGAAATTGCCTCAGTAGACAGAGTGAACACTAGGCGTCCAACTTGTTCTAGTTCATCTTGGCTCCACAACTCTGGTTTCCTAGAGGACAAGAAGAAGATCAGGGGCTGGGATGCTGAGGGAACTGTGAGGAAAAGGAAGGGGAAAGGGGACATGCTCAGATTTCAGGGGACCTCAAACATTGAATGCCACTGATGATGATGGTTGAGAGACTGGGTGTAGGATGAATTAGAATCTGAAATTCACATATGTCCATACCCAAGAAGAGGCTCCTGCAACAGCAGCAATCCCAGCTCTGTGGCAAATGGCTCTCCTAGGCAGAAGTCCTGCAGCTGACTGAGGTGGGCCAACAGGATCTGTAGGGGGATCCGTCGAGTGCTCTCTATCTCCAGGAATCCTACCAAGGGGCCCAATGTCTCCAGCACTTCCTTTGACACTGTTGCCTCCTTTAGAGCCTAAAGAGGGGCATTCAACCTTGGGACAATGCATCTCTTACTCAGAGGACCAGACTTCTTTGATCAAGACACCAAGACCTTGACTTTCCCTCCTTCCAGCTCTTAACTCAAGATCCTATAATGTCCGGTTTCTTAAACAATGAGCCTATATAGGAGCAGTCAGAAAGACTAGAAGGAGGAAACCAAGGGATTTCTTGGACTCTAAGGGATGTGAACAAGAAGCATAAAACCAAGAGATAGATCTAGGGCACTGACTTTCAAACTTTTCATCTGATGGCACATTAACTAATTACTAAAATTCTTTGACACGCTAAAAAAATGAATTTTCTCTGATCTGACAAAAAAATAGGTATAACTTTGATTTATTCACACCAGATGACTATTGTTGTGTTGGCTGTTGTCCTTTTTTAAAATGACAATCTAAGGGAAAAGAGGTCAATGTCCCTGACTAAATAGCAAGGTATTGCATATTTTAAAAGTTCTTGAAGTACATGGGTTGAAAATTGCTGATCTAGAGTCTAAGGCCTTGTGTATGGGAACCTGTTTAGTAGCAAAAGTGTTGGATTGGGCCTAGAAGACAGAGGGTATGTCCAACAGATAAAAATTACCCCGCGGCAGTTCTGAGTTGGGTGGGGTGGACTCTTACCAAGTTTTGTAGTGCCTTCTCTGCCAGGGCTGCCCGGTGGAGTGGGGTCAGTGCCAGCAGTTGCTCTGGAGCAGCTCGTATGAGCTCCACCACCAACATAATGGATTCATTGGACAGTCTGTCCATCAACCGGACCCTATAGCAATTTGACAACAGAGGCATTTGGAACTGAGCTAAGTTGAGAAGGGATCACAGAATGCCACATTTTCCAGATAAGAGATAACACCAGATCAAACCCTGTGGCCCTGATAGGAACTGACATTAAACAGCTCAGATCCAATTCCCATGATAGTGCTTGAAAGGAGAGAACAAAGTGAATAATATATTTTTAGTCTTCTTGAAAAGAAATGATGGCCCTGGCCTATTGGCTCAGTGGTAGAGCATCAACCCAGCATGTGGATGCCCCGTGTTTGATTTCCAGTCAGGGCACACAGGAGAAGCGACCATCTGCTTCTCCACCCCTCCCCTTACTCTCTCTCTCTCTCTCTTTCTCTCTCTCTCTCTCTCTCTCTCTTCTCCTGCAGCCATGGCTTGGTTGGTTCAAGCACATTGACCTTGGGTGCTGAGAATGGCTGAGGGGAACCTCTGCCTCAGGTACTAAAAATAGCTTGGTTGTGAGCATGGCCCCAGATGGGCAAAGCATCAGCCCTAGACAGAGGTTGCCAGGTGGATCCCAATCAGGGTGCATGTGGGAGTCTGTCTCTTCATCTCCCCTCCTCTCACTTGGAAAAGAAAGGGGAAAAAAGAGAAATAATCCTATTTTGTCTAATTGAATCAAAAGCCAAGAATATTAAGTATCACTTAAATTTTTCCCCCATTTTATAGATTAAAAAAATAGGTTCACAGAGATCAAACAGTGGGGTCTTACTCCCAATTCCTGTTTTCCAGTGCCACCCTTTAAGTACCTGTTGTGAGGCAGTACCCTCTCATTTGTATTGCACTATACAATTTACAAAGTTCTCTTAACTATTAACTCATTTGATTCTTATGACAAAACCTGGGTATAAAATAGGTATTGTTTATATCCTTGCACAGATGAAGAACTTGAATCTTCTAAGTCATGGTTCAGGATCATTCACTTCATCAAAGCCCTTGGGATTCTAAATTACCTCAAGGACCCAATATATTTAAACAGACTTGAATGGCTTTAAAAAAAAAATTAAAAAAGCTTTTTTCCAGAAATCAGAAGTGACATCTTATACTCCATCTAGGTTTGCCAGGCCTTAAACTGGGTCACCAAGTAGTACAAGAGCCAAAACCTGTGGAAAGGCCTATAAAAATATAAGGGTGAGGTCAACTGTTTTTACTATTTCTTCATCCGCCAGAAGACTAACACCAGACTTTTCCTACTCTGCCTTACAGCTCTCATGGCAATGGGGTAAGAATCTCTGGGTTGGGAGGAGCCTTAGGTTCATTTCCTTTCTCACCCAACCCGTACTTGAATCTGCTCTACAATATTCATGCCATGAGGCCAGCTAGACTAGACTTCAATAGCTCTAATGACTGGGAACTCAATTACCTCAATTTTTTCTTTTTTTATATTGTGCAAAAATCTGACTTTCATTCATTGTTCTTAGTCATGTCCAATAAGACCATTCAGAAACATGTTAATCTGTTTTCTATTTCAAGTACCCCCTGGGGTACTTGAAGGCGTTTATCATATTTTTCATAGACTTTCTCTTTTTTTCTACCCCTTTAAACATACTGGGAACACAGTGCCCTAAGCAGACTGTAATCCTCTGGGGCAGAAATTGGACCACTGCTTCCCTCATTTCAAATACTCTATCTCTATTAATGTGGCCTGGGTTATTTTCAGATGCTTGGCTGGCCAAACCACAATGCTACCACCCTCAACTGTCTTATGCTGAGAGTCAGTTGATACACAAACCAACTTTGAACAGCTTCTGGCTATACTTGATGTTAAGGAACCACCAGACATAAAAGCACCCTCTTTACGGCAGAGCTTGGACTCTGCCGTTGTTTTCTAAGATTCCATAATCTCCAGTTGCAGCACTTACGGTAAGTCCAGGAGTAGCTTGGTGTCTAGCCCACTCAGTTCTGGGCCCAGAGTGGCCAGCTCTGGCTCTGGCATTGCCATTCTCCGCTGTAGGTCTGCCCAGATACAGGTTCTCTATGGGACAGGTGGGGAAGAAGGGCAGGACAGGGCTGAGTATGGGGGGCTGGGTTCTATACCCAGAGTCCCTGCTTCCCTGCTCCCACTTAATGCCCAAACACCCCTCTCACCAGACTCCCTCGAACCCCAGTGGGCAGTTGATAGATCATGTGTACCACTTCAAGAAAGTCTGCCATCGAGTTGATCTGTTGCAGAAACTCACAGGACATGCCCCCTGCCAGGGTTCCCAGAGCCCTGTTGGTGTGTGAGTGGGTAGATGTTCATTTAGCATGTGCTACAGCTTATCTGCTCCTTGATATCAACACTCTCAACACAAGTACAGATGTTTGTTTATGGTAATTTAGAGTTTGAGAAATGTTTTTTCTGTAGGTAGTCTTATTAGCTCCCCACAAGATCATCACTATTTATCAGAGAAGAAAATACAGATTTACAGAGGTCAAGTGGTGCTTTCTACATTATTCTACTAGAAATGTGGTAAGTTAAGACTGAGCCATGCTTTCAGATTCTGAAGCCCATGGTTCTTTTCCTGCAAGTGTAGGTAAGTGATATTTGCTTATTCCTGTTTATTCTTGCTTGGTCAGTGGCTCTGAAGTTACTTTGGTTTAAACTAATAATAGCCAATGTTTATAGAGAGTTTACACTGAGCCAGACACAGTGCTAAGTACCTTATATGTCTTATCTCGTTTAATCTTCACAAACTATCTATGAGATAAGAACCATTTGAATTCCCATCCTACAGAAGAAAAAACTGAAGCTTAGAGAAGTGACTTTCCCAAAATCACAAATAGGTAACAGGGGTGGGACCTGAACCCAGGTCTTCTGAATCCCTTAGATCTAGTTGAGATAGGTGTGGTACTGTGGAAGGGCAGGGAGTAAGGACAGGAGGAGCCAGGAGAACACCCACCAGTTAGGACCATGCATCATTCATCCCTGTATTCCCCATTGCATATCACATGGTGCCTGGGACATGGCAAGCACTTAAAATTTTTAGTTGAGTTAAACTCACTGCTCAACCCAAGTTACTCACTGCAGATTCCTGAGGGTCAAGTTGGTAGGCACCTGCATCTTCTTCCAGAGAAACTGTGCCTACAGGAGAAAGAAAGAAGAACCACTTCCCAGCAGAGATATTACCAAGGACCTAAAATGCTCTGGACCCAGTCCTGCCTCTGATCCAGTGAGCCCCACCAGAGAGAGAGAGAGACAGAGAGAGAGAGAGACAGAGAGAGAGACAGAGAGAGAGACAGAAAGAGAGACAGGCAGACAGAAAGAGAAATGGAGGAATAGGGAAGTAGGAGAAAGAAAGAGCAAAACAAGTCACATTATACATTATACTAGGAATAAGGTACCAGATCTAGAGCTGAGGGATGGGTCAAGTGTTGGAATCCATGGGAGTCCAAAAGACCGGGAGAAGTGCCCGACAGGGTTCCTTTTTTCCTTTCAATAAAATCTGTTACTCTGGCCTTTTGAACTCCCATGGATTCCAACATAAAAGAGGTGGGACAGATTGAGAGAGAGGAGTTTTGGGGTAAGTGAGGGGAACTACCTGTTGCTCAGACCAGGGCAGTTCCCGGTAGCGCCTCCGGTCAGCCAGAAGAGCTGCAGAGTCCAGTTGCAGCAGCTTTAGTGGGAGCAGGGGAAGCAGGCAGTCTGGCCATGTGGTGGGGATGGGCTGCTGGTGGGGATGGGTGTAGTGATAGGTGAGAGGCTCTGGACTCAGTCCTCAGAGAAGAAAGGAAGCCATGGGGGCAGGAAGGGACCAAAGCTAGAGTTAGAGTGGAGTGGCATGTATCACTGTAGTAATGACACCTGAGAGCCCTCACATCGAAGGCAACTGTGAACAAGGGTTGCTGCTATTTAGGCACCTGATGAACTAAAAAGTGCCTTAGCCTCCCTGAAAGTGAAATAGCTGGACTGAGCAGTTTCTTGGGGCTCTGATATTCTAGGACAGTGTAGGCCATGCTGTCCCGCATCTGGAACTAGGAAGAGCAGCTAATGTCTTGGTGGGCAGAGCTAACCTGAACTCTCAGGTCCACTGCTTGGGGAGTGTGTGAGGCAGCACCAGCCATATGAAACTGCCCTGGGGCATAGAGAGAAGCTTAGTCAAAAGATCCCACACATACCTGACCAGGGATACACACAGCTGCCCCGGCACCTGCTGTACCCATATTTTTAGCTCCTTCTTTCACCTGCATGAAAAATATATGAGTGTGTTACTGTGTATGTGTAAGAAAGTGGGGAGGTATAGGAGGCCTTCTCTGGCCACAGGGAAGATGTCCTCCTCCCAACCAGAGCCCACAGTCCTGACTGTCTCATCCTCCATGCTGTTCTCATACCCGAAAGGTCTGCAGCAGTGCTGCCGTCTGGCAGGCTGAGAGACGAGACAGTTCAGGGGCCAGGCAGGAACAGGCCCCAACCAGAACTCTCCTAGGGATGGCCTGCAACGTCTGGGAGCTGAGGCCTGGCAGCAGAGGATGCAAGGAACAGAGTTCCTCCAAGGACAGCTGGGGAGCAAGAAAGACAAGAGACCTGAAGAAGAGGGGCAAGGTAGTGGGGAAGACAACAGTCACAGTGCAGCCAGGTAGCAGGTAAGAGGGGGACTGAGATGGAGGAAGAAGCAGACATGGGAGCCAGGGAAAGGGAACACAGAACCCTCTCAAGGATGTTGAAAACTTGCTGCTACTTACTTCGTGACTAGGAAGGAGCCGTCTAAGCAGCAGGGCAGCCTAAGGTGGGATGGGACAGGAAACAACAGTTCTCAGGTCCCAAGAGCCAGGTCCCTAGGACCTGCCCTCCAAAACTTCCAGTTCTCTCTCTACCACCCTCAGGAACCAGCCTGGCTCCTGGCTATTTCTTGATCTGAGGAAAGGATGAGGGAGTCCTCCTTGGAATAGAGAAATAGGAGGCTTCAGGGAGACTGACAGTATCCCTCCTGCATGTAATTCTCTTGACTGGCATTCCAGAGGGTAGAAGGTGAACGCCAGGGAGTGAGATAGGCCCACCTGGGCAGGTGTGACACTGGTTCCCTGCAGGGCAGGAAGCATGGCTCTAAGCTGAGGCTCTGACAGCTCCTGAAGGAAGCGGAGGCCCAGCTGAGGGAAGAGAGGGGCCCAGACCCGCAGCTCCCGGGGGCTCATCACAGCTCCTCCAGATGAACGCAACACCCCCATAAGTTCATATGCCACCTGTAACCAAAGAAGGTTTGGGACTGGAGAGAAAAGACAGGTGAAACTTAAACCTCTCTAATTGCACATCTGGATTGCCCAGGGTCTGGGCTAGGGCTTGGAATCAAGGATGGGACAGGAGTAGATTGGGTTCAAGATGTCAAAGAATGTTTGGAGTGTCATGAGCCAGAAGGGGTAGGGTCAGGAAGAGGTGGTAAATAATAATGGCATATGGAATGGAGGTGGCAGAGGTGGGGGAGGGCTGGCACCTGTTTTCAAGCTTGGTTGAAATGACTGGGAAGATCCTCCACACAGATCCAGGGAAATCCTAGAGTCTGGGAGGGCTGTGCCAAGGGGCTCACCCGTCCTTGTGGGCTGATGGTCCCATTGGCAGCACATTCCAGCAATCCCAGTTCTACTTGCCCCATCGGGTCATTCAGGGGTACCAGGCTCTGCAGCTCCTCAGGGCTCAGGAAACAGGCAAGGGGCCCCAACCTGAGGAGAGCACGAAGCTGGCCTTTATGTAGTCACTGAGGCTGGTACTATGGCAGGGATCATGTGGGTACATGGGGTAAGCACTCTGACCACTAAACTAGGAAATGCCATGAAACTAGGAGAGTGCCATAGACAGGCCTCTCTCCAGGAGCCCTGCACTGCCTAGAGCCACTACTTACTCTCTTGTCCCTTCCTACCTAGGATCCTTACCCATCATGGTAGCTGTATATGCCTCTATTCCACTCTGGCTTTTATCACTGATCCTATAACCACTCACCTGCGCACCTGCTCCTCTCCATCCTGGACACTCTGGTTCACTAGGCTACGCAGCACGTGCCGGGCGTGTCCTGGTCCAAGACCTGCTGCTGGCCAGCTATCCTCCAGGGCCTGGATCTGAGATGGGGAGGGTCAGCTTGTGTTGGGGTCACTGTGGGACAATTGCAGTGAGGGGCTCACTAGGAGACATGCTTCTGACTCCTATCCTACCTAGTAAAAGATAGACTAGTCAAGTAATGACGATTCTCATACCTGGTGAGGGCTGAGCTGCAGAAAGTTCTCCAGAGGAAGGTGGGGTAGCAGAGGTAACACTGCCCACAGCAGCTCCTGGGGCCAGGCAGGCACTTCCCCAAACAACTCAGGGGCCAGCAGTCGTCTTGCCAGAGCTTCTTTCTGTTCAGGCCTCATTTCTGGGCTATAATCCCGAATCGCAGCCAGGCTGGGAAAAGTAACGAGTCTTAATCCTCAACCCTGTTCCAAATTGTCCCCTGGTTCTCTGCAACTTCACTGTCATAGCCAAGAAAGAAACTCTCCCTGGTTTTAAGAGAGGAGCTCTGAAAGGAGCTGCTCTGAGTGAGTGGGGTTGGCCTGACCCTGACAAGGTCAGGAGGAATGATGTGAGGTCCTTACACAGTGTCGTTGGCCAACAGGGATGGTGGGAAGCGCATCAGGTCGGAGACGGCCAAGAAGGGGATGAGCGGCGACAGGTCAATGAAGAGTTGGGATGTGAGGCGTGGGTACCGCTGGAGCAGCAAAGCTGTCAACCGACCAACGGCCTGCTCCTCAGATGGTGGTACCTGTGAGGGCACTGGAATGGATGCTGGCTCTGGAGACACTCAGTATCTTTGTCAACTTCTCTCTTGAGTTCCTCAGTCTACTGGGGGTTAAATCCTCCTCACACCAGGTTTCAGGTGCTCTTGATTCCTGGATTTCCTTTTCCACCCTGTTCCCTTCCCCCCTCTATGCCCACCTGCATCTGGGACCAAGAACGATGCATGAGCGTCAGGAAGCCCTGAGCAGCCTCACTCTCTGCCGAAAGCACCAGCTGCTGGAGATTCTCTGGGGGCATGTGCAGGTATGCCTGGGAGTAGGAAGTCATGATGAGTAAGGCCTCACTGGGCATGAACCTCAGGCAACAGCTGTCAACCAGTCCACCCAACCACAAGCCCCTCCAGCTGTTACCTGCACCAGAATCTGCAGAGCCCAAACACTCTTCTCCCTCTGGAGCAGATCCCACAGAATAGGCTGGTGGGGAGACAGACAAGATGCCAAGAAAGCTGTCTTCTCTGTCCCTCCTGCAACTTCTTCAGGCAGTCCAACTTCATTTGCTATGAAAAGTGTTCTTCATCCGAAGCTAGTGTGTGTGTGTCCTCAAGTATTAAACTCTTTTAGGTCAGGGACCATGTCTCTAATATCTATATCCTCTTCCAAGACAGGTCCATAGCTGGTTCAATAAAAACTTGTAAATTCAAATCAAATTATTACAAGTCTATCAAATCTTACTTCACTAGTCCCAGGGCTTGAGAAAAATGGGCCCTAACATAGAGTGAGAAATCTTTATATACCCTGCAGAAACTAGCAAAGTGCCTTACACATAAAAGACACTCGGTGAATTATGGTATTTACATATTCTAGTCCCTTCACTCTACAGAGAAGAAACTGAAGTCCAGAAAAGCTAAATTAAATTACCTGCTCTATGACACTAATTTGTGGCATAGTTGAACTTAGAACCCTAGTCTTCTGATTCATACTTCCCCTGAATTTTTCTCATTTCTGCCTTATCTTCCTAGTTTTGCCAGTCTCCAATTCTCACTCTCTAAGGACAGAATTAGAACTTTCTAACTCAATCCCCTTCTTTCTGGAGCAGAAAGAGTGAGTTGAAGTATCAGAAAGAAAATGAGATAACATTTATTACATGTTTCTTTTTTCTTTTTTTTTTTTTTTTACAGAGACAGAGAGAGAGTCAGAGAGAGAGGGATAGACAGGGACAGACAGACAGAAATGTAGAGAGATGAGAAGCATCAATCATTAGTTTTTTGTTGTGACACCTTAGTTGTTCATTGATTGCTTTCTCATAGGTGCCTTGACCGTGGGCCTTCAGCAGACTGAGTAACCCCTTCCTCAAGCCAGCGACCTTGGGTCCAAGCTGGTGAGCTTTGCTCAAACCAGATGAGCCTGCGCTCAAGTTGGCAACCTCGGGGTCTTGAACCTGGGTCCTCGGCATTCCAGTTCGATGCTCTATCCCCTGCGCCACCACCTGGTGAGGCTATTACATGTTTCTATATTGTGCACTGTGCTAAACCCACAGCAATTATTATTATCTCATGTAATCCTTGCAGCCACCCTAAAAGAGTAGCACCGCTGTTCTCACCCATTTACAAATGAGAAAAATATCACTCAAAGGAGTTAACTTGTTCAAGGTTGATCACAGAACTAAGAAGTGAACCCAGGGCTGTCTGACTCCAGAGCTGTGTACTTAAACCACTGAACTACACTACTGCCTCTCAGTATTAGTGAATTCCCCAGGAGGCCCTACCCTCTGTTCCAGGAGCTTTCACCTTGTGGATCACTCACGCTGAAGCATGCCAGCAGCTCCGTTTTGCTTATTCCAGAGCTGGAGCTGTCAGTGGGTTCAGAGCCTGGTGAAGTCAGCTGTTCCTCCTGCTCCAAGTATTCCCCAATTGTCCGCAGCACACTGCGTCGGCCCTCTGGGCGGAAGGCATCCCAGAAGGAGCAGTTGTCTGCGAGACTGGAGAGCATCAGGGCCTGACCCAGCATCCCTTGGGCTTCAGGCCCTCCGGCCCCTGGACCCAGGAGGAAGGCCAGTAGGCGCAAGAGATAATGTAGGCGTGTAGGGTGGGCAAGGGCTGGCACAGAGGACTGACAGCGTGGCAACTTGGAGAGCATGCCAAGCAGGAAAGGGCCTGGGGCCAGGCAGAGTGGAGATGGTCCTAATGGTGGCAAAGAGGGCAGAAGAGGGCCCAGTAGCCCATCTAGGAAGCAAGTATCATTGCCCCCACGACTTATTCTGCACTGGCCGGCTAACCAGGCCCAGTAGGGCACCAGGGCCTCATACATAGTGTCATTGACACATACCATCATCAAGAAACTGCCCCCATCTGGGCAGCGTTCCCCGCAGGGTCCAATGTGGCAGGGTGGGAAGGCAGTGACATCTGGGGTAGGGCCCTGGCATACATGTTGAACCCAAGCCTGATTGCTGGGGGGCACAGCCTGCAGACTCGCCTCCCCACACAGCCGCTCAGACCACAGAGTTTCATTCTCCAAGAAGCAACCCCAGAAGATCTCTGGGGTGAGGGGAACCGGGGGCAGACCTTCGGGGCAGCTGGTAGGGGGTGGGAGCAGACCAGCACAGAGCCGTTTTACGAGACGGCGGTTGGGGCCAGACAGGGCTGAAAAGGAGAGATTGCCACAGATTGCTTCCAGGAACTGATCAGGAAATTGGTCATGGCAGGCCTGTAGCCAGCCTTGGGCACCTGGTGCCCAGGAAACTGCATACCACACAGCTGTCTGGCAGATGGCAGTGATGCTGGGAGGGGGCTGTGGGGTGGCAGGCCTAGTGAGCTGGCAGAGGAAGTGGAGAGAGAAGTTGGAAATGATGTAAGGTGGTCCTGGTCCTGAGTGGTTCTCGCAGAGGGCTTCCACGGAGATCGCTCGCCGTTGGCGAGGCCTGATATGGGCAGAGGGCTGGGAAGCCCTGGGCAGAGGTACACCCATGCTCAGGCATTGAAGGAGGGCAGGGGGTGGGGGTGGTGATCCAGACAGAAAGCCCAGTGCCTGGACATCCCAGGAAAGGTTGTGCCGGATGCCCCTGGGTGCAGAAGGAGGAGCTGTCAGGATTGGGTCAGTTTACATTTCCTCTAGTTGAAGAGTCTGACCCTGGCCCAGAGTCCTGCAGGGGGTGGTGGCAAGCATAGACTTTTCTAGAAGTGAGGTTCCTAGGAGGATAGGTGTTACTGGTTTAAATGCTGAGATGTGGGAAAAGGGAGAAAGATCTGTCCTGCCAAGGCACAAAATCACCTAGAAGCAGCCCAGTTGGAGTCCCTTTGTTTACATAGCCCCTTCTTCCTCCTTTTTCATATGGTTTTAAGTAGCTAAAACACAGACTTCAGTTGGCTTCATATCAGGAAATCTACCCAGCAAATGAACATATCTAACTGTGCTCTGATACTGCTGTACTGAAATAGTAAGGGGTGGAGAAATCCAGTCTTGTCCTTTATTTCCACATCCCATCCTTATGAGCCAACATTTATTAATCACCTTGTGCTAGGAACCGTTCTATATGATTTACACATACAGTACCAACTAACTTAATCCCTTGCAATTACTCTGCTGTAGCTAATATTATCCATATTTTACCATTGGAGAAACTGAGGCACAGAATGAGAATGCGACCTGCCCAACGTGTCATATGGCTTGAATGAAGTAGAGCTGGGACCCCAACCCAGTCACATTCCAAAACCACCAAACCATACTCCTATCAGTTTCCCCTTCTGCCCTGGATCCTAACAACTTCCCAGGCCCAGGCCCCAGAACTCCTCCCCTGTTACTTACCATAAGAACAGCTGCTGTAGGTTGCCTAGGAGGGAAAGAGTAAGAAAGAGGACTACCCCAATCTCACCTCTTCTTGCCCTGCCATAGCCCAGCCCCAGCCCCAGCAGCACTCACCTCCCTGGCATTGCCCATTGGCATCAGGTTCTGGTTGTCCCAGAATTGAAAAGACCTCATCCTGCAGGGAGTCAGTGACACGGAGAAGCCCCTCCTGGAAGGCAGCATAGAGGGGGGCCCCCACTGTGCGCAGCAGACCTCCCCAAAGAGCCTCCTCAGAGCCTAGCTCTGCCACTGGGATGAGCAAACTCAAGAGACCCTGTAAAAGGTGGGGTGTTGGCTCCCTCCCATCAAGGCCTGTGGCATTGGTGGGGTCCATACTGGGCTGCACCTGCACCAGGGTCTGCCAGCGTGTGCCCTCTAACAACAGCAGCAGAGAAGGCAACCAGTCAGCCACCAGGACACAGTCAGAGGGACCATCACGGGCACATGGGGGCCGGGTAGGGGAAGGAGGTCCCCTAGGAACTAAGGCTCCCAGCAGCACCTCTGCAAGTCCACCCAGCACACCTGCCTGGTGCCCTAGGAAGTCCCGGGGGGTCTGCTCCTGTCCCAGCAGTGCCAGCACATCCCCTAGTAGCCCTAGCATTGGTTCCCAGTCCGGGCTGCTTCTCAATGTCACTAGGAAATCATGGAGCCGGAGGGCAGGGGGTTGGGGAGGTGGGGGCTCTCCCACCGGTCCCTCTCCCATTCTCCCAGGTTCAAAAGAAGAAGAAATGTTGGCCAGGAATGCAGAGAACTGTGAGCGGCTGACGGACCCCTGGGGAGCCTGGTCCAGAGTGGAGAGTAATGACTTCAGGAGGGAGAGACCAGGGTCCAGGGACTGAGGCCCAGTAGGGGCCAGAGTCACTGTAAGGAGAGAAACTGGAGGTCATTAAAGGGGAAGAATCTAGAACCCAAACTCAGATCTAAAAATGAGGCAAAAACGATGGGGAGCTGAATCCCTTTCATCAGCCTACATTAAGTCTTGGTATGCTTTCTTAACTCTCATTTTCTCCCTTAGCTCCAGTCCTTGCCCCCTTTCCTTGCCCCTTTCTTTGTCTTTTACCTGACCAGTTAATATTTTTTCATTCTTAAGTCTCTTTCCAGCAGCCATCCCCTTCATTCCCAGTGCTACTCAATGTTTCTCTTACCTGTACAAGACAGCAGCAGCAGCAGGAGCCAGGGGCTCAGAGCCATGTTTCCAGGTGAACACTGGTACTAGAGGTGAATTCTGGTTATTCTCACCTTGTGTGGGATAGCCAGGTAAGCGTAGGGCACCGCAGGCAGACTGAGTCTCCACTGACACTGTAGTGTGGTCTTTCAGGAAATAATATCTGTAACCTGACAGCAGGTTTGTCACCTGAGCCACTGAATACCTGATCCTTTGGCTTTGGGGAAAGGTGTGCTTCTGTGAGAGGACAAATGATAGGGGATCCCAGGGGGGTTGCTTCAGTTAGGAGCTAGGAGAATAGAAGTAGCCAGACATGGAGATGGAGTGCAGGATGTAATCTGGGGCTTTGCAGGAAAATATAAGAAAATAAAGAGGGTTCAAAGGAACTTAAAAGTAAGTGGGATCTGAGAGAACTGAGGAAGAAAGGATGTCCAAGGGAAAGGAACTTGGAATCCAGGTGTAAACAGAGAAGAAGAATGAAGATAAAGTTCTGGTACAAGGATGGAGCATTTAGGAATAAGAGATCAGCTTTTGATTCAGTACCCAGAAGCACAAAATGTTAAGAGCTCGGTGGGACATCAGAGAGCATATAGACCAAACTTCTCATTTTATGGGTAAGGAAGTAGACCTAGTCAGTTGTTAGTGACTTGCTCATTAAGCCATTTAAATGTTTAGGTTTGCCTGCTGGCTCTCTTACTGTGACCTAAGTAAAAGCTCTATAGAAAATTCTGGGTCTTATAAGAAAGGGATAATCCAGATTAAACCACTGTACAAAGGGCTATTACCCCTCCCCCATGGAAAAAGAAAGAAAGAAAGAGAGAAGTGCTCATAGATCAGAAATTGCTCATTCAAAATAATTTGGTCTGGTGTCAGGGTAAGAAGTTTTTTCTGTCCCCCATTTATATATCCCCAAAGGTCTTTCTTTACCTAATACCAATTCTAAACAGTAATTCAACACTGAGGCTCCATTCAAACCATTATTCTGTCCCTCTTTCCTTAGAACCTTCCTCTGTTCTATTCCTCAAACCTACACCTTTAAATCCATTATTAATGCACGTCTGCCCTACAAGGTTCACTTAGGAGTATAGAATTTTAGAGCTGGAAGGGACCTGAGGAATCCCCCAGTAAAAATATCTCATTTGGGGCCCTGCTTAGTTGGTTTGTTGTAAAGTACCATACCCCAGATTCTAAAAAGCACCGTACCTCACTTCAGTGGGTTTACGTAGAGACACCAAGTCCAAAAAATGAATTTTGAGGAGTTATTGATTAAGCCGGTGGCTTACACGGGGGATTCTTCAGACCCAAATCATGCAGCCTGGAGTATATTTTATTTATTTATTTTTATTATTTATTTATTTATTTATTTTTGTGGAATAACAAAAGCCTTTATTGAGTATAGAGCGTGCATCCCACCGGTGAGGTTCCCTGGCCCCGAGGAAAGATGGAGGCCAGGGAAGTCACCCCGAGTATATTTTAGAGGCTGGTTATATACCCTTTGACTACATGCAGGTTGGGGGGGGGGCATGACAGCATGACACAATCATTAACAAGATTATAACATTTGTCTAGGTGATTTACAAAAAACGTTAAAACTTTTAAGGTAATACAATAAAAAACATTCATAAACCTTTTAGTGTCTATCTCTCCTCCTCTGCCTAGAGCAGTGTTTTTCAACCAGTGTGCCGTGAGACATGCTCAGGTGTGCCGTGGGGAAATTAAACATGGGTCCCCAAACTACGGCCTGCGTGCCCGTGGAGGCTATTTATCCAGCCCGCCGCCAGCCGCCTCCATCCGAACATAAACATTCCCCTCACAATCCCTCCAGCTATCAGCGACAGGAAGAGTGGAGGCACAGGAACACTCACTGACCAATCACCTTCTAGGATTCATCCCGACCACTAGCGATGAGTCAATAGTAGGCCGCCTCTCATCCATACCCAGGAAGGTCCCACTTGGGCTGCCGCGCACTTGTCATTGTGTGGCCGCAGTGAGTAGTTGAAGCTGCTACTCCTCCCCATGGTCCCGATTTCTAATCCTAGTCAGGACTGGAGGTAAATGTTGCCACCACTAGATGAAGCCTCAGCCTCAGCTGGTTAGGTCTATCCTGATGGTGTATATAGATATTTGACCTTTTTATTTTTAAAAGAGGCCCCCCGCAGAGGGTGATATACAATGCATCACAATGTTATCTAACTTTAAAGCTAAAGTTTGCTAATCTTCCTTTGGACAGTTTTTGGTTATCTGTTGCCAAGGAGTTCCCCATTCTGGCCAACAAAGCTATTTTGACATTGCTCCCGTTTTCAACCACATATCTATGTGAGCCGAGCTTCTCAAGCTTGACTGCGATAAAAACTAAAAACAGAGAGAGACTGAGAACTGTTGAGGAAGAGCTTCGTGTGTGTCTTTCTACCATTCCTGCCAGGATATCCCTTTTGTGTTCATCAAAACAGACCCAGGTTTCACACTAAGTGAGTATAAATACATTTAGAAACTATATTATTAACTATATGTATAATATGTACTGTGTTAGAGTGTCATTTTATGTCATTTTGGTAGGTGGTGTGCCCCAGGATTTTGTAAATTTAAAAAATGTGCCGCGGCTCAAAAAAGGTTGAAAATCACTGGCCTAGAGGTACACGTTAATCTCATGATTCCAGGAAAGGAGGGAAAGCCAAAATCAATGTAGGGTGGTATGTAAATTTTGCCTTTTATTGAAAGGGAAAGGGAGTTCTTCAGATAACCTTAATCCTTTCAAAGAACTTAAAACCAAATGACCCTCATCATCCTTGTAAGTCAGGAGATTTCTATATCCTTTTCCCTCCATTTTCCAAAAAAGGACAAGACAGAAAGCCTGACTTTTCCTCTTTAAAATGGCATTGCCAATACTAAGTTTTACAGTTTTCTGGCACCTTACCACAGGTTCAGTGGATAGAGCATTGGCCCAGGCTTATGAATATCCTGGGTTTGATTCCCAGTCAGGGCACACAAGAGATGTGAACATCTGCTTCTCTCCCCTCCCTCTTTTTCTTCCCTCCCACAGCCAGTGGCTTGATTGGTTCAAGCATAGGAGCTGGGCACTGAGGATGGCTTGGTTGGTCCTAGTATTGTTGTAAGATACCAAAAGCTGAAAATTGGGCCCTGGCTGGTTGGCTCAGCGGTAGAGTGTTGGCCTGGCGTGCGGAAGACCCGGGTTCGATTCCCGGCCAGGGCACATAGGAGAAGCGCCCATTTGCTTCTCCACCCCCCGCCCCCTCCTTCCTCTCTGTCTCTCTCTTCCCCTCCCGCAGCCGAGGCTCCATTGGAGCAAAGATGGCCCGGGCGCTGGGGATGGCTCCTTGGCCTCTGCCCCAGGTGCTGGAGTGGCTCTGGTCACAGCAGAGCGAGGCCCCGGAGTGGCAGAGCATTGCCCCCTGGTGGGCAGAGCGTCACCCCTGGTGGGCATGCCGGGTGGATCCCAGTCGGGCGCATGCGGGAGTCTGTCTGTCTCTCCCCGTTTCCAGCTTCAGAAAAATACAGAAAAAAAAAATAGGGGCATGTTGGGCAGATAAAATGTATTATGCTCACTTTATTAAAGATGGAGGCCGTCGCTCAGGTGATATTAATGTGTTGAGAATCCTTGTAGCCTGGGGCTTGGTTTTGGGATTAAGCCTTTCCCACCCTTTTTGATGTGGGGTGGTACAATCCAATCATGCCTCAGAGAAGTAACTTTGTATTAGAGACTTCCCTATTTTATATATTGGATTAGAGGTTGTGAAGCTACACTATAAAATGAGGGTACAACGAGAGTTTAGGTGCTTGGTTCCTGAGATTATCATTAGAAGAGAGAGCAGAGGAGAGCAGAGAAAGGCCACGTGGAGGAGGCCAGAAGCAGCCAAGATGGTGGAGTGCTGAGTGAGATGCCAGTTTGTGTAGAGTTTGTATCTGGGATAAGGAAGGAGATGGGGAACTGAGGAGAATAAGGCTGGTGAGCTAGAAACCTTTGATTCTAGGAAACTCGGATAAGTCAGTGGCTTTGTGAGCACTGAATGTGAGTGGCTTTTGGAGCCCAGTGTATGTTTTTACTTGCCGCCGGGTGCAAGCTAGAATTAAAGACTATGGCCCACCAGTTTGTGGCTCCGTTGTTTCTTTACCGACTGTCTGAATCCAATGCGAACCTGCATGGGCCGGGCTGCTCTGATGGTGGCCCTGGCCGTGCCTCCTGGCTTTACAGGGCAGAACAGGAGCTTGCTCTCTTAATTCCTGAGATTATCATTAGAGAGCAGAGCAGAGAGGAGAGCAGAAAAAGGCCACGAGGAGGAGGCCAGGAGAAGCAGCCAAGATGGTGGAGTGTTGAGTGAGATGACAGTTTGCAAGTGCAGAGTTTGTGCAGGAAGAAGGAAGGAGATGGGGAACAGAGGTGAATAAGTCTGGTGAGCTAGAAACCTTTGATTCTAGGAAACTCGGGTAAGTCAGTAGCTTTGTGAGCACTGAATGTGAGTGGGTTTTGGAGCCCAGTGTGTGTTTTTACTTGCCCGCCAGGTGCAAGCTAGGATTAAAAGCTAATGGCCTACCAGTTTTTGGCTTCGTTGTTTCTTTACCGAATCCAATGCGAACCTGCATGAGCCAGGCTGCTGTGATAGTGGCCATGGCATCTGGCTTTACAAATACCTCTAGGCTAGTAAGGGAAGATGAACCATGAAAGATTTGTGTAAAGCCAGTAGCCAGGGCCACCATCTCAGCAGGTTCGCATTGGATTCGGACAGCCGGTAAAGAGACAACGGAGCCAAGAACTGGTGGGCCATTACCTTTAATCCTAGCTTGCACCTGGCGGGCAAGTGAAAACACACACTGGGCTCCAAAACCCACTCATTCATTGCTCACAAAGCTATTGACTTATTCGAGTTTCCTAGAATCAAAGGTTTATACCTCACCAGACTTATTCACCTCTGTTCCCCAACTCCTTCTCTCTGCACAAACTTTGCACAAACTGGCTTCGCATTCAGCACTCCACCATCTTGGCTGCCTCTCCTAGTTGGAATCCATGGGAGTCCACAAGACCAGAGTAACAGGCTTTATTGAAAGGAAAAAAGGAACCCTGCCGGGCACTTCTCTTGGGGAGAAGAGCACTGGTTACAAACTAGGGGTGAATTATATAGTGTTTGGAAGAGCCTGAGGGGATACTGAGGCAAAAGTCCTAGTATGTCCGGAATGCTCCTCCTTGGGGGGCTTGCCAGCTTCTTGGAATTCCTCTGTCTCAGGGGCGATAGTCCAGTAAGGGTGAGGTCTGACAGATAAGCAGAACATCAAGAGGGCAGTTTGGAATACACATATCTATCATTTCTCAACTCTGTGGTTACATATAAAAGAAAGGCAGTTATTAATTTTATAATATACAATGAGAGGTGGTGAGGAGAAAGAAGAGAAAAAATTGAAAAATTATTGCTTCTTCTGGAGAAAACGCAAGAAAAGAATCTTGCGAAGCCAAGTTCCCCATCCAGTTAAGGAGGTCGTCAATTTCCATGCTGTAAGGTCTGAACCAGGCGATGTCCTCAAAAACCTGAGTGAGGAAGTAAAAAAATTTTGCGAGGTAATAATTGTGAATTGCTTGCTGCGTGTGCCGAGTAGACAGAGTGAGATGGTGATACAAGGTCTCCTAGATGAGCCTCATGAGACGTGCTGGTCTGGTTCCTCTCGAATGGGAGGACATGTGGAGAATTTTAGAGACACAGAACCTGTCGGTGTAAGTTTTTGAAGGACTGAATATGTGTGGTTTAAAAGGAAGGGGGTTTGGAGAACATTCAGGAGGTAACTTCTCGGGCTGAGGGGCAGCTTCTTCCTGCTTTCATCTCTACCTATTTGATATTTCCCTTGTGAAGTTCTCCTTGGGATATTGGGGGCAAGTATTTGGAGATCAGGAATGCAGAGATAAGGAGGATTGTATAGCGGGGGGTGAAATTTCTTCCATGGTAAAGTTAAAGATATTCTTTCCTGGCAGCCCTGGAGAGAGAGCAGTTAGCTTGAGCTAAAAAAAAATGTTTCGCCCTGGCCGGTTGGCTCAGTGGTAGAGCGTCGGCCTGGAGTGCAGAAGTCCCGGGTTCGATTTCCGGCCAGGGCACACAGGAGAAACGCCCATCTGCTTCTCCACCCCTCCCCCTCTCCTTCCTCTCTGTCTCTCTCTTCCCCTCCCGCAGCCGAGGCTCCATTGGAGTAAAGATGGCCCGGGTGCTGGGGATGGCTCCTTGGCCTCTGCCCCAGGTGCTAGAGTGGCTCTGGTCGCGGCAGAGCGACGCCCCGGAGGGGCAGAGCATCGCCCCCTGGTGGGATCCCGGTCGGGCGCATGTGGGAGTCTGTCTGACTGTCTCTCCCAGTTTCCAGCTTCAGAAAAATACAAAAAAAAAAAAAAAGTTTCATGTTCGTTTGTAGGCTCTTCTTCAGCCAAGAAGACCCAGCGATCTTGTCCTCTTACTATGTGAAGGGTAAAAAGACTGAGAAGCGTTAAGAGGTGAATGCTATTCATTCTCCTAGTTCTTCAGGGATATGGGAGAGCTTTAGGGTTAGGGGACCTGTAGGGGTTGAAAGATAGGATTTAGGATGTTTGCTGATATAGGGTTTCAGATTTTTCTGTTCTGTGAGGGCAGGTTTCAGGGTTGGTATGTAGGGTTAGGTAGATTTTTCCAATTTTCTGATTGGCGAAGGTCTGCATGCGGTTCTGAAAGAAACTAGTGAACAAACATAAGAGGCAGGGTCTAAAAGTTAGAAAAATAAATAGGAGAGTGAGTGGACCAATGAAAGGCAATAGTCAAGATGCCCAGTTTGTATGAAACCACTGATTCCATGTTTACAAATTCGCTGGGCTTCAGAGAGAGAGAGAGAGAGAATAGGAATAAGACAGGGAAGGGGCCAGTCCCCCTGCCCTAGACCTACTTTTGTAGAGATTTCTAAAGCAATAAGAAGAGGGATTACTTGTACAGCTCGTTTGGTTCTTAGACTGACGGGTAGTGTACTAGGAATTGAAAGAGGCTCATGGGGTGGGATTAGGTTGATATTTGGGGTGAGATAGACTAGGGTACAGGTTTCTGTCCAATTAGTAGGGAGATATATATAGGTGTTGGTCCCATACAAGTAGAAAGCCCCTGATTGGGTGAAGTAGGCTGAGAGGTGAATAGAGCATAGAAGGACAAGGGGTCGGTTTTGTTTCTCGGTTTCTGAGCTCCAGATGGTTAGGGTGGAGGAACGATCGTCCCAATAAGTAGGGAAAGTAGAGGATTGTTAGTTAGGGTGACTGATTAAACATTCTTTGAAAACCAGTTTTCTGACTGTACAAATTCTTTTTTCTCTATACAAACTTCCTACAATCTGCACAAATTTTCTACAATTTACATAAACCTTCAGCTTTCATGCACTTTCTTATCCAGAAATAACTGGTCTTTATAACAACTTGCTTTTCGTTTTTCTTTCAAAAGTATTTCCATACCTTATACCTCCTATTATCAAAACCATACAATTCCTTTCTAGTCAGAACTCTTGATTTAAAAATCTTTAACCTGCCTGACGAGGCGGTGGCACAGTGGATAGAGCATCAGACCGGAATGCGAAGGTCCCAGGTTCGAGACCCCGAGGTTGCCAGCTTGGGCACGGGCTCATCTGGCTTGAGCAAAAGCTCACCAGCTTGGACCCAAGGTCGCTGGCTCCAGGAAGGGGTTACTCGGTCTGCTGAAGGCCCGCGGTCAAGGCACATATGAGAAAGCAATCAATGAACAACTAAGGTGTCGCAACAAAAAACTGATGATTGATGCTTCTCATCTCTCTTCGTTCCTGTCTGTCTGTCCCTATCTATCCCTCTCTCTGACTCTCTCTATCTCTATAAAAAAATAAAATAAAATCTTTAACCTTTAGTGACAATTAAGTTGACTTTCTTTTTTTTTTATTTTTTTAAGTTGACTTTCTTTTTATCCTAGTTTCCCTTTTCCCAAAGCCTGATTAAAAGAGTCCTTAGGCCTGACCAGGTGGTGGCGCAGTGGATAGAGCATCGGACTGGGATGCCGAGGACACAGGTTTGAGACCCCGAGGTCACCAGCTTGAGCATGGGCTCATCTGGTTTGAGCAAAATCTCACCAGATTGGACCCAAGGTCGCAGGCTCAAGCAAGGGGTTACTCAGTCTGCTGAAGGCCCATGGTCAAGGCACATATGAGAAAGCAATCAATGAACAACTAAGGTCTCACAATGAAAAACTGATGATTGATGCTTCTCATCTCTCTCCATTCCTGCCTTTCTGTCCCTGTCTATACCTCTCTCTGACTCTCTCTCTCCCTGTAAAAAAATAAAATAAAAAGTAAAATAAAATAAAAGAATGGCTCAATAAAGCCAATTAAAAAAAAAAGAGTCCTTAGTTTTTTCATATATTTGCCATACGTAGACCAACCAGCTTCAGGTTTGTGGTTGGAGTAAGGCATGCCATTTTTCTATTTTAGCAGCAGTGGGAGTTGTCAGGATCATGGTGTGTGGACCTGTCTAGAAGAAATTCAGTCCTTGGGTGATGTACTGCTGGAAGCGCCTCTTGGACAGTCTTTAAATAGTTTTCTGAGTAACCTGTAAATCCTGCAAGTACTTAGAGAAAGGGTGGTTACATTTCTACACTTTTCAGTTAGAGTTTAAGTCCTAGTGACCACTGCTTCTAGCTGGAATTAGCAGCAGGTCCCAGCCTACAATAGGTATGGGGCATTGAGACAAGAGGAATACAGGAGATACTATACATTAAATAAAGTAACAAAATTAGACTGTCAGTACCCACAGTAGAGATCTTCAAGGGATAAATAAAACTCAAATATTTAGGCAAGGCATAGTAGATGGCTCTTGTGTTTACAAGAAATGAGATTAGTTTATCTGCTACTTGGAAGAAATACCTAAGGCTCGTGAACGATGTTCTTGGGCCTTCAGTAGCAATTCCCAGCATGCTGGGCAAGGTCAGGTCACAGGTAGCTGGAGCAGGGCTAGAAGAGACTGAACCCTCCCTCCATGGAGCAAGGGGGCAGCTTACCTTCTCGTGTCCCTCTTCCACAGCACAGAAATGTAAACCGGTGGGGCCGGGATTCAGTTCAATAACCTTTCTTTCCACTGTGGAGCAGGATCCTGATGTAATTCTATGAAGCCTTTTAGGGTGCTAGAGTCTTTAGAGTGTATGCCAAAAGCTGGTATTTCCTGACTTCTTTTGGGCCTTATTTGCCTTTTCTGTTACTTCCTTGGTCATTATAGACCTTAAAAGCCATGCTCAGAAGATCTCACTGAGGGGCTTGACTAAGAGAGCAAAATTGGGGATTCAGTGTCTAAAGAAGCCTCTTAGACTGAGGAAAGAAAGGATTTGATTTGCAGTGGTAGGCGGTTGGAGACTGTGGAGGGTCTGAGTTCGATCTTGGGTGAGACCTCAGGTGGTGGGGGTTAAGGTGATGCCCAGATAGACTATGGAGTAAGAGTGAAGTTGAGCCTTAGCAGAAAAGACACGATATTCCTACACAGTGAGGAAGTTAAGAAGGGTGGCTGTGTGTCTCCTTGAGGCTGGCAGGGAGGGGCTACAGAGGAGTAGGTTATTTATATATTGTAAGAGAGTACTAGTTTTTAGATTGCATGTTGCTAAATCCTGAGCTAGTGCTTGCCCAAACAGGTGTGGGCTGTGTTTGATCCCCTGGGGTAAAATAGTCCACGTAAGTTGCTGGGCTGCATTAGTGTCTGGGTCAGTTTAAATAAAGGTAAATTCAAACAGAAAGTAAGAGTCAGGGTGTGTAGAGGAATGATAAAGAAGACATTTTTGAGGTCTAGGATCCTGAAGTGAGTGGTGTTTGAGGGAATGTGTGACAGTAACTTATAGATATTAGGGACTACTGGATGGAGGGGAACTATTGCCTCATTGATTAGATATAAGGCTTGTACAAGGCGATAAGCCCCTGAAGGTTTTTGAATAGGAAGGATAGGGGTATTGCAGGGAGAGTCCATGGGGATGAGTAAGCCTTGATTTAAGAGGTGGGTAATTATTGGTTTAAGGCCTTAGAAACAGACACAGACAAAGAGACAAAACAGATTACTTACTCACACAGCTTAATAGACAATTCTGTTTTTTAAAGTTTTTCGAGATGGCAGGGAGTTGCCAGCATAGAGGGGAGGAAGAGAGAAAGACAGATGAACAGTGTGAACAGCTGGATGGAAAGAAGGAGGGTCAGAATCTGCAGGAGGAGGGGAGGAGGTTAAAGTGCTTGTGATCAGAGGAGTTAAAAAGATTTAGAGCTCTGAGAAGAGGGGAGGGGGCGAGGGGGAAAGAGGCACAGTCACAGTTTGTAAGGAGGAAGCAGGGGTCAGAGAAGAGACAGACAGAACTGCAGTTTGTAAGGAGGGAGAAGGGGTTTAAGAACACAGTGGAGAAGCGAGGGTTCCCTGGCCAGCAGGGGAAGAGAAAAAAAGACTGGTTGGTATTTGCTAGTGAATGAGAAAGAGGATTCAGTGAAAAGAGGGGAGGAGGCTTTCTGAAGAGAAGAGACTCAAGTGGAAGAGATTTGTAGAGGGACCAGAGAGGGGTCCCGAGAGAGGGGTGCCCCTGGGGGTCAGGCAAGAGGGAGAGAGAGTTGGGAGTCCATGGAGAAGGAAAGATTAGGAGTGGAGGTTTTAGGTGAGGTTTCTTTGGCCAAAAAATGGCCTACGTGTAGAACAAGCACTACAGAAATTAAGGACAGGAGAAAAGGTAGAAGAAAGCCTGCACATAAGGAATCTCTGATGCCCTTCCCATCGGTGGCAGAAATTGTCAAGATCTCTTAGGATACTGTAATCGAATGTTCCATTTTCAGGCCAATGGGAGTCATTGTCTAGTCTGTACTGAAGCCATACTGTGTTACAGAAGAAGATTAATTTCTTTAGTTTGAGGTCTGAGAGACCGAGTTTGGTGAGGTTTTTTATGAGACATCCTAGAGGGGTTTGGTTGGAAGGCCTAGACTCTGAAGAGCCATGGAGACAGGTGAGCAAGAGGGGGCATCCCTGCCTTTTGTCACTGCCCCAAGAGGAGAGAATCTCCATGTGGGGGAGTCGTCCCTAATAGAGGTCGTCACCACCTGTCAGGGAGCTCCGAGGACCAGAAGTCTGAGAAAGTGGAGAGGTTTGGCTAGGCGCCTAGTCTTCCATGCAGTCCACTGAGATTGAAAGTCAAACCCCTCAAAACGTGAGGCGTGTCAGAGAAAACCATCCAACCAGGAAGGGGTGTTTTTAGAGAGAAATTTGGAGGCCAACTGGGGAAGGGGAAGGGAGAAACTCCTTACCTTTCTCTGGTCTGGCAAGGGTTCAGGACAGGGTTAGACTGCCGGCCAGTCAACCTACAATTACATGTCAAAACAATCAGGGAGTAAGCCCGGATGAGCTGCTGCTGCCCATTGCTTCCCTGGTTGTAAGTTTGGACGGCAAAGAGGGATCGTCCAGGCAGTTAGTACCCTGTCCCGGGTTTTGGCACCAAATATTGGAATCCATGGGAGTCTGATAGACCAGAGTGACAGGCTTTATTGAAAGGAAAAAAGGAACCCTGCTGGGCACTTCTCTTGGGGAGAAGAGCATGGGTTACAGACTAGGGGTGAATTATATAGTGTTTGGGAGAGCCTGAGGGAATACTGAGGCAAAAGTTCTGGTATGTCTGGAATGCTCCTCCTTGGGGGGCTTGCCAGCTTTTTGGAATTCCTCTGTCTGAGGGGCAATAGTAGAGTAAGGGTAAGGTCTGACAGATAAGCGGAACATCAAGAGGGCAATTTGGAATTCACATATCTATCACTCCTGGCCTCCTCCATATGGCCTTCTCTGCTCTCCTCTCTAATGCTAATCTCAGGAACTGAGAGAGCAAGCTCTTGATCTGCCCACATTTTATAATGTAAAAATCAAAACCTTTAATCCAATATACAAATAAGGAAGTCTCTGATACAAAGTCACTTATCTGAGGCATAATGGTATTCCTCATGAGAGTGTACCACCCCACATCAAAAAGGATGGGAAAGGCTTAGTCCTAAAACCAAGCCCCAGGCTATAAGGATCCTGCCTGCTCACAGCCTGCCTCAACACATATTAATATAATCACACCCATTCCAAGCAAGAAGGGCAACTAATATCACCTGGGCGATGGGCTTCCACATGGGCAGCGCCATCTTTAACAAAGTGAGCATAATATATTTTATCTGCCCAACAATCAATCCCTATGCTCACTTTACTACCCACAATCTACACCACCAGCATCCCTGTGCAAGGAGATTAGACACATTACACAAATTACAACAACATGACAAATCATACAATTTCAACAATTACAAAGGTACATTTCACCAGTCTCTGAGTACTTTGCCAAAAGCGCAAAATGTCCTCGGCCTCCTTTCTAGCCATGGGAAAAGCTTCCCGGGGCAGGATAGTGCTTCCAGCCAAGCCGCCCCCACCCTTATCAGGGTATTTCACATTGTCCAAAATCCATAAGTCCATCCAACAAAGGAGCCAGTGCCCCCTCCTGTCGTAGTCCAGGAAATCAGTCCATGCACATGGGGCATCAGCCACCCCCCTCATTCCTGCCATCCTGGCAGGTCTTACACTGTCCCAAAGAGGAGCACATGGCAATTGCAGTCAGCATTTCCATCTCTGCTCCGGAGAGCATGATGGTGTCCACCCATATGTCCCAAAATCACAGTCCTACCAGGAACATAGTAAGTATTCCTTGCTACTGGGCTCTTACCTTCTGGAGACTGTGGATCGCCACTCCAGCCCGATTCTTTTCATCCTCCAAAGAGGAACTGGAAACATCAGCTCCTGCCTCCGGCCTTGCAGCCCTGGGCCCATCCTCAACCCAGGCCTCAGCCTGAGCCCCGGTCTGCCACTGCTGCTGGCTCTCCACAATGTCCAGGTTAATCTTCAACTCACAAACTTGTGATTTCTTCTCCAGCATCTGCTCCATTTCCAAACGAATCTCGCAAACCTGGTTGGCCTCCTCCGGTGCTTGCTCCAGCTCCAGGGTTGGCGTCTCTTTCTCCCACATTTGCTCCAGCTTCTTCCACTGCTCAGTTTGCAGGTCCTAGGCAGCCTCTTCCACAGAGCTCTTGGTTTTCTCACACATGGATGTAAAAGTCAGCCAGCCTACGATCCCCAAAAGGATAGCCATGGAAAACCATAACAACAACCAGTCCTCTACCATGCACATTAAAGGTGGCAGCTCCATACCAATCTCTGAGTCCTGCTGACTACACCAAATGTAAAGCCAGTATCCAGGGCCACCATCACAGCCACCCAGCCCATGCAGGTTCGCATTGGATTCGGACAGTTGGTAAAGAAACAACAGAGCCAAGAACTAGTGGGCCATCATCTTCAATCCTAGCTTGCACCTGGTGGGCAAGTAAAAACACACTCTGGGCCCCAAAACCTACTCATTCAGTGCTCACAAAACTACTGACTTATCCAAGTTTCCTAGAATCAAAGGTTTCTAGCTCACCAGTCTTATTCACCTCTGTTCCCCATCTCCTTCCTTCTCTCTGCACAAACTGGCTTCTCACTCAGCACTCTGCCATCTTGGCTGCTTCTCCTGGCCTCCTCCACAAGGCCTTTTCTGCTCTCCTCTCTAATGCTAATCTCAGGAACTGAGAGAGCAAGCTCCCAATCTGCCCCCATTTTATAGTATAAAAATCAAAACCTTTAATCCAATATACAAATAAGGAAGTCTCTGATACAAAGTCACTTATCTGAGGCATAACTAGATTCCTCATGAGAGTGTACCACCCCACATCAAAAAGGATGGGAAAGGGCCTGACCAGGTGGTGGCGCAATGGATAGAGCGTTGGACTGGGATGCAGAGGACCCAGGTTCGAGACCCCGAGGTCGCCAGCTTGAGTGCGGGCTCATCTTGTTTGAGCAAAAGCCCACCAGCTTGATCCCAAGGTCACTGGCTCCAGCAAGGGGTTAATGGGTCTGCTGAAGGCCCACGGTCAAGGCACGTATGAGAAAGCAATCAATGAACAACTAAGGTGTTGCAACGCACAACAAAAAACTAATAATTGATGCTTCTCATCTCTTTCCGTTTCTGTCTGTCTGTCCCTGTCTATCCCTCTTTCTGACTCACTGTCTCTGTAAAAAAATAAAGAAATAAATAAAATTAAAAAAAAAAAAGGATGGGAAATGCTTAGTCCTAAAACCAACCCCAGGTTCCAAGGATCCTGCCTGCCCACAGCCTGTCCCAACACAAATTAATATAATCACGCCCATTCCAAGCAAGAAGGGCAACTAACATCACCTGGGTGACAGGCTTCCATGTGGGCAGCACCATCTTTAACAAAGTGAGCATAATATATTTTATCTGCCCAACAATTTGTAAACATCTTTGATTGTGTTACCTTGAGAGTCTTAATGTTTCTGTGTATCCCCTAAACAAATGTTGCCAGCTCGGGCCATGATGTCATGCTCTCCCCCACCCGTGTGTGAGCAAGGGTATATAAACAGCCCCTGAACTATTTTTGGCACTGCACAATTTGGGCTTGCAGATGCTCCGTGTCAGCCATATGCAGCTGTCATATTAATAAATCTCCTCTAATAAAAATCTTCAAAATTCATCTGGACTGGGTGTCTCTACGTGAACTCGATGAAATGAGGTACAGTGCCTTTCAGAATCTGGGGTGCAGTAGTTTATAACAGTATGTCAACCTCAGGTGCTAAAAATAGTTCAGTTGGTTCAAGCATTGGCCCCAGACAGGGTTTGCCAGGTGGATCCAGGTCAGAGCACATGTGGAAGTCTGTCTCTTTATCTTTCCTCCTCTCACTTAAAAAAACAAAAACAGCCCTGGCTAGTTGGCTCAGCAGTAGAGCATCAGCCCAGCATATGGAAGTCCTGAGTTCAATTTCCAGTCAGGGTACACAGGAGAAGCATCCATCTGCTTGTCTACCCCTCTCCTTTTTCTTTTTGTCTTCCCCTCCCACAGCCATGACTTGAAAGGTTTGAGCAAGTTGGCCCCGGTGCTGAGGATGGTTCCATGATCTCTCCTCAGGTGCTGAAATGACTAAGTTGCCAAGAAATGGAGCAGTGGCCTCAGATGGGCAGAGCATCACCCTGTGGAGGACTTGCTGGGTGATCCCAGTTGGGGCACATGTGGGAGTCTGTCTGCATCCCTACCCCTCACCTTATTGGAACAAACAAACAAACAAAAACTTCTCATTTTAGCCTGACTGATGGTGGTATAGTGGATAGAGCATTGACCTGGGACACTGAGGTCTCAGGTTGAAATCCTGAGATTGCTGGCTTGAGTGCAAGCTCTATTGGCTCAAGCACAAGCTTGCCAGTTTCAGCATGGAGTGGCCAGCTTCAGTGCGCTCATGTAGAAACAATCCCATGGTCACTGGCTTAAAGCCCAAGGTCTCTGGCTTGAGCAAGGGGTCATTGGCTCAGCTGGAGGCACCTCCCTGTAAAACTAGTACCTATGGCCACCATCACAGCCGCCTGGCCCATGCAGGTTCAAATTTGATTCGGACAGACGGTAATGAAACAACAAAGCCAAGAACTGGTAGGCCATTACATTTAATCCTAGCTTGCACCCAGCGGGCAACAAATACACACAGTGGGAAAACACTTCCCTTTCCATCCAGGGCTCCCAAAACCACTGACTTATCCGAGTTTCCTAGAATCAAAGGTTTGTACCTCACCAGCCTTATTCACCTCTGTTGGGCAGATAAAATATATTATGCTCAGTTTGTTAAAGATGGCGCTGCTCATGTGGAAGCCCGTCGTCCAGGTGATTGCTTCGGATGGGTGTGATTGTATTAATGTGTGTTGGGGGTGGGCTGTGGGCAGACAGGATCCTTGTAGCCTGGGGCTTGGTTTGGGGATTAAGCCTTTCCCACCCTTTTTGCTGTAGGGTGGTGCACTCTTACGAGGAATCCTGTTATGCCTCAGATAAATGACTTTGTATCAGAGACTTCCTTGTTTGTATATTGGATTAAGGCTTTGATTTCTATACTATAAAGTGGGGCAGAAAGGGAGCTTGCTCTCTCTCTCTCGGTTCCTGAGATTAGCATTAGAGGAGAGAGCAGAGAGGAGAGCAGAGAGAGCCACGTGGAGGAGGCCAGGAGAAGCAGCCAAGATGGCGGAGTGTTAAAAAAGAAGTCAGTTTGTGCAGAGTTTGTGCAGAGAGAAGGAGATGGGGAACAGAGGTGAATAAGGCTGGTGAGCTAGAAACCTTTGATTCTAGGAAACTCAGATAAGTCAGTAGCTTTGTGAGCACTGAATGAGTGGGTTTTGGATCCCAGTGTGGGTTTTTGCTTGCCCTTCAGGTGCAAGCTAGGATTAAAGCTAATGGCCCACCAGTTCTTGGCTCCATTGTTTCATTACTGTCTGCCGTAAACTAATGAGAACCTGCATGTGAATGGCCACGATGGTGGCTCCTGGCCATACATTTGGTGTAGTCGGCAGAATTCAATACAGATCGGCAAGGAGTCACCACCACCTTTGAGCAGTGGAGTAGAGCAGTAGTTCCCAACCTTTTTGGCCACGGACTGGTTTAATGTCAGAAAATATTTTCAACGAACTGGCCTTTAGGATGGGACGGATAAATGTATCACATGACCAAGACAAGCGTCAAGAGTGAGTCTTGCCTGACCAGGCAGTAGCGCAGTGGATAGAGCATCGAACTGGGATGCAGAGGACCCAGGTACGAGACCCCTAAGGTTGCCAGCTTGAAAGCGGCTCATCTGGTTTGAGCAAAGCTCACCAGCTTGGACTCAAGGTCGCTGGCTCGAGCAAGGGGTTACTCAGTCTGCTGAAGGCTCGCGGTCAAGGCACATATGAGAAAGCAATCAGTGAACAACTAAGGTGTCACAACAAAAAAAACCTAATGATTGATGCTTTGCCTGACCTGTGGTGGCGCAGTGGATAAAGTGTCAACCTAGAACGCTGAGGTCACTGGTTAAAAACCCCAGGCTTGCCTGGTCAAGGCACATATGGGAGTTGATGCTTCCTGCTTCTTCCCCCTTCTCTTTCTCCTCTCTGTCTGAAAATGAATAATAATAATAAAAAAAAGAGTGAGTCTTAGATGGATGTAACAGTGGCAATCTGGTCATTTTTAAAAAATAAAACATCGTTCAGACTTAAATATAAATAAAACGGAAATAATGTAAGTTATTTATTCTTTTTCTGCGGACTGGTACAAATGGCTCACGAACCGGTACCAGTCCGCGGCCCGGGGATTGGGGACCACTGGAGTAGAGGACTGGCTGCTGTTATGGTTCCCCATGGCTGTCCTTTTGGGGGCCATAGGCTGGCTGACTTTTACAGCTATGCGTGAGGAAACTGAGAGCTCTGTGGAAGAGGCTGTCCAGGACCTGCAAACCAAGCAGTGGAAGGAGCTGGAGGAAACATGGGAGAAACAGATGCTGACCCTGGAGCTGGAGGAAGTGCTGGAGGAGGAGGCCGACCAGGTTGGTGAGATTCACTTGGAAATACAGAAGCTGCTGGAGGAGAAATCACAGGTTCGTGAGTTGCAAATTTCCCTGGATGTTGTGGAGAGCCAGCAGTGCCAGGAGGCTGGGGCTGAGGCCAGAGCTGGGGCTGCAAGGCCTGCTGAGCAGAAGGCAGCGGTGGCCCGGGGCTCGAGCTCTGCAGCGGGAGCTGGTATTTTCAGTTCCTCTTTGGGGGATGTTGGTCAAATAAGTTTGTAAATGTGATATATATGTTTGCTCGCTTGTGACTTGTATTGGGTGTGGGGGACAGGCTATAAGCAGGCCAGGTCGTTGCAGCCTAAGGTTTGGTTTTGGGACTAAGCTTTTCCCCACACCCTTGACTGATTGTATGATCTGGGTGGTGCACTCTCATGAGGAATCCAATTATGCCTTGGATAAGTGACTTTGTATTGGAGACTTCCTTGTTTGTATATTGGATTAAGGGATTTTGGTTTTCTACACTATAAAGTGGGACAGACCAGGAGCTGGCTCACACAGTTCCTGCTATCACAATTGCAGGGGCTTCCCTGATCCCTTGCCCTTCATGGGAAGAGCTGGTTTTCTGCTTTTCCCTTGTCTTCTTTTGTGGTTTGCCTGTCTTGGTGAGACACCAATAAATAGGATGGCCCCCCGTCCTCTGACTCCGCCATTTCTTTATCGTCTGCCTGTAAGGCCAGGAGCCGCCATCGTGGCCATTCACATGCAGGTTCCCATTGGATTCGGGCAGACGATAAAGAAATGGCAGAGTCAGAGGACGGGGGGCCATCCTATTTATTGGTGTCTCACCAAGACAGGCAAACCACAAAAGAAGACAAGGGAAAAGCAGAAAATCAGCTCTTCCCATGAAGGGCAAGGGATCAGGGAAGCCCCTGCAATTGTGATAGCAGGAACTGTGTGTCCAAGCTCCTGGTCTGTCCCACTTTATAGTGTAGAAAACCAAAATCCCTTAATCCAATATACAAACAAGGAAGTCTCCAATACAAAGTCACCCATCCAAGGCATAATCGGATTCCTCATGAGAGTGCACCACCCAGATAATACAATCATTCAAGGGTGTGGGGAAAAGCTTAGTCCCAAAACCAAACCCCAGGCTACAACGACCTGGCCTGCTTATAGCCTGTCCCCCACACCCAATATAAGTCACAAGCGAGCAAACATATATATCACATTTACAAACTTATTTGACCAACACTGCCCGAATCCAATGGGAACCTGCATGTGAATGGCCACGATGGCGGCTCCTGGCCTTACAGTGGTCCTAGCCAAAGTGGGCGGGTCTGAGTTTCTACATGACCATCCCTCTATCCACCGACCTTACATTCTGACCTTTTGTGTTAAATAGGAAAAGGGGCGCCATTTATCCGTCTGGCTACTTCCTGCTGAATAGGGGCATCGTGGGGAGGGGAGATCAGAAGGTGGTGGCTTTGAGGGGTGTCAGGAGGTACATTTGTGTGGCTGTGACTGGAGAAACTTCACAGATGCGGTCCTGTAAGGATTTTAAAAAAAAAGAGGAGTAATAGGGGAATTTGCAGGGTCCAGGCTTTTGGTGAGCTGGAGATGGATGAAGTCCAGTGGTTCTGACTGTCAGTGGTCCTATAAGGAGGCAAGCTTGAGGCAGAACTGCATGTCAGGAGTGGCGTAAGAAGGGGAAAGAAAGGGGTCCCATCTATTCCCATAACCGAAACCTGTGAGGGAACTAGAGGTCCAGAGTGTGATGGTAAAACAGAGAAGGCAGCCCCCTTGTCCACAAGAAATGGACTTACTCACTTGTTGCAGAACCCTGGGTTCTCCAAGTCCAGGCCATGTCCTAGGAGTTCGAGCAATGCACCCACCTGGCTGGATTGGCCTTCCATTTGGGCGGCTTGTCCTCCACGTAGAGGCGCTGAGGAAAAAACCTGTTGCCCAAAGGGGCAATCACTCCACCAGTGACTGGGCTGCTTGTAGTCAGGGCAGGGCTCAATGGGCAGCCGCGGGCAGAGGCCCTGCTGGGACCAGTGGTCCTGCTTGCCACACTTAAAGCAAGATGCTGGTGGCTCTGCTGGTCTCAGGGTTGCCACAAGAGCTGGGGTTTGGAGCGTTACCTTCTGCTGTATGCAAGCCCTGGCGGAACAGCCTTGGCCTGTATTAGTTGGGACTGTTAAAAACTTTAAATACCATGTTCACAGGTTCCGGATAGGGGTTTGGGGGATTGGGAATAAGAGGAGGGGGGCTTGTGTGGAGCCTGGCACCCAGATCCCACAGGAAAAACGCTGGAGCCAAAGGCAGGACAGGGCAGGAACTTCCTGTAAGAAAATTGGGGTTGGACATCCTGAAAACCGGTGTAAGAGCCAATGCAAGGCTGAGAAAGGCCTGACGGAGGCGGGACTAGAGAACACAGTGAAGGGAGGGGCCCCTGGCCAGCAGGGGAGGAGAAAGAGATGGTAGTAGATGGCGAATAAGAACAGGTTTTTGTGAAGGGAGGGGAGAGAGAGTTTGGAGTCCGCGGAGAAGGAAAGATTAGGAGTAGAGGTTTTAGGTGAGGTTTCTCTGGCCAGAAAAATGCCTGCGCGGTGGAACAGGCAGCACAGAGATTAAGGACAGGTGCGCGAATAATTACAAGCTGTGAATGTAAGAGATCTCCAATCAGTTCCCAGCTTTTTTGGCGATAGTTAAATTGGTGAGGGGGTTAACACCGAAAGTCCCTTCAGGAGGCTAATTGAGTGGGTTCTGTGGCCTGGCCACAGCGGAAAAGAAGAACAGTTTCTTCTTCCTTAGGGAGGGAAATTCCTGTGCCCCAACAGCCGCACTCAGTTCTCGGAGTGGTCAGACCTGAGCATTAGTGTCCTAAAAACTCAATGTCCAGCCACGGATGAAAGTGGATGTGCTTGGGGAGGTCTCCACAAGCACACGCTCACTCGGACGGAAAAGAGTTCCCTGACGTAGCTACGGTTTTGGACAGGGAGTCTCGGAGGAAAGAACTGAGAGGAAAGCTGGAGGCAGGGGACTTACCACACTGTGCACCGAAGTGGGTTGCAGATTGGAGATCCTGGTTCTTTCTCGGAGGGGAAAGGAAAGGAGCGGTCCTTACAGACTTCTAACTCCTCCCGGGTTTTGGCACCAAAAATGTAAGGTATTTTTCCCTGCCGAGAAGGAAGGAAGAGGGCCGGAGCCGCAAAATGTGGAATAATAAACGGCTTTATTGAGTACAGAGCGCACACCCCACCCGGCAAGGTTCCCTGACCCCGAGGAAAGAAAGATGGAGGAGAGATGGAGGTCAGGGAAGTTGCACAGATTAAACTGCGTGGGAGATATTTAAAGGGTCCCTCTAGGGAAGTGGAGCTACTATGACGTGGTGAAATTTCACTGGCTGGCAGATGACCGCTTCTTTCCAAATGGTTCCTGGGAAGCGTCCTTTGGTGGGCTTGATTGTGGGCGGTCCTAGCCAAAGTGGGTGGGTCTGAGTTCCTACATGACCATCTCTCTATCCATCGACCTTACAGGTTTCATATGTGCAATTTTAATAGTAATAGTACATTTTTTACTTATTTAAAAATATGCTTAACATTAAGGTGACCAATCATCCTCCATTAGGGAGGACAGTTCTTCTTTTGTAAGTTCTGTCCTCCTACATGTCCTCCTTTTTGATATTGGAAGACTAATCTGCAAATGTTCGTATTCGATCGATGCAGAGTTGATCCATTGCGTGTGATGTGACATATTTGTATTTGACATGACAGTTCATCAAGGATCAGTACAGCATGGTGAGACGCAGTTATGAGACACATGTGCTCTGCACAGGAGATCTTGAGAGAACACGCAATATACCCAGTGCGCAAATGGCTTTGTGTACTTCTTACTGAAACACGACACAGCACATAGACACTGTAGACTCACGATTATTTCTTTCTCAGTAAATATTAAATCATAGGTAAGCACAATTCACATTTTATTAATTCACTATCTATTTAATAATTTCCAAATACGTATAATTTTATTTACAAATATTTTCCCGAAATTCAAGTTTTAAAGTGCAAATCTAACTTCAAACCATATCTATTAATAATGCATTTTGATTAAATAGTTGCATAAAACAGATGTTTTTTAATTAGAAAATGAAAAATACACTCAAATATCACTCCAAATTAGTGGATTTGTTTGATATTTAGTTTTACTAAATGAATACTTTTTTCTTAAAATTATTATTAAAAATTAATAGGCATGTAAGCATAATTACAATATAAAATATTACAAATATTTTTATTATGCATTTATCATACTATAGTGCAGGGGTTGGGAACCATTTTGGCTGGGAGAGCCATGAATGCCACATATTTTAAAATGTAATTCCGTGAGAGCCATACAATGGCCCATGTACATTATGCATTATCCAATAAAAATTTGGTGTTGTCCCAGAGGACAGCTGTGATCGGCTCCAGCCACCCGCAACCATGAACATGAGTGGTAGGAAATGAATGGATTGTAATACATGAGAATGTTTTATATTTTTAATGTTATTTTTTTTTTATTAAAGATTTGTCTGCGAGCCAGATGGAGCCATCAAAAGAGCCACATCTGGATCGTGAGCCATATGTTCCCAACCCCTGCTATAGTGTATTAGTGTATTATTGTTGAAATGAATAAAATGTTTCTTTTATTTACGATATTGTTTTTTTCAATTTATTTTTGTCCTCCTTTACATTGTAATAAAGTTGGTCATCTATTTATTTATTATTTTTTAAAATTAATTTTAATGGGGTGACATTGATAAATCAGGGTACATATGTTCAGAGAAAACATCTCTAGGTTATTTTGACATTTGATTATGCTGCATTCCCATCACCCAAAGTCCAATTGTCTTCCGTCACCTTCTAACTGGTTTTTTTTGTGCCCTTCCCCTTCCCAAACCCAAGTTGGTCACCTATTAACATGTATTTTTATTTTTCCTGTCTCTGTCTTTTTTTAAGGGGCCCAATATTTTCTTCTGTGCCTGGGGCCTCAACTGGCCTTAATCTGCCTCTGCCCAAAGCCTTTAAGCATTCTCCAGTTGCACACCCGGAAAATCTTCTCCAGCCCAGTTCCTCCTGGAATCAAAGGCCCCACCAGCCTCAGTGGAGCTCCCAAAGCCCCTCAGCTCAGGTCCGCCTCTGCACTTCTTTTCCTGCAAAACCCAGGCTGGGGAAAAATCCCTTTTCCAGCAAACATTAGCAATACAATGGCCACTCCCAAGCAGGAAGGTAATCTGCCATTTGCAATCTGTTGCCCTGAGGGCAAGCACAGCAGCCTTTCACAGATTACAGACACATGTCACTGCCCAGGCCAATGCAAAATATAAGCAAGCAAACCTAAAAAACACATTTTATAAATTCATTTGGCCAACAGACCATTTTACCCAAAGCAATATATAAATTGAATGCAATCCCCATATTGGGCAGATAAAATATATTATGCTCACTTTGTTAAAGATGGCGCTGCCCACACAGAAGCCGTCGCCCAGGTGATATTAATGTGTGTTGGGGGCAGGCGGTGGGCAGACAGAATCCTTGTAGCCTGGGGCTTGGTTTTGGGATTAAGCCTTTCCCACCCTTTTTGATGTGGTACAATCCCATCATGTCTCTGATAAGTGACTTTGTATTAGAGACTTCCCTATTTTGTATATTGAATTAAAGGTTTTGATTTCTACACTATAAAATGGGGGCAGAACAGGAGCTTGCTCTTTTTGGTTCCTGAGATTATCATTAGAGGAGAGAGCAGAGAGGAGAGCAGAAAGAGGCCATGTGGCCAGGAGAAGCAGCCAAGATGGCGGAGTGTTGAATGAGAAGCCAGTTAGTGCAGAGTTTGTGCAGGGAGAAGGAAGGAGATGGGGAACTGTTGGGCAGATAAAATGTATTATGCTCACTTTGTTAAAGAGGCCGTTGCCCAGGTGATATTAATGTGTGTTGAGAATCGTTGTAGCCTGAGGCTTGGTTTTGGGATTAAGCCTTTCCCACCCTTTTTGATGTAGGGCGGTACAATCCAATCATGCCTCAGAGAAGTGACTTTGTTTTAGAGACTTCCCTACTTTGTATATTGGATTAGAGGTTGTGAAGCTACAGTATAAAGTGGGTGCAAAACGGGAGTTTGCGCTTTTGGTTCCTGAGGTTAGCATGAGAGAGCAGAGCAGAGAGCAGAAGGAGGCCACGTGGAGTAGGCCAGGAGAAGCAGCCAAGATGGCGGAGTACTGAGATGCCAGTCTGTGTAGAGTTTGTATCTGGGATAAGGAAGGAGATGGGGAACTGAGGAGAATAAGGTTGGTGAGCTAGAAACCTTTGATTCTAGGAAACTCGGATAAGTCAGTGGCTTTGTGAGCACTGAGTGTGACTGGGTTTTGGAGCCCAGTGTGTATTTTTACTTGCCCGCCGGGTGCAAGGTAGGATTAAAGGTTATGGCCCACCAGTTTTTGGCTCCATGGTTTCTTTACCGACTGTCCGAATCCAATGCGAACCTGCATGGGCTGGGCTGCTGTGATAGTGGCCCTGGCCATGGATGCTGGCTTTACAGGAACAGAGGTGAATAAGTCTGGTGAGCTAGAAACCTTTGATTCTAGGAAACTCGGATAACTCAGTAGCTTTGTGAGCACTGAATGTGAGTGGGTTTTGGAGCCCAGTGTGTGTTTTTTGCTTGCCCGCCGGGTGCAAGCTAGGATTAAATACTATGGCCCACCAGTTTTTGGCTCCATTGTTTCTTTACCGACTGTCCGAATCCAATGCGAACCTGCACTGGCCAGGCTGCTGTGATAGTGGCCCTGACCCTGGCTACTGGCTTTACACCCCATCAAAATCCCAGTGCCATTTTTTAAAGAAATAGAACAAAAAAATCACCACATTTGTATGGAACCATAAAAGATACTAAATAGCCAAAGCAATCCTGGGAAAAATGAATGAAGTCAAAGATATCACACTACCTGACCTCAAATTATACTACAAAGATGTGATAATCAAAACAGCATGGGCCTGACCAGGTGGTGGCGCAATGGATAGAGCATCGGACTGGGATGTGGAAGGACCCAGGTTCGAGATCCTGAGGTCGCCAGCTTGAGCACAGGCTCATCTGGCTTGAGCAGAAAAAAAAAGCTCACTAGCTTGGACCCAAGGTCGCTGGCTCCAGCAAAGGGTTACTCGGTCTGCTGAAGGCCCACGGTCAAGGCACATATGAGAAAGCAATCAATGAACAACTAAGAAGTCGCAACGCACAACGAAAAACTAATAATTGATGCTTCTCATCTCTCTCCGTTCCTGTCTGTCTGTCCCTGTCTATCTCTGCCTCTGTAAAAAACAAACAAACAAAAACAAAAAAAAACACCCCAGCATGGTATTAGTGGCAAAAAAGATATATCAACCAATGGAATAGAATTGAGAGCCCAGAAATAAAACCATGTATAAGGCCAGTAGCCATGGCCACCATCACAGCCACCTGGCCCATGCAGGTTCGCATTTGATTCGGACAGATGGTAATGAAACAACAGAGCCAAGAACTGGTGGGCCATTAGCTTTAATCCTAGCTTGCACCCGGCGGGCAAGAAATATACACAGTGGGAGAACAGTTTCCTTTCCATTTAGGGCTCCCAAAGCCACTGACTTATCCGAGTTTCCTACAATCAAAGGTTTGTACCTCACCAGCCTTATTCACCTCTGTTACCCATATCCTTCTCTCTGCACGAACTGGCCTCTCCTTCAGCACTCCGCCATCTTGGCTGCTTCTCCTTTCCTCTATGTGGCGTTTCTCTGCTCTCCTCTCTAATGCTAATCTCAGGAACCAAGAGAGAGCAAGCTCCCGGGCTGCCCCATTTTATAGTGTAGAAATCAAAACCTTTAATCCAATATACAAACAAGGAAGTCTCTGATACAGTTACTTAGGGTGGGAAAGGCTTAGTCTTAAAACTAAGCCTTAGGGTATAACAACCCTGCCTGCTTACAGCCTGTCCCCCACACCCAATGCAAACTATAAGCGAGCAAACCTATATATCATATTTACAAACTTATTTGACCAACACCACATATAGGGACAAATAATCTTTGACAAAGGAGCCAAAAACACACAACAAAGAAACGAAAGCATCTTCAATAAATAATGCTGAGGAAATTGGAAAGCCACATGCAAAAGAATGAAACTTGACTATAGTTTGTCCCTGTGCTCAAAAATTAATTCAAAATCGGTCAAAGACCTAAATATTGATATAAGGTCTGAAACAATAATTTACTTAGAAGAAAATGTAGGTACTAAACTTATGGACCTTGGCTATAGAGATTTTATGAATCTGACCCCCAAAGCAAGGGAAGTAAAGGCAATAATAAATGAATGGCACTCAGGGGGTCCTCAGGTTCCTACCACAGTGACATAACAAAAATTTTAGTATAAGTCAAAATACACCCTAACCTAAATAACTTACCTACTTTAACACAGTTGTTAAATCATGATCTAGAACAGTGGTTCTCAACCTGTGGGTCGCGACCCCGGCAGGGGTCGAATGACCAAAACACAGGGGTCACCTAAAGCCACTGACTTATCCGAGTTTCCTAAAATCAAAGGTTTGTACCTCACCAGCCTTATTCACCTCTGTTACCCATATCCTTCTCTCTGCATAAACTGGCCTCTCCTTCAGCACTCCGCCATCTTGGCTGCTTCTCCTCTCCTCTATGTGGCGTTTCTCTGCTCTCATCTCTAATGCTAATCTCAGGAACCAAGAGAGAGCAAGCTCCCGGGCTGCCCCATTTTATAGTGTAGAAATCAAAACCTTTAATCCAATATACAAACAAGGAAGTCTCCGATGGCTTTAGGTGACCCCTGTGTTTTGGTCATTCGACCCCCGCCGGGGTCGCGACCCACAGGTTGAGAACCGCTTATCTAGAACACAAAAACACAACTAAGCCACAGAAAAAGGAAAAGGACATAAATATACTGTACCGTACACTGTACTGTAGTAACAGAAAAAAATGACAAAAAATTAGTAAGCCTAAACACTCATGTCTCAACTTTTATAAGTTTTTATGGGAGTAAGCATTATAAACTCAAAGTGTCATATGTTGAGACTGTCGTAACCCAAGGACCTTCTGTATCTCAAACTTAAAAAGCCTCTGCACAGCAAAAGAAAGTGACAGCAAAACAATAAGGCAGCCAGCCAAATAGGAGATGATATTCACAAACAACAGCTTTGATAAAGGGTCAATATCCAAAATATATAAAGAACTCACAAAACTCAGCAACAAACAAGCAAACAATGCAGTTAAAAAATAGGAGAGGTTCTGAATAGATCTTCTCTCAAGAAGACATACAAATGGCTCTGGCCGGTTGGCTCAGTGGTAGAGCGTCGGCCTGGCGTGCAGAAGTCCCGGGTTTGATTCCTGGCCAGGGCACACAGGAGAAGCGCCCATCTGCTTCTCCACTCCTCCCCCTCTCCTTCCTCTCTGTCTCTCTCTTCCCCTCCCGCAGCCGAGGCTCCATTGGAGCAAAGGTGGCCCGGGTGCTGGGGATGGCTCCTTGGCCTCTGCCTCAGGCACTAGAGTGGCTCTGGTCGCGGCAGAGCATCGCCCCCTGGTGGGCAGAGCATCGCCCCCTGGTGGGCGTGCAGGGTGGATCCCGGTCGGGCACATGCGGGAGTCTGTCTCTCCCCGTTTCTGGCTTCGGAAAAATCCAAAAAAAAAAAAAAAAAGAAGACATACAAACAACAAATACATGTGTGAAAAGATGCTCATCTTCGCTATTAGAGAAATGCTGTTGCCCCATTAAAAATAAAATTATAAAAAAAAAAAGAAAACTAGATAGAAGGTGACACAGGACAATCTGACTTTGGGTGATGGGTATGCAACATAATTGAATGACAAGATAACCTGGACATGTTTTCTTTGAATATATGTACCCTGATTTATTGATGTCACCCCATTAAAATTAATAAAAATTTATTTTTTTAAAAAAAAAGAGAAATGCAAATCAAAATAACATTGAGGTGCCTGACCAGGTGGTGGCGCAGTGGATAAAGCATTGGACTGGGATGCGGAGGACCCAGGTTTGAGACCCCGAGGTTGCCAGCTTGAGCACGGGCTCATCTGGTTTGAGCAAAGCTCACCAGCTTGGACCCAAGGTCGCTGGCTCGAGCAAGGGGTTACTCGGTCTGCTGTAGCCCCATGGTCAAGGCACATATGAGAAAGCAATCAATGAACAACTAAGGTGTCGCAAGGAAAAACTGATGATTGATGCTTCTCATCTCTCTCCGTTCCTGTCTGTCTGTCCCTATCTATCCCTCTCTCTGTCTCTCTGTCTCTGTAGAAAAGAAAAAAAACTACATTGAGGCCCTGGCTGGTTGACTCAGCGGTAGAGCATCAGCCTGATGAGTGGAAGTCCCGGGTTCGATTCCTGGCCAGGGCACACAGGACAAGTGCCCTTCTGATTCTCCACCCCTCCCCCTCTCCTTTCTCTCTGTCTCTCTCTCTTCCCCTCCCACAGCCAAGGCTCCATGGAAGCAGAGTTGGCCTGGGCGCTGAGGATGGCTCCATAACTTCCACCTCAGGTGCTTGAATGGCTCCAGTTGCAGTGGAGCAACACCCCAGGTAGGCAGAGCATCGCCTCCTGGTAGGCATGCCAGGTGGATCCCAGTCTGGTGCATGTGGGAGTCTGTCTGCCCGCCCCCCCCCCCACCCCCTCTGCTTCTCACTTTGGAAAAATACAAAAAAAAAAAAAATAGATCAGGAAGAGCAGGTTTTAAGGAACAGTGATGAGTTTAGTTTTGGTCATAACACAAATAAAGTACCTGAAGACAGACAAGGGAATATTTTCCCCTGACGTTTCTAAAAGAAGTCTGGGCTAAAAATGGAATTGGAAAGCATTAGTGTACAAATAGTAGTCAAAACCATAAAAGTGGATGAAACTAGTTAGAGTTTGTAGAAGCAAAAATGAAGTAAAAATGGCTGAGGACCACACTTTTTTTTTTTAATTTTTCTGAAGTGAGAAGCAGGGAGGCAGAGAGACAGACTCCCACATGTGCCCAACTGGGATCCACCTGGCATGCCCACTAGGTGTGATGCTCTGCCCATCTGGGGCATTGCTCCATTGCAACTGGAGCTATTGTAGCACCTGAGGTGGAAGTATAGAGCCTTCCTATAGAGCCTTCCTCAGTGCCCGGCCAACTTTGCTCCAATGGAGCCTTGGCTGTAGGAGGGGAAGAGAGATTGAGAGGAAGAAGAGGGGGAGGGGTGGAGAAGCAGATGGGCACTTCTGTGTGCCTGGCCAAGAATTGAACCCAGGGGCTTCACATGCCAGGCCAAAGCTCTAATACTGAGCCAACTGGCCAGGGCCCACACATTTTTTTTTAAGTGAGAGGAAGGGAGATAGTGAGACAGATTCCCACCTGTGTCCCCACTGGGATCCACTGGGCAACCCCTGTCTGGGGTCAGTGTTGGAACCAATCAAGCCACTGGCTGTAGAGGGAGGAAGGAGAGAAGGGGGAGGGGAGGAAGAGAGAGCAGATGATCACTTCTCTTGTGTGCACTGACCTGACCAGAAATTGAACCTGGGACGTTCACACACCAGGCCCATCCTCTATCCACTGAGCCAGGGTCAGGACCACACATTTAAAGCTGGGGAAGAAACTGACCAGGCAGTGACACAATGGATAGAGCATCGGACTGGGATATGGAGGAGCCAGGTTGGAGACCCCGAGGTCACCAGCTTGAGCGTGGGTTCATCTGGTTTGAGCAAGGCTCACCAGTTTGAGCCCAAGGTCGCTGGCTTAAGCAAGGGGTTACTCAGTCTGCTGCAGCCCCCAGGTCAAGTCACATATGAGAAATCAATCAATGAACAACTAAGGAGCCACAACGAAGAATTGATGATTCTCATCTCTCTCCCTTTTCCTGTCTGTCTGTCCCTCTCTCTGTCTCTGCTCAAAAAAAAAAAAAAAAAAAAAAAATCTGGGGAAGAAGATGGTTAGCAAAAAAGCAGAAGAGAAGCAATCCAAAGGAACACCTGAAGAGAGTGGGGTCATGAAACCAAAGAATAACATTTCAGTGAAGGTGCAAATGTCAAAATGAGCTGTGATGGTTTTGAACTTTATCGGTTTAGCCAAATTAGAATGAATTTCCCAGAATTCCTTTCCCTGTATGATTTCATGTTATGATTGACCCACAAGAGAAATTTGTGTGAGATTTGATAGGAGGCAGTATAGCAACAAAACCTCTAGTTAGTGTTGTTGAGGAATAGACATAGACATGGAGGGGAGGATGTCCAGTTTGGTGATAAAGAGAGGATGAAAAATAGAAATAGGTCAGTCAGATAAGTATTCTTATTCAGTCTTATACTTTTTTTTTCCCAAGACATTTTTTTTTTTTTTTTTTTTTTTTTTGTTGCAACACCTTAGTTGTTTGTTGACTGCTTTCTCATATGTGCCTTGACCTCGGGCCTTCAGCAGACCGAGTAACCCCTTGCTCGAGCCAACGAACTTGGGTCCATGCTGGTGAGCTTTTTGCTCAAACCAGATGAGCCCGCGCTCAAGCTGGCGACTTCGGGGTCTTGAACCTGGGTCCTCCGCATCCCAGTCCACACTCTATCCACTGCGCCACCGCCTGGTCAGGCAGTCTTATACTTTTGAAAGGTCTCAGAATCTATCTAGTCTTTAATAGCAAAACATAAATATCATCTTACACTAGACTAGACTGTAAGTTTTCTTATTTTTTTTTTCACAGAGACAGAGAAAGAGTCAGAGAGAAGGATAGATAGGGACAGACAGACAGAAACGGAGAGAGATGAGAAGCATCAATCATCAGTTTTTTGTTGCGACACCTTAGTTGTTCATTGATTGCTTTCTCATATGTGCCTTGACTGTGGGCCTTCAGTAAACCAAGTAACCCCTTGCTCGAGCCAGCAACCTTGGGTCAAAGCTGGTGAGCTGGTGAGCTTTGCTTAAACCAGATGAGCCCGCACTCAAATTGGCAAACTTGGGGGTCTCTTGGCATTCCAGTTCTGACACTCTATCCACTGTGCCAACAATTGGTCAGGCTAGAATGTAAGTTTTCTTTTCTTTTTTTTTTACAGAGACAGAGAGAGAGTCAGAGAGAGGGATAGAGAGGGATAGACAGGGACAGACAGACAGGAACATAGAGATGAGAAGCATCAATCATTAGTTTTTCGTTGCACATTGCAACACCTTAATTGTTCATTGATTGCCTTCTCATACGTGCCTTGACCATGGGCCTTCAGCAGACCCAGTAACCCCTTGCTGGAGCCAGTAACCTTGGGCTCAAGCTGGTGAGCTTTTGCTCAAACCAGATGAGCCCTCACTCAAGCTGGCAACCTCGAGGTCTCGAACCTGGGTCTTCCACATCCCAGTCCAACGCTCTATCCACTGCGCCACCACCGGTCAGGCTAGACTGTAAGTTTTTAAGCAGAGACTGCACCCCGTTGTACCCCAAGTGCCTAACACAGTTACTGGCACGTAGTGATAAACAAAGGATTTGTTAAATAAATAAATTCTACACTACCCATTCCTAGCCCATAGTATAAGGGCTAAGAACTGTACCATGATGATGAACTTGCTGCTTCCACTCAAAAACTTTAAATGTTCACTTCAGAGAAGGGACAGTCTTCAAAAAAATATTCCAATTAATAAGTATTGGGGGGTATGAGAGAAATAGAACACCACAGTAGTAATTACCACAAACAAGACCCATCAATGAATGCTAAAATTAGTGGGGAAAAGTGTAAGGAGAAACAAAGTGTTTGCATAACCTCACAGTGTCTCCTCCCAAGTATATATTAATAATAAAAGGAAAAAGTAACTTCACAGTGAAGAAATCTAGTTGACATCACCTTTACTAAGAGATCAGATTAACATCACCAGTTATAAGATGTATCATTTGTTCCTGACCAGGTGGTGGCGCAGTGGATAAAGCATTGGACTGGGATATGGAGGACTCATATTTGAGACCTTGAGCTCGCCAGCTTGAGCAAGGGCTCATCTGGTTGGAGATAAGCTCACCAGCTTGGACCCAAGGTTGCTGGCTTGAGCAAAGGGGTACTCGGTCTGCTGAAGGCCCACAGTCAAGGCACATATGAGAAAGCAATCAATGAACAACTAAGGTGTTGCAACGAAAAACTGATGATTGATGCTTCTCATCTCTCTCTGTTCCTGTCTGTCTGTCCCTATCTATCCCTCTCTCTGATTCTCTCTCTGTCTCTGTTTAAAAAAAAAAAATGTATCACTTGTTATATAGCCCCTGATAGAATGTGTTGAGAGGGGCACTTCACCTCATGGTATTCTAAAAATTCATAATCACAGTATAATCGTGAGATAACATCAAATGAACCCAAATTGAGGGCCTTTCTACCAATACCTAACCAGAACTTTTCAAACATGTCAAGGTTGTAAAAGATAAGGAAAGACTAAGGCAACTGTTACAACCATAGTAAGGAGAAGTAACAGTAGATGCAATGTCATGTCCCATACTAAGTCCTAGAACAGAATAAGGACATTAATGGAAAAACAGATGAAATCATAATAAAGTGTATTTCATTAATAGTATATTACCAATGTTAATTTATTAGTTTTCATCATTATGTCATGGTTAGGTAACATTAATATTAGAGAAAGCTGAATGACACTGTCTTTGCAACTCTTCTCTGAGTCTCAAATTATTTCAAAATAAACATTTTTAAATGTTTACCCCACTTTAAGTCACCTGAATTGGAAAAATACAAATGTAAACGTTGTGAAGATTTCTTCTTGTGGTAAAAAACAGAACTCTCTCCAAAAGAGGTATTAAAAAAGGCTTAGGTTTACATACTGAACATTCTATCCTCAAAACTGAACATCACTGCTAGTATATAAAATATATTAAAACTTTTCCTGAAAGAATAACTAAACCCTTTTGGAGGCAGTAGAGGAGCTGGTTGACTGGTATTAGGTCTCAACATATGGGTGGAATGAGGTAGGGATTCTCTGAAGTTTTAAGTCTTTGGAAATAAGTAAAAAAAAATTGGGGGGGGGGGAGCCTGGCCAGTTGACTCAGTGGTAGAGCATTGGACCAACATGTGGAAGTCCCAGGTTTAATTCTGGGACAGGGCACACAGGAGAAGCAACTATCTGCTTCTTCACCCCTCCCCCTTTATATCATCCCCTCTTTATCACTCTCACTTTCTCTTCTCCTCCTGAAGTCATGGCTTGAATGGAGCAAAGTTGGCCCTGGCCTCTGAGGATGGGTTCATAGCCTTGCCTCAGGCACTGAAATAGCTCAGTTGCTGAGCAATAGAGCAGTGGTCCAGACAGGCATTGCATGATAGGGGGCTTGCCAGGTGGATCCCGGTTAGGGCTCATGCAGGAGTCTGTCTCTGCTTTCCCACCTCTCACTTTAAAAAAAATTATTTTTGAGAGAGATAGAGAAATATCAACTCACCATTGCACCTACTTGTGCCATTGATTGCTTCTCATACGTGCCCCGACTTGGGCTTATACTGGCCACCTCAGAGGTCAAGCTAGCGTCCTTGGGTCTATCCAGTGATTCCAGGTGTTGCTGGTGACCTCAGGATCAGCAACCCCAACTATCTGGACTGATGATCCACCATGCCACCAGCCAGGGCGTGTGTGTGTATGTGTGTGTGTGTGTGTATGCATATATATATATATATACACACTGTATATAAAAGTGTGTATATATATATATATATACACACTGTATATATATATATATATATATACACACTGTATATAAAAGTGTGTGTGTGTGTGTATGTGTGTATGTGTATACACATACTTTTTTTGAGAGAGAGAGAGAGAGGCAATGAGAGAGAAACAGGAACATTGAGCTGCTCCTGTATGTGCCCTGACTAGGGAATCAAACTGACAACCTCCACACTCCCAGACGATGTTCCAACCAACGAAGCTATCTGGCCAGGGCTTAAATTTTTTTCTTTTTCTTCTTTTAGATGGGAGGAGGGTAAATAGTGAGGCAGACTCCCACTTGCACCCCAACCGAGATCCACCCCACAACCCCATCTGGAGCCAATACCTGAGTATCGAACTATTTTTAGCACCTGAGGCTGGTGCCCTCAGACCAACCAAGTTATCCTCAGCACCCCAGGCCACGCTTTAACCAATGGAACCACTGGCTGCAGGAAGAAAAGAGGGAGAGAAGGGGAGAGGGAGAGAAGCAGATGGTTGCTGCTCCTTTGTGTACTGACTGGGAATCAAACCCCAGACATCCACACACTGGGCTGATGCTATATCCACTTAGCCACAAGCCAGGGCCCAATTTTTTTTAACTGATTAATTTTTTAAAAGGACAGAAAGAGAGGAAAGGAGAAAGAGGGGAGAGGGAAGGGAAGGGAAGCATTCATTTGTTGTTCCACTCAGTCGTGCATTCATTTGTTGCTTCCCATCTGTGCCCCGACTGGGGATCCAACCGCAACCTTGTTGTTTGGGGATGATGCTCTTAACTGACTGAGCTAACTATCTAAGACACCTTTGATAAATATTTTCTAAATGAAAAATTTTATATTAAAGAACAGTGATAACATATGAATATATTATAATTAAGAAAAAAATAACAGATTCATAATTAGTGATCCATGTTGAACATTAAAAATAAGTTAGTTATGCCTGACCAGGCGGTAGCACAGTGGATAGAGCATCAGACTGGGATGCAGAGGACCCAGGTTTGAGACCCCAAGATCACCAGCTTGAGCGCGGGCTCATCTGGTTTGAGCAAAAGCCCACCAGCTTGAACCCAAGGTTGTTGGCTCCAGCAAGGGGTTTCTCGGTCTGCTGAAGGCCCGTGGTCAAGGCACGTATGAGAAAGCAATCAATGAACAACTAAGGTGTTGCAACATGCAATGAAAAACTAATGATTGATGCTTCTCATCTCTCTCCATTCCTGTCTGTCTGTCCCTGTCTATCCCTCTCTGACTCACTCTCTGTCTCAGTAAAAAAAATAAAAAAAATAAAAAAATTTAAAAAGTTAGTTATTAAAAAAATTAATTAATTTTAAAAAAGTTATTATGGTAGAATTTATACTGTTATAAAATTTCTTTCTTCCTGCATTATTTTTATATACTTTATGCTATAATAAAACAAATATAAATTTTTTTTGTTTCTAAGTAGGAACACATTGGTTTAAGTTACAAGATGATATTTGAAAATGTAATAATTAGAGACCAAAGGGGAAACTATGTTTCAAGCTTAATACAAATCTTTTTTTTTAAAGATTTTATTTATTCATTATAGAGAGGGGAGAGAGAGAGGGAAGGGAGGAGGAGCAGGAAGCATCAACTCCCATATGTGCCTTGACCAGGCAAGCCCAGGGTTTTGAACCGGCAACCTCAGTGTTTCCTGTTTGACGCTTTATCCACTGCACCACCACAGGTCAGGTGATTAATACAAATCTTATGTTAAAAATTTTAATTATTTCACAACAATATCTAAATCCTAACTTTACTTCCAAAATGCTCCTGAGGAACCCTCAGAGTTACCTGGCATAGGACTTGAATCTCTTCTTTGACTTAAGAAGAATGGTGAAAACTATAGCAAGGATACTCAGTCAGGGCAAGGATAAATGGAAGCTAGAGGAGTGATGGATTCATTACTAGTGAGGCTTGATCGTGAGACTTTAGAATATTTGCATTTTGTCAGAAAAAGTTTTGCTTTTGTTTTTGAGCAGCTGCTTTCACATGGTCCTGGGCTGCTGAAAGGATAATTTGGGGGTGGGGAGGAATAGGAGGAGGTAAAATCAATTTTCATGGAAGTTACCATTTATTACTTAGTGATCTTATGAGGAACTAGTTAGGGTAGCTGGGATTTCTGTCTTCTTTGCTCACTGATGTATCCAAATGCTTAGGATAGTGTCTAGAACATAGGAACTCAGCAAATATTTGTTGAATAAACTTCTATTCAAGTATCACTGAAACCAGATCATTTTTATTAAAGAAGGAGTTAAAGAATGAGCAGATGAGCTTTCCATTTGAGAAGGTGAGCTACAGAAAGCCAGGAGGAGATCAATCATTAAATACCTATAGAGCAGTTTGAGACTTTAATATGCATATGTAAAACCTGATTCGATAGGCCTTGAGGATGGAACCTGAGATTCTGCACACCTAATAAGTTACCAGGTAAAGCCAGTTCTTCTTGTTCTCAGACCATACTATGAGTAAAGCTACTCAAAGATGCTACTCAAAAAGCAAAAACTTTGTATATAGCATGTGTAAGATTTAATGCTTCCTTACTCTATTTTATCATTTATTGTATCCGGATTGTCAAGTTCAATGGGTGCTCAAATACAGATCTTACTGGATCATTCCTTTCTTGAAATTCTATCTTGGCTCTAGTGACATTACTCTAGAACAGTGGTAGTCAAACTGGTCCCTACAGCCCACTAGTGGGCATTGCAGCTTTCATGGTGGGCAGTAGCCGAGCAACCAAAATATAAATAAAAAGATAGATTTAACTATAGTAAGTTGTTTTATAAAGTAGTTTTATAAAGATTTATTCTGCCAAACTTAGCAAAAATCTGACATAAAGTACTTGGTAAGTAATTTTTATTATATGCTTTAACTTGCTGTAACTCTGCTTTATAAATTTTATAAAGTAAAGTTACTTCCCTACTTTATAAATCACCATTACTGTGGAACTGGTGGGTGGTTAGAAAATTTTACCACTAACAGAGATACAAAAGTGGGCGGTAGGTATAAAAAGGTTGACTACTCCTGCTCTAGAATGATTATCCTCCTCTCTTCAGCTCTTTCCTCTCAGGCTTCTTAGTTGGCTCCTCTCCCTCCTCCTATCCCTTAAGTGCTCCCATTTCCCAAGTGTCTGTCTCTAGGCTTCTTTTCTTCTATTTGTACTGAATGGAAATTCTTTGTTATCTCTAATTCTAGTTGACTCCTTTGGAGTTTCTAGGTATACAATTGTGTCTAAAAATAATAGTATTAGTTCTTTGTTCTGTTTATACCATAGTTCTTATAACAAGGTATTTAATACAAAATTATATATTGACATTTATTTTTAAAACATTTTTATTTCTCATTTTATGGGGAATGACTACAATGCTTTTCCTTGAAATATAATGTTGGTCCTTGGTTTTAGATAATTTTTACTTACTTCATTTTAAAAATTAATATATAGTTCACATAATATAAAATTCACCATTTGGAAATTGTTTATTTTAGAGATGAAGGGAGAGAGCAAGAGTGAGAGAGAGAGACAGGAACATCTATGTGGGGAAGCAGCTGTGTTGGGCTTGCTCACTGGTTTACTGGCTACAAGCACTTTGCCTGATTGGTGTGTGAGCACATGGCAGAGGCGCATGTGCATAGCCTATGTAGGGCTATGGGTGCTTGCACTCAGTGCAGATTGCAGAGGGTGAATGGCAGATTGCCTTTCCGCCATTGTGAGGGGCCATTTTGCTGTTTGTTCACTTGCTGCTGTGAGAGGAGGGTTTCTCCTGCCTGTTTGCTTGTCTGCTGTTGTGAGAATTTATTAAAAGGGAATGGCCCAATGCTTTTTGGCTCTGCAGTTTCTCTACCATCTGCCCAAATCCAATGTGGACCTGCCTGGCCTTGGCCACCAGCATTACAATCTATGTTCCTGTATGTGCTCTGACCAAAGATTGAACTGTCAACTCTATGCTTCAGGATGATGCTCTAAGGGCAAAATTCATCATTTTAAAGTGTACAGTTTAGTGCTGTTTATATACGTATGAGTTAAACACTCAAAACATGATAGAATTTTAATAATAAACATTTCTAAAGACTTGCATCATCCAACAATTGAATGGGATTCCCTGTATGTAACTAAAAACATTAAGCAGCAGCTGGATAATTTCTCTTTCAGCGATGTTCTAAAGCATGTTCTTGCTCTGATAGGGGATAGAAGGGACCTCAGAGTTGATCTAACACTAAGAATCTATGGGATGTTGTAATGCTGGCGGCCGCCAGGCACGTCCACATTGCATTTGGGCAGATGGTAGAAAAACTGTGGAGCTGGAAAAGCGTTGGGCCATTTCATTTAATAAAGTCTCACAATGGCGGACAAGCACACAGGTAGGGGAAACCACTTCTCAGGCAAACAAACAGCAAAATGGCCCCTCACAGTGGCAGGTAGGCATTCCACCATCCACAATCCCCAATCTCGTCTCTCTCGAGCGCAAGCACCCGTAGCCTTATATAGGCCATACACACGTGCCTCTGATGCTTATGCACTAATCAAGCAAAGTTCTTGCAGCTGGTACACCAGCGAGCAAGCCTAACACAGTTGCCCCACATTCCACCCCTGTAGGGTTGCTTGCCTCACAATAGGCACATTACATACATTCTAAAAATAATTACAAAGGTGCCCTTCACGATGTCTCCCTGAGCACTCTGCCCAGGGAGTTAACTGGAGGCCCACCTCTAACTCCCCACCCCATGGTGCCAATAAGGCCACCCATCATGGGTGGGGGGCCTGTGCAGTCCAGGGCCATGTCCATTGAAACCAAAAATGTCCTTGGTGCGTCTCTGCAGCTGAGTGAGAGCAGTTTCCTGGTGCAGGAGGGTCTCCACCGGAGCTGGCCCCCCCATCAGGATCTCTCATACTATCCAAAGGCAGCATGCCCATCCAGCAAGGGAGCTGGTGCCCACCTCTGGTTGCAGTCCGTGATAGACAGCCCAGCTGTCTGTGCAAATCACCAAAGGTCCATTACATGCAACTAGGTTCACATAGGGCCTCAGGCCTCCTGCCTTATTCCTGCCATCGTGGCAATTATGAAGACACTGCCCCAAGGAGAAGCATGTGACAACAGTGGTCAACTTCTCCACCGCTGGTCCAGAGAACATGATGCCATCCACCCCTATACCCCACAATCACAGCAACCCTACCAGGGGAGGTACTCTTTGCTGCTGGGTTTTTACCTTCTGGACAACTACTGGCCAGGCTCTGAGTGTGTGGACAGCAGCTTCAGCCCAAGCCTCCTCACCCTTGGAAGAGGGGCTGGAAATGCCTGCTCTCACTGACTCAGAGCCACTCTGTGGACAAGGCCTGCCAGGGGAGAGGATGACGGAGACGCAAAGACCCAACCCCGGAGACCAGGTTCAGTGACGCAGATCCACTTTATTAAAGAAGTAAGCTAGCTTATATACATGAGTTCAGCCAATAGAATGTTACAGCATGTCCTTCACAGCCAATGGCTGCAAAGGTCAGGGAGCTGCCTGGCTGGCGCTGAGTCATTTCCATATAGTGGGTGAGCTCCCTTCCTGGGTGTGCCCAGGAGGGTTCCAGGAGCTGGAGTATTCTCACAGCATTGCGTCAGCCACAGCTGCTAGGTAAATATTCTGTGCTCTACCTACATCTCCTCCCCCTTCTCTTTTAATTAAGGCCAGTTGAACCTGCTTGATGACTGCTTGTTGCTTTGTAGCTTCTGAAAGCTTCGCATTATGCAATGGAACCCTAGTAGAACTAAAACAACTATAATACCTGTTATACTATATGCTAATAGATTAGCTGGATTAAACAATGAGACAAGCTTCTGTAATGTATGACTAGTTAGGAAATAGAACAGGGGTCTTAAACAGGGGATTCCTCCTAGGGATCGAAATGTCATTTTCCTCCCATTGTGTTACAGAGACCTTCCAGGTGCCATTAAACACAGTTCCATTTTGATTGTAAAAAATGGATGTAGGTCCATGCACGCCCCCTTCTCACAAAGGTCCCAGCATCCAAACATGGAACAGATGGCTTGCTGCAGGCTGCGTACTGCATATGGTTGCATTCCATCTCTCAGCTTCTGATGCCAAACTTTGAGATTGATGGTCTGCACATCCAGGCCAGAGGCAATGTGGCAGTCTCTCCAGGGAATTCCTTCTCTCGGGAGTGTTCTTAGATGTTCGTCATACAGGAATGGGCAAAGAGGCTACACTGGGAAGGCAAGGTTAGCGGGGTGGGCCCAGCTGTTGGTAGCTAGGGGAAGGAGGGCTTGTAGGCCAAGTACTGAGCCTTGGTTGGTAGTACCATTTTCAGCAAAGTTCCCTGTAGTATTATTTCAAAGGAGGACCCACCCCTCCGAGGGGATGGTGTTATTATTCAGAGTAAACTTAAGTAGCATTGGGTCACTGAGGTTACCCCATATAGTGCCGTTCCATTGTTGGGATTACCGGCTACTATTGTCACAAGGGAGATTAAGGGAGAAGTTACTGGAATATGCTGTTGGAAACTGTGGGCTTTTAAATTCTACAGGCATAATTATGCCAGGGTGGGGAACAGCCACCCAGAAGTGGGGGTCTGCCCACATCTGGGAGTTAGCGGTTACTATAGCACACACAGCAAGAACAGAGCTGTTGGGCAGATAAAATGTATTATGCTCACTTTGTTAAAAACGCCGCTGCCCACATGGAGGCCATTGCCCAGGTGATATTAATGTGTGTTGAGAATCCTTGTAGCCTGGGGCTTGGTTTTGGGATTAAGCCTTTCCCACCCTTTTTGATGTGGGGCGGTACAATCCAATCATGCCTCAGAGAAGTGACTTTGTATTAGAGACTTCCCTATTTTGTATATTGGATTAGAGGTTGTGAAGCTACAATATAAAATGGGGGCAGAACGAGAGTTTGATCTCTTGGTTCCTGGGATGATTAGCATGAGAGAGCAGAGGGAGCAGAGAGAGAGCAGAAAGAGGCCATGTGGCCAGGAGAAGCAGCCAAGATGGCGGAGTGCTGAGTGAGATGCCAGTTTGTGCAGTGTTTATATCTGGGATAAGGAAGGAGATGGGGAACTGAGGAGAATAAGGCTGGTGAGCTAGAAACCTTTGATTCTAGGAAACTTGGATAAGTCAGTAGCTTTGTGAGCACTGAATGTGAGTGGGTTTTGGAGCCCAGTGTGTGTTTTTACTTGCCCGCCGGGTGCAAGCTAGAATTAAAGAAAATGGCCTACCAGTTTTTGGCTCCATTGTTTCTTTACCGACTGTCCGAATCCAATGCGAACCTGCATGGGCCAGGCGGCTGCTGTGATGGTGGCCATGGATACTGGCTTTACAAGAGCACCAGGGCCTGGGGGCCTGTCAGGGGCCATTCCCTGGGCCCACTCCACCAAAGCCTCCACATCACCCCAGGTGATGGGGTGCACACACTGGCCACGAGGTCTTCTTCTGGAGTGCTGAGGACCTCCTCCCCTCAGGCACAGTCGGTGTGGAGGAGGCCAGGGCTGTAGCTTTGGACAGGTAAAGACTGAACCACTTAGTGGGTGCCCAAGAAACCCTGTCAAGCAGGTTGGGGGATTCCTGGAATCCAAATTGGCTGAAAAAACACAAGCATAACCTCTCCCTTGTGTTAAAAGAGGGTGTGGTCCCCGCCACTGTGCTGTGGCTGGGTCCTTCCAGCGTCATTTCAGAGAGAGGGGTGGGGGAGAGAGAGCACAAAAGATACAGAAAAATAAACAAGACAGACAAATGAGGGGAGAAAAGAAAAAAGATACATGGGAGCATATAGGCTGGCCCATGGGTCTTCAAAAGGAACACATGTTGGAGTTAAAGCTGGGGTAGAAAATGGCGTCTGAGAGGCTGGGGTGGGGCACTGAGCCCTGGCTGGGAATGCAGAAGTAGCGAATTCCGCTTCTTCGGGTGGCAGAGCTGATGGTGCGGTTTCTAATGTATCTAGTTTTGTTTCTGCATGCTCAGCCGCGATTTTGTCAAACTCGGAGGCTAAATTATTTTCCTCCTTAGTGGAGGGGGCGAATAGGATGGTAGGGGCTCCCCAGAATGAGGGGGTAGCCTGTAATATTTTTGGCACCAGTGGAGGGTCCCCAGCAGGAGCACTGGTCAGGCAGGCATGTATCGCTAACAGGGCAGGAATGAGGCCAAGAGGAAAGGTTTGTCCTTCATGTACTTCGGCAGAACGGACGTGCCAGATAGCTCGGGCCCAAGTATCGGGGTCCCAAAGAGGCACATCTGGAACCAAGGGTTGAAACCTGAGAGGATTTCCCAATAGGTACAAAAATCCTTTTCACTAACTTTAACTTGCCTCCTCTGCAATAGGGGATAGAGGGCTCAAGCTTGCAGGGCTCGAGGGTGAGGGAGAAGGTTTCCCATTGCAGAGGGTCACTCACCTGTCCTTTGAGTGCCGGCTGGGTCCCTGGACTAGAGGACTGGCTGCTGTTATGGTTCCCCATGGCTGTCCTTTTGGGGACCGTAGGCTGGCTGAGTTTTACAGCCATGCGTGAGGGAACCGAGAGATCTGTGGAAGAGGCAGCCCGGGACCTGCAAACTGAGCAGTGGAAGGAGCTGGAGCAAGCGTGAAAGAAAGAGATACTGACCCTGGAGCTGGAGCAGGCACTGGAGGAGGCTGACCAGGTTCACGAGATTCACCTGGAAATGAAGCAGCCAATGGAGGACGAATCACAGGTTCATGAGTTGCAGCTTGCCCTGGACATTATGGAGAGACAGCTGCAGCAGGAGGCCGGGGCTGGAGTTGCAAGGTGGCGGCAGCCCAGGGCTCGAGCCTGGCAGCCAGAGCTGGTATTTTCAGTTCATCTTTGCAAGATGAAGAGAATTGGGCCGGAGTTGCAATTTGCAGACTCCAAAAGGTAAACGTCGGCGGCTGCTGTGGGAGGATAAATGGACATCCCAGAAGCCAGGCTTGTATCGCTGAGTGGCTGCTGGAATGGCAGGGAGTGCCTGCTAAGCCGCTGGTGGGTTTGCTGACATATTGGGACATAGGGGTAGGGGCCATCATGCTCTCTGGAGCAGAGATGGAAATGCTGCCATTGCCACGTGCTCCTCTTAGGGAAGTGTAAGACCTGCCAGGACAGCAGGGTTAGAGGGGTGGCTGATGCCCCACATTGGGCACCAGTTGTGAACAAGGCCTGCCTGGGGTGAGGACTTTGGAGATGCAAAGACCCAACTCCAGAGCCCGGGTTCAGTGACTTTATTAAGGAAGTAAGATAGCTTATATACATGGGTTCAGCCAATAGGATGTTACAGCATGTCCTTCACAGCCAATGGCTGCAAAAGTCAGGGAGCTTCCTGGCTGGTGCTGAGTCATTTAGCGGGCAAGCTTCCTTCCTGGGTGTGCCCAGGAGGGTTCCGGGAGCTGGCGTGTTCTCAAAGCATTGCGTCAGCCACAGCTGCTAGGAATGCGCTCTGTGCTCTACCTACACCACTCCGCTGGCACGGCTCCATCTTCAGCTCCTGTGGCTGCTGGCTCTCAGCGTGAAGCTGAACTCACAGTTGTTCCTCGAACTGCTGCTGCCAACTTTCAACTTCCAGGGCAAACTGCAACTCATGAACCTGTAGATTGCTCCAGTTCCAGGCACCATCGGTGCTCTGCAGCTCTCTAACCCAGTCGGCCTCCTTCTCCAGCTCTCGCTCCAGTTCACACAGTCGTTGCCGCTCAGTATGCAGCTCATCCTGGAGCTTTCAACCTCGCTCAGCTTCTCGCACAGAGCTCTTAGTTTCTTTTTAATTTTTATTTATTCATTTTAGAGAGGAGAGAGAGAGATAGAAAGAGAGAGAAGGGGGGAGGAGCAGGAAGCATCAACTCCCATATATGCCTTGACCAGGCAAGCCCAGGGTTTCGAACTGGCGACCTCAGCGTTTCCAGGTTGATGCTTTATCCTCTGCACCACCACAGGTCAGGCAAGCTCTTAGTTTCTTCTCACAGGATTGCAAAAATCACCCAGCCCACAGTTCCCACCAGGAGAGCCACCGGAAACAGCCACTCATTTACTCACCCCTCAAGGCAGTTGGTGGCTCCATACCGATCTGCTTAGAATCCTACCCACTATGCCAGATGTAATGCTGGTTGCTAAGGCCAGGCAAGTTCATATTGGGTTCAGGCAGATGGTAGAAAGGTTTGGGCCATTCATTTAATAAAGTCTCACAACGGTGGACAAGCACACAGGCAGGGGAAACCACCTCTCAGGCAAACAAACAGCAAAATGGCCCCTCACAGTGGCAGGCAGGCAATCCACACATCCCCAATCCCTCATCTCTCATCTCTCTCGAGTGCAAGCCTTATATAGCCTATGCACACGTGCCTCTGCCATGTGCTCACACCACTAATCAAGCAAAGTGCTTACAGCTGGTAACCCCACAAGAAAGCCTAACACACTGCCCCACAGATGCTTACTGATTTGAACATTTCTACAAAGTGGAATCACTGCCCTCAGCAATAGGAAGGAAATGGAATAAAGGATTTTATTTTGACTCAGAAACAGGTGAAAATAATGTTTGATTAAAGTTAATGGTACATGGGAGAAGCAATGTTTGTAGAGGAGGCAATGGTAACAATAGTTCTCCATTAGTTGTACTAATATACCTGGGATCTCTTTAGCTTAACCCTCCACAAGAGAGGCTTGTACCCACCAGGGAGGGAGAGGGAGAGGGTGAGATTAGGAGTCTGTCAGGAAGTAGAGTTTGCAGAAAGGTGGGAACTTGAGTTACAAAGTCAAGGAAAGAGTCAGCCTGAGCAGCTGTGGGAAGGGTAGAAAGCCAAGAACCACAGGCTCCACTGGTCTTTTTCACCTAATCGTGTATCTTTCAGTATTCTCTATGTATCAGAGACAGGGCACTAAGCAATTGTTAGCAGTATTTATTAAACATTTATACTTTTAATTCTCCATTTCCAACTATTCCCTTCATTATCTGTTGCCAAATATATCAAAGGCATCCATCATCGACTTTACTTGTCTTCAAAGTTCATCAGTGCCTGAACTGTAAAGAAAAAGACTGTGAGGCTGGAGAACTAAGAATATTTAGAACATATAAATGTTTAAAGACCTTTATCTGGGTTCCCACACAAATTCTTATTAGTCTTTACTCTTGTAAAAAAAATATTTATTGATTGATTGGTTTTTAGAGAGAGAGAGAGAAAGAGAAAGAAACATCAATTTGTTCTACTTTTTATCCATTTGTTGGTTGATTCTTGTATGTCCCCTTGAATGACTAGGGATTGAACCACAACCTTGGCGTATTGGGACGATGTTCTAACCAACTGAGCTACCCGGCCAGAGCTAACCTTCACTTTAAATTAAGCCATATGGGCCCTGGCCAGTTGGCTCAGCGGTAGAGCGTCGGCCTGGCGTGCGGGGGACCCGGGTTCGATTCCCGGCCAGGGCACATAGGAGAAGCGCCCATTTGCTTCTCCACGCCCCCCTCCTTCCTCTCTGTCTCTCTCTTCCCCTCCCGCAGCCAAGGCTCCATTGGAGCAAAGATGGCCCGGGCGCTGGGGATGGCTACTTGGCCTCTGCCCCAGGCACTAGAGTGGCTCTGGTCTCGGCAGAGCGACGCCCCCCAGAGGGGCAGAGCATCGCCCCCTGGTGGGCAGAGCATCGCCCCTGGTCGGCGTGCCGGGTGGATCCCGGTCGGGCGCATGCGGGAGTCTGTCTGACTGTCTCTCCCCATTTCCAGCTTCAGAAAAATACAAAAATTAATTAATTAATTAATTAAGCCATATGTTACATGTCAACTTTAATTGAAAAATAAAGAATTAAGCCATATGCACCTGTACTCTTTTCCAAAGATGAATTAATCAGGATTAAGCCTTTGAATAGTATGCACGTTCATGTACGTCCTCACTCAAAGGGTTAACAAAAAACTCACTACACAAAGGGTTAAAGAAGTGGTCTTGCTACTTCTCTCGTCATGTTCTCCTTAGAAAATAAGTGGGAAGGCAAGGCTGAAGACAGCTGGAAAGAGCAGGATTAACTTTAGGCAACATTTGAAGTAGGTGAATGTCTATTTTGACATCCTGTTCTAAATTCCACATTCCAAAGTTATAAATTTCTCTTGCCTGACCAGGCGATGGCGCAGTGGATAGAGTGTCGAACTGGGATGCGGAGGACCCAGGTTCGAAACCCCGAGGTCGCCAGCTTGAGCGCAGGCTCATCTGGTTTGAGCAAAGCTCACCAGCTTGGACCCAAGGTCGCTGGTTTGAGCAAGGGCTTACTCGGTCTGTTGAAGGCCTACGGTCAAGGCACATATGAGAAAGCAATCAATGAGCAACTAAGGTGTCGCAACAAAAAACTGATGATTGATGCTTCTCATCTCTCTCCATTCCAGTCTGTCTGTCCCTATCTATCCCTCTCTCTGACTCTCTCTCTCTGTCTCTGTAAAAAAAACCCACAACATTCTCTTATTGGCCACCATCAACACACATTCCTCTTCCCCAGTTGTTAATTTTCACACTGAGTTCATTTCAACTAGGTATGAGGAAGACAACATGAATCCATATTAAATTGTAAAAAAAAGAAAAAGAAAGGGCAGAGGCCCTAATTCTTCCAGTTTTTATTTGTAGAGAGAAATTTTATTAATCCAAATTAATCTTCAAGTTGTGAAATTTCAAGTAAGAAATTTAGGGAAAATAATTCTATTATTTAAATCTCATACTTCTCTCTGCCTAAACTGACTGTAGAAACTGTTGAAAGAAAGAGAAGTCTACAATTTATAAAATTTTGCGGGGGGTTGAAGGTAGTGGGCACTTGTAGGCTTTCTGTTGTCTAATTGCCATAGCTATCAGTCATTATATATGCAATCTCAAAATCTTAAGCCTAAGGCCCTACTACTCAGGTCTAAAATGTGGCCTTCAAAGAGAAGAAACATGTACAAAAGGGGAGTGGACTACCAAAACAAGCAAGAGCCCACCTGTCTTAATTCCCAACAACTGGAACATTCTCCACTTGGGAAACAAGCTCTCAGAACTGAAAGTATTTAGGAGTCCTACTGAAGAGGCAAAATTGCCAGGTTCTCTCTAGGTTAGAAAAAGTCAGGACATATGTCCTGAATGTAACATGCCAAACCAAGGATTTGCCTTTTTTAGGTATGAGGTAGAAATTCAGAGGCTGAGATACCAAAATAGTGACCACCCACATCCTTAATCTCAGTTATATATGTTACTCCAAATGTACTTAACTCTTAGTCCCTATGACTGCCCCAAATCCATACCTGCAAACTCTTGCAACTGTTGACGCTCCTCTAGATTATACTGAAGCTTTTCCAGCAACTCCAAATATCGAAAGAGTGAATCTCTAGGCCAAATAACATGTTCGGCCTCACCCATGTCCACTAGCCCAGGCAGATTCTGGTGCACATGAGTCTCCCAGTCCAACTGACCTGGATGGAGGAATTCTTCTTAAAACATATAGATTTGCGGAAGTTGGGAAAGAACTGATAAAGCTTACGGTGTGTGTGGAGGAAAAAGCAGGGATGGAAGAGGAAACAGGAAGCAGGGAGGAGGGTAAATAGTGCATCACCAAGAGATCACTTTTCACAATAAGCAAAGACATCCACAGCCACATTTATCCAAGGTGAAACAGAAGTACAGGGAAAATGAAGAAGCACAAAGAAAGTAATTAAGACAGAAAATCAACCTGACCAGGTTGTGGAGCACTGGATAGAGTGTCGAGCTGGGACGCAGAGGAACCAGGTTCGAGACCCTGAGGTTGCCAGCTTGAGTGCGGGCTCATCTGGTTTGAGCAAGGCTCACCAGCTTGAGCCCAAGGTCACTGGCTTGAGCAAGGGGTCACTCACTCTGCTGTAGCCCCCTGGTCAAGGCGCATATGAGAAAGCAATCAATGAACAATTAAGATGCCACAATGAAGAATTGATGCTTCTCATCTCTCTCCCTTCCTGTCTGTCCCTATTTGTCCCTCTCTCTGTCTGTCTCTGTCAAAAAAAAAAGGAAAAAGGACAGAAAATCAGACTGGTATAGAAAGTGGGAGAGCTCCTAATAAGATTGGGATGTCTCCTAGAGATGAAGGGTCTGAATTCAAATGGAAGAAACTCTGCTTACCAGTAGCCTTCAAATTTATGGATTCAGAAGATGAAGATAAGAAGGAAAATGTGGACTTTTCCTTTTTTGACAAAGACTCTTTTGTTTTTGGCTCAGATACTTCTGGACTCTCTTCAGTGACACTGCTTTCAGGCTCTTGAGAAATTTCTGAGAAGTCCATAGATTCTGCTTGTTGACTGGTAACTCTATAAGTGAAAGGGGAAATTTTATTGCTTCAAATACATTTATGGGATATAGCTAACTCTTTCATTATTCTGGTCCTGGACCTGGCCCTGGCCCTGGGCATCCCCAATCCCTGAGACTTTAGGTTGTGAGGGCCAAAATGCTCACTGTATATACAAGTTATTATATATACAAGCCCAAAATCTGATCTTAAGCACTTTCAACCTCAATTATCCCAGTGCTATATCTATATTAGTGCCTCTCAGCACATAGCTTCTGTGCTTAGTTTTACTCATGTTTCCACATTCCACATCCAGCCTTATTTTACCAAGCTTTGGCTCCCCACTCCATAGTCCTATGCCTATTACACCATAACTACAGCTTTTGTCCCCACGATTCAATCTCTTAATAGTACAGGGCTCACTTTGCTCAGCTCTTGGTCTTTTTATCTTCTCCATCCAGTCAATCCTTTGGTTATCTAATCTGAGTTTAAATGCCTACTAAATGTAAATGTAAACCTCTGGTCCAGACCTCATTCCTCAAACCAGACTAGTATAAACAACTTTGACTCACATATCACTACTTGAATGTCTAATAGAAATCTCAAATTCAACCAAAAGCCAACTCTTTGCCCAAACACTTCTTCCAACTTCAGCTTTCCCCATCCTGACATTGCTCAGGCAAAAACTTTGGAGTCATCCTGAACTCTTCTCTGATACCTTACATCCAATCCATCAAGAAATCCTGTTGACTCTACCTTCAAAATACTGTATATCTTTTCTCACTGGTACCACTCTAGTCTGAGCCATTATCATCTCTTGCTTGGATAGCAGCATAGCCTCCTAATTCATCCCTGTTCCTTCCCTTATACTTCTACAGTCTATCATCATCACAGCAACCAGGGTAATCCTTAAATCTAAGTCATTTCATGTCACTGCTCTGCTCTGTTCTCTATTTCACTCAGAGTCAAAGCCCAAGTACCTACAATGGTACCCACAGCCCTACAGTATAGGGTCTCCACTATCTATCTGACCTCATTTCCTATCACTCTTCCCCTGCTCACTTTGATCCAGTCACAATGGCTTCCTTGTTGTTTCTCAACATCAGACATGCTTCTGGCTTAAGACCTTTGTAGTAGCTGTTCCCTCTGCCTATAACACTCTTCCCATAGATATTCACACAGTAATCCCCTCACCTATTCTAAGTCTTGCTCAAATGTTACATTTTCAGTGAGGCCATCATGACTACCTTGTTTAAAATTACAACCGATCTGCAACCCCCACCCTCCAATCCTCCTTAACCAGTCCTACTTTTCATTCTTTAATAATGCTTATATATTTTAATGTTAATATGCTTTTTAATATATTCATTATTTATTGTCTCTTTCCCCTACCTCATATGTAAGCTACATCAGAGCAAGCATTATTGTCTGTTTTGTTCACTGACATATCCCAAGCATCTAATAAGCATTCAATAATTATTTATTAAATGGATGAATAAGTTTATTTCTCCTTCTACTTTCTTGTTCATGGTGGAATACTTACGGTCTAGTATTCATAGAATAATAGTATTCCAGGTATTCTATCTAGTATTCTGTTTCATAGAAGGTACTTGTATTAATTTCCTGTGGCTGCTGTAATAAATTACCACAATCTTGATAGCTTAAAATAGCAGAAATTGATTCTCTCGCAACTCTGGAATCCAGAGTCTGAAATCAAGATGTTGGTTGGTCCACCCTCCCTCTGGAAGCTCTAAGGGAGAAGGTTCCTTGCTTCTTCTAGCTCTAGCAGTTAGTTGCCTGGCATTCCTTGACTTCTTTTGGCTGTGGTTGTATCACTCCACTCTCTAGCTCTATCTTCACATCTCTTATTCTCTGTCTATTCTGTCTCTGATGAGGACCATTGCCACTGAATTTAGGGTCCACCTGAATAATCCAGGATAATCACATCTCAAGATCCCTAACTTAATTGCAACTGCAAGGACCTTTTTTCCATATAAGGTCATGTTCACAGGTCCTGGGAGTTAGAACATATCTTTTTGGGGGGCTATCATTCAACCCACTACAACTAATAGTTATTGAATGAATGAATTCTCTCTCAAAGCCAGTATTCATCTTTGGTTTTATACCCTCTCCTCCTTCATGTGTGTCCATCCAGTTTATAGTCCTAACCTGGTATCCATTTTGCTAATGCTTGACATTTGTGCCTCAGGGGACAGGTTTTGTCTCCTGCAAAGCAAAAAACACAAGAGTGAAGAGATTTACACTAAAGCAGTTGTTTAGTGAGGAAAAAAATAATTCATATCATAAAGTGAATAAAACTGAGTGAAGAGAACAACTTGTAATAAAGAGGTGAAAAGAAGTAGAAAAGTCAGCCCTGACTGGTTGGCTCAGTGGACAGAGCATTGGCCTGGCATGCAGAAGTCCTGGGTTCAATCCCCAGTCAGGGCACACATGAAAAGCAACCATCTGCTTCTCTTCTCCCTCTCCCCCTTTTCTCTCTCTTCCCCTCTTGCAGCCAGTGGCTTGAGTGGTTTGAGCATCAGCCCCAGGCTTTGAGGATAGCTTGTTGGTCCTAGTGCAACAACCTTAGGTGCTAAAAATAGCTCAGTTGATTTGAGCATTGGCCCCAGATGGGGGTTGCCACGTGGATCCTGGTTGGGGTGCATGCGGGTATCTGTCTCTCTATCTCAGCTCCTCTTACTTAAAAAAAAAAAGAGTAGGGAAGTACCAACAGTAGATAAAGAATCAGGCAACAATCTGACCAGTGGTGAAGCAGTGAAAAGGGTATCAAACTGGGACACTGAGGTCCCAGGTTTGAAACCCTAAGATCGATCGCCGGCTTGAGTGTGAGGTCATCGACATGATCCCATGGTTGCTGGCTTGAGCCCAAAGGCTTGAAGCCCAAGGTCACTGGCTTGAGCAAGGGGTCACTGGCTCAGCTGGAGCCCCCACCTGCCAAGGCATTTATGAGAAGCAATTAATGAACAACTAAAAGTGCCACAACTATGAATTGATGCTTCTCATCTCTCTCCCTTCCTCTCTCTCTCTCTCTCTCTCTCTCTCTCTCTCTCTCTCTCTCTCTCAAAAAAGGAAAAAAAAGGCAATATTTTAGAGCTGTGTCAGGCAAATTGCCTGTCACAAAGGGAAAAATGGTGTCAAGGCCAAAGAGTAGAAACAAGGAATGAGGTCAGGAAACTGTTGAGAACTATAGTTGAGTTTGAAATGGGGAAGCATACCTCTGGGTAATCTGCTGCTTGAATATGTCGGCTTTGTGCTGAACCTCCAGGTTTGTCATCTCCTCATTCAGCTCATTTCTGATGTTCTGAAAGTTAGTAACTGCCCCAAAGGGCCATTAGGAGTTGGGAATGGTGGTGACTAGACCTGGGGAGAGGGCTTAAGTGGGGATAAACCAAATGAAATATCCATTATAGGCCCCAAGACCTGTATCAGGTTCTCTCTCTCCATAATCCAACAGTCCTAGCTTTCACTCTAATATCTTCCCAACCATCCATCCCACCAAGTTTCACCTGTTCTATGCTTACCCATCATGGCTACTATGATATTTCGAAAGATAATAGACCCAAGGAACAACGAAAGGATGACATAGATGCTGCTGAAGGTGCGGCTGACTTTGGGCACCTTCCAGGTGTCCTGAAGCAGTGCATACCAATGATCCATGGTGAAGAGGATGAACACTGTCACTAGGGAATTCAGCAAGTCCCTGAAGAAAAAGATGTGCATTTAGATAAAACAGAGATATAAACCTCTCAAAAACAGTTTCATTCTCACTCTTTTTTTCCCATTTTCATTCTTAAAGCAACATAAGAGCATTTCTTTATAGTTTGCTCTGAATGTGTCTTTTTCTACCATACTTAATTTTTTAGCTAATTATTCTTAAGTTTAAGGTTGTTTTATGAGGTTTTCCTTTATCATAAATAATCTATGAATTTCTCTTACTACTTACTCCATTAGTATCTGGAGCATAGTAGATACTTAATAGATACTGACTGAATTTTTTAAAAAAATGAATGAATCAGCAACTACATATCATTTTTTGTAAGTTCATTCTCCACTGTCCTACACATGTCACCTAACAGAAGGTCACTTAATGAATTTAGCCTGACCAGGCGGTGGCTCAGTGGATAGAGCGTCGAACTGGGATGCAGAGGACACAGGTTCGAGACCCCAAAGTTGCCAGCTTGAGCGCGGGCTCATCTGGCTTGAGCAAAAAGTTCACCAGCTTGGACCCAAGGTCGCTGGCTCAAGCAAGGGGTTACTCGGTCTGCTGAAGGCCCATGGTCAAGGCACATATGAGAAAGCAATCAATGAACAACTAAGGTGTCACAACGGCAACGAAAAACTGATGATTGATGCTTCTCATCTCTCTCCGTTCCTGTCTGTCCCTATCTATCCCTCTCTCTGACTCTCACTCTGTCCCTGTAAAAAAAAAAAAAAAAAGAATTTAGCAAACATCATTCCTATTTAATTTGTTGGTATGAACTGATAGGCAAATGAACAAATGGATTTGTGACATAAACACGTGATCCCAAATAATAAATATTAATATATCACAAAAGCTCTAAGGAAGGCATGTAAAATTGCCTTCTTTCCTCCTTAGTCCTCCACATACAATTGGTTCAAAACATCAGGGCCTGAATAGGATCAATTTTAGTACTTTCCTGACTCATACATTAGTTTTATAAGAGAGAAGAGCTGAGAGGTGCTGAAAGATAGGATTCCAATTCATAAATAACATTATCACCTCTAAATCCCAATTGACTTTTTACTAGTAATCAGTGTTCTCTAGACAGAGATCTTGCCGGGATTTTACTCTCTAATGAGTATAAGTATGTGCATGTGTAATCCCCACACCTAGAAATTGAGGTAAAACCAACATGTATGAGAAAGTAACATTTATTATCACTTACAATATGTGTTAAATACTCTGCTAAGTGCTTAGATGCATTACCTCATTTATCCCTTACACTCTTATTCCCATTTTTCTTTTCTTTTTTTTTCTTTTTCTTTTACAGGGACAGAGAGAGAGTCAGAGAGGGATAGATAGGGACAGACAGACAGGAATACAGAGAGATGAGAAGCACCAATCACCAGTTTTTCGTTGCGACACCTTAGTTGTTCTTTGATTGCTTTTTCATATGTGCCTTGATCGCGGGCCTTCAGCAGACCAAGTAACCCCTTGCTGGAGCCAGCGACCTTGGGTCCAAGCTGGTGAGATTTTGCTCAAGCCAGATGAGTCGGCGCTCAAGCTGGTGACCTCGGGGTCTCGAACCTGGATCCTTCCGCATCCCAGTCCGATGCTCTATCCACTGCGCCACCGCCTGCTCAGGCTTATTCCCATTTTTCAAAAGAGGTAACTGAGTCATAGAAACCAGGGCTTAACCATTGGAGTATACTGGTATTTAAAGATGGTTTTTGAGGGTGTGCATGAATTTGCAAAATCCAGAGCAAATCTGGTAGCTGCCCTATCCTCAAAATCAGAGTGAATACAATTAACCATTCCTTTGCTTTCTCTTTGCCTCTCCTTACTGTCTTCTATTCTAATTTCTTACAATAGACTATACTTTATTACTATACTTTGAACTAGCCTCCCAGTCTCTTGCCTAAATTCCCTCCCCCAACCCAGGCTTCTCCCAGTTCTGCTTACGAGAAGAACATGTGGTACTTCAGGTCCGTGCGAGATGAACGGGTATAATTCTCGAAGAAGTAGACACCGGTCACAGCAAAAATGTAGAAGAAGATGATCAGCAACAACAAGAGGAAGGTCATACTCTAGAAACCATGACTTCAAGTAAGAGCTGGGCCAGAGAAGGCTGGTCTTCACTTATAGCCCAGCTAAGTCCACCCTGTCAATCCCCCATCAAATCCTTATTTCCAGTCCTGAGCCCTGTCACCTCTAGACCACAGGAGCTTGACCTCAGCCCTTTTTCATCCAATTACATATAATAGTGTCTTTCACTGCCTTCTTTGACCCACTCAGACTAGTTTCATGTAACCCCCATGTTCATCCACTCCGCCCACCTGGCTGTGCTGCTACAGTCAAATCACCTTGAGGGCCCTGACCAGGGCCAAAATAATGACTCGAATTTGACGAAATCGTGTAAAGAGTTTGAGAGACCTTAAAACCCGGCAGATCCTCAGCAACTGGAGCCATACAGACTGGCCTGTTACCCCTACCAGCACCACAACCTCAGGAAGCAGGGACTGTGAGAAACAAATAGATTATGAGTAAAATATACCCAAAGCACCCATGGACAGTAGCTCCTTCATTATCTGATATTCTTCATAGTTCCTTGGAAATTACCCCTTGAAAAATATTCTCTAGTGATTGTTTTCTATTCAGTCTATTTGATATTACTTAAACTCTGTATTTCAATTTGCTCAGACATAAAAGGGATAAATACAGTGCTTATCTCATTGGTTTCTTGTGGATCTCAAATGAGAAAATATATGTAAAACACTTAGAAGGAAGCTTGGCACTTAGTACGTGCTTAGTAACTGGTACATATTATTGTTGGGGTTAATGTTGTGGTTAGATTCTGCCTTGCTCCCAATAGCAGCAACTCCTGCAATGATTGACTTTTAGTTTTAGATGGAAAATAAGAAAGTTAGGTACATTTCTATTTGTTTCTTCCTGTGACCTAATTATCTTAATTTTTCTTGTCATTTTGATTCAGCTAGGCACATCCTCAGGATATCTATCCTTACCAACATGGTAACAACAAAATCAAAGACATTCCAGGCATTCTTCCAGAATAGGGAAAAGCTGGATAGCCACATAAGAATAATCTCCAAGATGAAACTAAGTAAGATGAACCAAGCTGCCACCTCCAGAGTCAGCTTCACGGGCCAGAGTTTGGTATTTGAGGATTCCAACAATTCTGTGGGCATAAAGCAAAGGATGAATAAGAGGGAAGTGGGAAGCTGAATCATAAAGGATGATCAAAACGTGTTACAGCTTGATCAGGTGGCACAGTGGGATAGAGTGTTGGACGGGGATGTGGAGGACCCAGGTTTGAAACCCCAAGGCCACTGGTTTAAGCATGGGCTCATCTATCTTGAGCACGAGCTCACCAGCTTGAGCATGGGGTCACTGGCTTGAGCGTGGGATCACAGACATGACCTCAAGGTCATTGGCATGAGTCTAAGGTCACTGGATTGAGCAAGGGGTCACTCACTCTGCTGTAGCCCCCTAGTCAAGGTACATATGAGAAAGCAATCAATGAACAACTAAGATGCCGCAACAAAGAATTGATGCTTCTCATCTCTCTCCCTTCCTATCTGTCTGTCCCTATCTTTCCCTCTCTGTGACTCTATCAAAAAAAACAAAAACGTGTTATAAACTCCAGTTTTGCCCATTGCTATTATACTTTTCTTTGCATTTCTCTAAACACTGCTGTTACTTCAACCTGTGAAATACAAGGGAGGGCAGAATCAAACATGAAAAATAGCTATGACTCATCTCTCCCGCTGGCATGGATGTGCCTAACAGCTGCCAGTCACTGCCTTTCCCCTCTGGGGTCACAGAGACACTAAGAGATTCATTTCTTTTCTTTTTTTTTCAGTGAGAAGAGGGGAGGCAGAGACAGACTCCTGCATGTACCCCGATCGGGATCTACTGGGCAAGCCCACTAGATGGCGATGCACTGCCTATCTGGGGTGTTGCTCCATTGCTCAGCAACAGAGCTTTTCTTAGTGCTTGAGGTGAAGGTCATGAAGCCATCATCAGTGCCCGGGGCCAACTCGCTCTAATTGAGACTTGGCTGCTGGAGGGGAAGAGAGAGAGAGAAAGAAAGAAGGGGGAAGGAGAAGGGTGGAGAAGTAGAAGGTCACTTTTCCCATGTGCTCTGCCCGAGAATCTAGCCAGGGACTTCCATATACCAGGCCAACACTCTACCCCTGAGCTAACCCGCCAGGGCCAAGAGATTCATTTCTTTTCTTTCTTTTTTTTTTTTTTTTTTTTTTTTTGTTTTTTTTTCTGAAGCTGGAAACGGGGAGGCAGTCAGACAGACTCCAGCATGCGCCCGACGGGGATCCAGCCCGCCCGCCCACGGGGGTGGGGGGGATGTGCTCTGCCCATCTGGGGGGTTGCTCTGTTGCGACCAGAGCCAGTCTAGCACCTGAGGCAGAGGCCACAAAGCCATCCCCAGCGCCCAGGCCATCTTTGCTCCAATGGAGCTTTGGCTGTGGGAGGGGAAGAGAGAGGCAGAGAGGAAGGAGAGGGGGAGGGGTGGAGAAGCAGATGGGCGCTTCTCCTGTGTGCCCTGGCCAGTAATCGAACTCGGGACCTCCGCACGCCAGGCTGACGCTCTACCACTGAGCCAACCGGCCAGGGCCGAGATTCATTTCTTAACTACCACTAACCCCAGCCTGACCTGTGGTGGCGCAGTGGATAAAGCGTCAACCTGGAAACGCTGAGGTTGCCGGTTCAAAACCCTGGGCTTGCCTGGTCAAGGCATATATGGGAGTTGATGCTTCCTACTTCTCCCCCCTTCTCTCTGTCTCTCTCTCTCTCCCCTCTCTATAATGAATAAATAAAATCTTAAAAAAAAATAAAGAAAAAACTACCACTAACCCTGTCTGCTGCACTGTTACCCATAGTCCCAAATTTCACAAAGAAGCAATAAGCCTTGAGAATAGAATGAAGATGTAGGGCCATGATATGTTAAGTGCTTTAAAGGAGATATAGAAAGAAGCCAGATTCATGGGGCATACTGTTATAATAAAAAAATAGCTTGGTTTTTTTTTTATTATTATTATTAAGTGAAAGACAGGGAGGCAGAGACAGACTCCCACATGCAACCTGACTGGTCCTCCTGGCAAGACCCTTACTGAGCAATGCTTTGCCTAGCTGGGGCCACTGCTCGGCAACTGAGCTATTTTAGTGCCTGAGGTGAGGCCATGGTGACATCCTCAGTGCCCAGGGACAACTTGCTTGAACCATTCAATCCATGGCTTAAGTAGGAGGAGGGGGAGGGAGAAGAAGGGGTGGAGAAGCAAATGGTGGCTTCTCCTGTGTGCCCTGACTGGGAATTGAACCTGGGACTTCCACATGCCAGGCTGATGCTCTACCGTGGAGCCAACCAGCCAAGGCTATTTGTTAGCTTTTAAAACATTCCTTTTCTTCTATAAAATTGATTTGTCCTACAAAGCAAATTATATCCTGTACTTTCTTTCTAGAACCCTATTATTTGCTAATTGCTATTCCTTAACTCATTGCCTTAATCTTTCAACCCTCTTCATCTCTTTTATACATTTAATGGATGTATGCCATGCGATTGAAAAACACGTTGAGATTAAAATAGGCTTAAAAGCTAAAAATGAATATATTTCCCTTTAAAATAGAATACTCTGAGGGCCTGCAAATGCATGATGACTGATATGCTTGGCAGTTAATGGAGATCAGAAGAGCATACTCAATCACCCTGAAGAACACAAACTGCTATGTAGATTTTGACACACAGTTTTAAATGGTTATTGCTTTTAGTAATATTTTGGTTAATTAATCCACAGTGGAAGGAACAATGATGTTGAAATAGAACTTCATGAAGAGCATAATAATTCTGAAAAATAGAATTCTGCATGTTTATCTCAAGATGATCTTATCAGATTCTATAAATTACATATATCTGATTTAAAAAATCTTATATAGCCCAAGATATCTCTAGAATCTCAAAAATCAATGTAAAAAAGTATAAGAATGTTATACTTGGTTTCTCTCTCTTTTTTGGAAATAAAAACTACTCACACTTGCAACATATTACTTTCAGAGAAAATGAGCCAAATCTTCTTTCTTTTTTTGCTTATCATTCAGAAACAAAATATGAAAATTATTAAACTAAGCAACGGATATCATTGTGAAAGTAGACATTTTTCTATTTTTTATGCCCTATTACATAAATTTACATCTTCACTTTAACATATAGAATACATGTTGTAAACCTGCAACTGTTGTCAATGATCTCATTTAAAAAAATAATAATAAATTAAAAACCATACAGAGTACAAAATTAATGTATTTGATCCAAAGTCAAATTTAATGGCATTTTAAAATTAATTTGTAGACAAATCATGTATTTTCTTTAAATTAGCATGAATCAGCCTGACCAGTGGTGGCAGAGTGGATACAGCATCGATTTAGGATGCTGAGTTCCTTGGTTCCAAATCCTGAGGTTGCCAGCTTGAGCAGAGGCTCATTGGCTTGAGCACAGGCACACCAGCTTGAGTGCTGGATTGATGGTTTGAGCATGGGATCATTGGCTTGAACCCAAAGGTCACTGGCTTGAGCAAGGGGTCACTGGCTCTAAGTGAACTGCCCCCACCCCCCCATCAAGGCACATATGAAAAACAATGAACTAAAGTGAAGAAACTAGGAGTTGATGCCTCTCACTTTGCTCCCTCTCTCTCTTAAAAAAAAAGAAAGAAAATGCATGAATCACTTAAAACATTGCAAAAGTAAAAATTTGCTCACATTTTTAAATTTATAAATATTAAAATACAATATTTAATATGCTGATCTAAAACATTGTTTTATTTCAATTTGTTTATTCCACATAAAAATAATTAAATGATTAAAACACCTAAGAAAAAGAAACACCTAAGAAAGTTTTTAAGATTATATACAGTGTGTCTGTAAAGTCATGGCGCACTTTTGACCGGTCACAGGAAAGCAACAAAAGATGATAGAAATGTGAAATCTGCACCAAATAAAAGGAAAACCCTCCCAGTTTCTGTAGGATGATGTGGCAGCATGTGCGCATGCACAGATAATGATGTAACACCGTGTATACAGCGAGCAGCCCACGGCCATGCCAGTCAAGATGTAGACGGTACAGGGGAAAGTTCAGTGTTCTGTGGCTCGCTAAATTTGAATCCGTGACCAAAGTGCAACGTGAATATCGGCGCATTTATAACGAAGCACCACCACATAGGAATAACATTACTCGGTGGGATAAGCAGTTGAAGAAAACCAGCAGTTTGGTGGAGAAACCCCGTTCTGGTAGGCCATCAGTCAGTGACGAGTCTGTAGAGGCTATACGGGATAGCTATCTAAGGAGCCCTAAAAAAATCTGTGCATGAGCCCACATCGAGTTGCACTGAATAGGTATGAAACTGGGAGAGTTTTCCTTTTATTTGGTGCAGATTTCACATTTCTATCGTCTTTTGTTGCTTTCCTGTGACTGGTCAAAAGTGCACCATGACTTTAAGGACACACTATGTATTACTGGGAAACAAAATCAGAAGACAAAAAAAGATTGGGGGCTTTGATCTAGAATCCATTAATAACTATTTTTTTTCTCTATAACAACATTCTTTGTGACCTGAAAAAATTCTTTTGAGAGAGAAAGGGGGGGGAGAAGTGGGAAGCATCAACTCATAGTAGTTCTTTCTCATATGTGCCTTGACTAGGCAAGCCCAGGGTTTTGAACCAGAAATCTCAGCATCCCAGGTCAACACCTTATCCAATGCACCACCACAGGACAGGCTGAAAACTTGTTTTTTAAAAGCCTTTACAAAATCTTAATGTTTATTGCCTGGCCTGTGGTGGTACAATGGATGGAGCATTGACCTAGATAGAATGCTGAGGTCACTTGCTGGTTGAAGTCCCAGGGCTTGATCAGTCAAGGCACATAAGACAAGAAAACAATGAACAACTAAAGTGAAGTAACTATGAGTTGATGCTTCTCGCTCTGGCCCCCCCTCTGAATTAATATTTTTTTTTTAAATCATGTTTATCATGTAAACTAATCTGTTGAAATAAATCTGCTAGCCGCAAATTATTATTCCTCCTGCCCTTCTACCATGGGAATGTACTGAATAAAATTTGCATAAATTTTCCAGGTGATTCCCACTCAGGCAATCAACCTATTCTCTGGCATAGTGATCATGTTTCACAATCAGCCATTTTACTAAATAGAATGGTTAGTGCTATTCTTTTTTGATTTGTCCATTAGATGCAAGGAATCCTGTACATTTACTGCTATTTACTTTATTCCAAAGTTTAACACTATATCCCTAACTTCACAAGGCAAATACATACCAGTTATCAAGAAATAGGAAATGTAGGTGACCTAGTTCAAAATCCTCCCTATATGCAAAGGAAATAAAATACTTCAAGCCCTGGCCGGTTTGCTCAGTGGTAGAATGTGCAGATGTCCTGGGTTCAATCCCTGGTCAGGGCACACATGAAAAATGACCATCTGCTTTTCTTCCCCTCCCTCTCCACCTTCTCTCCTCTTCCCCTCCCCTCTTGCAGCCAGAGGCTTGACTGCTTCAAGTGTTGGCCCAATAGCTCAAGTGGTCACAGCGTTGGCCTCAGGTGCCAGACAGGGGTTGCTGGGTGGATCCTGGTCAGGGTGCATGTGGGAGCCTGTCTCTCTATATCCCCTCCTCTCACTTAAAATAAAATAAAAACATTTCAGGCCCTAGATGGTGTCATAGATAGAGTGGATAGAGTGTTAGCCTGGTGTATGGATGTCCCGGTTTGATTCCCAGTCAGGGCACACAGGAGAAGCAACCATCTGCTTTTCTCTTCCTTACTCTCCCCCTTCTCCTCCCATAGCCAGTGGCTCCATTGGTTTCAGTGTGGCCCCAGGAGCTGAGGATAGCTGCTTGGAGCGTGTCGGTCTCAGGCACTAAAAAGAGCTCTGTACTTGAGCATCAGCCCCAGACAGAGTTGCCAGGTGGATACTGGTCGGGCACTTGTGGGAGTCTGCCTCACTGTCTCCCCTCCTCTTACCTAAAAAAATAAAAAAATTAAAAATAAAACATTTCAAAGTATACATAATATACTATAGTAGTCAATGACATCAATTATCATGGTATATTTAAATATCTTTGACCTAATTTTATTAAAAGATGGTTTTATTTTTTTAAATAGATTTTACAGAAAGAAAGGGACAAAGGGAAAGAGAAACATCAATCTGTTTCTGCATGCACCCTGCCCGGGAATCCAACCAGCAACCTCTATGTATCAGGAGGATACTCTAACCAAGCTATCCAGCCAGGGCAAAGAGTTTTAAGGTTTTTTTGTTTTGTTTTGTTTTGTTTTTTTTTACAGGGACAGAGAGAGAGTCAGAGAGAGGGATAGATAGGGACAGACAGACAGGAATGGAGAGAGATGAGAAGCATCAATCATTAGTTTTTCGTTGCGACACCTTAGTTGTTCATTGATTGCTTTCTCATATGTGCCTTGACCGTGGGCCTTCAGCAGACCGAGTGACCCCTTGCTCAGTGAGCTTAGGTCCGAGCTGGTGAGCTTTTTTTGTTCAACCCAGATGAGCTCGTGCTCAAGCTGGCGACCTCGGGGTCTCGAACCTGGGTCTTCTGCATCCCAGTCCGACGCTCTATCCACTGCGCCACTGCCCGGTCAGGCAAATAGTTTTAAGTTTTAAAGTGGGAGCCTGACCAGGTGGTGGCGCAGTGGATAGAGCGTCGGACTGGGAGGACCCAGGTTTGAGACCCCGAGGTCGCCAGCTTGAGCGCGGGCTCATCTGGTTTAAGCAAGATTCATCAGCTTAGACCCAAGGCCCCTGGTTTGAGCAAGGGTTACTCGTCTGCTGTAGCCCCATGGTCAAGGCACATATGAGAAAGCAATCAATGAACTAAGGTGTCCCAACAAAAAATGATTGATGCTTCTCATCTCTCTCCGTTTCTGTCTGTCCCTATCTATCCCTCTCTGACTCTCTGTCTCTGTAAAAAAAAAAAAAAAGTTTGGTTTTTTTTTGGGGGGGGAGGATATTATTATGTGGCAAGTTTTTTTTCAGGGGATTTCAAAGGAATTGGACAGGAATCAATTTCTTTTATTTTCTTTTTTTTACAGATATAGAGAGAATCAGCCAGAGGGATAGACAGGGACAGGCAGACAGGAATGGAGAGAGATGAGAAGCATCAATCATCAGTTTTTCGTTGCAACACCTTAGTTGTTCATTGATTGCTTTCTCATATGTGCCTTAACTATGGCCCTTCAGCAGACCGAGTAACCCCTTGCTCGAGCCAGAGACCTTGGGTCCAAGCTGGTGAGCTTTTGCTCAAACCAGATGAGCCTGCGCTCAAGCTGGCAACCTCGGGGTCTCGAACCTGGGTCCTCTGAGTCCCAGTCCAATGCTCTATTCACTGCACCATCACCTGGTCAGGCAAGCAAAAAAAAAAAAAAAAAGTTTTAAAGTGGGAAACTTTCCCAAAACACTGAGGATAAAACAAGGAAGTACTTCTACTGTCCTTAACCTTCTAAGCAGTTCTAAGCAGTTTGTTTGAGATAATCAAATGAACTTACTGATTCTTCAGATTTTTCTTGTTAATATATTTAATATAATTTGATTGGTTTAGAATTATTTACTCTTTTTTTAAATTTTTAAAATTATTTCTTTATTAATTTTTAGAGGGGGGGAGAGAGAGGGAGAGAGAGAGAGGACAGGAGGCATCAACTTGTAGTAGTTGCTTCCTGTATGTGCCTTGACCAGGCAAGCCCAGGGATTTGAACCAGCAACCTCAGCGTTCCAGGTTAATGTTTTATCCACTGAGCCACCAGAGGTCAGGCGAATTATTTACTCTTTAGGTCATTTTTTGGCTCATCTAGTATCTTAACTGTACCCAACTTATTTGTCCTTAATCTTTCTAAATATACTTGTAAAAATGTAAGTATTGGATCACTCACTGATAGGAATCAATATCTCTAATAGGAAAGGTTAATTCAAACAAATTTAGTTTGGCACAAGAAATATAACTGGTTTTTCCAGCTCCAGTTCCTTGTATTATATCCTACCACTAAACGTCTAGACTGCCTTATATCTATTACACTTTCAAGAGCCCTCCAACTGTACCTATATCTTAGTAGTTGCACAAACACTACTCCAGAAGACTTAATATAACTATGCCTATTAGAATTCAAGTGACATTCAAAAATGCAAAATGATCAATATAAAGGAAAAATGACTCCACTTCCTCTTTTTTTTAAAAGTATTTATTCATTTTAGAGAGGAGTGAAAGAGAAAGAGAGAAAGGGAGGAGCAGGAAGCATCACCTCCCACATGTGCCTTGACCAGAAAAGCCCAGGGTTTTGAACTGGTGACCTCAGTGTTCCAGGCTGACACTTTATCCACTGTGCCACCACAGGTCAGGCTCTCTTTTTTCTTTTTTTAATTTACTGGTTTTAGAGAGAGAGGAAAGGAGAGAGACAGAAACATTAATCTGTTCCTGTAAGCGCCATGACTGGGGCTTGAACCCACAACCTTTGCGTATCAGGAAGATGCTCTCTAACCAACCCAACCATCCAGTCAGGGCCCACTTCCTCTTTCATTCAAGGTCAGTTCTCACCTATTTCAACCATCAGTACAATTGTATTCAAAAAGATGAGGAAGATGATGAAGTTTGTGAAGAGAGGACCTGTTTCCTCTTAAGGAATCATACATAGTGGAATTCTGGTTCTTTTTTTTTTTTTTTTCCTGAAGTTGGAAACGGGGAGGCAGTCAGACAGACTCCCGCATGCGCCTGACCGGGATCCACCTGGCATGCTCACCAGGGGGCGATGCTCTGCCCATCTGGGGCGTCGCTCTGTTGCAACCAGAACCATTCTAGCACCTGAGGCAGAGGCCATGGAGCCATCCTCAGCGCCTGGGCCAACTTTGCTCCAATGGAGCCCTGGCTGCAGGAGGGGAAGAGAGAGACAGAGAGGAAGGAGAGGGGGAGGGTGGAGAAGCAGATGGGTGCTTCTCCTGTGTGTGTGCCCTGGCAGGGAATTGAACCCAGGACTCCTGCGTGCCAGGCCGACACTCTACCACTGAGCAAACCGGCCAAGGCCTTTTTTTTTTTTTTTAACTAGAACTGCTGAATAAATTCAACATGCTTTCTTTTATTTTTAAATTTTTCTTTACAGAGACAGAGAGAGAGTCAGAGAGAGGGATAGACAGGGACAGACAGGAATGGAGAAATGAGAAGCATTAATCATTAGTTTTTCATTGCGCGTTGCAACACCTTAGTTGTTCATTGATTGCTTTCTCATATGTGCCTTGACCGCGGGCCCTCAGCAGACTGAGTAACCCCTTGCTTGAGCCAACGACCTTGGGTCCAAGCTGGTGAGCTTTTGCTCAAACCAGATGAGCCCGCGCTCAAGCTGGTGACCTCGGGGTTTCGAACCTGGGTCCTCTGCATCCGATGCTCTATGCACTGCGCCACCGCCTGGTCAGGCGGAATTCTGATTCTTGCAGGTGAAATCATAGGAGCAAGGATAGGCCCAGTGAGAATGAGAATAAAATGGGAGTTCGAAAAGGGAAAAATAAAGTCATAAGGCAGATGATGAGACAAGAGAGACAGTAAAGAAATGGGATAAAAATGAGTGGCATTGAAAGGATACGCTCAAGGACCCATCCAGCCCACAAAGAAAGAGGTGGCCTCTGACTGCAGCGCACTTGAAACCTGCTAAGCAGCCTATGGGCATGTGTAATCCGTTCTACATGATGAGGCTTCATGGAGAAGCGCACCAGCTGGTGTTGATCTCCTAACATAAGTTTCTTCTGTTGAGAAGAATCTACACCAAAAATAAAAAAGAGACAGATATAAAGAGAAGTTTTAGGGGGATAAGAAGAGCAGGTAGGATTGGGGGCAGGAATACTAGTTACATAACCAGCCCAAGAGCTGGCTTTTGCCTTGCTGCTCCTACTCACAGCAACCAATACTAGTTTGAAGAGCTATTGTATTGCTTATGATCAATACTGTCCATACCCAAGAAAAAAAGGCAGCAGGTTCAACCCTTTAAGTTTTAAGTGTCCTTGGTAAAAACTTCCACATCAGCCAAGGCTAGCAGTTATCCTAGGACTATAAGTGAGAGGTATGGGTTCTATATCCTGGACTCAAGGAATTTTATTTCTAAAGCCTTTGATTTATCAAGTTTATTGTAACCTCCGAACTAGTAACCAAATCAACCTCCCCTGAATTTTCTACCCTTAATATTATCTGTCTTCTTCCTATTCTTTAGAGGGTGTGGATAGGAGTCTTAAGTTTCTCCTTGTGAAGAAAAAGGAGAAACTGCTGACCAAGTATCTCTCGGATAGTGTGCCGTGGCACAGCTTGACTGAAGCCTTGCAGATGCTGTATGAGGGAGAAAGTATCAATGAGACGAGAACGAATGGCATCAGCTCGGGGCAGTTGACTGTGTCCTTCTCGGTGGTAAGTGGCCATGTCTGTTAAGAAAATGGAAGAGAAGTATCATTTCATTCTTGAAGTTGCACCCAAGATCAGTGGTTTTCTTCTCTCACCTCCCCCATTCTTGCCTTTAAGAAAACAAACACATTGTACAAAGATTCAAGGATTTTTGAAACAAGAGATAAGAGTCGTAAGAGAATATTGCGCAGTTGATTAAGTGGCCGAGCACCTTCATTTGTGTGAGGGTATTTCTAAGAAAAAAGCAACAACCACAAGGGCAGGAGTCCCGGGGCTGGACAAAGAGGAATTCGGGAACCACCCGGACCCCAGGGAACCAGGCAGTGCATTGAGGTCAAGCAGTGGGAGTTGGGGCTTCCCCCTAAAAAAAATTTTTTTTTAATAAAAAAAAATTAAGAAGAATTGGACAAAATGTAACAGCCTGACAGTTTGACAATGTGTCCGGTCCCAACGCTCCCTCGGCCAGCTTCTCTCAATTCCCGCTCGTGAGGCTCACCTCAGCCCGGCCCTCTTTCTCCCACTCAGCCCTGACTTCACTCCTCCGCCTCCGCCTTTTGCGCCCCCTGAGGTCCTCTCTCCCTACGCAGGATGCGCTCAAGGTTGGATCGCCGCCTCACTGCGCCCCATTTCCAGTTCCGCCCCGCCCGCACTCCCGGTTCCGGCTCGCCCGGGACCCAGCCCCCGACCCCCAGCCGCCGGCCCACGCCACCACCTAGCCTCCTGGCCCGTGTGCTAGCCGCTTCGGCCCCGCCCCGCGCCCCTGGCCACTCGGCAGTTACCAGCTGGTACCGCCCGCCCGACGCAGGCGCCGCGCAGCCAATCAGCGGCTGCCACACTGCGGCCCGAGTGGGGCTGGGGGGTTGGGACCTCCGGTTGCAGGTCCGCCTGGGTTAGACAGTGAGTGCAGGCAGAGGGTGCGTGGTTGCCGGCCCGGCATCCGCAGTCCCCCGACAGAGCCCCAACCCTCCTGGCCGCCTCGACCTCACCTCGTTGCCATGCGCCTCCGCCGCCTAGGATTGTTCACGGGAGTGGCGCTGCTGCTCACCGCGGCCTACCTAGCTGCTGCCTCCGACGTGCTGGAACTCACTGACGACAACTTCGAGAGTCGCATCTCCGACACGGGCTCTGCGGGCCTCATGCTCGTCGAATTCTTCGCCCCCTGGTGAGGCCCCTGAGCCGGGAGCGGGTGGGAGTCGGGCTGGGTCGGGGGCGAAGGCGCGGGAACGGCTGGGCCTACGCAGCGCTGGGTCGTCCACAGTTCCAGCGGGCCCGGCTGCGGCCTGCGAATTTCCCGGCCCTGGGGGTCCGAGGTGCCCCGTCGAGAGAGGAGAAGTGGGTACTGATCGCCGTGGGGGGGAGGGGGCGAGACCGGAGAAGGAAAACCCGAGAAGGGCCTTCTCACTCAGAGCCACATCCTCACCTCCGGGCTCTTGCGGCACTTCCTACTCGCAGAGGGTTTAACTCTCCCCTTGGCCCCTTCGATGGGGATCTTCCCGTTCCTGAGTGAGTCACTGTTCTCCGTTCTACAGAGTGGGCATTCCAAAGCCTCATCTCGGAAGCGAACGTTTCATCAAGTGCAGAGGTCCTAGGCTCCCAGGGTACTTCCTTTCTTCTTGCCCCAGACCCCGCAGCCAGTGGTTTTTAGCCAAGGTCACTCGGTGGCTACATAATGGTCCTAAGTGCTTTCTTGGGGCGAGCAATTATTTTGTCCATCCTATGGTGCACACTTTCTCCATTAAGTACACCGCTTCGCAGCACCAGCAGAATCCTGTCAGAAAGATGGAGTAGGTGAACAAGAGTTAATTTCGTCAGAATCTGCCTGAATTGTCCGATTTAATTAGGATTTGTTTTTTAATGCCAAAAAATTCTCCAGTCGGAAAGTGAGCAGTGTTGGAGAAATACTTCACTTCAGGGTGATTGAACTAAACAAGGCTGTAAATTCCTTAGGATAGAACTAACTCGAAATAAAAAGCTGGGGGTAGGAACAGGGAGCAAATAGGATTTCTGGTCCAGTAATAAACTCAAGTTTTATTTTTTACTTAACCCCTCAAATCTTTACCACAGAAAAACTGCAAACAGTGATTAAATTAACACATGCGATAGCTCAATATATCTATGCTAATTAGCAGTACTTAATTTTCCACCCTGCCACAATTGGTACCCTTAATTAAAACCTCTGTATTCGGCTCTGGCCGGTTGGCTCAGCGGTAGAGCGTCGGCCTGGCGTGCGGGGGACCCTGGTTCAATTCCCGGCCAGGGCACATAGGAGAAGCGCCCATTTGCTTCTCCACCCCCCCCCCCTTCCTCTCTGTCTCTCTCTTCCCCTCCCGCAGCCAAGGCTCCATTGGAGCAAAGATGGCCCGGGCGCTGGGGATGGCTCCTTGGCCTCTGCCCCAGGCGCTACGCCCCGGAGGGGCAGAGCATCACCCCTGGTGGGCGTGCTGGGTGGATCCCGGTCGGGCGCATGTGGGAGTCTGTCTGACTGTCTCTCCCCATTTCCAGCTTCAGAAAAATACAAAAAAACAACTCTGTATTCAAGCCCTGGATGGGTGGTCAAGTGGTTAGAGCGTTGTCCCCCACACACCAAGGTTGCAGGTTCCATCTCCTGTCAGGGCACATACTTGAATCAACCAGTGAGTGCATACATAAGTGGGATAGCAAATTGGTTTCTCTCTCTCTGTCTCTCTCTTCTCTCTAGAATCAATCAATTTTTTTTTTTTTTTTTTTTTTACTATGTATTTTAAAGTATCAGTAAAGCAAAGTGCATAACTTTCACTTGCTTCCAACTCTGGTCTGGCTAGTTGAGTGTTATGCTAGAACTCCTATAATGAAGTTCATCACCTGAACCAGAAGGATTGTGCTAGAGGCAGTGAATTTTGTTTTTAACTTGTAACCGATTTTGTGTCCAGGGCATTCCTATGGCTAACTGGCAGTACTGAATACACATCATATGTGGTCTTTATACATCTTTAGATTCATTCTCTCTTAGAAAACTCTTTCCAATCATATAACCATGCTGTTAGCTTTAAGGGGGTGTTACTGTAATTAGAGTGCCCATATGGAATTTTTTTCATAAGTGGGTGATGCTTCAATGACTACAGGAGTCAACATGAGGTGAATTGCTGGAGAACTGTGTTTAAGAGTAAAATGAGCCTATTTTGAGCGGGTTCTTTTTCTGATTTAGGATATTTTTTCCACTTTCATTTTACAAATGAAAGTGAAAGATTCTTTTTGAAAACTATTATTTATAGACTAATTTGTAATACTAGCATTATCTGAATTTCTCTGGGCAAGTAAATATGTAGCACCATTTAAATGTTTGTGATAATTTCAGAAAATTTAATCAGTGGTAAATTTTAAGTCCTCAATATCTACTTATGTTGTAGATTTCTGCCCTACTCTCTAGGACAGTATTATTAAATAATGACATTTGATATACATAGTTTCTAGCATAAAGAAAAAGACTGTCCATAATATGAAATGGAATAATTAATACAGGGTGGGGCAAAAGTAGGCTTACAGTTGTTAGTATGCAAAACAGTCTATTCTGTATTATTTATTAATTGTATTATTTTCAATATGAACAACTAAGTCTACTTTTGCCCCACCCTATATTTATTTATTTAATGTTTATAAAAGAGGGAGACGGAAGTATCGATCTGTTCCTATATGTGCCCTGACCAGGGATTGGACTGGTAATTTCTGCACTTATGGACAATACTCTAACCAGCCAAGCTGTTCAGCCAGGGCCTGTATTTATTTTTATATGTGCTGAGTCCTTTACTTGGATTCCTGCCCCTGTACAATGACCCACACAGCTCCCAAATTGATCGTTTCAATAAAATTTAGCTCAAAAGTTACTTCTTCCATCTTTAAACAACTAACTGGGTTAACTCCCTCTTCTCTATTGGGACCTAATAATATTGTCTTACCCCTTCAGACTGGTGCTTCTTTAGGGAAAGGACTATATCAATTTTTTCTGTCAAGCTAAAATACTAGCCTTTGGCATGCGGCAGGCATGAAGTGATGATTAATGATTCATTCTAGGGTGAATATTTGTTGGGATTCATTACTGCCAAGTGCTGTCTTTGAGGGTAGAAGTGATTATTTGTGTTTTCATACTATCTAGGAGTGGGTAAAATTATTAGTGGTTAATCTTAATGTTCACCTTCAAACTACCTGGGTTTCATTCATCAGAATCTGTCTAAATTGTCAGTTTTAATTAAGAGTTTTGAAAAAGCTAGAGTACTCCAGTGAGAAAATAACCAGTGTTGGAAAAATTCTCACCTACAGGGTGATTTAACTGAACAAAGGTGTAAATTCTTTAGGATAGAACTACTGTAACTGAAATAAAATCTTGGTGGGGGGTACAGAAACAAATAAGATTTGTGGCCCACTAAACTTGAGTACTATTTTTTATTTTACCCCCAGATCTTTACCACAGCAAACAGTGATTTATCTTTTTTTTTTTTTTTAATTGCTTTTTGGAGCTCCAGGCCGACGCTCTACCACTGATCCAACCTGCCAGGGCCATACATTAACTTTTTGAACCCTTAGTATCTTCCCCCAAGCCTGGAGAGAGAGGAGAGAAGCAGGAAGCATATGCTCATAGTAGTTGCTTGCTGTATGTGTCTTGATGAGGCGAGCCCAGGGATTCGATCCCGTGACCTCAGCATTCCAGGTCAGCACTTTATCCACTGCACCACTACAGGTCAGGCTACAGTGATTATCTTAATGCATGGGATAACTCAATATATCCATGCTAATTAACAGTACTTAATTTTTCCACTTCTGCCACAATTATTTTTAATTAAAAACTATCTGTACTCTGCTTGTCCTGTGGTGGCACAGTGGATAGAGCGTCGACCTGGAATACTGAGGTTGCCAGTTTGAAACCCCGGGTTTGCCCAGTCAAGGCACATATGAAAAGTAACTACTGAATTGATGCTTCCCACTCCTCCTGCCTTTTTCTTCCCCTCTCCTCTTCCTCTCCTCCAAAAAAAGTCAGTAAGTCTTTTAAAAAAAAACAACTATCTGTATTCAAAAGTATCAGTAAAACAAAGTACAGGGTGGGACAAAAGTAGGTTTACAATGGTGAGTACACAAAACAGAGTTTATTCTTGTATTATTTGTTAATTTTTGTATTATCTTCCATATAAACAACTGCGAACTTACTTTTGCCCCACCCTGTGTGTAACTTTCACTTTCTCCTCACTGTCTTCGCTTCAGGGTCTCAACTGACTTGTTGAGGGTTTACACTAGAACTCCTATAGTGAAGACCACCTGAACCAGAAGGATGTGTTAGAGGCAAGGAATTTTGTTTTCAGCCTTCTTGACAATTACTACATACTCAACAGAAATCTCTCTTCTGTTTCTTCTTTATTCTCATTGTCACTGTACTAGGCCAAGTGTTCATTTCTGCCATGTGAAATATCTCTAGTGGCATTTTTATCTCTGCTTTTTCCCTTTGTCCTATATATTGCTGGCTGATGTAGTCTTAATACATAACACATTTATTATCTCTTAACAACAACAAAAAAGCCCTTCACAGTTCTCTGAATAGGTCCTTCTCACTAGAAATTTTATCTTTATTTTATTCTTTCCCTAAAATACCCTACCATGTCCTTTCTGAAGCCTTACATCTTTAGCAGCTCAGATCCAATTCTTACTCCCTTTAACATACATTAACTTTTTTTTTTTAAACACTAATTAATAAGTTTATTTTTATTGTATTTTTCTGAAGTTGGAAATGGGGAAGCAGTCAGACAGACTCCTGCATACACTAGGCTGGGATCCACCCGGCATGCCTACCAGGGGGCGATGCTCTGTTGCCAGCCAGAGCCATTCTAGCGCCTGAGGTAGAGGCCATAGAGCCACCCATCCTCAGTGCCCCGGCCAACTTTGCTCCAATGGGGCCCTGGCTGCAGGAGGAGAAGAGAGAGACAGAGAGGAAGGAGAGGGGGAGGGGTGGAGAAGCAGATGGGCGCTTCTCCTGTGTGCCCTGGCCGGGAATCGAACCCGGGACTCCTCCACGCCAGGCCGACGCTCTACCACTGACCCAACCGGCCAGGGCCATACATTAACTTTTTTTTTTTTTTTTTTTTTTATTAACAGAGGCAGAGATAGACAGGGACAGACAGACAGGAACGGAGAGAGATGAGAAGCATCAATCATCATTTTCTCGTTGTGCGGGCGACTTCTTAGTTGTTCATTGATTGCTTTCTCACATGTGCCTTGACCGCTGGCCTTCAGCAGACGGAGTAACCCCCTGCTGGAGCCAGCGACCTTGGGTCTGAGCTGGTGAGCTCTTTGCTCAAGCCAGATGAGCCCGCGCTCAAGCTGGTGACCTCGGGGTCTAGAACCTGTGTCCTTCCGCATCCCAGTCTGACGCTCTGTCCACTGCGCCACCACCTGGTCAGGCCATACATTAACTTTTGAACCCTTAGTATCTTCTCCCAAACCTGGATTTCTCAGATAAATTGGTTATTTTATTATATTAGATTAATTATAATTTGCATACTTTTGCTACAACCCAAGTACATAAAATTTTAATTTCTTATACAATATTAGAATTGAAAAATAAAGAGGATACAATGAATAATTTTATATTTCAGACATACCTACGATGCCACTGATTATGAGAAGAACCATTATTTTCTGTCTCACAAAGAAAGAAATTCTATCATTGAAACTTGCACTTGCATGGCACATTCCAATTTCAGATATGGTAAAATGTGCATCTGTGAAATATAGTATAAGGAATACCATTTATTCTCCACTCAGTCTAAAAGAAATAAAGCCAGTACAGTTGAAGCCCCATGTACTCCTTCCCCAACTTATGCACTCCACCACCCAGAATTTGGTATTATTTGGTCCTTTTGTATTTTTAGTAAATAATGTATGTGACTAATAAAATATTATTTTTTTAAAAAATACCACTTTTCCTTCATTTAAGTTTTCTGATGATATTTTTATAGGACTCCTAAAGACCTGGAAGAATATAAAATCATGTATTTTTTTGTTTTAAACAAGTTTTAGGGGCATATGTATCCAAGTTGCTTATTTATCACTTAAAATAAATTTTGAGACCTGGCCTCTTGGCTCAGTGGTAGAGCGTCGGCCTGGCGTGTAGGAGTCCCGGGTTCGATTCCTGGCCAGGGCACACAGGAGAGGCGCCCATCTGCTTCTCCACCCCTCCCCTTCTCCTTCCTCTCTGTCTCTCTCTTCTCCTCCTGCAGCCAAGGCTCCGATGGAGCAAAAAGTTGGCCCTGGTGCTGAGGATGGCTCCATGGCCTCTGCCTCAGGTGCTAGAATGGCTCTGGTTGCAACAGAGCAACGCCCCCTGGTGGGCGTGCCAGGTGGATCCTGGTCGGGCACATGTGGGAGTCTGTCTGACTGCCTCCGCATTTCCAACTTAAGAAAAATACAAAAAAAAAAATTTTTTTTTTTTTGAGACTGTTGGCTATGAAATATAACAGTTCGAGTTTTTCCCATATTTTCCTTCCTTTTTTCTAATTCTATTTTTGCTGTCTGGGGCAATCTCAGAACTAATCACCTTCTCAGAGTGAACCCTGTCCAACCCGTTGGCTTTTGAAGAGGTGATATACAGCTGGTGTTAGTTGTATACTAAGGAGGAGTATGTTACTCACCTTCCTCCATTGTATATTCACTGTACCTTGAGGCACTGTTCAGACTTTCTGGTAGAGGAGCAGGTGTTTCTGATGGCCCTCTGAGAACATTCTAATTGACATAATATTTTATCCTCATCCATTCTTATAGCCAGGTGAACTGTGTAGCTGTAAAAATCAGGCCTGCAGTCATTTCAGATTCTATGCTGAAACTCAGTTGAGAGGGAAAATACCTCCGATGAGCTGCTACAGTATCTATTTATAACAAATGAGTGCCTTCTGGGCTTCATTCTGCTACCCCTCAAACTGGATTTTTGGTCAAAGGGAGTCATATTTAAGGAATGGAGAAAAAATACTTGATGGTGATTCTTAATGCGTGCATATCATACTTGGGACCTTAGAGGTTTCAATCACAATTTTTTTTTTTTTTTCCTGAAGCTGGAAACGGGGAGGCAGTCAGACAGACTCCCGCATGCGCCCGACAGGGATCCACCCGGCACGCCCACCAGGGGGCGATGCTCTGCCCATCTGGGGCGTTGCTCTGTTGTGACCAGAGCCACTCTAGCGCCTGAGGCAGAGGCCACAGAGCCATCCTCAGCCCCCGGGCCATCTTTGCTCCAATGGAGCCTTGGCTGTGGGAGGGGAAGAGAGAGACAGAGAGGAAGGAGAGGGGGAGGGGTGGAGAAGCAGATGGGCGCTTCTCCTGTGTGCCCTGGCCGGGAATCAAACCCGGGACTTCCGCACGTCAGGCTGAGGCTCTACCAGTGTGCCAACCGGCCAGGGCCTTCAATCACAATATTTTTAAGGACCACAGTGCTGTTTTCTTAAAAATATCTTGTCCTTCATTTTATCCTCATTATCTGATTGAAAAAACTTGAGCCCTTTATGTCTTTAATGTAAATACATTTGACTGCCACTTTCAGGACTCAATTAATTGCACTTTTATTGAGAAAATAGATGCTACTCTGGACTGAGCTAGTCTTTAGGCTAGATATAATGATACTTTTACCTTTTGAGAGCTCTGGTTTGCCCTAAATACTAATGGATATTGTTCAAGTGGTGATGCTTTTATTTTTGGAAGCAGCTTCTAGTTCAGATGTAGCATTATAGTTTGAGTTTCTGCCTAGAGAAATAAAGTTAAAACATTTCTAGGATTGAACTGATAATTTGGCTTTTTAAAAAAATATATCTGTATAGGTGTGGACACTGCAAGAGGCTTGCCCCTGAATATGAAGCTGCAGCTACCAGATTAAAAGGAATAGTCCCATTAGCAAAGGTGAGTATAGGTGGATTCTTCATTAAAGGAAATGAGGTAATTTAAATAATAGTTTGTAAAATTAATATTACTTCTACTCTCATGGTGCTAAGAAGAGAGAACACTAGTTTCTGGACAGATACACAGCTGACTGTTGTATCAATTATGGTTTCAAAAGATTAAAAAGAGTAGAACTAAGGGAATTATTGGCGAAAGAAACAAAATATGGTAAATAAAAACTAAGGGGCAGCATGACCTGTGGTGGCGCAATGGATAGAGCCGTGATAGTCATCATGGTACTAAGTCATTCGATTCGAGTTGGCTAAACTGCTGAGGGTTTGATGACTGCTTGGCATCAGAAGAAGACCCTTCAGATTCTACAACCATTTCTTCATGCATCTTATCAAAATACACTTGATCACCATGTTCACTTTCTTTGTCCTTAGAAGAAATAAAACCATTGAAAACTGGAACCTGGAGTGTCTCAGAGTGTAGGATAGGGTGTATTGCTGAAGAAATATTAGGATATGCGATCATATGCCATTTTTTCTTGCTGATGCCCTTTGTATGGATCAGACAGAAATAACAGTCACTGCTGTGGTCCTTAGGTTCACGCCAAACCATGGGAATACCAAAAGGCATTCCTTTGTGTTTTCCTTTTGTCCAGTCAAGATGCATTCCTCACAATTATGACACACAATACGAGGAGCCCAATTCTTGTCTTGATCGCCAAGAGGAATTTGAAAATAGGCAATATATGCACGTGTCACAAATGATGAAATATTGCGCCTTTGACGTTGAAGTGTGTAACAGCCACGTATACAACAGAAGGTGTCAGGACTATTCTTTTTTTTTTTTTTTCTGAAGCTGGAAATGGGGAGAGACAGTCAGACAGACTCTCGCATGTGCCCGACCGGGATCCACCCGGCACGCCCACCAGGGGGCGATGCTCTGCTGCGACCAGAGCCACTCTAGCGCCTGGGGCAGAGGCCAAGGAGCCATCCCCAGCGCCCGGGCCATCTTTGCTCCAATGGAGCCTTGGCTGCGGGAGGGGAAGAGAGACAGAGAGGAAGGAGGGGGGGGTGGAGAAGCAAATAGGCGCTTCTCCTATGTGCCCTGGCCGGGAATCGAACCCGGGTCCCCCGCACGCCAGGCCGACGCTCTACCGCTAAGCCAACCAGCCAGGGCCAATCAGGACTATTCTTACATTTACGCCTACTCGAAGCCATGATTCAATCTTAAAACAAAATAAAAGGGTGTTTTTATCAGATAATTTTTTACATTTAAAAACAATTACATAAAAATGATGTTTATAAAACATTAATTGCCTGTGGTTATGTTCAATCCAAGAGTCATTGGCCTTTAAAGCCAATTTAAAAACCAATGCATACCATTAACTGTAACAAAGAGAAATTAAAATTGCATAAAAACTAGAGCATGCACCAAAAAACAGATTTCAGATTTGGAATCAGCGATGCAGAAACATATATAAAACCTCATGCAACAGAAAATGAAAAAAAAGTTGTTCCCCAGTGTTACTGAGTAAATTAGTTCCCTAAACTATCATATGGTAGTCACAGTGATGGAAATTGGAAAATGACATGAGGATGTTGATAAGTATTTAACTAACTGGTCAACTATAAACTTGGTGTATACTTTTACAATGAAAGCTATACTTCTAGAATTTTATAATTATTCTGTATTAAACCCATAGTTGTTCCATTCTTAGAGCTCACATCTCATCCAGTCTCAAATAGTTCAAACATACTTATTTGAACAATTGGAAACTGCTCTTAGTCATAATGTTTCTATGGCAACTTGCCATAGGAAAAAAGGGAATTCAGTCTTAATTTTTGTCACATGTGGCTATAGCCTATGTTAATCTGGACACAAGACTTTTCTGAACCTCAGTTTATGTTAAAGCATTGTGATAATAACCAAGTGACTAAATAAATGGAAATTGTCTTCCCTCTTACTCATTGATCTTACTGGATGTCATGTTATAGTTTAGCCCAGAAACATACTACCTCAGGGAGTATATTCAAGTATTGGTATCTTTGCTAATAACGTTAGATGATTTGCCAAATCAAATTATACCCCACACCCCAGCTAAAAGATATATACATTTTGCCATGTATCTTCTTGATAATAATCATTATCAAAATAAGCCACTGCTACTAACTTAAGTGATTTATCCCTCCCATGTTCTGAAGCAGAAAAAAGTTGGAGGTTGCTTTCAACAATAGAGATTTGAAGGGCAGAATTTATTCATTTATTTATTTTTAGAGAGAGAGAAACATCAATATGTTGTTCCTTATTCGTGCATTCATGGATTGCTTCTTGTATGTGCCCTGACTGGGGATTGAACCTGCAACCTTGGCATATCAGGGTGATGCTCTAACCCAGTGGTCCCCAACCTTTTTTGAGCCACGGACCAGTGTAATGTCAGAAAATATTTTCACGGACTGGCCTTTAGGGTGGGACGGATAAATGTATCACGTGACCGAGACAAGCGTCAAACGTGAGGCTTAGATGGATGTAACAGAGGGAATCTGGTTATTTTTTTTTTTAATAAAACATCGTTCAGACTTAAATATAAATAAAACCGAAATAATGTAAGTTATTTATTCTTTCTCTGCATACTGGTACCAAATGGCCCACAGATTGGTACCAGTCTGCGGCCCGGGGGGTTGGGGACCACTGCTCTAACCAGCTGAGCTACTTGGCCAGAGCTCCAAGGGCAGATTTTTTGGGGGGGTGGGGGGATTTTTCTGAAGCTGGAAACGGGGAGGCAGTCAGACAGACTCCCGCATGCGCCGGACAGGGATCCACCCGGCATGCCCACCAGGGGGCGATGCTCTGCCCATCCGGGGCATCACTCTGCCTCGACCAGAGCCACTCCAGCGCCTGGGGCAGAGGCCAAGGAGCCATCCCCAGCACCCGGGCCATCTTTTTGCTCCAGTGGAGCCTTGGCTGCAGGAGAGGAAGAGAGACACAGAGAGGAAGGAGAGGGGGAGGGGTGGAGAAGCAGATGGGCGCTTCTCCTGTGTGCCCTGGCCGGGAATCGAACCTGGGACTCCTGCACGCCAGGCCGACGCTCTACTACCGAGCCAACCGGCCAGGGCCAGGGCAGAATTTAAATTGTTATTTGTAAAAATAATAATAAAATAAATTTAATTTAAAAATTGTCATTTGTGTGTTTTATATGGGAGTATATTCAAGTATTGAATATACTCTAAGAAATCTTAAGTTTCAAAGATTTTCTTAGGTGGTTTTTAATGTAGCTAGCCCAGCACCAGTCTGCCTTTAAAATCTAATGTTTTGTGGCACGTGTGTCAAAAACTGCTTGATCCCATTCTGACTTGACCAATCTTAATATTTAGGGAATATAGGAAGAACTGGTAGGCATTTGGATAACAAGTGGCTTATGCATTTTAATCTTTAGGTTGATTGTACTGCCAACACAAACACCTGTAATAAGTATGGAGTCAGCGGATATCCAACCCTGAAGATATTTAGAGATGGGGAAGAAGCGGGTGCTTATGATGGGCCCCGGACTGCTGGTAAGGATTCCTGATTATATTCTGGAAACTGAATTTATTAAGTACCCTATTTGTAGTGAGAACATGACATTTTTCTTTACAACATACATTCAGTCTTTAAAATTCCTCATCTAGCTTGATCAGGCGGTGGCTCAGTGGATAGAGCATTGGACTGGGATGCAGAGGACCCAGGTTCAAAACCCTGAGGTTGCTGGCTTGAGCGCAAGCTCATCCGGTTTGAGCACAGCTCACTAGCTTGAACCCAAGGTCGCTGGCGTGAGCAAGGGGTCACTCGTTCTTCTATCCCCCCCCCCCCCCCCCCCCCGTCAAGGCACATATGAGAAAGCAATCAATGAACAGTGAAAGTGCCGTAAAGAAGAGTTGATGCTTCTCATCTCTCTCTTCCTGTCTGTCTGTCTGTCACACAAATAAATAAATAAAATTCCTCATCTAAGAGATCAGTTGGCAGCTAACAAAATACTTCTCTAAATAAACAGATTATATAAGTAACAGAAAATATTTGAGCTTGAGTTGTAAGATCAGCTAGGCATTTTTTCATTTGACAAGTATTGAGTACTCTGTGCCAGGTATTCTAGATATATCAGGTGCTCAGTATTTATTGATAAACAAAACAGACAAGGTTCCTACTCTTGTGATGCTCACATTCTGGAAGATGAAGAAAAGAAGGCAACAAGTTTTAAAATAGAAATAGGTAACTGCTACCTCACATCCATTAGGATGGCTACTATCAAAAAAAACAAAACACATGCTTGTGAGGATGTTGAACAATTGGAACCCTTTTGAATTATTGGTGTAAATGTAAGATGGTGTAGCTGCTATGGAAAACGGTATTGCAGTTACTGAAAGAATTAAAAATAGAATTATCATATGTGAACCACCAATTTCACCTGGGTATACACCCAATAGAATTGCAAATAGGGTCTCAAAATGATACTTGTACACCCATGTTTATAGCTGCGTTAGTCACAATAGCAAAAAGGTGGAGGAAGCAGCCCAAATGTCCATCAGTGGATGAAAGGAGATAAAATATTTGGTATGTTAATGATAATTAAATAGTGTATATATCATACAGTGAACTACATGAACATACAGTGAAGGACATGAACTACAGCATGGTTGAACCTTGAAGTTACTATGCTAAGTGAGATAAGCCAGTCACAAAAAAAGATAGATATTGTGTGAATCAACCTATATGAGGTTAGGTTCGTACAGTAATCAAATTCGTAGAGACAGAAAGTAGAATAGTGATTGCCAGGGACTGGAAATGACAGAGTGGGGAGTTATTTAATGGGTGGAGTTTCTGTTTTGCAAGATGAGAATAGTACCGGAGGTTGGTTGTACAGCAATGTGACTGTATTTAATGCCACAGAACTGTACAATTAAAATTGGTTAAGATGGTAAGTTTTATGTTGTATACTTGACCACAGTTAAAAATTTTAAATGTCAGTATCATGGATAAGATAAATTCAGTTAGTGATAAGAGCATTAAAGGAGAAAAATAAGACCATATGATGTGGTTTTCGGTGCACCACATAATCAGGGTGATCAGGGAAGTAAAGTCTGAGCTGAGAATTGAATGATAGGAAGGAGCCAGCATGAAAATATCTGGATCAGAGCCCTCCATGCGAAGGAAAAGCCAGTGCAAATAGACTTTACAATATAATTGAGCTTGGTGTGTTTAAGGCGCAGAAAGACCATGTGTGACTGGAAATAATTAGCAAGGCTGACAGGTGAAGTTTGAGATATACCATATTTTCCCATGTATAAGATGCTCCCATGTATAAGATGCACCTTAATTTGGGGGCCCAATATTTGAAAAAAAAAATGTATTTCATAAAGTTATTGAACTCATGTTTTAGTCATCATAAAATTCAACTCATCACTGTCAAAACTCCCATCCATTAGCTTGTCCTCATCTGTGTCTGATGACAAATCACTGTCTTCATATATTGCCTTGTCCTCAGTTCCATCTATGGCCTTTGAAATGCCACAACCACTGTACAGGTGCACCTAGTTTTTAGAAACCAAATTTTTCAGAAAATGGTGCATCTTATACATGGGGAAATACAGTAAATAGGGAACTATAATAGATCCTATAGGACCCATAAATTGAGAGGAAAAATATTTTTATATGAACAAAGGCAATTTTATCTTCAGTCTATCCAATATTTAGACATACTTTTATCTTTTATGGTGGTGAGCTAATAGGAAAGGGGATCAGTTGGGCATTTTAGGTGATGTGAAATTTTTTCAGTATGATTGATACTCAGAGAAAGCTCTACATAGCTTCCTAATTCTGATGTTATCTGAAGACTATTTCAATTTAGGACTTTTGTCCTGGCTGTAATGATCTTCCTCCATGTTTGCATAGCTTGCCCCTTTTTGTTATTCAGAACATGTCTTAAAGTTTACCCCCATATCCCCAGGCTTTCCCAGGCCACCAGACTAAAGGGTTTTTTTTACTCACATCCTCTTAATTCTCTGCAGAGCATGGATTTTAAAATTTTCTTTATTTGGAGATTTATTTTATTATCTATTTGGGGATCTATTTGGAGATTTATTACTTTATATTGCATGTTCCAAGACTGCAGATACCTTGTTGATATACTTACTGCTATGTTCCCAGCACCGAGACTGGCATAGGTATTACTTATTCAGGAACTCTTTGTTAAAGGCATGAATAAATATTTTGGCCCAACTGACTTCATTTAGGCAACACTCCAAATTGGATATGTCTAAGCACAAAAGGAAATTTTTCCCCCTTTTTTCTTTTTCTGAACTTAAAATCATTAATGAAGAACTCTTTTTATTAGTTTTATTTAGGATAGATGGACAGGTCTTAAGTAAAGTATAGATGAACCCAACCAGAATGCTGCTAGGCAAATATTCTCACTTAGGCTGCAACTTAGTTATTTGTTTGTTTTTTGGAACTCAAGAATTTCTCAGCAAAAGCATCTGATTAGGAGGTAAGATGTTTGGCTGCTTAGGATTATTTTGTTTATGTACTCCTTTAAGAACGGTGCCGTTTTTCCTTCATGCATAAAGTAGTTACTCAGTACTGTACTTCCACTACACCTTCCAAAGAGTTAAAATACTCTTAGGGGAAAATAACACTTTTCTTCATAGCCCTGAGTTAACGTTCTTTATTTATTTATTTATTTATTTATTTATTTATTTATTTATTTATTTTTGAGGATGGTTGACAGATTCCCGCGTGTGCCCTGACCAAGATCCATTGGGCCAAACCCCATCTAGGGCCGGTGCTCAAATTGACCGAACTGTTTTTAGCACTTGAAGCTGATGCTCTAGGACCAACTGAGCTATCCTCAGCATCGGGCTGACACTTGAACCAGTTGAGCCACTGGCTGTGGGAGGGAAAGAAAGAGAGAAGGGGGAGAGGAAGAGGGGAAGCAGAGGTCGCTTCTCTTGTGTGCCTGAACTGATAATCAAACCCAGGACATCCATACAGTAGGCTGATGCTCTATCCACTGAGCCCATTGACAAGGGCCTAAAGTTTTTTGTGTGTGACAGAGACAGAGAGGGACAAATAGGGACAGACAGGCAGGAAGGGAGAGATGAGAAGCATCAATTCTTTGTTGCGGCACCTTAGTTGTTCATTGATTGCTTTCTCATATGTGCCTTGACCGGTGGGGGGGATGGCTACAGCAGACCGAGTGACCCCACGCTCAAGCTAGCAACCTTGGGTTCAAGCTGGTGATCTGTGCTCAAACCAGATGAGCCTGCACTCAAGTCGGTGACCTCGGAGTTTCGAACCTGGGTCCTCTACGTCCAGTCGATGCTCTATCCACTGCACCTTCAAAGATTAAACAGTTTATATCCATTTTCAACTAATATATTGATACAGTCTCTCCTCTGAGGAATTGAGGGAAACATTTAAGAGGGGGGGATCATGAATGGAGAGAGAAGGAGGAAACTACCTTACAAAAAAAATGCAAAGTAGGCTCAGTCATGTTGAAAGAGTTAAATAGTATTCTGTCTTAGCCAGTTAGCAAATGATTAGAGTACATAGAAGAGAAAGGGGATGAAACAGGTAGAATATTATGGTGAATTGCATTCCCTCTGCCTGGCCTATAAGCATTTTGAACCTCTGAATGATTTCAGTGGGCCCCAGAAGAAAGTAGAATAATGGTCTGTCAACTACTAGGCTTATGGGATAAAAGATTTTTTTGTGTGGTTTTATATGTGGTTGTTATTCTAAACTATTTTACTTAACTAGCCCATTTCACTTCAGTAGGAAAGTATGATTTGGGTGGATCCTGTACATGAAATTATTTGATCTCATGTAGTAACTACTATATAAGCTAGCCAGGTCATTGCTTTTTCTGCTTGTAAAATTTAGTAAGGCTACAAGTAACTCCTTGTGATACTTAAGAATAAGGGATTTGTTATTTGCAAAATGGATGTTTCTTAGGTGCTGGTATTATTCTTAGAGCTAGGTATATATCAGTCAAACAAAAATTCTTAATCATGTGGAACTCATAGTAGGAAGGGATAGATAAGAAATAATGATTGAGTGTTTTAATTAGATGGGTGAAAGTGTTGTAGAGAAAGATAAACAGGAAAGATATAAAGGAGCTTTGGAGGTTAAGTTTTAGTTTTCAATAGGTCAGAGAAGGCTTTATTTATTAATTTATTTTTTATTTTTTTTTGTATTTTTTCGAAGCTGGAAACGGGGAGAGACAGTCAGACAGACTCCCGCGTGCGCCCGACCGGGATCCACCCGGCATGCCCACCAGGGGGCGATGCTCTGCCCCTCCGGGGCGTCGCTCTGTTGCGACCAGAGCCACTCTAGTGCCTGGGGCAGAGGCCAAGGAGCCATCTCCAGCACCCGGGACATCTTTGCTCCAATGGAGCCTCCGCTGCGGGAGGGGAACAGAGAGACAGAGAGGAAGGAGAGGGGGAGGGGTGGAGAAGCAGATGGGCGCTTCTCCTGTGTGCCCTGGCCGGGAATCGAACCCGGGACTTCTGCACGCCAGGCCGACGCTCTACCACTGAGCCAATCGGCCTGGGCCGAGAAGGCTTTATTAAGATGACATTTGAGTAAAGATCTAGAAGAAAAGAGGTAAGGAAGGGAGCCACATGGATATCTGGGGAAAGACTGTTTTAGGCAGAGAGAATACCATGCACAAAGTCATGACTTAATTTGTACTGTTATAAACACTTTTCTACCTCGCTGGTAGGGTATAAATAAGTACAGTCTCACACTGGCCAGGTAGCTCACTTGGTTAGAGCATCGTCTCAATATGCCAACATTGCAGGTTTGATCCTGAGTCAGGGCACGTACGAAAAACATTCATTGAATTCATAAATAAGTGCAACAACTAATCGATGTTTCTTTCTTAAAAAAAAAAATAATTAAAAATCAATAAACCTGACCAGGCAGAGGTGCAGTGGATAGAGTGTCAGCCTCAGATGCAGAGGACTCAGTTTTGAAACCCTGCAGTTGTCCGCTTGAGTACAGGCTCGTGCAGCTTGAGCGCAGGGTTGCTGGCTTGAGCACAGGATCATCGACGTGACCCCATAGTCACTGGATTGAAGCCCAAGATCGCTGGCTTGAGCAAGGGGTCACTTGCTCTGCTGTAGCCCCCCTCCCCAGTCAAGGCACATATGAGAAAGCAATCGATAAACAACTAAGGTGTCACAATGAAGAATTGATGCTTCTCATCTCTCTCCCTTCCTGACTGTCCTTATCTATCAGTCCCTCACTCTGTCTCTCTCGCTAAAAATAAAAAGGGGGGGGGGAATCAATAAGTAAAAAATAAGTAAGTACAGTTTCTTTGAGGGGCAGTTTAAGAATTATAAAGGGATGCACTCTTTGACCCAGTGACTTCACTTCTTGGCATTTACCCTACAGATAGCCTCAATCATGCAAAATGATGTTAGTACAAAGTTGTTTATTTTAGAATCATAATAGCCAGAAATTTGAAACAAATGTCCATTTGTTTGGCTGGTTAAGTAAATCTTGGTACATCCATACTATGAAGTGCAGTGTATGCATCCATAAAAAAGATTGAGGTAACTCTACGTACATTGACATAAATTATCTCTAAACTATGGAAAATGACAAAAACAATACAGAATAACGTGTTATGCTGCCATTAGAGAAGAAAAGTCTAAATATGTAATTGGCTTGCTTATGCCTAATAAATCGGGAAGGGTACATAAAAAAGTAGGTGAGTAGGGTTAAGGGAGAGGATTTTATACCCTTATGAATCTTGTGAACTTGGAATTATGTGAATAGTTGGTTACCTTCTCAAAAATTAGAAATGTGTCACTATAATCTTTCATCTTGTCTTTTAAGATGGAATTGTCAGCCACCTGAAGAAGCAGGCAGGACCAGCTTCAGTTCCTCTTAAGACTGAGGAAGAACTTGAGAAGTTCATTGGTGATAAAGATGCTTCTGTGGTGGGTAAGTAACAAATATTTGATTATGCCATGAAAGCATCAACTTGGTTTCATAAACCCTGTATAGCTGAGTGAATGACAAGGTTAAAACAGTTTTGGTAACATTAAGGGCAGTGAAAAATACAACTCACAGAATTAGCATGTATAATGTGGAAAAAATTGGTATTTTGAGTGTCTTCCTATAGGTGTAAAAACTGAATTTCACTTAAAGGGCTAAAAGAGGAATATCTTCAGCTTTTTCTGTCACGTCTAAACTTTGCACTTTATCTCAAGTAATGGGATAGTTAAGACTGAAAATGGAGTTTTTTGTTTGTTTGTTTGTTTTTCATTTTTCCGAAGCTGGAAACGGGGAGGCAGTCAGACAGACTCCTGCATGCTCCCGACCGGGATCCACCCGGCATACCCACCAGGGGGCGATGCTCTGTTGCAACCAGAGCCATTCTATTCTAGCGCCTGAGGCAGAGGCCACAGAGCCATCCTCAGCGCCGGGGCCATCTTTGCTCCAATGGAGCCTAGGCTGTGGGAGGGGAAGAGAGAGACAGAGAGGAAGGAGAGGGGGAGGGGTGGAGAAGCAGATGGGTGCTTCTCCTGTGTGCCCTGGCCAGGAATCGAACCCGGGACTCCTGCACTCCAGGCCTACGCTCTACCGCTGAGCCAACTGGCCAGGGCCTTGTTTGTTTTTTTAAGTGAGAGGAGGGGAGATAGACTCCTACATGTGGCCGACTGAGATCCACCTGGCAACACCCATCTTGGACTGATGCTCTAATCAACCAAGCTATTTTTAATGCCTCAGGCTGATACCCGTGGACTAACCAAGCTGTCCTCAGTGTCCAGGGCCAATGCTTGAGCCAGTTGAGCCACTGGCTGTGAGAGGGGAGGAGAGAAAGAAGCAGATGGTTGCTTCTCTTGTGTGCCCTGACCAGGCATCAAACCTGGGACATATGCCAGGCCAGTGCTCTGTCCACTAAGCCAACCAGCCAGGGCCAAAAACAGTTTTCAGGTGGGAGGATACAAGTAAATAATAAACCTCTATGTCTGTTATTTTCATAATCATAGGGGAATTTAAAATTTAAGATCAAATTGCTAAGATTTGTGTATATTCTATAGCAGTCTTTGCTTTCCTAGGTGTTGTACCTTTTTTGATCCTTAAAATAACTTGAGCCAATTAAACATATTCTACATGTTGGGTATTCTTTGATTTGTCTGAAATGTATAACACATTTGATTAAAGAATCAATTTACCCTGACCTGTGGTGGCATAGTGGATAAAGCAGCAACCTGGAATGCTGAGGTTGCTGGTTCAAATCTCTGGGCTTGCCTGGTCAAGGCACACACAGGAAACAACCACTACGAGTAGATGGTTCCCGCTTCTCCTCTCTCTTTCTCACTGTCCCTTGTTTCTCTCTCTCCCTTCTCTCCAAAAATCAATATATAAAATCTTTAAAAAAAAAAAATTAAACATATAAGTTGTGATTTTGCTTCTCTTAATATCCTAATTATTATAAAACTGACTTTCTGGTAGTAGAAGATGGTTTATAATGTAAATTTAACTAAAGCCACTTATCACCTGGATTTTACTGATTCAGTATATGAAACACTTGCTTCATTCATTTTTCTAAACTTGAAGTTTTAAAAACGAGACAAAAAATATGGTGAAGTGAGTTACATTTATTTTGACATATTGCCTTACTTTAAGTAAAGCATTTTGCACAAATTTATTCAATTGTAAAATTTAGAGTTAAGACTTGAACCCTGACAGATCCTCTACTTTGGTTCTTTCAAAAATAATATTTTAAAGGGTAGAGGAAGAATTCTTTTGAGTGTTTTCTCAGATTTCTTAGGTAGGCATTACAAAGCAGACCCCAGTCCTCTTGCCTCCCTCACGTTGCTTGTTCATAATAAAGACATTAAAAAGTAGAATTTAAAAATTTTGAATTATGTCTCAGCACTTACTATTTCTTCCTTGTGTTTGACATTTTCCATGTAGGTTTTTTCAAGGATTTATTCAGTGAAGCTCACTCTGAATTTCTAAAAGCAGCCAGCAACTTGAGGGATAACTACCGATTTGCACACACCAATGTTGAGTCTCTAGTTAACAGATATGATGATAATGGAGAGTAAGTAACCGAGAAGAATGCCCGTGTAAATATCTGGACCAAGTGCTATTGTGTGAACTGGTGATCTTTAATGCCTGGTGTTTTGTTTAGTTTTGTTTTCAAAAGGCTTATTATTGAGAACTTGGCTAGGCATTTAAGTGCTGTGAATACTGTTGTGACCTTTAAGGGACAACTAGTAGGAAGAGACAGTGGGCAATAGATAAAAATGTTGTGTAGTGCTCATTACAGGTGTTATGATAGACATATATGCTGGGTGTGTTAGAAGTACAAAGGAGGGAGTGATTTCTTGAAGTGTGCCTTAAAAGATAAATTTTTCCAGGCTAGTTATGGCAGTTGGGATAAAAATTATTCCAGATAGAGCAGCAGGAGTGTAGCCCATGAGATGTGAAACACCTTAGGCATGTTGGGAACTGTAATATTGTTAGTAAATGAGGTCATAGTGAAAGGTAAGATAGGAGAGGTAAGCAGAGACCAAATTATAGAAGTTGTTAAGTGCCATACAAAAAAAATTTAGATTTTAGGCATTTGAGAGCCATTGAAAGACTTTTGAGTTGGAGAATAATGTGATTAATTTTGTGTTTCAGAAAAAGTCACTGACAATCATATGGTGGTGGTTTGAAAGGGGAGAGGTGACAAGGCAGTCAAGGGAGTCTAAACTAAGGGTGACATCTGAAATTCTGAGGTAGTATTAGGGGCAGTGGAGAGGAAAGAGTGAATATTTGAATATTTTAAAATGTAAACAGGATTTGGTCCCTAGCCATGTGTGAAAAAGGGAAGAGCTAGAGTAAATTTAGGTGACATTTATCAGCAGGCTGGAGAAAAGACCAAAAGAAACAAACTTGGAGTAATGAGTTCTATTTTGTCACAGTGAGTTTGAAAAGTTTGTGTGACATCCTGTTGGTAAAGACCCAGTGACGGACAATTGGATAGACGAGATAAGAATTCAGGAAAAGTTCTAAATTAGAGATAAAGATTTATAGGTTAACTGAATGAATGATTACTCTCTGGGTGAGACAGATCTATTATTTTCCCCATTTTACAGAGGAGAATGGCCTCAGAGAGGTAAAGTAATTTTCTTACTTCACATAGTAAGTGGCAGAACTAGAATTTGAACATAGAAATGCTGGCTGCAGAGTTAGTAGCCTTGATCATAAAGCTCTGCCTTTTAGATTGAGAGACACCAGGTCTGTAAATGGATTTGGAGCCACTTGTCGCTCATTAAAAACACCATATTCAGCCTTTTAACCTTAGATTTGTTCATTGTGGCTTGCCTTTTAAAGTGGTTTACCAGCACCTGATTAGAAGTTTTACTGAGAAGACCTTATGGGAATGAAGGGTGTCTTAAGGCCTCATACCTAGTGTACACCAAGGCCGTATATATCATCATTAGAGATGACTGCCTGATTTCTATTTTTTGAAAATAATTGCTCTGATATTGATAACTATACTTTAAAGAAAAAAAATTAGCCCTGTTAACATTCTTGCTTGCCCAGCATGTTTATTGGGTTCCCTTTTGCTATGTAATGTTTCCCTGTGTTCTCTGAAAATGCCTGTATTTTAATTGACATAAAGTTAATAGTTAATATTAGAAGAGTAAGAGAGGAATGCTAGGACTTAAGTAATAGAATTGTATGTAGGTGTGTGTGTGTGTAGTATGGGGAGGAGAAATGAAAGGAGAAACTAGAAGTAAGATAACATCAGTTAGAATAATGGTATTTTCTGAGAAAGCTGATAATAGATATAAATGTGAGACTCAGAACCAAACCGGGGTTCGGTTTTAGTTGAATAAAAGCCTAGAAGGAATTTGTTTCAAGTGTTCCAATGGAATGAGGAAAGGCTTAGGTGGAGTATCAAAGTAATACCAGCAAGAAGAAATTTTGTAAACTTGGTTTATTGGTATAGAGAAGTGTAGAACAAAGGAATTTTTAATAAACTCAAGCCAAACATTTTAATTGTATACACCTACAGAATATATATATTATAGCTGGAAAAATATCTTAAAGGTATTTTCTCTAATAAAGTAATTTTCTTTCTGTATAGGAGAGTGGCGGGGAAAGGCACCTTCCAATAAGAGCAAACTCTGCTTTATTTTATTGTACATATTAAGGCTTTGGAGGGAAATTGGTTCTGTTTCTTACTGTTTTTTAAGGTTTCGAAGTTAATCATCTATTCTGTCCCCCTGTTGTACTGATGAAAGAGCTGAAGTACAGAAGAATTAAATTGATACCTGGTGCAAGGTCTTTGAAATTAGTGTGGAACTAGAATTAGAACCAAGGTCTTTCAACTTTTTACCCAGAGTTTATTAAACCCTCATACCCACTTGTAACACTTGAGATTAAGGTGGTTCGCATCTTAGTGTTGATAAAGTTATGTTGCCAAATCTGTGGTCCCAGAAAAGAGTCCTTGTCTGCTTCAATTAAATAAATGGTGATAATAAAAGTGGCAGCAAGAGTAGATAACTCTGAACTTTAAATTAAAGATGGGAAACAGTTTCTCTGGTGTCTACCTACTAAGACTTTTTCTTTATAGGGGTATCACCTTGTTTCGTCCTTTACATCTGATGAACAAGTTTGAGGACAAAACTGTAGCATATACAGAAGAGAAAATGACCAGTGGCAAGATTAAGAAATTTATCCAGGAAAACATGTGAGTACCTTTTTTTTTTTTACCTTGTTTGGGATTTCTTGGCTTCATTATATTTTGTTTACCTCAGTTATTAAACTGAGCCATGTTATGGTTTAAATAGTCTTAATCAAGGGATTATAATAGTTGAAGTTTACATTAAAGCATTAATGGATAGATCCTAGAACTCCATTATCCTATAAATATATTGCTCAGTACTTGTCTTTTTTTTTTTTTTTAGAGAGAGAGAGAGAGAGTCAGAAAGAGGGATAGATAGGGGACAGACAGACAGGAACAGAGAGAGATGAGAAGCATCAATCATTAGTTTTTCGTTGCGACAACTTGGTTGTTCATTGATTGCTTTCTCATATGTGCCTTGACCGTGTGGCTACAGCAGACCGAGTAACCCCTTGCTCGAGCCAGCGACCTTGGGTCCAAGCTGGTGAGCCTTGCTCAAACCAGATAAGCCCGCACTCAAGCAGGCAACCTCCGTGTCTTGAACCTGGGTCCTCCACATCCCAGTCTGATGCTCTATCCCCTGCGCCACCACCTGGTCAGGCAGTACTTGTCTTTTATGTTGAAAATTTCTTTCCTTTAAATGCTATCAGTTACTTTCTGATAATTTCACAAAACAGCCATAAACCTACCAAATTTGATAATGTATTACTTCATTTCAGTTTTGGTATTTGCCCTCATATGACAGAAGATAATAAAGACCTGATACAAGGCAAGGACTTACTTATTGCTTACTATGATGTGGACTATGAAAAGAATGCGAAAGGTTCCAACTACTGGAGAAACAGGTAATAAGAGTCATTTTTCCCCTTTATAAACAAGTTTACCCAGTGTATAAAAAGTTCCTTCTAGTTCTGCTGGTACCATGTAGGGTGGGGAGAACAGATAAGAATTGGAACAGTGGCTCCCCAAAAATATTTAAAGTCATAAGAACAAATAACAACATAAACTACTTCTAAAATCTATTGGGTATGTCTTCCATAGGTATACCTCTGTCTTGTGATACAGCTGATTCCTTACCTCAGAGTAAAAGATGCTAAAATGTACTCTAAAACATTGTGTCTTCTTGCCCACTGAGACTCTCATTGCATTTTAGCCTTATAATTTTTATTTTCAAATTAATCATTATGCTTGCAATATTTTATTTTATTATTTTATTTATTTATTTTTAGGTCTCCAGAATGTATTTATTTTTAACTGAAAGTTTGTACCCTTTTTTTTTAATAAATAAATTTTTATTAATTTTTATGGGGTGACATCAATAAATCAGAGTACATATATTCAAAGAAAACATGTCTTGTCCTTCAATTATGTTGCATACCCATCACCCAAAGTCAGATTGTCCTCCGTCACCTTCTATCTAGTTTTCTTTGTGCCCCTCCCCCTTCCCCTCTCCCTCCTCCCCCCCCATTTCATATTTTATTTTACTTTATTTTTTAAGTGAGAGGAGGGGAGAGAGCCAGACTCCCACATGTGCCCAGACCAGGATCCACCCAGCAAGCCCTCTGGGGGAGGGGTGCCCTGCCCAACTGGGGCCATCTCTTGCTTGGCAGCTGAGCTATTTTTAGCACTGGAGGCTCTAGGAGCCATTGAACCTGAGATATCCACATGCCAGGCTGATGCTCTACCACTGAGCCAACTGGCCAGGGCCAACATTTTAGTTTACTATACATGTGTATATATCAAGATTCAGTAGGAATGGACTGTTTGATGCAGAACCACCAGTGTGGCAGTGGAGTTCAATAGGACATTTGAGTACACCATAATCCTGTGTTAGTGCCTAAGAACACAAGTTCAGACTGATTCCAGAGGGCTGCGTGGACTCTGGACTGTAAAACTTGGTCTTGGCTTTCTAGATTTTGCTTCTTTGTTTCAGAAGTGCTTTATCACCTTGATATAATGTTGACATAAATTTCTCTTGTTTCCTATAGGGTGATGATGGTAGCAAAGAAATTCTTGGATGCTGGACACCAACTCAACTTTGCTGTAGCTAGCCGCAAAACTTTTAGCCATGAACTTTCTGATTTTGGTTTGGAAAGCACTGCCGGAGAGATTCCTGTTGTTGCTATCAGAACTGCAAAAGGAGAGAAGTTTGTCATGCAGGAGGAGTTCTCGTGAGTTACAAGTTAGCACGGGTTTGGGATTTGATTCTGCAAGGAAAACTATTAACCCTTTGAGTAGTACGAGTGTTGATGTATGTCCTCGTGCCTCCTAACCATGCAGAGTACGATTGATTTACTTTTAAAATGTGTAAGGCAACATTAGAAAAAGGCAAACGTATGTTCTTCTTGTTTCCATAAATTGGTTATCAAACAAACATGATTTTAAGTTAATAAAACTGTAACTGGAACTAATTTCGTTTTTTGAAAAAATACTCCTAGGGATCAGCAAGCATGAAAAAGACTCACTACTCAAAAGGTTAAAAGCCTTTAACACTACTGAGAATTTATAAAATAAAATGTTCAAATGTGAAGATAGGTTTTTTAATTATGGGTACTTTTAAGAATCACAATCAATAATAAATTCTGACAACTTAACAAAAGTATGACAGCTTGAAATTGTTGTTACATGATTGTTTCTATCCTGCCATTAGAAATAGTACTGTAGAGGCCCTGGCCGGTTGGCTCAGCGGTAGAGCGTCGGCCTGGCGTGCGGGGACCCGAGTTTGATTCCCAGCCAGGGCACATAGGAGAAGCGCCCATTTGCTTCTCCACACCCCCCCCCCTCCTTCCTCTCTGTCTCTCTCTTCCCCTCCCGCAGCCGAGGCTCCATTGGAGCAAAGATGGCCCGGGCGCTGGGGATGGCTCCTTGGCCTCTGCCCCAGGTGCTAGAGTGGCTCTGGTCGTGGCAGAGCAACGCCCCCTGGTGGGCAGAGTGTTGCCCCTGGTGGGCGTGCCGGGTGGATCCCGGTTGGGCACATGCGGGAGTCTGTCTGACTGTCGCTCCCCGTTTCCAGCTTAAAAAAAAAAAAAAGAAATAGTACCGTAGAGCGCAGACCAGTGCTGGTCTGACAGAAATTTCGTCTGGTCTGCGAAAGAGTTAACCATCCCGATGTTGTATAAAAATCTTAATCAAATTTGCTTAGGCTCAAGGTGATTTCTGCTTTAGCTGTCCCTGATATAATTCTCCTATTTTCACTGGCCCCCAAGAGTAAAAAGGTTGAAAAACACTGCCATAGAGAACACTGGACAGTCTCTTTGAGATTGATGTAATTTAGTCCCCAGATTTTTTTTTTTTTTTTTTTCTGAAGTTGGAAACAGGGAGACAGACAGACTCCCGCATGCGCCCGACTGGGATCCACCTGGCACACCCACCAGGGGGAGATGCTCTGCCCATCTGGGGCATCGCTCTGTTGCAACCAGAGCCATTCTAGCACCTGAGGCAGAGGCCACAGAGCCATCCTCAGTGCCCGGGCCATCTTTGCTCCAATGGAGCCTTGGCTGCGGGAGGGGAAGAGAGAGACAGAGAGGAAGGAGAGGGGGAGGGGTGGAGAAGCAGATGGGCGACTCTCCTGTGTGCCCTGGCTGGGAATCGAACCCGGAACTCCTGCACACCAGGCTGATGCTCTACCACTGAGCCAATCGGCCAGGGCCGTCCCCAGATTATTTTGACTTTCACTTTCTGAGATTTTGGGAGATCAGGACAAGGAACAGTCTTCCTTTCGACTCAGTCAGTAAAATGAGATGCTATAAATAGGACTGATTATTAGGCAGAATTGAATTTTCAGAAGAACAGTGTTTTCCTCATTTCTGCCCTTTCTAATCCGCAAAGAACACACTAGAATTACAAAGTGGTTGGTTTTTGTTCTGCAGATTGAAAGAGAAGAGCCCCTCCTTTTTTAAGCTTCCACTTTTTTTCTGGTATTGAAATTGAAGCTAAAATATATAGAAACTATTCTAAGAAATCGCTTTTAATCCTTTCAATGGTGGGAGTAAAATAACAAACCTGACCCTTGTCTTTTCATTTGGCAGGCGTGATGGCAAGGCTCTTGAGAGATTCCTGCAGGACTACTTCGATGGCAACCTAAAGAGATATCTAAAGTCTGAGCCAATCCCAGAGAGCAATGATGGGCCTGTAAAGGTGAGGTGCTTATAGCCTCCATAAGCCTCTACACAGCTGCCTCTCCTCATTTCTTCCAAATTGTTGGGTCTAAATCAGCAGTTCTCAACCTGTGGGTCGCGACCCCGGCAGGGGTCTAACGACCAAAACACAGGTCGTTAGGTGACCCCTGTGTTTTGGTCGTTAGACCCCCGCCGGGGTCGCGACCCACAGGTTGAGATCCGCTGGTTTAAATGAAGACCTTGTTGACTATTGTGTTTTTGTCTGTCCTCATCACCACTCTACCCTGCCCCACCCTATGGACATAAAATAGCAGGAGTATAAAATCTTCATAGAATTTTTCTGGTGGTATTTCTATCAGAGCTAGGTTACTCTTTGGGACAGAGCAAGCTAACCCCTAAGAATAATTTTAAGACATTGATTTTTTTAAGGAAGCATTGGATAGCACTTGTTTCCTGTGACTTCCTGAACATAATTTGACAGAGACAGATATGGGAATAAGTTGGTTTCTGGGGAATAGCAACATCTTTAATACAGTCTATAAATGTGATTTGGGTTTCAGTGACATGTTTTCAGCACATCAAACTTGAGAGGAATGGGGTCCAGAAACGAATATAACTCATGAATTTATTCTTCAACTCACCTTACCTAGAGAATTTTTTGTGTTTTCTAGGTAGTGGTAGCAGAGAATTTTGATGAAATTGTGAATGATGTAAATAAAGATGTATTGATTGAATTTTATGCTCCTTGGTGTGGCCACTGTAAGAATTTGGAACCTAAGTATAAAGAACTGGGAGAGAAGGTAAGTAAAACTGAACTATATTCTGAAAATAAAATCTGAGTTGGGATGTGTACATACATATTTAGCCTTGGCTAATTAGTCAGCCCTAATTAGTTCTGTACCTAAGTACTGGTAGACTGCCTGGCACAGTGGATAGAACGTCAACCTGGAACAGAGTCTCCAGTTCAAAACCCTGGGCTTGCCCTGTCAAGACACATAAAGGAAGCAACTACTATGAGTTAATGGTTCCTGCTTTTCTCTCTCTCTCTTTCTCTCTCTCTGTTTCAACAACTGTCTACAGTTTACTCACTTCCTCCTGGCTTTCCCCTAGTGTCTAGTTTGAGCAGTGCCACAAATACCTGCTTTAACTCCAGACTCAATCTAGTTTATGGTTAAAAGTATCCAGATTCTGAGTTATTATTATTTATTTATTTATTTATTTATTTATTTATTAGGAAAAAAAGATTACATGGAGGTAGGAGAAAGCAAGGCAGGGCTTTTTTTTTTATTTTTTTTTATTTTTTTTTTTACAGAGACAGAGTCAGAGAGAGGGATAGATAGGGACAGACAGACAGGAACGGAGAGAGATGAGAAGCATCAATCATCAGTTTTTCGTTGCAACACCTTAGTTGTTCATCGGTTGCTTTCTCCTATGTGCCTTGACCGCAGGCCTTCAGCAGACTGAGTAACCGCTTGCTTGAGCCAGCGACCTTGGGTCCAAGCTGGTGAGCTTTTGCTCAAACCAAATGAGCCCTCGCTCAAGCGGGCGACCTTGGGGTCTCAAACCTGGGTCCTCTGCATCCCAGTCCGACACTCTATCCACTGTGCCACTGCCTGGTCAGGCTTTTTTTTTTTTTTAAGTGAAAGGTGGGGAGATAGATGACTCCCACATGTGCCCCGACCAGAATCCACCCTGTCTGGGCCAATGCTTTGCCCATCTGGGGTCCATGCTTCCAACTGAACTATTTTTAGCACCTGAGGCAGAGAGGCTCCAAAGGGAGCCATCCTCAGTGCCTGGGCCGAATGTGCTCAAATCAATGCAGCCATGGCTGCAGGAAGGGAAGAGAGGTTGGGGAGAGGAGAAGAGAAGCAGATGGTTGTTTCTCCTGTTTACCCTGACCAGGAATTAAACCTGGGACATCCAAACACTGGGCCAATGCTCTACCACTGAGCCAACCAGCCAGGGCCCAGGCTATTATGTTCCTTCATCTTAAAAAACACCTGGTTAATGTCTTATTTAGGCCAGGTAAGTTTGAAGGTAGCTGTAAATATAGAGTCTTAAAATGGAACCAAGAGAGAAAAGGGAAACTTGTGAAAGGCAAGATACTATGTGCAGGTGTTAACTACTTTTCTTGTCTGAGCAGCGAAATTTGTCCAAGTGTTTAAAGATGTGATTGTTTTAAGTCCTGAGTTGACTGAATGTTTCTCAGTCACTGAAAACTTGAAATTTCAAGATCTAACCTTTTTATTAACAGCTCAGAAAAGACCCAAATATTATTATAGCCAAGATGGATGCCACAGCCAATGATGTGCCTTCTCCATATGAAGTCAGAGGGTAAGTAGATTAAAAACTAATGAAAATGTGTAGGCAATTGAACAAAAAAATTAGCTGGTAAACCTTTTTTTTTTAATTGGGTAAATGTCAGAGTTATTCTGGAACCAGAAATTAGTTAACTCTTTTTTTTTTCTTTCCCCAGTTTTCCTACCATCTATTTCTCTCCAGCCAACAAAAAGCTAGATCCAAAAAAATATGAAGTAAGTGCATTGTCTCATCTCTCCACAAATAAAGACACATACATACACATGCCTGTACATACATAATCCTTTAAGTTTATTTAACTGGAAATGAAATTTCAACTCGCATTGTCAGTATATGTGGTGGTTAATGAGCTTTACAAACTCAGAAGTCTTCCTGTTGTGAGGGGGACACAAAGGGTTCTTTAAAAGGTTAAATTTTCATAGTAATCTTTCTGTTTTCAGGGTGGCCGTGAATTAAGTGATTTTATTAGCTATCTACAGCGAGAGGCTACAAACCCCCCTGTAATTCAAGAAGAAAAACCCAAGAAGAAAAAGAAGGCACAGGAGGATCTCTAAGGCTGCTGCCAAATATACCACTTTTTAAAGGACTTTTCCACCAGAGCTGGGGAAACCATTGGGGAAGACTGGGACCCAGATGGGATTATTACCTCTCAGGGCTGAGAGGACAGATGGATATAATCTGAATCCTGTTAAATTTTCTCTAAACTGTTTCTTAGCTGCACTGTTTATGGAAATACCAGGACCAGTTTGTGCTTTTGGGAAAAATTATTTGTGTTGTGGGGGTGGGGGAATAGAGTTGGGGGGGTTATTTTCTAATTTTTTTTGTACATTTGGAACAGTGACAATAAATGAGCCCCCTTTAAATTGTCTTTTTTTTTTTCCACGAGATGGGAAACCAGAGGTTCTCTAGACCCGCACTAATACCGTGATGGCGAACCTTTTTATAAAAACAGCCCTCTTTTGCAGTGCTGGTTCCAGGTTTTGTAGAACCAGGTTGATCAGCACTGCAAAAGTGGGCAGTTTTTATAAAAAGGTTCACCATCATGGGTCTAATAGAACTTTCTGCAATAATGGAAATGTTCTGTAACTTCCATTGTCTAATACATGTATGTAGCAATTGAGTGTTTGAAATGTGGCTAGGAACTACATTTTCTTTTTTCTATTGATTTGAGAAGGGGGTAGGGAGGGGGAGACAGAGAGAAGCATCAACTCGTTTCACTCAGTTGTTTCATCTATCAGTGCTCATTGATTACTTCTCGCATATACACTGACCAGGGGTTGAATCTGCAACCTCTGACAGGCTGGGTTGATGTTTTATCCAGAGCCACATGGCCAAGGCAGGAACTACATTTTAAATTTTCATTAATTTAAATAGTCACATGTGGGGCTAGTGACTACCATATTGGTGAGTACAATAGTACAGTGGTCCCCAACCTTTTTTGGGTCACGGACCGGTTTAATGTCAAAATATTTTCACTGACCAGCCTTTAGGGTGGGACAGATAAATGTATCATGTAACTGAGACAAGCGTCAAGAGTGAGTCTTAGACGGATGTAACAGGGAATCTGGTCATTTTTAAAAAATAAAACATCGTTCAGGCCTAAATATAAATAAAGCGGGAATAATGTAAGTTATTTATTCTTTCTCTGCGGACTGGTAGTGGTCCGCGGCCCAGCGGTTGGGGACCACTGCAATAGTAGACCAACTGTCTGGGTCCACAGTTATCTAAATCTTTTCCAAACTTTGTTTCTTTCTGTCCTTACATGTTTATTGCCCAGGCCCCCCTAGTCTGATAATTAGAACAGGTGAGGGACATTTTTTATTGGGCTCTGTTTCTGACCCTGTCTAGCCTTAAGGATTGGTGGCTATTTATCCTTGCCATGGAGCTGAGCATGTTTATACCTCCCAAGAGCTGTTGTCTGCCCAGAAATGCCGTGTGGGTGTGGAATCAGGTTGGAGTTCCATCCAAGTTTCAGGAATTGCTGACACTGCTGAGTGCAGCTCTCTCCCCCAAAACCCATGGTATGGGCCTATTAACTTTCCAGTGGACTGGGAAAGGCAGTGTCATTCTGGTTGTGAGTGAGAGCCAAGCCATTTTCTTCCACAACGAGGAATGAAAAGGATAGGAATGGTATGATCTTTTATTAAGTGAATTGAACCATTTCACCTCTTTTTGTAAATCTAAATCCTGTCCACAGTTAATAGTTTTCAGTCACTATTTCCAGATAGGATCCCTATTTATAAGTGATCTTCAACCTTGATGTTTAGAAAATGAGAACTTTAGCCTGGTCTGTAGTGGTGCAAGGGGATAGAGCACCAACCTGTAACACTGAGGTCGCTGGTTCAAAACCTTAGGCTTGCCCAGACAAGACATACAACAAGCAACCAATGAAAGGCTAGAGTGAAGCAACTATTTCTTACCCTCTCCAGAAACTCAATCTTTAAATTAAAAAAAAATAAAAAGGAGAACCTGATTCCTCCTGTCATCTCTGGTTGTCAGTTATAAGATGGATTTGGTAGAGCCTTATAGCAAAATATGTATCTGGATCATCCATAGTTGAAGAAGTAAAGACACCTAATCATAATCGTGGAGATTCTGATTCACAAGACCTGGGCTGAGATCTAGAGATCTAATTTTTTGTAGAGCTCAGACATACAGCCAGGGGTAAGAACCACTACCTTGGGAGATTTAAGGAAAGCATATAAATTTGTACAAAGAATATGAACAGTTTTAATTTTTTAGCCATGTTTGTAAAAGAATTCATTTTCAGTACATGGGTAAGACCCCAAGCCCTTTCCCATTATATCCAGGTATATTACAAGTTCCTAAAAGTTCTCATTGTTTTGTTAGGGAGGCTATCAGCCTGAATTCTAAGGTCCTTGAAATATCTTGTCCTGGAAATGGTGTCATTTCTCAGGATTTGAAAATGACTTCGCTGAACTAAAGGTGAAGAAGCCAAGCTTCTGCTTTTCCTAATCACCTGGGCATAGCTATGGAATGTTGGCACTGTGCCCACACCCTAAAAATTAAAAGAGAGCACAATGAAAATCAAACCTTAACCTAGAACAGCTCTCTTACTTGCCAGCATGAATTCAGCAATAACAGAGCAGACAGTTGCACTCTTATTTTATAGCTACTTTGTTCCTTCATATCTTACTGAGCAGAGGGTCAAAAGCCCTCTGACTGCTTCAGCTGCCCCTGTTCTTTTCCTCAAACTCCAGGATGAGACCTTTAATGTGGGATAATTTCTGATGCAGGTACTCACAGCGACGCTTTTCTTCCCTGTAACCAGGATTTCGCTGCAGAGAAAAAGCATCCATGTCAAAAAGGGAGGGAGGGCCTGACCTGTGGTGGCGCAGTGGGATAAAGCATCAACCTGGAACACCGAGGCCGCTGGTTCAAAACCCTGGGCTTGCCTGGTCAAGGCACATATGGGAGTTGATGCTTCCTGCTCCTACCCCTTCCCTTCCTCCCCCTCTCTGAAAATTGAATAAAGTCTTTAAAAAAAACTTAAAAAATAAAAGGAAGGGGGGAGAGGGGAGGGGAGGAAGGAAGGAAATCCATTTTTATCTTGCTACCATTCCCAGACATAGTCTTACCTTCCTGAACTTTGTATATTCTTGAACTATCTTTTCTTCCAGCACCTGAAACAAAGAGAATGCTAGAACCAAGTTCAACCTTTAGAAAAGAGCTCCAGTTCTCTTAAGGGAGAGAAGTAACTTCCTTCTCATACTACCAAATTATACAGAATAATTTTTCTTTCAAAACAGGCTTGCTTGTCACTTTGGTCACTGAACAAACACGTTTATGGGCAGTTAGCAGGGAGTTTATGGTCAGTAGAGCTGGAAAGCCTACCTGGGTCCAGTCCTTACCTTGTGTTCTGGAGTTCCCCGCTGAACTCTCTTGATCTCTGCTCCCAGCTCTATGAACCTTTGGCTTGCAGCCTTAACTCTAGCATGCAGGATGCGATATTCAGCATAATCTGTCTCAAAGTCCTGCTCATAGGCTTGTTGCTGCTCTGCACTGTGGATGGCACCATATTGCCTGCCAGGAGCAGAGAGTTAAGTTACCACCTTCAATTTTATTACCTTCCAAAGCTCCCAGCCCCCAGGAAATTCATCTTAATATCTCATATGCACAAGGCTTGAGAAAAGTAGAAAGAAATGGCAGGGGACTCACAAGAAGTAATCTGGTACCTCTTCAGGATTTAGGGATTCAGAATCTATGAAGGAAGCAAGACACTAGGTGATTATCGATCTTTTTTTCTCCTACTGTGGCAATTTTACCCTCTTCTCATAAACTCACCTGCTTGAACTGAGGGATTTTGCTCCAGCCCGAGGCTCATGTCTTCATGTTTAGCTTCTTGTTCCCAATCTTCTCCTTCTTGTAGACCCTGATAGGGTAGCCCTTGTGGGGGACTTGGAGCTAGAGGCAGAGTTCTGAGTCTCTTTACTTTTAGTTCTATAGTGCCTGCAGGCGCTGGATGCTTCTGTTGGGAAAAATACTTTTTTCACACTGACAGTATGTCAAAAGCCTCCTAGTCTGTCTTTCTCTTGAAAATTATTTCCATATAATCTCTGAGCATCAAAATGAAGGCTCCCATTTTTTAAATTTTAGTGTGATTAAATCTCTGAAAAACTCTTGCTATTACAACTTACCTTGTTCAGATGTTTCTGACTAACAGAGGAAGGCAGTGCCTGGTCAGGCCTTCTGATTGGAAGATGGTTCTGGTTCCTAGGATATTTGAAGAGGGAATGGAAGAGATGAGCACCAGGGTAGGAGGCAGGGCTAGATTTCTTATCACAGCATTCAGGGTGGAGATTTGAGGAAGACAGTAACAGGGCTTCACAGGTTAGTCCCACCCCGTCCCAAGTACCTCACTTCCCGCTGAGCCATGTGTTCCCTCGAGGATCCTGGAAGTGACTGTCTTTGGCTGCTTGCCGGTAGATCTGGCACCTGGCAGGGAGTGGCAGGGGCACTTGGCTATCTGGCCACAGGCTTTGCCCCACCTTCCCAATTCCCTGCAGTTTCTGGCCTCACCTCTTCTAGTGCCATCTGTGGCTGTGAAATTGTATCTCCAGAATATTCTCCCATGTTCTGCCAATTCTCAAGCTCTCTGGCATCTTCAGTTAGTTTGTGTCCCTGAACTGAAGGTGGGACTGGGATAGAATCCATGGCTGTCCAAATAGTGAGGCGCTCCCTGAGTGGGCCCAGGCAGTGGAGGTTGTTAGGCCCAGATCTGGAAAGGAGTGGTGGAAAAAATACCCAGAAGGGTGGAGAACTTTTAAAGCACCTCTGGACATCCCCTTCCTGGACTTACCACAACCTTTTTTCACCTGCTGTTTGTTCCCTTACCTGCCTAAGCGTTGGCACACAAGGTCCAAGCCACCACCAGGGCCTTCCTGGCCACATTGGGACACTATGAAGGAGAAGAGGGAGGAGCAGCCAGGGCCTGGGAGCCTCAGATACTAGGAGTGAAAGGAGATCGTAAGGCCCATGAAGTCGCCCTTCCCCCTCCTGCCAATGCCACTCCTCTTTGAGCCAGCGCCTAAGATTGAAGATGGGTCCCACGGGACTCGTTAGTACACCAGGTGCACCTGGGCCCGAGTTCCCAGGAGGCTGAGACGGCAGAGTCTCTTCAACCGCAGCCTCCTGAGACCACAACCCCAACAGCCCCTTCACCCACCTCGGGGTTCAGTTCTCAGGAACTTCCTCAGACCATGACTGCTTTCAGCCTCCTGCCTTTGACCGTACCTTCCCTGAGCCTGCACCTTCACACACACACACACACCCCCCCCAGGTCTGTACTTACCCCTCGGTTGCCTTGGAAAGCGATCACTGGCCGAACCTGCAGGGAGAGAGAGCACAGAAGCAAGCTGAACGCAGGTGAAGCGACGTCCCCAGGATTCGGTCCCCAGGAGTGCCGGAGGGACCTGCCTCGCGGGTTTCACTTGGAGAAATAGGGACGCCGGAGCCTGTGAATGCCGCTCCCCATGCCAGGTCCCTTCGTCAGGGTCTCTGGCTGAAGTCTGAGGTCCCGTGGGGTGGAGGATAGGTAAGATGGGGCCGGGGACAGCCGCACCTGTTGCCTCTGACACTCTTGCAGCGCCCTCAGCGCCGCCTCGTTGAGCCTGAGCAACAGGAGACTGGTCCGAGCAGCGGGGGTGAAGCAGAGCCGGAGCTTCCCACTCAGAAACTCCTGGGGTCCCGCCATGGCCGCGAGGTCGAGCGCAAACAGAACCCGAACTTCAGCGAGGGCTACCACCACTACTTACGCTCTGCAGGGCTGGACTTGTACAGCCAGTAGCCCAGGTCGGCCCCGCCCCCGCCAGGACCCACCTCCGGCCCCACCCATAGCCAGCGCCACTCCAGGGGTTTCCCAGCGGCGCGTGGGCGGTGCTTCGCGCCTCCGGCGGACCTGCGTGCGGACCTCTGCGGTTTCTTTTTGGTTTGGCTTGCACCTTATAGGGCTTTCAGTAAGGGTTCTCTCAGTCTCCGGAGAAAGGCTGCGGCCAGCCTCAGACCCTCTCACCCAGAGTCTCCAACCCTGCCTTGGTTTCCCCAGCCAACGTGAACTGGGCATTTCTGTCTCTAAGTGAAGCTGAACCTGCAACCTCTAGGTTTTTAGGCACAGTGAAACGGAAGGGAGGGCCTGGTTGCTAGGCGCTTTGAAGGCCAAAGCCCCCAGGGTCTGGAGGATGGCGGACGCAATGGGGGATTCCTGACTCCAACACCTGCCGCACAGAGGCGGATTTAAGGGCGGACACACCAGGCGCGCGCCCTGCGCCAAAATTCTGAAAGCCCCCCCACCCTCCGCGCAAAACCCCAACTTTACACTTTTTTCTAATGACACCAACTTTGGGTTCATGTGTGTAATTTTAACATTAATACATATTTTTTATTTATTTAAAAATATGGTTAACATGTATTTTTATTTTCCCTGTCTTTCTTTTTTAAGGTGCCCAATATTGTCTTCTGCGCGCGAGAGGCGGGGAGGGGGGGAGCCTCAACCGACCTTAATCCGCCTCTGCTGCTGCAGCACTTCTGCTTTTTCCCCCGCCTGCGGTACTGATGCACACCAGAAACCGGTTTCTAAATAAGGCTGGAAAGAAATAAAGGCACCCTGAGTGCCCTGGCAGCGGTGAAGCTTGGCTGTTGCGGGCTGGAACGCCCCCCCCCCCCCCCATCGCTGGAGGCGGGGGAGGCCACAGAAGAATAGAAAGGCAAAGGAGAGGGAGGACTCAGTACCCTGTTGCCCCTCCCAGCCGAAACACAAGAAACTGGTGTAGAAGAGAGTTGGCCCACTACTTTAGAAGGACCAAGGTGCCACGAAGTTGCCAGACATCCCGGAGGTCTGGATTCTGGTGCAGTGAGACCCCAGAACTAATCTCAGGTTGGTCTTTGGTGTTTTCACTTGGTGTTTCCACTCGTCCCTGTTTGGGTATGTTTTCCAAGAGCTCTGGTGGTGTTCTCTTTTCTAACCGGATTCCTCTGCTAAATCTCTCAACCTGCATAATCCCAGGTGACCTGAATGTCCTTCACCCCAAATCAAATTACTATATGTACATTTGTCAAAAACCCATCAAATTGTACTTAAAACGTGTATATCTTAATGGATGTAAATTATACCTTAATAAAGTTGACTTAAATCAGCACCACAGCCCTGGTTGGATAGCTCCTTTGGGTAGAATAGAGGTTGCCAGTTCGAACCCTGATCAGGGCACATACAGGAACAGATCGATGTTCCTTGTCTCTCTCTGTCTCTCCGTCTCTCTGTCTCTCCGTCTCTCCTCTTTTCCATCCTTTCTTGCTAAAATCAATCAATTAAAAAAAATCAGTGCAGCGTGACCAGGTGGTGGTGCAGTGGATAGAGTGTTGGGTAGCGTTGCTGAGGGCCCAGGTTTGAAACTCTGAGGTCACTGGCTTGAGTCCAAGGTCTCTGACTTGAGCAAGGGATCACTGGCTCCGGAGGCCCCCCCCCCCCCAGTCAAGGCATGTATGAGAAGGCAATCAATGAAGAACAACTGAGGTGCCGCAACTATGAGTTGATGCTTTTCATCTCTCTCCCTATCAGTGCAATAACTCTCCAACTCCAACAACAAAAACATTTACTGGTCCATGTCCTCAGGGCTCTCTACTTCTCTGTGTGACAATTCGCTAATTTGATAAACAGTTGTGGCAATGCATAAAGCTGGTCTTTCAGGGTTCCTTTCCTTCCTAGATGTCATCTATGGCCATTTGTTAGATTTTCCTGGATTAAAAATCAAAGGATAGACTAAAATGGTAAATTTTCCAGAGAGGAAGGAAGGAGCAGTGCTGTAAGAGGAAGCAACTGGGGAAGATATTTAGGGAAGAGAAGTAGGGATCTAACATTTTTTGGGTGTCAGGATTACTGCCTGTTATTTAATCCCTCAAATAGCTTTTTAGAGCAGGTATTATTGTCCACATTTTTCATTCATTTATTAAACAAATATTTATTAATCACTTACTCTATACCAGACACTGTATTGTACTATATCCTTGGACTACATCAATAAATATATTCTAGCTTTGGGAAAGTTTACATTCTAGACAGGAAGGAGAGACTATAAACACACTGAAGAAATAAACATAAAAAATATAGTTTGCCTGACTAGGCATTGGTGCAGTGGTTAGAGCATCGACCTGAGATGCTGAGGACCCAGGTTGAAAACCCCGAAGTTGCTGACTTAAGCTTAGGCTCATCTGGCTTGAGCGCAGTTTCATCAACTTAAGTGTAGGGTCTCTGGCTTGAGTGTGGGATCACAGACATGACCCCATAGTCGCTGGCTTAAAGCCCAAGGTCGCTGGCTTGTACCCAAGGTCACTGGCTCAGCTTGAGCCTCCTGGTCAAGGCACATATGAGAAACCAATCAATGAACAATTAAGGTACTGCAACTATGAGTTGATGCTTGTCATCTATCTCTCTTCCTTCTTGTCTATTCCTGTCTATCCCTCTCTCTCTCTTTCTGGAAAAAAATATATATTATATATATATATAAATATATATATATATTTTAAAATATATATATCTCTTTCTGGAAAAAAAATATAAATTTATATATATATATATATATATATATATCCCTGACCTGAGGTGGCGCAGTGGATAAAGCATCCTCCTGGAACACTGAGGTCACCAGTTTGAAACCCTGGGCTTGCCTGGCCAAGGCATAAATGAGAGTTGATACTTCTTGTTCCTCCTCCTCCTCTCTTTCTCTCCTCTTAAATGAATAAAGTCTTGAGATTATATATATATATATATATATATATATATATATATATATATGGCCTGTCCTGGCCAGATAGCGCAGTTGGTTAGAGCATTGTCCTGATACACAAAGATTGCAAGTCACAGAAACAGATCAATGTTTCTGTCTCTCTTTCTCCTTTCTCTCTCTCTAAAATCAATAGATATGGCCCTAGCCAGTTAGCTCAGTGGTAGAGTGTCAGCCTGGCGTGTGGATGTCCTAGGTTCAATTTCTGATCAAGACACACAGGAGAAGTGACCATTGGCTTCTCCACCCCTTCCCCTCTCCCTCCTCCTTTTCTCTCTCTCTCTCTCTCTCTCTCTCTCTCTCTTCCCTTCCCGCAGCCATGGCTTGATTTGTTTGAGCACATTGGCCTTGGGTGCTGAGGATAGCTCTGTGGAACCTCCACCTCAGGCACTAAAAACTTAGTTGGGAGCATGGCCCCAGATGGGCAGAGCATCGGCCCCAGATGGGGTTGCTGGGTAGATTCCTATTGGGGCACATGCGGGCGTCTATCTTCCCTCCTCTCACTTGGAAAAGAAAGAAAAATTAAAATCAATAAATAAACTTAAAAATATATATATATACTGTATGGGATGTGGGGGGAGGTTGAAGAGAGTAAAGAGGGTCAAAATATCTAGTGACAGGAGACTAGACTTAAGGTGGTGAGTACACAGTGCAGTAGACAGGTGTTGTTTTGTTTTAGATTTTATTTATTCATTTTTAGAGAAAGAGGAGAGAGAGAGAGAAGGGGGAAGGAGCAGGAAGCATCAACCTTCGAATGTGCCTTGACCAGGCAAGCCCAGGGTTTCAAACCAACAACCTCAGCGCTCCAGGTTGCTGCTTGATCCACTGAGCCACCATAGGTCAGGCAGATAGGTGATGCATTATAGAATTGTACACTTGAAACTTAATCTTATTAACAAATGTTGCTACGTAAACTTAACAAAAAATATAGTGTATGCTAAAAAGTGATAAGTGCTATATAAAAAAAGAAGAAGTAGAGCGAGGTAAAGGGGTTTAAAAGTGGAGGAAGAGGGCTTGTCCAGGTGGTGGCACAGTGGATAGAGCATTGGACTGGGATGCGGAGGACCCAGGTTCGAGATCCCAAGGTCACCAGCTTGAGCGCGAGCTCATCTATTTTGAGCAAAGCTCACCAGCTTGGACCCAAGGTCACTGGCTTGAGCAAGGGATTACTTGGTCTGCTGTAGCCCCACAGTCAAGGCATATATGAGAAAGCAATCAATGAACAACTAAAGTGCCACAACGAAAAACTGATGATTGATGCTTCTCATCTCTCTCCGTTTTTGTTTGTCCCTATCTAGCCCTCTCTCTGTCTCTGTAAAAAAAAAAAAAAAAAAAAAAAAGGCCTGACCTGTGGTGGTGCAGTGGATAAAGCATCGACCTGGAAATGCTGAGGTCGCCGGTTCGAAACCCTGGGCTTGCCTGGTCAAGGCACATATGGGAGTTGATGCTTCCAGCTCCTCCCCCCTGTCTCTCTCTTCTCTCTCTGTCTCTCTCTCCCTCTCTCTCCTCTCTAAAATGAATAAATAAAATAAAAAAAAATTAAAAAATTAAAAAAAAGTGGAGGAAGAGGAAATAGTGGAGGGTGGAGAGGGTTGACTATATATTAAGTAAGATGATCAGAAAAGACTCTCTGGAGAAGAAAAATGTGTGCAATGCCCTAAAGGAGTCTAAGGACTTGGCTAAGCTGCATAGGTGGAGGAAATGCTTTCCTCCCTCCCTTCCTCTCTCCCTTCCTTTTTCTTTCTTCCTTTCTATTTTTTCTTTCTTTCTTTCTTTCTTTCTTTCTTTCTTTCTTTCTTTCTTTCTTTCTTTCTTTCTTTCTTTCTTTCTCTTTCTTTCTCTTCTTTCTCTCTCTCTCTCTCTCTTTCTCTTTCTTTCTTTCTTTCTTTCTTTCTTTCTTTTTTCTTTCTTTCTTTCTTCTTTCTTTCTTTCATTTTTTATTTTTCTGAAGTGAGAAGCCAGGAGGCAGAGAGACAGACTCCTGCATGCGCCAGACCAGGATCCACTCGACAAGCCTACTAGGGGGCAATGCTCTGCCCATCTGGGACATTGCTCCGTTGCAACCGGAGCCATTCTAATGCCTGAGGTGGAGGCCATGAAGCCATCCTCAGTGCCCAGGACAACTTTGCTCCAATGAAGCCTTGGCTGCGAGAGGGGAAGAGAGAGATAGAGGGAAAGGAAAGGGGGAAGGGTGGAGAAGCAGATGGTCACTTCTCCTGTGTGCTCTGACTGGGAATCGAACTTGGAACTTCCACACTCCGGGCCAATGCTTTGTCACTGAGCCAACCGGCCAGGGCTGCTTTTCATTTTTTGTTTTGTTTGTTTTTGGGGGGGAGGGTTGGCATTATTTTTTTGTTGTTGTTTTCTGGAAGTACTTTACAGACAGAGGGACTAGCCAGTTCAAACTCTGTAAGTTAGAAGTGTGTCTGGCCTGACCAGGCGGTGGCGTAGTGGATAGAGCATCTGACTGGGATGCGGAGGACCCAGGTTCAAGACCCTGAGGTTGCCAGCTTGAGCGTGGGCTCATCTGGTTTGAGCAAAAGCTCACCAGCTTAAACCCAAGGTCACTCGCTTAAGCAAGGGGTTGCTCTGTCTGCTGTAGCCCCATGGTCAAGGCACATATAAGAAAGCAATCAATGAACAACTGAGGTGTTACAATGAAAAACCAATGATTGATGCTTCTCATCTCGCTCTGTTCCTATCTGTCTGTCCCTATCTATCTCCCTCTCTCTGACTCTCTGTCCCTGTTAAAAAAAAAAAAAAAAAAAGTGTATCTGGAGTGTTTGACGAAAAGTTGAGGCCTGTGAACCTGGAACGAAATAAGTGATGGGGAGAGTAGCAAGAGATAAGTCAGGAAGATGAGCAGGGGCGATTGAGTCATGGAAGGCCTTGTGGACTATTGTAAAGACTTTGGTTTTTACTTTAAATGGAATAGGGAGTCATTGCAGAGTTTTGAGCACAGGAGTAACATGAAGTCACTTCTATTTTAAAAGGATCACTCTTGTTGCTGTGTTAAGAATAGAATAGGGGGACAAGGATAAAAGCAGTATGACCTGTTAGGAAGCTATTGCAGTAATCTAAGCTAGAGATGGTAATGGCTTGCACCAGGGTATAACAGAACAGGTGGGAGAAGGAATAGGTTTCTTGATTTGTTGAAAGTAGAGGATTTCCTGATGGGTTGAATCTGGTATATGAGAGACAATTGTCATTAAGGATAACTCTAGGATTTTTGGCAAGAACAACTAGAAAAATGAAATTGTCACCTACTAAGGCAGGAAAGACTGCATGTGAAACAGTATTCTGAATATACTGAGTTGTCTACTAGAATATGCATGGGGATGTGGAGAAGGCAGTTATATGCACAAATTTGGAGAAGATAAGAGATGTTTGGGCTAGAGATGTTATGTTCCACTGAGTCAGCTCCAACTCCTGCTGACCCTTTGAGTGAGTGGTGTCTACAATGTCCTATCCTTAACAGCTCTACTCAGCTCCTACAGAATCATGCCTATCGTTTCTTTTATGGAGTCAAGCCCTCTCATATTTGATCTTCCTCTTTTCTTGTTGCCTTCAATTTTTTCAAGCATTATTGTCTTTTCTAGAGAAACCTGCCTTCACAAAAAAAAGAAAAGAAAGAAAGAAAAGAAGGAAAAATAAGGAAAAGCTTTTTATTTTTTGACAGAGACAGTGAGACAGATAGGGACAGACATACCGAAAGGGAGAGAGATGAGAAGCATAATTCTTCGTTGCGGCTCCTTAGTTGTTCATTGCCTGCTTTCTCATATGTGCATTGACAGGAAGCTACAGCAGAGCGAGTGACCCCTTGCTCAAGCCAGCTACCTTTGGCTCAAGCCAGCGACCTTGGGGTCATGTCTATGATTCCATGCTCAAGTCAACTACCCTGCGCTCAAGCTGGTGAGCATGCACTCAAGCAGGATGAGCCTGTGCTCAAGCTGGCAACCTTGGGGTTTTGAACTGGGTCTTCTGTGTCCCAGTCCGATGCTCTATCCACTATGTTACTGACTGGTCAGGCAAAAAGTTTTCTGAAATTGACAGTGGTGATGGTTGCATATATCTGTGAATATACTAAAAACCATTAAATTTTACATTACACTTCAAATGGGTGAATTCTGTGGTATGTGAACTCTATCTCAATAATATATATATATACACACTATATATATGGTAGTTAATTGATCACTGGATTTAGCAATGTTTGTTCATTGGTAACCTAAACAAGAGTACTTATAAAGTCTTGACAAATATGGGAGTAAAGAAATAGGGGCCCTGGTCGGTTGGTTCAGTGGTAGAGCATCGGCCTGGCGTGCAGGAGTCCCAGGTTCGATTCCTGGCCAGGGCACACAGGAGAAGCGCCCATCTGCTTCTCCACCCCTCCCCCTCTCCTTCCTCTCTGTCTCTCTCTTCCCCTCCTGCAGCCAAGGCTCCATTGGAGCAAAGATGGCCCGGGCGCTGGGGATGGCTCCATGGCCTCTGCCACAGGCACTAGAATGGCTCTGGTCACAACAGAGAGACACCCCAGATGGGCAGAGCATCGCCCCCTGGTAGGCGTGCTGGGTGAATCCCGGTTGGGCACATGCCGGAGTCTATCTGACTGCCTCCCCGTTTCCAGCTTCAGAAAAATACAAAAAAAAAAATATATATATATATATAAAATTTTAAAAAATTTAAAAAAAGAAATAGGGAGTTGCCTGACCAGGCGGTGGTGTAGTGGATAGAGCGTCACACTGGGATGCGGAGGACCCAGGTTCTAGACCCCAAGGTCACCAGCTTGAGCGTGGGCTCATCTGGTGTGAACAAGGCTCACCAGCTTGGACCCATGGTCGCTGGCTTGAGCAAGGGGTCACTCGGTCTGCTGCAGCCTCCCAGTCAAGGCACATATGAGAAATCAATCAATAAACAACTAAGGAACCACAATGAAGAATTGATGTTTCTCATCTCTCTCTCTTTCTGTCTGTCTGTCCCTATCTGTCCCTCTCTCTGACTCTCTCTGTCTCTGCCACACACACAAAAAAAAAAGAAAGAAAGAAAAAGAAATAGAGAGTTAACTGTTGGAGAAATTAGGATAAAGAAAAGGTTTTAAGCCCTGGCTGGGTAGCTCAGTTGGTTAGAGCATTATCCTAATACACCAAGGTTGTGATTTCAAACCCAGGTCAAGGCACATAAAAGAATCAACCGCCTGACCGGGCGGTGGCGCAGCGGATAGAGCATCGGACTGGGATGCGGAAGACGATGGTTCGAGACCCCGAGGTCACCAGCTTGAGTGAGGGCTCATCTGGTTTGAGAAAAGCTCACCAGCTTGAGCCCAAGGTCGCTGGCTCAAGCAAAGGGTTACTCAGTCTGCTGAAGGCCCGCGGTCAAGGCAGTATGAGAAGGCAATCAATGAACAATTAAGGTGTCACAGTGCGCAACGAAAACTAATTATTGATGTTTCTCATCTCTCCGTTCCTGTCTGTCTATCCCTCTCTGACTCTCTGTCTCTGTAAAAAAAAAAAAAAATCAACCAAGGCCCTGGCTGGTTGGCTCAGTGGTAGAGCGTCGGCCTGGCGTGCGGAAGTCCTGGGTTCGATTCCTGGCCAGGGCACACAGGAGAGGCTCCCATCTGCTTCTCCACCCCTCCCCTCTCCTTCCTCTCTGTCTCTCTCTTCCCCTCCCGCAGCTGAGGCTCCATTGGAGCAAAAGATGGCCCGGGCGCTGGGGATGGCTCCTTGGTCTCTGCCCCAGGCGCTAGAGTGGCTCTGGTCGCGACAGAGCAAAGCCCCGGATGGGCAGAGCATCCCCCCTGGTGGGCGTGCCGGGTGGATCCCGGTTGGGCGCATGCGGGAGTCTGTCTGACTGCCTCCCCGTTTCCAGCTTCAGAAAAATACAAAAAAATAAAAAAAGAATCAACCAAGAAGAAAAAAAAAAAAAGAGTCAACCAAGAGTCAACAAATGAATGAATAAATAAGTGTAACAACAAATTAGTGGGGGTTTTTTCTCCCTTTCTCCCTCTCTTTCCCTCTGTAAAATCAATAAAAAAAAATTTAGGAAAGGAAACAGATGGAAGAAATAGCATGTTTGTATGCTGATGGGAAATATTTGGGGAATATCCACCAAACTTTGATGATGTAGAGGAGAGAAGACAATTACTGGAGTAGTGTCCCTGAGTAGGTTAGAGGGAATGGGATCTGTTCAGGATTGGCTTTCCATAGGAATATGGACAGTTCATCTATGGCAGTGGTGCCCAACCGGGCCGCGGACCGGTACTGGTCCGTGGGCTATTTGGTACTGGTCCACAGAGAAAGAATAACTAACTTACATTATTTCTGTTTTATTTATATTTAAATCTGAACGATGTTTTATTTTTTAAAAATGACCAGATTCCCTCTGTTACATCCGTCTAAGACTCACTCTTGACGCTTGTCTTGGTCACGTGATACATTTATTCATCCCACCCTAAAGGCCAGTCCATGAAAATATTTTCTGACATTATACCGGTCCGTGGCCCAAAAAAGGTTGGGGACCACTGATCTATGAAAACAGGTCACACAGGCAAAGACGGTGGGTGCAAATGTAGAAGGTGAGATGTAGTGAAAGTATATGGAAGTTCTCTTCAGATTGCTTTAATTTTCTCAGTGAAGTAAGAAGCAACTGAGAGGATGAGGGAGGAGTGAAAGGAATTGAGGTATGAAAATGGTGATAAATAATTGCTTAGAAGTTTGAGAGTGGAATGAGCTAGGAATGGGTTCAACACTGAGGACTGATGAGAAAACTGAAGCTCAGAGAGGCTAAGTAGCTTACTCAAGGTCACAAAGCAGAGGTTTAAAACAGAACTGGGATTCAAATAATTGAACAACAGGATCTCTGCCCTAATGTTCATCTGAAGGGATATTTCAAAATGAATATAAAGTGATAAAATATTCTCTTATTTTTGAGAGCAGTGTATAAAAAATGATATACCAAAAGGTAGTTTATTATTTCATGTATTTAATACATAAGAATAAATGAGATACACAAAACTAGATTATGTTATAAAAATTTTTAAATATTAATGAAAAAATATTAAATAATACAATATCCCAGGGGAATTTTGGGCATATTGCAAAGCTAAAAAAAGTGACAGCTTGTCACCCCCTGATTTTTTGGCACTTTTTCTCTTTATATTATATGTTTATTTACTGAAGTAACAAATGCAAGGGAATTCACATGTAGTATTTCATCAAAGGTATAATGAGTTTTATGGAATGAATAAATAAATATTACAGCCTGACCAGGAGGTGGCACAGTGGATAGAACGTGGACTGGGATGCAGAAGATTTAGATTGAAACCTGAGGTTGCTGGCTTGAACGCAGGCTCATCAGCTTGAGCGCAGGGTCACTGGCTTGAGTTTGGGATCAGAGACATGACCCCATGGTTGCTGGCTTGAGCCCAAAGGTTGCTGGCTTGAAGCCCAAGGTCACTGACTTGAGCAAGGGGTCACTAGCTCTGCTGTAGCCTCCCCCTCCCCAGTCAAAGCACATATGAGAAAGCAATCAATGAACAACTAAGATGCCTCAACAAAGAATTGATGCTTCTCATCTCTCTCCCTTCCTGTTTGTCCCTATCTGTCCTTCTCTTTGTCTCTCTCAATAAATAAATAAATAAACAAACAAATAAATAAATATTACAAGCATAGCCTGTCAAATTTATTGCACCTATGGATGGAATAAACATTATTACGGGCACTTAGACTATGCTGTTGCGCGGATGAACATTAAAAAAGAGTAAGAAATGTAAATTCGCCTGACCAGGCTGTGGCGCAGTGGACAGAGTGTCGAACTAGGATGCAGGATGTGGAGGACCCAGGTTCGAGACCCCGAGGTCACCAGCTTGAGCGCCAACTAATCTGGTTTGAGCAGAAGCTTACCAGCTTGGACCCACAGTCACTGGCTTGAGCAAGTGGTTACTTAGTCTGCTGTAGCCCCACGGTCATGGCACATGTGAGAAGCAATCAATGAACAACTAAGGTGTCCCAATGAAAAATTAATGATTGATGCTTCTCATCTCTCTCCGTTCCTGTCTGCCTGTCCCTATCTATCCCTCTCTCTGACTCTCTCTCTCTGTCTCTGTAAAAAAAAAAAAAGAAATGTAAATTTGTAATTTCCACATTGGGCGGCTGCCCAGGCACCCACCTTAGAACCCTGATTACAAGTTCCATTTTAACAACCGGTTTGCTGAACTCAACAAAAAATTAAGTATCTGTTCTATCGAACTGGTGCGAACCGGCTGAATCCCACCACTGGTCCTAAACCTGAATCTGCAGACCATAGAATTCAGAGATTCTGTGAACTTAGAAGTCAAAAATTGCATCTTTGGCCCTGGCTGGTTGGCTCAGTGGTAGAGCCGATATCGGCCCAGCATGTGGAAGTCCCAGGTTCGATTCCCGGCCAGGGCACACAGGAGAAGCGCCTATCTGCTTCTCCACCCCTCCCCCTCTCCTTCCTCTCTGTCTCTCTCTTCCCCTCCTGCAGACAAGGCTCCATTGGAGCAAAGTTGTCTGGGGCGCTGAGAATGGCTACATGACCTCTGCCTCGAGTGCTAGAATGGCTCCAGTTGCAAAAGAGCAATGCCCCAGATGGGCAGAGCATCTCCCTCTACTGTGCTTGCCATGTGGATCCCGGTCGAGCGCATGCAGGAGTCTGTCTCTCTGCCTCCCCGCTTCTCACTTCAGAAAAAAAAAAAAATTACATTTTTATTTTCACTAATCTCTAACAGATATTTAACATCTCCTTTGGTTATGAAAGTAGGCAACAAATCACTGGTACTGCCAGAACCTGTGATGTTCTCATCAGTGGAAATAACAGGTATTTTCATTTCATATTACAGTTATTGGAGAGCTATCTAAGTATCATTTGCATTAATCACCACTTTATAATTACAATCATTATCTCATTGCCTCTAATGATTTTTTAAGGCCATGGCTGGATAGTTCAGTTAGTTAGAGCATCGTCCTCATACACCAAGGTTGCAGGTTCAATTCCTAGTCAGGGCAAATACAAGAAGTAACCAGTGATTGAACAATTAAGTGGAACAACAAACTGATGTTTCTCTCTCTCTCCCTTTCTTTCTAAAATCAACAAATAAGTTTTAAAATAATTTTTATTTAATATTTTTATTTAATGCATTGATTAAAATGCACCGTTACTACACTAGAAACATTTTTTCTTTTTCTTTTTAAACAACAAGGGTATTTTTTGTTCTTTTTATTTTATTTCTTTTTTTTTTTCCAGAGACAGAGAGAGAGTCAGAGAGAGGGATAGACAGGGATAGATAGGAACAGAGAGATGAGAAGCATCAATCATTAGTTTTTCGTTGCGCATTGTGACACCTTAGTTGTTCATTGATTGCTTTCTCATATATGCCTTGACCACGGACCTTCAGCAGACCGAGTAACCCCTTACTCGAGCCAGCGACCTTGGGTCCAAGCTGGTGGGCTTTTGCTCAAACCAGATGAGCCCGCGCTCAAGCTGGTGACCTCGAGGTCTCGAACCTGGGTCCTCCGTATCCCAGTCTGACGCTCTATCCACTGCACCACCACCTGGTCAGGCTACACCAGAAACATTTTAATATTTTTTTTCTTTTTTTCCAAGTAAGAGGAAGGGAGATAGAGAGACAGAATCCTGCATGTGCCCCAACCAGGATCCACCCAACAATCCCTGTCTGGGTCTGATGCTCTGCCCATCTGGGGCCATGCTCACAACCAAGCTATCTTTAGCATTTGAGGTGGAGGCTCTATGGAGCCATCATCAGTGCCTGGGCCCAATGAGCTTGAATCAATCCAGCCATGGCTGTGGGAGAGAAAGAGAGAGAGCGAGGGAGAAAGAAAGAGAAGGAGAAAGGGAGGGGTGGAGAAGCAGATGGTCACTTCTCCTGTGTGCCCTGACTGGGAATTGAACCCGGGACATCCACACACCAGGCTGAGACATTTTATCGATAGTATTTTGGTAACTATATTTGAATTGTTTTTTCTTTAATGATCACATGTATTCAATTAAAACAAAATTTTTAATTGTGATAAAATAGGCTTGACTTGTGGTGGCACAGTGGATAAAGCATCGACCTGGAACGCTGAGGTCACTGATTTGAAAGCCCAGGTTTGCCTGGTCAAGGCACATATGGAAGTTGATGCTTCCTGCTCCTTCCCTGCTTCTCTCTCTTTCCTCACTAAAATAACTAAATAAACAAATTAAAAAGAAACGAAATAAAATTGTGATAAAATACACAACAAAATTCACTGCCTTCATAATTTTTTAAAAATTTACGTATTGATTTATGAGGAAGAGGAAAGGAACGAGAGAGACAAAAACAAAGATCTTTGCCCTGGGGATTGAACTGGCAACCTCTGCTCATTGGGACAATGCTCTAACCAACTGAGCTATTCAGCCAGAGCCGCAACGAATTGATGCTTTTCATCTCTCTTCCTTCCTGTCTGTCTGTCCCTCTCTCTGTTTCTCTCTCTGTCTCTGTCAAAAACAAAAACAAACAAACAAAAAAACAGATAGCTCCAGCATAAGAACAGAAAGCCCTGTCCTGAATCTAGCAAGAGGAGGGCCAACATATATATTTTCCAGCAGAGTAGCCTAGACTCTGCTATGTATTAGCTCTTTGCATCTGAACTTTTGTCCAGTCAAAGGGGAACTAGAAAGGGGACATTTAAAAGGAACAAATTAAGTAGATTGCTACAGGAGATATGGTTGACAGGATTGTGCAGTAGCTGGGGTTTTAGCAATTCAGCTGAACCAAGGGGTAAGCAGAAGTATCTAGGAGGATTTGCTGCTCTGAGGCCTCAGCTTTTCTTATGATTTATTCACAAAGGTAGGTAGGACAAGGAGAAGGTGCTTGGTGGAGGCAAGGAGCTGTTCAGGAGCATCAGTGGTCAGGAAAGAGACGTCATCACCCAGGCCAGGAATAGCCTGACGTGAAGGGGTAAAGTGCCTTGGCTCCCTTCCTTAGGCATTTCTTTTTTTAATCGAGATAGAGACAGAAAATGAGAGAGAGGGACAGATAGGGACAGACAGACAGGAAGGGAGATGAGAAGCATCAATTCTTTGTTGCAGTACTTTCTCATATGTGCCTTGACTGGAGGACTGCAGCAGAGCAAATGACCCCTTGCTCAAGCTAGCAACCTTGGGCTCTAGCCAGAGTCCTTGGGCTTCAAGCCAACAACCTTTGGGGCCATGTCTATGATCCCATGCTCAAGCCAGCGACCCCAAGCTCAAGATGGTGAGTAAAGCCGGATGAGCCTGCATTCAAGCTGGCACCCTTAAGGTTTTGAACCTGGGTGCTCTGTGTCCCAGACCGATGCTCACTGCGCCAGTCCCTGGTCAGACCCCTCAGGCATTTCTTGATCCATATTTAGTAGTTCTTCAACAATGCAACAACACCTCAGCCAGCCCTGGGTCATCCAGGACTTAGGGCCTGCTCCCAATGCAAAGCCACCTTTCCTATCAGGATAACTCTGGCCACACTATTTCTGCATTCTTCTCCTATACTGGGTATCTTTGTCTCTGGATCTGTTTCTGGAGGTTCATCTCCTTCTTTCTTTCTATCAACACTTTCTTCTCTCAATCCAGACTTATGGCCCACTGGGAGTAGGTTAGGGGACCTCCTCATTTACTATCTCTTCCTGGGCTATTTCATTCATTACCATAATTGATTTTTTAAAATTTATTTATTAATTTGAGAAAGAGAGGAAGGGAGTAAGAGACAGAAACAATGATCTTTGCCCTGTAGATTGAACTTGCAACCTCTGCGTATCAGGATGATGCCTCAAACCATCCAAACTATTTGGCCACGGTAATGATTTGGGTTTTTAACTGAGTATTTATTTGTTTTTATGGAAGTTAAACATGTACATACACATTCTACATAAGACTTTTTTTTCTGACCCTACCTGTTCAGCTCAGTCAGTTAAGAGCGTTGTCCCGAAATGACAGGGTTTGATCCCTGGTCAGGGCAGGGCACACATGGGAAGCAGCCAATGAATGTATGACTGAGGGGAAAAACAAATGAATGCTTCCCTTCCTCTTCTCCTCTCTCTCCCTTCCTCTCTGTCTCTAAAAAAGAAAAAAGAGAAGAAAATAAAATTAAGCCCTGACCTGATAGCCCATTCCAGAGCACAGAGGTTGCCATTCGGTTCAATTCCCTGGACAAGGCACATACAGGAGCAGTTCCATATTTTGCCTCTTTCTCCCTACCTTTCTCTCTCTTTTTCTTATTTTTTTACAGAGACAGAGAGAAGGGATAGACAGGGACAGACAGGAACGGAGAGATGAGAATCATCAATCATTAGTTTTTCGTTGCGACACCTTAGTTGTTCATTGATTGCTTTCTCATATGTGCCTTGACCATGGGCCTTCAGCAGACCGAGTAACCCCTTGCTTGAGTCAGTGACCTTGGGTCCAGGCTGGTGAATTTTTGCTCAAACCAGATGAGCCCACGCTCAAGCTGGCGACCTCGGGGTCTCGAACCTGGGTCTTCCGCATCCCAGTCCGACACTCTATCCACTGCGCCACCGCCTGGTCAGGCTTTTCTCTCTTTTTTTCAAAAAGAAAAAAGACTTATTATTTCATTAAAAACAGTAACACTTATCCCACTGTTTCCCAACGCTTAAAGGAGATTACAACTCTTTTAGCTGTTTCTTCCAGCACTTACTGCTTTTCTTAAATATCATGTCATTTCTGGAGTTTTAAGTTTTAGGTATTATCCATTGATATCTATTTTTAATATAAGAACTTGCCTGGCCTGACCTGTGGTGGTGCAGTGGATAAAGCGTCGACCTGGAAATGCTGAGGTCGCTGGTTTGAAACCCTGGGCTTGCCTGGTCAAGGCACATATGGGAGTTGATGCTTCCAGCTCCTCCCCCCTTGTCTCTCTCTCCTCTCTCTCCCTCTCTGTCTCTCTCTCCTCTCTAAAAATGAATAAATAAAATAAAATAAAATAAAATAATTTTTAAAAAAAGCAAAAAAAAAAAAAGAACTTGCCTGACTAGGTGTTGGTGCAGTGGATAGGGCGTTGGACTGAGACGCGGAGGACCCAGGTTCGAGACCCTGAGGTTGCCAGCTTGAGTGCGGGCTCATCTGGTTTGAGCAAGGCTCACCAGCTTGAGCTCAAGGTTGCTGGCTTGAGCACGGGGTCAGTGGGTCTGCTGTAGCCCCCCGTCAAGACACATATGAGAAAGCAATCAATGAACAACTAAGATGCCGCAATGAAGAATTGATGCTTCCCATCTCTCTCCCTTCCTGTGTCTGTCCTTATCTGTCCCTCTCTCTGTCTCTGTCACAAAAACAAACAAATAGCCTGGCCTGTGATGGCACAGTAGATAAAGTGTTGGCCTAGAACACTGAGGTCGCTGGTTCAAAACCCTGGGCTTGCCTGGTCAAAGCACATGGGAGTTAATACTTCCTGCCCCTTCTCTTTCTCTCTCTCTCTCTCTCTCTCTTTTCTCTCTCTCTTTCTCTCTCTCCTCTCTAAAATAAATTTTAAAAAATTTAAACAAACAAAAAAAGTCAAACTGTGACACTAGTGTACTGTTTACATTTCCTTTCTCTTTTTTTAATTCATTTTTTTAGAGAAGGGAGGGGTAAAGCGGGAGGGAGAGAGAGAGAGAGAAAGAGAGAGAGAGAGAAGAGAGGAGGAGCAGGAAGCATCAACTTCCATATGTGCCCTGACCAGGAAAGCCTAGGGTTTGAAACTTGTGATTGCAGCATTCTATCTAGGTTGATGCTTTATCCACTGCGCCACCACAGGTCAGGCTACATTTCCTTTCTTGTATGTTCCTTCCTGAAATTAATAATCATTTTTTTAGTTTGCTTACTTAATTATCTATGTATTTATCAACTAATGTTCATACTCATTTCTAGAAATCTCTTTTCAGTTATGTTCAGCTAAAATCAGATAGTTTATCAGTTTGTTTGTTTTTTCATTTCCATTTTTTCCTAGATATATACTTTCAGAGCCTTTCATCTTTCTGCTCCAATTTGAGATGGTTGTTTTGTAAGGCTGTTGTGAAGCTATCATCTTTGGATCTTTCACCAGCAACCAAGGGATATCCTTCATTTATCTCCTAAATTGGGTACTTTTTTTCCTGGTTTCTGTGATTTGTATTTGTTTATTCTCTCATTTTGGCGGAGTACTTACCTATCCAATAGCTTCTTGAAAGGGGTGCACGGTAGGTAAGTTAATTGAGACTTCATATATCTATTCTCATACTCAATTGATAGCTTGGCTAGGCAAAAAAGTCTAGGTTGTTAATTATTTTTCTTCAGATATTTGATGACATTGCTCCATTGTCTTCCAACCTCCACTGTTGATGCTGACAAGTCTGAAGTCATTATGATTATTCATTCTTTGTATGTGACCTATTTTATGTCTCAGAGGCTTTAGAATATTCTCTTTATCTCCAGTGATATGTGGTAGATCTTTTTCCTTTCTTCTGCTGAGCACTCAGTGGGTCTCCTCCATTTTTTTTCTCTACAGAGACAGAGAGAGAGTCAGAGAGAGGGATAGATAGGGACAGACAAGAACGGAGAGAGATGAGAAGCATCAATCATTAGTTTTTCATTGCGACACCTTAGTTGTTCATTGATTGCTTTCTCATAGGTTCCTTGACTGTGGGGCTACAGCGGACTGAGTAACTAACCCCTTGCTCAAGCCAGCGACCTTGGGTCCAAGCTGGTGAACTTTTGCTCAAACCAGATGAGCCCGTGCTCAAGCTGTCGACCTTGGGGTCTTGAACCTGGGTCCTCTGCATCCCAGTCTGATGCTCTATCCACTGCGCCACCACCTGGTCAGGCAGTCTCCTCCATTTTTGTTTTACTTCCTTCTCATTTTGAAACTCATATAAATCAGATGTTGGACCTTCTTGAATTGACTCTATAATTCTTTTCCCCTCTCATATTATCCATCACTTTTCACTTATTTTTCTGGAATATCTTTTCAATTTATATCTTTCAACCCTTCTATTGATATTTTCTTTTAGCTATATTTTTAAGTTCTAAGAATTCTTTATTAATCTCTGAATGTTTGCTTTTTTAAAAATTTTTATTTATTTATTCATTTTATTATTTTTTTTTCCTGGCCTTTTTTTTTTTTTACTTTATTTTCTTTTTTAATTTTTAATTTTATTTTATTTATTCATTTTAGAGAGGAGAGGGAGAGACAGAGAGAGAGAGAGAGGAGAGACAGAGAGAGAGAAGGGGGGAGGAGCTGGAAGCATCAACTCCCATATGTGCCTTGACCAGGCAAGCCCAGGGTTTTTGAACTGGCGACCTCAGTATTTATTCATTTTAGAGAGGAGAGGGAGGGAGGGAGGGAGGGAGGGAGAGAGAGAGAGAGAGAGAGAGAGAGAGAGAGAGAGGAGAGAGAGAGAAGGGGGGAGGAGCTGGAAGCATCAACTCCCATATGTACCTTGACCAGGCAAGCCCAGGGTTTCGAACCGGCGACCTCAGCATTTCCAGGTCGACGCTTTATCCACTGCGCCACCACAGGTCAGGCCATGTTTGCTTTTTTTTATAGTTCTCCTGTTTTTGTTCAATATCCTCTTCATCTCTAAGGATACTAATTATAGTTACACTCCCATTTTCTTTTGTTCCTGGAATTACTTCTGTATCCTCTGAGAGCTGATTTTCTGTTTCTGTTTTGGTTGGTTTCTTTTCAAGTTAAGAGTGCTTTTCCCAGTGCTATTGGCTAGTCACTCATTTCTATAAGCAAGGCACTAAAAAGCTGACTGGAAAGTTGGTATGCGTAGAGAAGGCTAGTTGCACTTTAAGATAATCTAACTAAGCCCTGGCTGGTTGGTTCAGTGGTAGAGCACTGGCCCAGTGTGTGGAAGTCCCAGGCTTGATTCCTGGCCAGGGCACACAGGAAAAGTGCTCATCTGCTTCTTCACCCTTCCCCCTCTCCTTTCTCTCTATCTCTTTCTTCCCTTCCTGCGGCCAAAGCTCTGTGGGAGCAAAGTTGGCCTGGGTGCTGAGGATGGCTCCATTGCCGCCACCTCAGGCGCTATAATGGCTTGGGTTTCAATGGGACAACGCCCCAGATGGGCAGAGCATCACTCCCTAGTGGGCATGCCAGGTGGACCCTGGTTGGGTGCATGTGGGAGTCTGTCTCTCTGCCTCCCCACTTCTCATTTCAGAAAAATACACACACACACACACAAAAGTTAATCTAACTGGATCATTTTATTACATGGTTACTCAAATTAAGTTAATTATCCAAACTTGTTCCCCACTCAGAGCCTTGGAATATGCTGCTTCTATTGTCTGTGTATTGATTAAAATGTATTTGGGTAAAGTAACAGAAATATGACTCAAGGCAGCTTCCCATAGAAGGAAACTCAGAGGTAAAACATGTTACAGTTGATGGATCCAGCAGCCCGAAAACATCATCAAGGACAGAGATTGTTTCTGCCACTAACTTTGCTTCAATCTAAGGCTGGCCCTTCACGGTTATAGAAGTCAGGAGTATAGAAGTCAGGGCACATACAAGACTCTACCAGTGAATGAATCAATAAGTGGAACAAGTTTATTTTTTTCTTTTTCTCCCTTTTTCCCTTCCCTCTCTCTAAAATCAATTAATAAATAAAAATAGCCTGACCAGGCGGTGGCGCAGTGGATAGAGCGTCAGACTGGGATGTGGAGGAGCCAGGTTCGAGACCGCGGGGTCGCCGGCTTGAGCACAGGCTCAACTGGTTTGAGCAAAGCTCACCAGCTTGAGCCCAAGGATGCTGACTCGAGCAAGGGATCACTCAGTCTGCTGTAGCCCCCCGGTCAAGGCACATATGACAAATCAATCAATAAACAACTAAGGAGCCGCAACGAGGAACTGATGTTTCTCATCTCTCTCCCTTCCTATCTGTCCCTCTCTCTGTCTCTGCCACAAAAATAAATAAAAAATTAAAATTAAAATTAAAAAAAATACTAAAACAGATGAGCCTACTTTGATTAACTTAGCCATTCAGGATCATCCTTGGAATATAGGGAGGAAAGCAAGAATTTCCTAAAACTGCATTGCTCTTTCTCAATAAAGGAGGGATTTTAGGGATATTAGGGATTGAACTCTACTTCTAGAACCCTCTTCTACTTTTCCTATAACTGACTTCAGGCCTCAGTTTAAATTTCATCACAAAAATGGGTCTAGGCCCTGGCCGGTTGGCTCAGTGGTAGAGCGTCGGCCTGGTTTGCAGAAGTCCCAGGTTTGATTCCCGGCCAGGGCACACAGGAGAAGTGCCCATCTGCTTCTCCACCCCTCCCCCTCTCCTTCCTCTCTGTCTCTCTCTTCCCCTCCGGCAGCTGAGGCTCCATTGGAGCAAAGATGGCCCGGGCACTGGGGATGGCTCTGGTCGCAACAGAGCGACACCCCGGAGGGGCAGAGCATCGCCCCTTGGTGGGCGTACCGGGTGGATCCTGGTCGGGTGCATGCGGGAGTCTGTCTGACTGTCTCTCCCCGTTTCCAGCTTCAGAAAGATACAAAAAAAAAAAAAAAAGTGGGTGTCCACCATTATTCTTCATCCTCACACTTTTGCTTCTTTTTAAAAAAAATTTTTTGGTGACAGAGACAGAGAGAATCAGAGAGAGGGACAGAGAGACAGGAAGGAAGAGAGATGAGAAGCATCAATTCTTAGTTGTTCATTGACTGCTTTCCCATATGTGCCTTGAATGGGGGGCTACAGCAGACCGAGTGACCCCTTGCTTGAGCCAGCGACCTTGGGCTCAAGCTGGTGAGCCTTGCTCAAACCAGATGAACCCGCGCTCAAGCTGGTGACCTCAGGGTCTCGAACCTGGCTCCTCCACATCCCAGTCCGATGCTCTATCCATTATGCCACTGCCTGGTCAGTTTCTTCCCCAGCTTTAAATGTGTGGTCCTGATCCTGGCTCAGTGGATAGAGCATGGGCCTGGTGTGTGAACATCCCAGGTTCAATTTCTGGTCAGGTCAGTGCACACAAGAGACGTGATCATCTGCTTCTCTCTTCCTTCCCTCCCCCTTCTCCAAACTTTCTCAAACAGATCTTCATCCCATCCTGATCTATCCAACCCTTGTTATGAATGTAGACAGTCACTCCTCAAGGAATGTCTTCTTTTGGCATTGTTTTGCATTCAAAAATCAGCATAGGAGGCAGCTTGGTTCCATCGGCACAACAAGCTAGAACAACTGTACAATGGCTCTCTTCATGTTCACTTGTCTTCACAGTTACAGTTTTCACCCCCTTCTTTTTTTTTAAAATGTTTTATTTATTTATTTTAGAGAGGAGAGAGAGAGAGAGAGAAGGGGGAGGAGCTGGGAGCACCAACTCCCATATGTGCCTTGACCGGGCAAGCCCAGGGTCTCGATCTGGTGCCCTCAGCATTCCAGGTCGATGCTCTATCCACTGTGCCACCACAGGACAGGCTTCACCCCCTTCTTATCAACATTTCTGTTACTTGGGACATCAAATTGAAGGGGGACTTCATCCATATTTGCAACTGTACCAACTCAAACTGATGTGTCTTCCGACATTGAATGACAAAACAATGAAATTCAAGGACCTTCTGCTCATAGTTTTCAGACATCATTTGAGCAAGACTGGTGCATGTACGCATGCTTAGTCCATTTCATTTCATGAACCTGAAGCACCAATTGAGTCCTCCTTTGAAATCAGTAACTTCTTTTTCATCAGTAATTCTTCTTGCCTTAAACCATCCTTGTGGATACAGGAATTCCAATTGCCCTTTGCTCTTCAATCCATATATTTGATTCCCTCTCCAAATCAGGCCATTTTGCTGATTTGCCTCTCATGGCCTTCCTCTGCCGTGGCATTTTCAGTAGGGTTTCTTCTTCCCGTACGTAGCCAGTCTCAGGTTGATTGCTCACTTGTAGGTGGACCAAACTTACATTCGGCAGCACGATTTCCATTCAGTTTTGCAAACTGGATCACTTCTAACTTGAATTCAGCACTGTATGAAAATCTTTTCTGAGCCATTTCTGGGCAGAACGTGGCAAAATGTAACCTACTGTAATATACCAGTAACAACTGTGAAATAGCGCAAAGACAACAAGTGTGAAAAAGCGGGAAATGCAAGTAAAAAAACTACAGCCACTGTATAAGACTCACCCAGTTTTATTAACTTTACAGAGAGAAAAATAAGGATGGGGAATAAGAAGTGTCAACTCATAGTTGCTTCACTTTAGTTGTTCATTGATTGATGGCTTGTTGGCTGTGCCTTCACTGGGCAAGCCCAGGGTTTTGATCTGGCAACCTCAGAGTTTGAGATCAATGCTGTATTCACTGTACCACCATAGTCCAGGCTCCAAAATATATTTTGAAGCTGCACACTTTTGCTATTTCTGCTGTCACCATCTCAGTCCAAGTGGCTATCTTTTCTTCCCTGATGTAGTGAACAGCTTTTGTTTTATTTGTCTAGCATTCTCTTTTGGGGGAGGGGAAAGAGAAACAAACTCTTCTTCTTTGATAAATCTGTTCTTTCCCATATAAATAATATGATTTTTCTGGGGGTTGCTCTCATTATATCTTGCCCCACACCTGTCTTCCCACCACAAGGGTATGCACCTAACCCATCAGAGTCCTGGGATTTCAAACACAGAAACTAAAGGAAGAAACCCAGACCCTCTCTCCTGGACAAGCTGTGAGATGTGAAGCTGCGTCTGAGAAAATAAAGCAAGGTAAGAGACATGGAAGTATCCCCTTATTATTGGTTTTCATTTTCCCTAGTGTCAGCCGTAGCCCATCTCATCCCACAATTCAGTTCTATAAACCAACAAATTCCTCTTTTTTTCCCCAAAATGGCCTGCATTGCATTTCAGTTATCTGTTATCAAATGAAACCTAGCATCCTGGATGTCTGTAATAGTCTCATGACTTCTCTCCCTATTTCCATTTATCTGCCCTAATTAACTTTCCTCCCACAGAGTGGTCTCTTCAGAATTTATATCCTGCTGATAAAGAGCACAGGCTGGGTTAGACTCTCAGCCCCACCCTTTATTATCTGAGTTGCTTTGAAAAACTTATTTAACTTGCTTGTTTCAAGGTTTTTAAGTCAATAGAAAGGGGTAATGACATCTCAAAAAGTCGTGTGGCTCAAACAAGAAAAGTACACTTAATAAACAATCAGTTAATGTTAAGCTAGTAGTGGTGTTAGTAATAGTAACTCAGATCATGTCAGTGTCCTACCTACTTCCTGACCTAGTTGTACTCCATCCTGCTCACTAGGCATTAGTAACTTGTCTATTATCTATTGACTAGGTAGGCTCTTGATGAGATGTCTTGAGGGAGCAGGGCTTTAGAGCCTTCTCTCTCTTGAAATTCTCTTCCAACTCCTCTTCCCTTTATCTAGCTAACTCCTCATCCTTTTGCCTCAGCTCAAATGTCACTTGTTTCACCTCCCTAATCAAAGTTATGATCTACAGGTACACTCCCTTCATAAACCCAGCAATACTATGATTTCTTATCAGGACAGGTAGAAGAATTGTTCACAGATAGTCTGCATTCAGATTATACCGATATCTTTTTTTTTTCTTTTTATTGAATTTATTGGAGTGACACTGGTTAATAAAATTATACATGTTTCAGTTTGCACAATTCTACAACACATCATCCATATACTGTATTGTGTGTTCACTACCTCAAATCTGAGATCCGTTTTGATTGATAGGTACTTATGTTGTGTGCACCGATAAATATTTTGAATATCATCCTTGTGTAGAATCTTTTCCCTTCAAAGCAATTATCACAATTTGCATATACATATATAGATATATATACACACACAGAGAAATACATATATATGTACTATACATATATAAATGAGAAAGAGCTATTTTCTTTCCGTACTATATGTTTCTTGAATATATATTTATATATGTTTTCTTCATCACTATATGCCTAATACCTAAAATAATAGTTTACATATAGTTAGTAAACAACAAAAAGAATACTTGCTGAGTGAATGAGTGAGTTTGTTGAGAAACTCATGGAAAAATTAGACTGGAGATGTAGTAACCAGTCTAGGTTCTGAAAGAATTGGCAATAGACTCCAGGCATGAGGTAGGGTGGGGTGAGCAAATAAAGGAGACTAGTTACAGCATTATTTCACTCTCTCACCCACTTGAGCTGCTTGAGTTGATAAGGAGGTAATAGGTACCAAATAAAACTTTCTTCTTTATCATCCTACACTATTTCATTCATTTCTGGCTGGCTTGGTTTCCCCATGGGGATGGTTCTGTGGCTTCCCTACATGTAAGGGGACACATGTGGCTTGGATCCATTGAGAACCTGGGGCTGGAAAGCCAGATAACCCAAATTCTTTTTTTTTTTTTTTTTTTTTTTGCCAGAGAGAGAGAGAGACAGACAGACAGATACAAGAAGGAAGAGAGATAAGAAGCATCAATTTGTAGTTGCAGCACCTTATTTGTTCAGTGACCCCTTGGGCTTCAAACCAGTGACCATTAAATCATGTCGATGATCCCAAACTCAAGCTGGAGGCCCCATGCTCAAGCTGGTAAGTCTGAGCTCAAGCCGGTGACCTTGGGGTTTCAAACCTGAGACCTCACTATCCTAGGTCGATGCTCTATCCACTGGGCCACCACTGGTCAGCCTCGCTCTTTCTTCTCCTTCCTCTTTCTTTCCCTTCCTTCCTTAGATTTTATTTATTTATTTTATAGAGAGGGGAGAGAGGAGTGAGAGTTATCAACTCATAGTTGCTTCACTTCAGTTTTCATTGGCTGCTTGTCATGTCAGTATGTGCCCTGACCAGGAAACTGTAGAGTTTTGAACTGGCGATCTCAGTGTTCCAGGTCAACAATCTATCTACTATGCCACCATAGGCCAGGCCCAAATTCTGATGTATCATGTTCAGATTGTTGCTGTGAGTCTACAGGTGATGTCTCCACCCTTTAAGTCCAGTTTCCTCATCTCACTTTATATCTGGAGTCCCTAAACCCTGACTCACTTCCTTCTCTGCTTCAGAGACTTGGGTCCTCTAATTTATTCCCTAGCTCTCAACTCTGTTCTGAGTTTAAATGGAAGTATTTTCTCTCCCCACTTGCTGTTGACCAGTGACCTCACTTCTTAACCACATGGGCCCTTCCTCAGGACATGGCAGCTGGCTCCCTCCACAGCCAGCGATCCAAGAGAGTGATGAGCACAGAGGTCACAATGTCTTTTATAACTTAGCATCAGAAGTGACAAACCATCACTTCTGCCACAATCTATTAATCACACAGGCCAACCTTGATGAATTACACAAGGATGTGAATATCAGGAGAAAGGGATCATTAGGGGTCATCTTAAAGACTGGCTACCACAGATAGGTTAGAGGAATTTGGAAAAAAAGAGGAAACTTTAACCTGACTGCTGATGGTGCAGTGGATAGAGCCTCAACCTGGAGTGCCAAAGTTGCTGGTTTGAAACCTGAGGTCATGCCTTAAGTCCTAGATCACCAGCTTCAGGTGAAGGTTGCCTGGTCAAGGCATGTATGAGAAGCAATCAATGCACAACTAAATGGAGCAAAGAATTGATGTTTCTCTCAAAAGAAAGAGAAAGAAGGAAAGAAAGAAAGAGAGAGAGAGAGAGAGAGAGAGAGAGAAAGAAAGAAAGAAAGAAAGAAAGAAAGAAAGAAAGAAAGAAAGAAAGAAAGAAAAGAGAAAGGAAGGAAGGAAGGAAGAAAAGAAGGAAGAAAGGAAGAAAGAAAGAAAAGAAATTTTAGGACTTGAAGAAGGAAAATGGTGGACACATAAACTGAATGTTTATTATGGGCGAGACCCTTTATATTAACTTATTGATCTTTTCCACAGCACTGAGGGGTAGATATTATTTCCGTTTTTTTATATACAAAGGAATTGAAACTTGGAGAAAATAAGTGTCCAAAATTAAATCCAGTAAGTAGCAGAGTCAGGATTTGTTATGTGTGTCACTTTGATTACATTTAGGGTTACATTTAGTATATACCAAAAGGTGGGATATGTGCTACTTTTTTTTTTTTAATTTTTTTTAATTTTTATTTATTCATTTTAGAAGAGAGAGAGAGAGAGAGAGAGAGAGAGAGAGAGAAAGGGGGGAGGAGCAGAAAGCATCAACTCCCATATGTGCCTTGACCAGGCAGGCTCAGGGTTTTGAACCGGCGACCTCAGCATTCCAGGTCGACGCTTTATCCATTGCGCCACCACAGGTCAGAGGATATGTGCTACTGATGGTATCAGAAGTAATTTTAGTTAGTATAGAGCAGCGATTTTCAACTGCTGTCCTGTAAGAGGTATACTGGTGTTCTGCAAAAAAAAATTTTGTAGGATTTAATGATATATTTCCTTTTTGTTGTATTTATTATTTTCTTATTATTTATTGATTTTAGAGACAGGAAAGAGAGAAAGATTCTTTAAAAAAATTTTTATTAGGCCCTAGCCGGTTGGCTCAGAGGTAGAGCGTCGGCCTGGCGTGCAAGGGGTCCCGGGTTCGATTCCCGGCCAGGGCACACAGGAAAAGCGCCCATCTGCTTCTCCACCCCTCCCCCTCTCCTTCCTCTCTGTCTCTCTCTTCCCCTCCCGCAGCAAGGCTCCATTGGAGCAAAGATGGCCGGGCGCTGCGGATGGCTCCTTGGCCTCTGCCCTAGGCGCTAGAGTGGCTCTGGTCGCGCAGAGTGATGCCCCAAGATGGGCAGAGCATCGCCCCCTGGTGGGCAGAGCGTCGCCCTCTGGTGGGCGTGCCGGGTGGATCCCGGTGGGGCGCATGCGGGAATCTGTCTTTCTCTCCCCGTTTCCAGCTTCGGAAAAATACAAAAAAAAAAAAAATTATTTATTGATTCCAGCGACAGAGCAAAGGAGAGAGAGAGAGAGAGGGGAACACTGAGCTGCCTTCATGTGCCCCAACCAGGGATCAAATCAGCAATCTCTGTGCTTTGGGACCATGCTTAAACCAGCTGAGCCATCTGGTCAGTGCTAGAAAGAGATTCTTGTATGTGCGCTGACCAGGGATGGAACCCCCAACCTTGGATATTGGCACCACGCTCTAACCAACTGAGCTACCCAGCCAGGGTCTTATTGTATTTATTTTTGTAGTTACCTTTTGTTCACAGGCAAGTGATACATATTTTTAAAAAAGATTTTATTTATTGATTTTAGAGACAGAGAGAGAGAAAGGGGAGGTAGGAGCTGGGCAAACCTGGGGTATCAAACTGGCAACTTCAGAGCAGACCTCTAGGTTGAGGCCTTATCCACTATGCCACGACAGGTCAGGATAAATGATACTGATTTTAAATTTATTAAAGAAATATGATGTTTGAATTATATCTTTTTTTAAAAAATTAAGTGAGAGGGTAAGAGGCAGAGAGACAACTGCATGCGTCCTGACCAGCAAGCCCCCTACTGAGTGATGCTCTGCCCATATGGGGTCACTGCTCTGTTGCACGGCAACTGAGCTATTTTTTAGCACCTGAGGCAATTCCATGGAGCCATCCTCAGCACCCAGGGCCAACTTGCTCAAACCATATGAGCCATGGCTGTGGGTGGGAAGGAGAGAGAAAAAAAAGGGGGAAGGGTAAAGAAGCAGATGGTCGCTTCTCCTGTATGTCCTGACCGGAAATCGAACCTGGGACTTCCACACACTGGGCCGATGCTCTACTGCTGAGTCAACTGGCCAGGGGCCAGTTGCATCTTTTATTTAAGACTGATACAGCCTGACCAGGTGGTGGCGCAGTGGATTGAGCGTCGGACTGGGATGCGGAGGACCCAGGTTCAAGACCCCGAGGTTGCCAGCTTGAGCGCTGGCTCATCTGGTTTGAACAAAGCTCACCAGCTTGGACCTGAGGTCGCTGGCTCGAGCAAGGGGTTACTCGGTCTGCTGAAGGCCCGTGGTCAAGGCACATATGAGAAAGCAATCAATGAACAACTAAGGTGTCGCAACGAAAAACTGATGATTGATGCTTCTCATCTCTCTCTGTTCCTGTCTGTCTGTCCCTATCTATCCCTCTCTCTGACTCTCTCTCTGTCTCTGTAAAAAAAAAAAAAAAAAAGACTGATACAGAAAAAAGTTAAGTAATAGTTCAAGTGATATTTAACTATGGCAAAAATTATCAGGATGGCACTAACTGAGGTTTATTGCCTTCCCATCAGCTCTATGTTGAGGGAGAAGCCAGTTTGAAGTTGCAGCCTCAAGTGGCTTCTGCTATGGCAGGGGTTGGGAACCTATGGCTTGTGAGCCAGATGTGGCTCTTTTGATGGCTGCATCTGGCTCGCAGACAAATCTTTAATAAAAAAATAAATAAAAATATAAAACATTCTCATGTATTACAATCCATTCATTTCCTGCCACTCATGTTTATGGTTGTGGGTGGCTGGAGCCAATCACAGATGTCCTCTGAGACAGCACCAAATTTTTATTGGATAATGTGTAATGTACATGGGTCGCTGTGAAGTCAGGAAGTAAACTTCCCTCCTTTTAATCAAGTAGTCAGCTATCTAGTTGCAGAAACCCTTTTTTTTTTGTTCCGAAGCTGGAAACGGGGAGGCAGTCAGACAGATTCCCACATGCGCCTGACTGGGATCCACCTGGCATGCCCACCAGGGGGTGATGCTCTGTCCATCTGGGGCCTCCCTCTGTTGCAACCAGAGCCATTCTAGCACCTGAGGCAGAGGCCATGAAGCCATCCTTTGCTCCAATGGAGCCTTGGCTGCAGGAGGGGAAGAGAGAGACAGAGAGGAAGGAGAGGGGGAGGGGTGGAGAAGCAGATGGGCACTTCTCCTGTGTGCCCTGGCTGGGAATCGAACCTGGGACTCCTGCACGCCAGGCCAACACTCTACCACTGAGCCAACCGGCCAGAGCTGCAGAAACCCTTTTGAGACTTGTTTGGAGGTTCTAGCAGGGGAGCGCAGCTACTCGTATACCCTTGACTGAAGAACGGTCCTCTCCTCTAGCGGGGAAGGTCGTCCTCTTCGACCGAGAACGCAGCTTCGGGAGGGATGCACATGGAGCGGTGAGGGAGGAAGGGGACACCCGACTAGCCAGCCAGATCAGCCGAATCAACCCTGGCGATCAATGGGGTGACAGATGTCGCAGCCAGATCGCCCTCACATCCTGCAGAAACCCTTTTGATGAAGAAGATGCTAAAAGAAAAAAAGATGAGGAGTATTGTACTTTTCAGCAGGAATGGACAGAGGAATTTGCCTTTGTGGAGAGAGCAGGTTCTGCAGTATGTCTAATATGCAATGATAAAATTGCATCGATGAAACAGTCAAATATAAAGTGGCACTTCAACACACACCATACTATATTTGCATCGAAATATCCAGTGGGGGACAGCAGGAAGAAAGCATGTCAAGAGCTACTGTGTGGAGTGCAAGCTAGTCAGCAGCAACTCCGTGTTTGGACCCAACAAGGTGACTGGAATTCGGTTAGCTTTGCTGGTGCTTTAGCAACTGTGAGAAACAGAAAGCCATTCACAGATGGGGAGTATGCCAAAACATTCATGCTTGATGTTGCCAATGAACTTTTTGACGACTTTTCGGATAAAGACAAGGTAATCAAATGAATAAAAGACATGCCTCTGTTGGCAAGAACTGTTCACGATCGTACCTTCATGATGGCAAATCAAATAGAGGCAACACAAGTGAAGGACATAAATGCAGCACTATTCTTTTCTCTCGCTTTGGATGAGTCAACAGATGTAAGCCATTTATCTCAGTTCAGCATGATTGCAAGGTATGCTGTTGGTGACACACTATGTGAGGAAAGTCTTGCTGTTTTGCCTATGAAAGAGACAACAAGAGGGGAGGATTTATTCAAGTCTTTCACTGAGTTCGCTAAAGAAAAAAATCTACCAATGGATAAACTTATTTCGGTGTGTACTGATGGTGCTCCATGCATGGTGGGGAAAAACAGGATTCGTAGCGCTTCTTTGTGAACATGAAAAGATACCCATCCTAAGTTTTTACTGCATCCTACATCAGGAGGCGCTTTGTGCTCAGATGTGTGGCGAGCAGCTTGGTGAGGTGATGTCGCTCATTCGGTTGGTCAACTTTATTGTTGCCCGAGCTTTAAATGATCACCAGTTTAAAACACTGCTGGATGAGGTTGGGAATAATTATCCTGGTCTGCTTCTGCACAGCAATGTGCATTGGTTGTCAAGAGGTAAGGGGCTCTGCCGTTTCACGGCTTGGCTGAGCGAAATCCGGACTTTTCTTGAAATGAAAAAGGTTGAGCATCCTGAGTTAGCTAACATTGAGTGGCTCCTGAAGTTCTACTATCTCATGGACATGATTGAACATCTGAACCGGCTCAATGTGAAAATGCAAGGCATTGGAAATACAGTCTTATGCCTTCAACAAGCAGTGTTTGCATTTGAAAACAAGCTGGCACTCTTCATCACTGACATTGAAACAGGTCATTTACTACACTTTGAAAAACTGGAAGAGTTTAAAGATGTATGCACAGCAAGTGACCCTGCGCAACATCTTGATCTCCAGCAGCTAGTGGGCTTCACATTGAATCTCATGCAGTCATTCAAAGTGCGCTTTGGAGAATTTTGTGAGAGCGCTTGTCTTTTTAAGTTCATCACCCATCCACACGAGTGTGCGGTGGACAGTGCCGACCTGAGTTACATCCCCGATGTCTCCGTCAGAGATTTTGAGCTACAAGCTGCTGACCTGAAGGCCTCAGACATGTGGGTGAATAAGTTAAGTCACTGAATGAAGATTTGGAAAGACTTGCATGACAGCAAGCAGAGTTGGCGAGCAAACACTAGTGGGGAGAAATGAAAAAACTTCAACCCGCGGACCAGCTGATTGTCAAAACTTGGAACACGCTTCCGTCACATACCACACACTGCAGCGTGTGAGTATTGCTGTACTGACAATGTTTGGCTCTAAGTATGCATGTGAGCAGTCTTTCTCACATCTAAAGAACATTAAGACCAACCTACGATCACGTTTAATGGATGGAAGTCTCAACGCCTGCATGAAGCTTAACCTCACCACGTATCAACCAGACTACAAAGCCATCCTCCAAACCATGCAGCACCAGAAGTCGCATTAATGGTAAGAAGTACTTTATTCATCGTTGGTTAGCAACAGCATAACAACGTTATTAAAAAGAATTCAGAGACTTATTGTACTTTAAAAGTGTTGGTCTTACCTAAAATGCACACATTTACTTGTATTTAGTGTTAAACATATTGTATGGCTCTCATGGAATTACATTTTAAAATATGTGGCGTTCATGGCTCTCTCAGCCATAAAGGTTTCCGACCCCTGTGCTATGGGAACTAGTTGGACAGAATCACAAAATTCACAACAGTTCTTTCCGGTGTTGTTTCCTAAGCACTTCTTCTTTAAGCAATGAATTCCTCAGGGCTGGTGGAGAGTTCTGTAGATAGATTAATGGAACTAGGAATGAGAGTGAGTTTAGTGGGAAACTTAAGCTTCATACCCTATTCAACTGCCTATTAAAAACCTAGTGTGTCTGGTGTAGACAGTACGGTGGGGAAACAGACATATGTGCATTTCCCAATCTCTTAGTTTCCATTCCAACTCCATAGTCTGTGATTTGGGGGGAGGCAGTTCTCCAACAGTTCCTTTTTTCCTTTCTCTTTTTCTTTTTTTTAAGATTGTATGCTGTTGATTTATAGAGAAGAGAGAGAGAGAGAGAGAGAGAGAGATAAAGTCAGGGAGAAGGAGGAACAGGAAGCACCAACTCATATTTGCTTCTGGTATATGCCTTGACCCGCAAGGCAGGGGTCTTGAACCAGCAACCTCAGCAATCCAGGTTGACACCTTATCCACTGCACCACCACAGGTCAGGCTACACTTTAAAGCCATTGCATCATGTTTAAAATTTCTGTGAGGAAATGGACAGCACCAGTTTTAGGAGATACAGGATGTGTCTGCGAATTTCTGCATTTAGAGGAGTTTGGAGTGGGGGACAATGTAATTAAAAGGGGGTTTCTGAAGTTGCGTTTCTAAGGTGACCAATTGTCCTCCTTTAGGGAGGACAGTCCTTCTTTTGCAAGTACCATCCTCCCTCGAAAAGTGTCCTCTTACATCCTCCTTTTTGATATTGGAAGACTAATCTGTAAATGTCCATATTTGACCGATGCAGAGTTAATCCATTGCATGTGATTTGACATTTTTGTATTTGACATGACGATTTGTCAAGGATCAGTACAGTGCAGTGAGACGCGATTATGAGACGCATGAGATTCACATGGGATACCTTGAGAGAGCATGTGATATACCAAGCACGCAAATGACTTTGTGTACTTCTTACTGAAACATGACAGGGCACATACGACATTGTAGACTCACGATTCTTTCTTTCTCAGTGAATATTCAATTATAGACAGGTAAGCACAATTCACATTTATTAATTCATTATCTATTTAATAATGTCCAAATATGTATAATTTTATTTACAAGTATTTTTCCGAAATTTGAGTTTTAAAGTGGAAACCTAACCTCAAACCATATCTATTAATAACTCATTTTGATTAGATAGTTGCATAAAACAGACGTTTTTTAATTAGAAAATGATAAATACACCCGAATATCACTCCAATTAGTGGTTTTGTTTGATATTTAGTTTTACTAAATGAGTATTTTTCTTACAATTATTATTAAAAATTAATAGGCATGTAAGCATACTTACAATATAAAATATTACAAATGTTTTTATTATGCAGTTATAGTGTATTATTGTTGCAATGAATAAAAGTTTCTTTTATTTACAATACTGCTTTCTTCAACTTATTTTTGTCCTTTTCATTGTAAAAATGTTGGTCACCTTAATATTATAGTGTATTGTTGCAATGAATAAAGTGTTTCTTTATTTACTATATTGTTTTCTTCAATTTATCTTTGTCTTCCTTTTCATTGTAAAAAAGTTGATCACCTTAGTTTATACATGATTTTACCTCTGTGGACAACTGAAGTGTCTAAATAGATTCCCAGAGACCTAATAACACAGAACTGGCTGGACCATTTAGCCCCCACCCACTCCCCGGCAAAGCCCCGCCCTCCATCTTCCAGTATACGTTTCCTCTGGGAGAGTTTGCCAGTGTCCCAAACCGTCCCCGCATGAGGTCACTCTGCTAGATCACATGCTCGAGTCCGCCCAAGCGCCACATCGCCGCCGCGCCTCTCTACCCTCACCCTGCCCACATGACCCCGCCCACACTCTCCCCGCCCGGCCCAAAGCTGCGCTCGGGAAGGCCCGCCCCACTCAGCGCGCTAGGCTTGCGAACCTCCGCCCTCACCCGCCCAGGCTCCAGCGTGGCCCGCGCGCCCACGTGTTTGTTCCTGCCCAATGGGAGCCGGCGCCCGAGCGCGATGGGGCGGGGTGGAAAGAACGACTTCGTTACGCTGAGAGAAAGGGGCGGGGCGTGTAACGTCGGAGTGAACGAGGGGACGAAACGGAGGCAGGCCGGAGCCGCTGCCGTCGCCATGACCCGTGAGCATTGAGGCTTCTCTCTTGCCCTTTTCCCCCTGTCCACCCTAAACAGGACTGTTTTATCCCCGCATTGTTCTCTCCTTGGCTTCCCCAGCGAGGCCTTTTTCTGCGAGCGCTCTTTAGCGACCCTCACACTCGAAGCCCGGAAATCGGCCCTTTGCCCACCGCCACTTCTTGAGAAACACTCGTCTCCCACCCCAAACCACCGGTTAGGCAAAGACCCTCCCCGACCTTCCACGGTGTGGAGAGAAGCCCTGCGTCTGGATGAAAGGCTCAGAACCCCTTACTCCAAACCTTAACCCACCCCCCACGGAGACCCAAACGGTTCACACATACACCACCACCTGTTTGGGCCCCCACGCCTCACCGGAACGCGAAACACGCTTCTAACAGGCTCCTCGGGGCCGTCTTTTCCTCCACTCCTCAGTTTGCCCTGCCCTGTGGCGGCAGCTCGTTCCCCTCCACCCCTTGCCTCCGGTCAGTCTAGCCCCGAAACGGGCCGGTGTCGTGCCCGGGGAAATGAAGTCTTGGACCCTACTGGTGTCCGGGTGAGGGTAGAGGGTCGTCGGTGTGCAGCCAGAAAGGCCCCCGCGTCTCACCTTTTACCTTCTTTCTTTAGGCGGTAACCAGCGTGAGCTCGCCCGCCAGAAGAATATGAAAAAGCAGAGCGACTCGGTTAAGGGAAAGCGCCGAGATGACGGGCTTTCTGCTGCTGCCCGCAAGCAGAGGTAGCCCCTGGGAGGGGAGGGGAGGAGAGAGGTGAGACTTGGGTTAGACTAAGGGTTGTATCAGGAAAGAGAGCTACCTCAGGGCTTACATCTGACATAGTCTTGAGGGGCTGAGTGTATTGCTTTCTCTAGGGTTTTATTTCCTCCCCACGCTCCAAATTGTTAGCTCACTGCTTTACAGGAAGGGATTGGGCGGGTGCCTGCCCTAGGTCTGATTTCTGAGTGCCCCTGGGTCGACCTTAAAGCAAAGGGCAGGAAGTCACATTTCAAATGCATTAGTGATTATGACAGCCCTGTACTTTTGGCCCTCCTTGCTGTTGGTTTCTCCTCATTTCTCCCAACCCTTTCACTGGTGTTGCTGGGTGTGGTACTTAGTACAGAATAGCCTTGTGTGGCCAGACTTCTGACCCCTTGGGCAACAGCCAGACAGAGGCTGATTGCCTTTTTTGAGCCTCAGCTCTCTTCCTTTGATCCTCCTAGGGTGGGGATACAGCAGCCACAAGCTGAATTTTGTACCATCCACTTCCATCTTATCCTTTGTGCCCTTCATCCCCCTGCATTTTGTCCTTTTTGCCCTCTGGTACCTCCCAGTGCCCCATCATCTCTACCCCCAGGGACTCGGAGATCATGCAGCAGAAGCAGAAAAAGGCAAACGAGAAGAAGGAGGAACCCAAGTAGCTTTGTGGCTTCGTGTCCAACCCTCTTACCCTTCGCCTGTGTGCCTGGAGCCAGTCCCACCACGCTCGCGTTTCCTCCTGTAGTGCTCACAGGTCCCAGCACCGATGGCATTCCCTTTGCCCTGAGTCTGCAGCGGGTCCCTTTTGTGCTTCCTTCCCCTCAGGTAGCCTCTCTCCCCCTGGGCCACTCCTGGGGGTGAGGGGGTTACCCCATCCCAGTGTTTTTTATTCCTGTGGGGCTCACCCCAAAGTATTAAAAGTAGCTTTGTAATTCCTTGAGCGCCTGGTTTGACTGGGGATTTGGGGGGATGGGGATGGAGGAATGGCTGCCTTTTCCCACAAAAAGGGAGAGAACTTTAGACTGTAAAGGGTTGTGGCTATATAGCCTAAGTGAAACATCACAGAAACATCCTTTATTATATTACAACAAGCAGACAAGTACTTTGGGTGTGTGATAGAGGAATCCTCTAAGAACCATTGGGACTTTTCTGTGATTTTTGTCCCCTGTCCAAACCTTAAAACACCATCCAAAGGATGGAGTTCAGGGACTAAGAAGGAAGGCTCCAAGACCCAAGTTTATGCCTGTCTTCCTCGTTTGTTTGCCTTTTTGAAAGTTGGCCTCAAAATCCTGCTGCTCACTTACTTCCCACAGTCAGCTGCTTTCACATTCTCTTCTTTCATTCCTTATGGAGTGGTAGTGGTTTTTGTCTTCCCACTTCCTTTGACTTCAAGATCAGGATTAAAACCTAGGGTAGTCTCTGTATTCCTTTCTTCCTGTGTTCTGGTTTGTTCTGGGGCTCTGGGCTTCTTAGATCACTGTGTCCAGGGCTGAACTGCTTATGTTTCTTTGTATCTCCAAGGGTAGAGACAAGTAAGTCTTTGGTGCCTGTTGGTTGTTCCCTGCCCTCATCTCCACCATGAGAGCCAGGAAAGGGCTGGTGTCACACTGCTAGGATCAGCAGTGGTTCCTGAGCTGCTGACTTGGGAATTAGGCTTTTGAATTGGGGTGAAGACTTAACGGTAGCTCTAGTGAGTCAGATACTAGCCCAGGGCATTAGGGTATATATGGCCACTTCCTCCAATTCAGACATAGTGTTGAGTTCAACCTAAGCACAGTAACTGCCCATTTTCTTTGAGGTATCTGCTGGGCTGTACAGCTCCCCTGAACCAAGACTGAGTACAGCCTCAGGGGAACCCTAGTCTTGTTAAAACTATCTAGACTGGATGTTAACTGGCAGTGCTGATGTGATGGCAGTGTGGCCTGAAGATGGAAGGAGGCTTGGGGTTCTGGGTGGCACCACCAACAGAGTGGTGCCAGTAGCAGCCCCAGATAGAGAAGTGCACGTGCTTAGCAAGAGGCAACCTTGACTCATAAGGTAGCCCAGCTACCCTGAGTGAAGGTCTTTTCCAGTTCTGCTCCCTTACAGCTGTGGAACCAAAGTCTGTGGTTCGAGTTTGTGGTTAATATGCAGGGCCTTAGCATTAAGACCTGTCCTACCTTCCCACAAGATTATGCCAGACCCATGTGTGTCTCCTGGGAACCCTCAGGACTGGTCTTGAATTGCTCTTTCATAAAATAGTCAGGTTTTCAGCAGAGTTTCCCAGGCCTACCTCCATCCTACCTGAACCAGTTGGTAAGGGTAACCATGACAGAGTGATGGAAGGAAGAAAATGAAGTGGAAGGCAGAATAGCTGTAGGAAAGTTGCTGGGCTTGCAATGGAGGAGCTGGAGAGATCTCCTGGTTGGCTGGCCTGGCAGTTTTTAACACTGAAGAGAGGGAGGGGCTGCTGGACACAGTGCTGCTAAACATCTCTTCCCTCCTCTCCCCCAGCTGCTTTTGTGAAGGTGCTTAAGGGCTCTTTGGCACTGCAGAAATCCACCTTTAATCCTTACTTGACACTCACCTTCTTCTGGCTCCACTGTTTCAGGGCAACAGAAACACAGTGAGAGCTTCTGTAAAACAAAAGGCAGCATGTTTTGGAATGATTTTGAAAAGAATGTGAAGGTATTAATTTAATATAGGGAATTTCCTTTTTTTCCTAAAAGATTAACCTGATATAAGAAGTAAAGGCACACCTGGGTTCAAATGCTAGCTTCAGCATATAACTGGCTGTGGGGATTTTGATAAAATGTTTAATTTGTGCCTCAATTTCTCCATTTGTAAAATGGAGCAAATACCTACCTCACAGGGTTGTTGTGAGGATTACATTAAATGAGATTATGTATGTAAAGTAGCACAGTGCCTAGCACATTGTGGGTACTCAATAAAAGGTAATAGCAGCTAGAATCTGAGCTTTCTGGGTAGAGGTTGGTAGGGTGTGTGTGTGTCTGTCTGTATGTGAGGAGGGAGGGGCATTGGGGATATTAAGCTCCATTCTCGCCTGGAACTCATAACTATAAACCGTGACGATCCATAAGGGTCCAAATAGTTCAGCCAGATAGGAAGCCTCATTGCTGAGAAAGAGTACAGTTTTCAAGCAGGTTCAGTCAAATAGGGATTGTCTGAGGGCATCTACTGCCAGTTGGTCCATATTGGTAACTCTCAGGAGGGTATTATGTTCCTGAAACCTCTTTTCCCTCAAAGATTTAGAAATCTTTATATGAGGGCCCTAAAATCTTTGCACATATTTTTAATTGTCAAGTCATTCCCTCTACCCCCTTCTCATACAGATCATCTGACAAGTTCTATTTTTAGAAATTATTTCTGTTCATGGGGAGCTTTTCTCTTGCTTTAAAGTTTAATAAACACGGCCCCAGACAATCTGACCATACCTTTCTGTCCTGGGCATTCTCCCTTCTCTCACACCTCTGTCCTTGACACTTATGCACCAAGCAAAAAGCACACAAGCATACACAATTCCAGCACTCAACACTGCCAGAGAAGCATCTGGTGTTTGGGGTTCTATTTTACTCAGGCCAGGCAGGCACAGAGATTCTGTCCTTGAAGGATTACTGAAAAGGGGTAAAAGAAAAGTAAGAAAAAGGTATTTGGCAGGAGCAAAATACAGTTTTGGCATGGGGAATGCAGGTCCTGATAATACCACTCTGGAGGTCTGCTGGACAGTGCAGAGAAGGTCAGGTACATGATATATAACAGCTGTTGATGGAGGCTTGTAGAAGGCAAGAATGGGGTTGCTCTGGGAAGAATGGTGATCATTGCTTTAGTCCATTGGGTAGTAACTTCCTCCACTCTTACCCCACCCACACTTCTGTTTCCCCACCCTTTGGGGGAGGCAGAGAATCTAGATGAGAGAAATTAATGAAATTTGTTATATTAAAGGTCCCCCAAATATGGAATTTTCCAAGGCATGTACACACTGAATTTTTTTTTTTATACAGGGACAGAGGGATAGATAGGGATAGACAGAGAGATGAGAAGCATCAATCATCAGTTTTTTGTTTCTGACACCTTAGTTCATTGATTGCTTTCTCATATGTGCCTTGACCATGGGCCTTCAGCAGACCGAGCAACCCCTTGCTTGAGCCAGCGACCTTGGGTCCAAACTGGTGAGCTTTGCTCAAACCAGATGAGCCCGCACTCAAGCTGGTGACCTTGGGGTCTCGAACCTGGGTCCTCAGCATCCTAGTCCGATGCTCTATTCTCTGCGCCACCGTGTGGTCAGGCCCCACTGAATTTGATGCAAGTAGCAATGGAGACAGGATAGGAGGCCACAAAAACAAAGGTGCAGACTAAGCATCTTGTTGACCAGGCAGCCAGCTGGGTGCATGCAGTGACGGAACAGGAACAGTGCTGCCACACCTGCCACACTATAGAATCCTAGGGTGGCCAGCAGCATGGCTAGGAACCAATGGCAGTCTTGGGATGCACTTAAGTGGGAGGTGGGCAATGGCTTGGGGCTCCCAACTCTTTTTACCCATTATCAACTATTCCCTTCTCCTAGAAGAGTACTATGACTACCTATCTCACCTGGCCCACAGTTATTAAATTTAGAGCTCAGATTCCTGAGCATTTTTGATACCGTTCAGTGGGAAGTTATGGGATCACTGACCTGTCATGTCCTTTGCCCAAGCCCACTAAGTCGACTAATGTAGACAACATTCCCAGGAAGAGTTTTTAGAGTTACGTGTTCTGTACCAGTTCTTATTCCAGGAATGAGCAAAGGCTGTGATAATCTTATCCTTCACATTCACAGGATGAATGTGAAGCCTCCACAGATACCAATGTAATGCTAGGCTGCAAGTGGGGGCACTGGTGGGAAAATGTAGTTGATCATATTACTCTTGGTCCTCTTCCTATCCTCCCTTTTCATAAAAAACTTTTAGCCTACTGATCAGGATGTGAGATGGAAGGTACCTGGGAAGTGATGCTCATCAGGGATGCAGAAGGCAACAGCACAGAGACCTAGGAGGAACAGCAACTTGAGTAGCCAGAAGCTGGTTAGCAGGGAAAGAAAACCAGACTCAAGAAAAGGCAAAGGAGAAGGAACAGTGCTTATGGAGGCAAGCAAGACTATAGGAAGAGGAAAAGAGACAACTAAGTATAGGAAATGAGGAACCAGTCTGCTGTGAAAGGGGCTGGAAACAGGCTCACCACAGCTTATTTCAAATTCTCTCATACCTAAAGAACATCAGAACAGCATTTTACTATTGATAGTAAGGTTTGCCTATGACCCACCGTTACCTTCATTTTAGAAACTAGAAGTTCAGACCTGACCTGTGGTGGTGCAGTGGATCAAGTGTCAACCTGGAATGCTGAGGTCGCAGGTTTGAAACCCTGTGCTTGCCTGGTCAAGGCACATATGAGAGTTCATGCTCTCTGCTCCTTCCTCTGCCCTCTCTCTCTTGCCTCTCTAAAATAATTAAATAAAATTAAAAAAAAAAAAAAAGCCTGACCAAGGCCGTGGTGCCAGTGGATAGAGAGTCGGACTGGGACACTGAGGACCCAGGTTCGAAACCCCAAGGTTGCTGGCTTGAGCACGGGCTCATCTGGTTTGTGCAAGGCTCACCAGCTTGAGTGCAGGGTCGCTGACTTGAGCAAGAGGTCACTCGGTCTGCTGTAGCCCCCTGGTCAAGGCACATATGAGAAAGCAATCAACAACTAAGGTGCCACAACGAAGAATTGATGCTTCTCATCTCTCTCCCTTCCTGTCCCTATCTGTCCCTCTCTCTGTCACACACACACACACACACACACACACACACACACACACACACGAAAAGAAACTAGAAGTTTAAAGAAGATAAATGTGTGGCTCACGGTTACATAGCAAGTACATCAGAAGCAGGGACTTAAACCTGTTTTCTGTCTTTTTACTGTGGTATTATTTCATCTTGGAATTTCCTTTAAGCTTATGTCTACTTCCCTCCCTATCCTCTCCCCACCCAAACAAGTACACACAAACTTATACAGCTGTGCTATGGGCTGGTAAGGGAGTGGAGGTGGAACAGCAGTATATCCTGCAGTGGAAGGTGGTGGTTCCTGCACAAAATCAGTATACAGACCCAGAGTCACATAGCATTGGGCAGTAAGAGTAAACAAACAGGCACACAACCCCAAGGCATCTGGATTTGGAGGGAGGGCAAGTTATACATACAGAGGTACCTACTTCTCATGGATATTCCACTCATTCGTCCAAGGGCCCCAATCTGAATCTCCTGTGAGTGCAATCCAACGCCCTCACACTTAACCCCATGTGCCTTGCCCCCGACTCGAACCACTATTGTTTTTGACAGCAGAAGGCAGCAGACTGCTGAGACCCGGCCCCTACATGGAGGAGGATGTAGAACAAGCAGCTACTAGTGACCTCTGTGACATGAGGCCATCCTAGAATGGCAGCAGCAGGTGCAGGAAACAGACCTGCAGCAGGACACCTGGGGGTAGAGCAGATGCATGGCAGCAAGATAGAGATTTGCTGAGGATAGTGTTAACATTAACGAATGTGTGAGATTAAACCATGAGACTGAGTTCCAAAATTTCCCCTTCCCTTTTCTTCCAAACTATTGAGGATTGCCTTCCACTGATATCAAGTAGAGCTTTCATCATAGGCTCTAGCAGACCTTCCTAAAAGCCTAAATTACACCTGGCTTCTAACCTTTTCCTAGACCTAAACATTTGGTACTGGGAACATGGGAGGAGAGGTTTAATGATTAGTAGTCTTAGAGGCAAAGAAGGGACTCAGAGGAGGAAGGAAGGCCTATCATCTTGGCTCCCATGTGTTTTTCTACCCAGCTTCAGCCATCATTCCCCTACACTTTTTCAGATAGCACTTGTCTAGGGAGCTCCCAAGCCCTGCCCACGTACCCTCTCACCGGATAGAAGGCAGGATTCACTATGACACTGCTGACTCGCTGCGTTTCTGTGCCAGGTTGAGGGAGGTGCTGGGGCCTGCGACGGCCTTTACACCCATCATCCTTGTCCCAGGGATTAGGCCTAAATCCAACAGATGGAAGGTAGATGTGAAAATAGCAGCTCTTTTTTGTCCTCAGCCCATTGGACTGCCGCTGTGCTGGGGCTGGTCATCAAATCTAAGGCAGAATGGGGAGGAATATCAGGAAAAGAACACTGACCCCAGGATGTGGTAAATGCAAACAACCCTGTAAAAATGCAAAAATCCCTGTACAGTGTAAAACTACTTTTTCTCAAGGGCTTTTAGGCCACTCAGGCTGTTCTCAGATTAGAGAGCAGTTAGCATTTGTGGCCTCCTGTGGATTAGCATTCTTAATTGGTTTAGGATTAGACACCATCTATGGTGGCTGAATAGAACTGTGTGTGTGTGTGTTGTGGGAGGATGATGGTGGGAGGATACAGGTAACAGAAAAGGGAAGGATGTGTTGTTGGGAAGGTCTGGAGTGGTGACTGGCTAGGTCTCGGAAAGGGCCTTGCAGAAAACAACAGTTTACAAGTCTGAAAGGAAGTCTGGCGAAACCATTCCTCGCTGAAGCTTCTAAATTCTAGAACTAGAGAATTAATAAAGGCGTGGCCCAGGGACAGCTCCACTTCCTCCTCTACGGGCGGGCGGATGTTGTAGCGTATTACCGGAAGTTGTGGAGCATTAGCGGAAGTTATGGGGTGGGGCGGAGGTGGTGCGGCGGGACTAATATGGCTACCGAGGGGGACGTGGAACTGGAGTTGGAGACAGAGACCAGCGGTCCAGAGCGGCCTCCTGAGAAGCCACGAAAGCATGACAGTGGTGCCGCGGACCTGGAGAGAGTCACCGACTATGCGGAGGAGAAGGAAATCCAGAGTTCCAATCTGGAGACGGTGAGGTTGGCCCGGAGCGTGTTTAGTCAGGCTGAGAGCAGAGAGGGCTCGGAGGGTGTAATTAGAAAGCCGTATCCAGAACGGGGTCCTGATCCCGATGGTGGGAGGAGGCAAGAGGGAAACCGAACCATCACGGGGGCCTGCGGCTTGTGAAAAGACTTTGGTTCCTGATACACTCGTCGTCGTGTACACACCTGCCTCGCTTATGAATGGCTTTTTATATACTGCTCACAAAAAGTAGGGGATGTTTCAAAATGAATATAAAGCGATTAAAAAAAGCATTTGATTTTTTTTTTTTTTTTTACAGAGACAGAGTCAGAGAGGGATAGATAGGGACAGACAGACAGGAACGGAGAGATGAGAAGCATCAATCATCAGTTTTTCATTGTGACACCTTAGTTGTTCATTGATTGCTTTCTCATATGTGTCTTGACCGCGGGCCTTCAGCAGATGGAGTGACCCCTTGCTCGAGCCAGCGACCTTGTGTCCAAGCTGGTGAACTTTTGCTGAAACCAGATGAGCCCGTGCTCAAGCTGGTGACCTCGGGGTCTCCAACCTGGGTCCTTCCACATCCCAGACCGATGCTCTATCCACTGCGGCCACCGCCTGGTCAAGCTGATTTTTTTATTTTATTTTATTGAACAACATCAGAAAAGTAAAGGACAGGTGAAAGTAAGTTCAATTATGCAAATGAGATGCAAAACCAACTTTTATTTCATTGGTGAAAATTCACTGTACAAAAGGCTGAAGGTACTAGAGTATCTGCACATTCCCTGGCCCCCTAATTTTTGTGAGCAGTGTATTAGGACTTGTGGATAAGAGTAGTAGCTAGATTTGTCTTTCCCATAGGCCATGTCCGTGATTGGAGACAGACGTTCTCGGGAGCAGAAAGCCAAACAAGAGCGGTAAGCCTTACTTAGCCAGCCCTACTAGTCCATTCCCCCAAGCAAAAATAAAAGCTATGAGTATTCATTTGTACCTTGTATCGTTCTTCAGCTCTATCACCAATTCCCTCAGATTTAAGGTTTACAGCTTTACTTTGTTAGAAGTAAAGGCTTCCTGGCAACATTTTCTGTCTGCTGCATAAACACCAGGGAATGTTACCGTTTAAAGGGTGGAAATCCTTTTGTAATTTCACTGAACTGTTTATCAAGTCATTTATGTGTAAGGCACAGCTGGGGATGATCCTTCATGGGAGTTTATGGTGGAGCTAGAGAATGAGAACTAATGTAAATAAATATTTGTAGGGAAAAGGAACTGGCAAAAGTCACCATCAAGAAGGAAGATTTGGAGCTGATAGTGAGTAGCGATTCCTAACCTAGTCAGTGGGCAGGGGAGGTTACTTTGTGTATTTGTCAGCATGTTTTTGTGGCACATTTTTGTCGGAGAGGAGGCTTAGATAACATTGATCCTTTACCTGCAGATGACAGAGATGGAGATCTCACGAGCAGCAGCAGAGCGGAGCTTGAGGGAACACATGGGCAACGTGGTAGAGGCTCTTATCGCCCTAACCAACTGATTTGTGCTTTCTCAGACCTCTTCACTGGATTAACTTATTGCAATAAAGATGTCTTTTTTTATTTTACCATCTTGGATCAAGTGCAGTGTATATTCTATTTTATTATGGGAAGTTTACATGTTGGAGTACATGAATTTACATGGTTCCCCCCCACCCCCCACCACAGCCTGCAGCCCTTAATGAACCTATGTGAAGGATCAGTGTAGAAGAGGATCTCACGTTCATAGGCAGATGCTAGGTAGCAAGACAGGCTCACTCATCAGACGAGCTCTCACTCAACAGCATGCAAGGTACATTTAGAGCAAAGTTATTGTATCCCCTGGCATATGTCTCTAAGGTAGCTTATAAATAGCTTAAAGGAACTGTGTATATAGATGGTAAGTCGAGTCCAGTTCATAAGCCACTTTGAGATAGAATTTGGGTACTGGAGGTAGGAACATGGTAAGAACAATAGAAGATACCAGTTTAGGTTGTATATAGAATTGGAAAGGTTTTGGTTTATGAAATCAATTTTAGTATTTGAATTCTGAACCACAACTCTGATACCTTACATTTCATTTTCTATCCTGGAGAAGATATAAATTTTATTTAGAAGTTGATGAACTTTGGCAAAGTTACTGTTGCTGAGCTTTTGTGTTCTGAACTATAAAATGATATACCTGATAGGTTGTTATAAGAATTGATGAGCTGGTGAATGTTAAAAGCTTGGCCAGTACCTGCCTTAGAGTAGACATTCAAATAGCTATAAACAAGTTCCCCAAAGAATTTCAAGTTCTTACTTGCATTTTGGCTCTAGAATAATTTTTTTTTTTTTTTTAAACAGAGACAGAGCAGAGAGAGGGATAGATAGGGACAGACAGGAACAGAGAGAGATGAGAAGCATCAATCAGTTTTTCGTTGCGACACTTTAGTTGTTCATTGATTGTTTTCTCATATGTGCCTTGACCATGGGCCTTCAGCAGACGGAGTAACCCCTTGCTCAAGCCAGTGACCTTGGGTCCAAGCTGGTGAGCTTTGCTCAAAACAGATGAGCCCGCCAAGTTGGTGACCCTCAGGGTCTCGAACCTGGGTCCTCTGCATCCCAGTCCGATACTCTATCCATTGCGCCACCGCCTGGTCAGCTCTAGAATAATTCTTAAGTTTTAACTTACTGATTTTATCTTTTTTTGAAGTGAGAAGTGGGGGCGGAGCCCTGGCCGGTTGGCTCAGTGGTAGAGCATCGGCCTGGCGTGCGGGGGACCCGGGTTTGATTCCCGGCCAGGGCACATAGGAGAAGCGCCCATTTGCTTCTCCACCCCCGCCCCCCCCCTCCTTCCTCTCTGTCTCTCTGTTCCCCTCCCGCAGCCAAGGCTCCATTGGAGCAAAAGATGGCCCGGGCGCTGGGGATGGCTCCTTGGCCTCTGCCCCAGGCGCTAGAGTGGCTCTGGTCTCGGCAGAGTGATGTCCCGGAGGGGCAGAGCGTCGCCCCCTGGTGGGCAGAGCATCGCCCCTGGTGGGCGTGCCGGGTGGATCCCGGTCGGGTGCATGCGGGAGTCTGTCTGACTGTCTCTCCCCGTTTCCAGCTTCAGAAAAATACAAAAAAAAAAAAAAAAGAAGTGGGGGCGGCAAACTGACAGATTCCTACATGGCCCTGACCCGGGATTCACCTGGCATGCCCACCAGGAGGTGATGTTTGGGCTGTGGGAGCCATTCTAGAACCTGAGGCGGAGGTCATGGAGCCATCCTCAGCGCCCAGGCCAACTTTGCTCCCATGGAGCCTTGGCTGTGTGAGGGGGAGAGAGAGAAAAGAGGGGGAGAAGGGTGAAAAAGCAGATGGGCACTTCTGTGCGCCCTGGCCAGGAAATCGAACCTGGGACTTCCACACACTAGGCCGCTGAGCCAACCAGCCAGGGCCCTTACTGATTTTTAGAGAGGCGAGACAGGAGAATGAGAGAAGCAGGAAGCATCGACTCATAGTTGCTTCCTGTAGGTGCCTTGACTTGGCAAGCCCAGGGTTTTGAATCAGTGACCTCAGTGTTCCAGGTTGAAGCTGATCTACTGCACCACCACAGGTCAGGCTCTAGGATAATTTTTTTTTTTTTTTTAAAGATTTTATTCATTTTCGAGAGGAGAGAGAAAAGTGGGGGAGGAGCAGGAAGCATCAACTCCCATATGTGCCTTGACCAGGCAAGCCCAGGTTTTGAACTGGTGACCTCAGTGTTCCAGTCTGATGCTCTATCCATTGCACCACCGCCTGGTCAGGCCCCTTTTTATGGGTCTTATGTTCCATATACAGATATAATTAGGAAGGCAAGGACAACTACCGATATATTTGCTCTTGGAATAAATCTGGGTGTGTCTAAGCATATGGCCTGTCTGTAGTCTGTTTTTGAGTTCAAAGAGGATGATCAAAGTGTAAAACACCGTTTGCCTGATGATTCCCTGGTTTTATTTTAGTTAACAGGTAAATACTTGTCAGCCTGCATATTTTATTTCCAATATCAAGCTCAAAAAGTATCTTGATATGTGTTTATTTCTTGACATATACATAAATGGATTAAAAAAAAACTGACGCCAACCAAAAATGAGAAACAGGTTTTATGAGTGTAGATTTCTATACGGTAGAAGTAATGTATTGTACACTTACATGCCTGTGTTTCTGACACAAGCTAAGGGGCTGGAAAAAGAAACTTTGAATAGTCCCAAGTGAATTTGGGAAACTAGAGCAATGATGAAACCTAAGATTTCTCAGAAATAGTTTTAAGTGAAGACAGTCCTACCTGGAAGTTGATATCAATGTCTCTGCCTCTCCCTTCCTCTCTCTAGTATCAATTAATAACAACAACAAAATAGGACGAATATTCTCTCAATTACCTAGATTCAAAGTGCTTTTCTGTGGGTTTATCAGCATGAGTCCCAACCTCACAAAGCACCTTCCAAAATTGGGTTCCCCAAGTGTTACAGTTGGTAGTCCAATAGACAGGATACATGGGTCATGTGAATAAAAAAATCAAGGGCTAGCCACTGAGACATCCCCTTGTGTCCCACAACTGGAAGAATTAGTAGTTGAACTTTAAGTAGTTTTCCGCTTCTTGGCAGATGGCCGTTCAAATACATCTCGTACCCCAGCTGCCTTTTGTTTAAAGAACTTCGTGTTCTGGGCACTTTCTTGACCCCATGCTGAGTCAAAGGAGGTGGTGTCCTGATCCACAAGGTGGGTATATTTGGTACGACCAGAGCGTCCAAAGTTCTTGACCTGAGGGAAGGATAGATGATGAGTTACACTATCAAATGTACCATGTCCTAGCCCTCAATATATTTTATCTCTCATGTTATTAAGGTTCCCCATACCTGCATGACTTTGGGAAGAATGGTTTTGTTGAAATGATCCTCCAGGGTAGGTGCACTGAAATCTCTCTTGTATACTTCTTCATCCTCATCCTGTAGAAAACAGTCTTATCAATCTTGTGGTTTTATTTCCCATATATTCAGACCACAAATTTATTATTAAACTATGACAAGGGATATAAAGAAAGCAGAGGGTATTGCAACTTCTTCAAGAGCTTACATCTAGTTAAGATCCTTTTTTTTTCTGTTTATGTTCTTTTTTTTTCTTCCTAAATAGACATTTCCTGAAGGGTTGCTATATTTTCTCTGCATTCACTATGTTCATTTACGCATATGGTTTTAACTCTGTTACAAACCTTTCAAACCTTTGATCCTGAGTTTTCTACTTCCCATTAACTTGGATATTCTGTTGGGATTTCAAATTCACATGTAAAGTGAAAATCATTTCCCTAACCTTTTAAAATCAGTGTTTTTCCTGACTTAACTTTTTAAAAAAAAATTTAGAGAGATGAGAGAAGTTGGGGTGGGGGGAGAAGTAGGAAGCATCAAATTGTTGTAGTTGCTTGACTGGGCAAGTCCAGGGAATGAACCGGTGACCTCAGCACTCCAGATTGACACTTTATCCACTGTGCCACCAAAGGTCAGGCCTGATTTAACTTTGTTAACAGGATCAACATTCTTGCCCTGGCCTAGTAGTTTAGTTGGTTAGAGTATCATCCAGATACACCAAGGTTGTGGGTTTTATCCCTAGTCAGGGCACATACAAGAATCAATCAATGAACGCATACAAAGGTGGAACAAGAAGTTGTATTGATGTCTCTGCCTCTCCCTTCCTCTCTCTAGTATCAATTAATAACAACAACAACAACAACAAAATAGGATGAATATTCTCTCAATTACCTAGATTCAAAATTTGAGTAATCTTTGTGCAGATTTAGTTGCCACTTATAAATTCTCATCACCTGGATTATCAGTTTTTCCTTGCAATCAATCGTAAATACTGCCAGTGGATTAATGTTTTTAAAACACAACTTTTTTTTTTTTTTTTTTTTTAGTGAGGCAGGCAGGAAGAGAGAGATGAGAAGCATCAACTCATAGTTGCATCACTGGCTGTTCATTCATTGCTTCTCATATGTGCCTTGACCCGGGGGGGTTCCAGCTGAGCCAGTGACCTTGGGTCAAGCCAGAGACCATAGGATGATGTCAATGATCCCATGTTCAAGCTGGCAACCTGGTGCTGAAGTTGGATGAGCCTGTGCTTAAGCCAGCAACTTCAGGGTTTTGAACCTGGGACCTCACTGTCCCAGATTGACACTCTTATCGAATGTACCACTACAGTCAGATTAAAACACATCTCATCTCTACCTTGCACAAAAACTTTATTAAATACAGCTTCGTAGTAAAGGTCAAATACAGCCCTATTTCCCCATGTATAAGACTCACCCTTTTCTGAAAAATTTGGGGTCTAAAAACTGGGTGCATCTTATACAGTGGTTGTGGTATTTCAAATGCCATAGCTGGAACTGAAGACGAGACAATATATGAAGACAGTGATTCCTCATCAGACACAGATGAGGACAAGCTAATGGATGGGAGTTTTGACAGTGATGGGGAGTTGTATGAATTTTAAGATGAATAAAAAACTTGAGTTCAATAACTATGTAATACATTTGTAATTAATACATATGTAATTAAACTTTATATAATAATTTTTGGGCCCCAAAAGCAAGGCATGTCTTATACATGGGAGCATCTTATACTTGGGGAAATATGGTATACTATGGCCTTAATCTACCTCTCCTTGCCACTTTCCTTTACAGATGATACTTTCTGCCTCTACTTGTGGTCCTTTCATTTGGAATGTCTTCCTACCACTGAATGTCAGAAAGTCTGTATGTTAAATGTCATCTCCTTTATGTTACCCTTTTCAATCTTCTACCAAATACAACAGTGCTTTCTACATTCCTTATGTATTTGCATTAGCTCCATTTTTAGATTGTAAGCTTTCTGAGTGCTAAACAGTACCTTTTACACAGTAAAAGTTAAAAGGTTCTTCGTGAACTGTATAAAATAGGTATAGAGAATAATTCTTGTTTTTTAAGTTCATTTCGGAGAGGAGAGGAGAGAGAGAGAGAAGAGGAGGGAGCAGGAAGCATCAACTCCCATATGTGCCTTGACCAGGCAAACCCAGGGTTTCGAACTGGCAACCTCAGTATTCCCAGTCAACGCTTTATCCACTGTGCCGAGAATAGTTGCAAATGAACCTATTACTAAGACTATAATTTAAGATTGTAAACATGTGGTGAAGGAATTAAAATGGCACCATCTTAGGCCCTGGCCAGTTGGCTCAGTGGTAGAGCGTTGGCCTGGCGTGCAGGAGTCCCAGGTTCAATTCCCGGCAAGGGCACAGAGGAGAGCGCCCATCTGCTTCTCCACCCCTCCCCCTCTCCTTCCTCTCTGTCTCTCTCTTCCCCTTCCACAGCCAGGGCTCCATTGGAGCAAAGTTGGTCCGGGCGCTGAGGATGGCTCTGTGGCCTCTGCCTCAGGCACTAGAGTGGCTCTGGTTGCAACAGAGCTACGCCCCAGATGGGCAGAGCATCACCCCCTGGTGGGCATGCCGGGTGGATCCCGGTCGGGCGCATGCGGGAGTCTGTCTGACTGCCTCCCCGTTTCCAACTTCAGAAAAATACAAAAAAAAAATACAAAAAATAAAATGGCACCATCTTGGTTAAGGGAAGCCTCATAGAAGAGCTGAGCCCTTTATGTTATTAGATTTTATTTATTATTTTTTTAGAGAGGGAAAGGGAGAGAGAAGAAGAGGAGAGAGAAGCAGGAAGCATCAACTCTTAGTACGGCAGCTGCTTCCTTTATGTGCCTTGACTGGGCAAGACCAAGTTTTTGAACCGGCGACTTCACTGTTCCAGGTGGACGCTTTATCCACCTGTGGTGGTGACCATAGGTCAGGCAAGCTGAGCCTTTTAACCAAACACTTTTTTGGAGTATTATTTTCCCTTCAGCTACAGAAAGGGCCAGTATAAAGGTAGTATGATTAAATAGTTTTTCTGAGATTTACTTTTCTCCTGTTCAAGCCTGAGAGTCCCTATAATCTCAGAAGCCATTTCAACTTCACTCTCCTTGTCTAGTTGAGAAGATTCAATATTTGAGGATGTGCACTGGAAGACTTTCACATAAACCTTATGTATCTTAGCCAGTCTACAATACAATTCTCTAAGAAGCTTGATTATTCAAGCTGCTAAAATGCTGAAGCAATGATACTTCAAGACTTTGAAGCAGTGTAAGAAGTAATTCATAATCCACCAACTCCAATTTTGAAAAACTACATATATAAGAAAACATTTCCTGCTGAGCAGATAGACACACTGATTTTGGAGAGGAATAAGGTACCCTACACTGAAGGGTTTTTTTTTTTCCTTTAAATTTTACCAGTATCTGTAGGAAAAGGCAGAAATTTAGCTGTAGTGGGGTTATTTAGGGTCTGATACACAACATAAAAATGCTAATCTTTTGATATAAACACCTCTAACATTAGGAAATAATTTAAAAAACTACATACAGTTAGAAAATAAATGCCATCAATGCTCACATTCCCTTTCTGGCTAAATCTGTATTAAATTATCACTGGTACTAATCTAAATAATACAGAATAAATCACTTTATACAAAAGACCAATGCTGGTATTTTAATCTTGGCCTTTATACAAAAAAAAAAAAAAAAAAGATGATAGGATTACACATACTGGATTTTTGGGGTTTTTTTGGTTAGGGTTAATCACTTTCTGTCAGCTCAGAATGAAGTAAATTAAACTTCTTCCATGCAAACAAGAGTTCATATGAAGCTATTTGCAAGGCCTGGATTTTGCATAACCAGAATTTCTCACTTGGCAATGAATAATGATATCTAAGTGGTTTTGGGTACTTAAAAAGTCTAGCATCGGCCCTGGCCGGTTGGCTCAGTGGTAGAGCGTCGGCCTGGCATGCAGAAGTCCCGGGTTCGATTCCCGGCCAGGGCACACAGGAGAAGTGCCCATCTGCTTCTCCACCCCTCCCCCTCTCCTTCCTCTCTGTCTCTCTCTTCCCCTCCCACAGCCGATGCTCCATTGGAGCAAAGATGGCCCGGGTGCTGGGGATGGCTCCTTGGCCTCTGCCCCAGGCCCCGGAGGGGCAGAGCATCGCCCCCTGGTGGGCAGAGCGTTGCCCCCTGGTTGGCGTGCCGGGTGGATCCTGGTCGGGTGCATGCGGGAGTCTGACTCTCTCTCCCTGTTTCTAGCTTTGGAAAAATACAAAAAAAAAAAAAAAAAAAAGTCTAGCATCTATATAGATCACTCTATTTCAGTTCCTCAATTCTTCTATTAAATCATTTCTCCCTGGGAGCAAGGGCCAAAACAGAGAACAGCTAGCTGCAACATGTAAAATCCTGTTACCAATATTTTGCTCTATTGGGTTTCTGTTCTTCAGAGGCAAAAAGCAAATGAGAAAACTGACCACTGGAAAGTGAAAGTAACACTCAAGAACCACCTTATTCTTGGTGGGAAAAAAGAATTCAAAGCTTCCGAGTATTCCCACTGCCCAACTTTCCCTTTCCATTCCTTACCATGAAGAAGGCACCCCGGTGATAATACTTCTGTAAGAACTTGTATTTGCCCTTAACAGCTTTGTTGGTAATAACTTTGCCATTCGCCCGAAGCTCAGCTCGCCTCTCTTCCTCAGTTAGGTTTCGCATACGTTCGATTTCTGCCTTCTCCTTCTCAAGCCTGTCCAGAGAACAAAACTATTTATTAGTATCATTCCAGATTTAGAAAGACCCAATCTAGGCCTGACCTGTGGTGGCGCAGTGGATAAAGCATTGACCTGGAAATGCTGAGGTCGCCGGTTCAAAACCCGGGTTTGCCTGGTCAAGGCACATATGGGAGTTGATGCTTCCTGCTCCTCCCCCCTTTCTCTCTCTCTCTCTCTCTCTCCTCTAAAATGAATAAATAAATAAAAATAATTAAAAAAAAAAAAAAAAAGAAAGACCCAATCGCCTGACCTGGGTGGCACAGTAAATAAAGAATTGACCTGGAATGCTGAGGTGTCGCAAGTTCAAAACCCTGGGCTTGCCTGGTCAAGGTACAAATGGGAGGCAACTATGAGTTGATGCTACCTGCTCCTCCCCCACTTCTCTCTCTCTCTCAAAAAGAAAAAAAAAAAAAAAAAAAGACCCAATTATTGGATCATAACACAGTCCCATCTTCCTTCAAACATTATTTACCTTTTAAAATTCTAGTCATTGCCTGTTAAGCATCAAGATCAAGAGCTCAATAAATAAAAAGATGATGAGGTCTTCATTATGCTTTGCAAACTTCTAAAAGTTAATTCTAGCCTTTTTTGAGGTTTATACATATGTTACTGCTTGATTTTGCAACATCACCAATTCCCCTTCATTAAAAAGCCTTAGCTTTAAAAAAAAACAGAATTTAAAATAACTGTGTAACAATCACATATGTGCTTACATGTGATAAACCAAGGATTATCATCATTAAAGGGTACATGGACTTCATGAAGCCAAAGGATAAAACCTTAGAAACTGCAGGCTGACGCCAACGTTTTCTACTGATTGTTTCCCTTTGTAATTTCAGATTATGTTTTCACTCCTAGTAATTTTCAGGAGTGGATGATCCAGCTCAGAAATGATTCTGCTCTAACACAGTGAGTGTGGTAGCTTATTTAAATGCCACAAATTCTTCCCCTCACAGTATGCATGCCTTCTTGCAGAAATGACATGGAAGCCTCAAAAGATCTTGCCTGTTTCTACCTTTGCCCTCTTTTAATACTGCCCCAAGATTGTTACATAAGGAAGCCAGTCTAGCCTACTGAAGAAGTGAGGCACTGTAGCTGATAGTCCACACCAACTACTAGACATGTCAGTGAAGTCATTTTGGACATTCTCGCCCAGTTAGTCCTTCAGCTGGATGCAACTACATAAGAGAGCCCAGGTGAAACCAGCAGAGGTACTGTTTGGTTAACCTTTACAATTATGAGAAATAAAATTTTTTTTTTTGAAAGACAGGGAAAGAAATGAGAAACATCAACTCGTAGTTGCATTACTTTAGTTGTTCACTGATTGCTTCTCATACATGCCTTGACCTGGGGGGGGGGGGGGCGCCTCAAGCCGAGCCAGTGACCCCTTATTCAAGCCAGCAAACTTGGGATTGTGTCAATGATCCCATGCTCAAGCTGGCAAGCCTGCACTCAAGTTGCTGACCTTGGAGTTTTGAACCTGGGACTCCAGTGTCCCAGGTCGAAGCTCTATCCAAGGTGCCACCAGTGATCAGGTATCAATTATTTTAAGTCACTTAATTTTGGGTTGGGTTGTTATGCAACAATAGACGACTGGTAACAGTCAAACTTTTGTGTGTCTACTAGGAAACTAAAGGGAGTATTAGCTGGCACTCTATCATGGAGAAACACTGACAAAGTGTGTTTCTTTTCCCTGATTTTATTGTAACAGCCACATTCCAATTATGGAAACTTACCCAGTTGAAGGGACCCTAAAAAAATGCTAGAATGGAACTCCGAGTAGGCGTTGAACCTTAGAGCTCTTCTACTAGGAACCTGTCCCATTAACAGTATTAAACTCTAGGACCATTACTCACGCTTCTCTATCTTCTCTGTCCCTCTTGATTCTCTTTAGCTCTCGAACTTTCCATGCCTCATATTCCTCCTCATCATTTTCATCATCAGTGTTCAGTGCATCCAGTGCAGCCAGGGATCGCTTGTTTTCCTCCAGCTCTTTTTTGGTCTCCTCTTCTACAATCTGGATAGGGAGAACAATTCAACTGTTGGACCTCCTTATTCTCTTCAGACAAACCTACGTACACTGCTCCTTGCCCTCAATCCTCATAGCCACTCCCAGTACCTTGAGTGTGTACTTGCGCCTCTCCTCAGCCATGCGTTTTGCCTCCTGCTCCAGCTCCTTCTGTTTCAATGCTTCAGCTTCACGTTCTTGAACTGTTACTCGATCCTTCCTGTGGTACAGAGGTCCTGTTAATTGCCCAAAGATCTTAGAGGAGAGCTCTGTTCCCCAAATAGAAGTCCTATCCAAATCAGACAAAGCCAAACAATCTATGGGGCTCTATTATTTGCAAGAAGCCAAAACTGGGAGTTAACCAGGTCTTTAGAGCATCAAAATTCTATTCATCTTTGAGATCTGCCTGAATAGCAAGGAACCAGCTAGACTGTAAGTAGTAGGATTTCTAGCCATTAGGAAATGAACAGGAATTTGCTCGTTAAGCTTAATTTTGTGCTTAAAATAATATAAGATTGTGGGCAGATATGTGCTCTTACACTGGAAAAGGAGATCTGAAAACAAACTTAGGCTCTCTGCTAACACCAAGATATTCCTCAGCAAATACCTCGCAGAGCTAGCGCATGGACAGAAGACTTTCACTTAGTGTTTACATTTCAGAAGAGCATGAGATAGGAAAGAGTCTTCTATCTTCAGAACTGGTCTGTGAGATACTTACTTTCGAATGAAGACTGGCTTAAGACGAGGCTCCATCTCATCTTCACTGTCTGTGTACTCTTCGTACTCGGACTCTGATTCTGATTCCTCCCCAGACCGTCCTTCATCTTCCACTTCCATGACTTCCATCTCTTCATTTTTTCTCTCTTGTGCTCGCTGACGCATCATGCCACGCCGCCGCTCTATTTCCTGTCAAGTTGTATGTCCAAGCCAGTAAGCTGAATGGCCTATGCTCTTAGATGGATTTTTATTTTCCTTTCATCAAGCTCAACAAATTTTGCTCTGAGTAAATGCAACTTAGCACCACTGTATTTCCAATCCTATCCCCAACAGAGAACCCTGGATCAGAATTCTGCCAAAAGCAGCAATCTCATGCTTTTAGGACCTCAACAAAGGAGCACAGGCCCCAACTTTTTCTTGTACCCAGAAAGAACTTTGCATCTCACTTTACTATACCTCATCATCAATTTCTTCCTCTTCTTCCTCACTGCTGTCTTCTCGCTCCACGCGCCAAGCATCTCCTTCTACTTCTGAGTCACTTTCTCCTACCACTTCAGGTTCCACTATTTTCCGATGTCGAGCCAATCTGAAAAAGAGTATCTCTAAGTGTAACACCATTGCTACAAAAATGAAGGAGCTCAATCACATTTCTTTAGTCATACAGCATCTGAACATTATGTTTACTTTTATGACTACTGAAATCTTGAGATGGGCAAACTGAGGTGCCATTAAAGAAACTAATTCGAAGTGTTAGAACAAATAGTCTAGTTGAACCTAAAACACTGCCACAAACTTTTATGGGCATACTGGGATATATTTTATAGCTCAAGGTAGTTCATAGTTTCAACATTAGATCAAACTGTTTCCTTTCTTTTTTTTTTAAAATAGGAATGCAAATTTGTGTCATCCTTGCGCAGGGGCCATGCTAATCTCTATACTGTCCCAATTTCTGTATGTGCTGCCAAAGTAAGCACCAAACTGTTCCTTTCAATGACATCTTATCATTGTGAAACTGGGTTTTTGGCCACTGCTGTGACAGAAAGCAAATACCACATGAAAATCAATACAGATGGCTGACCAGGTGGTGGCGCAGTGGATAGAGCGTCGGACTGGGATGCCGAGGACCTAGGTTCGAGATCCCGAGGTTGCCAGTTTGAGCGCGGGCTCATCTGGTTTGAGCAAAAAGTTCACCAGCTTGGACCTAAGGTCGCTGGCTCGAGCAAGGGGTTACTCGGTCTTCTGAAGGCCCACGGTCAAGGCATATATGAGAAAGCAATCAATGAACAACTAAGGTGTCACAACGAAAAACTGATGATTGATGCTTCTCATCTCTCTCCGTTCCTGTCTGTCTGTCCCTATCTATCCCTATCTCTGACTCTCTCTCTGTCTCTATTAAAAATATTTAAAAAAAAAGTATTAGCTATTACTGTTGTTGTTGTTCTTATTAACTTGTAGGGGTTCAGGTCTAGAGAAACATAACCCTAGTCATTACCTCTCTTCCACATCTTCACTAATACGGTTCTGTAAACGCCGGAGCCGAGGGTCGCTAGATGAATCCTCCTCCTGTTCCTCAGGTTCTGCTTCTTGTTCTTTGGCTTTCTTAATGAACTGAAATTCTTCATCCTCCTCATCTGAGGACTCCATAGGGGCATAGTCTGGCCTCTTTCCAGATACATAACGTTTTACCTTCACTTTTTCCATCGAAATCTCACCTGGGTGAGAAAGATAACATGTTTTAGTAGCCTCTTTCCCAAAGTTCTTTAACCATTGGCCTTTGCAGGTAGAGCCCTGTATTCCTTGTAAATAAGAGTGCAAGAAGGAGAAGAAAGCCACTGCCTAAACATCTATTCATTTAATGGTGTTTTTCTACAAAGGCCAAGTCAGGGGAAGGCATTCTTGTGAATACCAACACTAATGATAATGAGGCTTAGCTTGGGTACAATGAGTAGAGTAAGGTGGGCACTGAAATAGAAAAAAGTCCCCCCAAACAGGCAGACTGTGGCCATCACAAATTTATGCTATTCTACCTCAACTATACCCTTAAATAAATTATAAATTATCTGTAACAGTGCCCGCCCAACACACAGTAGGGTGACTTAAGCGGGAACATAAAATGAAAATGCTGCTTAGTCATTATTTTAGTTCTACTGCAATTTTCCATGGTGGCCATCATAATATATTACCATATAACTCAATCTTCTAATCTTGTCTAGTTCTACCTTCTTTTCTTTTAGTTTATGAGCTATCAAGCCTGCAAGAGTAGATAATCTTTTTCAAATACCAACAATTCCAGTGAACAAAGAGTGGAAACTAACCAACACAGTTTATAAGATGAATATAACCCTCTGACCAGCGGTGGCACAGTGGATAGAGCATTGAGCTGGGCTCCTGAGGTCCCATATTTGAAAACCCGAGGTTGCTGGCTTGTGTGCAGGCTCACATGGCTTGAATGCTGGCTCACTAGCTTGAGCATGGGGTCGCTGGCTTAAGTGTGGGATCATCAACATGACCCCATGGTCGCTGGCTTGAGCCCAAAGGTTGCTAGCTTGAAAGCCCAATGTCACTGGTTTGAGCAAGGGATCACTGGCTCAGCTTGAGCCCCTCCCCCATCAAGGCACGTATGGTATGTATTCAGTGAACAACTAAGGTGACATAACTATGAGTTGATGATGCTTCTTTTTCTTTTTAGGTGAGAGGAGGGGAAGATAGTGAGGCAGACTCCCACATGCGCCCTGACTGGGATTCACCTGGCAACCTCCGTCTTGGGTCAATGCTCGAGTACTGAGCTATTTTTAGTGCCCGAGGCTGATGCGCTTGGACTAACCAAGCCATCCTCAGCACCTAGGACCATGCTCAAACCAATCAAGCCACTGGCTGCGGGAGGGGAACAAGGAAAGAAGGGGGGAGGAGAAGCAAATGGTAGCTTCTTTTGTGTGCCCTGACTAGAAACTGAATCCAGGACATCCATACACTGGGCTGGCGCTCTACCCAACTGAGCCACCAGCCAGGGCCAAGTTGATGGTTCTCATCTCTCTACCTTCCTTCCCCCACCCCACCAAAAAAAAAAAAAAAAAAAAAAAGATGAATATAACCTTGAGAGCCAAATTGGACAGTTAAAAGGAAAAGTTTAGGTGGATTTACTTATGAACATAGATACAAAAATACTAAATAACATAACAGAAAATGTATTCCAGCAATGTAAAAACTAACCAAAAAAACTCTAAGCCATTATGACCTAATAGGATTCACCTAGGACTACAAGGATGATTTAACCTTAGAAAATTAATGGGCCCTGGCCAGATAGTCCAGTTGGTTAGAGCATTGTCCCAAAGTGCAGAAATGGTGGGTTCAATCCCTGGTCAGGGCACATATAGGAACAGACACAGATTGATGTTCCTGTCTCTCTCTCTCTTGCCAAAATCAATGAAAAACAAAGAAAAAAATTAATGGAAGAAAAAGTAATGTACTACTTGAAGTTTATGTATTTAAAGTCATATAATCTTAATTAATACAGAAAACATACTTAATAAAATAATAAAACATAAAAAGCATTCTTTTAAAAAAACAATAGGCATTTCTGTTTTTGTTGGACAATATGTGTTGTCCATATGACTCCATCTAGTCAACATTTTATTATGACCCTAATTAGAGCAATCAGAAAAGAAAAGGAGGTGAAAGGATCATAAATAAAGAACTGCCATCATTTGTAGACTATGTGATCATGTATGTAAAAAAAAATCAAGATAATCAACAAACTAAAGAAGAATTCAAGAAAAATGCTGGATTAAAATGTAAGTGTACCTGTAGGCCCTGGCCGGTTGGCTCAGCAGAAGAGCGTCGGCCGGCATGTGGATGTCCCGGGTTAGATTCCTGGCCAGGGCACACAGGAGAAGCACCCACCTGCTTCTCAACCCTTCCCCTTCTCCTTCCTCTCTGTCTCTCTCTTCCTCCCCTGCACTCAAGCAAACTTGGCCTGGGTGCTGAGGATGGCTCCATGGCCTCCGCTTCAGGCGCTAGAATGGCTTCGGTTGGAATGGAGCAGCGGCTCAGATGGGCAAAGCATCGCCCCCTAGTGGGCATGCCGGGTGGATCCCGATCAGGCGCATGCGGTAGTCTGTCTCTCTGCTTCCCTGATTCTCACTTCAGAAAAATACAATAAATAAATAAATAAATAAAATATATAAATGTGTATGTACACCTGTATATTAGCTAGATGTAATTAAAAAATAGTTTAGAATAGTAACTAATCTATAAAATTTTTTTTTTTTTACAGAGACAAAGAGAGTCAGAGAGAGGGACAGATAGGGACAGACAGACAGGAATGGAGAGAGATGAGAAACAGCAATTATCAGTTTTTTGTTGAGACACCTTAGTTGTTAAACATTAATAGCTTTTTCACATGTGCCTTGACCGTGGGTCTTCAGCAGACCGAGTAATCCCTTGCTCGAGCCAGCGACCTTGGGTCCAAGCTGGTGAGCTTTGCTCAAACCAGATGAGTCCGTGCTCAAGCTGGCGACCTCAGGGTATCGAACCTGGGTCCTCCACATCCCAGTACGATGCTCTATCCACTGTGCCACCGCTGGGTCAGGCTAATCTATAAAGTTTTAATGCAATGCCATTAAAAGTTGTCCCCAGGTGAATTTTAAAAGCCTTTTTTTTTTCCAGACACCTTTTTTTTTTTACAGACAGACAGGAAGGGAGAGAGATGAGAAGCATCAATTCTTCGTTGCGGCACCTTAGTTGTTCATTGATTGATTTCTCATATGTGCCTTGACCAGGGGGCTACAGCGGACTGAGTGACTCCTTGCTCGAGCCAGCGACCTTGTGCTCAAGCTGGTGACCTTGGGGGTCTCAAACCTGGGTCTTCCACATACCAGTCCGACACTCTACCAACTGTGCCACCGCCTGGTCAGGTCCCAAGTGGATTTTAAAGTAATGTGGAAGAACAAAAGCCAAGACAATTCTGAAGAACAAGATAAGGCCAAAAAGAAGATATGCAGATGGCAAATAAACATATAAAAGGATGTTCCATATTATATGTAATCAGAGAAATACAAAATACAACAGCGAGACACCACTACATACCTATTAGGTTGGCCAAAATCCAGAGCTCTGACAATATTAAATACTGGCAAGGATGTGAAACAAGAACACTTACTCGTTGTTGGTACAAAATGGTTCAGCTACTTTGAAAGATAGTTTGGTAGTTTCTATAAAACTAAGCATATGCTTACCACACAACCCGATGACTGCATCCGTTGGTATTTACTCATACGAGTTGGAAATTCTGTCCACACGAAAACCTACACACTAAAATTTATTGAAGTTTTGTTCATAATGGCTAAAACTTGGAAGCAATCAAGATGTCCTTCCTGAGGTGAATGGATAAACTATGGTATATCAAAACAATGAAATTTTATTTATCACTTAAAAAAAAAACTATCAAGCTATGAATAGACACAGAGAAACCCTAAATACATATTAAGTGAAAAAAGCCAATCTGAATAGGTTGTATACTGTATAATTCCAAATACATAACATTCTGGAAAAGGCTAAATTATGAAGACAGTAAAAAGATCAGTGGTTGACAAGGATTGGGTGTGTGAGAGGGATGAATGGGCAGAGCATAAACAATTCTTAGGGCAGTGGAAACACTGTGTATGACACCAGAGTTATGGATATGTCACTATACACAAACCCACTGAATGTACAAAACCAAGAGTGAATCTTAATGTAAACTATGGATTTGGGTGATGATGACACATCAGTGTAGGTTAATCAATTGTAACAAAGGTATTACTCTGGTGGGGAGGGTATGCACGTGTAGGGATAGAGGCTATACGGGAAATCTTTGTACCTTCCCCCCAATTCTGCTGTGAACCTAAAATTGCTCTAAAAAAAGTCTTAATTAAAAATAGAAGAATAAAGTAAGGTGAAGGTGGAAGGGTTTTTATACAGATTGCAAAGCTTATTTAAATTTTTTTCCTGCCTTTTCTTTTTTTAGAAATTAAACTTAATGGGGCATCAATGATCACTAAGAGTACAGAGGTTTCAGGTAAACATCTCTATAGCACTTGAACTGTTGACTGTGTTGTGTGCCCATCACCCAAAGTCAAATTGTTTTCCATCACTGTATGTTTGTCCCTCTTTACTCCCCTCTCTCCCCCCACGTAGCCTCCCCCTGGTAACCACTTCACTTGTATCTATGTTCATGAGTCTGTTTTTATCCCACCTATGTGTGAAATCATATAATTCTTAGCTTTTTCTGATTTATTTCACTTAGTATCATGTTCTCAAGGTTCATCCATGTTGTAAATGTAATTATGCCATTATTTCTCATGGCTGAGTAGTATTCCATTGTATATGTGTACCATATCTTCCTTATCCAATAAAATTAATAGTAATTAAAAGAATACATCATTGCCTAATTGGTGGTGGCACAGTTGATAAAGTGTCAACCCAGGACGCTGAGGTCCCAGGTATAAAATCCCAACATCGCCAGCCTGAGCATAGTCTCACCCAGCTTGAGCGCAGGCTCGTGAGCTTGAGCTTGGGGTTGCCAGCTTGAGTATGTAATCATCAACATGATCCTATGATTGTTAGCTTGAAGCCCAAGGTTGCTGGCTTGAGCAAAGGGCCAGTGGCTCAGCTTGAGTCCCCACCCAGTCAAGGCATATACGAGAAGCAATCAATGAACAATTAAAGCAGGGGTAGTCAACTTTTTTATACCTACCACCCACTTTTGTATCTCTGTTAGTAAAATTTTCTAACCGTCCACCAGTTCCACAGTAATGGTGATTTATAAAGTAGGGAAGTAACTTTACTTTATAAAATTTATAAATCAGAGTTACAGCAAGTTAAAGCATATAATAATTACTTACCAAGTACTTTATGTTGGATTTTCACTAAGTTTGGCAGAATAAATCTTTATAAAACAACTTACTATAGTTAAATCTTTTTATTTATACTTTAGTTGCTCCACTACTGCCCACCATGAAAGCTGGAACGCCCACTAGTGGGCGGTAGGGACCAGGTTGACTACCACTGAACCAAAGTGACACAACAATGAGCTGATGCTCCTTATCTCTCTCCCTGTCTTTCTCTCACTAGAACAAACAAACAAAAAAACAAACAAACAGTATGTTACTGACTCAGGGGGTACATAGACACCAATGAAAATGATGCCCTGGCCGGTTAGCTCAGTGATAGAACTTCAGCCTGGTGTGTGGAAGTCCTGAGTTCGATTTCCTGTCAAGGCACAAAGAAGTGACTATGTACTTCTCCACCCCTTCCCCCCCTTCCCTTCCCGCACCCATGGCTCAATTGGTTTGAGCACATAGGCCCTCAGCACCGAGGATGGCTCTGTGGAGTCTCCACCTCAGTTGCTAAAAATATACTGCTCACAAAAATTAGGGGATATTTCAAAATGAATATGAAGCTATAAAATACCCCTAATTTTTGTGAGCAGTATATATAGCTCAGTTGTGAGCATGGCCCCAGATGAGAGTTGCTTGGTAGATTCCGGTTGGGGCACATGAGGGAGTCTGTCTCTCTATTTCCTCTCCTCTCACTTGGAAAAGAAGAAAAAAAATGTAAAAAAAAGACTGTAAGAAACAGAGTAGATAGCAGAAAAATAAACCTATGTGAGAACTTGGTATATTACAGAAGTGATATAAATGCAGTGGAGACCCTGGCAGGGTAACTTAGTTGGTTAGAGTGTTGTCCTGAGGTACCATGGTTGTGGGTTCGATTCCCGAGCAGGGGACACACAAGAATAAACCAATGATGGCATGAATAGGTAGAAATTGATATCACTCTCTCTCTCTCTCTTTCCCCCCACTTATTTAAAAATCACTAAAAACAAAAAAGGGAGTGGAGAATGGGTGGACTAGTCAAACAATGGAGTAATAGGGACAACTGGCTAACCGTAAGGTAAATAGTAAAATTAGCTCTCTGATACCCACACACAAAATATCCGACATGGATTAAAGACCCAAGTGTGAAAGTCCTATCTTAAACATATATATCCCTAGGGCCATAAGCTTAACTTAGAGTCTGTATTGCACAATTGTGTTTTCTATCCTATTTAGTATATACAAACACTAGCATGATAGAAAATCTTTGTAATTTGAGCATCAATAATCTGAGCGTAGAAAATATTTCTTTTTTCTTTCTTTCTATTTTTTTAAAGAGATAGTCAGAGAGAGGGTAGACAGGGACAGACAGACAGGAACGGAGAGATGAGAAGCATCAATCATTAGTTTTTCGTTGCATGTCGCGACACCTTAGTTGTTCATTGATTGCTTTCTCATATGTGTCTTGACTGCAGGCCTTCAGCAGACCAAATAAGCCCTTGCTCGAGCCAGTGATCTTGGGTCCAAGCTGGTGGGCTTTGCTCAAACCAGTTGAGCCCACGCTCAAGCTGGTGACCTCGGGGTCTCAAACCTGGGTCCTTCCATATCCCAGTCCGACGCTCTATCCACTGTGTCACCGCCTAGTCAGGCAGGAAAGATTTAATATACTAAATAGCACAAACCATTAAAGATAAAAATTGATGAATACGATAACACTAAAACCAAAAGCACCTGTGTAACAGAAGAACTCCATATTTTTTTTTTCCAAGTGAGAGGACGGGAGATAGAGACAGACTACCACATGCTTCTCGACTGGGATCCACCCAGCAACTCCCTCTGCCCATCTTGGGTCATGCTCACAATGGAGCTATTTTTAGTGCCTGAGGCAGAGGCTCCACGGACCCAGGACCTATCCTCAGTGCCGTGGGCCAATGAACTCAAACCAATTGACCCATGGCTGCAGGAGGGGAAGAGAAAAAGAGAATGAGAGAGAAAGAGAGAGTAAAAGGGAGGGGGAAGGGTGGAGAACCATACATCTGGCCAACACTCTACCACTGAGCCAACTGGCCAGGGTGGAAGACTATGTAATTAAAATTAAAACACAAGCTAGACAACAATAGCCTGACTAGGTGGTGGTACAGTGGACAGCGCATTGACCAGAACATTGAAGATCCAGGTTCAAAACCCTGAGGTCTCTGGCTTGAGCACGGGCTCATCAGGTTTGAATCCAGACTCACCAGCTTGAGCTGGCTTGAGTCCAATGGTAGCTGGCTTGAGCAAGGGGTCATTGGCTCGGCTGGAGCCCCCTCGTCATCAAGGCATGTATGAGAAGCAATCAATGGAAAAACTGAAGTGATACAAATATGAGTAGATGCTTCTCATCATTCTCCCTTCCTATCTGTCTCTCTCTGTCTTACTGAAAAAACAAACAACAAAAAAAGAGGAAATATTAGATTTGCGAAGCATAAAAACAAACCAAATAGAAAATGGGTAATTGACAAGAGTAGGTAATTCATAGAAGAGAAAACCTAAAGAGCTGAAAAAAATGTATGAACAAGACACCTAGTCTCACAAGTAATCAGAGAAATGCAAATTAAAATAATAAGATATTTTGCCTGAATAGTAGTGGCGCAGTGGATAGCCCAGGGGTCGAGAACCTTTTTGGCTGAGAGAGCCACGAACGCCACATATTTTAAAATGTAATTCCATGAGAGCCATACAATATGTTTAACACTAAATACAAGTAAATGTGTGCATTTAATGAAGACCAACACTTTTAAAGTACAATAAGTCTCTGAATTCTTTTTAATAACGTTGTTATGCTGTTGCTAACCAATGATGAATAAAGTTCTTCTTACCATTAATGTGACTTCTGGTGCTGCATGGTTTGGAGGATGACTTTGTAGTCTGGTTGATACGTGGTGAGGTTAAGCTTCATGCAGGCGTTGAGACTTCCGTCCGTTAAACGTGACCGTAGGTTGGTCTTAACGTTTTTTAGATGTAAGAAAGACTGCTCACATGCATACGTAGAGCCAAACATTGTCAGTACAGCAATACTCACACACTGCAGTGTGTGTGGTATGTGACGGGAAGCGCTTTCCACGTTTTGACAATCAGCTGGTCCGCGGGTTGAAGTTTTTTCATTTCTCCCCACTAGTGTTTGCTCGCCAACTCTGCTTGCTGTCATGCAAGTCTTTCCAAATCTTCATTCAGTGACTCAACTTATTCACCCACATGTCTGAGGCCTTCAGGTCAGCAGCTTGTAGCTCAAAATCTCTGACAGAGAAACCGGGGATGTAATTCAGGTTGGCGCTGTCCATTGCACACTCGTGTGGATGGGTGATGAACTTAAAAAGACGAGTGCGCACACGAAATTCTCCAAAGCGCGCTTTGAATGACTGCAAGGGATTCGATGTGAAGCCTGCTAGCTGCTGGAGATCAAGATATTGAGCAGGGTCACTTGCTGTGCATGCATCTTTAAACTCTCCCAGTTTTTCAAAGTGTAGTAAATGACCTGTTTCAGTGTCCACGATGAAGAGTTCCAGCTTGTTTTCAAATGCAAACACTGCTTGTTGAAGGCATAAGACTGTATTTCCAACGCCTTGCATTTTCACATTGAGCCGGTTCAGATGTTCAGTCATGTCCATGAGATAAAACTACAGGAGCCACTCAGTGTTAGCTAACTCAGGATGCTCAACCTTTTTCATTTCAAGAAAAGTCCAAATTTCACTCAGACAAGCCGCGAAATGGCTGAGCACCTTACCTCTTGACAACCAATGCACATTGCTGTGCAGAAGCAAATCAATATAATTATTCCCAACTTCATCCAGCAGTGTTTTAAACTGGCGATCATTTAAAGCTTGAGCAACAATAAAGTTGACCACCCAAATGACCAGCGACATCACCTCACCAAGCTGCTCGCCACACATCTGAGCACAAAGCACCTCCTGATGTAGGATGCAGTGAAAACTTAGGATGGGTCTCTTTTAATGTTCACAAAGAAGCGCTATGAATCCTCTGTTTTTCCCTACCACGCACGGAGTACCATCAGTATACACCGAAATAAGTTTACCAATCGATAGATTTTTTTCTTTAGCGAACTCAGTGAAAGACTTGAATAAATCCTCCCCACTTGTCTCTTTCATAGGCAAAACAGCAAGACTTTCCTCACATAGTGTGTCACCGACAGCATACCTTGCAATCACGCTGAATTGGGATAAATGGCTTATATCTATTGACTCATCCAAAGTGAGAAAAGAATGGTGCTGCATTTATGTCCTTCACTTGTGTTGCCTCAATTTGATTTGCCATCATGAAGGTAAGATCGTGAACAGTTCTTTCCGACAGAGGCATGTCTTTTATTTGTTTGATTATCTTGTCTTTATCCAAAAAGTCGTCAAAAAGTTCATTGGCAACATCAAGCATGAATGTTTTGGCATACTCCCCATCTGTGAATGGCTTTCTGTTTCTCACATTTGCTAAAGCAACAGCAAAGCTAGCCGGATTCCAGTCGCCTTGTTGGGTGCAAACACGGAGTTGCTGCTCACTAGCTTTCACTCTGCACAGCAGCTCTTGACATGCTTTCTTCCTGCTCTCCCGCGCTGGATATTCCGATGCAAATGTAGTATGGTGTGTGTCGAAGTGCCACTTTATATTTGTTTCATCGATGCAATTTCATCATTGCATATTAGATACACTGCAGAACCTGCTCTCTCCACAAAGGCGAATTCTTCTGTCCATTCCTGCTGAAAAGTACGATACTCCTCATCTTTTTTTCTTTTAGCCATCTTCTTCGTCAAAAGGGTTTTTACAACTAGCTAGCTGACAACTTGATTAAAAGGAGGGAAGTTTACTTCCTGACCTCACAATGACCCGTGTATGTTACGCATTATCCAATAAAAATTTGGTGTTTTCCCGGAGGACAGCTGTGATTGGCTCTAGCCACCCACAACCATGAACATGAGTGGTAGGAAGTGAATGAATTGTAATACATGAGAATGTTTTATATTTTTAATGTTATTATTTTTATTAAAGATTTGTCTGCGAGCCAGATGCAGCCATCAAAGGAGCCACAACTGGCTCACGAGCCATAGGTTCCCAACCCCTGGGATAGTGTCAACCTGGGATGCTGAGGTCCCAGTTTCAAATTCCCGAGGTCACAGGCTTCAGTGTGGTGTCACTGGATTGGAGCTCAAGGTCGCTGGGTTGAGCATGAGGTCACTGGCACAGATTAACCGCTACCACCCTGCCCCTGCCACCAGCACATATGAGAAGCAATCAATGAACAACTAAAGTGATACAACTACGACTTGATGCTTCTTATCTCTCTCAAAAAATAAATAAAAATAAGATATTTCATACCCATTACATTGACCAAAAATTTTAAAAATCTGATAAAATGAAGTGTGTGCATGAATATATAGGCACAGAAAAGCTCTTGATGTTTTTACAACCCACTGTGGAGAACAACTAGCAAGAGGTAGTTTAGTTGATGGTGAACTTCAAAGAGTCTATCCTATAGAAATTCTTACACAGGTGCACTATAGAGATATATTTAAGAGTGACACCTGACCAGGCAGTGGCGCAGTTGGTAGAGCACTGGGCTGGAACGCGGAGGACCCAGGTTCGAAACCCCGAGGTTGTCAGTTCGAGCGTGGGCTCATCTGGTGTGAGCAAGGCTCACCAGCTTGAGCCCAAGGTCGCTGCTCGAGAAAGGGGTCACTTGGTCTGCTGTAGCCCCCTGGTCAAGGCACATATGAAAAAGCAATCAATGAACAACTAAAGTGCCACAATGAAGAAATGGTGTTTCTCATCTCTCTCACTTCCTGTCTGACTGTCCCTATCTGTCCCTCTTTCTGTCTGTCACACACACACAAAAAAGTGACAACTGCACACTTTGTAATAGGAGGAAAAAAAACAACTCATTGTCCCTTAGTAGGAAATAAACTGTGGTTTAATTATACAATGGAATTCTTAAACAGTTAAAAGATGAATTAGCTCTATATGTATCCAAAAGATACTTTTCAAAAACCATGCTTAGTAAAAAAATAAATATAAAAAAAAAGGCAGTTGCACATGGATAAGTACAGTATATTTAAGAAACAAAAAATAACTGATATTATTTTCCAAAATCCTTACTGAAAAAACTCAGAATCCTACCCATTCCTTTAAGGCAGTAGTTCTCAAAGTGTGTGCCAGGGCACACTGGTGCACCCTAGAAGATTTCCAGGTGCGCCCTATGGTATTCCAGAGAAATATGTGCCTGTTGGGGACCAAAAAACCAACAGGGATTTTGGAGTTTAGATTTTTGGGGGACAGAGGTGTGGGGAACTGGCTGTAAGCTGACAGGTCTGCCCAACCCCCCACCTCACTTGCCTGATTAGGTTGCAAAAGGCTGTCAAGCTGTGGTGCTGGATTGTTTACACTACCCCCATGTTCCCTGGAAAGACTGGAGGCAAGATTCTTCTATCCTTTGTTTGGTGTCAAGTTAAGATGATATGCACGGTGGAGGTTTTCTGCACTTGGTAAAATTCTTGGGTTGCCTTGGAAACGTAATCAGAGACCACTGATTTGCTAATGGCCTCACTTTGCCCTATAAATAAAGATGCAGGTTTTTGGGTGCACTTTGTTCTTGCCAGCAGCAATTACAGGGCTCTTCAGACTTGTATTTTCTTAATTCTGTGTGTTTTCTTAATTCCACACTGTTCCCACTCAGGACCTGGAATTACTAGCTGCGCTGGTTGGTGGCATGTACCCAGATATAAAAATAAATAGTTACTCTATTATACCATTTCATTATGGAAATACCGCTCTTTTTGTTAACACATCATTATTATATTTATTATTAACACATCATTATATTATTTTTAGATAAATACACCCAAATAAAATGGATAGATTTCTCAAAAAGAAATGTCATATTGAAGAATCCGATTCTGGAAGTGAGCAAAAGTTAAGTGTAAATAAAATAGGACTTGAAAGCTGATGGGCAGAATTTAATTTATAGCATTTTCCATCACTTAACACTAAACAATACGATTCGATTAGAAACCCATTCATGGAAGCTTCAAGTGATTTTGGTTTAGCATTAACAGAAGAAGAACTGGCAGCTATATCCACTGATCGTGGATTGATGATTAAACATAAGGAATTGTCTCTTGATGCCTTTTGGATTTCTATAAAAGAATATGTGGCAATATCTAAAAAAGCTTTGAACATTTTACTACAATTTTCAACATTCTATTTAGGTGAATTAGGATTTTCTAACCTCAACACAATTAAGAGTAAAAAGAGAGGAATTCTTCAATGTATTGAGGAGGAAATGAGAGGTTGCCTTTCAAATATATGCCCAAACACTGAAGAAATCACTAGGACACATCAGGCTCATGTTTCTCATAAACACAAGAATGAAAAAACACATTCATGCTGGGACCTGCCGAATTTACCAAATCTTAATAAGAGTGTGTGTGTGTGTGTGTGTGTGTGTGTGTGTGTGTGTGTATACATATACATATATATATAAAAAGATAACTTTTTATGCTTTTTTTTATTTTTTTAACCCCTTTTTTACAAATTCTAAAAAGCATAACTCAAAAATTGTAACATAAAGATGCTTTTTAATGTCAGGATAAATTTAATTTTGTCGTATTTATTTTGTTTAATTACCATAAAAGCACACTTGGACTTTTGTAAAGCCAGTAGCCACGGCCACCATCACAGCCGCCTGGCTCATGCAGGTTCGCATTAGATTTGGACAGACGGTAATGAAACAATTGAGCCAAGAACTGGTGGGCCATTAGCTTTAATCCTAGGATGCAACCAGCGGGCAAGTAAAAGCACACACTGGGCTCCAAAACCCACTCATTCAGTGCTCACAAAGCTACTGACTTATCTGAGTTTCCTAGAATCAAAGGTATCTGCCTCACCAGCCTTAATTCACCTCTGTTCCCCATCTCCTCCTCTCTGCACAAACTCTACACAAACTGTCTGCTCCTTCAGCACTCCGCCATCTTGGCTACTTCTCCACATAGCCTTTCTCTGTTGTCCTCTCTAATGCTAATCTCAGGAAGCAAGAGAGAGCAAACTCCTGGTCTGCCCCACTTTATAATGTAGATTCAAATCCTTTATCCAATATACAAACAAGGAAGTGTCTCATACAGAGTCACTTGTCTGAGGCATAATGGCATTCCTCATGAGAGTGCACCACCCTACATCAAAATGGGTGGGAAAGGCTGTCTCTAAACTAAGCCTTAGGCTATAAGGATCCTGCCTGCTTATAGTCTGTCCCCCAACACACATTAATATAATCATGCCCATTCCAAAAAGAAGGGCAACTAATATTACCACCTGGGTGATGGGCTTCCACTTGGGCCATCTTTAACAAAGTGAGGATAATATATTTTATCTGCCCAACAACTTTAAATATTTTTTCTTTAATATTTGACTTAATTATTATAACATATTTCTCAGAAATTTTTATATAGTGTGCCTACAATTATAATTGTAATGAAATGTGCCCAACTTCAAAAAGTTTGAGAACCACTGCTTTAAGGGTCAATTTAAATGCCACCTTCTTCAAAAAGCTTTCACCGATTACCCCAATCAGAAAATATTATTCTTTTTCTCTGTTCTCACAGTGCTTGGTATCACAGGTATTACAAGTGTGAAATACCTCTTTTTGAACGTTCCAAATCTACTAGAATATGAGGTCTCTAAGGTTAGAAACACTACCTTAAAAACTTTGTATTCAATTTAATACAGTCACTGCGTTGGTTTAAAATTTAAAAAGTTTTTTGATAAGGTGCCAAAGAACTCTAAAACTTAGTACAGGTATTGGTAACACTATTTTAAAGAGGAAAGGTCAGGCTTTTTGCTCCCTCCTTTCTGTGGAGACTGGAGGGAGAAAAATACAGGAGCTTCCTGGCTTGCAAGGGCAACTGGGTCAGATAAGTCATAATTTAACTACAGAGCAAGGAAGATAGAACTTATCTAAGACTCCCTTCACTTCTCTTTTCTTAAAAGCCTTTAGAAGAATGTTTATGTACCTTAATTAAGAATTCCTACAATGACTCACCCTCCCATCCTGAAGTCATATAGATACCTCTAGAGACAAAGGGATCACAAGCCCCTCCTTACCCACCCCAACTGGTATGTGATTTGGTCTATACCAGGGGTCTCCAAACTGAGGCCCCCTGAGGCCATTTATCTGGCCCCTGCCACACTTCCGGAAGGGACACCTCTTTCATTGGTGGTCAGTGAGAGGAGCACATTGACCATTTCATTAGCCAAAAGCAGGCCTATAGTTCCCATTGAAATACTGGTCAGTTTGTTGATTTAAATTTACTTGTTCTTTATTTTAAATATTGTATTTGTTCCCATTTTGTTTTTTTACTTTAAAATAAGATATGTGCAGTGTGCATAGGGATTTGTTTATACTTTTTTTTATAGTCTGGCCCTCCAACGGTCTGAGGGACAGTGAACTGGCCCCCTGTGTAAAAAGTTTGGGGACCCCTGGTCTATACAATCAGCCACATAATGGTAGAAACTTTCTACATGATTTGGGATTGTGCCCTGTGTAGCTAGCTGGCTAATTAATAAACTCCTTAAAAATTCATTTGGACTTGGTGTCTCTATGTAACTTGTGGATTGCAGTACTTTATAACAGTTTAATAAGGTATGGTTCCGCCTGACCAGGCGGTGGTGAAGTGGATAGAGCGTCGGACTGGGATGTGGAGGACCCAGGTTCGAGACCCCGAGGTTGCCAGTTTGAGCACAGGCTCATCTGGTTTGAGCAAGGCTCACCAGCTTGAGCCCAAGGTCGCTGGCTCCAGCAAGGGGTCACTGGGTCTGCTGTAGCCCCTGGCCAAGGCACATATGAGAAATCAATCAATGAACAAGGAACCGCAACGAAGAATTGATGTTTCTCATCTCTCTCCCTTCCTGTCTGTCTGTCCCTCTCTCTGATTGTCTCTGCCACACACACACACACACACACACACACACACACAAAGAAAATAAAAAGGCATGGTTCCTGACTGCCTCAAGGAGGTTATGAGCTTATGAGCTTATAATGTAGCAGAGGTAAGGAAACAAACAATTATGAGTTTTATATAGAGTGCTATTCATATCAAAAGAGGAATTGTATCCCACCCAACACCCTGCAAACAGCAGGAATTCACTCTGTATTAGTCTAACGAATTGACCAAGGCCAAGGACAGAGGAGTGCTTGTAGGAAGTGAGGGCAGTCATCATACAGAAACAAGGAGATAGAAGTGTTCCCCACGCCCTGCCTCCAGGTAAAGCGACAGGATGCGAGTTTGATGGGGGTAAATGGAAGAAATACAGGGGGAAGATCTTAAGGGTCTGCAGAGTTGGGGTGGTCGGTCGGATAGATTTGGAGTATGCTGGGGAAGGCAGAGGAAATTCCGACTGGAAAACAGCTCAGCACAGTACCTTTCTCATTGCGAACAGGGACGGCACCAGCCGTGGACTGAATGGGCGGTTGTTTCATGAGTGCGCTTGGGACCGACATGTTCATGGCCGCGGCGGTACTCCCAAAACTTCACTGATTCCAAATAGTAAACAGCTACAACGTCGAAGAACAGAAAATCCTCTAGTGGTCCTAGAAATACTAGACGCTGCAGCGCGACTGACGGAAACACCACTTACGACAGAGCTAGAAAAACAGGAAATATGCGACCAGAGAATTGTGGGATAGTGGAGGACGTCTGGACACGCCCACCACTGGAACGTCGTGTTTGTCACTGCGCATGTGTCTAGTTATCCCTCTAGTGCAGGTATTGCGTTTCGCTGTATTTGGGTGCCTTTACTATTGCAAACTTTGGGCTTCGATGTTTGTTAAGACCCTTGCAGCAGGGGAGGTCAGAATTAAATGTTTAGGCCCTGGCGGGGTGGTTCCATGAAAGGAGAGCCCTTCTGGGTGCTGAGGTGATGAATTGAGTCCCTGGTCAGGGCATGTTGGAGAAGCAGTCAATGACTGCACACAACTAAATGGAACTAAGTGGAACAAGGAGTTGATGCTTTTCTTTGTCTCGCCCCACCCTCCTTTCCTCTTGCTCTCTTAAATCAATGGGGAAATTAAAAAAAGATTTAAAGGTTCCATTTATTGGCTAGATTTGAAACTGAGAAAAATGGGATAGTGATGAATAAGAAATTTTGGAGATAGTGAAAGGCAATTTGTTCAGACTATTGAGAGCTCAGAATTAGAGTTTAACTGGGATAGAAATCTTGCTAATAGCACCTGAGTAGCTCAGTTGATGAAGCTGAATGGGTTCTGGTGCGGTGTATTTTTTTTTAAAATATTTTATTTATTGATTTTTTTTTAGAGAGAGAGGAGTGAGAGAGAGAGACAGAGAGAGAGAGAGAAGGGGGAGGAGCAGGAAGCATCAACTCCCATATGTGCCTTGACCAGGCAAGCCCAAGGTTTCTAACCGGCGACCTCAGTGTTCCAGGTCGACGCTTTATCCCACTGCGCCACCACAGGTCAGGCCATGGTGCAGTGTATTTTTAATTATTTTTATTTATTCATTTTAGAGAAGAGAGAGAGAGAAGGGGGGAGGAGCAGGAAACATCAACTCCCATATGTGCCTTGACCGGGCAAGCCCAGGGTTTTGAACCGGCAACCTCAGCGTTCCAGGTCGAGGCTTTATCCACTGCGCCACCGCAAGTCAGGCTGGTGCAGTGTATTTTGTCGACAAAAGGGCAGGAGGTGGTTGGTGATTTAGGCCAGTCACACACACACACACACACACACACACACACACACACACACACACACACACACACACACACACACAATCAAACAAGGGGCCTGAGACAATGCCTGAAATCTGAATATTCTAATTTTAGGTTTTCCAATTCAAGATTTTGGAGGTCATCTATTAAAGCATTCCTGGCTGGAAAGTATTTGTATATAAGTCCTTAAGTATTAAGTTATTTTCTGTGTTTACCATGCTTAGGTCTCTGTAAGGAGTATGGAATATTGTTAAATGCCTGGTGTCCTCCAGAAGCCTTAATTTTGAAATAAAAAAAAGAAATATAAATATGGGGGGAAAAAAAGCTTGAATTTTACTCAGAAAGTCTTCAGGGACTTTGAGAATCATAACAGAAGCAATTGCAATTCACTAGCTGGATTGTTAAAACATGTTGGCTAACTGGAAGTCAGAACACATTTCACTGGATTTTATATGTTGGAGAGAGAAGGGACATCATGAGAAAAGTCTTGAATTCTGGAATAGCATGGTATAATAAATATATGAGACACTGAAAAGTTTGCTATATATACATATTTTTTTTTAGCATGAGAGAGAGATGGGAAGGTAGAGGGATGGGAGGCATCAATTCTTCCTTGCGGCATCTTAGTTGTTCATTGATTGCTTCTTCATATGTGCCTTGATCCAGGGGCTACAGCAGAGTGACTGACCTCTTGCTCAAGCCCGGGACATTGGGCTCAAGCCAGCAATCATGGTCTCATGTTTATAATCCCATGCTCAAGCTGGGGACCTCGGGGTTTGTTTGTTTTTTTTAATTTTTTTTTTTTTTTTTTGTATTTTTCTGAAGCTGGAAACGGGGAGAGACAGTCAGACAGACTCCCGCATGCGCCCGACCAGGATCCACCCGGCACGCCCACCAGGGGCAATGCTCTGCCCACCAGGGGTTGACGCTCTGCCCCTCCGGGGCGTCACTCTGCCGCGACCAGAGCCACTCTAGCGCCTGGGGCAGAGGCCAAGGAGCCATCCCCAGCGCCCGGGCCATCTTTGCTCCAATGGAGCCTCGGCTGCGGGAGGGGAAGAGAGAGACAGAGAGGAAGGAGGGGGGGTGGGGGTGGAGAAGCAAATGGGCACTTCTCCTATGTGCCCTGGCCGGGAATCGAACCTGAGTCCCCCGCACGCCAGGCCGACGCTCTACCACTGAGCCAACCGGCCAGGGCACTATGAAATTGTTAACAAAACACAGTAAGTAAAATTTCAAAACATATAATGAAAAACAGAAATTTAAATTCCAAATAATTTTAATACAGATTTTTCTATATTAATTTATCATTTTAATTTAGTGTGATCCTTGCACTTGATGCTTGCTGCACAGAGATTTTATATTAGGTTCCAATTTGGTTAACTTTAGTCTCAAGTCTCCACGTTGTGTTATATCCAGCCAATTTCTTTTTTTTAACCAGTAAATCATTTACAGCACTAAATCCACATTCAGCTAAAAATGAAGATGGAAATGGTAGCAATAGTTTTCTTGCACATTTGGTTGAATTTGGGTATTTGATTTCTGTTTCCTCACAAAGCCATGCCATTGCTCCTTTGATATTAAATAAAGCTTTAACCGACTCATCATTTTGCAATTCTGCGAGTTCTTCTTGATACTGCATATTTGATATATCAGACAAATCCACTAACATTGGCTGCATCATCCATGTTGGGAAATCAATTTGTTTTAAATCAGAAAATCTTTCTTTTAAATCAGCCGATAGAATATTCAAATGATTGACAATTACAAGTAAAGCGGTATCGTTACTTCACATTTTTGGAGCCAATGAAACTGTTTAAAGTTTTTGTTGTTAATATGTTTCTGACATAACTCAATATTGGTAATGAAACCAAATATCTTTGCTTTTGCATCGACAAGAGTTTTATTTGTTCCTTGAAGTTGCTTATTTAATATATTTAGTTTTTCAAAGATATCGGCTAAATAACTCACAAATGCTTTACCATGTATTGTTAACAGATACTTCATTTCAGGTTTGTCGCTTAAAAAAATCACTAAGAGTATCAAACAGTTCCATAAATCTTTTCAAACAGTTTCCTTTAGATAGCCATCTTACTTCAGTATGAAGTAAAAGTCTCACATGGTCTTCATTTTGTTCTTCACAAAATAGCTTGAAAAGACGCTCACATTTGGCACTAGCTTTAATAGCATTAACACACTTTATTACTGTATGTAATACTTCATTCAGAACAGGTGAGATGTTTTTAGCTACCAAGTTTTTCCTATGAATAACACAATGCACAAGAATAATTTCTGGATTCGCATCTTTCATCAATTTTAAGCAGCCATTTTTCTTGCCCATCATATTGGGAGCACCATCTGCAGCACAAGATGTTATATTTTTCATTGGTATATCATTGACATCTAAGTAGTTTTTTAGCTTATTATATATATCTTTGGAGGTTGTGGTGCTTTCTAATCTTTTACAGAACAACATTTCTTCAGCAAAATGTTCTTTATCAATATATTTTACATAAGTTATCAATACTGCCTCACTGTCTCTCAAAGTTGATTCAACCATTTGCAAAGAGAATTTTCTTGTTTTCAGCTTTTCAATAAGTTGTTTTTCAATATCCTCACTCATTTCGTCTATTCTTCTGCTAACAGTATTGTCACTGAGTGGCATAGCTTTTACATCTTTGTCATCTTTTTCAAGAACCGTTTTAAGAAATGCTGATATTGACGGTTTTATTAAATTCTCTCCTATAGTGTGATTTTCTCCAGTTTTAGCGATGAATAAAGAAATTTGATAGCCTCAAGAACACGATTATTAGTTGAAGTATGAGCAGTAAATAGAGACTTTAATGTTGTTCTTTTTTCAAAAATTTTCTTTAAAGTTTTGCCTGACCTCTGGTGGCACAGTGGATAAAGCGTCGACCTGGAAATGCTGAGGTCGCCGGTTCGAAACCCTGGGCTTTCCTGGTCAAGGCACATATGGGAGTTGATGCTTCCAGCTCCTCCCCACTGTCTCTGTCTCTCTCTCTCCTCTCTAAAATGAATAAATAAAATAAAAATTAAAAAAAAAATCTTTAAAAAAATTTTCTTTAAAGTTTTAAAGTAACTCAAATCTGAATTAATATGAGCACTATGTTTCACCTTCAAATGCGCTTCAAGACGACCTCGTTTCATTGATTCGTTGGTCAAGCATTGCTGGCATAAAAGACAAAAAGGAATCCGCTCATCGTGAACAGCGGGTATGAACCCAAATTTTAAATATTCCTTCAAATATTGACGAGTTTTTTTCTTGCTTGCACCACTCATTTTATTATGGGCTATAAGAAATAAAAATAAGATCAATTAAAAACTAATATTAAAATATGTGTTAAAATATATTCAATGTGACACAGAGTAAACGTATACTAAAAATTCATATTTATTTAAATGTATATAACACATTTACTACACTACCACCGCAAATCAAAAGGTATCTATATTTTTTCCACTTGACAAAATTTTCTGGAAAGTTATACTTCTAAAATTAAAATTGTCGTGCATGCACTATTATAGCCCCAATAATATTTATAAAATATTAGTGCTTTCTAGCCCCGATGCAAGAAGTACTTAATAAAGAGTTTAATATTGATAAAAATAAAATAAAATACTTACCAATTATATCTATACAATATATATGTATATTTATTAAATCAACGAGCTTTTACAACAGTTTTGACTGACACTTATTTCAAATTAACACCAACTGAATGATGTGAAACACTACAGAAGTTGCGATGGGCCAATTAGGTGAGAATAACTGCGTTGTTTAGCGAGTTTTTAAAACGTCTGGGGTTCCCCGTGGCAGACGGCAGGCTCCGCGGTGAACCCAGGATGAAGTTTACTTGATGACGCCAATCACCCAGTTGATATTTTGGTCTCGTCAAGGGAAATTATACTTAATAATTATTTACTGCAATTATTTAAGAATTGCATTTTTTGTTAAATTTGGCACCGATATCTAGCATTGCATTTATTTATTTATTTATTTTAAAAAATTTTTAAAAATTTTATTTATTCATTTTAGAGAGGAGAGAGAAAGGGAGAAAGAGAGACGGAGAGGGAGAGAGAGAGGAGAGAGAGACAGAGAGAGAAGGTGGGGAGGAGCTAGAAGCATCAACTCCCATATGTGCCTTGACCAGGCAAGCCCAGGGTTTTGAACCGGCAACCTCAGCATTTCCAGGTCTACGCTTTATCCACTGTGCCACCACAGGTCAGGCCTAGCATTGCATTTAAATGGCCCGGGGCGAAAGAGTTAAAGTCGTGTTGAGTCCATTTTCAAATTGCCCCCCTTAACTATCGAATTGCCCCCCTGTGGGGCGTGGGCTCCACGTTGGGAAACACCGCTCTAGCCACTGCGCCACTGCCTGGTCAGGCAGAAAACTTTGATTTGTATCAGTAATTTTTGAGTCAAGGAGTGGAGTGGTGAAAGTTTGGCAGGTATAGAGCCTGGACACCCTTGCAGGTGCTGTTAATAGGATTAATTCTAAAATTATTTTACCTATGCTCTATAATTGGGCCTAGGCTGGGAGAAGAAATAAAACTGGGCAAGTCTCCATCAGGAAATAGCGGAAGATCCAACAAGGGAGCAGTTTTGGCCTAAAAAGAAAAGGACCCTAATTTTACACTGAGTTTTTCAGCTCCAAAATATATCGTCTAGAGAGAGTACTTTGATGGGAAGACAATTGTTTTGGCTCACAGCAACCCAGTGAACAGGAAAAACAAATTTTAAATGTGGCAGAATCTAACTTTGTGCACTGGTCTTCTCCTAGCCAATGAGGTTTATCTGAGGCGCGATTATTCATAATAGGAGAAAAAAATATGGCTGTATCTATAAGAAATACAGTGCAATAAAGTTTGGCGTTGTTTTGTGATACATAAACTATTTGATTCACTTTTTATAAGATCATTAGTATCTTAATTAATTGGTGGGCAGATGATCAGGTGAAATTTAAACCAGCTAAAAGTTATCAGCTTTTGAAAAAAACCTGAAATGCTTTCCTTCCTAGGAAGATAATACGGTAGCCATAGGGCATAATATTCTGGTGGTGGGGTTAAAAGAAACTAGGGAGCCCGAGGTAAAGGCTACACTTTGGTCTCCATTTCCTCTCATTTTTGTTCATTTGGGTATCTAAGTGAGTCTGAATCTCGACAGGGCTCATATTCATATTGCAAGGCAAGGAGATTTCTCCTTAGCAAGAGCGCCACTGTTTTTCAAAGCGAGATCCTGGCACCAGAAGCATCAAAATCACCAGGATCCCAGGTGAAAATGTCCATTCAGTTCTGTCTCAACCTTAAGGAATTTTAGTTTGGGGTGAGGCTGGTAAACTTGCTTCTTTAAGAGACCGCCCGCGCCTCGCCCCACCCAGGCCAGCAGACTTCCGAGCCCGCCTGCGTCGCCACGCCTCCCCTGCCCGAGGCCCCGCCTCCTGCCCAATATTGGCGGGAAGGCGCCAGCTGCAAAGCGGTGGAAAGATGTCGGGGCTGTGCGCGGCTGCTGAGGAGATGGCGGACTCCAGGCAGCAACTTCAAGTGAAGGTGAGAGACGGCTTGTCGCTTTCCAGTGTGCTCCTTCCGCCGTCTTCGTGAGGGGTCTGCCGGGCACAGGCCCGGGAAGGCACCGAGACGGGGCGCCCAGCACTTTCCTCCTCCAAAATGATTTCCCTTCCCTGGGGCATCTCGCAGTTTAACGGGCTTTTCCGAGTTTGCTTCAAAAGGGAAGCGGGATACCTGCTTTTATTTCTTTTGTGGAATCTAGGCCGTCAGCGTGAAGAAAGGTTCTTTTCAACCCTAGAAATAGGAGCAGGATGAGATCAGGGACTCAGCATTTGCTTTTGCAGCGGTTATTGTCAGCTTTCCACTCTTGGAATAATTCAGGTTATTCAGACGCTGACAGGGTAGACTTCTCAGTTCCAAATTGTAGTCGTTATTATTATTGGTCTGGTATGCTCCTTTGGGCAAGAAATGAGCCCAGTATAGTAAATAATTCTATTTGGGTTAATGAATTTAGTATCTACATTTTGGGTGGAAAAAATTTTCTTATAGACTATCAGTTCGGATTTATGTTGTCGTGAAATAGGAAATTAGATTTATTTACACAGATCTGTAAGAAAAGGTATAGGACCTGGGATTCTAATACTATACGTATTTTCCTTTAATGTTCTGAATAGGTAAATGAATGTAAAGAAAACCAGAACTTCTCTTATGTATCTCTGAGGCCAGGACAGACTACAGTTTAGGAAAAACAGCTAAGGTTTGTCTTGTCCCCTTTTCACTCAGTGATTAAAAGCCAGACTAACTTAAGCTCCTGAAATCCGTGTTAGATAAGAACTCTTAACAATGAAATGGTATGTAAGAAATATAAGAAGACAGAAATAAAGAAAACTTGTGGTCCAAGCTGGTTGGCCTAGTGGTAGAGCCTTGGCCTGGGGTGTGGATGTCCTGGGTGTGATTCCCCGTCAGGGCACACAGGAGAAGCGCCCATATGCTTCTCTTCTCACTTCTCTTTCTCTCCTCCCTTCCTCTCCTGCAGTCATGGCACAGTCATGGCTCCACTGGAGCAATTGGCCCAAGGTCCTGAGGATGGCTTCTCTGCCTCAGACGCTAAAAAATGGCTGCTGTTGCAACAGAGCAAGGGCCCCTGATGGTCAGAGCATCGCCCCCTAGTGGGCTTGCCTGGTGGATCCTGATCTGGGTGCATGCGGGAGTCTGTCACTGCTTCCCCTCCTCTCACTGAATGGAAAGAAAAAAAACAACTTGTATAAAGATTTTTAACTCCAAAGGTGAAAGCCACCATATCTTCTAAGGCAAAATCCGTTCTGCCAAAATCATCTTTAGATGTTCACACAGATTAACAAATGACAACACGTGAGCACTGTGCACACAATGATTCTCAGCATTAATATAAAAAGCAGTCAGGCTAGAGACAGTGATGTAAAGATACCACATCAGGCCTGGTAAGAGTTTCATTATTGCTTATTCAAATTTTTCTTTGAAAAATTGAACTTATGGCCCTGGCTGGTTGGCTCAGTGGTAGAGCGTTGGCCTGGCGTGCGGGAGTCCCGGGTTCGATTCCTGTCCAGGGCACACAGGAGAAGCGCCCATCTGCTTCTCCACCCCTCCCCCTCCTTCCTCTCTGTCTCTCTCTTCCCCTCCCGCAGCCGAGGCTCCATTGGAGCAAAAGATGGCCCCGGCACTGGGGATGGCTCCTTGGCCTCTGCCCCAGGCGCTAGAGTGGCTCTGGTCATGACAGAGCGACACCCGGGATAGGCAGAGCATCGCCCCCTGGTGGGCGTGCCGGGTGGATCCCGGTAGGGTGCATGCGGGAGTCTGTCTGACTGCCTCCCCGTTTCCAGCTTCAGAAAAATACCCCCAAAAAAAAAAAAAAAAAAATATATATATATATATATATATATATATATATATATAAATTGAACTTCTGATAAGCTAAGTTAGTTAAGGGTCTCTCTAGCTCAAATTATGCTATATAATTTATGTTTAGTTGATATTTTCTTATTTATTTATTTTTGCATTTTTTTTTCCTGAAATGAGAAGTGGGTGGCAGACAGACAGACTCCCGCATGCACCCGACCGGGATCCACCCAGCATGCCTACCGGGGGGCGATGCTCTGCCCATCTGGGGCATTGCTCATTGCAGCTGGAGCCATTCTAGCACCTGAGGTGGAGGCCATGGAGCCATCCTCAGTGCCCGGGCCAACTTTGCTCCAATGGAGCCTTGGCTGTGGATGGGGAAGAGAGAGACAGAGAGGAAGGAGAGGGGGAGGGGTGGAGAAGCAGATGGGCGCTTCTCCTGTGTGCCCTGGCCGGGAATTGAACCCGGGACCCCTGCACGCCAGGCCGACGCTCTACCACTGAGCCAACCGGCCAGGGCCTTTACTTTTTTTAAAAAATTGATTTTAGTGAGAGGAGAGAGAGAGAGAGAGAGAGAACGTGAGAGAAAGGGAGGGTAAGGGGTGGGAAGCACCAACTAATAGTAGTTACTCTTAGTATGTGCCTTGACCAGACTAGTCCGGGGTTTTGAGCCAGCAACTTCAGTAATTCTAAGTTGATACTTTATCCACTGCACCACTAGAGGTCAGGCAGAATAATATTTTCTTTCAACACAAAAAAGAGACAACTGTTGGAGTAGAGAAGGTACATGAGAAAATATTATTTCTATTTAATAGTTTCAGTCAGTTTAAGGAATTAGACATCTAATTCTTTTGGCTTCTGTTGACTTACAGGAGTGCTGTACTTCATTTAAAGTGACAAGTTTTAGGCCCTAGTTGGTTGGCTCAGTGGATAGAGCGCTGCTGGGTGTTTGGACATTCCAGGTTCGATCCCGGTCACGGCACACAGGAGAAGTGACCATCTGCTTCTCTCCCCTTGTCTCTCTTCTTTTCCTCTTCCCCTTCTGCAGCCAGTGGCTCGATTGGTTCGAGCATCACCTTGGGCTCTGAGGACAGCTCAGTTGATCTGAGCTTCAGCCTCAGGTGCTAAGAACAGATTGATTGATTTGAGCATCAGCTCCAGACTAGGGATGCCAGGTGGATCCTGGCCCGTGTTTGTGCAGGAGTCTGTGTCACTGTTACCCCTCCTCTAACTTGAAAAAAATAATAAAGAAGAAAAAATAAAGTGACAAGTTTTATATGAGAAATGGTAAAACTGTACCCCATGACAAAAAGTTGATGGAACTAGGAGAACAGAAAATGATGGTAGGGAAAGGGACATGGAATAATTATGATGTTCTTTTTTTTTTTTTAATTGATTTTAATTTATTGTGTTTACATAGATTCTAGTGTTGCCCCGAATGCATCCCCCCTCCCCCATATTCCCCTCAATATTTCCTTTGCCCTCTCCCCATAGCGCCCTCCCCCCTTCCCTTCAGGTTTATCCCATCCTATCATCCCCTTTCCCTCTGTCCTCTTTTCCTCTGGTCCCTTTGATCCCTCCTCTGTCTCAATTCCATTCCTCAGTTCACACTTCATTGGATTCCTCAAATGAGTGAGGTCATATGATATTTTTTTTTTGCCTGGCTTATTTCACTTAACATAATAATTAGGATGTTCTTATGAAAATACGAATTCAGCCTGACCTGTGGTGGTGCAGTGGATAAACCGTCGACCTGGAATGGCTGAGGTTGCTGGTTCGAAACCCTGGGCTTGCCTGATCAAGGCACATATGGGAGTTGATGCTTCCAGCTCCTCTCCCCCTTCTCTCTCTCTGTCTCTCCTCTCTAAAATGAATAAATATAATAAAAAATAAATAAATAATAAATAAATAAAATTTAAAAATAAAAAGAAAATACGAGCCTGACCTGTGGTGGCGCAGTGGATAAAGCATCGACCTGGAAATGCTGAGGTCGCCGGTTTGAAACCCTGGGCTTGCCTGGTCAAGGCACATATGGGAGTTGATGCTTCCAGCTCCTCCCCCCTTCTCTCTCTCTGTCTCTCTCCTCTCTCTTCCTCTTTCTCTCTCTCTCTCTCTCTCACTCTCTCTCTCTCTCCTCTCTAAAAAAGAATAAATAAAATAAAAAAATTAGAAAAAAGAAAATACGAATTCAATTTAATTTTATTGTCCTAGAGGTAAGAACTAGGACCTAGGGTGGGACAGCGTGGAGTAAATCCTAGGTAAGTACATTGGACTGGCTATTGAAAGCCTAAATTTTAGGCATGGCCACTTCTAAGAACCCTTGTGCTTTTAAGCAAATCACCTCTACATTGAGGGGATTTTGTAAGACCCATGGTTCTCAAATTTTAGCCTGTATTAATATTACCTGGAGGGTTTGTTAAAACTCTGTTACAGGGCTTCATGACCAGAGTTTCTGATTCAGAAGTGTCGGAGTGGGTGTAGAATTTGCATGTATAGACCTTGGCCTCAGTTGGTAGAGTAGGCCTGAAATGAGAAGGTTGCAGCTTCCATCGCTAGTCAGGGCACAAACGGGAAATAACTAATGAATGCATGACTGAGTGGAACAACAAATGAATGCTTCCCTCCCCATCCCCTTTATCACACTTTCTGTCTCTTTAAAAAGCAATCAATAAATAAAAATTAAGCCTTGTCTGGATTGCTCAGTTGGTTGGAGCGTTGTCTGGAAGGTTGCTGGTTTGATTTCTGGTCAGGGCACATACAGGAACAGCTTGATGTTCTTGTCTTACTGTCTCTCTCTCTCCCTGCCTCAGAAAAAAAACCAAAACAACTTCTTTCAGGTCGATGCCTTGCTCACTGCGCCACCACAGATCAGGCAACTCTTTTCATCTTGCAAAACTGAACTCTATACCCATTAAACAATTCCCCATTCTTTGCCTCCTGCCAGCCCCTGGCAACTACCATTTTATTTTCTGTCTCTGAATTTTATTACTATCGGTACCTCATTTCAGTGGAATCAAATGGTATTTGTCTTTTTGTTTTTTGGGTTTTTTTTTTAGAGAGAGAGTCAGAGAGAGGGATAGACAGGAATGGAGAGAGATAAGAAGCATCAATCATCAGTTTTTTCATTGTGACACCTTAGTTGTTCATTGATTGCTTTCTCTTATGTGCCTTGACTGCGGGCCTTCAGCAGACCAAGTAACCCTTTGCTCGAGCCAGGGACCTTGGGTCCAAGCTGGTGAGCTTTGCTCAAACCAGATGAGCCCAGGCTCAAGCTGGAGACCTTGGGGTCTCGAACCTGGGTCTTCCCCATCCCAGTCTGACACTCTATCCACTGCGCCACCGCCTGGTCAGGCGGTATTTATCTTTTTGTGACTGGCTTATTTCACCTAACATAATGTCCTCAATTGTTCATCTTTTTGATTATATTTATCTTAGTAGATCATTGTGGTGTTGATTTGTATTTTCCTCATGACTAATGATGTTGAGCATCTTTACATGTGCTTATTGGCCATTTGTACTTTAGAGAAATTTCTATACAAGGTCTTATCTGTTAAAAAAATTAAGGTTTTTTAAAAAAAATTATTGAATTGTAAGAGTTCTTTATATATTCTGGACACTTGTCCCTTATTAGATACATCATTTGTAAATATTTTCTCCCATTACATGGGCTATAATCATTTGACATACAAAATTTTTTAACTTAATTTTTTTTAAGTGAGAGGATGGGAGATAGACAGACTCCCATATGCACCCCAACTGGGATCCACCTGAGCTATCTCCAGTGTTCCGGCCAATGCTCAGACCAATTGAGCCACTTGGTGTGAGAGGAGAAGAGAGACAGGGGGAGTGGGAGGGGCAGAGATTTTTTAAAATTGATTTTTAGAGAGAGGGGAGAGAGAGAGACAGAGAGAAAGAGGTGGGGAGAAGTAAGAAGCATCAACTTGTAGTAGTTGCTTCCTATATGTGCCTTGACCAGGCAAGCCCAGGGTTTCGAACTGGTGACCTCAGTGTTCCAGGTTGATGCTTAACCTACTGTACCACCACAGGCCAGGCCAGGCCAGGCCAGATGGTTGCTTCTCATGTGTGCCCTGACTGGGGATCGAACCCAGAACATGCGCATGCTGGGTCAACACTCTATCCACTGAACCAACTGGCCAGGGCCTTTAATTTAATTTTAAATTAAAAAACTTAATTTGAGTGTAATTTATCAATTTTATTTTTTGTTGCTTGTGCTTTGGCATATCTAAAAAACCATTGCCTAATCCACGGTTATGAAGATTCACACCTATATTTCCTTCTAAGAATTTAATAGTTTTAGCTCCTACATTTAGGTCTTTGATATATTTTGAGTTAAATTTTTTTTTCGTTTTATTTCAAGTTAATTTTTGTATATGACATGAAATAGGGGTCCAAATTCATAGTTTTGCATGTGGATTTTCATTTGTTTCAGAACCATTTGTTGGTAAGACTTTTTTGTGACAGAGAAAGAGAGAAAGACAGAGAAGGACAGGTAGGGACAGACAGACAGGAAGGGAGAGAGATGAGAAGCATCAGTTCTTTGTTGTAGCTCCTTAGTCTCCTTAGTTGTTCATTGATTGCTTTCTCATATGTGCCTTGACCAGGGGGGCTCCAGCAGAGCGAGTTATCCCTTGCTCAGGCCAGCGACCTTGGGCTTCAAGCTAGGGACCTTTGGGATCAAGACAGCAACCATGGGGTCATGTCTGTGATCCCACGCTCAAGCCAATAAACCCATTCTCAAGCTGATGACCTTGGCATTTCAAACCTGGTCCTCTGTATCCCAGTCCCATCTCTAACCACTGGGCAATCGCCTGGTCAGGCTATTTTCTTAAATTTTTTCTGTGGTAAGTAGAATCATTTAAATTTGTTGTTTTGATCTCAGTATTTAGTGTTTTGAAATAGATTTTTAGGAAGTCCTTGGTGATAATGGTGATGTTTTTCTCTTAGAGGCTGTTTTAAAGGAAATGACAAGAATCACTTTTGTTGCCACTATTATTTTGTATATGTGAGGAAAATCTGTATTTTGGTCAGTAACATGTACATATGTGTTTGTCATATAATTCTACATGTGTATGTATACATACCAACAGGTAATTCCATATATACACACATGCACAGAAACAAAACAGCCGGCCATTTTCTGTTGCAGCTCTTTTTATTTGTTGCTCAATTGACAAATTGTACTTTTAACCTTTCTTTCTTTGAGCTTTAAGTCTCTTCTTCTTTTTTTTTTTTATGTTTATCTTAGAGAGAGGAAGGGAGAGAGAGAGATAGAAACATCGACTGGTTCCTGTATGTGCTCCAACTAGGGATCAAACCAGCAACCTCTGCACTTTGGGATAATGGTCTAACTAACCGAGCTATCTGGCCAGGGCTGTGCTTTCAGCCTTTTTTTCTTTCCCCCAACCACATTATTGATTTGTTTCACTTATACCACACCTTTTACACACATGTGTCCTCAACTCCTACACTTTCCTTTCCTACATCCTTATTTAGGTACAACCCAAGCTTTACCAGAGTTGTAAAATTTCTCTCTATGTAAATTCTAATGGCTTCACATATATTTTTTTTTTCCTCATGAAATAATTCCTGGGGCCCTCCATCTTCCCTTTTAATTTTTTGAGAGAGAGAGCTAGCATGTGGCATGTGACAGGCAGGAAGGGTGAGAGATGAGAAGCATCAATTTGTAGTTGCCTCACTTTAGTTCATTGATTGCTTCTCAAATGTGCCTTGACCAGAGGGCTCAAGCTGAGCTAGTGACCACTTGTTCAAGCCAGCAACCTTGGGCTTCAAGCCAGCGACCATAGAATCCTGTGGATGATCTCACACTCAAGTTGGTGACCTTGGGGTTTCAAACCTGGGTCCTCAGCATCCCATGTCAACATTATCCACTGCTCCATCACCATTCAGGCCTTCCTACATCTTTCTGGACAGTTTTACTTTTCTTGGTCTTCCTTTCACCATTTTCCTTTGAAAAAAAATTTTTTTTATCTCTCCTGTGCTGGATCCTATCTTTTTCCTTCTCCGTTTATACTCATTTTGGTGAAGTGCAGCTTATATATTATAACTTTCTGAGAAAAGGTGTATGAGGGATAGTTTGTGTATCTGAAAGGTCTTTGTTTTCCATTTAATTGGTGGCTTAATTGGATTTAGAATTGTAATTGGAGAATAATTTTTCCCTAGAATTTTAAAGATTGTTCCAATTGTTTTCTAGCTTCTGTTAATATATTTTTAAAGAATTTTAATTTTTTTAACTTTATTTAGGTTTTTTTTTTTTTTTTTTAAGAGAGAGAGAGAGACAGAGAGAGAGAGAGAGAGAGAGAGAGAGAGAAAGGGGAGGAACAGAAAGCATCAACTCATATGTGCCTTGACCAGGCAAGCCCAGGGTTTTGAACCGGCAACCTCAGCATTCCCAGGTTGACACTTTATCCACTGCGCCACCACAGGTCAGGTGCTTCCCTTAATTTTGAGAAAGTACTGCCATTCTGATTCTTGGTTCTTTGTGATCATTTTTCCCTATGCTAGCTATTAGGATCTGCTTGTATCTCACTTATATCAGATGTTATGAAACTTTGTGATGATATACCTAAGCTTGGGCCTTTTTTTCATTCTTTTACTGTGTACCCATTGGGCCATTTTATTTATTTATTTATTTATTTATTTATTTATTTTTACAGAGACAGAGTCAGAGAGAGGGATAGACAGGGATAGGCAGACAGGAACAGAGAGATGAGAAGCATCAATCATTAGTTTTTTGTTGCACATTGCGACACCTTAGTTGTTCATTGATTGCTTTCTCATATGTGCCTTGACTGTGGGCCTTCAGTAGACCGAGTAACCCCTTGCTTGAGCCAGCGACCTTGGGTCCAAGCTGATGAGCTTTTGGTCAAACCAGATGAGCCCACCCTCAAGCTGGTAACCTCGAGGTCTCGAACCTGGGTCCTCCCAGTTCGATGCTCTATCCACTGTGCCACTGCCTGGTCAGGCCCATTTTATTTATTTATAAAACTTTATTGATTTTGGAGAAAGAGGAAGGGAGACACACACACAAAGAAATGTTGATCTGCTTTTCTATATGTGCCCTGATGGGAGATTGAACTGGAAACCTCTGTGTATCGGGGCAATAGTTGAACCAACTGAGCCATCTGGCCAGTTGGGCTGCTTTAATGTGGAAGTTCACATTAAACAAAACAAGAAAATTCATGTCTTCAGTTTTGAGAAACTTTCATATATTATTTCTTTAATTATTTTCTCTCTTCGTTTTATCTGCTGTTCACACACCCCAACTGTTGAGTATTGAACCTTCAAGATGGCTTCTCTAGTCATACTATCTTTTATCCTTATATGTTTCTTTCTTTTTTTTGTATTTCTTTATAAATTTTTTTAACACTTTCAATGAATTAAAATTTTTCTGTTATTGAGTTTTCTTGTTTTGTTTAATAAAAAGATAACTTTGAGTAATAGTATTAATTAATGGCCAGTAGGAAATAATTTGCTGTTAGGTTACACTATTTGACTTCTGATATCAGACAACTTATTTAATTGAGATGTCATACAGATATCTTTATTTCATAATGAACTCTTTCAATCAGTATCTAATAAAGCGAAGAGTATGTGCTGTTTGGTAATATATCATGAAATGAATAGAGTAGGTGCAATTTAAAGGAAAGGGTACATGCAGAGAATGTTTAGTTTTGTAAGGTGTTTTTGCTGTGGATTGTGTAAAGTAACAATCTTTTTTTTGTGTAATTTCATAGGATGATTTTTCAGGACTGTCACCATACGAAAGGAAGAGACTGAAGAACATATCAGAAAATGCAAACTTTTTTGCTTCACTTCATTTATCTGAGGTTTGTGTGGAGTTTCTAATTAAAACCAAGATGCTATTTCTTTTGCCAGTAGGTCAATAAAATACTCATCAGGTTTCATAATGTCAGATGAGAGAGGGTAAAATTAGGAGCAAGTTTTGTATTCAATAGAAAGTGGCTACCATATTTTTTGGAATCAATTTTATTGATTCCAAGACTTTTAAAATTTTAATATTTTTGAAATCAGCATCTTAAAACTAGCTGGCAGCGCCCTGGCCGGTTGGCTCAGCGGTAGAGCGTCGGCCTAGCGTGCGGAGGACCCGGGTTCGATTCCCGGCCAGGGCACACAGGAGAAGCGCGCATTTGCTTCTCCACCCCTCCGCCGCGCTTTCCTCTCTGTCTCTCTCTTCCCCTCCCGCAGCCAAGGCTCCATTGGAGCAAAGATGGCCCAGGCGCTGGGGATGGCTCTGTGGCCTCTGCCTCAGGCGCTAGAGTGGCTCTGGTCGCAATATGGCGACGCCCAGGATGGGCAGAGCATCGCCCCCTGGTGGGCAGAGCGTCGCCCCTGGTGGGCGTGCCGGGTGGATCCCGGTCGGGCGCATGCGGGAGTCTGTCTGACTGTCTCTCCCTGTTTCCAGCTTCAGAAAAATGAAAGAAAAAACAAACAAACAAAAAAAAAAACTAGCTGGCAGCTTCTCCCACTTTTTAGTGGTACATAAAGTAATGATGTCTTCTTATAAAAGGTTGTCTTGGATTCAAAGAAACAATATGTTCAAAGTGGCTTCTTTCAAGGATAAAGAAGAAGTGGGAGGGATGAGTTGAAGGATGTGTGGTAGGTGAAGGAGAAGACAAACTTTATTTTTATAAACTTGATTTTTTTTTTAAAATGTTATTTATTTATTTTTAGAGAGGAGAGAGAAACAGAGAGGGAGAGAGAGGAGAGAGAGACAGAGAGAGAGAAGGGGGGAGGAGCAGGAAGCATCAACTCCCATATGTGCCTTGACCAGGCAAGCCCAGGGTTTCGAACTGGCGACCTCAGCATTTCCAGGTCGACGCTTTATCCACTGCGCCACCACAGGTCAGGCAAGACAAACTTTAAAATTAAGTCTTACACTTTAAGAATAGATGGGAATGTGCCTTATGTAGGGAATGTTAAGGATAAATGGCCAGATATATGCTAATGTTTTATTGATTGATTATTTTTTAAGAGAGAGGGGAGGGTAGCGAAAGAGAAAGAAACATTGATTTGTTGTTCCACTTATTTATGCATTTATTGCTTTATTCTTGTATGTTCCCTGATTGAGAATTGAACCTACAACCTTAGCATATGGGGATGACGCTCTAACCAACTGAGCTACCTGGCCAGGGCTGGGCTAATGTTCTATCATCATTATAATGTATAATTTATGTTGGTGTCTTTACATTTGGGGGTAAACTTCTATGTGTGAGAGAATAGCTGTCAAGGAGGCTATATGATGTTTCCTCTCCGAAAGACATCAAATCCTTGGCTTTCTAAAATAATTAATTGAATTCTTCAGATACCAGATTCCAAAATATTCATTGTGTTTGCATCTTGAGGGGAGAAAGGGTGAATTAACTAAATTTTATATATATATATATCTATATCTATATATCTATGTTAATGAAAATTTAGACAAACTATCTCTAATTTTTTATTAACAGAAATTATGATTTGATTTATAAGTATAGCCTATAACTTCTAGAAAATATCAAAGTATAATTGTCCTAGTGGAAGTTAGCTTTTAATTTGAACTTGTATAGTTGATTAAATATTTAATGTTTAATCATGTAAACTCATTAGCAATCTGGTTCAAGGCATCAGAATTTCAGTACATTACATAGTAGTATATACTTGCTTTTATTATTGATATAGCACATTTGCCTCATGTCTACTACCAAGAGCAGGTATCATATCTTTATTTCTTGTGTAGAGCTTAGTTTATGTGGATATAGTAGTAGATACTTAACATTTTATAAGGTAAGCTATGAATTTATAAGATATTATTTTTATGTGTATATATTTTGTGTATTTTGCAGTCCGCTGCAAGGCTCCGTGAAATGATAAAGGAGAGAGAGCCTCCTAAATCCAAGAGGTAAAAGATATGACTTACAATGTCTGCTCTGTGGTATGTTACTGAGTTTGAAAAAATATGATTCAGCATAGTAAAATAAGTAACAGATGAGAAACCCTGTAATTTATTTTCTTTTTCTTTTTTTTATTAATTTTAATGGGATGACATTGATAAATCAGGGCACATATGTTCAGAAAAAACAGCTCTAGGTTATTTTGACATTTGATTATGCTGCATTCCCATCACCCAAAGTCCAATTGTCTTCCGTCACCTTCTAACTGGTTCTCTTTGTGACTCTCCCCTCCCCCAACCCCCTCCCTCTCCTCCCCACCACCCCTTAACCCCGATACTCTTGTCCATGTCTCTGAGTCTCATTTTTATGTCCCACCTATGTATGGAATCATATGTTCTTAGTTTTTTCTGATTTACTTATTTCTCTCAGTATAATGTTATCAAGGTCCATCCATGTTATTGTAAATGATCTGATGTCATCATTCCTTATGACTGAGTAGTATTCCATAGTATATATGTGCCAAAGCTTTTTAATCCACTCGTCCACTGACGGACACTTGGTCTGTTTCCAGATCTTCGCTATTATGGACAATGCTGCCATAAACATGGGGGTGCATTTCTTCTTTTGAAACAGTGCTATGGTGTTCTTGGGGTATATTCCTAACAGTGGTATAGCTGGGTCAAAAGGCAGTTCGATTTTTAATTTCTTGAAGAATCTCCATACTGTTTTCCACAGTGGCTGCACCAGTCTGCATTCCCACCAGCAGTGTAGGAGGGTTCCCTTTTCTCTACATCCTCATCAGCACTTATTCTGTGTTGTTTTGTTGATGAGCACCATTCTGACTGGTGTAAGGTGATATATCATTGTGGTTTTAATTTGCATTTCTCCAATGATTAGTGATGTTGAGCATTTTTTCATATGCCTATTGGCCATCTGTATGTCCTCTTTGGAGAAGTGTCTATTCATTTCTTGAGCCCATTTTTTGATTAGATTGTTTGTCTTCCTGGTATTGAGTTTTACAAGTTCTTTATAAATTTTGGTTATTAACCCCTTATCAGACGCATTGTCAAATATATTCTCCCATTGTGTAGTTTGTCTTTTTATTCTGTTCTTATTGTCTTTAGCTGTGCAGAAGCTTTTTAGTTTGATATAGTCCCATTTGTTTATCCTGTCTTTTATTTCACTTGCCCGTGGAGATAAATCAGCAAATATCTTGCTGTGAGAGATGTCAGAGAGCTTACTGCCTATGTTTTCTTCTGAGATGCTTATGGTTTTACGGCTTACATTTAAGTTTTTTATCCATTTTGAGTTTATTTTTGTGAATGGTGTAAGTTGGTGGTCTAGTTTCATTTTTTTGCAGGTAGCTGTCCAATTTTCCCAACACCATTTGTTGAAGAGGCTGTCTTTACTCCAATGTATGCTCTTACCTCCTTTGTCAAGTATCAGTTGTCCATAAAAGTGTGGGTTTATTTCTGGGTTCTCAGTTCTGTTCCATTGATTTACATGCCTGTTCTTATACCAGTACTAGGCTGTTTTGAGTACAATGGCCTTATAGTATAACTTGATAATCCGGAAGTGTGATACCTTCCACTTTATTCTTCCTTTTCAAGATTGCTGAGGCTATTCTGTTCTCTTTTGGTTCCATATAAATTTTTGGAATATGTGTTCTATATCTTAGAAGTAAGTCATTGGTATTTTAATCGGTATTGCATTGAATTTATAAATTGCTTTGGGTAATATAGACATTTTAATGATGTTTATTCTTCTTAACCATGAGCACAATATATGCTTCCACTTGTTTGTATCTTCCTTGATTTCTTTTATCAATGTTTTATAATTTTCTGAGTACAAGTCTTTAATCTCCCTGGTTAAATTTATTCCTAGGTACTTTATTTATTTATTTATTATTTTTTTGGTACTTTATTTTTTTAGTTGCAGTGGTAAAGGGGATTGCTTCCTTAATTTCTCTTTCTGACAGTTCATTGTTAGTATATAAAAATGCCTCTGATTTCTGAGTATTAATTTTATATCCTGCCACCTTGCTGAATTCACTTATCAGGACTAGTAGTTTTTTGTTTTTTAAATTTTATTTATTCATTTTTTAGAGAGGAGAGAGAGAAAGGGAGAGAGAGAGAGACAGAGAGAGAAGGTGGGGAGGAGCTGGAAGCATCAACTCCCATATATGCCTCGACTAGGCAAGCCCAGGGTTTCGAACCGGCGACCTCAGCAAGGTCTAGTAGTTTTTTGACTGAGACTTTAGGGTTTTCTATATACAATATCATATCATCTGCAAATAATGATAGTTTTACTTCTTCTTTTCCAATTTGGATGCCTTTTATTTCTTTTTCTTGTCTGATTGCTATGGCTAGGACTTGCAGAACTATGTTGAATAAGAGTGGTGAAAGGGGGCACCCCTACCTTGTTCCTGATCTTAAGGGGTTTGCTTTTAATTTTTGCCTATTGAGTATGATGTTGGCTGTGGGTTTGTCATAGATGGTCTTTATCATGTTGAGGAATGTTCCTTGTATTCCCATTTTGCTGAGAGTTTTGATCATGAATGGGTGCTGGATTTTATCAAATGCTTTTTCTGCGTCTATTGAAATTATCATGTGGTTTTATTCTTCCTTTTGTTTATGTGATGAATCACATTGATTGATTTGTGAATATTGTACCAGCCTTGTCTCCCCAGAATAAATCCCACTTGATCATGGTGTATGATTTTTTTTCATGAAGTACTGGATCCGGTTTGCTAACTAATATTTTGTTGAGGTTTTTAGCATCTAAATTCATCAGGAATATTGACCTATAATTTTCTTTCTTTGTGTTGTCTTTGCCTGGTTTTGGAATCAGAATTATGCTCGCCTCATAAAAGGAGCTTGGAAGTCTTCCTTCCTCTTGAATTTTTTATAATAGCTTGAGAAGGATAGGAGTTACTTCTTCTTTGAATATTTGGTAGAATTCACTTGTGAAGCCATCAGGCCCAGGACTTTTCTTTTTTGGGAGTTTTATGATAGCTGTTTAAATCTCATTTGTTGTAATTGGTCTGTTTAGGTTTTCTGATTCTTCCAAATTAATTTTTGGAAGATTATATGTTTCAAGGAATTTGTCCATTTTATCTAGGTTGTCTAGTTTTTTGGCGTACAGTTCTTCATAGTATTTTTTTTACAATATTTTGTATTTCTGTTGTGTCAGTTGTTATTTCTCCACTCTCATTTCTAATTTTATTTATTTGAGTCCTCTCTCTTTTTTTCTTGGTGAGTCTGGTTAAAGGTTCATTGATTTTGTTTACCTTTTCAAAGAACCAGCTCCTAGTTTCATTGATCCTCTGTATTGTTTCTTTAGCCTCTCTATGTCATATATTTCTGCTCTGATCTTTATTATTTCTTTCCTTCTACTAGCTCTGGGCTTTACTTGCTGTTCTTTTTCTAGTTCTTTTAGATGCAGTGTCAGGTTGTTTATATGAGCTTTTTCTAGCTTCTTGATGTATGCCTGTAATGCTATGAACTTCCCTTTCAGGACTGCTTTTGCTGTGTCCTATAAATTTTGAGTTGATGTATGCTCATTATCGTTCATTTCTAGGAATTTTTAAATTTCTTCTTTGATCTCATTTTTAACCCATTCGTTATTTAATAACATGCTATTTAGTTTCCAATTGTTTGAGTATTTTTAAGTTTTTCTGTTGTGGTTGATTTCTAGTTTCATGCCATTGTGATCAGAGAAAGTGCTCGATATGATTTCAATCTTCTTAATTTTGTTGAGACCGTTTTTGTGCCCTAACATGTGGTCTATCCTAGAGAATGTACCATGAGCACTTGAAAAGAATGTGTATTTTGCTGCTTTAGGATGAAAGGTTCTGAAGATATCTATTAAATCGAGTTGATCTAGTTAGTATGTCCTTTAAGTCTGCTTTTTCTTTGTTAATTTTCTTTCTTGAGGATCTATCTTGTGATGTTAGTGGGGTATTGAAATCCCCTACTATTATAGTATTGCTGTTGATCTCACCCTTTAAATCCATCAAAGTCTGCTTTATATATTTAGGTGCTCCTATATTAGGTGCATAGATATTTATAGTGGTTATATCTTCCTGTTGGATTGTTCCCTTTATCATTAGTAGTGACCTTCTTTACCTCTTCCTATAGGCTTTGTTTTAAAGTCCATTTTTTCTGATATAAGTATTGCTACCCCAGCTTTTTTTTCATTTCCATTTGCGTGAAATATTTTTTTTCCATCCTTTTATCTTCAGTCTATGTGCATCTTTTGTTTTAAGGTGTGTCTCTTGTAGCCAGCATATGTATGGGTCCTGTTTTCTTTAAAAAAAATTTTTTTTAAAGACTTTATTTATTCATTTTAGATGGGGGGAAGAGAGAGAAAGAGAGAGAGAATGAGAGAGAGAGAGAGAGAGAGAGAGAGAGAGAAGGGAGGAGCAGGAAGCATCAACTCCCATATGTGCCTTGACCAGGCAAGCCCAGGGTTTTGAACTAGCGACCTCAGCATTCCAGGTCGACACTTTATCCGCTGCGCCACCAGAGGTCAGGGGTCCTGTTTTCTTATCCACACAGCTACCCTATGTCTTTTGATCGGATCATTTAATCCATTTACATTTAAGGTTATTATTGATATGTAATTGTTTATTGCCATTTTATTCTTTAAAACTGTATTTCTCTTTTGCTATATTCTTTTTCTCCTTTGATCTGTTTACAATAGGCCCCTTAGCATTTCTTGCAGTCTTGGTTTGGTTGTAGTGAATTCCTTGAGTTTTTTTTTTTTTTTTGTCTGGAAACCTTTTTATTTCTCCTTCAATTTTAAATGATAGCCTTGCTGGATAAAGTAGTCTTGGTTGTAGGCTCTTGTTCTGCATTACTTTGAATATTTCTTGCCATTCCCTTCTGGCCTCAGGTGTTTCTGTTGAGAAGTCGGAAGTCATCCTTATGGGGGCTTCTTTGTAGGTGATAGTCTTTTTTTCTCTATCAACTTTTAATATTTTCTCTTTATCACTTAGCGTTGGTATTTAAAGTATGATGTGTCTTGGTGTTGATTTCTTTGGGTTTTTCTTTAATGGAGTTCTCTGTGCTTCTTGAACTTGTGAGATATTTTCCTGCCTTAATTGAGGGAAGTTTTCAGCTATGATATGCTTGAACAAAGTCTCTATCCCTTGTTCTTTCTCTTCTTCTTCAGGAACCTCTATGATGTGGATGTTATTTCTCTTCATGTTGTCACAGAGCTCTCTTAGAGTTTCCTCAGACTTTTTGAGTCTCTTTTCTTTTTTCTGCTCTGCTTCCGTGCCTTTATTTATCGTGTCCTCTAACTTGCTGATTCGATTCTCAGCTTCATCCATCCTGCTTTTAATTCCTTCCATTGTGTTCTTCATTCTGATATTGTATTTGTCATTTCTGACTTATTTTTTTTATTATTTCAATGTCCTTTTTTGTATTTGCTATCTTTTTATTTAGATGTTTGTAATGACCATCTATTGTTCTAATATCTTTGAGCATCCTAACAATCATTATTTTAAACTCTGCATCTGGTAATTTGGTTATATCTGACTCATTCAGGTCATTTTCTGGGGATTTCTTTTGATTCATTTGTGTTGCATTTCTCTGCCCTCTCATTTTGTCTGTGTAAAAGAAGATTTTGGCCACTGGAGTCCACTGGGTGTGGCTTCTGTGTTCCCTAGGTGTGGTCTGTCTGCAGGCCTGACATGCCCTCTGCTGTTGCTGCCTAGGGCATTTGGGTATGGGCATTGCCGATGTGTGCCCACTGGGACTGTTGCTGTGGATTCCGCCTCTTCTTCACGGGAGTGGATGTGATCACGTGCTCGGGTGTACAAGCCTAGGTAGCCTTGGCCTTCGTCCCACCCCCGTGAGTGGTGTTATGTTTGGCCCTGAGGGCAGGGGTGAGCACCTTTGCTCAGCTGCGGGTCTCCACCTGATTCCAGGCTTTCGCCCTGCCCTTGCAGGAGGAGCCCGCTCATGGGACAGCTGCTAGCCTTGGCTGCGCAGGCCGGGCGGGTCTGCATGCCTACACTCAGTAGCGGGACTCCGCCTGTTCTGGGCTTTTGGCTCCACCCCCACGGGAGGAGCCAGCTCCCAAGTCAGGCCACAAGCCTCGGTTCCATGGGCGGGGCAAGGCTGTGCTCCTGCGCCCTTGCTCAAGGGTGGATCTCCGCCTTTTCCGGTGTTCCTGCCCTTCCCTCGCAGGCTGGATTGCAGGTGGCCTGCAGCTGGGCTTGACCACTTTTGCACGTCCCCTCCTCCCCAGCCAGGCAAGACTGAGCTTACACCTGGGTCTCAGTGGTGGCCAGCTGGCTTCCCCCGTTGCCAACAGAACAGCGGTTCCGTGTCCCGCCGCCGCCCACCCTCAGGAAGCCCTCAGCCGTGTAGGTGTGGGCACTGCAGCTCAGACCCTAACACTCACTACTGTCGTCCCAAAAGATCCCTCCTTCTGAGTGACTCTGCTCTGAGTGCCACGGGAGAGCTTGTTTGGCTGGTGTCCTGCTTCCCTTTGCTGGTATTGCTGTTTCCAGGGGAAGTATTCACTTCAGATTTGGGGAGTGACTCATCCCAGAGGTTAGGGTGGCTGTCTCTCAAAATGTTTCTCCCTGAGCCTCCTAGATTACACTCTCTTTCTGCTACTCCGGACCTCTCTTCTCTCCCCGTCCCCTGGAGCCCCGGGAGAGTTGTTGTGAGAGAGATGTTCTGCACGGTCCCTTTAAGAAGAATCCTGGGTCTGAGAAATCAGTCTCTTTCTCACAAACAGTATTCTGTCTTTTTCCCAGCTAAATACTGTCCATACACCTCTTCTAGGCTCTGGGGCTGCAGGCTGGGGCTTTGTTCCTGGGACTCAGGACCCTCTTCTCTCTGCTAAACTCACTTCCTGCCACTTGAGTCTCTCCCAGCTGCCGTTCGCTCCAGGGAGCTGGGCAGCCCTCTCTGCATTTCCGCTTTTCCTACCAGTCTCAGTGTGGCTTCTTCAGAGTTCCTTGGTTGAAGAGTCCTCTTAGTTTAGTCTAAAGTTGGTTTTTCCAGATGATGGTTCTTAAAATTAGTTTGTAATCCACTTTGGTTCTGAGAGGTGGAAGTTGGTACGTCCACCTACTCCAGTGCCATCTTGTCTTCTCCTTATTCTTAATTCTTATAAGATTCATGATGAAATACTATCTTTTATTAACTCATCTTCATCAAAGGAATATAGAGGAAATAGTATCTTAAGAGCTGAATTTTATTTCTATTTCATACTGTTTTTTTTTGTTTGTGTTTTTTTTTTTTTTTTTTTTTGTATTTTTCTGAAGCTAGAAACGGGGAGAGACAGTCAGACAGACTCCCGCATGCGCCTACCGGGATCCATCCAGCAAGCCCTCTAGGGGGCGATGCTTTTCCCATCTGGGGCCCTTGCGCTGCTGCAACTGGAGCCATTTTTTAGCACCATGGAGTGGCTTCACTTTTTAGCGAAGGTCATGGAGCCATCCTCAGTGCCTGAGGCCAACTTTCTCAAATCAAGCCATGGCTCTAGGAGGGGAGGAGAAGAGAGAAAGATAATCGAGAGGGGGAGGGCTGGAGAAGCAGATGGGTGCTTCTCTTGTGTGCCTTGACTGGGAATCGAACCCAGGACTTCCACATGCCAGACTGATGCCTCTACCACTCAGCCAACCAGCCAGGACCATCAGGGATCTTTTTATTGTATAGTTTTCCATTTTGGAGTGTCAAATATTTGGGATCATACAGTATGCAGCCTTTTAAGATTGGCTAGATTTTTCTTTTCTTTAGATTTTATTTATTCATTTTAAAGAGCAGAGAGAGAGTGAGAGAAAGAAATGTTTTATGTAGATGATCCTGGAGTTTTTTGTCTTTTTTTTTGGGGGGGGGGTTGGTTGTTTTTTGTTGTTATTGTTGTTAAGCAAGAGTTAGGGAGGCAGTGACCTGTATACCCCCTGACCAGGATCCACCCAGCAAGCCTCCTGCATGGTGATGCTCTGCCCATCTAGGGCTGCTGCTCCATTTCTCAGCAACCGAGCTATTTCAGCACCTGAGGTGAGGCCATGGAGTCATCCTTAGCACCTGGGGCCAACTTGCTTGGATCATTGGAGCCATGGCTGTAGGAGGGAAGAGGGAGTAGAGAAGCAGATGGTTGCTTCTCTTGTGTGCCCTGATTGGGAATTGAACCTGGGACTTCCATATGCTGGGCCGGCACTCTTCCACTAAGCCAACCAGCTAGGCTAATCCTGGAGTTTTAAATCTCAGACTTGTCCACACTGAGCCTTCAGCAGTTGGTTAATTATACTTTAGGTTTTCTATGGTGGTTTTCGTTCCTGAGTCCGTTCCAATAAGCCAATGACTCCTATTTTTGCCTGTATGGCTCTCTAGTATTGGGATCAGTGGTTTTCACTCTGTCTCTGTCACTCTTACGGATTTTAGAAAAGTTGCTGATTTTTTCAGCTTTTTACTTGATGAAACAGAATGATGACTTTCAAGTTCTCTACATGTGGGGTAGGAAACTGGAAGTTTTGAAATACTTTAAAATAAAAAGTAGTACATAAAAAAGTAGGGTACATATGTGTATGATTTTTAAAAAGTAAACTATATGGAGGAGAATACAATGAAACATTTAAGTCTCTCTCCCATTCTAGACTTTAGTTCTCCAGGCCTTCTCCCTAGAGGAAACCACACTTAATAGTTTTATGTATATTCTTCCACAGGTAATCTTAGCTGGCACCAATATATGTATATGTGTAACCTTTTTGTAAAAAATAAATAGAAGCATATTTAATATGTATTGGACCTTGTTTTTGCTTCTTATGACTTCATTTTATATCAACATGCAGTCTCATTTCTTTTTATGGCTGCAAATTTTTCTATTAGTTATGTATGTCATAATTTATTTAACATTTATCTCCCCATGATGAACATTTATGATGTGTCCACACTTTTACTTAAAATCAGTATAGCCATGTATGTATATACAGCTTTGCAATGTATGACTAATTTCCATGAGATACATTCCTAGAAGTTATCTCCTTAATATTAGTAAATACACATAACTGTTTTATGAATATAACATGAGTTTTTTCCCCATTCTTTTAGAAAGAAGCCTAAGAAGAGAGAAAATGGGATTGGATGTAGAAGGTCATTGCGATTACTAAATGTAGATCCTTCAGAATTTTCATTATCAAAAGTCCCAGCCCTGCCAACAGTAGTGGAAGCAGATAAAGAAGTAAGAAAGAGTGCAAATACTATATATTAACTCAATAAAATACTGAAAATTTTGATATGATGACTGAAAGGTCATCATATCATGTTTAATTTGTACTTTATTAATTTAATACTTGATAGTTGTATGGTTTAATATAGTGCTTTTTTGTTTTGTTTTAAGAGGAGAGGAGATAGCGGTACTTGACCAGGATCTACCCAGCAACCCTCTTCTGGGGATGAGGCTCGAATCAGTTGAGCTATCCTCAGCACCTGAGGCCAATGCTTGGACCAACCAAGCTATTCTCAGTGCCCTGGGCCACGCTTGAACCAACTGAGCCACTGGCTGTGATAGGGGAAAAGAGAGAGAAGGAGAGTGAGGAAAAGAGAAGCAGATGGATGCTTCTCATGTGTGACCTGACTGGGGATCAAACTGGGGAGCTGGGTTGATGCTCCATTAACTGAGCCAACAGGCCAGGGCCTAATGCAGTGTTTTTTAACTGGGGTACTGCAAGAATTTTTTTTCCTTTTCCAAGTGAGAGGAAGGTAGATAGACTGCAGCAGGCACCCCACCAAGATCCTCGTGGCAACCACCGTTTGGGGTCAATGCTCTGTCCATCTGGGTTCATGCTCGGAACCAAGCTATTTTTAGCGCCTGAGGCACAGGCTCTACAGAGCCATCCTCAGCACCTGGGGCTGATGCACTAAAATCAATCTAGACATGGCGATGGGAGGGGAAGAGAGAGAGAGAGAGAAGGGAGGAGGAAGGGTGGAGAAGTACATGGTCATCTTTCCTATGTACCCTGACCAAGAATTGAACCAAGGACATCCACATGCTTGGCCGATGCTCTACCCCTGAGCCAACCAGCCAGGGCCACCACAAGAATTTTTAAAATATAAAACCTAACTAGTCAGGGGCACTGATTTCTTTTCCCTTAGATTGTCAAAATAATTGCAACAGCCAACTGTTTGGTGTTCCACAGAATTTTAGTAATTAGTTTATGTGTGCGATAAAAGGAAAAAGGTTGAAAATTGCTAGTTTAATGAGTAAGGTTTCTAAGTTATTAAGACTGGGATGTATTCTCTATTTCTGTAGGTTTACCTGCTGTGCAATTGTGGTACGTTACTTAGCCTTTTTGAGTCCTGGTTTCCCCATTTTTTTAATTAATTTTTTTTAGCTAGAGAGACAGAGAAAGGGACAGATAGGGACAGACAGACAGGAAGGGAGAGAGATGAGAAGTATCAATTCTTTGTTGTGGCACCTTTGTTGTTCATTGATTGCTTTTTCATATGTGCCTTGACGGGGGGGGGGGCGGTTGGGGGGGGTTATAGCAGTGCAAGTGGCCCCTTGCTCAAGGCAGTAACCTTAGACTTCAAGCCAGTGACCTTGGGCTTCAAGCCAGCGACCTTTGGGCTCAAGCTAGTGACCATGGGGTCATATCTATGATCCCACGCTTAAGCCAGTAACCTCGCACTCAAGTTGGTGAGCTGGTGCTCAAGCCAGTGACCTTGGGGTTTTGAACCTGGGTGCTCTGCATCCCAGTCCAATGCTCTATCCACTGCGCCACCAACTTGTCAATAGTAAAGAATTGTTTATAGTGATTTTTTTTTGCGGGAGAGAGACAGTCAGACATGAAAGGAGAGAGATGAGAAGTTGCGGCACGTCAGTTGTTCATTTATTGCTGCTTTTTTTTTTTTCTTTTTGCATCCCTCTGAAGCCAGAAACAGGGGAGGCAGTCAGACAGACTCCCGCCTGCGCCCGACCAGGATCCACCCGGCACGCCCACCAGGGGGCGATGCTCTGCCCATCTGGGGCATCGCTCTGTTGCAACCAGAGCCACTCTAGCGCCTGAGGCAGAGGCCACAGAGCCATCCTCAGCATCTGGGTCAACTTTGCTCCAATGGAGCCCCGCTGGGAGGGGAAGAGAGAGACGGAGAGGAAGGAGAGGGGGAGGGGTGGAGAAGCAGATGGGCACCTCTCCTGTGTGCCCTGGCCGTGAATCGAACCCCGGACTCCTGCACGCCAGGCCGACGCTCCACCACTGAGCCAACCGGCCAGGGCCATTTATTGCTTCTTATATGTGCCTTGACCTGGGGGGAATTTCAAGCTGAGCCAGTGACTCTTTGCTCAAGCCAGCAATGTTGGGCTTATGCCAGTGACCGTAGGATCATGTTAATGATCCCATGCTCAAGTTGGTGAGCCTGTACTCCAGCAGATGAGCCCGCGCTCAAGCCAGCATCCATGGGATTTGGAACCTGGGACCTTCGTGTCTTTGACCGAAGCTCTATTCATTGTGCCACCACTGGTCAGGTGTGATGGGGTTTTTTGCTTTATAGGCAATCCCCAGGTTACGAACAAGATAGGATCTATATAGGTTTATTCTTTTTTTTTTTTTTTTTTGCATTTTTCCAAAGCTGGAAACGGGGAGAGACAGTCTGACAGACTCCCGCATGCGCCCGACCGAGATCTACCCGGCACGCCCACCGGGGTGATGCTCTGCCCACCAGGGGGCGATGCTCTGCCCCTCCGGGGCGTCGCTCTGCCGCCACCAGAGCCACTCTAGCGCCTGGGGCAGCGGCCAAGGAGCCATCCCCAGCGCCCGGGCCATCTTTGCTCCAATGGAGCCTCGGCTGCGGGAGGGGAAGAGAGAGACAGAGAGGAAGGGGGGGGGGGTGGAGAAGCAAATGGGCGCCTCGCCTATGTGCCCTGGTCGGGAATCGAACCCGGGTCCCCCGCACGCCAGGCTGACACTACCGCTGAGCCAACCGGCCAGGGCCTATATAGGTTTATTCTTAAGTTGAATTTGTATATAAGTTGGAACAGGTACATTTACCTATTAAATGTAAATTAGATGTTTGTCTTAACATAGTATTATTTTTACCTTTTTGTGCATATAAATACTTAAATGGTTTCAAAGCTACAAAACCTATCTCATTCGTAATCTGGGGACTGCCTATAATTTAATTTTATATTCTCAGAGAGTAGAAAGGGTCTTATTTATAAAATTTATTGTCTAAATAAGATTATAATTATATTTTTTATTCAAGAGCACCTACCTTTTTAAATACTTTACATCTAAGTGCTTAATTATAAATTAGAAGATAGCACTAATTAGGCTGGAACTTTGAAAGCTAATTGCAAATTAAGGTACTTTGGGAAGAGAAGCTTTCAGAGTGTTTTGAAGCCTCCATCCATGATAAATATATTTATTGCCTGACCTGTGGTGGTGCAGTGGATAAAGCGTCGACCTGGAAATGCTGAGGTCGCCGGTTCGAAACCCTGGGCTTGCCTGGTCAAGGCACATATGGGAGTTGATGCTTCCTGCTCCTCCCCCTCTTCTCTCTCTCTCTCTCTCTCTCTCTCTCTCCCTCCCTCCCTCTCCCTCTCTCTCTCCTTTCTAAAATGAATAAATAAAATAAAGAAATATATTTACGTTGAACTCATTACACATGCACATGCACACACACATAACTAAAACAAAACTTGTGAAATGATTCTGTAACTAGATGTGAAGCACTTTTGTATTTTCTATTCTATTCTTTTCTCATTAGCTAAAACACATTGCTGGTATGTTTCAAGTGATTTCACGACCATGTGTTATAACCTCTGATTTAAAAAAACACTGGCATAGCCTGTCTAGGCAGTGGCGCGGTAGATAGAGCATCAGACTAGGACACAGAGGACCCGGGTTCGAAGCCCCAGTGTCGCTGTCTTGAGCACAGGCTCATCAGCTGAGTGTGGGATCATAGACATGACCCCATGGTTGCTGGCTTGAGCCTAGAGGTTGCTGGCTTGAAGCCCAAGGTGACTGGCTTGAGTCCAAGGTCGCTGGCTTGAGTAAGGGGTCACTGGCTCAGCTGGAGCTCCCCCATGTCACATATGAAAAGCAATCAGTGAACAACTAAGGTACCACAACGAAGAACTGGGAAATCACAAGAATTTTTTTTTCCTTTTCCAAGTGAGAGGATGGTAGATAGACTCCAGCATGTACCCCACCAAGATCCTTGTGGCAACCTCTGTTTGGGGTCAATGCTCTGCCCATCTGGGTTCATGCTTGCAACCAAGCTCTCAAAAACAAACAAACATAAAAACACTGGCATAAAGCCTTGACTAGATAGTTTAGCTGGTTAGAGCGTCATCCCAATATGTCAAGGTTGTGGGTTCGATCCCTGGTCAGGGCACATATAAGAATCACTAATGAGCCTGACCAGGTGGTGACGCAGTGGATAAAGCGTTGGACTGGCATGCTGAGGACCCAGGTTCGAGACCCCGAGGTTGCCAGCTAGAGCGAGGGCTCATCTGGCTTGAGCAAAATAAAAACGCTCACCAGCTTAGACCCGGTCTGCTGAAGGCCCGCGATCAAGGCACATATGAGAAAGCAATCAATGAACAACTAAGGTGTTGCAACGAAAAACTGATGATTGATGCTTCTCATCTCTCTCAGTTCCTGTCTGTCTGTTCCTATCTATCCCTCCCTCTGACTCTTTCTCTGTCCCTGTAAAGAAAAAAATAAATAAATAAACTTACTTAAAAAAAAAAAATCACCAATGAATGCATAAATAAGTGTAACAACAAATTGATGTTTCTCGGTCTCTCCTTTCCTCTGTAAAAAAAGAAAAATTAATAAAATAAATGTAAAGCCCTGGCATAGAATAATTTTGATTAGTAAAAAATTGAACTATCTAAATCAGTTTTTGGCAACTCTGGTTATTGATATTGTAACTTTGGATGAGTTAACTTCTATAAATTTCATTCCAGTTTTCTTAAAATGTGATATCTCATTCACTGGATTACTGAGAGGTTTAAATGAGATAATACATTTTATTACTTACAGGATATGTGGCATTCATTGAAAAACTCTTTTTGAAAGCTAATTATGAGTCAGTCCTATTAATGGTATTGAAGGTAAAGTAATGAAAAACCTCAAGCCTACATTCTAGGGCAGGGCAACAATCAACTGCTTTATCTGTTTTTTTATTAAAAATAGTTTTTTTTTTTTAAACAGCCTTTGTTACCTCCTGGACCTTTAGAAATGAATCCTGAAAATCGAGATGATAACAGTGAACTATTTAAAGGAGTTCTACAGACTTGGGCAGAAGTGAAGAAGGTATCAGTTGGGAGGGCTTATATAAGCTTTTAGAATCATTTGTTAATGAAATTTCAGAATATATATTAACTTAGTACTTTGGTCTCTCCCATTGTTTTAGACCAGTACTAAAAACAGTGAGAAGTTATCTAGCATTAAAAGGTGAGTTAAATTCTTTGCCTTTATTTACATTTTCTGAGCTTTTTAAAATGATAAAGACAATAAAACAGAAAATTCTGAAAATGAGGTGAAAAACTTACCCATAATATTTCTACCCTAACAACTGCTGTTTTTGGTTGTTTCCTTTAGAGTATTGTGATATGCAGTACCCCTAGGGCAGTGGTCCCCAACCCCCGGGCTGCGGACCAGTTCCAGTCCGTGGGCCATTTGGTACCGGTCCGCAGAGAAAGAATAAATAACTTACATTATTTTCGTTTTATTTATATTTAAGTCTGAATGATGTTTTATTTTTAAAAATGACCAGATTCGCCTGACCAGGCGGTGGCGCAGTGGATAGAGCGTCAGACTAGGATGCGGAAGGACCCAGGTTCGAGACCCCGAGGTCACCAGCTTGAGCGCGGGTTCATCTGGTTTGAGCAAAAGCCCACCAGCTTGAACCCAAGGTTGTTGGCTCCAGCAAGGGGTTCCTCAGTCTGCTGAAGGCCTGCGGTCAAGGCACATATGAGAAAGCAATCAATGAACAACTAAGGTGTCGCAACGAAAAACTGATGATTGATGCTTCTCATCTCTCTCTGTTCCTGTCTGTCTGTCCCTATCTGTCCCTCTCTCTGACTCTCTCTCTGTCCTTGTAAATAAATAAATTAATTAAATTAAATTAAAAAAAAAAAAGACCAGATACCCTCTGTTACATCCGTCTAATCTCACTCTTGACGCTTGTCTTGGTCACATGATACATCTATCCGTCCCACCCTAAAGGCCGGTCCGTGAAAATATTTTCTGACATTAAACTGGTCCGTGGCCCAAAAAAGGTTGGGGACCACTGCCCTAAGGTATAAGCTTCATGAGTGTGCGGTTTTGTCTCAGTTTCCAGAATAGTGTCTGGCACATAGTATTTATTCATTTAGTGTTTAATGAATGAATGAATGAGTTCACAAACATTTTTTACTCTTTTCTCGGATTTATGTAATTTTGCATTATGCTTTTCCATTAACATTGTGGTTGTATATTCTCTTTAAATTTATTGAATAATTGCATAATATTTTATTCAGTAGATATAATTTACTTAACCTCCCCTTACGCCCTTGGTGTTTGGAGTTGTTTTCCATTTAATTTTGTGTGCTTGTATGTGTGCATGTGTTTGTTGAAGTATATATGTAGGTATGATAGTAGATTACTAAGGACATGTTAATGGCTTTTAGTACATATATATATTTTTTTGTATTTTTCTGAAGCTGGAAACGGGGAGAGACAGTCAGACAGACTCCCGCATGCGCCCGACCGGGATCCACCCGGCACGCCCACCAGAGGGTGATGCTCTGCCCCTCTGGGGCGTCGCTCTGCTGCGACCAGAGCCACTCTAGCGCCTGGGGCAGAGGCCAAGGAGCCATCCCCAGCGCCCGGGCCATCTTTGCTCCAATGGAGCTTCGGCTGCGGGAGGGGAAGAGAGAGACAGAGAGGAAGGGGGTGTGGAGAAGCAAATGGGCGCCTCCCCTGTGTGCCCTGGCCGGGAATTGAACCCGGGTCCCCCACACGCCAGGCCAACGCTCTACCGCTGAGCCAACCGGCCAGGGCCGCTTTTAGTACATATTGCTTAATTGGTTTCCAAAATTCTTTTTCTCTGAAAAATATTTTTAATTAAAAATTATTTTCCTCATTGATTTGAGAAACAGAGAGGGGAAGAGGGGGAGAGAAAGAGAAAAGCATCAACTTGTTCCATTTAGTTCTTTTTACTTGTGCACTTATTGATTGCTTATCATATGTGCCCTGACTGGGGATTGAACTTGTGAAATTGGTGTGCTGGGATGATGCTCTATTCACTGAACCACCAGGCAGGGCCTCTTCTGAAAATCTTACATAAATTTACTCTACCACTAGCAATATATATGAAAGGGGATGTTTAACTGTAGCCTACTAGCTTTTCTTTTTTTCTGAAGTGAGAAGTAGGGAGGCAGACAGACTCCCGCATGCACCCAACTGGGATCCACCCTGCAAGCCCAATAAGGGGGTGATACTCTGCCCATCTGGGGTGTTACTCCTTTGCAACCAGAGCCATTCTAGCACATGAGGCATTGGCTATGGAGCCATCCTCAGCGCCTTGGCCAACTTTGCTCCAGTGGAGCCTTGGCTACAGAAGGGGAAGGGAGAGATAGAGAGAAAGGAGAGGGGGAAGGTAGGAGAAGCAGATGGGCACTTCTCCTGTGTGCCCTGGCTGGGAATCAAACTCGGCATTTCCACACACTGGGCCGATGCTCTACCACTGAGCCATCCGGCCAGGGCCGCCTACTAGCTTTTATAAATGAAAATGCTACTTAATTGCTTTGATTTCTTTGGTTGCCAGGAGGTTGAATGTTTTTCCACATTTATTTACCAGTTGTGATTTTTCTTTTTTGAGTCATCTTTTACTTATTTTGTCAATCAAGTCTGGTTTTACTTCTAAAATGTAACTTTTTAATTTTCTCAGCTACAAAGCCAATTTAGGAAGTATGGTCATTAGTGAAGATACTGTTTGTAAAGTTACCAAAGGTTCAATATTCTCTATGGCTCTTCATCCATCAGAAATCTCTTTGGTGGCAGCAGGGTTCAAATATGGGCAAATTGGACTTTGGGATTTGGTAAGTTATTAATTTTTTAAAGATATTAAAGTTTAACTGAAGCAAATAGTCTGCAAGAAATTAGCATAGAGCCAAGTGTTTATAGGTGTAATTTATTTATGATTTTGTGCTTTGTGACTCCAAATTTTAGAAATCTGGAGGATTTTAAATTTGCTTTATAGAACTTTAGCATTGTTAGCTTGAATATCATTAGTCATCTGGCCATAAATTAACTGCTAGTAAACTTTATTACAACTTTAAATGTATATATAAAAAGTTCATACAAAGTTCTTATTTTTCTAATTATGTTTGAAATACAATTTCTGTGCTAGATCAAAATATCTTCCCTGGGATCTACTTAGGATGAGCCTAGTCATTTTTTGATGAGTCAAACAGATACTGAATTCCATTCATTGTACATAAAATTCTACATTGATTGCTTTCAGTGGTTACATAATTGACAAAAGCCAAGTTAATGTTCTCTGGATTTATTTTCTAATTGAGGACATAGAGCAAAGAACTGAAAAATGCCATAGGACAATTAACCCTTTGAGTAGTACGAATGTTCATGTATGTTCTCATGCCTCCTGACCATCCAGAGTACGATTATACAAAAATTTGTATTTTAAAAATATGTAAGGCGCCTGACCTGTGGTGGCGCAGTGGATAAAGTGTCAACCTGGAAACGCTGAGGTTGCCGGTTCAAAACCTGGGTTTGCCTGGTCGAGGCACATATGGGAGTTGATGCTTCCTGCTCCTCCGCCCTTCTCTCTCTCTCTCTCTCTCTCTCTCTCCCCTCTTTATAATAAATAAATAAAAAATCTTTAAAAAAAATATGTAAGGCAACATTAAAAATGTATATCCTTCTTGTTTCCATAAATTGGTTATCAAAGAAACATGATTTTAAGTTAATAAACCTGTAATTGGAACTAATTTCATTTTTTGAAAAAAAAAACTCACTCCTAGGGGATCAGTGAGCATGAAAAAAACTCACTACTCAAAGGGTTAATGAAGATGAAGAAACCATAGTGACTTAAACCTGGCTGGGGTTAATAAATAAATTTTGTAAATGAGAAGAAGAAATAGCCAAATTTTCTCTTTTTTTGGGAGCATAGGGTCTCCCTTATTTTGATAAGATGTGAGTGGGGATAGTTGGTGAAAAGATTTGGTAAAGAAAACTGAAGCAGAGAAGTGGGAAGAGGAATAGAAATAGTATAAGGTTGTAGAAACTAAGAATGAGTTTTAAAGATAAGAGTTTGGCAGGGCTTCTTGAAGGGAGGTTAAAAAGGATGGGAATAGAGAAAAGGTCATTGTTTTATTTTTAAATAAGGTACCATTAGCGAGTTGAGAAAATAGCCTTAACATTGAGGTGAGGAAGGAGCACACACTTGAGAAGATAAAAAAGGTATGGGGTGGTGGAAGAAATGGAAGGAAGGAGTCAAGACTATTTGTTGAAGAACTTGGAAAGGAAAAATAATTAGCATAATCAACTAAAGATCTTTTCATGGGCAAGTTAATCATGCAGTTAAACATACAGAAAAGTCTTTGTCATGTCTTTTCTGGAAACTGAGAAAATCTATATTTATTAGGTCTTTGTAGTCCAATACCAATATCGACCTTCCAATTTTCCAGGACACTCAGCTATCTCATTAACAGACTGAACAAGTCTGAAACCAGTATCTTGGCTGGCTATCCTGTGTTCATCTCCCAACTCTTCTAGTTATAAAAAAAACAAAGAACTTCATTGAGGTATAATTTGCATATAAAATGACATGTTTTAAATGTACAAATCAATTTTTAATAAGTTTACTGAATTGTGGAACTATCACCAGAAGCCAGTTTCAGAACGTTTTCATCATTTGTATATAATTCCTTATGATTAGTTCCATTTAATTCCTGTTTCTACCCTTATCCCCAGGCAGGTCTCCACAAATTTGCCCTTTTTGGACATTTCATGTGAATAGAATCATACAATGTGTGGTCTTTTATGTTGGCTTTTTTCTATTAGCATAATGTTTTCAAGGTTCATCTATGGTATAGCATATATCAGCACTTGGTTCATTTTTATTGCTGAGTAGTACTTCATTGTTTGACTATACTATATTTTGTTTATTCATTTGTCATTTGATAGACATTTAAGTTGTTTCCACTTTTTGACTATTCTGAATAATGCTGCTATGAACATTTGTTAGAATTGCTCAGTCATATAGTAGGTAACTGTTTAACATTTTGAGAAATTGCTGAACTGCTTTCTAAACTAGTTGCATTATTTTATATTCCTACTAGCGATGTATTAAGTGTTCTAGTTTTTCCATATGCTCACCAACATTTTTTATTTCTTGCCTTTTCTGTTATAGCCTTTCTGGTGGGTATGAAGTGGTATCTCATTGTGGTTTTGGTTTGCATTTTTCTTTTCTTTTTTATTTAGTGAGAAGAGGGGAGGCAGAGACAGATACCCACATGTGCCCCAACCAGGATCCAACTGACAAGTCCACTAGGGGGCGATGCTCTGCCCATGTGGGGTCCTTGCTCTGTTGCATCCAAGAGCCATTTTTTAGCACCTGAGGCAGAGGCCATGGAGCCATCCTCAGCACCCCGGGGCCAACTTGCTTCATTTGAGCCATGGCTGCAGGAGGGGAAGAGAGAGTGAAGCAAGAGGGGGAGGGGTAGAGAAGCAGATGGGCACTTCTCCTGTGCGCCCTGACCAGGAATCAAACCGAGGACATCCACATATCAGGCTGATGCTCTACCACTGAGTCAACCGGCCAGGGCCGGATTTATGTTTTTCTAGTGACAAATGATGTTGCATTTCTTTTCATGCCATTTGGATGTCTTGGGTGAAATGACTATTCAAATCTTTTGTCAATATTTTTGCTCTGACCGGTTGGCTCAGCGGTAGAGTGTTGGCTTGGAGTGTAGAAGTCCCAGGTTCGATTCTAGGTCAGGGCACACAGCAGCAACCATCTGCTTCTCCACCCCTCTTTCTTCTCTCTCTCTCCTGCAACCAGGCTCGAATGGTTTGAGCAAGTTGGCTCTAGGTGCTGAGGATGGCTCCATGGCCTTGCTTTAGGCGCTAAAAAATTTATTGCTGAGCAACAGAGCAGCAGCCCCAGATAGACAGAGCATCGCCAGGTAGGGGGCTTGTGGGATAGATTCCGGTTGGGGCGCATGCAGGAGCCTGCCTGTCTGCCTCCTCAACTCTCACTTAATAAAAAAAAATCTTTTGTCAATTTTTCATTAGGTTGTTTATCCTACTGAGTTGTAAGAATTCTTTGTATGTACTATATATAATATAAATCCTTGAACAGATGTGTGATTTGCAGATAATCTTTCAGTCTATGACTTGTCTTTTCATTTTCTTAATACTATCTTTTGAAGTGCAGAAGTTTTGAATTTTGATGAAGTCCAATTTATCAAATATTTTCTATGGATTATGCTTTTTTTGTGTGTGATAGAGACAGAGGGGCAGATAGGGACAGATAGGCAGGAAGAGAGAGAAAGATGAGTGAGAAGCATCAATTCTTCATTGTGGCGCCTTAGTTGTTCATTGATTGCTTTCTCACATGTGCCTTGGCCAGCAGGCTAGAGCAGAGCGAGTGACCCCTTGCTCAAGCCAACGACTTTGGGCTCAAGCTGGTGAGCCTTGCTCAAACCAGATGAGCCCGCACTTAAGTTAGTGACCTCAGGCTTTCGAACCTGAGTCCTTTGTGTCCCAGTCTGACGCTCTAACTACTGTCCCACCGCCTGGTCAGGCCCAAGTTTATCTTTTTGTGTGTGAATATCCAGTCATCCCAACACTATTTGTTGAAAAGACAATTCTTTTCTCATTGACTTGCCCTTTCACTCTCTTGGATTTTTCTCTTAATTTTTTGTCAGATTTGTAGTCTCACCTAGGACCAAAAGTTATCATTTATTCAGTCATCGTCCACGCAGCCATTGAGTATTATGTGCTAAGTATTATTCTAGTAACTCCTCAGCCAGGAGACATTTGTGAGCAAAGACTGTTTCTGTCCTCATAGAGTTTAGAATTTAATAGCAAAAGCAGCATTAATGAAATAATTATCAACTCATGTAATTACATGTGGATAAAAGTGGATTACCATATTTCTCCATGTATAAGACGCACCTTAATTTTGGGGCCCGAAATTTGGAAAAAAATGTATTATGTAAAGTTACAGAACTCGTTTTATTCATAAAATTCATACAACTCCCATCACTATCAAAACTTGTCCTCATCTGTCTGATGATGAGTCACTGTCTTCAACAATGATCACAAAAGTTGGAAATGCAAGTAAAAAAAAAAATCTACAACCAATGTATAAAATGCACCCAGTTTTTGGACTTCAAGTTTTTTGAAAAAGGGTGCATCTTATACATGGGGACATACGGTATATACTGTGGTTAATGTCATGAAGGAAAAGTAGTGTTATGGAAACACATTTGAAGGATCAGGGAAGACTTCCCTGAGGAAGTAAGAACTGAGTTGAGATTTGAAAGCTAAATAGGAGTAAGTTATGTAGAATGTTTCAGGCAAAGGGAACAGCATGCCAAGGACCTTAAGCAGGGGAGTGCCTACTTTACACATTCAAGGACCTGAAAGAGTGCTTGTGTGGCTGGAGCATAGACAGCAAAGGATTGAACAAAGGGGATGAATGGAATAGGAGGAAGCTGTGTTGAGGTGGGCAGAGGACAGATGTAGATCTTTGTAAGTTTTCTTAAGAATTTTGTTTTTTATCCTAAAAGCAGCCAAGAATCCATTGAAGAGTTGTAATCTGGATGTTCCCTTTATTCCTTATGTCTAGTAAAGTCCTTTAATGTTTTTGCCCCTTTCTTTCCATCCTTACTGCCACCATGTTGGGCCAGGGCCTCATCTCCTTTTTTGGGATTACCATAGTTTTCTTAACTGGTGTTTGTTTGTACTTCAGTTTTCCTATACCAATCTTGTGTGCACAGATAGTCATTTCTAGGCTCAAAACAATCTGGTCCTAGGCTCATTTAGGTTTAAAGTAGTTAGAATCACTCTTAACCAGATATACAATGTGTCCATAAAGTCATGGTGCACTTTTGACCGATCACAGGAAAGCAACAAAAGACGACAGAAATGTGAAATTTACACCAAATAAAAGGAAAACCCTCCCAGTTTCTGTAGGATGATGTGGCAGCATGTGCGCATGCGCAGATGATGATGGAACACCATGTATACAGTGGAGCAGCCCACGGCCATGCCAGTTAAGATGTGGATGGTACAGAGGAAAGTTAAGTGTGTTCTGTGGCTTGCTAAATTCGAATCTGTGACCAAAGTGCAACGTGAATATTGGCACGTTTATAACGAAGCGCCACCACATAGGAATAACATTACTCGGTGGGATAAGCAGTTGAAGGAAACCGGCAGTTTGGTAGAGAAACCCCGTTCTGGTAGGCCATCAGTCAGTGACGAGTCTGTAGAGACTATACGGGATAGCTACCTAAGGAGCCCTAAAAAATCTGTGTATGCGTGTGCTTGACAATTACACCTAAGCAAGACTACAGTTCATAAGGTGTTAAAGAAACGTCTTTGTTTTACGGGGTACAAATTGTGGCTGTTGCACGCTATCAAACCGGCGAATAGACCCACACGATGCGTGTTTGCTACAGATATGTTTCATGAGATCAACAATGATGCAAGATTTTTACAGAAGATTGTGTTTAGCAATGAGGCGACCTTCCATATCTGTGGACATGTTCATCGCCATAACGTCCGAATATGGGCTGCTGAACATCCTCATGCCTACGTTGAGTATGAACGTAACACCCCTAAAGTGAACGTGTGGTGTGGCCTGATGTATGATAAGGTGATAGGCCCATTTTTTTTTGCGGAGCAGTCTGTGATGGCAAAGTCCTATCTTGACACATTGGAAGTGTATGCAGTGCCACAATTTCCAGAAGGTGTCATCTTTCAACAGGATGACGCTCCTCCACACTACGCCACCATTGTTCGTGAGTTTCTAGATAGAACATTCCCCCGCGGTGGATAGGCAGGGGTTTCTGTCAAGCCATGGCCGCCACAATCCCTGGATCTGACACCCTTAGACTTTTACTTTTGGGGTTATGTGAAGCAACATGTGTACATTGAATGTATCAACGACATTAATCACTTAAAACAGAATCACAGACATTATTCACTGTTACACCAGACGTCCTTACCCATGTGTGACAAGAACTTCACTATCGTTTGGATGTGTGTAGGGCAACAAATGGAGCCCACATCGAACTGCACTGAATAGGTATGAAACTGGTAGGGTTTTCCTTTTATTTGGTGCAGATTTCATATTTCTATCGTCTTTTGTTGCTTTCCTGTGACCGGTCAAAAGTGCACCATGACTTTACGGACACACTGTATTTAGTTTAAAATGGAGGATTAGAATTTTCCCATAGAATGAGCAAAAGGCTTCTACCCTGCCTCACCCCCAAGATCCATAGTAGTGAATTGACCAAACTCTAAGATTTTCACCTGTACTCTCAGAACTAGAGAGAAGTGCACTGAGTTTATATTTTGACTTTATCTTTTCGTGTGAGGAATAAGGAAATGGCTGCTGGGGGGATATAGGAGAATATAGGGAAGAAAGTGGGAGTGAGGGAAGTGAATAGTAAGACTAATTTTCTACAAAGGAAATTTCCTTGGTCCATGGAGTGGTATAAGCCACCCTCCCAATCCTGCCAAGTTGCTGGTACAAATGCTGGTAGAAGGTAATGAGCAAAACTTCAGAGACTAGGAATTTCAACAAATATATCATACTGTTTAAGCTAAAGCCAACTCTCCACCTGCCTCTTCCTGTCTCTCTCTTTGTTCTGGGTTCCAGAAGAGTGTCCTTTTCTGAGAAAAATTAAATGGTATCAGATACTGTGAGAAAGTCAGTATGTTATATCAGAGCAACTGCAATAGTATGGACTGAGCAATTCAAGCATGGTGAAAATGAAATGACGTGGCAATTAGGCACTCGCAAGAACAACAAAGGGAACCACCTCGTGTACAAAGACAGACCTAGAAGAGAAACATAACTTAAGGAAAGAAAGGAAATTCTCCTTAGTTGCTCCAGAACTGCACTGTTCAGTACAGTTACTACTAATCATATGAGACTACTTACATTTAAATTAATTAAAATAGAAAATTCAGTTCTTCATTTAAGCACATTTCAAGTGCTTAATAGTCACACATGGTTGGTGGATACCATATTGAGCAGGTCATATATATAACAGTTTTGTCATCTTAGTTTTTTTGGACAGTGCTGCTATGGAGAGAGGGTTTTTTGTTTTGTTTTGTTTTGTTTTTACAGAGACAGCCAGAAAGAGGGACAAACAGGAACGGAGAGAGATGAGAAGCATCAATCATCAGTTTTTCGTTGTGACACCTTAGTTGTTCATTGATTGCTTTCTCATATGTGCCTTGACTGTGGGCCTTCAGCAGACCAAGTAACCCCTTGCTCGAGCCAGCGACCCTGGGTCCAAGCTGGTGAGCTTTGCTCAAACCAGATGAGCCTGCACTCAAGCTGGCGACCTTGGGGTCTCAAACCTGGGTCCTCTGTATCCCAGTCTGATGCTCTATCCACTGCACCACTGCCTGGTCAGGTTGGAGAGAGTTAATAACATTAATCTGGTGAAATAAGACTCAAAGAGAGGTGATAAAACAACAGAACGAGATGAGAAAGAAGATTGCAGAACTATGGCAAAAATGTTGAAGATTAATGAAGCTAGTAAATTAGACAAAAGCAAGGAACAGAATAGACATTGCTGAAAATTAAATTACAGACATTAAGGAAGGATTTGAAGTACTGTAATATCAAACATGGACCAAAAAAAGCCTTAAGAGACAAGCTGATAATAAAGGAAAGACAAAGATGACCCAAAAATGAAACAGAAAATATATTTATGAGTATTTTCCTGAAAAGACAGGATTGAATTGGCACATTGAATGTGTACACCAGGTTCTAGGAAAATTTGGAACTTAAAGGATAAAGAATTTTTCAGGCAAGAAAACCAAAATTACATTCAAGGGGAAAAGCAAGGTTTGCCTCAGATTTCTACAGTAACATTTCATATAACATCTACAATATTCTGAGGGAAGGAAGTGTGGTTTCAGAATACTTACCCAGCTCAAGATATTATTCTAATATAAAGACGGTAGGTAAGTATTCTCATATGTGAAAAAACTAAAAAAAATTCAAGACCTATGAGTTCGTCTGGAAAAAAACTACTTAACAGTAAATCTCAGCCAATTAAGGGTAAATTAAAATGAAGAATACAGGAATGGAGCAGCTTGACAAAAGAATTGGTGATAAATGATTCCATTTAAAAGCAGAACTGATTATTAAACAACCGTACGGATTAAGGTTACAAGTGAATATAAATGTTATTTTTATTTCATTCAAGTGAATAACAAAACAATATAGAAATGGAAAAAGATGACTGGAAGAGGGATGAGAATAATGCTCGATCAATAGAAATCATCTAAAATTGAGACATGTTTAAAAAATAAAAAAGCTCCTGAGCCATGATAGCAACTCAGAACACTGGAATTCCTGGTTTGACACCCTGAGGTCACAGAATGGAGCACAGGATCATAGGCTTGAGCGCTGGCTGGCTGGCTGGCTTGAGTGTGGCTTGCTGGCTTGAGTGCGGGATCACCAACATGGTCCCAAGGTTGCTGGCTTGAGCCCAAAGGTCGCTGGCAAGGGTTCACTGGCTCAACTTGCACAACCGTCTCTCTTGCCTGTCAGGACATGTATGAGAAGCTAGTAGTGAACAACTGAAGTAAAGCAAGTACCAGTTGATGCTTCTCATCTCTCTCCTCCCTCTTTCTTCCTGTCTCTCTCTCGCTCTAAAAAACCCCCATACAACTGCTTTCTGTTTTATACTTTTTCTATTTTAGGAAATATCTTTTATAAAGAAAAGCTGAAGGTCAAAAATTTCTTCAGCCTGCGTTTCTTTTATTATTTTGAAATATAGCTAAATTTAATATTTCTAATAATGGCATATGTAACATGGGCTTATTTTTTCTAAATTCTACGTCATTCTATATATAAATACATATTAAAATATGTGTAATGATCACATTTTAAGGATAATTTTGGTTTTGGAGTAACTAAAAATTTTTATCTTTGTACGTTTTTGTGTGAGTGTGGAGAGTTCTTTTTTTCTAAAAAATAAAATCAATAATCCAATATGCCAATATTAACAGTGCTTAAACTTTGGGTAGGAGGAGTGTGTATGTTGGTAATTTTCTTCTTTCTTTTCTTTTAAAATTCTTCTGTTTATTTTAAAAAATTTAAAAAAAATTAAAAGATGGAGTATTTTAGAGCAGACTCGGCCAGATATACGGGTGATGGTTTCTCTGGTTCATAATATGATGTCTGGCATAGGCACATCAGAAAAGCGATGATTTAGGAGTTGGTAATCCAGTTGTGGAAAGGATAATTCTTACAAGTAATTATGTATATTTTTTTATTTAGTGAGAGAGAGGGACAGACAGACAGGAAAGGGGAGAGAGGAGAAATATCAACTTGTCATTGTAGCACTTTAGTTGTTCATTGATTGCTTCTCATCTGTGCCTTGACTAGGAGGCTCTAGCTGAGCCAGTGACCCCTTGCTCAAGCCAATGAACTTTGGGCTCAAACCAGTGACCATGGAGTCGTGCTTATGATCCCATGCTCAAGCTGGCAACCTCAGGGTTTTGAATAGGATTGACACTCTATCCACAGTGCCACTGCCTGGTCAGGCCTTACAAGTAATAATATTAAGTGGAAATTAAAATAAATATGTTTGTTATATTTTTGAGAGACGAGAGAGTTAGAGAGAGAGACAGATAGGGACAGACAGACAGGAAGGGAGAGAGATGAGAAGCATCAATTCTTTGTTGCAGCTTCTTAGTTGTTCAGTGATTGCTTTCTCATATGTGCCTTGACTGCGGGGCTACAGCGGAGCGAGTGGCCCCTTTCTCAAGCCAGCAACCTTGGGCTCAAGCCAGCAACCTTGGGCTTCAATCTAGTGACCTTTGGCCTTTAGCCAGCAACCATGAGGTCATGTCTGTGATCTCATGCTCAAGCCAGCAAACCGGCTCTCAAGCTGGTGATCCCCTGCTCAAGCCAGATGAGCGCATACTCAAGCTGTTGACTGGGGTTTTCAACCTGGGTCCTCCGTATCCCAGTATGACACTCTATCAACTGTGCCGCCACCTGGTCAGGTTTGAATACATGCATTTTTATGGTGTATTTTGTAGATAAAATATTTCTATTTTTCTACAGGACCAAATACCTGAGAATTTGTTCTGAGAATGTTACATGTACTTATTACATAGCAGCATACTTAAGAAGCAAAGTAGTAATGGTATTGATACTGTTTTTGGTAGTAAGGAATAATACTATGTGAGATAGAGTAGATTTCTCATTTTCTGAGGATTTTATGATCTGAAGTTACAATAAAAAGTAATTTTTTTTCCTGTACAATGATAAAATGTTGCGAAAAGCTGGCAACTGTTAAAATAAATGTGAGTTATTGTTGGATGGAAAATTAGAAAAAGGGTAGTTTAGTGACAATAAACTATCACTGGCTTTTTGAATGGGAGGTAGGTACAATTATAGACTAAGAAAGGACTGAATATAATGCAGATGTAAATAGTTTAATGACATAATAACATAGAGAATATTACTATTTTTCACTAGTTTTTGTCCCTCTCCCCTTACCTAACTCTATTCCAGACTCACCAACCTAAAGAAGATGGTGTTTATGTTTTTCAACCCCATAGTCTGCCAGTTAGCTGTCTTTACTTCTCACCTGCCAATCCAGCTCACCTACTGTCACTGAGTTACGATGGGACACTACGCTGTGGGGATTTTTCCAAGGCTGTTTTTGAAGAGGTAAATTTTAATGTGTTTACATGTTGATCTCATGGAGTCTTAATGAAATGTCAAATGAATAATAATTATACCAGTTAGATGGGTAAGGTGTTAGTGACTTTAGAACTACTCTGCTCAACTCCCAAACCATCTCTTACTTCTTGTGTAATCTTGGCAAGTTATTTAATCTCTTTGTGCCTCAATATTCTTAGTTGTAAAATAGGATAGTACCCTATAGGGTTGTCATGAGAATTAAATGCAGGTAATGAGTGATTGCAGATAGCATACTGGCACTTAGTATTTTTATTTTTGCAAAAAGCTTTAAAATAAAATAACTTATCTTTATATTTTTAGGCTTCAGACTTATACTTTTTCATTCAGGAAAAAATGTATTAGGATATTATTATACTTTTGTTCATCATTCCTGGCCTTTGTAGATATGAGTTTTGTGGGGATGTGTCTTAGAAATGATAAAAAAAATAAAGACTATAGAAATTCATCACTTAGCAGTACTATATTACGTTATACCTAAAATTTTTGCTTGGAATATAACACAGAAACTACAAAATTTGGTTTTCTCTAATCTTCTAGCTAATATTTATCATGTCTTATATGCCATATGTGTTAGGATTAGCTCAGCTGTTGTTATTTGCTGAAGTTAGAATGAAAAACTGCCATTGGATGTTATATAATTATACTCTGGCAAGAAATGGATACCCATGCTGTTTTATTCAGAACATCTTAGGCCAAGTTTATTTGTAACCAAGTTTATCCAAATTTATTGTTGAAGATAAGGTCTTTTCTTGGGCTTTTCTAATCTCTGCTTGTCTAAAGCCCTGTTTAAGAATAGTTGAAAGATCTTGAGCTCATACTCATGACCACTCATCCTCCCAGAGACATTCTACCTAAATCACCAGACTACTTCTTGGAGGTTTTCTAACCAGGTTGAACTCTGGCAGGGTGGGCCAGAAGCTTCTGAAGACCCAGGGAATTCTTGCAATATTGGATATTAGATCTCAGTGATTATGTTTTGGTCTACTACTTTAATGTCTGCTGCGTGTGTGTGTGTGTGTGTGTGTGTGTGTGTGTGTGTGTGTGAGAGAGAGAGAGAGAGAGAGAGAGAGACAGACAGACAGACAGAGACAGCAAGGGAGAGAGATGAGAAGCATCAATTCTTTGTTGTGGCACCTTAGTTGTTCATTGATTGCTTTCTCATATGTGCCTTGACTGGGAAGTACAGCAGAGTGAGTGACCCCTTGCTCTAGCCAGTGAACTTTGGGCTCAAGCCAGTGACCATGGAGTCATGTCTATGATCCCACGTTCAAGCCAGCGATGCTCAAGCTGGCGACATAGGGGTCATCTGCATCCCAGTTCGCTGCTCTATCCACTGTGCCACTGCCTGGTCAGGCTAATGTCTGCTGCTTTTTTTTTTTTTTTTTTTTTTTACAGAGACAGATAGAGAGTCAGAGAGAGGGATAGACAGGGACAGACAGACAGGAATGGGGACACCTTAGTTGTTCACTGATTGCTTTCTCATATATGCCTTGACTGCTGGCCTTCAGCAGACCAAGCAACCCCTTGCTCGAGCCAGTGACCTTGGGTCCAAGCTGGTGAACATTTGCTCAAACCAGATGAGCCCGCGCTCAAGCTGGCGACCTCGGGGTGTCGAACCTGGGTCCTCCACATCCCAGTCCGATGCTCTATCTACTGCGCCACCGCCTGGTCAGGCTAATGTCTGCTTCTTAATGCTTACAAAAAACATTGTTTCAGGTGCTTAACTTTATCAGATTTCCTTATTAAGAGAGTTCTCACAAATCATACTCTTTTTTTATATGGATTTTAATTTGTGAAACTTAGATAGCTGTAGGTTTAGTTGTAAGTTTTCATCCTTTACATTATTAAATTTTTTTTTTTTATTTAGAAAATTAATGGGGTGACATTGATCAATAAGAATACATAGGTTTCAGGTAAACATTTCTATAGCATTTGAACTGTTGATTATGTTTTGTACCCATCACCCAAAGTCAAATCATTTTCCATCACCTTATATTTGTCCCTCGTTACTCCCTTCCCCCATCCCCCTCCCCCACAGTCCCCTCCCCTTGGTAATCATTTCACTTTTATGTATGTCCCTGAGTCTCAGTTTTATATTTCACCTTTGAGTGAAATCATATAGTTCTTAGCTTTTTCCGATTTACTTATTTCACTTAGGATAATGTTCTCAAGGTCAATCCATGTTGTCGTAAATGACAGTATGTTATCATTTCTTTTAATTCATTTTTTAAAAATTAATTTTAGAGAGAAGGGGGAGACAGAGAGAGAGAAAGAGAGAAAGGGGGATGGGGAGGGGCAGGAAGCATCAACTTGTAGCAGTTGCTTCCTGCATGAGCCTTGACCTGGTAAACTCAGGGCCCCAACCTGCAACCTCAGCCTTCCCAGCTATCGCCTCATCCACTGCACCACCACAGGTCAGGCATGTCATCATTGCTTATGGTTGAGTAGTATTCCACAAAAAAAGAAGACTATAGACCAATATCTCTATTGAATACAGATGCAAAAAGCCTAAATAAAATACTAGCAAATCGAATACAACAATATATTAAAAAATAATACATCACAATCAAACGTAATTTATTCCTTTATGTTATTTTGAATGGGACTTTGAAAGTTTTTAGAGATCCTCAGTATAAGAGCAGTTTATGTGTGATAGACAATGAAGAAAACAGGTTACTCATCACTGAATTTGCTTTATAAATACAAATTGATGGTCTAGTTTTATACTTTATCTTTTTTTTACATAAGCCAGTATTCAAAACTAACACATTCTGATGCCTTTGTAATTTACATGTACAAATAATTCATGATTATTTATTTTATTTATTTTATTCTTTTGTATGTTTCTGAAGTTGGAAACGGGGAGGCAGTCAGACAGACTCCCGCATACGCCCTACTAGGATCCACCCGGCATGCCCACCAGGGGGCGATGCTCTGCCCATCTGGGGTGTTGCTCTGCTGCAACCTGAGCCATTCTAGTGCCAGAGGCAGAGGCAATAGAGCCATCCTCAGTGCCTGGGCCAACTTTGCTCCAATGGAGCCTTGGCTGCGGGAGGGGAAGAGAGAGACAGAGAGGAAGGAGAGGGGTGGAGAAGCAGATGGGCGCTTCTCCTGTGTGCCCTGGCCGGAAATCGAACCCAGGACTCCTGCACGTCAGGCCGATGCTCCACTACTGAGCCAGCCGGCCAGTGCTCCTCGTGATTATTTTTAAGAGTTTTAAAATAGTTACTTTAATAATTATAGTATAGTATGAAATGGCTTTTGTTTTGTTCTTCACTGAATTCCTAAAATTAACTTTCTTAAAATTGGGGAGGTTTTTTCTTTCTGTTGAGAGTTTTTCTTTTAAAAATAAGTATGTTTAGTCCCCTGTTTTCCTTCTTTTCCAAGTGAGAGGAGGGGGGATAGAGTGACAGACTGCCACATGCCCTGACCAGGATCCACCCTGGCAACCCCTGTCTGAAGCCAATGCTCTGCCCATCTGGGGCCATGCTCACAACAGGCTATTTTTAATGCCTGAGGCAGAGGCTCCATGAAGCCAACTTCAACACCCAGGGCTGATGCGCTTGAACCAATTGAGCCATGCTGCTGGAGGGGAAGAGAGAGGGATAGAGAGAGGAAGAGAGAAAGAAGGGGGATGGGTAGAGAAGCAGATGGTCGCTTCTCCTGTGTGTCCTGATCAGGAATTGAATCCAGGACATCCACACACCAGGCTGACACTCTATCACTGAGCAAACCAGCCAGGGCCGGATGTTTAGTCCCTTTATGTCTGTTTTTAACTATATGAAAAAATACTTTTCAAGACTGTTAATGCTGTATTGCTGGTCTTACTTGGTTTTCTAAATACTGACAATTAAAAGAAACAGTTTCTTTTTTTTTATCAGTGTCTTTTTTAAAATTTTTATTTATAACTTTTAAAAAATAGATTTTTAAGGGCAACATTGGTTTTTCAAATCCTATTGGAAATAGATAGGCTGTAACTCATGGATTAAATGAGATAATTCTTGTGAAAGGGCCTCTTTAAACTGTTTAATGCTAATACTTTGGTTATTGATGCACAACCATGTAGTTATCTATGCAAATCATATTTTGTTTCGTATTTTTTATATTCTTACAAGAAGTTTGGATTTTGAAATTTAAGGGTACATCTATATTTTAACAGCCACTTAATAATAACTGATTGTACTTACATTTTTAAAACGTGTACTTAAAGTGTAAAATCCAGTGGTTTTTTGTATATTTATAGAGTTGTGAAACCATACTACAATCTAATATATCTAATATTAGAATATTTTCATTGCCCCCATAATAAACTCCTTGTCTGTTATTAGGTACTCCCAATTTCCCCCTTCCCCCAGCCCTAAGCAATCATTAATCTTTTTGTTTCTATATTTTGCCTGTTCTGGATATATCATATAGAGTCATACAATTTGTACTTTTTTGTGATTGGCTTCTTTTATTTGGCAAAATGTTTTCAAAGTTTATCCATGTTGTGGAATGTGTCGGTACTTTTTTTTTTTTTTTGTATTTAACATTTTTTTTTTAATTTTTTATTACAGAGACAGAGAGTGAATCAGAGAGAAGGATAGACAGGGACAGACAGACAGGAACGGAGAGAGATGCGAAGCATCAATCATTAGTTTTTCATTGCGCGCTGTAACACCTTAGTTGTTCATTGATTGCTTTCGCATAGGTGCCTTGACCTCAGGCCTTCAGCAGACCGAGTAACCCCTTGCTGGAGCCAGCTACCTTGGGTTCAAGCTGGTGGGCTTTTGCTCAAACCAGATGAGTCTGCGCTCAAGCTGGTGATCTTGGGGTCTCGAACCTGGGTCTTCTGCATCCCAGTTCAACACTCTATCCACTGCGCCACCTCCTGGTCAGGCACTTTTTTTTTTAAATGACTGAATAATATTCCATGTATGTCTATACCAGATTATACTCATTCATTCAGTAGTTCATAGATATTTAGGTTGTTTTCATTTTTTACTATTGTGAATAATGCTATTATAAACATTCATGTGCAAGTTCTGTATGGGCATATGCTTTCATTTCTCTTGGGCATATACTAGGAATAGGAATGGTGGGGCATGTGGTAATTCTATGTTTAACATTTTGAGGAATTGCCAAACTATTTTTTTCAAAATGGCTTTACTATTTTACATATTCTGCAGCAATGTATGAAGGGTTCTGATGTCTCTATATCCTTGCCAACACTTGTTACTCGCTGGGGCCTCCATCTGTTACATCCCAGTGAAATAGGCCACGGCCAATCTCGCTGGGGCCTCCATCTGTTACATCCCAGCGAGATAGACTACAGCAGACCCAAAGTGAATTTTATAAGTTTTATTGCAGACCTGCACAGGGACTGCAGGCAACCCATGCAAGGGAGCACTGCAGCCCCCCAAACCTGCGCAGGGACTGCAGGTAACCCACACAGGGGAACACTGCAGCCCCCCAAACCTGCTCAGGGACTGCAGGCAACCCACACCTCCGAAGAGACTGGAGCACTGCAGCCAACCAAACCTGCGCAGCCAACAAACTGCGCAGGGACTGCAGCCCCCCAAACCTTCACAGGGACTGCAGCCCCCAAACCTGCACAGGGACTGCAGCTCCGAGCTTCTAAAATGGCTCCTTTTTATAGGGTGGCTGTCTAGGATGAGCAAGCATCATACAGAAGCTGATGTGGCTGTTAGTCATTGGCTAGGGAGGTCGTGCGCAGTTACGAGGGGGGGGGGGTATTACTCAGTGGAGAATTTCAAACATAAACTTATGATAAGGGTCTCTGACTCAATGCAGGATGTTGCTGAACTCTTTGTTCTCAGTGTCACAGGGACCTTGTACACTCTTGGCAGCCCCAGCATGTCAGTACTCCCTGAATCTAACAGTGAGTATAGCCATCCTAGTGGGTATGAAGTGGTATCTTATTGTGGTTATGGTTTTTATTTCTCCAATGATCATTTATTTAGAGATAGGAAGGAGAGAGATGAGAATCATCGACTCATAGTTTGTGGCACTTTTGTTGTTCATTGATTGCTCCTCATACGTGCCTTGCCTGGAAGGCTCCAGCTGAGCCAGTGACCCCTTGCTGAAGCCAGCGACCTCTGGGCTCAAGTCAGTGACCCTGCGCTCAAGCTGGCGACTTCGGGGTTTCCAACCTTGGGTCCTCAGCTACCACCTGGCCTGAGCATCTTTTTATCTTATTTATTGGTCATTTGCATTTCTTCAGAGAAATTTCTATTTGGATCATTTATCTTTTTTAGTATTTAGTATATAACTTCTCCCACTTGTTTTTTTAAGTCAGGTTTATTAACGTACAGTTTACATCTAGTAATATTTAGGTGTACACTTATAAGTTTTGGCAAATTGTGCACACTTATGTAACTATCACCACAATCAAGGTATAGAAAATCTCCCTCACATAAAAAAAAATTACTTTGTGACCCTTTGTAGTTAGTCCCCTGTTCCCTCCTGAAGTCCCTGCAGTCACTGATGTAATGACTGTGTCCCTGTAATTCTGCCTGTTTTACAGAATGTCAAGTAAATGGTATCATTCAGTAGTTTTTTGTGTTTGGTTTCTTTCACCCATAATGCTTTTAAGATTCACCCATAATGTTGTATGTTAATAATTTGTTCCTGATACTACTGATTGAATAATCGCCTTGTGATAGGCATTAACTTGAGTGTGCTTTTTATATATTATTAAGCTTTATAACACCTTATGAAATAGGTAATGTAATCTTCCATTTAATAGTTAAAAAAACTGAGGTAAAATGGTTATTAGCTTGCTCAAGGACATAAATGGCAGAACTAGAATTTGCACTTGTGTCTCTGACTCCAAAGCACTTAACCATTTTAATATACTGACTGAATAGTACAAGTTTCATTTGTATATACTGGCGCTTTTTTGGGTGGGAGGGGGAGTACGGTGGTTGTGATACATTTGGTATATTAGTTAATCTCAGTTAATAACAATACTTGTTATTAAAACTAAAAATGAACAGCAGTTCATTTCTTTTTTTTTTTTTTTGACAGAGAAAGGGACAGATAGGGACAGACAGACAGGAAGGAAGAGATAAGCATCAGTTCTTCGTTACAGCTCCTTAGTTGTTCAGTGATTGCTTTCTCATATGTGCCTTGACAAGGGAAGAACGGGGGGGGGGGTTAAAGTAGAGTGAGTGACCCCTTGCTCAAGCCAGTGACCTTGGGCTCAAGCCAGCGACCTTTGGGATCATGTCTATGATCCCATGCTGAAGCCAGCGACCCCGCGCTGAAGCCGGATGAGCCTACGCTGAAGCCAGCGACCTCGGGGTTTTGAATCTGGGTCCTCTGTGTTCCAGTCTGCTCTATCCACTGCTGCACTGCCTGGTCAGGCAATAGCAGTTGATTTTCAACATGATTCAGCAATAAGAATTGTGGTCGGCCCTGGCCGGTTGGCTCAGTGGTAGAGCGTCGGCCTGGCGTACGGAAGTCCCGGGTTCGATTCCCGGCCAGGGCACATAGGAGAGGCGCCCATCTGCTTCTCCACCCCTCCCCCTCTCCTTCCTCTCTGTCTCTTTCTTCCCCTCCCGCAGCCGAGGCTCCATTGGAGCAAAGATGGCCCGGGTGCTGGGGATGGCTCCATGGCCTCTACCTCAGGCGCTAGAGTGGCTCTGGTCGCAACAGAGCGACGCCCGGATGGGCAGAGCATCCCCCCTGGTGGGCATGCCGGGTGGATCCTGGTCGGGCGCATGCGGGAGTCTGTCTGACTGCCTCCCCATTTCCAGCTTCGGAAAAATGCAAAAAAAAAAAAGAAAAAAGTGGTCATCCTTTCTTATTTCAGTATTGACACATTATACAATAGTTATTTGTTTGTTTGTTTGAATAGGGACAGAGAGACATACAGGGACAGACAGGCAAGAAGGCAGAGAGATGAGAAGAATCAACTCATAGTTGCATTACCTTAGTTGTTGATGGATTGCTTTCTTATATGTGCCTTGACCAGAGGGGCTCCAGCCGAGCCAGTGACCCCTTGCTGAAGCCAGCTACCTTGGGGTTATGTCTATGATCCCACACTCAGGCTGGTTACCCTGCACTCAAGCTGGCGAGCCCATGCTCAAGCTGGTGACTTTGGGGTTTTGAACCTGCATCCTCAGTATCCCAGGCCGACACTCGCTCTACTGTTCCACTGTCTGGTCAGGCTTAACCAGATGTTTTTGATGGATATTTATATTGTCTCTTGTTTTTGTAAGCAGTCTTGCAGCAGGCATCCTTATATATATCTTAGTGAATTAGATATGAGCATTAAATATTTTGATAGATGTAGCCTGCTCAACTGTCAGAATTTTATATCTCTTTCAATTGGGTGGAATTCAAAAGTCAGTCCATTTCCTAGTGAGTTTCACATAGTAGATCTGCAACTGAGGTTTATTGGATTCAAGAGATTTGGTATATAGCCCTGACATGGGTGGATGGGCCATTTGATTTAGGTAAGTCTCCCAACTTATCAGTGCTTTAATTTCCATCTTTGTAAATGGGGATGATCACTTTGTCCTGTGCTTCCTGGGGGGGGATGATAGAGAATAATTGAGGTTATTTGGGTAAAGTGTTTCATCACGTTTTTATCAAGGAATTTATATATTGGGTTTTTTTAGAGGAAGAGATATAAAGTTGATTGCTACTTATATCCTTAGGTATATAGAAACGAGAGAAGTAGCTTTTCCTCCTTTGACTTCTTGGTAGAAGATGCCTCCACTTTAATAGTAGGACACTGGGATGGAAGTATGTCATTGGTGGATAGACGGACACCTGGGACTTCTTATGAGAAACTCATCAAATCTTCTATGAAAAAAATAAGAACTGTTCACGTCCACCCAGTGCACAGGCAGTATTTTGTAACTGCAGGATTGCGGTATGTTCTTCATAAAATTTTATGATTTAGACCGTTTCATATTAGGAATAATGTTTTAGTTTGCTTATTAAAGACATCTGACTTGTGTGATACCCACAGCTGAATAATTTTTCTTTCTACACTGTTTTCAATGTAATTTTTTTTAATGAGAGATTCTTTTGGATTTAATAAATAGTGAAAGTAAGGAAACAAGTACACATTTTTGTTTTCCTTAGTATCATATGCATTTACTTCTAGTCATTTATTTATTTACTTCTAGTTTTTTGAAAACTTGTAAAAAAATTTGTATATGTCCTTGGCTAGTGGTTCATAGAGTGTCAGCCTGGCATATGGGTGTCCTGGGTTCAATTACTGGTTAGGGCAGATAGGAGAAGTGACCATCTGCTTCTCCTTCCCTCCTTCTCCTACTTCTCTCCCTCTTCTCCTCCCGCAGCCAGTGACTTGATTGGTTTGAGCATGGCCCCACGTGCTGAGGATGGCTTGGTTGGAAAGCATCAGTCTCAGGCACTATAAACAACTTGGTACTCAAGCATCGGCCCAAGACAGGGTTGCCAGGTGGATCCTGATCAGGGTGCATGCAAGAGTCTGCCTCACTATCTCCCCTTCTCTTACCTAAAAAAAAATTGTATGTGACATATAATTTGTTGGTCTATGTTAATTTTTTTCTTGGAGATATTGGAAAACCAACTAGATTTCTGTCTCTCTATACTCACTAGTTATATTGTTATGCTATAGTTTTGAAATTTTTCTAATATTTTAAATCTTTACTAGTGTTTGTACATTAATACAGAAGAATGGAGGGTCCTGTCTTAACTATTCTTTATTTTTTTATTTTTTTGTATTTTTCTGAAGTGAGAAGGGGGGGTGGTGCGGCAGACAGACAGACTCCTGCATGCGCGGGCCCAGGATCCAGGATCCACCCGGCATACCCACCAGGGGGTGATGCTCGGCCCCTCTGGGGTGTTGCTCTGCTGCAATCAGAGCCATTCTAGCTCCTGATGCAGAGACTATGGAGCCATTCTCAGCGCCCTGGCCAACTTTGCTCCCATGGAGCCTTGGCTGCTGGAGGGGGAGAGAGAGACAGAGAGGAAGGAGAGGGAGAAGGGTGGAGAAGCAGATGGGCAATTCTCCTGTGTGCCCTGGCCAGAATCGAACCCAAGACTTCCACATGCTGGGCCGACGCTTAACTATTCTTCAATGCAGTGAATGTTTGAGCATCTAGTTTATGTTTAGCACTATTCTAGAGGCTTACTACATTGTACTGTGGTAACACTGAGAATTATTCTTTTTATTACAGTGATGTTCATATTTATGATGTAAGGCGCCTGAATTCCCGGGGAAGCCAGCCTTTAATTTCTTTGACTGAACACATGAAGAGCATCGCTTCTGCTTATTTTTCACCTCTTACTGGTAACAGACTAGTGACAACATGTGCTGATTGTACACTGAGGTAAATGAAGATATGTTGTTAAGGAATGTAAAGCGTGTATAACTACACTGTCAATAAGCCAGTAGCTTTGTTTATTGCTGCACTCCACTCAATTACTAGTGTTACTGTTTTACAGTTAAATCTAGTTTCCTGAAGATGAGTGACCTATATTTGATGGCTTTTCAGCAGTTTTTGTGTCTGCACATTTCCTTGAGATTGACAAGGAACGTCTATAGCTATCCTGGGGAGTTGTCAGGTTTCCCTTTCAGAAGCACTGAACAACCCCAAAACCCCAATGAAAGCAGGTTTGTGACATCTTGAAAGGGAAGTAATTTTAGCACAGGGAGAACCTCTGACTTTGGGGATAGTAGGCTGTACCCCACAAGTAAGGTGCTGAGTGGAAGTTGTAGAGCCCTAGGCCATAAGCAGACAGACAGGATAGCAAAAATTGGGCGCCTGTATAAACTAGTAGATATAGTTTTATTGTTTCAGCTTTGGTACCTTTCTATAGCTACTTCCTAAAAGTGGATTTAAAAATGTAATATAAACTTGTTGAACCTAAAATAGAAAATAATGATAATAAAAAAAGATGTAGAGGGTGTAAATTCAACCACAAAGGAAAATGATTTTGTTCTCCTCTTGAATCCCTGATTTTGCTTTAACATTGCAAGGATTTCTCAGTTTATGAGAGTTTTATCTCCAGGTGCTTTGTAATTCATTTACTGTTTATTCATCAAGGATCTTTTGAATGTATATTGTGAGCCAGGCTCTAGAAAGGTACCTAATTTCTGTGTAAACCTATTTATTGGGGAAAGTTTGGTTTGCAGTGTGTAGCAGGTACCCAGTTAGTTTCTAGTCCAGTCTGTGAGCATTACTAGGTGGTACATTTAAGAGATTTAGTCACTAGGCAGTGGCAGCTCAGTGTTCCCTTTCCACCCACACAGTATCCTTTGTCTCAAGAGCTACTGTTTGTCCCATTCCTGTTCCTATGCACTGTAGAGTTTACTCTTGTTATATGTGCTGTTAGGGATTTGGCTTTCTAGTAATCTAATTAAATAATAAGCTCTAGTGCCAAGAAACTGGAGTAGCTAGGCACAAGGAGAAGGAAGGTGGTGGTGATGTGGTTTGTTTCTTTATGCCAGGGTACCTGGTGGAGGCTTCCGGACTCCTCCAGCTGCCCCACAGGAACTCCTCCCCTTGGTTGGGTCTTAGTCTCGCCAGCACCTGGAAGTGACTCTACCAGACCTTCAACTGATGAGTCTCATAGGGAAATTGTTCTTGATATAAGAGTATACTTTTAGGTTATTTGTGTACTTTTAGACCACATCCCCTATGTATGATCTATATTACTATGAGTCTGAATATAGTTTTAGAATCCAGATTATTACTTTAGAATATACATTTTAAGTTTGGAGTAACCGTGTTTAAATAAATGATTTCTACACTGCACAATAAGCACTAAATTTTATAATAATCCTTGTAACTTTTGTTACTATATTAGCTGAGGTTTATTAGATCCTGATTCTATATGTATTTTAAAATAACAGTCATATTTCACCAATGAAAAGGTTATTAAAACACACTAATGTTATTTTAGAAAATTTGCAAGAAACAGTATAAAGAATGCTACTTTATTCTTGTTGTTTATTTTACAGAATCTTTGACAGCAGCTCTGTATCCTCTCAGATTCCTCTCTTTACCACCATCAGGTAGGTTTCCAGATGCCTAATAATGTAGAACCTGGATTGCTAATAGCTGTTTGTTGGAGTACTTACTTTAGACAGCCGATTCTCAAAGAGATGTAATAGTTCCAGTTTCTGTGTTGTATTGTGGAGGTGTCCCAGGTTGCTAGTTCCTCCCCTATCCAGTTCTTGTTTCAGGCGTCTTGGGTTCATAAAGAGGTTCAATTTCTTTTAGTCAGCAGCTGTCACCAAGAATGGGTGGTTTTATTTGGTTAAGGTGAATGACTTTCTTCCAGCCTGCATTATTCATGTTATATTAAAGAAGACTGTAACTACTCACCTGTTGACGAGGCTAGCTGAAGTTCTGATTGTGCCTATTTGTTCTGAGCTAAGAGTGCTGCTTCTCCACTCTACCACTTACTTTATTTCTTTGGTTACCCTCTTTTTACATATGCCTTTTTTTTTAAAATTCACTTTACAGAGGGGAGAGAGAGAGAGAGAAGGGGGAGGAGCAGGAAGCATCAACTCCCATATGTGCCTTGACCGGGCAAGCCCAGAGTTTCAAACAGGCGACTTCAGCGCATCTGCCTTTTTTAATTTATGTATTTTATACCAAACTTTACTCGATGCCTTTTTCCCAGACGTCCCTTTTCATCAGTATTTATGATGTTGGGTACAGGGTGAACAATATATATTGATTGTTACTTTATGAGTTTTATAGTCTATAGAGGTTATATTTAAATATATCTTTTTTTTTTTTTTTTTTAATTTTAACTTACTGATTTTAGTGAGCAAGGAAGAGAGAGAGAGGGGAACATCAATCTGTTCCTGTATCTGCCTCGACCCGGGATCGAACTAAACACCTCTGTGCTTTGGGACAATGTTCCAATCAACTGAGCTATCTGGCCAGGGCTATTAGTTTTCTTTTTCACAAATTTCTTAATTTCCTTTTTCAAACTTTATTCTAGTTTATTATTTCTAATGTGTATTTTTTAAAAATTTATCTAGGGTAATGATTCTGGGGTCCATACAAATTTTCATTAAAGGTTGAGCCATTGAGTGGCAGTGGGAAATGTAGTTCTCTGTAGTCCATACTTCTGTAATAAGAAAGGGTTTTTAATGATATTAAGGTATAGTTTTCTGAGGAACCTCCATACTATTTTTCTACAGCGACCACATCATTTTACATTCTAACCAAGAATGTACCAGGATTCTAATTCTGTATATTCCTCAATGCTTATTTTCTCTCTTTTTTTAATTTGTGATTATCCTAATGGGTATGAGGTAATATCTCATTGTGGCTTTGATTTTCATTTTTTCAGTGATTACTGATGTTGAAAATCTTTTCATATGCTTGTTGGCCACTTGTATATCTTCTTTGGAGAATCGTCTGTTCGAGTCTTTTGTTCATTTCTGAATTGAGCCAGTTTTGTTGTTGAGTTGCTGGAGTTCCTTACATATTCCGCATATTAAGCGCTTCTCAAATATATGATTTGCAAACATCTTCTACTATTTTGTGGTTGCTTTTTCACCTTGTTCATTGTTTGCCTTGATGCACAGAATTTTAAAGTTTGATGTAGTCCTACTTGTCTGTTTGTGCTTTTTGTTGCCTATGCTTTTGGTGTCACGTCCAAGAAATCATTGCCAAATTTAATGCTTGAAGCTTCTTCCCTGTGTTTTCTTCTAAGAGTTTTATAGTTTAAGGCAGTGGTTCTCAAACTTTTGAAGTCAGGGCGCATTTAAAATCCTACAGATAATTATAGGTGCACCATATACAAATTTCTGAGCCTGATCTGTGGTGGCACAGTGGATAAAGCGTCGACCTGGAACGCTGAGGTCGCTGGTTCAAAACCCTGGGCTTGCCTGGTCAAGGCACAAATGGGAGTTGATGCTTCCTGCACCTCCCTCCCCCTTCTCTCTCTCTCTTTCTCTCTCTCTCTCTCTCCTCTCTAAAAATTAATAAAAGAAAAAAAATTAAAAAAAAAACAAATTTCTGAGAAATATGTTACAATAATTAAGTCAAAAATTAAAGAAAAAATATATAAAGTCCAAGTGTGCTTTTATGGTAATTAAATGAAATAAATATGACAAAATTAAATTTATTCTGACATTTAAAAACATTTTTATGTTACATTTTTTGAGTTATGCTTTTTAGAATTCGTAAAAAAGGGGTTAAAAAATAAAAAAAAAAACAAAAAAGTTATTTTTTTATATATAGATAACATTCTTAGTAAGATTTAGTAAATTTGGCAGGTCCTGGCACGAATGTGTTAAGTTTTTTCATTCTTGTGTTTATGAGAAACATGAGCCTGATGTGTCCTAGTGGTTTCTTCAATATTTGAGCATATATTTGAAAGGCAAACTCTCATTTCCTCGTCAATACTTGAAGAATTCCTCTCTTTTTACTCTTAATTGTGTTGAGTGCAGAAAACTCCCACCATATGGTATCATCTTAACTTGACACCAAACAAAGGATAGAAGAAACTTGCCTCCAGTCTTTCCAGGGAACATGGGGGGTAGTGTAAACAATCCAGCACCACAGCTTAACAGCCTTTTGCAACCTAATCAGGCAAGTGAGGTGGGGGGTTGGGCAGACTGTCAGCTTACAGCCAATTCCCCACACCTCTGTCCCCCAAAAATCTAAACTCCAAAAACTCTGTTGGTTTTGTGGTCCCCAACAGGCACATATTTCTCTGGAATACCATAGGGCGCACCTGGAAATCTAGGGCGCACCAGTGTGCCCTGGCACACACTTTGAGAACCACTGGTTTAAGGTCTTATATTTAGGTCTTTAATCCATTTTGAGGTTGTTTTTTTTATTTTATATTTTTCCGAAGTTAGAAGCGGGGAGGCAGTCAGACTGGGATCCTGACTGGGATTCACCAGGCACGCCCACCAGGGGGCGATGCTCTGCCCATCTGGGCCATTGTTCTGTTGTGGCTGGAGCCATTCTAGCACCCAAGGCAGAGGCCATGGAGCCATCCTCAGTTCCAGGGCCAACTTTGCTCCAGTGGAGCCTTGGCTACGGAAGAGGAAGAGAGAGATAGAGAGGAAGGAGAGGGGGAAGGGTGGAGAAGCAGAAGGGTGATTCTCCTTTGTACCCTGACTGGGATTTGAACCCCGGACCTCCACATGCCGGCTGACGCTCTACCGCTGAGCCAACCGGCCAGGGCTTGAGTTAATTTTTACTGTCCAACTTCATCCTTTGCTTGTGGATATACAGTATTCCCAGCACCATTTATTGAAGAGACTGCCCTTTTCTCATTGTGTGGTCTTAGCACTCTTGCCAAAGATCATTTGATCATATACATGAGGGTTTGTTTCTGGGCTTCCTATTTTCCATTGATCTGTATATCTGTATTTATGCCAGCATGACATCTTGATTACTGTTGCTTTTTTTAGTATATTTTGAAATTAGTAAGTTTGAGGCTTCCAACTTTATTCTTTTTAAAGATTGTTTTGGCTATTAATAATCTCTTTTTTTTTTTTTGGTGACAGAGAGGGACAGACAGGAAGGGAGAGAGATGAGAAGCATCAATTCTTTGTTATGGCACCTTTGTTCATTGACTGCTCTCTTATACATGCCTTGACGGGAGAGGTGAGGCTACAGCAGAGCAAGTGACCCCTTGCTCAAGCCAGCGACCTTGGGCTCAAGCCAGCAACCTTGGGCTTTAAGCCAGTGACCTTTTGATTCAAGCCAGCGACTATGGGATCCTGTCTATGATCCCACACTCAAGCCAGTGACCCTGAGCTTAAGCTGGTGAGACTGCGCTCAAACTGGATGAACTGCGCTCAAGCTGGTGACCTCGGGGTTTTGAACCTGGGTCCTCTTTGTCCCAGTCCGACACTCTATCCACTGCGCCACCGTCTGGTCAGGGCTATTCATGATTTCTGGAGATTCCATATCAATTTTAGGATTTTTTGTTTGTTTTTATTTCTGCAAAACATGCCGTTAGGATTTTGATAGAGATTGGTCATTGTTTGTGTGTAGAAATGCAACTAATATTTGTGTGTTGATTTTGTATCCTTCAACTTTGCTGAAATCATTTTAGTTTTAACAAGTTTTTTTTTTTGTATATGTGTAATCTTTAGGATTTTCTACATATAAGATCATGTCATACAAGCAGAGATCATTTTACATCTTTCGTTCCAATTTGGATGGACACCTTTTATTGCTTTTTCTTGTCTAATTGACTGTCATGTGACTGCTCAAAATGCCCCCCAATATTAAATGCTTGTCGGCTTAATGGTGAGACTTCACGTGACAGACACTTCATATTAATTACCTATGAAGTTGTGAATGACCTATATAGTTAGGCAGATAAGTGTCTCTAGTCCTACCCAGTTTTCTAGGTTTATCAGATTTCTAGTACACTGTTGAGTAGAAGTGGCAAGAGTGGGCATCCTTGCCTTTTTCCTGATCTTAGAGGAAAAGCTTTCTAGTCTTTCACTGTTGAATATGATATTGGCTGTGGACTTTTCATATATGGCCTTTATCATGTTGAAATAGTTTCCTTCTTTTCCTAGTTTGTTGAGTGTTTTCAATCATGAAAGGGCACTGAATTTGTCAAATGGTTTTTCTGAATCAGTTGAGATGATCATATGGTTTTTGTCCTTCAAACTGTTAATGAGGTATATTACATTGATTTTTATATATTGAATCATACTTGCTTTCCAGATATAAATACAACTCGGTCATGGTGTTTAACCCTTTAATGTGCTGTTTAATTTGGTTTGCTATTTTGTTGAGGATTTTTGCATTAATATTCATCCAGGGATATTAGTCTTTAGTTTTCTTTTCTTGTAGATCCTTGTCTAGGTTTGGTATTAGGATATGGGGCCGGCCTCATAGAATGAGTTTGGAAGTGTTCTCTCTTTTTCACTTCTTTCAAGGAATTTGAAGAGCACTGGTGTTAATTCTTTAAGTGTTTGTTATAATTCTCCAGTGAAGTCATCTGGTGCTGGGCTTTTCTTTGTTGGGCTTTTCTTCCTCCCCTCACCCCCCATCCTGCTCCAGCCATTTGGGAGGTTTTTGATAACTGTTTTTATTCCCTTAGTAGTTGTAAGTCTATTTAGATTTTTTTATTTCTTTATGATTCAGTCATGGTAAGTTGTATGCTTCTGGGAATCTATCCATTTCTTCTAGGTTATCCAATTTTTTGGCATATATTGAATAATTGTTCATAGTATTCTCTTATCATCCTTTTTATTTCTGTGGCATCAGTTGTAATATTTCCTCTTTCATTTCTGATTTTAGTTATTTGAGGGTTTTTTTTCCTTAGTCTAGCTAAGGGTTTGTCAATTCTATTGATCTTTATTAAAAAACAACTTAGTTTTATATATTGTCCTTTTTTTCTTTATTTCATTTATCTTTGTGCTTTATTATTTCCTTCCTTTTGCTAACTGGTTTAGTTTATTCTTTTTTTCCTTGGGGTGTAGTAAGTTTTTTCTTTATTTTTCCTTCTTCCTTTCCTTAAAGTGAAATTTGGTTGTTGATTCCAAGATCTTTTTTTTTTTTTTTTTTTGTGACAGACAGAGAGAGAGTCAGAGAGAGGGATAAACAGGACAGACAGACAGGAATGGAGAGATGAGAAGCATCAATCGTTAGTTTTTCATTGCGCATTGCAACACCTTAGTTGTTCATTGATTGCTTTCTCATATGTGCCTTGACCCAGGGCTTTCAGCAGACCGAGTAACCCCTTACTGGAGCGAGCGACCTTGGGCTCAATCTGGTGAGTTTTTGCTCAAACCAGATGAGCCCGTGCTCAAGCTGGCGACCTTGGGGTCTCGAACCTGGGTCTTCTGCATCCCAGTCTGACGCTCAATCCACCGCTCCACCACCTGGTCAGGCCAAAAGATCTTTTTTTTAATGTAATGGTTTACCACTATAAATTTCCCTATTAGTATTCCTTTCACAGTATTCCCTAAATTTTAGTATGAAATTATTTCATTTTCATTTGTCTGCAGACATTTTCTGATTTCCCTTGCGATTTTTTCATTGAGACCCAAATGTATTTTTTACTTTAAAGATGTATGGAATATAAAATGATTTGGGGAGTTTGATTATCAAGGGAATACAAATATGGAAATAGCAGTTTTTGTTAAAACAGCCATAACCAGATTATATATTTCTTTTTTTTTTTTTTTTTTTTTTAATTTTTTTAATTTATTCATTTTAGAGAGGAGAGGAAGAGACAGAGAGAGAGAGAGAGAGAGAGAGAGAGAGAGAGAGGAGAGACAGAGAGAGAGAAGGGGGGGAGGAGCTGGAAGCATCAACTCCCATATGTGCCTTGACCAGGCAAGCCCAGGGTTTCGAACTGGCAACCTCAGCATTTCCAGGTCGACGCTTTATCCACTGCACCACCACAGGTCAGGCTTTTTTTTTTTTTTAAATTTTATTTTATTTATTTATTTACAGGGACAGAGAGTCAGAGAGAGGGACAGATAGGGACAGACAGACAGAAACGAAGAAAGATGAGAAGCATCAATCATCAGTTTTTCGTTGCGACACCTTAGTTGTTCATTGATTACTTTCTCATATGTGCCTTGACCATGGGCCTTCAGCAGACCGAGTAACCCCTTGCTGGAGCCAGCGACCTTGGGTCCAAGCTGGTGAGCTTTGCTCAAGCCAGATGAGTCCGCGCTCAAGCTGGTGACCTTGGGGTCTCGAACCTGGGTCTTTCCGCATCCCAGTCCAACACTCTATCCACTGCGCCACCTCCTGGTCAGGCAGATTATATATTTCTTGATTCTAGTGCTTCTTTTATTTGTATGTGCTAAAAAAAGGAGGAAAGTCTATTGAACTAGGAAATTGTGAACAAAAAAAGTGCTATTTCAATAGACACTTAGTGACCATCCACTGTGTTCAGCACTGAAGATTCAAAAATGCAGAAGACAATGTCTTTGTCCTGAGCTTTAGTCCTATAGAAAGGAGGAAGTTAGTTTGATGGTAACTCAGTAACTTAAATAGGAGAAACTTGGCAGAGAAAACCAGCATTTAGGAGCAGTGCCATCTTTATTCTTTGCCCATTGCTACCTTGAGTTATTTAATATTTAACACTTACTATGTTTTAAAAAATTATTGTTTTTCACCAGGCACAACACCATTACTGGGCGATGGCTAACCAGGTTTCAAGCTGTGTGGGATCCTAAACAAGAAGACTGTATCATAGTTGGCAGCATGGCCCATCCACGACAGATTGAAGTCTTCCATGAGACAGGAAAGCGGGTGCATTCTTTTCTTGGTGGAGAGTGTCTTGTTTCTGTGTGTCCCATCAATGCTATGCACCCCACTCGGTATATTTTGGCTGGAGGTAATTCCTGTGGGAGGATACATGTGTTTATGAATTAAGAAAGTTGCTGGGTTTTTGGTTTAGCAATATCAGTTTGTTCAAATAGTGTCTATTGAGGAAATAAAAATTGCTTTATTAATGATAACTATGAGCAGACTGTATACTGCTCACAAAAATTAGAGGATATTTTATCAATTCATATTCATTTTGAAATATTCCCTAATTTTTGTGAGCAGTATACTTTTAATGAGCGAGAAGCCTTGGAGACTTTCTACAGGATGGGGAGGAAATTTGATGAGGGCTGCAATGTGTTCAGATCTTTAACCAGGTAATATGTGGAAAAATTGTAAAATCAATTGTATAGCTTTGAATGAACAGTATTAAAAGCTTTTGTGGTCTAAGGATACGGTTTTAAAACAATTTATTGGGTTGACATTGGTTAATAATAATATGTAAGTTTCAGGCATACATCTTAATACTACCACTTCTATTGTATACTCTATTGTGTGCCCACCATCTGAAGTCTAGTCTCCTTCAGTCACTATGTTTGACCCCCTTTACCCTCTTTTTCCTTCTCCAGCCACTCTTATCTGCTAACCATCATTCTGTTGTCTTGGCTATATATATGAAGGTTTTATTCCTTATGTCTTGGCTATATATGAGGTTTTTTGTTTGTTGCTTTTGTTTTATATCCCACACATGAGTGAAATATGATTCTTTTCCCATCCAACTTATTTCACTTAGCGTGATAGTCTGAAGATCTATCTCATTTTTTTTAATTTTTTTTTTTTTACAGGGACAGAGAGAGAGTCAGATAGAGGGATAGATAGGGACAGACAGACAGGAACAAAGAGAGATGAGAAGCATCAATTATCAGTTTTTCGTTGTGACACTGTAGTTGTTCATTGATTGCTTTCTCATATGTACCATGACCTCAGGCCTTCAGCAGACTGAGTAACCCCCTGCTCGAGCCAGTGACCTTGGGTCCATGCTAGTGAGCTTTTTGCTCAAGCCAGATGAGCCCACGCTCAAGCTAGCAACCTCGGGGTCTTGAACCTGGGTCTTTCTGCCTCCCAGTCCGACACTCTATCCACTGCCTGGTCAGGCTATCTCATTTTTTTTTATGGCAGAGCAGTATTCCATGGTACTTATTGTTGGAGGAAAGCCAAAGCACCGAGTGACTTTCTGTTCCCATTCTGAGGAAGTGAAGGTCAGGGCCAAGTACTTGTGACTGAAAGCAGTCACGTCCAGGGAAGGCCCAAGGACATGGGTGTTTAGCCCAACTGGAGCTTTCTGCAGGTCAGGAATCAGACAGCAGATGGAGTGCTGTTATGTCTAAGAAAGGGCAAGATAAGTCTAATCAGTTTTGCAAAACTAAATAAAATTGTACACTGTATTCTGCTTGTTAGTTTCTCATGCAAGATGACATATTTCTGCTTAATAAATTGGATAACTGATCTCTCCAAGGCACCTTAATCCTAGAGAGATTGGGGTCCTCCACTTGCAGTATTGTTGCTACCTCATTCCTTTGTGGCTCCTCTTCATGAAACCCTGAACATTTACAAACTATGCCATATGTACCACATCTTCTTTGTCCAGTCATCTGTTGGAAGAACACTTAGATTGTTTCCATGTCTTTGCTATTGTGAATGATGCTACAGTGAACACAGGTGTATATATGTCCTTACAAATAACTGTTTTCGGTCTTTTTGGGTAGATACCCAGAAGAGGGATTGCTGGATATTTTGGTAGCTCTATTCTTAATATTTTGAAGACCCGCCATACTGTTTTTCATAGTTGTGCCATTTTACATTCCTACCATTGTGTACGAGGGTTCCCTTTTCATGTTTTTTCCAATGCTCTTAATTCTTGTCTTATTGATAATAGCATTCTAACAGGTATGTGGTGGTATTTCATTGTGGTTTGGATTTGCATTATAACTAGTGATGTTGAGCATCTTTTCATATATCTGTTGGCCATCTATGTCTTCCTTAGAAAATTGCCTTTCCAGGTTCTTTGCCCATTTTTAATTAGATTATCTATTATTTTTAATGTTTAATTTTTTTTCCTTTATAGATTTTAGACAGAAAGAGAAACTTGATTTGTTTTTCCACTTATTTATGCATTTATTGGTTGATTCCTGTATGTACCCTGACCGGGAATCAAGCCCGCAATCTTGGCACATCAGGACAACGTCTACCCAGCCAGGGTGATTATTTTTTTGATGTTGAGTTATATAAGTTCTTTATGTATTTTGGATATCAGTGCCTTATCAGAGTTTTTGTTTGCAAATATCTTCTCCCATTTTGTTGGTTACCATTTTGTTTTGCTGATACAGAAGCCTTTTAGTTTGATGTAGTCCTTTTCATTTATTTTTGCTTTTATTTCCCTTGTCTTTGTTCACAAAAAACCCTCTGAAACCAATATTTAATAAGTTCAGTGTCTATGTTTTCTTTAATATATTTTATTGTTTCAGGTCTTATAGTCAAGTCCTTAAGGCATTCTGAGTTGATTTTTGTTTGTGGTGCTAGATAGCAGTCTAGGTTTATTCTTTTCCGTGTGGCTTTCCAGTTTCCCCCCAGCTATTTATTGAAGAGACTTTCCTTTTCCATTTTATGTTTTTGGCTCCTTTTTTTTTTTTAAACTTTATTTATTTATTTATATTTTACAGAGACAGTGAGTCAGAGAGAGGGATAGACAGGGACAGACAGATAGGAACGGAGAGAGATGAGAAGCATCAATCATTCGTTTTTTGTTGCGTGTTGCAACATCTTAGTTGTTCATTGATTGCTTTCTCATATGTGCCTTGACTGCTGGCCTTCAGCAGACCGAGTAACCTCTTGCTGGAGCCAATGACCTTGGGTTCAAGCTGGTGGGCTTTTGCTCAAACCAGATGAGCCCGCGCTCAAGCTGGCGACCTCGGGGTCTCGAACCTGGGTCCTCTGCATCCCAGTCCAACGCTCTATCCACTGCACCACCGCCTGGTCAGGCAAATTTGAATCTTTTTTTTTTTTTTAATTTATTCATTTTAGAGAGGAGAGGGAGAGAGAGAGAGAGAGAGAGAAGAGAGACAGAGAGAGAGAAAGGAGGAGGACCTGAAAGCATCAACTCCCATATGTGCCTTGATCAGGCAAGCCCAGGGTTTCGAACCTGCAACCTCAGCATTTCCAGGTCGACGCTTTATCCACTGCACCACCACAGGTCAGGTTTTTGGCTCCTTTTTAAGAAATTAGTTTCCCATGTATGTGTTGGTTTATTTCTGGGCTCTAACTTCTATTTCATTGGTCTGTGTATGTTTTACTGCCAATAATATATTGTTTAGATTACTATGACTTTGTAGTATTATTTGGAGTCAGAGTATGATACCTCCAGCTTTGTTCTTTTTTCTCAGGATTGCTCTAGTTGTTTTGGGTCTTTTGTGGTTCCATATAAATTTGAGGTTATCTTCTATTTCTTAGTGCCATTGGGATTATGCTAGAGATTGCTTGAAATTTGTATGTTGCTTTAGATAATATGGCCATTTGAACAGTATTAATTCTTCCAATCCATGAACACAGAATATCTTTTAGAGTCCAGAGTGCTTACTGTTACACACAATATCTTTCTATTGCTTTGTATCTTCAGTTTCTTTCAACAATGTCATAGTTTTCAGTGTACAGGTTTGTCATGTTTTTTGTTAACTCCTAGGTGTTTTACCCTGATTGTTGCAATTATAAATGGGATTGTTTTCTTCATTTCACGTTCTGGTATTTTGTTAGTGTATAACAATGTAAGGGATTTTTGTATATTGATTTTGTGTCCTGCACATTTACTGTATTTGTTTTTAATATTTTTTTTGGTGGACTTTAGTGTTATATATATATATATATATATATATATATATATATAATTTTTCCATGTTATCTCCAAATAGTGACAGTTTTACTTCTTTATTAATAATTTGGATACATTTTATTTCTTTTTCTTGTCTTATTATTCTGGCTAGGACTTCTAGTACTGTGTTGAATAACAGTGTTGAGAGTGGGCATCCTTGTCCTTTTTTCTGATCATAGAGAAAAAACTTTCAATTTTTTACCATTGAGTATGGTATTAGCTGAGTGTTTATCATATATGGATGGCCTTTATGTTGAGGTACTTTCCTTCTATACCCATTTTATTGAGCATTTTAATCATAAATGGATGTTGTGTCTTATCAAATGCTTCTTCTGTATCTACTGATATGATCCTGTGGTTTTTATCTTTTATTTTATTACTGTGGTATATCACATTAATTGATTTGCAGATGTTGAACCATCTTTGCATCCCTGGAATGAACTCCACTTGATCGTGATGTTTACCCTTTTTATGTATTATTGTATTTGATTTACTAGTTTTCATTCAGGATTTTTTGCATCTAAGTTTATAGAGATATTGGCCTGTAATTTTTTTTTGGGGGGGGGGGTTGTCCTTGCCTGGTTTTGGTATCAGGGTAATGATGGCCTTGTAAAATGAGTTAGGAAGTAGTCCCTTCTCTTCAATTTTTTTGGAAAAGGTTGAGAAGGATTGGTAGTAAATCTTTGAATGTTTGGTAAAATTCACCAGTGAAGCTGTCTTCTGGGTTTTCATTATTTTGGGAGGTTTTTGATTATGATTTCAAGTTACTTACTGGTGATTGGTCTGTTTAGGTTTTCCAGTTCTTCATGATTCAGTCTAGGAACCATGTATATTTCTAAGAATTTGTCTATTTTTTGTAGGTTACTGTATTTAGTTGTACATAGCCTTTCATAGTATTCTTGTATAATTTTTTTGTATTTCTGTGGTGTCCATTGTAACTTCTCTTTCATATCTGATTTTATTTATTTGACTCTTCTTTTTTTTTTCTTAGTGAGTCTAGCCAGAAGTTTTCCAATTTTCTTTTCAAAGTGCCAGCTCTTTGTTTCATTAATGTTTTCTATTGTCTTTTTGTTCTCTATTTTATTTATTTCCACACTGATTTTTATTATTTTTTTCTTCTACTGACTTTTGGCTGTCATTTTTTTCCTAGTTCTTTAAGGTAAGATTACTTGTTTGAGATTTTTCTTATTTCAGAGGGTAGGTAGACTATAATGCTATAACCTTCCCTTTTGTAACTCCTTTTGTTATATCCCAACAATTTTGGTATGTTGTATTTTTTATTTATTTATTTATTTATTTATTTATTTAATTTATTCTTCTTTTCCAAGTGAGAGGAGGGGAGATAGACAAACTCCTGCATGCGTCCCGACCAGGATCCACCTGGCAGCCCCTATATGTGGCCGACGCTCTGCCCTTCTGGGGCCATGCTTGAAACCGAGCTGTTTTTAGCACCTGAGGCATAGGCTCCACGGAGCCATCCTCAGTGCCTGGGGCCAATGCGCTTGAATCAACCAAGCCTTGGCAGTGGGAGAGGAAGAGAGAGAGAGAAAAGGGGTAGGAGAGGAGAAGCAGATGGTCACGTCTCTTGTGTGCTTTGACCAGGAATCAAACCCAGGACAGCCACATGCAAGGCTGACACTCTACCACTGAGCCAACTGGCCAGGGCCTGGTATGTTGTATTTTTATTTTTCTTTGTCTCTAAATACCTTTTGATCTCTTATTTTTTCTTTGGCCTTAAAAGTTCTTCTGTAGCATGTTGTTTAATCTTTAAATATTTTTGGTTTTCCAAGCTTTCCTCTTGTATTTAATTTCTATTTTCATACCATTGTGTTTAGAAAATATGCTTAATATGATTTCAATCTTAAATTTATTGAGACTAGTTTAGTGCCCTGACATGGGCTAACCTTGGGAATGTTCCATGTGCACTTGAGAAAAATGTATATTCTTTTGTTTTGTGATGGAAAGTTCTATGAATATCAATTATGTCCATGTGATCTAATGATCTAATGTGTCATTCAAGGCTGTTTCCCTATTGACTTTCTGTTTGGATAATCTGTCCATTGTTGTCAATGGAGTGTCTCGGTCCCCTACTATAATTGTATTTTTGTCAGTTTCTCTCTTTAGATCTGTTAGTAATTTGCTTTATATATTTTGTTGCTTACAGGTTGGGTGCATATTGATAAGTGTCATGTCTTCTTGATGAGTTATCTTTATCATTATAAAATGTCCATCTTTGTCTCTTGTTATCTTTTTTATCTTAAAATCTATTTTGTCTTGATATAAGTACTGCTACCTCTGCTTTTCTCTGGGTGCTGTTTGCTTGAAGTTTTATCTTCTACCCCTTCATTTTGAGCCTATGTTTGTCTTTGTATTTGAGATAGGTCTCCTGCAGTTTACATATAGTTGGATCTTATTTTTTAATCCATCTTGCTACTCAGTGCCTTTTGATTAATGAGTTGTCTATTTACAGTTAGGGTGATTTTTTTTGGTAGTAAATGGTGATGGTTTCACTGTTATGTTTCAGTAACAATGTCAAAAACACCATAGCATCATTTAAGAGTTCAAATTAGTATGAGACAGGACTACAAAACAATCTGGATTTTCAGCTGGTAATTAAAGGGCTCCTTATTTTAAATAAAAAGAAAGTGAAAGTAATTTAGTCACTGGCAACAATCATTACAAGAGGTCTTTTAAGGAAACAATAGTAGGAAGAGATTTACAAAAATAGATTGATATTTGGGGGAATAATACTGATTTTTTCTCAATTTGGTTGTGATAAATTGTACCTGATCATATAAAAATTACTTCAGATTCAAACTTGACTAAATAAAAAAGAGAAAGGGGAAATGAATTCATCTAGATGAAACTTCTAGCAAAATATAAGAATGAAACAATTCTATCTAGGGTACTTATTTATGTCCAGTTATAAATACCATTTTCAGTTGATAATTTATATTCTTCCCATAAATAGTCCTGGGTTTAGAGTCAGTCATGCAATACAAAGCCACAAAGTCAAATTTTCTTTCTGATGCAACACAAAATAATTGTTTCTGTTTCCTATTAAAATGTCAATTGGTTGTCTGTTTTTGTTTATCCCATTTATTTGTAGTCACAAGTTAACAAACAGCATCAACAGTTATTGTAGGTGAAGTGGGTATTGATGGATCAAAATCTTTATGTTTTTACTTATTGAATCAGAAGGTTAATTTAGTTCAACTCTCACACCTTTCTCACTTTGGCATCCTAGTCTTTATTAAGATAATATACATATGTCACACATGTTCCATCTCCATTTGAATTAACATGACATATATATCCTGTTCCACTGCTTGGATAACAAGTAGCCATGGCTTTCGGTCCAGCCATTGAGTTTGTAGTTGCCCAGCTTCCCGGTATAGTGGCAGATCAGGTCGTTCATGCTGCTCATGAGCAGCCCAGTGGTTTCACAGCTGGGCTTCTTGCCCTGGATCCAGGTGATCTTATCGCCTCGAATGTCCTTGGATGAGTCTCTCTTCTGGCAGACCAGCTGGCCATTTGAACTTACTGGTGTCGTGAAGGGTATACACCTCTTGGCGGATCTGCTGCCCTGTCTCCTTGCCCAGAAAGTCATCCGCCACACAGTGCTGTGCTTGTTTATGCACAGCATGATGGACTCCAGTGCCAGTTTCAGCACAGGCAGTGGCTTCGTCTTCGGTCGGGCCATAGGCTGCCACTGTGCTGTGGCTCAGCCCCTGGCTGGGCATATTGGCTTGGTGGGTGCAGGTTTGTCTTCTCCAGGAAGTGACGTGTGACCTAGACGCTTCTCCTTCATGGATTCTGCTTCGACTGCCACCAGCCCTGGCTGGTGGGCGCCCTGCGGGCTTGGCCGTTGCCTTGGCCTTGTCCACCAGCGGTGGTGGCGGCACTGTCCCTGTGCAGCGCCACCTCCCTAGCTCCTGCAGGCCTGCGTGGTGGCACGGGGTGTGGGTGCAGGTCCGCCCCGTGGCTGAGTGCCCTTGCCCTTGCCCCTCTGGCACACGAGCTTGTGCTTCTTCCAGTCCTGCCGCTGGTGCTCCTTGCTGCAGTAAAAAGAGTGGTGGCAGTGGCTGCAATGCAGCACGTCCTCCATTTTCCTGTAGAGCTCACAGTACTGTGGGATTTGTTCACTCTGGCTCAGCCCTGGGCCACTGCTGGGTAGGGTGCAGAGGCAGGGCCTGTCAGAGCAGTGCACCTGCCAAGTCTTGCCTCAGGGAGGCAGACTTCTGCTCTGGCCACCTCCTGGTCCTCATTCCGGCTGTCTTAAGCACCTCATTGCTCCCAGGGAATAAGGGATCACAGCCCAGATCTCCAAGATCTCCGCTTGGTCACGTGTGGATCTGGCCGCTGAGACCCAGCTCCTTGGCCACCTCGGTGTTCCCCGACCCCCAGCTAGCTTATGGAGGAGCGCAGGGCGTGCAGGTGCCACTCACTATTGCACTGGGGACTTAAGGTGATTATTGATGTATTCAGATATACAGCCATTTTACCTTTTGCTTTTTGTTTTCTGGTTTCTCATTGCTTTGTTTCTCTTCCATTCTGATTTTATTTATTTTTTGGCGTAAGAGAGAGAGAGAGAGACACACACACACACACACACACACACACACACACACACAGGAAGGGAGAGAGATGAAAAGCATCAACTCATAGTTTGGTGCCTTAGTTGTTCATTGATTGCTTTCTTATACATGCCTTGACCAGGGGGCATAAGCTGCGCCAGTGACCTTGGGGTTATGTCTGTGTTCCCACACTCAAGCTAGTGACCTCTGGGTTGGAACCTGGGTCCTCAGTGTCCCAGGCTAATGCTCTATCCATTGAGCCAACTGACTAGGGCCTAACTTGTAATTTTTTTAAATTATTTATTTATTTATTTCAGAGACAGAGCGAGAGTCAGAGAGAGGGATAGACAGGGACGTACAGACAGACAGGAACGGAAAGAGATGAGAAGCATCAATCATCAGTTTTTCATTGCAACACCTTAGTTGTTCATTGATTGCTTTCTCATATGTGCCTTGACCATGGACCTTCAGCAGACCGAGTAATCCCTTGCTCGAGTCATTGACCTTGGGTCCAAGCTGGCGAGCTTTTTGCTCAAACCAGATAAGCCCGCGCTCAAGCTGGAGACCTCGGGGTCTCAAACCTGGGTCCTTCTGTGTCCCAGTCCGACGCTCTATCCACTGCGCCACCGCCTGGTCAGGCCTAACTTGTAATTTTAAGGTAAGACACCATTGAGTTCTTTTACTCTGGCATGATGCTGACTTCTAGTATGATTTTGATTCACTTGGGCTGGGTCTGTGTCTGTGCTGTCCCTTTCCCTGTTTCCTCCTCTGGATGGCTCCTGAGACATACCTATAGCTAAGGAATACCAGGGCTTCTAGGTATCTACATGATCCCTGTAATCCAGTGTGAGATTGCCCCCGGACCAGTGTCTTCCTGACTATGGGTTGTAGCTACTCACCCAAAATCAATTTAGTTACCATGACCAGCATTCAAAAAAATGAAAAGGAAAGAAATAGTAAAGAATAGAAAACATATGGCCCTGACCAGTTGGCTCATCGGTAGAGTGTTGGCTCGGCATGTAGAAGTCCCGGGTTCAATTCCTGGCCAGGGCACACAGGAGAAAGTGCCATCTGCTTCTCCACCCCTCCCCCTCTCCTTCCTCTCTGTCTCTCTCTTCCCCTCCAGTAGCCAAGGCTCCATTGGAGCAAAGTTGGCCTGGGCATTGAGGATGGCTCTGTAACCTCTGCCTCAGGCACTAAATGGCTCTGGTTGGAACAGAGCAGTGGCCCAGATGGGCAGAGAGAGCATCACCCCCTAGAGGGCATGCTAGGTGGATCCTGGTCGGGCGTATGCGGAAGTCTGTCTCTCTTCCTTTCCACTTCTCACTTCAGAAAAATACAAAAAACAGAAAAAGAATAGAAAACATAATTGGGCTTGACCAGGCAGTGGCACAAGTGGATAGTGTTGACCTGGGATGCTGAGGACCCAGATTTGAAACCCCGAGGTTGCCGGCTTGAATGCAGGTTCACTAGCTTGAGCACAGGCTTGCCAGCTTGAACCTAGGATCATAGACATGACCCCATGACTACTGGCTTGAAGTGCAAGGTCGCTGGCTTGAGCAAGAAGTCCTTGGCTTGGCTGGAGCCCCCTAGTCAAGGCATATGAAAAGCAATCAATGAACAACTAAGGTGCTGCAACTACAAGTTGATGCTTTTCATCTCTCCCCCTTCCTGTCTATCTGTCTGTCTGTTGCTTAAAAATTTTTTAAATAGTAATAATAATTAAAATAAGTATTGTTTTATGATAGTTGCATATGCATACATATTTATACATATATACTATATTCTGATATAAAATGTATTTCTTTATTACTGTGGTACTGTGGGTCATGGTTAAAGAAGTGAAAGCTCTTGCCTTAGAGGGTTCCAGATAGCCTAGTCTGATCCTGTTTTAAAATTCTCTATGAGATTCAATAGCCTGTTAAGTGAATAACTACATTGCTATTCAGATTTTGGGAAAATGTTATAAAATACCACTTTTGTCGATTCTTCATAAAAATACTTATTTTCAGAAGTTACAACAATTTGAATGTGTCTTTTGTTGGAGGTGGAGCTTTAAATTAGTGACCAATGTTACTGTGTTCCATTATCTGTCCAACTTTTTTTATTGTTCTTCATTGCCAAAATACTATTGAAAGGCTATTGTTAATAGCGTCAGCAATGTTTCAATCCTAAGAGAAAATATTTTCTCATAATTGTATATCTCATAAATGGATATGTATAATTTTCTTAAAGAACAGTGTTTCCCCTAAATAATTTTCTTCCTTGTAGTTAAAATCTGTTTTTGAGGCTTAGTTTATTAAGAGGTTATGGGTGTTTATAAGGAATAGGAGTTCAATATTACCTTGATGATATGAATACAGAAATTTATTAAGTGAGCTAATTAAGGTTGAGTTATACATATTTAAAATGTCCTTGAAATAGTAAACCAAGCCTTTTGTCTTCCTTTCCTGTTCTATACTGCTAAATTTCACAGGTCTAGAGTGGCAGTTCTATGAGGATTGTTCTTTTTATTATTTTGAAAATGACTCTCAAATTAGTAACATCACAGAAGCTTTGGAGTTAATTGCCTAGGTTCTGCAATAAATGTTAGCAAAGTGTGTGTGTGTGTGTGTGTGTGTGTGTGTGTGTGTGTGTGTGTGTGTGACAGCAAAACAGAGAGAGGGACAAATAGGGACATGTGACAGACAGGAAGGGAGAGATGAGAAGCATCAATTCTTTGTTGCGGCTCCTTAGTCTCCTTAGTTATTCATTGATTGCTCTCTCATATGTGCCTTGACTGGATAGGAGGGTGTGGGAAGGGGGTGTGTGTGACTCCTGCAGAGCAAGTGACCCCTTGGTCAAGCCAGCGACCTTGTGCTTCAAGTCAGCAAACGTGGGGTCATGTCTTATGATCCCATGCACAAGCCAGCGACTCCACACTCAAGCTGGTGAGCTTACACTCAAGCCAGCGACTTCGGGGTTTCGAACCTTGGTCCTCTGTGTCCCAGTCCCACACTCTATCCACACTGCACCACAGCCTGGTCAGGCTGTTAGCAAATTCTTGATGATTTTCACTTTTGTGGTTTCTTTTGCTATTATAGTTTTATAGACTGTTTTATATTTATATTCAGTTCCACTTAATAAGAGTTCTGTCTTGAGGCAGTGCAGGAGTGGGTGGGAACTTGTTACTCAGTGATAAATCCTATAATGGAATAATTGTTTAACTCTAGAAAGCACATAAAAGAAAATTGTCTCCCTTAGGACATCCTTAAACTGCAATCTGTTGTGAAAGGTGTTTCTCCCAGAGACTTGCTTAAAGCTTTATGGCTTCTGTAATTCATGTATTATGATTGCTCTCTCCCTTCAGGATAAACCCTTTTTGTAAATTGGCCTTTATGATATCTCTTAAGTATATAAGCTCTGAATTCCACTTGAGTTATTTTGAGATAACCGGCACTTTTTTGGTGGTTTTTTATTTGGTTTAGTTTTGTTTTTTTAACTTTGAGGAAGGAAGGAGACAAATGTCATTTCGGATGGACAGACTTGGTCAGTCTAGGAGAGACTGTCAATGATTAAGAATCGATAGAATCTAAGTTGCTTAAGTCTTTTAGTATTTTGGCCTCTGAGTTTCCTTTTTTGGGCAAACCAATATGTTTCAAGTGTGAAACAAGTGTGTTTAGGTTTGCTTGCTAATATTTTGCATTGGCCTGGGCAGTGCCATGTGTGTGTGTAGTTTGTGTAAGTCTGCAGTACTTGCCCTCTCAGAGTCAGATTGCAAATTACGGATTGCCTTCATGCTTGGGAGGGGCGGTTGTTTGCTGGAGAAGGGTTTTCTTGACCCAAGCCTGTTTTGCAGGAGAGTCGAGAGAGAGAGAGAGGGAGTGCTGAGGGGCTTGGGAGCCCTGAGATTTTGGCCCAACCGGTGGAGTCCTGTAAGTTCGGGTGAGTCCGGAGGGAGAAAGGGAAGTGGTTTTCCCTGTTTGCTCATCCATCATTAAGAGACTCTAATGAATGGAATGGCCCACCATTTTCTGACTCCACAGTTTCTTTACTGTCTGCCTGAATCCAATGAGAACCTGCATGGCCATGGCGGTGGCCACTGGCCTTACCCTTCCACAGAGAAGTCGTTGCAAAGGCAGTTCTCCAGGAAAGCAGGAAGTTTAGGGCTGTGGATACAAAGATTTAAATCCTTCCACCCAGTATACAGTACATGGAAAGATGGGGAAGGCAGACACATGTGCTTTTTATGCCAAACCCAAGAGCAAGAAATATATGCCCTATAACTTCAGGTTCCCAAAACTTAGGCATCCTGTTTGTTAGACTGTCTTTTCTGACTTAGTAGTTGTTTGTTTGTTTGTTTTTTGGCCAAGAGAAAACAAAATTTCCTTTTTGGTGTGGTATTTATAGCTAGTACTGAGTTTTAGTTCCAAGACAGTATAGACCAATATTTTGGGTCATTTGGATGCGAATATTTGGATTTTCAAATAAAAAGGTGGACTTTTGTGAGGAAGGTAACATTTAGCATATGGAATGAGGAGTAAAACATTTTAAGGTATCATTTCCTAAAATGGAAACAGTGCAAGAAATGTTTTAAAAGTCTCTTTTGCCGGTTTACCTACTCTACCAGCAAGTCGTAGCAGAATGCAGAGGAAGCCTGTTCATGAGCTAAAACCGGAAGTGTGTGCAGGTGCAGAGGAGCTTGGCTATCATCCAGGAACCCTAAGCCGAGGGAGTGGGTGCTATAAATCTGTAGGATCTGGGAAACCACTCACATCCGTTGGTTCTTCCTATGCTTTTTATTTTTCAGACCACTTTAAGCAAAGACTTTTGTTGTTTTAAAAAATATCTCCACCGAAGACAGGGCATAGGTATCATTTTATAGGTAAGTAATGGAAACCTGAAAATTTGGAGGCTAAGTGACGTAACTTCATCAGTGCTTTGGAAGATGATGCAGCAAAATGGAGGATTGCAAGGCAGGTAGAATGGAAAGTGGGAAGATAACAAGGTAGCACACTGGAGCCTAGTTGCACCTTTTATACACACAGAATTTAGCGGACCATTACCAGTTTTGTAGACACAGAGTGATGGTTATATAATCAGATGAGGTAATGTCTTAGGTGTGTACTTTGTAAGTTGTAAAGAGGAGGTCTGTTACAGTAAGTGGTGATCTCATTCTGTTCCTTTCATAGGAAGTGTTTTCTGTTCTCCGTCTTACTCGAGGCTGGTCTAGAAACTGGACTGTCTGGGTTCTACTTTGGGTTCTAAGACTCTGTAACATTGGGAAATCACTTCTTGGTTTTCCTTATCAGTAAAAAGAGGTACAATTCTTCGTTAAAATTATTTCACACTTAGAGCTGCTAAGTTCCTAGTAGCATTTATTTTGGGAGTGGGCTATAAGCAAAATGATTATTTTGATTCCAATTGCAAATGGCAGGCAGCTGTGTAATTCCCACTGGTATTCATTTATCTTTGTGTTGGTAATGTTGAGGAGAAAGTGAGACAGGATATAAGTAAAAAAAAAAGAGTCCATTCTTTTATGATATTTAAATATTTATTTACGTTTAAAAATAATTTTCATGGCACCAGTGATTTTATGCTAACTACATACTGAATATGTAGAAAAGAGTACATTGCTTTAAAATAAAATGTAACTTAGAATTTTTTGGCACACAGACGGTTAACAACTATATATTTTTAAATGAAACTAAGAAATTCACATTTGCAGGTAGTTTACTGTCTACTGCTTGAAGATGCAGCACTCTATTCTTTAGTAAGTTTCATTTCCTCTGATAGATGAAGCTATGGAAACCTTTGCTTTTTCTACAATGAGATCAAACTAATGGAGAGAAAATGGGAGACACAGTGGAACACAGTAAAACCAGGTTAAAAATTTGAACAATTCTTAACGACGGGGAGATATCAAAAATGACTAGTCAACAACAAAGGAAGTTATTCAAGCACTATTTGAAAAGCAAATTGAAGGAAACTTTTCTATCTGTATTTTCTGGGATAAGCCTTGGGAAAAAATCTGAGTTTCTATTTAGAGAGAAAAGTTCAGCTGTTGGAATTGGTATGGACTATTGTACTGTTAGAACTCTAGACACAAGTAACGTACCAGGAAATGGAATATTGCATCTTTCTTTAACATGAATATGAATGGTCAGAGTTGAGGCTATCACTCACTGCATAGAAACACCATATTCTACAGACTGAGGTAGGAACACTACACTAAAAGGTAATCTGCTTTGTTGCATAAGACAGTAGCTATCCAGGTTAAAACCAGCCCCCTAGCTCACGACAGCCTTTTCATCTCTGAGTCTCCTTTTCTTACTTCATTAGTTCTGTACTTAAATCAAGCCTTTCATATGTAGATGGCAAGTGGCAGTGGCTCACTGAGTCTAAGTGATCCCTAATCTTTACTTGGCTCTCCCTCGGTTTGTCTTGTCACTTGGTAAATAGATGTTTGTATCTCTTATAATTCTGCCTAAATTGTTGCAGTATGGAAATGATCAGACAAGCCCTCTTTCATTCTTAGTTTCTGGCCGTGTTTTACGATTCCAGTGCTTAGTCTTGCTCATTTTGGCATCAGACATCTCTTTGCTGGTGGGTTGTTCGAGCACCCTATAAACAAGCAACCCCAGTGCGCCCACTGGGAAATGGTTCTGTATATTTAACACATGTCAGGAATTGGAACAGAGTCAGCCCTCTTTCTGCTAACATCATTCATGGTAAGGAACAGTTTTATTATATAGATCAGGGTTGGCAAATTATGGCTTGTGGGCCAAATTCAGCTCACCGTCTCTATATAAAGGAACACAACCACGTTCCTTTGTTTATGTGTTACCTTTGGCTGTTTTTGTGCTATGACGGCAGAGTGGAATAGTTGCTGTAGAGTGTGGCCCACAAAACCAAAATAAAAAAATATCTACTATCTGGCACTTTACATAAGAAGTTTGCCAACCCCCGGTCTAGATGAAAGGGCATTTAAAACTATATCCCCCTCCAGCCATTTCGCCCCCTCCAGAAAACAGGAAAACCCCATTTATTCCAAGGCTGTTACATTCTATACATGGACACAGTTCTGCCATCTCAGGGGACAAACTCGGGGCGAGAAAATTTAAAAGTGACTCATTCTATATGCATTTGGGGCTGTCCAACATTATAAGGTGTCAGTAGCTGCTCCATTGTTGTGTGGGTGCAAGGAATTGTCCACTGACTATCCTTAAATAAGTCCTCCGGCCCCAGATGACTTACAAATCTCTCCCCAAGATGAAAACAAGACCTTGTGTGTGAGTGAGTGTGACGGTTGCCGAACTCGGGCCTCGGACCCCACACTCATCCTTTCTTGTGCTTTCAGGGCTTCCCTCAGCAGGATGGCCAGTGCTTTCTTCCCTACAATCTTACTTTCCTGGTGCAGAGGCTGACCCTAGGGGGCAGTATTTCTACGTTTAAGTGTTGGTCTGTGCCATGGTCACCTTCTTTCTTGGGTAGGCATCTCTTAGAACTCCTATTTAAAGAGATTCTTTTCCAGTCCCTTCCAAGGCTGTTTGTTGATCTTGAAATTTTATTTTCTGAAGCTTTTCATTCTCAGGATCAGTTGCTTTCTTGTATTGTTTAGTTCATCAGGCTCTATTTTCTTAATCCATAAAGTAAAAACAAAATATGAATTGATAAGAAAATAACATTTTGTTGTTAAAATATAAATTGATAAGTCTATTTTTGTGGGTTGTGTACAAAATAAGCACTGCTCTCTGAATCGTGACAGTCTCTGTCAGGTACCTTAGCTCCGGTTTCTGTTAACTATTTCTTGTCCAACGTTTCTGACAATCCTATTGCTGGTACCACTGAACTCATCTAACACCTCTGGAACACTATAAAAGTCTTCAGAAAAAAAAATCACAGAAGTTAAAAGTTCATTATACATACAAAGCTCATGGAGATGCTCACTAGGATCTTGTCTAAGGAGACAGATTGACCCCACCCCTGCTGCTGCTATAGAGGTGGTCCTATCAGATGCCCACTCTGCTTAGATTTGGAAAAAGAAACAAAAGGAAAAGAAAATCCAACTCAGGCCATCATAAGAAGCAACTTTCCATTTAATCATTCTACATGGATGTTTACTTTTTAAAAACCTCTGTCTGGCAAGAAAACTTAGACAGTCCCCATTGTCCAGACTCCTGGCCTGCCCCGCTGAGGCTGTAGTGATGAGTCTACTGGAACCCAGTAGGAAAACTCTTACAGGACACAGAGGACAGCAGCTCTCTAGTCTTCATCTAGTGTCCCATCTGCTAGGTGACACCACTGTGATCATCAGTATTAGTAAAATAAATTATTTTTATTTGTTACTTTCAAAATAATACACATCTATGAAAAATCAAAATTCAAAACTAAAAGTTACCCTGCAAATCGGGAGGATAAGAAACAGAGTCGTCGAGCCCGTCTTGAGAGAACCTCTGAAAGAAACGCACTTTCCCAGTGTGTTAGGCAGGGCAGGAGCCTATCCCTTTCTTCTTCTGGGAAACAACCCTCCTAGGCTGTGGACTTTGAGTCATGAGAGGAGGACTTGGTACATGTGCCGATGGTTCCGTGATGGGTCCCATTGCTGGGAATGGGTAGCTGGGCTCCTTGGTCCACCTGGCTAGTTATTGGGAGGAGTCATGCCTTCTCAGGTGTCAATGAACAGGCTCATCACTGAGTGGATTTTGCAGGCAAACCATCGCCTGAGGGGACAAAAGTATTGATAGTGGAATTGTTCAAACTCGGGGGTCTGGCGGATATCACGGAAAAAGGCAATGTCAAGGTCAGACTCAGTAAGGATGATCAGGAGGAGGAGCAAAACAAACAGGAGTCCCATGGTCACAAGGAGCAAACGGAGGACACTTAAAACAAACTTATTCACCTGTTCCTCCTCGGGCCTGCCGTGCCCCTGACATAGGGCCCTTAGCTCTCCCCCAAGGGCCTCCACATCTGCAGCAGTTGGGGTGCTGGCCTCAGACTCCTTCTCCTCCTCGATGCTGCAAGTGGCCCCATTGATCTGCCGGGAAAGCAGCATGAGCTCCAGGCTGTGCTCGGCCACAGGGGTGGGCAGCACGCTGTCTGCAGGGCTGTAGGCCTCGTCTGCAATCACGGCGACTCGCTCATTGCTGTCTGCCCGGCTGCTCCTCACGTGAGGCAGGAAGGTGTCCCCATGAGAGGAGGAACGCACTGGGGTGGAATGGGCACTGTCCCGAAGGGACTCCAGGCCTGGAAAGGTAAGAGGAACACAGGTAGGCTTTCTGTCATAGTGCACACTTTTTTTTTTTGCTTATGGTTTTGGCCACATTTGTTAAAGATTATGCTATTCCTGCTCTGGTGTCCTGGGTCTGGTTTTGGCCCCAGTTTGAAAGACTGTCTGGTTGAGAGCTGGGCTACGGTTCAGGGAGCTCAAGTTTGCCTCTTAGCTGGCTTGAGGGGCAGAAATGGGGAGGATATGACTGTGTTCATCTATCTGGGCCTCAACTAACACTGATTCTGGAGCCAAGTGTCCTTTTAACAACCTAGCATGTGGCTTGTTGAGCTCATGAGATCATCTTTTGGATTTCTGCAATTGTTCTTGGTCTCTTCAGCCTCCTAGTTCTAGCCATCCTGACCTTGTAGGATGTGAAAATGCTATCTGCTTTTCCTAAGTGCTCTCTGATAGAGAAGGGGAGCAGTCCTGGCCAGCTCCCTCTCTTTAAACCTAAAAATGATCTGGGTCCAGAATAGGCTGACAGCTTCCCTATTTTAGACACGCTCGAGTACAGAGTGGACTTTGAGCAGATCTTGTAGGGTGAGGGGGGAAATTCTCTTACATTTGTTAGGAAAAAGGATCCTGTGGCCCGAAAAAACTACCCGTACTTCTTTTTTTTTTGTATTTTTCTGAAGCTGGAAACGGGGAGAGCCAGTCAGACAGACTCCTGCATGCGCCCGACCGGGATCCACCTGGCACGCCCACCAGGGGCGACGCTCTGCCCACCAGGGGGGGGGTGCTCTGCCCCTCCGGGTGGTCGCTCTGTTGCGACCAGAGCCACTCCAGCGCCTGGGGCAGAGGCCAAGGAGCCATCTCCAGCGCCCGGGCTATCTTTGCTCCAATAGAGCCTCGCTGCAGGAGGGGAAGAGAGAGACAGAGAGGAAGGAGAGGGGGAGGGGTGGAGAAGCAGATGGGCGCTTCTCCTGTGTGCCCTGGCCGGGAATCGAACCTGGGACTCCTGCACGCCAGGCCGACGCTCTACTACTGAGCCAACCGGCCAGGGCCACATACTTCTTTACTTTCCCAGATGGAACATTTCTCTTTCTAGGGCTAAAGCTCTAGTAGGCAAACACAGGAGCTGGTTACTCCCACACCCCAGTGGCAGCCACCCAGGCTCAGAGTCTCCAAGAGGCTCATGTCACAGTGCTCCAAAGGAAACAGTCTCTTGTTTTAGGTTCAGCATCTGTATTTTCCATTCCTGGCCATCTTGGTGGTACAAGAGTGGCTTTCCCTGTCTTTGTTGCCTATGACAAGAGAAGCCAGTCCCTTTTTGTTGCTCTGAATTTGACCCTGACTGCCCGAGACTGAAGCAGATTCCCAGACCCGTAAAGGTTGGACTTAACCAGGGCCAAGGAGGGAGTTTTCTGGTTCAGGGCTACTGTCCAGCATCGGGAGTCCAAATGTCTCAGAGTGTGCTTCATCTTTCCTTGGCTCCGTGTGGTATAGCCATTTGCACCCAGGCAGCCTGCCTGCCCAGCCTGCTGGAGCCTATCTCAACATAGGCACAGTTGAGGATTCTCCAGAGGAATGAGCCCTGGAGTCTGGGTTATAAATGAGAGGTAGGGGGCGATGGCAGCCCCGATACCCACCTGTACTCTCCATCTGCTTTCAGAAGCTCCTATGGTCCTAGGCGTATTTTGTTTGTCCCTGTGCTAAAAATTTAAATTTGTGTAACATTTTAAACTTTCTAAAGCACTTTCATTTATCTTTCAACAACTGCATGAGGTAGTGAGGGTTGAGATGACAGAACTTCCTAAAGTCATGCAGTTGGTTGTTAATGGTAAACACAAGGAGAGAATCCAAGCTTCTCTACTTCATGCTAATGACTATGTAGTTGGATTCTGGAGAATGGAACAGTGGGCCAGGATGAATAAGTCAATAGCCTGCACCTTTTCTTAGATTTAGGTCCTAAATGCCCACAAAAGTGTTGTGAAATATGTGAGATTAAGAATCTGTCCCTTGTTCCAGAGCTCTTGATGCTCCTTTGATCTCTGTTTTCCCCTTATTCCCCCTTGTGCATGTGCAGCAAAAGAAATAATGTACCTACGAGTGAGGAAAGGGGTCCTGATAAAACAAACCTTCAGAGCCTTCAGGCCCTGATCACACGTGGTCGCAGTGTCTTCCGTGCTGGAGAGAGAAGGTCAGCTCCATAAGCCTCAGAGCAGGCTGAGCTGCAGCTCCTTTCCTAGCCACTCCCCTGGCTCCCTTCAGACCCCCATGCACAGGGCATCTCACACCCTTTCAACGGGCTGTCCCCTCACAAGGACAGCTCTGACTGCCAGATCTTACGAAGTATGAGCAGCTTAGCAACCAGAAGCCACTGTAATGCAGGCTTAGCTTGGCCTACAATTGAGCTTTAAGCTGAGAAGAGAGAGAGCAAAGGTTGTGATACTGGAGAGATCAAATCAGAGGGACAGGCCCTGGCCGGTTGGCTCAGTGGTAGAGCGTCGGCCTGGTGTGCAGGAGTCCTAGGTTCGATTCCTGGCCAGGGCACACAGGAGAAGCGCCCATCTGCTTCTCCATTCCTCCCCCTCTCCTTCCTCTCTGTCTCTCTCTTCCCCTCCCGCAGCCAAGGCTCCATTGGAGCAAAGTTGGCCCGGGCGCTGGGGATGGCTCTATGGCCTCTGCCTCAGGCGCTAGAATGGTTCTGGATGCAACAGAGCATCGCCACCTGGTGGGCATGCTGGGTGGATCCCAGTCGGGCGCATGCGGGAGTCTGTCTGACTGCCTCCCCGTTTCCAATTTCAGAAAAATACAAAAAACAAACAAACAAAAAACAAATCAGAGGGACACCAGAAGCCATTTTATACTGAACTGTTGGTGTTCTCAGTAAACAAGAGAATGGATATGTATGCATTTCTAGTAATGTCTAACAAACACAATTACTCTGTAAATGTTAGCCTTCTGTTCCTTCAACAGACCTCACCTGCGTCATTCCTATGGCAGGTTAGTCCCATATAGACCTTCAGGTTTCACCGTAAACCACTACCACCCTCACCTCTTTATCAAACCTGTTATTCTGGGACGATGGGGTGGGTGCCATGGGTGGGATCTGGGTGAGTGGCACAGCAAACAGAGGAGTGTCTCTTTTACCTTGGAAGTGCTCCAGCTGAGTACCTTGCCCAGAGGTGGCTCCCAGCGGGCTGTGGGGCACAGTGGTCAGGAGCCTACCCTGGAGCCGGGGCCCCATCCTCAGGATGCGCACACTCAGGGGTCGAAGGCAGTGATTAGTCAACCGGAGCTGAACGCGGACTCTGGTGTGAATTTTAATCAGACTCTTCCCCATGGTAGCCCAGGAAAGCAGGTATTTCTTCAGTGCAAACCAGCTGATTTCTTCATGGAAACCAGCCAGGCAGGGAGACAGGGAAAGGATGGAAAACCACTAGGGACAGAAGATTTGTGATCTCACACTATGGCAGCCCCTTCGCAGTGCCTTCCGTGCTGGCGAGAGAAGGGCAGCTCCGCAAGCCCCAGAGCAGGCTGAGCTGCAGGAAAAGGGCAGCTCTGAGAGGCCCATGTTATCAGGGGCTGGACTCAGCCAGGAGCACTTAGAGCCATAAAAAGTAATGCTTCCCCAGCCTGTAGCTGTTTCCCTGAGGCCCGTATAAGGAGCCTAGACCTCTCAGAGGGTGAGAGACAGAGAGGGAAGGGAACAGTCCCTGAGGGCAGGAATCAGAGCTGGCCCAGAAAATCCAGGGGTTTGGGCTGATGGGCTCTGGGGATGGGTGGGCTGTGTCCCATCTTCCGCTGGGATGAACCCAGTCGCTTCAGCCTCAGGATGGATGGGATGGGGACACAGAGGGGGAGAAACTTATACTTCCTCAAAAAAGAAGAAAATCTACCTTCCTGAGATGAACACCCCAGAAGAAGAGGGACTGTGAGTCATACTCAGTTTCCCTGCTCAGCCAAGAGGAGGAAAAACCAGGATGTTGTGTATACTGATGGTTGGACTCCAGTAATTCCATACTTTGCATATGATTATACTTGGGAGTTTACAAGACACCTTCCACATCCACATCCCACTCTACTGAGGGGGCAACAGGCTCAGAGAGGTTAAGCAACCTGCCCAGAAAGTACGAGGCAGAGCTCTGATTTCAGTCTCACCTTGGACTTCCTGACCAGGGCTCTTTGCACTGTGCTTGCTGCCTCCCCAGAACGTGCCTGTACCTCAGCTTCCTTGCAACCCACGGGAAGGGGGACGTCCCTTTTTTACAAATGAAACAACAAAGGTACTCAAATAACTAAGGCACTTGATGATGGTTGCTAAGTCAGGGTTCAACCGTGAAGAACCATACTCAGGTGATAGAGTCAGGGACACATCATAAAATCCTAAACACAAACCAGAGATCCTCGTGGGAGAAGCAGCGAGATGTCCTTCCTAACCTAACCGGTTCTTCCTTTTCATTAACAAGCAGGATTCACTCAGAAAGGACAAAGGGACTTCCCTCCCCAGCCTTCAACACACAAACTGGTTTGAAATAATCCTGCTGCTTGTGATTTGAAGTTCTACAAACTATCATCATTAGGAATGAAAAGTTTTACACTTGTATCCAGCCTGTGGGGCAAGCTGAGTCAGGGACCACAGCAGGGGGGCACTGCTCTGAGTTTCTAACAGTATTAAGTACCCAGAAACTGGAGAGGTATCAGCCTCAGGCTACTGGGGCATCTAGTTCTGAAGATACACAGACTTTGTCTCTTCCCACCTCCACCTACCCCAAAGGGAGGGAAGGTTTGAGAGAGATGAGTATGTTGGGTTTCCTAAGACAATGTTAAAGAATTCATATAGCAAGAGGACAGATTTCTACACTTAAAGTGAAGGTGGTAGCAGTTAATGAAATGTTTCAGAATCGAGAGTTTTATTTTTTGGTTAACTGCGTCGGCCACCCTGATCATTTAAGCTGTGGGTCAAACCTGGAAAACAAGTGAAAAACATCTTGGTGGAAAGCAATTTCAGAACTGCGTAGAACGTGATAGATCCCACAAGCACTCTTTCCCAAATGTCTACCCCAAATACTATCAGATCTACAACCCCTCCTGGACTCCAGCTTAGCAGGGCTGAATGGGATTCCCCTTTACCTGACACCCACAGGTGTTCCCATGTACTGGGTGGAAGGAACCTCCCCGCCATCAGAGAAACTGGCTGCTGTCTCTAATGCAAATTCACTTCTTTTCAAGGTCCCTGAGTGGAACTGGGCTAAGTCACAACTTGGAGAAACCTGTGGTCATCTCCAGAGCTCGTGCTGACCTTCCATGATGGAGATGTGAACAGCTCTTCTCCGGGTCCTGGGAACGCTGCTCAGCCTGGGGCCATGGGTTATCGAGGGACAGCTGCGACTGGGAACCATCCCAGCTCTGAGGGAGGTTAAAGAAAAAGAACACACAGTTAGCTCAGTGCACAGATTGCTGTGCTCAGGACTGAGAGTTGAGGAGTAGTTATTAGAATTGCCTGGATGTATTAAAATTTTTGTTTTGTTTTTATTTTTTTATTTTATTTTATTTGTATTTTTCCAAAGTGAGAAGCAGGAGGAGGCAGTTAGACAGACTCCCGCATGCACTTGACCAGGATCCACCTGGCATGCCCACCAGGGGGAGATGCTCAACCCATCTGGGGGGTTGCTCCGCTGCAACCGGAGCCATTCTAGCGCCTGAGGCAGAGGCCACAGAGCCACCCTCAGCGCCCGGGCTAACTTTGCTCCAGTGGAGCCTTGGCTGCAGGAGGGGAAGAGAGAGACAGAGAAAAAGGAGGGTGGAGAAGCAGATGGGCGCTTCTCCTGTGTGTCCTGACTGGGAATCAAACCCGGGACTTCCACATGCCGGGCCGACGATCTACCGCTGAGCCAACTGGCCAGGACCTGTTTTTTTTTTTTTTTTTTTTTTTTTTTTTTTTTTTGTGTGTGTGTGTGTGTGTGTGTGTGTGTGTGTGTGTGTGTGTGTGACAGAGAGAGACAGAGAGAGGAACAGACAGACTGGAAGGGAGAGAAATGAGAAGCATCAATTCTTTGTTGCGGCACCTTAGTTTCTCTTTATTTTTTACAGAGACAGACAGACAGGAACAGAGAGAGAGATGAGAAACATTAATTATCAGTTTTTCATTGCGACACCATAGTTGTTCATTGATTGCTTTCTCATATGTGCCTTGACCGTGGGCCTTCAGCAGACTGAGTAACTCCTTGCTCAAGCCAGTGACCTTGGGTCCAAGCTGGTGAGTCTTGCTCAAACCAAATGAGCCCGTGTTCAAGCTGGCGACCTCGGGGTCTCAAACCTGGGTCCTCCGCATCCCAGTCCAACGCTCTATCCACTGTGCCACCTCTTGGTCAGGCCTGTTTTGTTTTTTAAAAAAATCTTTAATACCTGCCTGACTGGTGGTAGTGCAATTGATAGAGTGTTGATCTGGGACATTGAGATCCTAGGTTCAAAACTCTGAGGTTGCCAGCTTGAGTGCAGGCTCACCAGCTTGACCTTGGCTTGAAGCCCACAGTCACTGGCTTGAATAAGGGGCCACTGTCTTGACATGAGCCCCCCCCCCCCCCAATCTGGTCAAGGCATGTATGAGAAGCAAGGATCTCAAAACTAGTTTACATGTAGTATGAGAGGGCTGTGGGCTATCCCTGGCTTCCTGTAATGAATTGATTTCACAACCAATGAAATCTTGCTGCGAGGACATATCCTCCATGGTGTATGACCAATTCTAGGACTTGGGAGAACAGTAGAGAATTACCCAGGAAGTTGGCTCCCGGATCTGATGTACTGTCTGTATTAGCCAACCCTCATCTCTATCCAGGCTCAGGGACACCAGGGGCAGACAATTTCCCACGCGTTTAGCTGAGATGGGTCTCTTCATTTTACCTGCCCTGTTCTTCTTCCCCTTTTGGCCAGAATCTTCACATTACCCAAACTGCTGGCTCTTTTGAGATTCTGGGACTTGAGCTGGAACTCCTTTTGGGAGAATCCCCTGGCAGCCTACCTGTGGATTTCTGGTGGTTCCCGTTTGATCTTGGCACTCGACTCCATTACTTCTTTTGCTACTCGGCCACTGTAAGTAGTATAATAAAACAACCAGCAAGAAATCAGACAGGGCGCCGTAACTGATCTCAGATTACTTTGGCTGAACTGGGAAATGGCCTCTTTGGCCTACCCCTTCCCAATGTGTAGGCCACTGAGAAAGGCTTGCTTGCTGGGGTAGAGTTCTAAGGTGCCCTGACAGCTGATTTTAGAGGGCTCTATATCTGGAATCTTTGGAATCCTCCATTCTCATTTAAGAATGATTCTTCATTTTCCAGCATGTTCCAAAAATACTGTACAAAAAGAAATCTGTAGACATAAAAAGAATTACTGTTACAGTTTTTATTGTGCTGCTATTGTAAGGGCAGAAGGCACTCATTTAAAACCCTGCAGACACAGCTGCAGGGAAGGAAAGAAATAGTCAAAAGATTAGGAGACAGACTTGGATGGAAACCTCAGGCTTTTCTGGAGGTTCCTAGTTTCTTTGCTCTCAAGCATAAGAAGCACTGAGCCATTGTTTTGGAGAGGAGGGTCTGAAAATAGGTCCATAATGGTTACTTACTGTCACTATTTACCTGTATCGGAACCGGCTCCCTTTAAAGAATAAATTGCTGCTGGACACTGTGCGGACTTGGCTTGACTTCTCCAGCCTGCAGCAAGGCAAAGTCCAGTGTGACAGATGGTCTGCAGCCGTCTCACAGGCTAAGACAGCGCCTTCCTTCCAAAGCGACTTGAAAAAACCCCTCCTGAAAGGCCCTTCAGAGCCGTGCTTGTCTCTAACTCTCCTTTAGTACCCAAGGGCTTGGCCCATGGCCTCAGTGCCAGGGGCAGGAATGTTGAACCCCACTTCCATGTCAGGAGAATGAGGGCTTCCCAAGAATGATTCATGGGGTTCACCAGGGAGACTGAGAAGATAAATGTCAGGGATGATTTCCTGGGGGAATAATAGAGTGCCTCCCACTGAATCTCAGCAAGGGCTCTTCTTAGCAGTGTGACCTGGAGCAAGTGTTTTTCTGTCTCTTAGCCTCAGTCTTATCTATAAAATAATGGAGCTGGGACTGTTTGACCTCGAGTCCTTTCCAGCTCTAGCATTTGATGATTCATGTCCATGCCTGGGTAATTGTTGGTGGAGAAGAGAGTAGGGGCTGCCTTTCTAGTCCATCTCCTCGGAGAGTCCTAAAGTAAATTCTATGAGACTCTGAGCAGTCCTGAAATGAAGAAGCTAGCTTAACTTTAGTAAAAGGTCCATCATTCATTTGACTTGGAACCATTCTCTCATCCCCAGGATGCTTAGACACATCACCTTCAAGGCTGTAGAGATAGCTGATGTGGAGGTTTTAGAAGCCTATGGCATCTGTAAAATAGCCTTTTGGGTGACCCTTGTTTCCACTTATTTTTTAAAAATATATTCCCTGATCCCACTTCGCAAAGGAAAGTTATGCAGAGCTGCCCAGAGTGAAGTTTCCCAAGATCCAACCACAACATGCCCTGGGTGACCGTGCTGCTAAGCCAGCCAGGAGTCCATCTATGTCTGAGGCCTTTGTCATGAGCGGGAGGTAAATATTTAGGGAGCTGTCCCCTCAATCCATGGACAGCAGTTCCTCAGAGTCACCATCCCCACCTATCAGGGCTGTGAGGCTCTGCCTCCTTGCCCTCCTGCCCAAGCACACACTTGATTCCGACTTGGCTCCCTTCAAAGCCCTGGACCAAAGCAAGAATTGCAAATGAGAGATACTCAGAGGCCAAATAGCCCCTGCTAGAGACTTGGCATAAGCGGGGTCCTGATCCAGGCTAGAGACTGAACACTTAATTGGAGCATTAAGTAGTTAATGGAAAACAGTGAAAAACGACCTTGGTTTTCACTGTGGGTGCTGTCGAAGGTTGGTATGGAAGTCCATTAGTGAAAAGACTTAGGAACTGAATTTGGTTAGAGGTTCTGTCCCCATGACACAGAAAAATAAAGGCCTCCAGAAATGGTGCTGAAATGTTCTCTTGGCTTTCCTTGGACAGCCAGGGACTGGAAATAGAATCTGCATTCTGTTTTCAAAATAAGACCAAGGGTTTTATTAAAACAGACTTTATCTGGCATTACCCTATTTTCTCCTTGGGCTATTTCTTTGCTCCCTAATGCCTTTATGACCACTTTCTTAAGCATTGAAAACTGAGCACAAAACCTTCAAACACTTCACAGAATTCTCTGGTAAGCCAAGTTGTCTTTGGTCCAAAACAGGATTCTCAATACTGGACAAGTCCTTGCCCCCTCCAGCCACCCCATCCTAGGCTCCTAGACACTCGGCCTGTCCGCAACACTTCTGGCCGTGGCACTCCAGGAAGGGCTGGGATCTGCCAGTTTAGCACCAGGTCACCCTCTGGGGAGTGGACCTTTGGACCTCACCAAAGCTTAGGGAACTGCTCTGGGTGCCTGCCCCTTCATGCAGCTGTCATGTTCTGAGCAGTCTTAGGGCTCTGACTGGCTTCATGGAGCCAGTTTGATTTGTCAGGCACCCATGGGCTTTTTCTGGCCCATGCCTTAATCTGAAAACTCAGAACTGCTTTGGCACCAAGGACTGTCCAAGGACATCACAAGGCAGAGTCCTTAGGCAACTCTACTGAAACACATTTCCAGACCTCAGCCCTGCCCCTCCAGGGGTACATGTGCACACACACAAACACACGGATCTGACTTACAAGGAAGCCCAGCCTTGTCATTTCTCAAAGTTTCCTGCCCATCACTCCTCTACACTTAGTTTTTATGGCTTTTTGGCTCTGATAATGACAGTCCCCATGCCATGGGTCCACTCACTTGTAGAAGGCTTGGTTCTCAATTCCACATTTCCAGAGATGCTTGCAGGCTTCTGGAGTTGGAGCAAAATATGTGAGAATAATTTTCTTTTCCTACAAAAGAAGAAAACCCACATAGAAATAGCTGAGTGTGGATGGTGTGGATGGAGAAGTAAAGGGTGAAATGGGCCAGCGCACTGTCCCGAGTTGTCTGAGGGCTCCCCTGACTCACGGGCTGCAGGCTGGGGGCTGCCTGGCAGCTGGCTAGTTGTGGGAGAAGCCTAGCAGGACCCATTGGGGCACAGCTCGGTTGTGTGCATAGGGTCACGCCTGGCAGGACCAATCAGAGTGAGTCTCAGCTGGTCTTGGAATTTTCCTGTGGAAGCGAAAGAATCTCACTTTGACTGCATTTCCTGGAGGCATGGAACCTGTGGGTGTCATCAGTGTCCCCAAGGAAGCCTTATGTTCCAGGGCCGGGCCACTTCTCCCTCCCTCACCTCTAGGTTTTGACCTCGGTCTGGGCTTAGCATGCAGGTGGCCTGGCTCTATCTGGCTGGACCCCCTCTGTTCAGCCCCGGCCATCAGGGCCATCCCAGTGCCCAGCCCTCCTGAAGAGAAGGAAGCCAGTACTCACCTCTTTCTGACTTACGTATAAATAGAAAGTCTTTCCTTCAAATTTCAGCTTGGTCACCTCATTCCTAGAAGCACACAGAGAGTAGCAGTCATCTTGCTGCGGGCTGTGTGTTCACAGCTAAGTCTTGTAGATGCACAGCCCACCCTGATGGAAGGGGCTTCAGGCACAGACACAGTTTTAGCCAAAATTAGAACTACAGACAGCAGCGCAGTGGCCTTCGAGAACAGTTGTTGAAACAGTTCAATTCACAGTTTTCTGGTCAAACTATATTAGGGCGATAGGAAGATTTCAGGCTCATCAACAGTGGCTGCAAAGGGAAACCCTGGCATGGGCATGGGAAGTGAGTCTAGGTAGAGTGGTCCCGGGCCATTTCAGGATTTGGATCATAACATAAGTGCATTATCTGGATGGGACTATCAAACGTAAAATGCCACAGTAGCTGATGAGGCCAAAGTTCAAGATACAGCAAATAATGAGGAACAATGCAACCAGGTTCTGAGGGAGTTGAGTCTTTCAGGTGACTGTGCCACTGGATGGAAAATGCAGTTTAATGCAGACAAATATCAAACAATCTCAGGGAGGGGGCGGAACAACATACCAAAGAGAGAGAACAGATTACATGGAACAGTCATGCAGCGTACTGACCAGGAAAGGGGCTTAGGGGTTTTTGTAGAAAAATCCTTGAAGCCACCAGCCCAGTGAATGGCTGCAGTAAAAGAGGCAAACAGGATACTGGGGTACGTCACCCGTGGGACAGACACAAATCAGAAGAAGTGACATGGTTACTGTACATGGCACAGCGTAGATCTCACCTCAACACACTGCTTGCAGCCTCGGTTATATTTACAAAATGGAAAAAGTGACTGGGGTCGCAGGTGGATATCCCTGAGAGCCAGAGAACGAGGCCTCGGCATTGGTCACTTTCCACTTGCATTTGCCTGATACAGCCGCCCTAGGAGCCCAAAGGTCCTCCAGCCTCACTGGGGGCTCAGTCATTTTTCTCCCCATTGGGATCCCCATGGTGGTCTGGCCACACATATCTGTCTCTATTAGCTTCTTCCTTTTTGCAGTGTTTGGGGAGATTTCTTCAATATCCTAGGAAGTAGCTGAAAGGTAGTGAGAACCACGTACTCAGTTCACTACTGGAAAAAACAGGGAACAAAGGAAGATCACTTGTTCCCTGGAAATCATAGCTAGGTCAGGATGAGCATTCATAACTGACCACCAGTTCTGCACTAATACAAGACAGTGTATTTCTAACCTGTTTTGATGCCCTTCCAGTCAATCAGTAAGTCAATCTTTTTTATACACAATACAATAAATATCAGTTGGTTAATATATAAACAAGCACACATATAATTTAGGCTTCAACAAGAAAGATAGAAAAGCCCTGACCGGTTGGCTCAGTGGTAGAGCGTCGGCCTGGCGTGCAGGAGTCCCGGGTTCGATTTCCGGCCAGGGCACACAGGAGAAGTGCCCATCTGCTTCACCCCTCCCCCTCTCCTTCCTCTCTGTCTCTCCCCCTCCCGCAGCGAAGCTCCATTGGAGCAAGGATGGCCCGGGCGCTGGGGATGGCTCCTTGGCCTCTGCCCCAGGCGCTGGAGTGGCTCTGGTCGCGACAGAGTGACGCCCCGAGGGGCAGAGCGTCGCCCCCTGGTGGATCCTGGTCGGGCGCAGGTGGGAGTCTGTCTGACTGTCTCTCCCCGTTTCCAGCTTCAGAAAAATGCAAAAAAAAAAAAAAAAAAAAAAGAAAGCTAGGAAAGTAAGAGTTTCCTATTGGAAGTGACTGGGTTTACATCTATTAAAGTTGCGACGTCGTGAAGAGGAGACTTGCTGCAGATGCAAGAGGATCAAGGTCTGGGAAGAACCAGGTGAACATCAGGGCTTTGGGAGCGGAAGGGACATTTTATGGTCTGCATGTCCCTGTACCAGGTGTGTCCTACCTTAGAGGCAGCTACCTTAGTCAGAGTGTGGCTCAGGACATGGGCTCTCTAAGGAACATCAGGCAACCCAGCTGTAGCCAGGTAGCAAGTGCTCCTCACTGGGAGGGGGAGTGGTGGCCCCATCTTGCTCATTTTTTTCTGAAAAGTATCTTGTTGGATAGAAGACCCCAAACCCTTACCATCTGCACTCAAAAAGAATACAGTGAATGGGCTAACTTGAGCTGGGGGTGTCTAAGGATCAGTTTCACTAGCACTTGGTTGATCATCATATTGCCAGTTTTCACAAGAGCAGTGAGGGTAGAACGGTGGTGTCCGGAGGAGGTCAGCACAGGAGCTGAAGAGGGCATGGAAGGATGGACGCCCTGCAGCTCCCTCAGCAGAAAGCTTGTCAGGAAGCAGCTCTGTTCTCAGATTCCCATTAACTCTTTTGGAGAAGGCAAAGGAAACAAGACAGGAGCAGGCTTCCCTGGCTGAGCTCTGCTGGGCCCAGGAAAGCCACTTGTCTAAGCCCATGAAGCTCTAAGCCACAGTCTAAGGCCCAAGAAGATACAGAAATCACAGAAGCTACTAGAATATGCAACGTGTTTTGATGAGGCTGAAAGATGTTTGCACGGGCCAGAAAAAGGGTCTCCAGCAGCCAAATGCAGAGTGCACTGTATTGGCTCCCAAAGCCATGAAGCAGAATAGATCCCAGACAGATGGGGCAGGGAAGCAGCTATTGAGAATGGCTTCAGCTGAGGTAGTGTCTCTTGCCTGCTTGAAGTGGGCATGGGAGGGAGAGGGAGAGGGAAGAGAAAGTGGAGATGTGACTCTTGGAGCCTGAGGACAACTAATCCCTAAAGAGGGATATGACAGATAGAGCAGTACCCACAGTGGGGGGCAGGGGAGGGTTGGCCTGAGGAGGGTGTTTGCCAGAGCAACAGGGTAGCTTCTGTCTGCCCCAGGGGTCACTGTGAGCCCCTCCATAGGAGAGTACGGGAGTAAGCATCCATGCAGATGCTATGGCCCTCAGTGGGGAACAGTCCCAAAGTGTTCGTTCTCATGGAAAATTTGATTCTCTAACCTTGGCTCCAGCCCTAGGCCTCTCATCATACCCAGAAATCAATCTTCCACACCTTTTCTTCCTCTGGAGAGGCCATTGGCTCTCAGGAACACCCCTCTGGAAGAGCAGGATCCCTCGGAAGGACCACTACCTTCATCAGTTAGCATCATGGATGCAAGGCTAGTGAGGGTTCAGGACCGTAACTGCCCAATCATAGACAAAGGACATGGGAACCACAGCCCACCCCAGTTGTGGTATAAAAACCTTGTCTTGGAAATGAAGATATTCACCATTTAATGAAGTGGACCCTCTTGTTTCCTTGAAGAACAACAAACCCAAAAGGAGTGAAGGCCAGAAATGCAGCATTTCCTGACACATCCTGAAACACAGAAAGACTTCTCATCAGGGTGAGGCCAGCACAGAGGTGAAAGGGTGAGAAACAACAGTTGTTCATCAGTGATACAGGCTAATGCTCGGCAGGAGGTCACAGAGGGAAGAGCATGGCATTTCCTTACCGCCCCTGAGCCTCAGAGCCCTTAACTGTAAGTTGTAGATTATAAGGATGCCAGTCTTAGGAGGCATACCAATCTTAGGAACATCCAAAGAGAATGGCAAACCCTCACACATCGCTGGTGGGATTGTAAAAGGTCGCAGCCACTTTGGAAAGCAGTTTGGAAGTTCACATTGTTAAGCATAGTTACCTTATGATCCAGCAATTCTACTCCTAGGCATGTACCCGAGAATTGAAAATACATGTTCACACAGAAGCTTGTGTGGGAGTGTTTACTGTAGGGCTGACTATTCATAGCAGTCAAAAAGTGGAAACAATCCAAATGTCCATCAACTGATAAATGACTCAACAAAATGTGGCACATCCATGCAGTGGAATGATACTCAGCCATAAAAAGGCATGAAGCACTGGCACGCCACAGCCTTTGAAAACGCTATGCTAAAAGAAGCATGTTACAAAAGATCACATTGTATGATTCTATTTATATGAAATGCCCAGAATAGATAAATCCTTGAGATAAAAAGGCTCCTGGTTGGCAGGAACCATGGGGGTGAGGACATGGAGAGTGACAGCTAGGCACAGGGTTTCCTTTTGGGGGTGATAAAACTTCTAAAATTAGATAGTGGTGATTGTTGCACAACTCTGAATATACTAAACCACTACTGCTTTAAAAGTGTTGGGCAAACAAGTGTGTTAGGCTTGCTCACTTGTACGTTGCCTGAGCACGGGGCAGCACCCTGTGTGTACAGTCTATGTAAGGCTGCAGGTGCTTGCTCTCAGGGCGCTGGACTGTAGATTGTGGATTGCCTGCTGCCATTGGCAGGGGCCGCTGTTGTAGAAGGCCTTCCCCCCCACCCCCCTGTCTGTCAGTCCTGAGAGGGAGAGAGAGAAAGGGAAGCGGTTTTCCCTGCCTGCTTGCTCATCTGACGTTGCAAGACAAACGGAATGGGCCACCACCCTCCAGCTCTACAGTTCCTTTACCATCTGCCTGAATCCAGTGCCAATCTACATGGCCACAACCACTGGCCTTACAAAAAGGATGGATTTTATGATATTTGAATTATATTTCAAAAAAGCTATTACCAGAGAAGGAGGGAGGTAGGGAGAGAAGGTGAGAGAGAAAGAGAGAATGAATACAGCAGTTATGATGGTCCCTATATACTGGGCTCCTGGAAGGCTTAGCTGAAGAAAATAAGCAACTGGCCAAGTGGAACAGTCATCACCATCCCTAAGGTGCCTGAATCAACAAAGAGGCCTCCTGGTCACCATCACCTGTCACCATTAGTAACCAACAAAGAGGCTCTCTGATTACCTGTCACCTTCAGTAACCAACAAAAGGGCCTCCTGGTCCCCTGTCACCATCAGTCTGGAAACACCAGGCTTGAGGTTCTGAGCAAAGAGGAGCGCAGATGCAGCCCCTCGTGGGAAAACGAGCTCCGTGGGGACAGGCCTTTCCGAGACTGGGCAGGGCACAGGAAGCTGGCTGAGCAGCTCTCCCTCTGTCAGAGAGCTTCCTCCATAATGGGGCCTCAGGTATGCATCTGCTCTGTCAGGACGTGTGTTCACATGGCTGGAAAACTGGTCAAGTGTGCATGCAGGACAGCTGTCTGGGCCACAGCTCAGACAGTGCCACGGAGTCAGGGTCAGGCACCTGCCATGAGGCATATGAATGAGGGCCTTGGCTGTCGGGCTCTCCCCGTCTCTCCCACCTTCAGGGTTCACCTTCTGGGAATGGGTCTTCAGCCTGACCAGTCCCAAGAACAGTGGGGCCTCTAGGACTTGCTGAGCCTTGCCTCGAGAATAAAGTGCTGTTTTGCCCTAAGTCTGTCTTATAGAGTCAAGGTTATAGGTGTGAGCATCTGGGCCCAGGGAATAAATGAAGTACATGTTTTGCAAACATTTCCAATTAATGTATTTTTATTATTGTGCTTTCCTTTGGGATTGTCGTGACCCTGACACTTGCCTGCAAATACTATGTCGTTCAACCCATGGGCACAGCAAAAAGCTGTTTAAAAATAACCTGAATGGCGCCTGACCAGGCAGAGGCACAGTGGATAGAGCGTCGGACTGGGATGCAGAGGACCCAGGTTTGAGACCTCGAGGTCGCCAGCTTGAGCGCGGGCTCGTCTGGTTTGAGCAAAGCTCACCAGCTTGGACCCAAGGTCGCTGGCTTGAGCAAGGAGTTACTCGGTCTGCTGAAGGCCCACAGTCAAGGCACATATGAGAAAGCAACCAATGAACAACTAAGGTGTCACAACACGCAGTGAAAAACTGATGATTGATGCTTCTCATCTCTCTTTGTTCCTGTCTGTCCCTATCTATCCCTCTCTCTGACTGTAAAAAAAAAAACAAAAAAAAAACAAAAAACCTGAATGGAGATACTGTGAAGCCATGGGGCTGGATTTCCTCCTACCTGACATCAGTGCTCGGTGGTGGTTAACACAGCGCCAGCAGCACACACAAGCACGGGCCCTGCCAGGGGCACCAGCGCTAACCTGGCAGGTTGACAGAGATATGGGTCAGGGCCCTCAGGGTGGAGAATGCCTGGGGAGGAGGGGGAGGGAGGCTCTGCTCGCAGGTAGGCAGCCTGCCTCTGACAGGGGGCGTGGGGGCACCAGGAGGCTTCCCACTCACTGCGCAGGCAGGATCCAAGGAAGTCCTAAAACTAAAGGTTTCCAAAGACAGAGACTTGAGGGTGGGGACCTGACCTTATTTGTACTCAGTGCAGGCCTGCAGGAAATGTTTCTGTATGAATGGCTAGGACAATCAGTGGGCCAGAGGGTCCAGTGTGGCTGCAGTGGGGGAAGCACACATGTGAGCAGAACATCAGGCACCGTGGGGCGAGGGGGGCAAGGTGCCTTCCTGTACTCCCCAAGAGCCAGGAAAGACGTAGGAAGAAGAATAGGGGGAAGGAGGAAAAGAAAGTGTTGGAGAGGGTTGAGGGTGGCTTGAGATAACAGGTAAAGAGCAGAAAGGAATGCAGCAGGGTGGGCCAGGAAGGGCCTCTCTCTGCTCCCTGCACCTCTGACTCCAGCGGGCAACGGCAGGGCAGAGGAGAGAACTTGCACCATACCATGCCGTGGGCTTGGGGTCAGACCACCCAGGCCCAGGCTCTGGCTCTGCCACTCACTGCCCTGTGTGACCTCTGCCAGGTCCCTTCATTTCTCCCTGTTGCAGACTCCTCGTTATAAAATAAGGGTTGATACTATCAACCTCTTAGGCTGTGCTTAGTAGGCACCCGATACATACTAGTGGTTGTGTTGTTAATGTTATAGGGGCTACTAATTAACTCAGTTTATTGAACTTAATTCAAAATCTTTTTTAAAAAAACCTAACATGTTACTGTTTTTCCTGATATTGATGGGTTTAAATGATGTTAGTCAGGAATGGGTGTGTGGGAAGTTGGGGTAGAAAGGGGGAAGTCAGTCTTGTTAGGGGGCCGTGGAGAAGGGGGGTTTGGGTGATACAAGTGGGAACTGGGGTGAAAGTAAAGTAGGCAAAAGGGGCAAGAGACAGGCTGTGACAGAGATCGGTGGGAGTCACCCAGTGATGGGAAGAGAAGGTCTCCCCACAAACTGGGTGCTGCTGGCCAGGTTGCCAGGTTGGCACTGGCCATTTGCATCATCCAGACACCTTGGGGCTGGCTTCCCGGTGAAGGCAGGTGTTGGAGTTAGAGGGAGGAAACAGTCTCTCCTGACCAGACTGGTTGATTTGGGAGCAAACGGAATAACTCCAATTAGATGCCACATCAGTCCAATAAGTAATAACAGCACCTTGACCAATCCCAGCCCAGTTTCTCATATGAAAAGAGCAAGTCTCCAAACTGCTTGCAATGCAACAGTTCTTGATGAAGGCCGCTACAAGGCCCTGGCACCCGGGCATCCACGGGGCAGAGGCCACCAGCATGTTTGCTACTTGTCTGGCATATGAGGAGCAGTGCTCGGGATAATAGTGAGAAACCTCATCTCCGTACCAGCACAACAGCACAGACAGACAGCCATGCTGACTCCTCTGGCACTTGCCCAGCTTCCTCTAACATGGCATTCTCATTGTGAGGCTGCCCTCGGGATCTGTGTGCAAGAGGACAAGTTATGTGACAAAAAGAGAAGGAAAAGAGGATGAGAAGTGACAGAGACAATGGTAACCTGTCCCCTTCCCAACCTGATGAAATCAGTACCCACAGGGCTGAGCTGTTAATGGACATGGGGACTGGACTAAAAATTCAGGTCCTGCCTGACCAGGCAGTGGCGCAGTGGATAGAGCATCAGACTGGGACACAGAGTACCCAGGTTTGAAACCCCGAGGTTTTCTCCTGGTCTATTTAGAACAGACATAAAACCACTTGGTGAACTTACATTAAATTTTTATATGATTTCAGTAGTTTTGTAGGTCTTTGCCTTCTCTCTATCACAACTGATAGCAAGTCCCGCTTTGTTCCTTAATAAATGCCATCTCCAGAAGGAAGGCCATGATTGATAACTGAAAGAGCACAGCATTGAGACTCAGACAGCTCTGGGTTAGAGTCCCAGTACTGCCTGTACCAGTAACTCTGAACATGTCAGCTCGTCCCTCAGGGGCTCAGTGTTCTTATCTTAAAAAGAGGACAAGACTGGCCCTGGCCAGTTGGCTCAGTGTAGAGCAGGGGTCTCAAACTCACGGCCCGCGGGCCGCATGCGGCCCGCCGAACAATTTTGTGCAGCCCGCAGACTAATCCACGAAGTTCAAAATATTTTGGATAAAATTAAGTAAGCCTAGGGGCCTACTTGTATTTTTCATTTCTCTAGCATCCTAGCTAGATATTAGCTTAGTTAACAGCAGTTGTGATGTGAACTACAGTTTCTGGTCGTTTTGTGACACTGAGTAAACTGCATGTACGATTGTGCTTGTTGTACTGATTTTTTTTTGTTTTCAACTGCAGTGAGAAAAATGTTGCGTAACAGTTGCCTTTTGTAGACCTACTGCGGCCCACCGAACGGCTGTGATCTTGCTCTGCGGCCCACATGCTGAGTTGAGTTTGAGACCCCTGGTGTAGAGTGTCGGCCTGGCATGCAGGAGTCCCGGGTTTGATTCCCGGCCAGGGCACACAGGAGAAGCGCCCATCTGCTTCTCCACCCTTCCCTCTCTCCTTCCTCCCTGTCTCTCTCTTCCCCTCCTGCAGCCAAGGCTCCATTGGAGCAAAGTTGGCCCAGGTGCTGAGGATGGCTCTGTGGCCTCTGCCTCAGGCGCTAGAACGCTAGAATGGCTCTGGTTGCAGTAGAGCAACGCCCCAGATGGGCAGAGCATTGCTCCCTGGTGGGCCTGCCAGGTGGATCCCGGTCGGGCGCATGTGGGAGTCTGTCTGACTGCCTCCCCGTTTCCAACTTCAGAAAAATACCAAAAAAAAAAAAAAAAAAAGGACAAGACTATCTTGGTAGTGTTACTGAGATTAAATGAGATAGTGCCCATAAGTGCTTGGCACGCTCATTCAATAAATGGCACCTTTATGACTTATAATAAGGTTGGGTATAAGCTGGGTATCTATGATGGGCCTGATTACTCCACAAACATCAACAGGGCAGGAGGCCCTGCAGGAGACCCAGGGGAAACAACCAGTCCTAGGGTCCCCTCGAAGGAACAGGATGGTGGATCCTGGGGCTGGAGAGGTGTCAGGGCTGGGGACACCTGCCCTTTGCTCCACTTTCCTAATCCAGCAGCTGTAAGCTTGGTCTGCTGGGGCTCCTGCCAGGAGTTGGGGGTTGTAGGGAGATGCGAGAGCTCAGAACAGCTTGTGAAAGTTCAGAGTTCGTGTATTACTGTAAGGCAGCTAGCTAGCTACTGGAGCCCTCAGTCTGTCCCACCCAGATCTCCTCTTCCTGGTCCCAGGGCCAGACAAGGACACAGTGAGCTGAAAGAAACCATGGACAGCAAGAACAGCAGCTTCTTAATCAGTCCAGGAGAACAGAGCCCAGCCAAAGTGTTCTGCTCTCATTTAATTATCAAAACGATTCCTCTTCTGTCCTCCCTAGGGCTGCGTGCCCCAGATTCCCTGGGCCCAGTAATTGCCTCTCTGTTAATAGAAATCATCAGTATTTATTACACCGAGTGCCCCAGCTTATTTCAGCTCTCCTTGTAGCAACATTAAGACGAGTTCTTGGTAGCATATCACCAAAGTGACTCTACTTAATGACAAGAGTAAAGGCTCCAAAACTGTTGCTCAAGAAGGCTGAGAAAATCCTGCACCGGAGCCCAGTGAGATGAGGGGCCTTGTATGGGGTCTGCAGCAGGGCCCCAACGTGGCCCTGGGTGAGCAAGAAGTACAGGGCCCAGGAGCAAGGGACTGGAAGCCCAGTGCTATGACCACTCCCACCTTCTCCCCAGAGGAAGTCTCCTGAGGACTCCTGTTCCTTATAGATACATAACGGGAAGTGACTTGATTTCAAATTCTTGCTCTACCACTGTGGCTTCCTGGGACCTTTATCTACTCATCTATAAACCAGGGAACATAGTATCCATCCCCTGGGGCTGGAGTGAAGATTAAATGAGAAATTAATGGGAAAGGGTCCCACTGGGCCTGCCATGAGAGATGTGTCACCAATGTCTCTTCCCTCGTTTCTGAAGTCTCTTCAGCCTGTGCCCAAGGACAGACTCATCAGAGACAGGGCTGAGCCAGGAACCTGACAGTCACTTCGTTGTGCCCAGGTTCACTGTCCCCAATGTGTTGTCAGGTGACAGGGATCCATCTCTGAAGAGATGGGCACTCTGTGTGGCCTTAAGGGGACAGGGCAGGTTTGGAGTCAAAACGAAAAGTCCTGGCACCTTCTCATGTCCAGCTCTGTCTGAAGCAGCTATGTCTTTCAAGGGCATGAAGTGACTCAGCAGTTCAGGGGGAGCGCAGTTGCTGGGCACCCACTGTGTACAGATGGGCAAGGTGAGGCTGAGGGAAGGCTCAAAAGGCCCCAGGAAGTAGGAGCCCATGGAGCCAAGGCCAGCTGACTCCAAAGTTCTCTTTAGTCCTATGCAGGTCCCCCTGCTGACAGTATCTAAGCAATTAATGAAAGCTGAACTACATGCAGAGGTATTTTACTTATTTATTTAGACAGGCAGACAGACAGACAGGAAGAGAGAGATGAGAAGTATCAACCCATAGTTGCAGCTCCTTAATTGTTCATTGATTGCTTTCTCATATGTGCTTTGACCAGGGGGCTCCAGCCAAGCCAGTGACCTTGAGCTCAAGCCAGTGACCTTGGGCTCAAGCCAGCGACCATGGGGTCATGTCTATGATCCCACGCTGAAGCTGGAGACTCCACACTCAAGTTGGTGAGCCTACGATCAAGCCAGCCAGCTCAGGGTTTCAAACCTGGGTCCTTAGCGTCCTAGGTAACCCTATATCCACTGCGCCACCACGTGGTCAGGCAATTATTTTAATGATGTCCTTAACCTATTAGAAAGAAAAGGTCAATGTCCTCCTGTTCCCATTAGATACACTCTCCCTCAGATCAGTTTGATAATCAGTTTTACTGGTGGTACTGGGGTCTCTCCAGTGGTAGAAAGACAGCTGCAAACACCGGGAGAAACTGAGGCAGAGATGGGAGTGTCAAAGCAAGTGGGAAATGGAGGGATATGACCTCAGAATGTAGGAAAAGGCCACGGGTCCCCACTGTTCTCCACAGTGACTGTGGCTGCCTGAGCTCATCTCCACAATGTCAGACACATGTGAGTAATTACAGAGGTTTTCTCTGGGCAGAGCCTCTCTGGCTGGTTCCTGTCTCGCCCTCACAGGCTCATAATGGAATTAAATGTGACTCCGCTGCAGTTCCATGCAGTGACTTACGCTGCTGTAGTCAATAAAACCCACTCTTGGAAAGAAACTCGATTATGGGTCAGGGAAGGGAGGGCAGTCCACTGAGCTGCCTGTGATCATTCCCTGTTGGGGGCCCTTCCATGTTCCTCCTCTCTTCATTTCCACCAAATTACCTGCTGCTGCCAAACTGGGGCCCCCGTCTCAGATTTGTTATTTAGACTGACTTTGCCTCAGACCCCTCCAACACTGATGTGGCAGCATAAAATTATGCAGCGTGGAATCCAGAGGAGTTTTCAAAACAAGACATTTCCTCTGGTATCTGTCACTAAAAGCTAATCAGCCAGCTATCAAAGGGGTTGGGGGTGCGGGCATGGGGTCCCCACCTGCTTGTTGTCCTCTATAGGAGGCGAGGTCACCATGGGGGGGGGCTCTTACCTTACATGGGTGAGGGTCCACTCCGTATGTCTCCAATGTCTGCGCTTTTCTTAAAAAGTTTAGTTCTGATGTTGCTGGTGTTTGACCACTGGAATAAAGAAAATGGGATGATTTCAGCCTGACCTGTGGTGGTGCAGTGGATAAAGCATCGACCGGAATGCTGAGATTGCTGGTTCAAATACCCGGGCTTACCCAGTCAAGGCACATACGAGAAGCAACTGCTAATACAAGTTGATGCTTCCGGCTCCTCCCTTCCCAACTTTCTCCTCTCTCTGAAAATCAGTAAATAAAGTATTTAAAACAAAATGAAGGCCTGGCTAGTTGGCTTAGTGGTAGAGTGTTGGCCTGGCATGTGGAAGTCCCAGGTTTGATTTCCAGTCAGGGCACACAGGAGAAGCGCCCATCTGCTTCTCCACCCCTACCCCTATTACTCCTCTCTCTCTCTCTCTCTCTCTCTCTCTCTCTCTCTCCCCCCCCCTCCCTCACTCTCTCTCTCTCCCTCTCCTGCAGCCAAGGCTTGATTGGAGCGAGTTGGCCCCGGGCACAGAGGATGGCTTCATGGCCTAGACCTCAGGTGCTAAGAGCTCAATTGATGAGCAATGGAGCAACGCCCCAGATGGGCAGAGCATCGCCCCCTAGTGGCCTTGCCGGGTAGATCCTGGTTGGGGCACATATGGGAGTCTCTGCCTGTCCTCCTCTCAGGAATAAAAAAAACAAAACAAACAAACAAAAAAAGGGATGATTTCAGGGTTTCCTGTTTCCATAGCTTCTCCTGAGGCAAATTACTAACAAGTGCACAGGATAAGTCTCACACCACAATTTTTCCCTGCTCTAAGACCAATTCAGAGATTCCTATCTAGGGTCAAAAACACAGATGTCTTCAGGGTGAGGCAGACTACATAATGAATGACATGGGCTGAGTGTAAGCAGTAAGGAGTGGTGGGGACTGTGTCAAACTGGGGAGTGCTAGGCCATCTGATGAGGGCAGCTGCTCCTCTGCTCCAAGATGGTAGTCACGTGGGAATGCAGGGCCCAGCATTGCTAGATGTGATTTTTAAAGAGAAATCAGAGATACTGATTTTTATGTGGTATTTCATGATTTTAAATACTGTAGGGTCAAACAAAACACATCTATAAGTTGGCTGCAAGCCATGCCTTTCTCATCTGTGATCTGGTTTAGACTGAAATACAAAGAAGGGGCCTGTATATCTTGCTGTTGCTGCCTAACTCTCTTTTCCAAGAGAGAACCTGAGAATGGAGGGTGAGGAGATACAGCCGGAGGAAGTGCTGAATTCCCCAGACTCCACTATAACTCTGTCTGTCCACAGCGTGATTGATGAGTTTGAAAAATAAACAAAGAACAAAAGAAAGAAACCAGCCCTGGCACCAAGCCGTGGGAAGAAGGGGCCTTCAGCATCATCATTCTCCTCGCACTGCCGCGTTAGCAGGTGTGTAGATGGGCTCAACACAGACCAGTGGCAATATCTCCATCGTCAGGCTCCCTCAGGGCCCGGAGCCCTGGCAAGGCAGACGTACTTCTAAAAATGTGGTTGGCTTCGGTGTGAGGAGGGGCGGGCGATTGGTGACGGGCAGGAAGACAAACCACCCAAGGGAGGAGCAGCCCCGAGTGTCCCTCTGGAGAGGCATCAATCAATCAGTACTTATGTGCCAGCCTCTGTGCTGCCTGCTGTAAAATATGCCAAGGCATGGAGCACACAGTCTGGGCCCTTGAGGCACTCATGTTAGAGTTGGAGAAAGGAAACACAGGCACATTTTCACATGGTGAAGGTGAAGCTGAACCTGGGAAAGTAGTACCTGTAAGTAGGCATTATGTTGACCATAGATTTTCTACATCCACCAGATGTGCCGAGACACAGGGAAGGTGTTTGGAAAATGCCCGTGCAGCAAGGACAGGGCCCCTAGCTCTTCAATTCACCTTGGGAGTTGGCCCAAACCTCTGGGGCCCTCAAAGCATACATCATTTCCTGGGGGATCTCCAGCCTTCTACCAGGTTTCTGTAGAACTATCCCCACTGCTCTGACATCTAAAACCTTCCTGGTAGCACCTCAGGAGAGTCTCAGAACATCCCTGCCATCTCCTAGCGAACTCTGAACCCTCACACAGGTCGGTGTGTATTCCGACCTTTACCACAAGGGGCCGCTATTTTCCTAAGAGTGATGGGAGGAGCCCGGTCACTGGGAAAGGCTGGCTTGTCCAAGGAGAGGGCTGGGCATTGGCTAGGATTCCACCTCTGACGGAGTCTCCATTCCTGTGGGAGGTCAGGAACCCATCCTGGCACACACGGTGGGCAGAGGTCTGCAAAGGCTGAGGAGGCTGTGGGGACATATTTGCTGGTAAATCTTTGAGTGAAGATGAAGATGAAGAGTGTGTGTGTGTGTGTGTGTGTGTGTGTGTGTGTGTGTGTGTGTGTGTGTGCGTGTGTGTGTTTATGGGGCCAGGGGATCAGGGTAGGGACTGGTTCAGGCTTAGTATTATCATTAGAAATATCTTTTACCCCACTTGGGAATTTTTCTTCCCCAGAAAGGTGGTTACACAAACATTTAAAAAAATTATTATTTTTTTGACAGAGGCAGGGAGAGAGAGAGACAAGCACATTGAGCTAGCTGCTCCTGTATGTGTCCAGATCGGGGATAGAAGTGGCAACCTCCATGCTCCAGGACAAATTAATGCTTATTGATTTTAGAGACAGAGAGAGGAGGCAGAGAGAGAGGGGCGGGGGAAGGTAAGCATTTGTTGTTCCACTCAGTCATGCAGTTTCTGGTTACTTCTGGTGTGTGTCCTGACCATGGATCGAACCCATAACCTGTTGTTTCTGGATGATGCTCTTAACTGACTGAGCTAACTGGCCAGGGCCCATTTTTAAAAATTAAAAAAAAAAAATATATATATATATATTGATAGGACATGATGTTTTATTTTAGAACACTGCATTATACATAACATTTTCCTTGCCAGTCGATCTGTTTGGGGACTGCATGCTCAAGCATGCCATACAAAATGGAGCCCGAACAACCCCTCCTCCCCCTTTTTTAAAATCAATCTTTGTAGAAAAATCCAATTTCATATGGGTGAAATGATGCATTAATGCTATTTGATGGAATTAGGAATATTCTGGGCGAACTAAGAATTTGAGGACAAGCCTCCTTCTCCCAGCCGCTTCTCTCCCCCTTCGCTCTGTGTAGGGGGCAGGGTTGAGGCAGTGCCGAAGACACAGCCCCTGAGCCACGTGCTCACAGGCACCCACAGTATTTTTGGTCAGACCAGCCCGGTGCAGCCCCCTCCACTGACCTGGGGCCCCTATATGTCACAGACATGGGCAGACTCTTGCTCTTTTTTTTTACATCCCCACTCAATCTCTCCTCTAATAATTTTTCTCTTCTGCTGTTTTCCTTTTTGCCAGTTCATACTTTTCACCTTTGTCTCTTCATTCTTCTTGGGATCAGGAAATACCGTGGAGGCCAACTCCAGCCTGTTTTCCTTGCTACACAACTCTTGCCTTTAACCCTCAGTCCACCCCACTCCTGGGGAGTGAGCCCTGAGGTGTGCTGTCAGTGGGTCACTGGAAATGGTGCCTCCAGAGTCACAAAAGTCAGGCTGTGGGGGAGACAGTGTCCTGGACTTGAACTGAGTGTTACTCACCTAAGTTCTGTCCTGTGAATCTCAGCAATTTTCCTTTCCAGCTTCTCTGAATGTTTAGGGAAAAACTGGAACTTGGAGCTGTAGCCTTCAGGGTGTTTCCCTGGGTCATAATCTCCGATCTCCGCTTGGAAAAGGAAAGTAGAGGAAAACAATTGAGGTTGGCAAAGCAATGAAAGATGAACACAGAGAACGAAATTCAAAGCCAGGTTTACAATGAACAGTAGATCTTGAGCATGGCTGTGGTCTGGCAGAGGGCACGCCTCTCAGGAGCATGTCCCTGTTTGTTTGCCCAGGTGTGCACACTTCGTTGACGTCAAGTCTAAGCAGATAATAGACAGATTCTATTATCTGTCTGCTTAGACTTGATGTGTTCTGAAGGCACCTCAAGTAAATATGCAATAAAAGAGCAGAGGTCTACACTGTGGTCCTCATCCATTCAGTTATGAGAAGAGGGCCTGAGAGCAATGCTCTTGGGGCAACACAGCACACTGTGAGCCTGATCGGGAAGAAAGAACCTCCTGGGCCTGAGTCAGGTCAGAAATCTTGCTTTGAGGACTTTAGCAGGGACACAGCACATTTATAGATGAGCCTTGACCCAAACTCGGAACTCAACTCTCAGTCCAAATCAAATGAAATCAAGTGAATAAATCTGAGTAAATACTCATAGGGCTGAGCAGGTTCCAGGCGCCCTAGAGAAAAATGCAGAGCAGGGGGCGGGGGGGAAAACTGGTGGGAACCAGAAAGTGCCCTTGACATCAGCAGCACCAGGGCCTGAGGCTGACCTCTCAGCCCCCTGCAGAGGGTGGGCTTTGCCCAGCAGCCCATCCTTAAAGCTGCTAAGCTCCCAGATCTTAGAGATCTTTGGGGGCAGGGGTGGCAGTGGGTCTACGGTGCTCTCCACAGTGTGTTCCTAGTTAGAACCGGCTTTCTCCACTTGAAGTACCCACAGGGAACGTCGCGGGTCTGTGAAAGGAAGGACGTTATGAAGTTCTAGCTGTCTTGTGGTTGCCCTTTCTCTTTCCCTACTGAGAACGAGAGGAGTCTGGCGGGATGAGTAAATACTAAGGGGAAAATGTGCCTTTCTCTCACAGCTGAATATTATGCTTTCAAATACTTGGGAATTTCTATTACTGAGCAAGAGACTAAAGGCTTCTCTGGGCCTAAAGTCCAAAGTGACCTGAGCCATGGAGCCATTTATTATGATTTGGTTTAGAAAGCTCCAAGTGGAAGAAGACATCAATGTTGGATATCAATTTCCTTAAAGGAAAAGAAAAATGAGCTGTAGCTGGGAGGCCCAGTGGATGGAGCGTCATTCTGGTACACGGAGGTGGCAGGCTCGATCAGGTCAGGGCACATGTGAGACACAATCAGTGAGTGCACAACTAGGTGGAGCAACTGAATAGAGCAACGAGTTGATGCTTATCTCAGATCAATGGGAGAACTGAAAATAAATAAATAAAATGAAAAATTCAATATGGCTATCAGGCTCAACTGAAGGAAAGATGAGAGTTTAAATTTTCACTTAAATTGAACCAGGTTCTCCTTTAAAAATGAAAGGGGTCTCTCTGGATACCTTAGAATTGGCAAGTACCTTCCTGTTTAGGTGTTTGTTTGTTTTTAAGTGAGAGAGACAGGAAGGGAGAAGGATGAGAAGCATCAACTCGTAGTTGTGGCATTTGTTCACTGATTGCTTCTCATAACTGTCTTGACCAGGGGCTCCAGCAGTGCCAGTAACCCCTTACTCAAAGCAGTGATCTTTGGGCTCAAGCCAGTGACCATGGGTTCATGTCTATGATCCCATGCTCAAGCCGGCAACTTCAGGGTTTCGAATCATGGACCTCAGTGTCCCAGGTCTACGCTCTATCCACTGCACCACCATGGGTTAGGCGCTTGTTTGGGCGATTTTTAAAACGAGGAGCCTCAGAAGTCAAAGTTGTAAAATGGACTTTTACATTCTTAACGCAGCTGTGATTGTTTCTTTTTTCCAGAATTTTAGTTTCCATTTGCAAGGATTTTCCAGGTTTTCTTCATAAAGTAACTTCGTGGAGTTCATAGATTTCCAATTAAGAGTTCAGTTTCTTCGATGGAAACTTGATGACATTAGTGCTATGGTCCAAAACAATCCAGTGACAGTTTCAGGCCTAAGGACTAAAATAAGTCTAGGAAGTGGTACTTAGAAGTCCCTTGCATTTCATAAAAGGAGTAGGGATTATATATGAGATTGCTTATCTTTCCCACTGTTTTTGCAAAGGAAAAAAAGCCAGTCTGGGCACGAACTGGGTACAGACTCAACTCGATTTGATTAGCATGTTAGGAAATGTGTTTGTTACCTGGAAACATTCCCAACTTTGAGCACTCCGAACAGGAAGGGCTCTGGAATAGATATCAGAATTCCAAATGCTTCACATTTTTGAGATTTGAATGAAAGAAAAAAATTGATTCTGATGACTCTCCACAGTCTCAATAACCTTATGAACCAAGGCTGCAGGTAAAAGAGAAAACGCCCCAGACAGACTGAGATTGGCCTGAAGGGGCTGGCACGGGACCTCAGGCGCAGGTGGGGTCGGGTGGCCAGAGCTTTCAGTGTCTAGGGGGTTTAAGCAAAGACCTCTAATTTAGACTCCGCTTCAAGTTAGATATATCTGTGTATATCCAAGACGTAGTCATCTGTGGTAGCTGAAATAATGTAATCAGTACTTAGCATGAAGAGCAAATTTATCCTGTCAAAAGTCATTACCTTGAAGGATATAAGCCGCTAACAAGGCAGCATCTGATGTTTTGCAGAGGAGGCGACCATGGTAAAGATCCCTTTTGATCTGGAGGAAGACTAAATACCTGGAGAGAAAACAGAGTGAATTATAAAGAATTTCTCTGATTGCTTTAAAGACAAAAATCTCTGTCAGGACGCTTTGACAACATAAAAAAAAAATCTTAAAACATATCACAAAACAAATACATTTTCCTTTTTCCTGAAGAATCTTTCAAGTACTTTGCCCTGAACCGATTCTAGGTTCAATTCAAAACAACCCATTTGTTTTCTTCTGTAGCTCAAAACAGAAATGGCGCTTCTCAGTAAAAACACTGCCCCCCCATCCCACCCCAGCGCTGGGCTTTGGAAGGAGCCCGCCCCGATCTATTCAGTGCAAAGTAGAAACCTATGTCTGAAGAGAGGGGTTGACAGGGCCTCTCTCCGCTTTGGGCTCTGGCTGATGTTCCTTCCTAAGAAGCAAGGTGGCAAGTGAAAGAAGTAGCCCGAGGAAGAGCTCTGGCTTGGCTTGTCAAGAGCATCTGTCCATCTGGGGAACAGCCTTCAGATGTTGGCAGAGGTCAGCCAGACCTCCCTGAATTTGAATGAGGTGTGAGAAGAGGCATGGGTGAAGGAAGCACAGAAACCTGTGGCTAGCATTTCCTCACACCTTAAGTGGAAGCAGGATATCAAGAGCAACAACAGGCTCTGGCTGGTTTGCTCAGTGAATAGAGCCTCAGCCCAGCATGTGGATGTCCCAGGTCCGATTCCCAGTCAGGGCACATAAGAGAAGCAACCATCAGCTTCGCCTCCCTTCCCTCTCCTCCTATTCTCCCTTTTCCTGTGCCACAGACAGTGGCTCAATTGGTTCGAGCATCAGCCCTGGTGCTGAAGATAGCTCAGCTGGTCTGAGCATCAGCCTCAGGTGCTAAAAATAGCTTGGTTAATTTGAGCATTGGCCCTAGATGGGAGTTGCTAGGTGGATCCTGGTTGGGGCACATGTGGGAGTCTGTTTCACTGCCTCCCCTCCTCTATCTTAAAAACAAACAAATAAAAAAGTGACAGCTAACAGCAACTGACACACACTGAGCACTTACTGTCTGGCAGCCCAGGGGTTTGCACTTTACATGCACTATCTCATCTAAGTCTCACATAACACTTCGAGGTAGGTACTCCAGTGGTACCTTGACACAGGAGTTTAATTTGTTTCATGGCTGAGCTCGTGATCCAATTGGCTTGTGTGTCAATTCGAATTTCCCCATTTAAATTAATTGGAATGCAATTAATTCGTTCTGGCCCCCCAAAACCACACAGTTTTGTTTTATATGCTTTTAAATAAGAAAATGTACTTTATAAATAACAAATACATACATATATATATATATATATATATACACACACACACACACACACACACACATGACAAGATTGAATGTAAAGGACTAAACTGGTTTATGAAGTGTATTTACCTTCAAGGTCAGGCGAAGATGCTGGCGGAGGGGGAGGAGACTGGTGGGGAGGTTTCCATTTCATACTCTATCGCTTAACATAACTTACTCTCTACACACTTAACACTACGTTTAATTGCAAAATTTAACTTACACACTACGTATGATATGTAACTACTATCGCTAAACTTAATTGATATTTTTTTACTTTGCTTAATTATCATTTTCTCCACTGACTTTTGACTTTTTCACTACTTTCCTCGCTTTCACTTAGAGACTGTTTCAACAAAAATCTTTCATGGAAGTTTGTTTCTTCTTCCCTTTCAGAACGTTTGGCAGACTCTCTAGTGGAGGGTGGTGAAAGCTCGTGATTCAAATATCTGCTCATGACTTAAAGCAAAAAGCCCGCCAGTGACTGCTCGCCTCTCAAACTGCTCGTGATTTAAAGTGCTCGTGTGTCGAGGTACCACTGTATTATTATTCCCTCTCCCTCAAGACAAAGAAACTGAGGCTCAACTGATTTTCACTTGGGCACACAACTGGTAAGGGGTGGAGCCCGGATTCAAATTCAGGACCGTTAGACTCCTGCGGTGGGCTCTTCCTCACTGCTGTACTGCCCTCCCTGCACTGTAACTGCTAGTTTCACAGGTAGTTGGTGGATCCTGTCTCCATGGAAGGGAGTTGGTGACTTTCCATTTTGAAAATGTCTTTACAAGGAGCATATTCATAACCTCACTGGCACCCTAGGGAGAGCAGAAGCCAGGGGCAGCAAACCCTTAAGTGAGTCACCCACCACAGTGGCTCCTTGGCTGGGGGCATCTGTGGTGGTTTAAAAGTATGTCTGTAAATTCTTTGTTATTCCTCATTGCCAGAGGGACAGTTCTATTCTCTCTCTCTTGGAGTGTGGGCTGGACTTAGTCATGTGCTTCTAACAAACAGAATAAAACAGCAGCAGTGTCTGACGTGTGTGACTAGGTCACAGAGTCACTGCATCTTCCTCCCTGTTCGCTCTGACTCCTGATCACTCACTCTGCATCAGGACGCCTGAGCAGCCCCTTAGGAAGGTCCTGTGCGGGGGAACTGAGGCCTTTGCCAACAGCTAGCAAGGAACTGACGTTTTCTGCCAACAACCATGTGAGTCCACCATCCTGGAAGTGAATCCTCCAGGCCAGCCTCCAGGCCAGTCCTGACTGCACTGTTCTGAGTGACCTTGAGCCAGAACCACCCAGCAAAGCTGCTCCAGAATTCCTGACCCGCAGACACCGAGAGAGTAAATGCTTGTTAGGTAAGTTTTGGGGCACTTTGTTGGACAGCAATAGGTAGCTACAGCATCCCTAGGGGTGTAATGGACGTGTAGTAAAATTCCCTTAAATTCTATCAGCCTGAACCAAAAAGAACTCAGGCCCTGCCTGGCTAACTGGAGGTTCCCACTGCTTCTGTTTCCAGGCTGAAGGATGAGACATGGGATTCCGGGCTCGCTTGTATGTGTGAGAATGCTCAAAAGAAAGAGGACCACTGGCCCTGGCCAGTTGGCTCAGTGGTGGAGCGTCGGCCTGGCGTGCGGGGGACCCGGGTTCGATTCCCGGCCAGGGCACACAGGAGAGGCGCCCATTTGCTTCTCCACCCCGCCCCCCTCCTTCCTCTCTGTCTCTCTCTTCCCCTCCCGCAGCCAAGGCTCCATTGGAGCAAAGATGGCCCGGGCGCTGAGGATGGCTCCTTGGCCTCTGCCCCAGGCGCTAGAGTGGCTCTGGTTGCGGCAGAGCGACGCCCCAGAGGGGCAGAGCGTCGCCCCCTGGTGGGCAGAGCGTCACCCCTGGTGGGCGTGCCGGGTGGATCCCGGTCGGGCGCATGCGGGAGTCTGTCTGGCTGTCTCTCCCCGTTTCCAGCTTCGAAAAAATACAAAAAAAAAAGAAAAAAAAGAAAGAGGACCACTGACAGTGCCACTCTGGGGTGGGGAGGGGTGACAATAGGCTACTCTGAGAACCCTGGGCTTGGTGGTTCCAATAATGAACAAACGGTCATCAAGGAGCAAGCAACCTCTTCTCTCCTAAGGCCTTGCTGCTCAAAGTGTGGCCCCCAGATCAGCATCCTCTGGGAGCTGCTTGGAAAGGAGACTAGTAGGCCCATCTCAGAGCTACTGGATCATTTTAACAAGACCCCTCGGAGATTTGTACATAGATTAAAGCTTAATCATCCTTCTAACCATATCAGGATGGACTTCCCTCCTGAAAACAAAGGGAGGTGAGTATTATAGTCTGGAAGGTTGTCAGAGCCCCCTCCTCACTTCAACCACCTCCACCAACCCCACTCTGCCCCAGTGTCTGCCAAGAAAAGCGGAAGGAAAGAGAAGCCATGCAGAGTGAAAAATTAAAATGGATCTACCAAATCAAGCTTGTTTTCACTCTGCTTCCCACAGTGAAATGCCACACGGTATGTGGGAGAGATGGTGAGAAGGGAAGGGAGGGGGGAGGACTTCGCTGCCTCTCACTGCTCCTACTCCTGCCTTCCACTGGCTCTGCCAGGGTGTGGAAGCAAACCTGCTGCCCCCTGCTCGCTGATCGCTCCTCCCACTTCTCCGCTTAGCTGTGTCCAAAGTTCAGGGACAGCACGTACTGGATGAAGGAGATATTTTACAGGGACAGAAAGGCTCTGGGCAGTGATTCTCAACGTCCCCTGGGGGAGCACGTTAGAATCTATGTGTGCATGGGTGCTCCTGGGTTTGAGAAAGCCCCTCTAGTGCCCTCTTTGCCCAAGGGGGACATACTCCTCCTCACATCGAGAACCGCTCGTCCTTATAAGGCATCTCTATTGATGATGCATGACAGGTGCCTCAGATGAGCTGGGAAGGAAACAAGGCTTTCTACTGCAGGGTGGGATTTCCTCATTTTTCTGGAGATAGGACAGCTACGAGGAGATTGAGTATAAGGCCATGGGAACACTGTCAGGCAATGTGCAGCAACTGGAGGGGGGAGGGGAGGAGGGGCAAGTCAATGCCCTAAAGAAACAAACCAGTCTTTAATCTTTTTCTTTTTAGATTTTTAAAAATTCATTTTAGAGAGGAGAGAGAGAAACAGAGAGAAGGGAGGGGGAAGAGCAGGAAGCATCAACTCCCATATGTGCCTTGACCAGGCAAGACCAGGGTTTTAAACTGGTTACCTCAGTTTTCCATGTTGACGCTTTATCCACTGCGCCACCACAGGTCAGGCCAAACCACAGTCTTTAGAGGACAAGAAGAGATGAGCTCAGGAAAGAATCAATGGGCAGCTTCAAGGCAGAGAGCTACACTGGGGGCCACCCTTCCTCTTCTGCTACAGCCTTCCATCAAGCTCCATGTTTTGATCATTTAAGGCAGTGGTCCCCAACCCCCAGGCCATGGACCGGTACCGGTGCGCAGAGAAAGAATAAATAACTTACATTATTTCTGTTTTATTTATATTTAAGTCTGAACGATGTTTTATTTTTTAAAAATAACCAGATTCCCTCTGTTATATCCGTCTAAGACTCACTCTTGATGCTTGTCTCGTAAGTCTGACAATTATATTTAAAAATACCACAGTTTTTACTCCGGTCGCATAATTTTATTTTGTGCATTTATCCATACCACCCTAAAGGCCGGTCCGTGAAAATATTTTCTGACATTAAACTGGTCCGTGGCCCAAAAAAGGTTGGGGACCACTGATTTAAGGAGGTAACCAATGACTTGGTGTTACTGTCATGACAATATATCCCACACGATTCATAGCATCCTCAGACCCAGTCTCAGCAGACCCTGCATGGTCTCCCCTGCACCCTGGGGCCTACGGAAGACTATCTTGTTGCCCCAGGCATTGCCACCAGAGTTGTTGTGCTACCAGGCAAGGGATCAGCTTACTGGGGCCACCCAGAGCCAGCTCCTGGGGAGCAGGCTGGTTGGATTACCCAATTCCAGAACCTCGGAATCGGAGTTACAGCACCTAATTCTCTCCTTTTGTAGCTGAGGAAGTAGAAGTCCAAAGATGTGAGAGTGACCTATCAGGAAGGCCTGCTGACTCGGCCTGGTACTTCTTCTACCCTGTGGTAATTCAGTTAATTTTCGGGTTACAGAGAGGGGGTCCTAAATGAAGTCAGGAGAACTCTGTCCTCATTGGAACCAAACAAGAAATTAGCTTTAGACCAGATTTAAGACAAGTGGCCCCGAAGGCTCCATTGGAGCAAAGATGGCCCGGGTGCTGGGGATGGCTCCTTGGCCTCTGCCCCAGGTGCTAGAGTGGCTCTGGTCGCGGCAGAGCGACGCCCCGGAGGGGCAGAGCATCGCCCTCTGGTGGGCAGAGCGTTGCCCCCTGGTGGGCGTGCCGGGTGGATCCTGGTCGGGCGCATGCGGGAGTCTGACTGTCTCTCCCTGTTTCCAGCTTCAGAAAAATACAAAAAAAAAAAAAAAGACAAGTGGCCCCGGCTGGTTGGCTCAGTGGATCGAGTGTCAGCTTGGTATACGGATGTCACATGTTTGATCCCTGGTCAGGCCACACATGAGGAGCAACCATCTGCTTTTCTCCCCCTCCCTCTCCCTCTTCTCTCTCTCTTCCTCTCTCTCAGCTAGTGGCTTGGTTGGTTCAAGTGCTGGCCCTGGGCGCTGAGGATAGCTCAGTTGGTCTGAGCATCAGCTCCAGACAAGGGTTGCCCGGTGGATCCCGGTGGGAGTGCATGTGGGAGTCTGTCTCACTATCTCCCCTCTTCTCACTTAAAAAAACAAACAAACAAGAACCTAAGAACACAACAAGCATGTTCCTTTAGGACACTTTTGTGGGTAAACTTTGCCTGTCTCCTTCTGGCCTCAGGAGACTTGACCTCCCCTCCATTTTTAATGCCTGTGTTGATCTGTATTGACGGAGCTATGAATGAGTGGAAACCTGAAAGACGACTAAGGAAAACCTGAGTTTGTAACAAGAACATCTTCTCATGGTAGTGGCTGGGGCATTATGCTTTCTGATATCATAGGGTGGCGATGAATCCACAGATCTCCCCTGAGTGAAAGCCCTGAGCCGTGGAAAGCCCTGACAGCTCCTGAAGAGTTTCTTGCAGAAGATCCTTTGGGTCCATCTACCTGTCATTAGATTCTTTGCCTCCGGCTTCCTCTATTTTCTACCATCCTTTTCCCTAAATATAATCATGCTTAGTATGTCTTCCTCCCTCATACTAGACTGCAAGCTCCTTAGAAACAGAGACTATGTTTTATTTACTTTTAGTATTGTTTTATTTTTTTAATTTATTTTTACTTTTTTAGAGAGAGAGAGAGAGAGAGAGATGAAAAAAAAAAAAAGGAAGGGAGAGAGATAAGAAATAACTCGTTGTACATTGATTGCTTCTCATATGTGCCTTGATCAGGGAGCTCCAGCTGAGCCAGTGACCCCTTGCTCAATCCAGTGACCTTTGGGCTCAAGCTAGCGATCACGGGATCATGCTCTAGCTGGCAACCCTGCACTCAAGCTGGTGAGCCTGAGCTCAAGCCAGAGACCTTGGGGTTTATGAACTGGGGTTGTCAGCATCCCAGGTTGATGCCCTATCAACTGCGCCACCACCGATCAGGCACTTTTAGTATTCTTTTAGCCCATACATCCTGTGCCTAGCTCCCCTGCTCACCCTCCTTCTTACCGGCCGTTCGGCCACCTAGTCCTAGCTCTTCCTTGTGCCAGACAGAGCAGAGGTGCTCGGTGTGCAGCAGGGAACAAAACACAGTCCCCATTCTTATGGAGCTTACATTCCTGTTGGAGAAACAGATGACAACAAGAACTAAATAATAATAATGACTTACTGAGTGCATGCTGTTTGCTACACATTGTACTGTTGAGCACACACGCTCTCATTTAATCCTCACAACAATAAGGTGACTACTGTTTTCTTTTTTTTAACCCTGTCTCATAGATGAAGAAATGGAACGATCAGAGATATTATTGCTTGCCTTGTCACAGAGCTAAACCTGGGATTTGAGTCCAGGGTTTCTAAATCCTTTTTGACTTCTTAGCCCAGGGTCAGCAAATTACTGCTTGCCACCATGGTTTCCAATAAAATAAAATACAATTTTTTTGGAACATAGACTTGGTCATTCTTTTATATATCACCTATAGCGGCTTTTGCTCCACAATGGCAGAAATGAGTAGTTCTGACGGAGACCAGATGGCCCACCAAGCCTAGAGTACTTGTGTCTGGCCTTTTACAGAAAAAGTTTGCCAACCCATCTTAGCCTAAGCGGGGCTCACGTGACACTCATTGAAGGAATAAATTACATGAAAACCCCATTCATTCATGCATATATTTGTTCATCCATTAACATAGTTTTGAGCACCTGCTCAAACACATGTCAGGCAATTTGCTTCCTTGGAAGGTGGGGCCCCATTTGTACTCAGTTTCCTTCTGTTACTTGATCTTTTCAAAGAGTTCATACACCTGCAGTCCCCGTTAAATGCTAAATCTGGTGTCTAATCCCCCTTTTCTCTGCCTTGTCTCCAGCTCAGGCAAGAGCATCTATTCATTATTTTTAAAAATGACAGAAGAGATTAATCAGGTTTTGGCAACTAAATTTATCATCTGGGAAGAGTCCAAGAGATAAATAGAAGCACAGTTCTTTATCCTAACTTCACCTCCACCCCCGCCCTAGCCCGGCTTTAGGGGGATGGTTGAGATGGTGGTGAAATTTAGGACCAATATTGCTAGGAAAAAACACACTGACAGCTAAATTAGTTTGGCTGGAAAGTGGTATGGAGAGCTGTAAGCCAGGAATACATTATGGGTACTGAGTAAGGCCGGGGCAGGTACCTGCTCTCTAAAGATCAGCAGAGATACGAATGAGGAGACAGGTGCAGCTAATTCTAAGGCCTCCACTGACGCCTCGGGGAGCGGGAGGCAGGAAGACTCCACATCAGGCCCAGGCACCCTGGGCTCACACTCCTGACAACCCTGGAAATGGCATTCCAGGGGAGAGAGGCAGGTGAGATGGACGGCAGGGGAAACGGTGGAGGGTGGTCAGCACAAACGCATGCAGACGGGGGAGGAGCTCACACGCCTGTCTGTCCTGGAAGTCTGCTGACTTGCTGACTTGACAGGCCTGGCCATATTCCTCCTGTCACACTGACCAGGACTTGGGTGGTGACCTAAGATGGCTTTCTCTCTGAGTTCTCAAAAGTTAGCTGCTTAAATGCTAGAACTCTTGCTGGCAAGGAAAGGGGACAGAAGTGTGGGGATTATCAGGAAAGAATTGCCTTTCACATAAACAAAGGAGAAAAGCCAGAGCTAACTGTACTTGTGCCCATTAGCAGACCCGTTGGGGCCCGCAGACCAAGTTAATCAATCTGGCAGTAAACAGCCACTGAGTCTTTGCTCAGTGCAAGGCTCATGGAGGGGAGGGCATGTATTAAGAAGTATAAGACCTTGGCCCTGCCAGCTGGCTCAGTGGTAGAGCGTCAGCCCAGCATGTAGATGTCCAGGTTTGACTCCTGGTCAGGGCACACAGGAGGAGCACCCATCTGTTTTTCAAACCCTCTCACCTCTCTCCCTCCCTCCCTCCCTCCCTCTCTCTCTCTCTCTCTCTCTCTCCTTCCCTCCTGCAGCCAAGGCTTGATTAGAGAGAGTTGGACCCTGGCACTGAGGATGGCTCCATAGCCTCTGCCTTAGGTGCTAAAAAATGGGTCTGGTTGTAATGAAGCAAGGGCCCCAGATGAATAGAGCATCGCCCCCTAGTGGGCTTGCTGGGTGGATCCAGGTCAGAGGGAGTCTGTCTCTTTGCCTCCCCTCCTCTCACTGAATTAAAAAAAAAAAGTACATGACCTTATATAGTGGTTAATCCTCCCAACAATTTAATGAGGTAGCTATTACTATCCTCACTTTATAAATGAGGAATATGAAGGTCAGGGAGGTTAAATATCTTATGTCCAAGGAATCAAGAAGTGACCAATAAGATCTGAGCTCCCAGGTCTATGCTGCCTCTGAGGTAAGAGGGTCTGCCCATTAATATTATGCAGTGACATTTGATTTAGAAAAGTGTGTTGTTAAGAACTCCTCCTAAGGACCAAGATAACCATATATTTTTGCCCTTTAATTAAATCATAAAGCCATGTGTCTGTGGTGCTCTTGCTGGGTTGTATTAGACCAATCCCTCTCATCCCACTGTTGGTCAGCGAGGTGCAGACCAGGCAATCCTGATGTGCGGTGTTAGGAGGCAAGGTGCTAGGCTCTCAGCAAAGATGTGTTAATTTGCTCTGACATGTGGACAGAAGTGTGAACTTCTGGGTTTGCCCTGTATCAGTCAGTACCTCCTTCAACAGAAAGAGAGAGGAGGAGGAGGGAGGAGGAGAGAGAAGGAGAGAGGAGAGGGGAGGAGAGAAGTGTGCTCAGAGCTAAGGCAAACACTTTGGAGATCATGAGCAAGGCAGGCTAGTGCTTTGCCAAAACTCTGTTTAAGTTAGATATAGTAATTCTACTGTCACTGTTCTGCCTAAAGCTACAGGATTGCTTATCAATATGGGTGAGCTTTTTTTTTTTTTAAAGGGAGACAGACAGGAAGGGAGAGAGATGAATAGCATCAATTCTTCCTTGCTGCACTTTATTTGTTCATTGATTGCTTTCTCATACGTGCCTTGATGAGGGTGGGGCAGGGGGGGCGCAGGGTGGAGGAGCTACAGCTGAGCCAGTGACCCCTTGCTCAAGCCAGTGACCTGGGGCTCAACTCAGCGACCATGAGGTCATGTCTATGATCCCACGCTCAAGCCCGCACACAAGCTGGTGACCTTGGGGTTTCTAACCTGGGTTCTCAGCATCCTAGACCAACACTCTATCCACTGCACCACTGCCTGGTCACGCTGGGTGAGCAAAGTGGATGTCTGACCTGTGGTGGCACAGTGGATAAAACGTAGACCTGGAACACTGAGGTCGCCGGTTTGAAACCTTGAGTTTGCTTGATCAAGGCACGTATGGTAAACAACTGCTATGAGTTGATGCTTCCCACTTCTCCCTCCTTATTTCTCTCTCTCAAAAAAAAAAAGAAGCAAAGTGGGAGCCACATCCACTTCCATATGGACCATATGGATGAGCAGGCCCTGTGGTTTTTATGTTCCATAAGGAACATAAGGTTTGATTCCAACTACACACCTCACTGCCTCAGTGTTTCAACGTAGGTTGGTGCACACTACTCCATGCATCTGGAGGAAAGCTCCTTCCTGATCCTGTGACCAGATCCGAAGATGCCCTCACCCCTGCTGGGGCCCATGTGAAGAAGCCACTCTCCCTCTGTATCCCACTCCTCCGCTTCCTTTGCACTGCTTGCTCCTGTTTCTTGCCTCTTCGTTCTCCATTTCCTCATTTTCCATCTCAGAGAAACTTTTGCTCCTTTTCTCAGATGTAAAGGTAGTGGCACACTCTTCCGAACATGAAGTGAAAATAATGCCATATTCTTTCTTCCCTTTTCTCTCTCCTTTCCTTTTCTTGGGACTTTTCCCAACCAGTCAGGATCTAGAAGTAAACCTCAAAGCCTTCCAGGACGAACAGCCTGTATGACTAGGAATGGCCTTACCCCGACCTGTGCTGTCTCTAGGCTTCCGTAGGGGGTGGAGCTGGCAGAGCAGCTGCTCCCTCCGCCGGGATTCCCTGCATGGCCTCTTCATCTGCGGCCCCACCCTCTACAAGGTAACATCAAGGTTTCGTTTATGCCAACATTTAGATCTTTCTATCCTAAAAATTAAAGATCCTTTTACACAGAGTTGCTGAATCTGAGGCAATATTTTTAGAGTGAATTTGGCTCAGAGATACAAAACTTTGGGGAAGCTTTGAAGCTCCTGTTCAATGACCCTCTTACAGGATGGTTGTGGACACAGAGGTTCTTTCTCATCCTCAGGTGGTGCTGGATGAGACAGGCCCCATTCCCTGCAGCCAGCTGCCACAGAACATAATGCCCATGATGAAGAGTTTTTGTTTGTTTGTTTTTTGTTTTTTGTGACAGAGACAGAGAGAGGGACAGATAGAGACAGACAGACAGAAAGGGACAAAGATGAGAAGCATCAATTCTTTGTTGCAGCACCTTAGTTGTCCATTGATTGCTTTCTTGTATGTGCCTTGACCAGGGGGCTACAGCAGAGTGAGTGACCCCTTACTCAAGCCAGCAACCTTGGGCTTCAAGCCAGTGACCTTTGGGCTCAAGACAGCGACTATGGGGTCATGTCTATGAACCCATGCTCAAGGTGGTGACCTTAGAGTTTCGAACTTGGGTCCTCTGCGTCCCAGCTTGACGCTCTATCCACTGAGCCACTGCCTGGTCAGGCTATGATGAAAAGTTTATTATGGAGGGCCTGACCTGTGGTGACACAGTGGACAAAGCATCGACCTGGAACACTGAGGTCGCCGGTTCAAAACCCTGCACTTGGCTGGTCAAGGCAATATGGGAGTTGATGCTTCCTACCCCCCCCCCCCCCCACTCTCTCTCCTCTCTAAAATGAATTTTAAGAAAAAGTTTATCATGGACCCGATCCACCAGCACACTGGTATTTAGCCACTTGGATTTAAAACCCTCAGCATTTCCAGCTGGTTATCAGTATCATGCTCTAGCATTTCCCAAGTACATGAGGCCACTGGAGTCTATTTCAATCTCCCCAAAAAGGAGCAACACAGTCGTCTCCAAAACTGTGCACAGTGGCCACATCACAGGTGAAAGAAAAATATGCATTTGATTAGTTTCTTCAGATCCCTGTGAGGATGACCAGTTCGAGATGAAGTATTCACACTCCTTGCAGAAAGAAGCTCCCTCTGTTCCAATTCTCCTGAGGGGATGAGCAAAGGCAGCATGTGGAAATGACATGCAGAAGAGGGTAAGGTTATATTTAGGAAGAAGTCCTTGCCTATAAGGGCTAGGAGCTCCTAACACAGAGGATCTGAGAAGTGAGAGTCCCCCTCTCCTGTCCTCTCCGACAGGTCGTAGTGGCTGAGCCTCACCTTGTGATTTCCTCTCTCAGGGCAGCAGGGTCTGCAGGGTAAAACTTCACCCGGAAACACATGGTGAATGGAGGCTGGGCTGCAGAGAAAAGGAGGTGCCCGTCAGGGAAGACCCTCTTGCCCAGAGATGACTAGGTTTCCCTCCCCACCAGGATGCATGGGCCTCTGAACCCTCAGGAAAAAATCCTCAGATGTTTAGGACAACTTATACTCAGAACAGTGGAAAATTACCAAGACTTACTACAAGTGGGAGCTTGCATCTCACCCTCCCCGGGGGCTGGGCTTAAGTCTTTTCTTGGAGAATACTTACATCTCAATTGCTTCACCACAGACTTTGTAAACTCCAACCAATGCTGAAACAGAGAACACAGAACAAGAAAACCCTAATGAGAAGCAGCGTCAAATATAACTTGTTTAATCCGATTAAAATAACCAGCCAGATTGTAGCCGAGGGTAAAAGCAGCCCAAAAGCTTGTGGTACGTAGGCCTGGAGAGTAAAGAGTGATGGAATTTTCTGACAAGTTTCCCAGGGAACCAGCTGTGAAGGGGAGACGAGTTCCAGCTTCAGATGCCATTTCTGGGCTTTCCTGGCAAGGCCCCCGCCAGAGTAGGTGCCAAAGTTCTGAGCCACGTTTTTCAGCAGGCACAAGTGAACACGCGAATGCGTGATGGGGACGACGTCCCACCTGGCTTGAGGAGGGAAATACTGACTTTAATGGGTTGCATGTGTTTGGACTACATGCCAACTTTTTTTTTTCTTTTTTGGCAGGAGGACAGAGGTATCGGTAGCAGCTCTAGAAAGTACTGGCAGATAGAATTTCATAAATGTTGAGAAGGGAAGAATGGCTGGTATGTATCCCATCCTTGAGTACATAAATTGCCAAACTCTGTGTTAGGGGTGCGTGCTCAGGATTCCTTGGTATCCAGGGATGTTTAAGCTCAATTTTACAGATGACCAACCACAACTGATGGATGGGGTAGTATCCTGTGACGCTGAGGATTCCATAAGGGCAGGACACGGTAGCAATATCCCAAGGTACTTATGTTTGGGGAAGGAAGCAATAAGACCATTCTATATCTGTTTCCCAGTTCTACAGGGATGCTTTATAAAATGCATTATTGATGTTTGCTGCTTTTAGGTTAATCAGGAAACTTGACAATTTGCAGAGAGTTATAACTACTGTTATTTGGGTTTAGTTATCTGGAAGTAGCTTAAAACCATTAGTCATAAGGTCCTTAAGGGCAACAAACTCGTTTACACTGTACTGCCCATGCCCCGTGTTCAATATGCAGCTTTTGAAGGGACGAAGGAACCAGGTCCACACCTCCCTCTTTTCTGGCTGCTCCCATTTAGTGTGACATCCTGGCAGAGTCCCCCCTTTGTAGGAAAGCAACCAGGGCCACACAGACGGCATCCTGGCCTCCCCTGGTTCCAGCTCTCACCTTCTGGGCTGGGCCATGGGTCAGGCAGTTAATGGACCCACTAAAAGCCAGTTCTCCCATCAGCTCACAGAGATAATCTGGGCTGACATTCGACTCTCTTGCTCCTCTGATCTGAGTTCCCATGAGGCTGGCAACTCATTACAGCCGCTCAATGTGTTTAAGAGGTCCTCACATTACACGGCCCACCGCAGCTTGGCTTCCCGGGGAAGCAAAGGCAAGAAGAGATGAGACTGCGTGGAAACAACTGGGTTTCCAGGCTGCGCAGGTGAAGGTGGAGGAGTCCCATCTGTTCAGAGCACACTGGAGCTTTGTGCAGGGAGACAAACAGGCACCTGTCTGGGGCTCACTAAACAGAATACCCCTAGACATTCCACTGATGGATTAAAGTAAATAAATAAAGTTAGAAACTAAGAGGAATGACTTGTGAAATTCATTATCAGGGGAAGGTAGATGGAGCTGAAGGACAAAAAGGCTACTTCTCTTGGCAAGAGCTGGAGAGAGAACTTTAGTTTGTTGATTCGAGAGAGAGAGGAAAGTACAGAGTGAGACAGAGAGAGAGAGAGAAAAGCATCAATTTGTTGTTCCACTTATTTATGCACTCACTGGTTGATTCTTGTGTGTGCCCTGACTGGGGATCAAACTTGCAGCTTTGGTGTATCACCCTGGTTGGCAAACCCCCGCTCGCGAGCCACATGCGGCTCTTTGGCCCCTTGAGTGTGGCTCTTCCACAAAATTACACGTGCGGGTGCTACCTCGATAAGGAATATACCTACCTATGTAGTTTAAGTTTAAAAAATTTGGCTCTCAAAAGAAATTTCAGTCGTTGTACTGTTGATATTTGGCTCTGTTGACTAATGAGTTTGCCGACCACTGGACGATGCTCTAACTGAGCTACCCGGGCAGGGCAGAGGGCTTTAGTTTGTACTGGAGTGAGAGCTGAAGAAAGGAGTAAGGCTGGAGGATCCTAGGAGGGGGTGGGGAGTGGAAAACAGTCACAGCTTGTCCAAGAGATTTTAAGGGTCTGGTGGAGAAATCTTGAAAGGATCCCAAGAATATGGTGATGGCCAGAGTTACCTTTTGCACCTGTCTGGCTAAATCTGGGTCCCAGAATTTCTAGCAAACTGATAACATGGGTTTGGGGAGGAGGGGTCAGGAGATGAGGAAAGAAGAGTCAGAAAGGGGATTTTGCCCCTGACTTTGGGGGAATGGGTCAAGGTGGCAGAATATTCATACTCTAGAGGCTTGAAAGGGTTCCTCCCCCTTGAAAGGAGAGGCTGACAGCAGGCTGAGGCCCTGGGCCAGGAACAGACGCAGGGTGACATGAGGGGGGACAGCTCCTCCGGGAGGAATCAGGAGTGCTCCCCGACCCCACGGAGAGCCCTGCAGAGCAGGCAGTGATGAGATGGATGTGAGCGCCGGCTTCGGACTGCCTGGTGCCCCAGAAGAGGAGGTGTATTTTAAAGCCTCCCACTCTAGGGGAGCTGGAAGCATACCTCCTCATCTCAACCGTGAATCAGTAGATCGGGTAACAATTCTTAATGGGCCCCTTTCCCCACAACTCTCAAGAACCCCCTCAAGCCTTCCTGCTCTCCGTAGCCCCTCAATAAAGGCACAGAATCACAAAACTTTAGAGGCTCTCGGGTCTGAATTCAATGTGGACCCTTAGAAATCACACAGGCTCTGGGTCAGACAGGTCTGAGGTACAGACAGCTTTGCCACCTGCCTTGGGCAAGTTACTTAACCTGTCGGAGACTTTATTTACTTATTTGGAGAATGGTTTATAATATTTATATAGTTGTGGACACTCATCTCATCTGCAGTAAGGATTCAGTAACGTGTGTGAAGCTCCCAGCTCAGTGACTGATTCAACTCAGTGCTCCATATCCATCAACTGAGAGGCTGGGCTTGTGCTCAGTACAGAGCCTGAACCCCAGCAGCCGCTCCATAAAAGTTTATTTCTGCTATTTCCCATTTTCTTGTTTTTCTCTGCCTCCTTTTGCTGTTAATCCTCACCACCTCCACATGCTCTCTTATTCTCCTCCAGCACATTCTGACCTAACTTAAAAATAATGAACAGGACACATTTTGCCCTTTTTTCTTCATATGCCACTCATTTTGGGAGATGAAAAAACCTTAGGGTAACTAGACTTCCTTCTTAAGGAGAGACAGCTTAGACCAAAAGAATAAATAAACAATGAAAAACCCCTTTGTAAAAATAGACCATCGCTGAGGTCGCCAGTTCGAAACCCTGGGCTTGCCTGGTCAAGGCACATATGGGAGTTGATGCTTCCTGCTCCTCCCCCCCTTCTCTCTCTCTCTCTCTCTTTCTCCCCCCTTCTCTAAAATGAATAAATAAAATCTTAAAAAAAAATAGACCATCAGCCTGTACGTAGTGAAGGGACGCCTGGAGCGTGTGAGGTGTCGTGGCATTTTCTGGAATCTTACACCGCGGTCCACAGCTCAGCTCAGGACAGTAAGTATGTCAAGACAGTGGAGTTTTCATCGGGTGAGGTGCTGACCTACACTCTACTTTCCAAACACTGATGCTCAAAATTCCTCTGAGCCCGGAGCAGTGAAATATGACAGCAAAGTGGGGCAGGGCGTGTCAGAGTAAAGGGATACAGTCTTTCTGAATCTTTCCTAAAGCTCATGTGTTAGCATTAAACCCTAAGTGGGACCTGGAGACGCAGTGGCTCAGACCAGTGATCTTCAACCAGTCTGCTGCAAGAATTTTTAAAACATCTAATACCTCACTACCTGATGATTTAATCAGGGCATGGGCCTTTTCCCCTTAGATTGTCAAATAAAAAAAATGACAATGGCCAACACAACAATAGCCATCTGCTGTGAATGAATTAAAATTATACCCACTTTTTTTGTCATATCAGCAAAAAATATATCTTTTTGGTGTGCTGCAGAAATTTAGTAATTAGTTTATGTGTGCCAGGAGATGCAAAAAGTTGAAAATCACAAGCTCAGAGCATCAAAGAACAAAACAGCACCTCACTGGCATGGCGAGGAAGTACCCATTCATTCATTACACTGGGGAACAAAATTTTTGTTGCATCCACAAAAACACTTGTTCTTACCTGATTCAAGTGTGCTGATCTCAAATCTGACATTAGTTTTTCTCTGTAAGCTACAGTTTTCTTTTGCAATTCAAGATTTTAGGTTTTCATCTTATTGTAAAATTTTCAACATTTAGTTTAACATAATGAAGTAGAATGTCTTCTTGCGCATCATTAGTGAAAATATAATAATTTATATAATGTAGTAAATATACTAATATACTAAAAGATATGATTGCATCAGAATTTGTCTACAGTATCGAAATAGAACATATTAAAATACTCATTTTAATCATAAAATTTGCGCAAAACTTATTTAAATTCTATTCAGGCAAAAATTTGCATTTGTAGCTCTTGTGTTTGTGTACTTGTTGAGGACAATCTCGTTTGATGCTCTAGCAGTCGTCTGCTCATCACTGACAGCTCCAAGATTTTTGGGAAACTTATCAAGGTGACTGTTCAGGAAGTGAATCTTAACGCTCATGTTACATCCAATGTCGCGGAAAGCCAACAGCATCCTTTGAACCAGAAGTTCATAGTTTTCTGCTTTTTTGTTGCCAAGGAAGTTCTTTGTAACTGCCACAAAAGACTGCCATGCTGCTTTCTCCTCCTTATTCATCTTCCTGGCAAATTCTTTGTCACATATGAGGGTTCGAATTTGAGGTCCATCGAATATACCTGCTTTTATCTTCTCGAAAGACAAGGCAGGAAAAGCAGAAATAATATGCTGAAAGCATTCACTTTCTCTACTCAAAGCCTGAACAAACTGCTTCATTAAGCCAAGTTTGATGTGAAATGGGGGAAAAATGATCCTGTCTCAATTAACTACAGGTTCATTCACAATATTTTGTATCCCTACTTCCAGAGCTTCATGTTTTGGCCACTCCTTCTGTATTTCTCCGAGCTCGGCTGTCCCACAAAGACAGAAAGCAAGGATACTTTGTGAAACCTCTCTGTTGTCCTAGCAGGAAATTTACCATTTTAAGATCCACACAAATGATCCAGTTATGCTCCTCATACTTCAGAAAGTCGAGGATAATTTTTATGTCATTATAATCTTCTCGCAGATGAGTTGAATAACCAATTGGAACCGCTGCATAAACATTACCGTTGTGTAGGAGAACACATTTCAGACTCCGTTTAGAGCTGTCAAGAAAAGCCGCCATTCTGTTGGACTGTAAGTGGTAACACCTACCTGGCTGAGAAGACTAGTATATCATGAAAGTAAACAAAGTGTTTGTCTTTGGAAAAAAAGTCCATAAAAATTTGTTCATGCTTCCTGAAATGGGATACTTAAGCTGACCAGTGAAGTGCATTCTTTTCTTGAAGCCTGGAGGCTAATAACTCAACTGCTTTCTTTGATAGGCCCAAATCTCTTACTAAGTCATTCAATTCAGGTTGGCTAAACTGCTGAGGGGTTAATGACTGCTTGGCATCAGAAGAAGACCCTTCAGATTCTACAACCATTTCCTCATGCATTTCATCAAAATACACTTGATCACCATGTTCACTTTCTTCGTCCTTAGAAGAAATAAAACCATTGAAAACTGGAACTGGGAGTGTCTCAAGAGTATGGGATAGGGTATATTGCTGAAGGAATATTAGGATATGCAATCATATGCCGTTTTTTCTTGCCAATGCCCTTTGTATGGATCAGACAGAAATAACAGTCACTGCTGTGGTCCTTAGGTTCACGCCAAACCATGGGAATACCAAAAGGCATTCCTTTGCATTTTCCTTTTGTCCAGTCACGAAGCATTTCCTCACAATTATGACACACAGTACGAGGAGCCCAATTCTTGTCTTGATCGCCAAGGGGAACTTGAAAACAGGCAATATATGCATGTATCACAAATGATGAAATATTGTGCCTTTGATGTTAAAGTGTGTAACAGCCACATATATAACAGAAGGTGTCAGGACTATTCTTACATTTATGCCTACTCAAAGAAGCCATGATTCAATCTTAAAACAAAATAAGAGGGTGTTTTTATCGGATAATAATCTTTTACATTTAAAAACAACTCCAATTATGTAACAGTGATGTTTGTTTTTTGTTTGTTTGTTTGTTTGTATTTTTCTGAAGTTGGAATCGGGGAGGCAGTCAGACAGACTCCCGCATGTGCCCGACCGGGATCCACCCAGCACGCCCACCAGGGGGCGATGCTCTGCCATCTGGGGTGTTGCTCTATTGTAACCAGAGCCATTCTAGCGCCTGAGGCAGAGGCCACAGAGCCATCCTCAGCACCCGGGCCAACTTTGCTCCAATGGAGCCTTGGCTGCAGGAGGGGAAGAGAGAAACAGAGAGGAAGGAGAGGGGGAGGGGTGGAGAAGCAGATGGGCGCTTCTCCTATGTGCCCTGGCTGGGAATCAAACCCGGGATTCCTGCATGCCAGGCCGACGCTCTACCACTGAGCCAACCAGCCAGGGCCTGTAACAGTGATGTTTGTAAAACATTAATTGCCTTGTGGTTATGTTCAATTCAAGAGTTGTTGCTCTTTAACTCCAATTTAAAAACAATGCATGCCATTAACTATAACAAAAAGAAATTAAAATTGCATAAAAACTAGAGCATACACCAAAAAACGGACTTCAGATTTGTTATCAGTGATGCAGAAATATATAGAAACAGTTCTAAAACCTCATGCAACAGAAAATGAAAAAAAATTGTTCCCCAGTGTTATTTGTGGCCCTGGCCACTGCTGGGAGGCTATACCCTCCAAGATCCCTCCAAGGTCCCTGTGGGGAAAACAGCTGTGTTGGGCTTGCTCACTGGTTTACCAGTTGCAAGCACTTTGCCTGATGAGTGTGTGAGCATGCGGCAGTGACACGTGTGTATAGTCTGTAAGGCTATGGGTGCTTTCCCTCGGGGGCGATTCTCCCAGATCACTCTCCCACTATTGTGAAGTGCAGTTTTCCCGGCTCCCTTGCCCTTCACTGTGAAAAGCAGGTCTTCCTTTGTTTATTCACTCTCTCACCTTTGCAAGCCTCCAGTAAATGGTTATGGCCCTGTGCTTTTCGGCTCTGCAGGTCCTCTACTGTCTGCCCAAATTCAGTGTGAACCTGCCCGGCCTCAACCACCAGCATTATAGTCCCCCAGTGGTTGATGACAGAGGTGAAGCCCATGATTGGAGCTGTGAAGAAAATTAGTGGAGCTATGAAAGGGGGCCCTCTGGGGTTCATGGTGATCATGTGTCTGGAGGGTGGTAGACAAGACTGGGTGGTGGGCAGGAGCGTAGGGAAGGGAGACATTGAGCCTGAATGCTTCTGCTTACTGTCCTGCTTCAATGGGGATGCCAGAGAGTACGTCCCCACAGAGAGCAAAGGGCTGAGGGACAGAGTTGTAGAAACTGTAGGTGTCTGCTAGTGGGCTGGTGGGCAAGTGGAGGGGGAAGGTGGCACTACTGACCATAAAGTCACCCATTTGTCACTCCTTCAGCAAATACTCCACTCCATTCTAGGCTCTGTGCTAGTTCCATGGGGTTTAGTAATGAATAAGGTAATGTGTTTTTTTTGGGTTTTTTGGGTTTTTTTTTTTGTATTTTTCTGAAGCTGGAATCGGGGAGAGACAGACAGACTCCCGCATGTGCCCGACCGGGATCCACCCGGCACGCCCACCAGGGGGCGACTCTCTGCCCACCAGGGGGCGATGCTCTGCCCCTCCGGGGCGTCGCTCTGCCACAACCAGAGCCACTCTAGCATCTGGGGCAGAGGCCAAGGAGCCATCCCCAGCGCCCGGGCCATCTTTGCTCCAATGGAGCCTTGCTGCGGGAGGGGAAGAGAGAGACAGAGAGGAAGGAGAGGGGGAGGGGTGGAGAAGCGGATGGACGCTTCTCTTGTGTGCCCTGGCCGGGAATCGAACCCGGGACCCCTTGCACGCCAGGCCGACGCTCTACCACTGAGCCAACTGGCCAGGGCTGAATAAGGTAATGTTTATGCCCTCACAGGACTTATATTATTGCAGGGGACACAGGCAGTCACAGCGTGATTATATGGCAGGGGTGATACAAAGCACACGGGGCCCAGAGGAGGCCCCTCATTCAGAGTAGGGGTCAGGGAAGACTTCTGGAGGAAATAAAAGTCTAAGCTAAGACCTTATGTGTGAGAAGGAGCTAGCCGGAAGAAGAGTGTGGAGTGTGGGAAGTGAGGAAAGGGAGAAGAAATACTGCAGGCAGGGGCACTGGATGTGTGAAGGCCCTGAAGGGCCCCTATCAGTTTGGCCCAGACTGGGTTGATGCGGCATCTCAGGTGAGGCCCTTCCTAACCAGAATAATGTGGTTCAGTGGTTCAGCCCATTTACTAGGAAGGGGACAGGACAGGCTCAGCCTGTAACCTGGGTTCTGTGACTACAACACTAGCCTAGCTGCTCTGCATCCAACCAGGCAACTTGGGGCAAATCACTTCAGCTCTCCAGGTTGCCACATTAGCACCTGTGTAATGTTAAGCACACCAGGTGAGCTCTGCTAGGGTGTCTTCCAGGCCATAATATGATTTGAAGAGATGACACCCAACTGCAGGATCCGCTTGGTCCCTGATTCCTGAGGCTAAACTCTGAATATGAGTGGCAGTTCCAAGCTTTGGGCTTATTGACCATCCCTCTCCTCCATTTGTGCTTTGAATATTGACTTACCCGCTGCTTATCCGGGTCCACAAAGCGGATCCCAAAATAGTCTTTTTCCAGCAGGTTTAGGTGGTGGCAAAGAAGGTCGAACAGGTATTGGCCTTTGGCATCTCTCTGCAAAGAAAGCAGGCTCCACTGAGAAATGAGAGGGCTTCTGCAGTGGAATTCCCTGTTGCTGGTCATTAAAAGTCATTTATAACAGGTGCATAAGGATATGCAAGGGGCACCTGTCCATAGCTGTGTCCTCCATGCTGTAATACATTAGATATTCCCAGGAATTCTGAGGCGTTTGGCACCTGAAAGGAGCCCAAGAACCCGTCCCTCAAAGAAAGTATCAGAGAAGTCAGAGTTAAGGGAGTCCAGTTCTGATCCCTAATGCACAAAGCTCTCCTAGGGGATTTCAGCGTGGAAGACCGCAAGTGCAGCTGGCTCTGCTTCTAAAGTATGATCTCAACCCATTCACTTCTCTCCATCCCCACTGCCAACTCCGTCGGTCAGGCCACCAGCGTCTTTCAACTGGACCATGGCCAGAGCCTGCCAACCAGTTCTCTGCTTCTGCTGTTATCCTTTCTCCAGTGACCAGTGTGACCACAATTTAGTCTTTTAAAATTTTTGCTAAGTAATGTAGGCATGTAGTAAGATATTCAAACTTAAGAAAGGATATACCATGAAGAGTAAGTCTCTGTCTACCCTAGTCGCCCTGTGCCTCAGTCCCACCCCAGAAGCAACCCCTTACCAAGTTCTTCTGTATCCTTCAAGTGGTATTACATTCCGGGCAAGGCTATACACAAATACATCTCCTCTTAAAAATATATTGGCTGCATATTCTGTACTGTATTCTGTTTCTTAGGATTTTTTCCCACTTAGGGTAATCTAGTAAATCCTTCTATAGCAGCATATATGGATAAGCATCACAGCTTTTTAAAAAAATTATTTATTTATTTTTACAGGGACAGAGAGAGAGTTAGAGAGAGGGATAGATAGGGACAAAGAGAGATGAGAAGCATCAATCATCAGTTTCTCGTTGCGACACCTTAGTTGTTCACTGATTGCTTTCTCATATGTGCCTTGACCGTGGGCCTTCAGCAGACCGAGTAACCCCTTGCTCAAGCCAGCGACCTTGGGTCCAAGCTAGCAAGCTTTTTGCTCAAGCCAGATGAGGCCACGCTCAAGCTGGTGACCTTGGGGTCTCGAACCTGGGTCCTCCGCATCCCAGTCCGACGCTCTATCCGCTGTGCCACCGCCTGATCAGGCAGCATCACAGTTTTTAACTGTTGGATACCACTGGAATGAACCTAATTTATTTATCCAGCTCCATATTGACAGAATTTGTTTCTAATCTTCTATTACAAACAATGCAGCAGTGAGCACACAATGATCTTTAATTACATCACTACCCACCCCCGCTTAACACCATCAGTGGCTTCCCATTGCTCTCACAATAAAATCCAAACTCTGACCATGGCCTCCAAGGCCCTGCACGACCTAGCTGCTGCCTCTTCTCTGCACTCATCCCAAATCATTCCCCTCCCCACTCTCCGATCAAGGCTCCTCTGTTCCCGAGCGCTCCGAGGCTTCTCTGCCTCTGTGGCCCGGTATTCCCTCGGCCCCGTGTGCTTTCCCTCCAGCCCTTGTCATGGCCACTCCTGTCCTGAGGCCTCAGCCCACATGTCCTCTCTTGCGGAGGGGTCCTTCCCCAGAGAGGAGACCCTCCCAGTTACTTTCTGTCTCATTTCTCCTGCTTATTTCCTTCATAGCACTGACAGTAATCTATAATTACTTTATTGATTTGTTTAGTTATTTGTTGTCTGCTCTCTTCCTTGGCTATAATTTTCCTGAGGGCAGGAGCCCTCCCCCAGGGCCTGACATATGTCAGGTAGGTCCTCAATAATTATTTGTTGAATAAATGAATGACTGAATGAATAGAAGGTAGAGGGTTAACTAAAAGGTTTACAAAATGTGAGGAAATAAGGCCACTTCTAAACCTATAATCTTTTCCTTCAGGGTCCTGCCTGTGTGTCTGGGATGAGCTGGGAGGGGAATGGCTTGCAGGAAACTGTCAGAACTTCTGGAGCTCTGCAAGGCATTGATCTGTGGGCCTGTTCCCAATGGTCTCTGCAGATGAGATAATCCTCTCTGGTGGCTCTGGATCTAATTCTGCATTCAAATTGAGGTTGTCTTATAAGATCCAAAGTATCTCACCTATGTCAAGGCCACAAAAGCTTTACACCTCACCTCTTCCCTTTCTGTTGGCCGGCCCTATACTATCCAAGGAGATCTAGGGCAGGATATCAAATCTCTCAGCAAATACATATCTTAAGTTTATCTTCGGACGATTGGGAAATGAGTGAGTGGACAGTTGAACTAAGGACGACTGTGCCACGTAGCCACCTCCCACCCTCGTCCTGCCGACCCCACACTCCCTCTCACAGCATAACCCTGAGGCCGTGGGCCCCATTCTCCCCCACCCCTGCCTTTGGTCTCCCACCAGAAAGAGCTACGTTCAGGACAGAGACTTGCTAGGAGTCACACTGGCACTTCTGAGTGGCAGGCCACAAACTAGATCTTTCAAAGAATTCCATCAACAATGCGTTTTGGGCAGGGGCCGCCAACTGCTTCCATACTGATGCTCCGGAGAGTGGGAAGAGCTTCAGCTCCTTTTCAAGGTTCTCTTAAGAGTAAGGGGATGATGTTTACCCCAAGCAGCATGTCCTGTGCTATTATCCTTCTCAGAGCAGCTAAAATGGAATATTAAGAGACAGTTGCAAATTGTGAATATTTTTCTCTATAAATTTTATTTTGCTATTTCAAGCTGTCTACTACACTGTTGAACCTGGGGTGAGTTTCAGTGGCTGAAGAAGTTTGCTCCCATACATACAACAATCATATTAGCAGAGGGTGGGGTGGGCATGGGGAAAGTGCTTCTGTGAGAGGAATCACACGGGCTTTTCATAAGAATCATGTCTTCCAAAAAACAACTCATTTTTATGGGCTGGCAGCTCAAACACACCTGTAGGGCTCCTAGCTGGTAAGAAGCTTAAATTCAGTGTGTCCAACCTGAGTTCTCCTACCTCATGGAAAGAAATAGGAAATGTGGCTTTTCTCTTTAGGTACTTATGAAAAAAAGACATATCTCATTACACATTCCCTATATCAATAAGAAAGGATCTTTTCTGGTTATGTCTCAGCATCTGATGAAACCGCTGCTCTCCACCCCAAAGTCACAGTTCCCTGGGGTTCCCATTTACCAATGGCAGATGCATGGTTTTGCGCTAACAGGCTTCTGTGCAGACTAATTAAGAGAAGCACCCTTCTTTGTTGTTTCTCCAAGGCTGGAGGGGAGAAGGTGAGAGAGTGGGGGGTTGGGGGGGGGACAGAGCTTCTCCTTGTGGCAGAAGTCCAGGAATTTTACATTTCCAGCAGAAACACAAAGGCAGATCACCTCAGAGCACTGCTGTGGCACCTTCCACAGAGGGTCACAGCTGGCCCCACTGTCGGAGTACTCACAGCTGTGGCCAGTGGAGTGGCTAAGGCAGCCTTCGGGGGAGTCACATCCAGCTGAACCGTCACGGTGGCTCCCTATGATGAGCTGTTGGCAGGGGTGAGAGTTTAGGAATCTTAAACTTCCTGGCCTTGTGGGTTCTCTTACACCAGGGGTCTCAAACTCGCGGCCCGCGGGCCGCATGCAGCCCGCTGAACAATTTTGTGCGGCCCGCAGACTAATCCACGAAGTTCAAAATATTTTGGATAAAATTAAGTAAGCCTAGGGGCCTACTTGTATTTTTCATTTCTCTAGCATCCTAGCTAGATATTAGCTTAGTTAACAGCAGTTGTGATGCGAACTACAGTTTCTGGTCGTTTTGTGACACTGAGTAAACTGCATGTACGATTGTGCTTGTTGTACTGACTGATTTTTTTTTGTTTTCAACTACAGTGAGAAAAGTGTTGCGTAACAGTTGCCTTTTGTAGACCTAGTGCGGCCCGCCTAACGGCTGTGATCTTGCTCTGCGGCCCACATGCTGAGTTGAGTTTGAGACCCCTGGTTTACACTTTCCAAATCCTAGAATCTCCTTTCTGTGGTCTCCCTGTCCTAAGTCTTTCTGGAATTTTCTGTGGCAGCCAGTCTTCTGATTTTGTTGGATGGCGAAGTCCAGCGAGTCCTGTCTCTTTTCCCTCTGCCTGCAGTTCCCTTGCACTAAGGCTGACCCGTGTGCTGGGTGCCGAACATTGTGCGCTGCTTATTCTGGAGAAACGGGCTCTCCAGTTGACAGGTAATGACCGGCCAGGCACAACGTCAGGGCTGCAAGCCTGAGGGTGTTTATCTTTGGGACAAGCGAGCTGAGGCAGAGCACCCACATCCAGCTAAACCTCTGAGATTGTTCTCTTCTCAAAGTAATGGCTGGGTCAAAATAATTTATTAAGCGCCAATTAAAAATAAATTTGTATTTTATGAACCACAATAGTACTCCCATGTGAGAATAAGAAGTGCGGATAGGTCAACTATGAAAATAATAGTACATATAAGTTCACCCATTTCAACTCTCTATATGGTGCACAGAATGATTCATGAGCCCCTTTGAAAAACTGTGTAACTCTGAGGTTGGGAGAATTAACATTCTTGCTCCTCCCTGGAGTACCTGGTTCTGGTTCTCTTTGGTTTGTCTATTCTTTAGGGAAGGGACTGAGGAGCAAGTAGGCTTGAGCCAGTGACCTAAATTAGTCAAGGTTAATTGTACTTTCTGTCTCATAATCACTACCCTTAAGCAGGAGAGCAGTTTTATTTGACCCCATCATGGGCTCGATCCCAAGGACATGGACAGGGTGCATCCTGATCAGAGGGGCTAACATGTAGAAAGCCCCCCTTCCCCAGGCATCAGGCCTCACCTTATTCAATCCAGCCTATCTGCAAGGCAGGCCAATTTTAACAGCAAAAACTGTGTGAGCCTGAAAGAGGGCAAGAATGAGCCCAGCTTTCTCAGCTCCTGGGCCAAACGCTGTTAATAGGGAGCTGGCCGCGGGTTTATGGGCCCTTAGAGAAGGCCGTGGTGAGATGGAGGGCAGAGACAATGCGCCCATGCAGCCCCAAAGCACAAGGGTCCAGGGGTGGCAAAAGGCCTCGCCAAGATGGGGGTGCCTAGGGGGAGGGCAAGAGCTCAACAGGTTGTCCTCAGAGGCCTGACGGGAAAGGACCAGGCACCAGGGGTGGGATGCCACAGCCTCTATTCTAGCTTAACTTTATACTTCAATTTCTTGTAGGCCCAAGACTCCTTTGCTTTCATTCACTGTGTTCTAAGGGCATGTATGTGCCAATGTCTGCCAGGTTCAGGAGCAGATGCTGCATAAACACACATTAATGTCACGGAGGACCAGCCACGTTAGCCCATCTTCTCAGGCCACGGCAGGAGTAAGCTGAGCCGGGAAGTGTGCATCGATTCCTGGGGTGCAGTCTTACCTCTGTGTTTGCACTCTACACCCAGCCCCTTCCCGAGGCAGAGGGAGGACAAGGGGCACAAATGCTAACAGCCGGGGCCCAGATTTCTTAACCTAAGAACCTTCCACACTAGTTTACATTTTCTTTGATGGGAAGGAACCCCTTCTGACTCCTGGCCCAGACCCCCACTTTTCTTGCTTAGTCCTAAATCTGAGGCTGCAGCTAAAAAGCTCACTCTAGGACGAGATGGGGATGTTCATTCCAGGGAGAAACGCAGCCATGCTGTCTTCCAGAGCAGGTGGCCCACATGCAGCAGGGCCGTGCACAGGCACGCCCTCCACTCCCTACTCTCAGAACTCAGGCTGGGAGGACGGGGCCCATGCAGGCACCTGGTATCTAGGTGTGGGGCAGCTGTGTTGGGCTTGCTCATTGGTTTATGAGCCGCAAGCACTTTGCCTGATTAGTGCGTGAGCACGTGGCAGCCTCATGTGTGTATGGCCTATATAAAGCTATGAGTGCTTGAGCTCAGGGATTGTGGATGCGCAGATGCAGATTGCTTGCTCGCCACTGTGAGGGGCCATTTTTGCTCTTTGTTTGCCTGACAGGTGGTTTCTCCTGCCTGTGTGCTTGTCCGCCATTGTGAGACTTTCTTAAATGGAGTGCCCCCAACCTTTTCCGGCTCTGCAGTTTCTCTACTATCTGCCCAAATCCAATGTGAACCTGCCTGGCCTCAGCTCTCGGCATTACATCTGGTATAGTGGGCAGGGTTCGGAGCAGATTGGTTTGGAGCCACTGACACCCTTGAGGGGTGGAATAGAGGAGTGGCTGTTCCCAGTGGATCTCCTGGTGGGGACCATGGGCTGGGTGTTTTTTACAATCCTGAGAGAAGAAACCAAGAGCTCTGTGCGAGGAGCTAAGCGAGATTGAAAGCTCCAGGATGAGTTGCATACTGAGCACCAACAATGATGTGAACTGGAGTGAGCACTGGAGAAGGCTGACCGGGTCCGAGAGTTGCAGTGTGAGGTGCAGGATGAGTGCCAACAGCACCTGGAACTGGAGCAGTCTCTGGACAAAGAGTTATGGGTTTGTGAGTTGCAGTTTGTTCTGGAAGCTGAATGTTGGCTGTTGGAGAAACAACTGTGGGTTCAGGAGCTTGAGAGTCAGCTTCAGGCTGAGAGCTGGCAGCCGCAGCTGAGAATTGGCACAGAAGACAGAGCTGCATTCGTGCTGGTAGAGGGGCTCTCAGTTGGCAGGAACAGGGGTTTCCAACTCTTCTGAAGAGGAGGCTCAGGCTGCGACTGCTGTCCGCAGACTCGGAGCCAGACCGGTGGTTGCCAAGACGGTAAAGACTCGGCAGCCAAGAGTCCCTCAGCAGCAGCCACAGCCCCCTCCCCAGGTAGTGGAGCACTCCGTGGTCTGGCCCTATACCCAGGCACAGCTGATGGAGTTGGGGGTGAAATTCAGGCAGAAACCCACTGAGCCCCTGGCAGCCTGCTTGGTGTGGCTGCGGGACAGGGGGTGGATGGCATCATGTTGTCTGGAGCAGAGGTGGACCGTAAGGCTGTGAGGGCTGCTGACCATGCTGCCGCCCCCCACTTCACCCCATCCCCACCAACTAACAAGAAACGAGCGAGCTGTGGAAGTTACCCAAACACAGATGTGGGCAGGGCTGATTGCGGCCGGGGCAGATAGAGAGAAATTAGATGGCAAGCCTAATAAAGTCTTGGAGCTTTGGCGGCAGCTTGAGTCAGAACAGAGGTTCCAGCTGCTGAAAAAGCAGGGGAAGCGAGTGGCCCCGGCATCTGCCAGGAAAATGGCTGGCGTTCAGGTTACAGGATCCCCAAGACCTGTTGTCCCAGTTTGAACAGGGGGGAGGGGGAGGGACCCAACTGACAGGGACGGGTGGGGGCCAGAGGCCTCCTGTGAAATTGGCAATCTGCTGGTCCCCTTCTAATGTGCAACAGGTGTTGGCATTAGAAGGTAATAGGTCCTTTTTTACAGCAGCAGCAGCAGCTAAGAGAACTGTTAAGGCAACATAGGCCTCGAATGTGTTTGACCCCACCAGGCCCTGTGAGCTTGTTGAGGGGTTTGGATGGGGCTGTGACAATGGACAGCACACTGTGGAAAGGTGCTGAGGTCCGTTAATACAGAGCTGTGTGCCTAGTTGCCTGTAACGGACCTTTATGTTGGTGATTTACACAGACAGCTGGGCTATTGTGGACTGACTCTTGGACTGCGACCAGAGGGGGGCACTGGCTCCCTTGATGGATGGACACGTCGCTCATGGACAGTACTATGAGAGAACCTGATGGGGCTGGGCACAGCTCCTGTGGAGGCCCCCCTGCACTGGTTCTCATCCAGCTGTAGAGGTGCACCAAGGCTACTCTACGGTTTCCATGGACACAGCCTTGGACTAGACAGGCCTTCCTACCTACCATGGGGTAGGGAGTTAGAGGTGGGCCTCCAGGTGCACCCTGGGCGAAGTGCTCAGGGAGACACTGTGAATTGCACTTTTGTAATTATTATGTAACTGTTGCTGTAATCTTTGTTTCCTGTCATGTAGATTGTAAAGCAGGGGTAGTCAACCTTTTTATACCTACCGCCCACTTTTGTATCTCTGTTAGTAGTAAAATTTTCTAACTGCCCACCAGTTCCACAGTAATGGTGATTTATAAAGTAGGGAAGTAACTTTACTTTCTAAAATTTATAAAGCAGAGTTACACAAGTTAAAGCATATAATAATAATTACTTACCAAGTACTTTATGTCGGATTTGCGCTAAGTTTGGCAGAATAAATCTTTATAAAACAACTTACTATAGTTAAATCTATCTTTTTATTTATACTTTGGTTGCTTCGCTACCGCCTACCATGAGAGCTGGAATGCCCACTAGTGGGCGGTAGGGACCAGGTTGACTACCACTGTAAAGCAAGCAACCCTAAAGGGGTGGAATGTGGGGCAGCTGAGTTAGGCTTGCTCACTCACTGGTTTACCGGCTGCAAGCCCTTGCCTGATTAGTGAGTGAGCACGTGGCAGCGCCAGGAATGCATGGCCTACATAAGGTTACGGGTGCTTGCACTCAGGGGGATTGCGGATGCGCGGATTTCTTCCCCACCACTGTGAGGGGCCATTTTTGTGGTTTGTTTGCCTGAGAGGCGGTTTCCCCTGCCTGTGTGCTTGTCTGCCATTGTGAGACTTTATTAAACAGAATGGTCCAACCTTTTCTGGTTCTGCAGTTTTTCTACTGTCTGCCCGAATCCAATATGAACCTGCCTGGCCTCGGCCACCCACATTACACTACCAATGGTCAGCAAACTCATTAGTCAACAGAGCCAAATATCAACACAACAGTACAACGATTAAAATTTCTTTTGAGAGCCAAAATTTTAAAACTATATAGGTAGGTACATTGTTATTAACTTAATTAGGGTACTCCTAAGCTGGCCAAAAAGCTGCACTCAAGGGGCCAAAGAGCCACATGTGGCTCTCAAGCCGCAGTTTGCCAACCAGGGCACTAGGCTATAGAACCAGGAGGCTCCTGGGACAGAGGCACAGCCCCTGTGGAGGAAAGTCGGAATTCAGAGGGAGAAGGGACCAGTACTTACCCAGACTCCTGCAGCCACTGGCCTCACCTAATCCCTAAAAAAGGCAGCAACTTCCTGCACCAACACTCCCCAGTCTACATGCAGATTGAGGGAGTCTGGTGAGTTTCATGATGCAAATAGAGATCTGTAGGTTCAGATGCCAGGCACTGTGCCTCAGGGAGCCCTGTGGGCAGTCCTTGCTCAGGTCAGAGAACTGGCTTAGCTCATCACCACATGGCATGCAGAGGATGTGCACGTGGGGCAGGGAAAACACATCCAGTCTGGATGTGTGCAAGTAAATGTCACGGAAGGGAGGACTAAGTGTTCTGTCAGCACAGATGGCCCACACCAGACTCAACATGGGCAATTAAGACTCTCTGAGCAGAACCTTCAAACCTGCTGTTGTAGAGCTTGTCAGAGCAGGGTTAATGAGAGGGCTAGATTTATTGAGATATCGATGATGCTTCAAGAGCCAGGACGTCCTCATGGTTACGTGGATTCCTTGCATCTAGTGAATTGTATGGAAAGGAGGAAAACCTCAGCTGGGTCTGAAGAAAAGCAAACTGGTCTCCATTTCTGGTCTCTATTTCCCCTTTTCCAGTAAGGTCACTTTCAGAAGCATCACTGTTTCTTACAATTGAATATATTTTGGTTGTATTTTTCCAGCCAGTGCTATATCTCAGTGGACTAGTCATGTCACAGCTGCAGAATTACTGCAAACCCAACCAGGCTTGTTCAGAAAAAACTCATTGCTTTGTATTTGTGAGAGGTGCACAGCCCCGCCCCCCTCCACACACAACCGTCTCGTACAGCTATGCCTCTCATACAATGTTGTTTCAGATAACTTGTGAAGAAAGTTCAGAATTTTGGGGGTAAACAGACTTCTTGCTCCCAATTCATTTTATTGCTCTTTTCCCCAAAGGGCAAATGCATGTCATTTGGCAAATCGGGAAGTTTCTGGAGTTGTAAGGAGTGGCTCTGGTCCGGAGAAATATAGCAAGCTCAGCACCTATTTCTCATGACCCTGGAGCTATTCCCCCAACTCAGCAGAAAGCTGTTTATTGGTCAGTACCAACAAATGGATTCTGGGCTGGACACATCACATAAATTAAAGAGGCCAGGATTTTTGAGTCCTGGTACAGTCTCCTTTTCAACTATCCTGTTGGGTCATTCATGTCCCCTAGGAGAAGTGAGGGGAGGCAAAGAGAGCAGAGGTGGGAGGGCTCTGGGGCGGCGAAGGCACTGACGATGAGCACGAGGGTCAGAGTCAAGGCCCTGCTCTGCCGTGTCTTAGCTTGTGACCTCAGACCCGAGCAGACAGACTTTAATCTGTCTGAGCTTCCACTTCGTTATCTATAAAACAAGACTGATGCTACATCTCTCAAGGGATTACTATGAAGCTCAAAACAAGACTCATAAAATTCATAAAAAACCCTGTGTATATTTTTTCTACCAACTTCCTCTGCCTCTGGTAACCTCTTTAGGCTAAATGGACCTGAACATGACAAGGCCTTAGCAATGAGACCATGCACCCATGGAACAGAAGCTAGTTCTCTCTAGACAAGAACACCTGGGCAGGTCCTGGTACACGTCCACCTGTGCTGTGTCCACAAGCTTATGGATAGCCACTGTTAGATTCAGGGAGTACTGATATGCTGGGGCTGCCAAGAGTGTAACTATTGAAGGAACAGGGAGTGCTGATAGGGGCCCTGTGAGGCTGAGAACAAAGAAGGTCAGAGACCCTTATCAGAAGTTTATGTTTGAAATTCGCCACTAAGCTAAAACCGGCCCCTGTTGCTATGCTGCGTGCGACCTCCCTAGCCAATAGCTAAACTGCCACATCTGCTTCTGTATAATGTTCTTGCTCACTTAGGATATATAAGGACCTGGCTGTAAGCGCCAGGCACGGCTTCCATTTGCAACTCCTCGTGAGCACGGTGTCTCCGGACATCTTGGGAGTTCGCCCCTGTGCAGGTTAAACTGGCCAATAAAGTAACATCTTAACTCCTGAAAGTCTCCGACGTTTGTTCTCGTTCCCGGTGGATGCTACAGCCACTATTTAGGAATCTGCTTTGCAGGGTTCTCAAAGAACAGATTGGCATAGTCTCCATACCCCAAGGCTATTTTCCTTAGACCAGGTTGGAAGAAGAGTAGAAAATCCTTTATTATATGCGGCTTAAGTGTCTGTTTGTCACCTATAGCTTATTGGTTGCTTGCGTAACTGTACTAGCCAATGGGGTGAAGTTGCCACGGCTGAACGCAAATTGAGCGTGTCAGGGAGAAGGTGAACATTTGTTTGCATTGGCAATCATCTGTTTTACATAAAAGCTACGTCTTAACGTAATTTCTTTTAAGAATGCCTCCTAGAAAATACAGCACTGAAGAGGAGAGAAAAGGAGCTAAAGCTGCACAAAAACGGTTTTCTCAACAAAAAGAAACCACTGAGCAGAGAAAGACAAGGCTTGCTTCAGTCGCAGAGCAAATGCGTCTTTCAATTGAGACGTAGACAATTTCCTGTAAAACTTGCCTTTGCTATGACCATCAATAAATCTCAGGGCCAAACGCTTAAGTGTGTTGGCATTTTTTTTTACCTGAGCCTGCATTTGGACACGGTCAACTTTATGTTGCCTGTTCAAGAGTTCGTGAAAGAATGGACGTAAAATTAAAAATAATTGATGGTCCTCTGCAAGGTGAGCTTAAAAATGATGGAAAGATCTACACAAGAAATGTTGTGTACAAAGAGATCTTTGACATGTGAATTAATATTTTATTATTTAAATCACCTTTATTTATTGAGCTAGCGGTGGCTCTTAAGAAATGTACCGCCAGTGGTTTCCTTCATTGCACTCTACTTTAAGCAATTAAGCAAGTAGAAGGGGGAAACCCTGTGGGACACTAAGCAAAGGGGCGTCCTCGCCGCCTGCCCTGGGTAATTCAGTTTGAATTAGCAGACACCTTTGCACAAATCATTTTAATTACAATTTATAATATCTAGAACAGCGGTCATTTCATATGACCGCCGGGCTTTCTAGTATTAAATATGTGTCATCAAACCAAACCTTTAAGAGGCCTGGCAGCTTCTACTCAGCAACCCAGAGACTAAGGCAGAGATTCTTATGATAGTCTCTCTTTTTTTTTTACAGAGACAGAAAGAGAATCAGATAGAGGGATAGATAGGGACAAACAGGAACGGAGAGAGATGAGAAGCATCAATTATCAGTTTTTTGCTGCGACACCTTAGTTGTTCATTGACTGCTTTCTCATAAGCACCTTAACCGTGGGCCTTCAGTAGACCGAGTAAACCCTTGCTCAAGTCAGCAACCTTGGGTCCAAGCTGGTGAGCTTTGCTCAAACCAGATGAGCCCGCACTCAGGCTGGCGACCTTGGGGTCCTGAACCTGGGTCTTCCGCATCCCAGTCCGACGCTCTATCCACTGTGCCACCGCCTAGTCAGACTATGATAGTCTCTTGACATGTTCCTATCACTGCAGAAGGAAGGCTGAGTGAGGCAGAGGATGAGACACAACACAGTTCCTACAGACACTGTACCTTCTAAGGGCTTGACATAAAAAAAGAAAAAAGCATTTGTCAAAATGTATTTCATTAGATTAAGCCAGAGTTTCGATCTCTTAACATAATTGGTTCTTTCTGGCGTTCAAGTTACGGGAGCTAACTGTAGTGTCACATTCCTCTTCCTGGGAATCCTGAAGCTACTGTCCATACTACTGGCAGAAAAGGGGGGAGGGATGGACAAGTAGAACCCATGGCTCTCTGATCGGAGACCCCAGGTCCCCAAAGCTCACCCAGTCCTCAGAGTCATTGGCATCCCTAGCTAGCACCAAACAGGTCATGCTCAATGCTTCTCCTGAGCTGTACAGCCAGGGCCGCCCTTAAAAAGTCCCTCATGATAGCAGATAAAACTCTGAGTTAGGGTCCCAAGGCCTGACTTTGGGTCCATAGTCCCACTATTGGTACAAAGCCACATTTACAAAAGTTTCTCTTCATAGCACAAGCGGAAACAACCTCACTAGAACAACAAAACAGACTCGCTGGAGAGGAGTGAGATAGCTGGGGCCAGGAGGAACATAGATGGTGGAGAGATGGTTTACCGTACAAATGCCAAGGCCTGGGAATGCAGTACCCTGGTCAGCAAACTGCAGCTCGTGAGCCACATGCGGTTCTTTGGCCCCTTGAGTGTGGGTCTTTCACAAAATACCACGTGCGGGCGCTACCTCGATAAGGAATGTACCTACCTATGTAGTTTAAGTTTTAAAAATTTGGCTCTCAAAAGAAATTTCAATCGTTGTACTGCTGATATTTGGCTCTGATGACTAAAGAGTTTGCCGACCACTGCAGCAGCACAAACATGAAATTTCCTGACAGTGGCACTCTGTCCCAGTGGTGGAGGGCGACAGAGAGGGGAGGCCAGGTAGGAGGCAAATGGCTAACTCACTTGAACACAGGAGTTTCCTTAATAAACAACAAATTCAAGACCATGCCATGCTCAATCAGTGGTTCTCAGACTTGAGTCTGCATCAGAATCACCTGGATGGTTGTTCAAGCACAGAATGCCAGGTCCCTCTTTTCTAACAAGTTCCAGGGTGATACTGATGCTGATGGTGTGGGGATCCATGGATCAGATCATCCCTTCTCTGCCACCCATTGGCCACTGTCAGCTCTCAAAGCAAAGACTGCTGGGATGGAGGAGGAAAATGAATACAGTGGTCCCTCGTCTATTGCGGGGGTTAGGTTCTAGAATCTCCCACGATAGGCGAAAATTCACAAAGTAGCAACCTTATATTTATTTTAGTATTTTTATATATTTTAAGGCTTTATAAACCCTCCCTACACTCTTATAAACCTTTCCCACACTGTTATTAACCCTTCCCACACTCTTATAAACACTTCCTATGCTTATTTTACCGCAAAAATAATTAAAATAGTATATAAAAATACCTATATGCTGCAAAATCCTGCAATATAGCAAAAATAATATACACAATATAAAATTAGGTATAAATATACAGTTTAAAAATCCACGATACAGTGAGACCGTGAAAAGTGAACCGTGATATGGCGAGGGATGCCTGTACTTGAACTCCACCACAATGCAGTTCTGTCAGCACAATCCTCACTTTTAATCAGCTCTCATGTTTTCACATACCAACTTCACAAGAGTACCAACTTCAGAGCTTTAGGCTTGTCTATTAAATACCACAGAGAACCTCTGTTCCTTTTTAGTAGGTTTGCAATTTCTGCCTTTCAGGACAGTGGGCAGGTGCCTAGGTCCAGCTGGAAAGTTCACCCAGTTACCATTTACTTTCAATGGCTAAGTAGCTCAAAAGTCCCTGCACTTTTGCCATGCACTAGATTATCAGAAACTAAGGCTAACGGTTATCATCAAAACTAATTTAGAGAAAGAGCTTCCTTCTCACCTCAGTTCTGCTGTGGCTGGGAGCCTGTTCCAGAACACCTCCTCTGCTAGCCTCTAGGGGACTCCTGTCCTGGAGCGGGGTTGGGAGCTGCGCCAGACCTCTGCCTGTTCCTGCTTTCTCTCTGTAAGTGCTCTGGACACTTCTCAGTCAGACGTTTGTCTTGGCTGTTGTGACTGCCCTCTCCTTCCTCTCTCTTTCCTGGGTGGGAAGTGGATGGCATAGGACATGTGCCCCAGGGATGTCCTTCCAAGGAAAACAGTCTATGCTCAGCTTTGGTCAAATTCTGATTTTGATCTCTTGAGTGAGTCATTTCCTTTGTTGAGCCTGTTTCCTTCTGTGTAAATGACCTCACATGCTGTTATGTGCTCCAACTCTCTGATTCTGTTATTAGTTGACCAGAGCTGAGGTAAAAGTGAAGGGTGAGCGACCTCTGGTCCCGGAACTCGTTAGTTTCCTGAGGGTTTTCCCAGAAGTTAACACTTCAGTGGCTAAGCAGCAACAGGTGCTTCTTGGTCCATAAATAATTCTTGGGTTTGGAGATGTATTTATTACCTAACATGCATGGGGGGTGGGGTGGGAATGACCAGATCCCCAAGGCATCCGGTAAAACCAAGGTCTTGCAGCATGAGAGAGTGTCGAGGGACAAGACTTGGCCTGAAGAATAGCGGTAAGTGCAGCAGAGGCAAGACTCTTGAGCTCAGCAGTTGCCTGAGGCCTCTGGCAAATCCCTGTCATCTCTTTGCCTTTGCACAGCAAGGCCACCCATACTGAGACCAAACATCCCGATAGCTGCACAGAAACACTGGTTGAGATGTCACCTCTGAAAAAATCTTGCACATCTGCTACAAATCCAATACAGTGTTATATTAAGGCACAAAAAGGGATGACAGCCCTGGCCGGTTGGCTCAGTGGTAGAGCGTCGGCCTGGCGTGCAGGAGTCCTGGGTTCAATTCCCGGCCAGGGCACACAGGAGAAGTGCCTATCTGCTTCTCCACTCCTCCCCCTCTCCTTCCTCTCTGTCTCTCTCTTCCCCTCCCACAGCCGAGGCTCCATTGGAGCAAAATTGGCCCGGGCACTGAGGATGGCTCTGTGGCCTCTGCCTCAGGCACTAGAGTGGCTCTGGTTGCAACAGAGCGACGCCCCAGATGGGCAGAGCATCGCCTCCTGGTGGGCGTGCCGGGTGGATTCCAGTTGGGCGCATGCGGGAGTCTGTCTGACTGCCTCCCGTTTCTGGCTTTGGAAAAATACAAAAAAAGAAAAAGAAAAAAAAAAGGGATGACAAACCAACTGGAAAAATAGTCAATTTGATATACAGATGACCACTGAATGATGCGGGGTTTAGGGGCACGGACACCCTCCTACCCCCGCTGAAAATCCACGTACACTTCTCACACTACAGTCGGCCCTGCGCATCTGAGGATTCAACCAATTGTGGAAACAGTATTTTTGATCCACATTTGGAAATCTGCAGTTGGGGATGCAAAAATACTGTTTTTGATCCTTGGTTGGTTGAGTCCACAGATATGAAACATGTGGATATGAAGGATCAACTGTATTTATGGGAAAAAACCCCACATATAACTGGACCTATGCAGTTCAAACCTGTGTTGTTCAAGGGTCAACTGTGTATCTGTCGAGGGCCACCCGGAGGCAAGCCACTCTCCGTGTGTTCTCAAGGTTGCAGGGACATGGGAGTTAGAGACATCTGAACAAGTGACTTAGGTAAAGCCTACTTCTTTCCTCTCATCTCATAGCACTTAACTGCCCTACTGCTGCCTGTCCCATGGTCACATCCACTTTCCTCTCCATTACCTGGAGAGCTGGAAATGGTATTTACTGCACTCCTTGTGCACATGAGCCCAGTCCTTCTGAGGAGCATTTGCTGATGAATAAACGACATGACCAGGCTAAGAGCTGAAGTTTAACACTAGCTAATTCTATGAGCTCCTACCCCCTGGGTCTTTAACTCCTAATACGGGTAAGATTAGTGTGGGAAAGAACAGAGAAGAAGCATGTTGTGGTGAGACTTTTCCTGGAGATGGAGTTCCTGTCCAAAGCAGAGTCTACCTCAACCCTAGAAATTCCCTTCAGGATTGCTCTGCCAGTGTTACCTTTTGCCTAGTTTGCTGTACCTGAGTGGGACAGGGGCTCCCAGCCTCAATGTCACTGCGTATCAGAAAGGTGCCTACAGGATAGCCCAGCTGCACACTCATGGGAAACAAAAACATGGCTCTGCTTCTAGGAAGGTTTCTAGCTGAGTCTTTGCCATTGGATGGGGAATTAAAAGCTCAATCCTGGAAGAGACTAATCATTACATCTGCTTAATCATATTGATGTAAATCTCATAGCCAAGTTCTTTTTAGGGAGTTGATAGTGGAAAATACTTCCATGGTACTGGGCTCATGTGGCATAGGATTTAGGATGTTTTTAACTTCTGGAAATCATCAACTGCCTTCCTAGGGGCAAATTCCACATGTCTTTCCTCTTTCCCTTACAGTTTTTTTCTGATGCTTTGTCTATCTTTCTAAAGTATTTCCTGACACCTGGTCAAGGTGCCACAGAATAGTCTATGGGCTTTGGATCAATCGGTAATAAACAGAGGATTGGATACCTGCCTTATCATTCGCCACAGGTCAGGGTCCTCAGGAAGTGGACTCTGGGATGGAGTTTAGCATGCAGGATGTTTTTAAGGCATGCTCTTAGGATCCACATCTGTGGAAAGGAGTGGGAGGAAGCTGGAATGGGCAGACAGGGATCTGAGCTACGGTGCGGGCCTCGTGTCAAGTTGGCTAATGGGAAGCTCTGAAACTAGGATGATCCTTCAGGGTTGTCTCAAGTTGAGCCAGAATAGCCAGGTCTTTTATATCCCTGCCTTAAGCAGCCATTTGATAAGGACCATGGCCAGTGGCACCCCCAGGGGAATCAGGTGGTACATCTAAGTCTATCTCATCATTCTCGACACAAACCCAAAATCATAACTACCATTTATTTTTTGCAAGAGAGAGAGAGAGAGAGAGAGAGAGAGAGAGGCAGAGACAGACAGGAAGGGAGAGAAATGAGAAGCATCAATTATTTGTTGCAGCACCTTAGTTGTTCATTGATTGCTTTCTCATACGTGCCTTGACTGGGGGGCTTCAGCTGAGCCAGTGACCCCTTGCTCAAGCCAGTGATGTTGGGCTTCAACCCAGTGACCTTTGGGCTCAAGCCGGCAACCATGGGGTCATATCTATGATCCCATGCTCAAGCCAGCAACCTAGGGGTTTTGAACCTGTGTCCTCTGCATCCCCGGCCAACACTCTATCCACTGTGCCTACTGTGCCACTACCTGATCAGGCTAACTACCATTTCTTAAGAGCCTACCATGTGCAAAGCATTCTATAAGTGTTATCTCTAATGTTAATATGTCCATGAAAAAGGTGTCTATTTACTCAATTTTACAAAAGAGGAAACTAAGGTTTAGTGGAGTTAAATGACATGCCTAAGCCCTCACAACTGTCTGTGAAACCCAAACCCAGGCTTGCATTGCCCCCAGTTCACACTCTTTCCATCGTGCTAAACTCCCATCCTTTGATTTTCTCATATGACTGCCGCACAAGCGGCCTACAGCTCCACCCTTCTACGTGGTTTTGGGTTGGATTCATAATTCCCTCACTATATGTCTAATTGTGTAGCTGAGGATGAGCAATAGCTAATCTTACCTGGACCCATTGCTTGAATTCTTTTATGAATTCTTTGAATCTCTTAGACATGGGCACCACTGGCCTGCTTCAAACAGAAAAACACTCCTGTTGGAAAAAGTCCAGATGCTGGGCTTCTCCAGAGCACCCACTAAGGGGGAAATCTTTAAAACCTAACAGGAAACCAGAAATTTAGTCAACAATATTTGAAGATGATAAGAAATGAGCACCGTTTAAAGCCAGATTTCTAATTTTTTCTTTTCGATTTTTTGAAATCAAAATATTTCCAAATTTCTATATATCCCAGAGATTAGAGACCAGCTGGTAACCAATCCCAAACCTCCCAGCTTGGGGAGTTGAGGCAGGAGCTGTGTGTAACATAAGAGGTCCTAAGTACCCTTTTAAACCCCCAAAGGCTGTTATCAATCTTGTTTTTCCTTTGTATACTCCAGATGGTTCTAATCTTCAATATGACATGTGTAGACCAGAAGAAGTCATTGGCTCATTATAAGAAAAGCTGCTGCCTCAGCAAAATGATACATTGTTGACAAGTTTATTTGGCCCTCTGGGTCTTTCTCTCCAGGAAGAGTGTCTCAGATGTTGTTATCTGGGCTGCTCATCTCAATTCATCAAAAATGGTTACTTAGAAATGTATGTGACATCTGACAGTTGAAACGCCCTGTTGGCACAGGCTCTGGAGCAGCCTCCTTAGTGTATTCAAGTAAGAATTCTTTTGAGGCCATCCTGCTTATACCCCAGTGGTGGGATTCAAAAACTTAACAACCAGTTCTCTGCCCTAATGACCGTTTTAAGTATAAAAAAAGACACTGAAAGGTAGTTTATTAGTTCATGCATTTAAGACTTAAATAAGAACAATAAAAGAGGTACACAAACCTAGATTATAAGAGTTTTAAAATATTAATGAAAATATATTAAATAATACCTGACAAATAACAATAAAACTGTTATTTAAGATATTTCCATATTAGCCCTGGCTGGTTGGCTCAGTGGTAGAGCGTCAGCCTGGCATGCAGAAGTCCTGGGTTCGATTCCCGGCCAGGGCACATAGGAGAAGCGCCCATCTGCTTCTCCATCCCTCCCCCTCTCCTTCCTCTCTGTCTCTCTCTTCCCCTCCCGCAGCGAGGCTCCATTGGAGCAAAGATGGCCCGGGCACTGGGGATGGCTCCTTGGCCTCTACCCCAGGTGCTAGAGTGGCTCTGGTCACAACAGAGCGACGCCCCGGAGGGCAGAGCATCGCCCCCTGGTGGGCATGCTGGGTGGGTCCCAGTCGGGCACATGCGGGAGTCTGTCTGTCTCTCCCCGTTTCCAGCTTCAGAAAAATACAAAAAAAAAAAAAAAAGAATTCAAGATATTTCCATATTGCTTCTTGATTGGCATCCTCGCTTGCGATTTTTTTCACCTATGGATGGAGTGAAATTAACATTACCATGGGCGCTTAGAATACGCTGTTTTGCAGATGAACATTAAAAAAGAATAAGGAATATAAATTTGTGATTTCCACTTTGGGTGGCTGCCCAAGCACCCACCCTAAAGTGAACCTTGATTCCATGTGCCATTTTAACAACTGGTTTTCCAAACTCAGCAAAAAAATAGGTATCAGGCCTGACCAGGCGGTGGCACAGTGGATGGAGTGTCGGACTGGGATGCGGAGGACTCAGGTTCAAGACCCTGAGGTCTCCAGCTTGAGTGCAGGCTCAACTGGTTTGAGCAAAGCTCACCAGCTTGGACCCAAAGTCCCTGGCTTGAGCAAGGGGTTACTTGGTTTGCTGAAGGCCCGCAGTCAAGGCACATATGAGAAAGCAATCAGTGAACAACTAAGGTGTTGCAGTGAGAAACTGATGATTGATGCTTCTCATATCTCTCGTTCCTGTCTATCTGTCCCCATCTATCCTTCTCTCTGACTCTCTGTCTCTGTAAAAAACAAAAAAACAAAAAACAAAAAAATTAGTTATCGGGTCTGCTGAACTGATGCTAACCGGCTGAATCCCACCACTGCTTATACCTCCTCTCCCTGACCGGGGAGACGTTAGAGATGAATGATGAGATGATTCCCTCAATTTTCTGTTAACCAGAGGTGAACATTATTTTTGGGTAGGAAGAATCTCTCACAAATTACAACGGGATGATACATGTCATACAGGGATAGCATGGTGGATTGATACTACTGGAAAGACTTCACAAAGAAAGTGATTTACAAATTGAGTCTTGAGGATGCACAGAAGTTTGCCAGCCTAGAGCAGGTCATGTTTAGGAATTTCACTAACTGTCTGCTGCAGGAGATCAATATGGGGAGGCAGACGGGCCAAGTGGTGACTGGGCACGCATGGCATGCTAAGGACTTTATTCTGTCGGTGGTGAAAGGGGTGCAAAGATTTTATTTTTTATTTTAGCTTTTTAAGGTTTTATTTATTGATTTTAGAGAGAGGAGAGAGAGAGAAAGGAGGAGAGAAGTGGGAAGCATCAACTCATAGTAGTTGCTTCACATATGTGCCTTCACCTCGCAAGCCCAGGAATTCAAACTGGCGACCTCAGCATCGCAGGGTGATGCTTTATGCGCCACCAGAGGTCAGGCGGGGGTGGGAAGATTTTAAATGGAAATAGGACTTAAATAGATTTCGTTTTAGTGGAGGAGGATTGGAAGATGGTAAGGGAGGCCAGTTTGAAAATCACTGTAAGAATCCGAGTGAGTTCCGAAGGGTACTCAAACTAAGATAATGGCAATGAGGATAAAATGTAACGGCTTAAATAAATATTTAAGTGGCAGAATAAATAGTGTTTAAGTGACTAATGTGAAGAGGGGTGTAAATGAGAAGTAGGAATGGAAGGCAATTTTCAGAATTTCATTTCAATTCAATAAGTAGGCTAGAAGAATAGGTTGAAAAGCTATCTTTAAAACGAGTGTTATCACAGTGACTTCGGAGAATGGGTCATTAATTCTTTCAAGGCTCTATTAAAATTAAGGAAATAATTAAGATTTTTTAGATCAGTCATTACATCGATTTATTTTTAGAGCACAGTGGCAAATTTTGTCGTTTAGAAAAATGTTTGCACCTGACCAGTGGTGGCTCAGTGGATAGAGCGTCAACCTGGGATGCTGAGGACCCAGGTTCAAAACCCTGAGGTTGCCAGTTTGAGTGTGGGCTCACTAGCTTGGGTTTGCTGGCTTGAGTGTGGGATCATAGACATGATACCATGGTAGCTGGTTTGAGCTCAGTAGTCAATGGTTTGAAGTCCAAGGTCACTGGCTTGAGCAAGGGGTCACTGGCTTAGCTGGAGTCCCCCACCCCCATAAAGGCATGTATGAGAAGCAATCAGTGAACAACTAAAGTGCTGCAACTAACTACAAGTTGATGCTTTTCATTTCTCTCCCTTCCTGTCTGTCTGTCTCTCACTAATAAAAACAAATGTTTGCTAGAACATATTTCCTTCTTGTCCCTACCATGATTGAATTCAGTGATCAAAGTGGAGAAATCATTTTATATTAATAGAGATGTGTACAGTTCTTTAAAGCAAATTTCATATGCTCTTCTCTGAGCTTCTGTAGCATCCTGGGCATATCCTCCCCTCTTAATATGTTGTAATTACCTACTAGTTTGTCATGGAGATAGGGTAGGTGGGACAGGGCCCTTGTCTTACTCCTTTTGGTATGCCTAATCTTTAAACTGTGGTGGGCACTCAAGAAATGAACCTTGACTGAATAAAAGCTGTGAATATAAAAGTAGGAAGGTATCTCTAACAAATCCCATTCCAAGTGCCCTTTCCCCAGACTGACCAGCAGAGCTGAAACTAATTCTGCATACGAAACTATGGGGATGCTCCTGCTGACCCAACAGCTGGGCCTCAGCACCAAGTCTGAGTTGTATATCGGTGACTACTTTCCACACCAAAGAGTCATTTCCAGGCACAGGAAATACACTTCATCTGAAGATTCAGCCCATCAGCAGGAGCAGACAAGAGTTCCTCATATCTGCCCTCCCTCTTTCAGAGCAATCTAGTATAAGGGCTACCGCTGAGATGTAGACATTTCCATATGCAGCCACCCTGACACTCAGTATGAGTTTTAACAACTTGCTTTTCAAAGTCTATGGGGCTTCGACAATCTACATTTAGGTCTGCTTAATGGAATGGTGTTGCTTTAAAAAACAAGACTTTGTCAAATTTATTTAACCTTGCTCATTTAGAACAATGGAAGGGGAGATGGGACAGGAGAGGGCCAAGATAACTTAGTGGTCCCTTAATTTGAAATATTTAAAACACAATGACACTTGTTGCTTTCGATGGCAGCATATATAAAAGTCAAAATATATCTGAGTCATGAGTAACTAGGTTTAAGGCCAGGAGCCGAGGCCACCATCATAGCCGCCTGGCCAATGCAGGTTCGCATTAGATTCGGACAGACAGTAATGAAACAACGGAGCCAAGAACTGGTAGGCCATTATCTTTAATTCTAGCTTGCACCCAGTGGGCAAGTAAAACACACACTGGGCTCCAAAACCCACTCATTCAGTGCTCACAAAGCTACTGACTTATCCGAGTTTCCTAGAATCAAAGGTTTCTAGCTCACCAGACTTAATCACCTCTGTTCCCCATCTCCTTCTCTCTACACAAACTCTGCACAAACTGGCTTCTCCTTCAACATTCCACCATCTTGGCTGCTTCTCCTGGCCTCCTTCATGTGGCCTTACTCTGCTCTCTTCTCTAATACTAATCTCAGGAACCGAGAGAGAGCAAGCTCTTGGTCTGCCTCCATTTTATAGTGTAGAAATCAAAAACCTTTTCTCCAATATACAAATAAGGAAGTCTCTGATACAAAGTCACTTATCTGAGGCATAATGGGATTCCTCATGAGAGTGCATGTGTAGCCAGTCGCCAGAGCCACCATCACAGCCGCCTGGCCCATGCAGGTTCGCATTGGATTCGGAAAGTCGGTAAAGAAACAATGGAGCCAAGAACTGGTGGGTCATCATCTTTAATCCTAGCTTTCACCCGGCGGGCAAGTAAAAACACACACTGGGCTCAAAAATCCACTCACATTCAGTGCTCACAAAGCTACTGACTTATCCGAGTTTCCTAGAATCAAAGGTTTCTAGCTCACCAGACTTATTCACCTCTGTTCCCCATCTCCTTCCTTCTCCCTGCACAAACTCTGCACATACTGGCTTCTCACTCAATACTCCTCCATCTTGGCTGCTTCTCCTGGCCTCCTTCACATGGCCTTTCTCTGCTCTCTGCTCTCTAATGCTAATCTCAGGAACCAAGAGCGTCAACTCCCGTTCTGCCCCCATTTTATAGTGTAGAAATCAAAACCTTTAATCCAATATACAAAATAGGGAAGTCTCTAATACAAAGTCACTTATCTGAGTCATGATGGGATTGTACCACCCCACATCAAAAAGGGTGGGAAAGGCTTAGTCCTAAAACCAAGCCCCAGGCTACAAGGATCCTGCCTGCTCACAGCCCACAGAGACACACATTAATATCACCTGGGCACGTGCGGAGGACTGGGGTTCGATTCCCTGCCAGGGCACATAGGAGAAGCGCCCATTTGCTTCTCCACCCCTCCGCCGCGCCTTCCTCTCTGTCTCTCTCTTCCCCTCCCGCAGCCAAGGCTCCATTGGAGCAAAGATGGCCCGGGCGCTGGGGATGGCTCCTTGGCCTCTGCCCCAGGCGCTAAAGTGGCTCTGGTCGCAACATGGCGACGCCCAGGATAGTTGCAACATGGCGATGCCCAGGATGGGCAGAGCATCGCCCCCTGGTGGGCAGAGCATCGCCCCATGGTGGGCGTGCCGGGTGGATCCCGGTCAGGTGCATGCGGGAGTCTGTCTGACTGTCTCTCCCTGTTTCCAGCTTCAGAAAAGAAAATGAAAAAAAATATATATATATCACCTGGGCAACGGCCTCCACGTGGGCAGCGCCATCTTTAACAAAGTGAGCATAATATATTTTATTTGCCCAACAGTACATCACCCCACATCATGCAATCAGTCAAGGGTGTGGGGAAAAGCTTAGTCTTAAAACTAAGCCTTAGGCTATAACGACCTGGCCAGCTTACAGCCTGTCCCCCACACTCAATACAAAGTATCAATATAAGCGAGCAAATATATATATCATATTTAAAAACTTATTTGACCAACACTAGGTATTTATAATCATAACACACTACACTTTCATGAATAATAGTGCTCCATAAGATAGAGTACTTTAATATTTAAGGATTAATTAGACCCTGAACTTTAAGTTCTGGCTGGATATTTCATAATACTTTAATTCACCTCTGTACTGGGTAAACAGTATCCCCCTAAAATGCATGTCCATCTGGAAGATCAGAATGTGGCCTTTTTTGAAAATAAGGTGTTTGCAGATATGCTTAGTTAAGATGAGGTCATCCTGGATTAGAGTGGGCCTTAATGTCCTTAGAAGAAAGTCAAGTAGAGAAAGACACACACAGACAAAAGAGCCACGTGAAGATGAGACAGACTGGAGTGTGCAGTCACAAGTCAAGGGATGCCATGGTTGCCAGTAACCACTAGAAGCTAGAAGAGGCAAGGAAAGATTCTTCTTTAGAGTCCAGAGGGAGAAGAGCCTTGTTAACACCTTGATTTCAAACTTCTTGTCTCCAGATTTGTGAGAAAATAAATTCCCGTTGTTTCAAGCGACTCAGTTTGTGATTTTTGACTACAGCAGGAAACAACTCTCTTTCAGGGTAAATGTCCCGCTATATATATGGCAGTCCTTTCGACAGTAAATGTAGCCTTGTGTTATTTAATGTTTTCATATACTGCATATCATCAAATAATGTTGTTTCATTATAATGTAAATGAGAAAATTCTTTATTCCTGGCCAGGACTACTGTCTGGGTGGAGTCTGCACATTATCCTCATGTCTGCGTGGTTTTTTCTGGCTACTCCAGTTTCTTCCCACATCCCAATATATGCATGTGAGGTTAATTGGCATGTCTACACTGCTCTAGCTTGAGTGAGTGTAGATATGTGTGAGTGTTCCTCGCAAGGGAAGAGTATCCTGTCCAGGGTTGGTCCCTGCCTTACACCGTGAGATACCAGCATAGGCCACCCATGACCTTGAACCAAGAATTTATTTTCATCATTTGAAAAAGGTAATGCTACATGGAAAAGACATAAATGTTCAAAAGTCTCGATTCTTTCAGACTTGCCTGCGTTCCTTTTCCAGGCACAGTTAAGGTGAAGAGATCTGGACAGAATGTATGCATAGAATTTGGGGCTCCCTTGTCTGCCTCTCTCCTTTCTGGGATTTCCCCTTACTTTATAGCTGCTATGGCTGTCCCAAACTCGGACCTCTGTGGGTCTGATATAAACTGTAGGTTTCTATGAGTTTTAACTGCCTTACAGGACACCAAATGGGATGTGCCCTCCAGCTAAAAGCCATTAAAGAACGGGAAGCTCATCCACTGCTATTTCCTTCTCCAGGAGACCCTCCTTCAGCCCTGCCTGCTCCTGAAGCATGCTCCAGTGCTGCTGAGCGCTTACCGTAGATACCTGTGGAGCAGGGGTTGGGAACCTTTTTGGCTGACAGAGCCATGAACGCCACATATTTTAAAATGTAATTCCGTGAGAGCCATACAATATGTTTAACACTAAATACAAGTAAATGTGTGCATTTTAGGTAAGACCAACACTTTTAAAGTACAATAAGTCTCTGAATTCTTTTTAATAATGTTGTTATGCTGTTGCTAACCAATGATGAATAAAGTACTTCTTACCATTAATGCGACTTCTGGTGCTGCATGGTTTTGCTGATGGCTTTGTAGTCTGGTAGATACGTGGTGAGGTTAAGTTTCATGCAGGCGTTGAGACTTCCATCCGTTAAACGTGATCGTAGATTGGTCTTAATGTTCTTTAGATGTGAGAAAGACTGCTCACATGCATACGCAGAGCCAAACATTGTCAGTACAGCAATACTCACACACTGCAGTGTGTGGTATGTGACGGGAAGTGCGTTCCAAGTTTTGACAATCAGCTGGTTCGCGGGTTGAAGTTTTTTCACTTCTCCCCACTTATGTTTGCTCGTCAACTCTGCTTGCTGTCATGCAAGTCTTTCCAAATCTTCATTCAGTGACTTAACTTATTCACCCACATGTCTGAGGCCTTCAGGTCAGCAGCTTGTAGCTCAAAATTTCTGATGGAGACACTGGGGATGTAACTCTGGTCAGGCGCTGTCCACTGCACACTTGAGTGGATGGGTGATGAACTTATAAAGACGAGTGCGCTCATGAAATTCTCCAAAGCGCGCTTTGAATGACTGCAGGAGATTCAATGTGAAGCCCTCTAGCTGCTGGAGATCAAGATGTTGAGCAGGGTCACTTACTGTGCATGCATCTTTAAACTCTCCCAGTTTTTCAAAGTGTAGTAAACAACCTGTTTCAATGTCAGCGATGAAGAGTTCCAGCTTGTTTTCAAATGCAAACACTGCTTGTTGAAGGCATAAGACTGTATTTCCAACGCCTTGCATTTTCACATTGAGCTGGTTCAAATGTTCAGTCATGTCCACAAGATAGTAGAACTTCTGGAGCCACTCAGTGTTAGCTAACTCAGGATGCTCGACGTTTTTCATTTCAAGATAAGTCCGGATTTCGCTCAGACAAGCCGCGAAACGGCTGAGCACCTTCCCTCATAACAACCAATGCACATTGCTGTGCAGAAGCAGACCACGATAATTATTCGCAACTTCATCCAGCAGTGTTTTAAACTGGCGATCATTTAAAGCTTGGGCAATAATAAAGTTGACCACCCGAATGAGGTCATCCTGGATTGGAGTGGGCCTTAATGTCCTTATAAGAAAGTCAAGTAGAGTGGGACATTAAGGCCCACTCTAACCAGATGACCAGCGACATCATCTCACTAAGCTGCTCGCCACACATCTGAGCACAAAGCGCCTCCTCATGTAGGATGCAGTGAAAACTTAGGATCGGTCTCTTTTCACGTTCACGAAGAAGCGCTACGAATCCTCTGTATTTCCCCACCATGCTCGGAACACCATCAATACACACCGAAATAAGTTTATCCATTGGTAGATTTTTTTCTTTAGCGAACTAAGTGAAAGACTTGAATAAATCCTCCCCTCTTGTCTCTTTCATAGGCAAAACAGCAAGACTTTCCTCACTGTAGTGTGTCACCGACAGCATACCTTGCAATCACGCTGATCTGGGATAAATGGCTTACGTCTGTTGACTCAAAAAAGCGAGAGAAAAGAATGGTGCTGCATTTATGCCCTTCACTTGTGTTGCCTCAATTTGATTTGCCATCATGATGGTACGATCGTGAACAGTTCTTGCTGACAGAGGCATGTCTTTTATTCATTTGATTATCTTGTCTTTATTCAAAAAGTCGTCAAAAAGTTCATTGGCAACATCAAGCATGAATGTTTTGGCATACTCCCCATCTGTGACTGGCTTTCCATTTCTCACAATTGCTAAAGCACCAGCAAACCTAGCAGAATTCCAGTCACCTTGTTGAGTCCAAACACGGAGTTGCTGCTGACTAGCTTGCATTCTGCACAGTAGCTCTTGACATGCTTTCTTCCTGCTGTCCCCCGCTGGATATTTCGATGCAAATGTAGTATGGCGTGTGTCCAAGTGCCGCCTTATATTTGACCATTTCATTGATGCAATTTTATCATTGGATATTAGACACACTGCAGAACCTGCTCTCTCCACAAAGGCGAATTCCTCTGTCTATTCCTGCTGAAAAGTACGATACTCCTCATCTTTCTTTCTTTTAGCCATCTTCTTCATCAAAAGGGTTTCTGCAATTAGCTACCTGACTACTTGATTAAAAGGAGGGAAGTTTACTTCCTGACCTCACAACGACCCGTGTATGTTATGCATTATCCAATAAAAATTTGGTGTTGTCCCGGAGGACAGCTGTGGTTGGCTCCAGCCACCCACAGCCATGAACATGAGTGGTAGGAAATGAATGGATTGTAATATATGAGAATGTTTTATATTTTTAACGTTATTATTTTTTTTTATGAAAGATTTGTCTGTGAGTCAGATGCAGCCATCAAAAGAGCCACATCTGGCTCGCGAACCATAGATTCCCGACCCCTGCTGTGGAGAGTTGGTTCAATAGGAAACACTTGGCCATTACAGGAAGCAGAAACTTCCTTCACTAAAAATTCTGATGCCATTTACTTAAATAAATTTTCTTTTTCTGAACCCAAAGAATTAGCTAAGAGTACTAAACAAAAGCCAAAGTCATAGTCAGTTGTAAGTTGGGAAACTGGGGTGCGGGGGGCTCATTTCAATTACTACCTAGGAAGTCTCAATTTAGTTTTTGAAAATATGACTCTGGCTGGGTAGCTCAGTTGGTTAGAGCATTGTCCAGATACCCCAAGGATGCAGGTTTGATCCTCAGTCAGGGTATGTACAAGAATCAACCAGTGGCCTGACCAGGTGGTGGCACAGTGGATAGACTGTCAGACTGAGACAAGGAGGACCCAGGTTTGAAACCTCAAGGTTGCTGGTTTGAGTGTGGGGTCATAGACATGACCCCATGGTCGCTGGCTTGAGCCCAAGTTTGCTGGCTTGAGCAAGGGAACACTCGCTCTACTAGAGCCCCCAGTCAAGGCACATACAAGAAAGCAATCAAAGAACAACTAAGAAGCCACAACAGGCCCTGGCTGGTTGGCTCAGTGGTAGAGCGTCGGCCTGGTGTGCAGAAGTCCCGGGTTCGATTCCCAGCCAGGGCACACAGGAGAGGCACCCATCTGCTTCTCCACCCCTCCCCCTCTCCTTCCTCTCTGTCTCTCTCTTCCCCTCCCGCAGCCGAGGCTCCATTGGAGCAAAGATGGCCCGGGCGCTGGGGATGGCTCCTTGGCCTCTGCCCCAGGCGCTAGAGTGGCTCTGGTCGCAACAGAGCGACACCCCGGAAGGGCAGAGCATCGCCCCCTGGTGGGAAGAGCGTCACCCCCTGGTGGGTGTGCCGGGTGGATCCCGGTCGGGCGCATGAGGGAGTCTGTCCAACTGTCTCTCCCCGTTTCCAGCTTCAGAAAAATACAAAAAAAAAAAAAAAAAGAAGCCACAACAAAGAACTGATGCTTCTCATCTCTCTCCCTTCCTGTTTGTCTGTCCCTATCTGTCCCTTTGTCACTCTGTCATACACAAAAAAAGAATCAATCAATGAACGCATAAAGAAGTGGAACAGCCTGACTGGGTGGTGGCGCAGTGGATAGAGCATCGGACTGGGATGCGGAAGACCCAGGTTCGAGACCCCGAGGTCGCCAGCTTGAGCGAGGGCTCATCTGATTTGAGCAAAAGCTCACCAGCTTGAGCCCAAGGTTGCTGGCTCAAGCAAGGGGTTACTTGGTCTGCTGAAGGCCTGCAGTCAAGGCATGTATGAGAAGGCAATCAATGAACAATTAAGTGTTGCAATACGCAACAAAAAACTAATGATTGATGCTTCTCATCTCTCTCCATTCCTGTCTGTCTGTCCCTGTCTATCCCTCTCTCTGACTCTGTAAAAAAAAAAAAGTAGAACAACAAACTGATGTCTTTCTCTCTGCCCCCTTTCTCTCTTAAAATTAATTAAATAAAAATTTAAAAATTAAATAAAAATATAACTTACATTTACCCGTTACTTTAGAATACCAGTATGAATGAAGATGGTGCAGGAGCCTGAGCCTTTTCATGCCTGCCACACTCCCATTCTGTGCCCTTTGTGAGGACACTAACACAACAAAATCACAGTCAACTGCACACACACACACACAGGCACATGCATCCAACTGCAAACATGCTGAATGAAGGCTAACGCAACCTTTGTGAGATTTCTCAGGGATATGGAGGCATGGTACACAGCACGATGGAGAGAAAAACTGTCCCTGAAATTACTTTTGAAACATCTTCCCCAAAGTCTCACTTTCTCTGGTAGCCACCTAAATTGCTCCTCCTCTTAGATCTTCCTCTTCCAGTCCCATCCAGCTCCCTTGCTCTCCTCCCCTTCTCTTCCCTCGCTCTCTCTCTAAGTTCTTGACTGTTTCAAAATCTGCAGCTCTATTCACTTCTCTGCTCATCACAACAAAGGTGGAATAGTTGAGCTGGTCAACTGCAGGATTCATTTCCTCACTGAAATGAGGGGTGGGGTGTATATGTATGCACATGTATGTACCATGATTAGAAATATAATTTAATACTTTGGCTCTGGCTGGTTGGCTCAGTGATAGAGCATCACTCCAGTGTGTGGATGTCCTGGGTTCAATTCCTGGTCAGGGCACATAGGAGAAGCAACCATCTGCTTTTCTACCCCTCCCCTTCTTCCTTCTCTCTATCTCTCTCTTCCCGTCCTGCAGCCATGGCTTGGTTGGAGCAAGTTGGCCCGGGCACTGAGGATGGCTCCATGGCCTCATATCAGGTGCTAAAACAGCTTGGTTGCCAAGCAATGGAACAACAGCTGCAGATGGGGAGAGCATTGCCCCACAGTGGGCTTGCTGGGTGGATCCCAGGTAGGGATGCATGCAGGAATCTGTCTCTCTGCCTCCCTGCCTCTCTCTTAAAAAAAAAAAATTAATACTTTCTCCTGCCACAGTCATATGTTCATATACATGTGGAAATAACAGGAAAGAAAGGGATGTGTTTCAGGATGGCAGAATCTGAACCATGGGCCAGGTCTTTATTTACACACATTATTTCTAGTCCTTTCCATTTTTCAGATGGGGAACTTCAGGCTCAGATCCACTATCAATTCTCTTTCCACCTCAGCACACGGGCTCTGGGATATCTCTAACACAGGGGTCGGGAACCTATGGCTCGCGAGCCAGATGTGGCTCTTTTGATGGCTACATCTGGCTCGCAGACAAATCTTTAATAAAAAAATAATAACATAAAAAATATAAAACATTCTCATGTATTACAATCCATCCATTTCCTACCTTACATGTTCATGGTTGCAGGTGGCTGGAGCCAATCACAGCTGTCCTCCGGGACAACACCAAAGTTTTATTGGATGATGTGTAAGGTACACGTGTTGTTGTATGGCTCTTACGGAATTACATTTTAAAATATGTGGCGTTCATGGCTCTCTCAGCCAAAAAGGTTCCCGACCCCTGGTCTAACATATTAATGTAAAATGCAATAGAAATCATTGAAAGATATGTCTGGGAGTCTAGGGTGAGAAGGAGAATAGAGGTTGGATTTCCTGTCTCAGGAGGTAAGGGTTGAGGGCTGGGGTGGTTGAGTGAAAAGGTTTAAAAGCAAGAGTCCTGCTAGCTGGGGCAGGGGTCTCCAGGACAGACGGAGTCTCAGGCTCATCTTGTTCTCCCCTTTCTCCTTGTTTCCCCCATGGTCACACAGCCTCCTCTGCCCCTCAAACACTCCCAGCTAATTTTGACAGAGACACTGAATAACAACTTTGTTAATTTATTTACTAAAAGCTAATTAAAGTAGACACTTGGGAAGTCTCATAGGCAATTTCAGTCTTTGGAACACTGGATGACACCAATTCAAACAGTAAACTACTTCTCTTTTTACATTTATGAATTAAAAAGTACAAGATTTTAAATTCCCAAACACTTTGTCAGTATGGGGTTAACTGGCCCAAAAAGGGAAGAAAAATTGTAGAAGTGACTGTGTTGGGAAACAGCTGTGTTAGGCTTGCTCACTTGTACTTTGCCTGAGTAGTGTGTGAGCACGTGGCAGCACCATATGTGTACAGTCTATGGAGGGCTATGGGTGCTTGCCCTCAGCGCAGATGGCGGATTGCAGATTGTCTGCCCGCCACTGTGAGGGGACATTTTTGTTGTTCGTTTGCTGGAGAAGCGGTTTTCCCCTGCTGGTTTGCTCATCCACCGTTCTGAGACTCGAATAAACGGGAATGGTCCAGTGCTGTCTGGCTCTGCAATTTTTCTACGGTCTGCCCAAATCCACTGTGGACCTGTCTGGCCTCGGCCACCTGCATTACAGACTGCTTTGAAAGTTATCACTTGAGTAGAATTTAAAGAATACTAGTACAGTACTTAAATGACTTCTGTTTCATTATAGGATATCCTTTAAAAATCTCAATTTCCTGGCATAAATGTCTTCAATGATTCATTTTTAGCAAGCATTACACAGGATGGCCGCTGGACATTTACTTTAGATCTGAGAGTATATGTAAAGACTGTCAGCTATGAAATATACTATTGGTAGATTACAAAAAGCCATGCATAGCTACAAAAACCTTCATTTATACTGTGTCCCAAAATCTATGTATTTAGAAGCTATCATCTCAGTATCATGGTGATAACCTTAAATTAGGCAAAAATTGACAGTTAAAATTGTCTTCCTATAGCATTTAGCTGTTTTACAAAAAAAAAAAAGTCCATGTAAAATTTAAAATTTAGATTTTAAAACGATGGTTTTTATGATCCCCGATTTTAAGGTGGTTTCAAGAAATGGGAGGCATGAAAAACAAAAAGAAGAATGAACAAATAATGAAAAGATGGAAGAGGAGGCAAGGGAATGAGTAGGCTGAATGGCTGACGGGGTGATTCAGGAAGGCAGAGAGAGGAAAGATCACAGCCGCACATGTCTGAGAGACAGTGGGGAAGCTTAAGGGTTTTTTTTTTTTAATGAAAAAAATTTTTCCATTGGTTTGAGAGAGAGAGAGGAAGGGGGAGAGAAGGGGGGAGGGAAAGAGAGCGACAGAAGCAACTCATTTCACTTAGTTGTGCCCTCATTGAGTGCTTTTTGTATGTTCCCTGACTGGGGTTTGAACCTGCGACTTCGGACACACTGTCTTGACACTTTTATCCACTGAGCCACCTGGCCAGGACTGAAAAGTTTAAGTTTTGGTAAGTTCAATTTTTCTTATGACTGAGGCAGAGGGAGCTGAGATACACGAAAAGTAAGAGATAACTCAAACCCTACATTTCAAACACCTCTAGTACTAAAAAGCTTTCACCTCAGCTGCTAGCACGTTAACAAGTGGCCAAACTAAGGATTTTTAAATAGCTATCCTGGAATTCTCCCACAGGTGGAGATATCAAATAAGAGGGGAGGAGAGGAAAGGAGAAAGCAAGCAAATGCTGAGTGATAACTGTAAGTCAGGCACTGTGTTGAGAATCTCACATGTATTCTTTAATATTCACAGCAACTTATGAAATAGGTACTATGGTAATAGTTTTCCCATCTGTTAAATAAGCTTATCATACTCATTCAACAGATGTGAAAACTAAGCACAGAGAAGGTAGGAAATTTGTTTATTATCACACAGTAAGTAATAGAGCGGGGAATTGGACCCAGGCAGTTTAACTACAAACTTTGAATATATATTCATTGTGCCTTATGGCCTTTTCCAAAATAATCGAAAATAACCAAGTTAACAGGATAAAAGGGATTGAACGTGCACTGGGCTCTACCACCTGGCTGCTTCTTGAAATGTGTTATGATATTGTTTGTGGTCGAAGTCCTGATTCCTCTTTGGTGTTAATCTCAAAACCTCCTTTTTTTTTCTTCCTTCTTTTCCAAGAGAGAGGAGGGGAGACAAAGACAGACTCCTACATGTGCCCAGACCAGGATCCACCCGTCAACCCCTGCCTAGGGCCGATGCTCTGCCCATCTGAGGGCATGCTCGCAACTGAAGCTATTTTTAGTGCCTGAGGTGGAGGCTCCACGGAGCCACCTTCGGTGCCCGGGGCCCATGTGTTCAAACCAATCAAGTCATGGCTGCAGGAGAACAGAAGTAGTGGGGAGGGGAGGAGAGGCAGATGGTCGCTTCTCCTGTGTGCCCTGACTGGGAATTGAACCCAGGACATCCACATGCTGGGCCAATGCTCTACCATTGAGCCAACTGGGTAGGGCTCAACCTCCATTATTTTTAAGTAAGGGAAAAAAGCCTATATGAGGTTTACCTTTCTTCTAAATTCAAATACGAATAAGTTAAAGAGTTAATAATGTTTGAATATTTGACATATTTACTTCATTATATTAAAATTTCTATTAAATGTCAAATACTCCTTGAGGAAAACATTTCAGTAATTTGGTTATTGCAACATGTAGCAATTATAAGCCTAACTTCTAAAGAGGGAGTAATTTTTTTTTAAGTATGCATAAAACACACACACACCAATACTCTGTATACATAGAAGATATCTTCCAGCCATGTTCCCACTGTTTTTCAGGCTCTATTCATATGCAACCAGGGCTAAGAATCCTCAGCCAAGGACGGGCCTGACACTGTCCCCTCACTAACATGAGTCAGAGCAAGAGTCCTCACACACTTCTCAGGCATGACTCATATTATGGGTTCAGACATTGTAACAAGTCACGTGCATATTTTCTAAAAACCTTCAAGGGTTGCAAATGGGATGAAATGAAAATAATCAAAAGGTTCAGGGTCAGCCACCTTAGTATCTCTTTCTTATTTGCCATCTGTTCACAGATCATTAGGTTCAAATCACATTTTTTATGAATAAAAATATAGAATGTGAGGACCTTTTCTTAAGACACTTCTTTTTCACAGCCACATAGGCCCAAACCAGCAGCACGCGTGGTACAGGGCTCCACAAGTCAGCAGGCAAAAGCCACAGGGAGAGAACTCAACAAGGCTCACCGATGGGGGCACCTTAGGACTGAGCTTACCTCAGTGCCTGTGTGGAAGCCTTAGGAAGGAAGGCCTTGCAAAGCCCCCTACCATGCTCCCGACACCCCCTGTAATAGCTGCGAGCTTCCGACTCCCTGCCTTCCCCTCAGTCCAGCCACTGCCATCTACTCCCGGTCCACAGGAGGCCTTCTTCACAATGCACTTTCCGTCCCTCTTCCAAATCAATCTTCAGCCCCTTCTAACTTCCCACCCAGGACTATGGCTACTCATAAACATATTCCATTTCCTAGTAGTCGATAAGCTCCCTTCCAGAAGGGACAACTTGTAGTTCCCCTTTCTGATACTCAGAGCCTTGCTCAGCACATACTGAGCACACACTGCCTACTGAGACTGGGACCCGTCTCTGAAAACTGAGATGTCACAGGCACCATATGAGCCTCAAAACGTTCACTCCTTGTACAACACTGGAGTTGTCAGTTTATTCCACACATGCCATAGTTTTTTCTGCAAGTCTACTTTGTGTACTCATCAGTGTCCCAAAGGTGAAGCAGTCCAATTAGGCGATGGCTATTTAAACACACATTAATCATGCATTAGGAGTCTTCAATTGAAGCGTACAACACAGCGGCAAGTACCTTGGACATAAGTCATCCATTACAGACAGAAGTGATCTCTCACATCCTGCCGTGTACAAATTTGGAGAGTAAGTGCACTTCAGGGAATGCTTGAAAAAAAAAGGGATAAAAGAAGCAAAGAATTTGCATGCTGCATAGTGACTGTATGTCTTGGGAAGTGGGGGGGCACCTGTCAGACAGCCAGGGGCTTTGGAAATTTATTGGTCATCATGATGGATGAGATACTTACCACAAGTATGCCTCAGTTTCTCTAACTGCTTCCTTCTTCCTCTTGGTATGCAGGAAGGCTAGGAGGTTCTTACTTAGCAGGTTCTGATTACTAATACAGGCCCACTGCTCAGGGATCTCAGCTCTCCCAGCTGAGGGACAAGCAGCTGGTGCAACCTCTGAAGAAGTCTATTCAGATCTCTTGCTTAGAGGACTGTGTGCTAGATGTACTTTTGCAGAATGAGGAGGTTGGAAGGGGCAAGGAGGAAGGAAAATATGACCAGTGAGGGACATGTGCCTCCTTTAATGGGACAAAGCTGATGACAGGTCCTTGGAGATGATAGTTCTGTGCCCCTTCACTCAGCTGTCACAAGCATAATACTTGGAGACACACACACACATGTGCACACGTGCGCACGCAGGATCCCATTAAGAGAGGCATCACCTGAACTTCTTAACCTCAGTTTCACCAACAGCTCCTAAAAGACACAGGCAGAGGCCAAGCACTTCCATTCGATGGCTCCAAGTCCCCAGAGTAAGCTCTGCTTGAGACCTTGCATCCTGAAATGATGAAGAGATCTTCAACAATAAGGCACAGCTGGGACATCCTTACCAGTGACAGCAATCTTAGGATGCTCAAATGGTTTTCTCCAGCTGCCTTGCTCAGCTGTTTAAATAACCAGAGATGGAAACTGGGTGTTTAATGGAATAAATGCTCCCCTCACCATCTTTTTGGCACTTTGATTATGGGCAAGCAACACTGACTTTGAACAATGGGATATACAATATAATCTTCCATATAATGACCTTTATGTGAACAGAGGTTGATTAATCTTGGTCTTTTCCCTTTAAACATAGTTTGAGAACAGATAAAATTCAGGTAGTGCCATTTGGAAATCTACAGAGGAAAAGCACTTTAAAGATGAAGGGAACAACAGTCGATGACAAATTCTATCTTGGCCAGGCCTCTCTCCCAGTTTGGAAGGCTGCACTGCTAAGGGGGATATTTGTCTCGCCTGAGCTTGTACATGCCCATGTGTGTGTGTTTCAGAATTGCCATGTGGTCAAATTGCCATAGAATGTCCCATCCAAGCTGGCCAAGTGTCTCTCCCAGGAGGAATAAGATCAGACAACAATCTGCTCAGCACAGCAAGCAATTTCCTCATGAGGTGGGAAAATATGGAGCTGCTCAAACTGACTTTGATCATAAACAAATGCTGCACTAAATGTATATTTCAAATACATTTTATCTGGAAGCCAGAGCTACACCAGCATTTATGCTCAGGCTAATGCTTGATATGACTATAATATGGATTATAGTCAACTGGAATAAAATGAATATCCTCCACTACAACTCAATTGTTCTTTATTACCGTTTTTAATGAGAGTCTGCCCAGTGTCACAGCAGTGCTTATGTAATTACCCTATATAACGCCAATAACACCGCAGCAGACTGTCCCGCTCGGGGCACTGCTGTGTTTAGGAAAGTCTGGGAGCATGGCCATGACGCAGAGGGAACGCCTGGGTGCTGAGGCCTCAGCACTGCAGAAGGGCTTTCGGGGGTGAGCACCGCACTTGCTGAAAACTCCTCAAGAAAGAGTTCTATGAAAAGAAAGGGAGCCTGCAGCTTCTAAGCTGAGTCCTCTTAGGCAGGATGGTGAAAGGGGCATGTGTGGCCAGTGTGCAGCCTCACCCGCAGGCTACAGAAGGGAGAATCCATCAGGGAAGGGAAGTGAGGGGAGAGGAGGAGGGTGCAGTGGGAGAATAGTTTGTTTGCTTCCTTGAGGAAAGCTGTAGGTTAGCAGAAAGCAGAAGAAAAAGAAAGTGCTGCTGAGAAAGAGGTTGAATCTGGTCTTGGGAAGTTACCTAAATTAGGAAATAGGCCTCTGGCCCCTCCTGCTGGGGAACTCCGCAGCCAGGGACCCGGCCTTGAAAAGCTCCACCGAAGGTTTGTTCTGTGGGCATGAGAATGACTTTCTCTACTTGAAATTCTGCTTCAGACTATGAGAGGTGGCAGTCCAGAACCGAGCCCAGGGCTGGTATGAAATCTAAGATCATGGCCCAGGGACTTGCCCAGGAGGCCTGTCTGATGAGGAATTCAGTCAAGAGGACATAGAGGCACAATGTTGCCAGCTATTCACGAGAATTCAAGAGTTCCCAGGGAAGCAAGACTCGACAGAACCTGCCAGGGTGGAGTATGGAGGAGGGACAGGTCCATTGCATTAGAGTCCTCGCTCCTGCTTTCTGGTAGATACCCACCTTCAACCAAGGCCCAATCCCTGGTAGTGGAGGTGAGGGGGCAGAAGTAGAAGTGAGTGGTGCCCCTGCTCCACAACTAACGACAGGCTTGGTCAGACAGTGGTAGGAAACACAAACGGAGAATCCCTACTCTTACGGTCTGTATGGTCTGCACTAAAGGTTACTTTGCTCTTACAGGGTCTTCTTCACCACTCAACGCGATGGACCCTGTTGCTCACTAAGCTATGTAGATCCTTCTCTGCCCTTTACACACCTTCCCCTCACAGCCAGTTCCACCACATTTCACCTCAAGCCTGCCCCCACAACAACAACTCACACCTTATAATTTATACTCCCGTATAAACAGAAAGACTGCTTAACAAGTTTCCATGTTGTACGTTTCTTTTGTTACTTCCATGGGTGATATCATACTGCTCACAAAAATTAGGAGATATTTCAAAATGAATATGAAGCGATAAAATATCCCCTAATTTTTGTGAGAAGTAATATTTGCACATAGGTTTTTTTTAATAGTAAGATTCTAGTAATAATAATAGTACATTTTAATCCTTCAAAGGGTATTCTCATCTATTATAGGATTTTATAGTCTCCTACAAAATTCACAGAGACCAGCACAATGGGTATTCTTCCAAATTTATAAATGAAGAAAAGGTAATCACAGACATTAAGTAACTTGCCGAAAGTTTTCGGCACTGGTAAAACCAGTTCACAGGTTTCTCAGTCTTTACTCAAGGACTCATTCTATGAAAAAGTCTTGCGCTCCCTGGGTGGAATGATCATTACAGAATAAATTTGGCAGTTGAGCTGCATGTGATGGGAAGGGAGCTAGTCAGCCAAGCCTTGTCAGTGCCCAGATTCAATTAAGTATCATCGGAAAAGGGCTATTCAGTTTGTGTACTTCTCATCCCTTCCTGCTCTCAGGCTGTCGCTGGGGACTGCGGCACAGACCGCACAGACTGTGACCCAGGGCATTCTTCTGGCCAGAGATGCTTCTGTCTGTGTGATTACCCAGGAGAAACCTGCAGGAGGCAGCAGCCCAAAGCAGATGGGCAAACTCATCCATACACTTGGCATCTGAGGGGTGGTGAGAGACAAGGGTCACATTTATAGACCCGCACTACTCAGTTGGCTCTATGTGCTTCCTGAACCCAGATTCAGTGGCTGAGAGCACAATGTGAGAATTTGGGGGCCAAAGTGAGATGAGTAATAGTAAAGGGTAGGCATAAAAATGACTCAGCAAAGGCAAGTGGGATTGCTTTTTACTCACCCTGACGCCATCCCAACATGTGTGGGCTAGTACTAATGTGTGTGAGGAAGGGGAGTGACTCATCCTGGTTCGTCCTACCCAGACAACTATGACATTTTCCTTAGCATTTCTGCAGCAGCTCTTCCTACAGAGCTTGGCCCTTGCCACATCCACCTTCTCTTGACTTGATGAATAGCCTTGTATAACAGGGAATGAGGGTCTACAAGACTCTTCCCACCATCCTGTAAGGCCTCAGATGAAATTTACTTTAGTTCATGAAATCTTTTCTGATTCTTCCCAACGATCTATTATTTCCTTCCTTTAAAGGCTCAAAACACTCATCTCTAAACTCATGTCTTTTTTGGGTTTGTTTTTTTTTTTTAACAGACATTTGTGCAGTGCGTCACTCTCCCATAGGGAATAGTTATTAGATGATTATGTTCATTGTAGGCTGGAACTGTGTCCCACTCATTGTTTAGTTACCTGGAGGCCTGGCAATAATGCCTTGAGCATCGTGAGTGCTCCATGAATATTGTTAAACAGACATGAATCATTTTCTCCCTCTGTCTGTACTGGGACCTCTCACCAAACCTCCCTGCTATGCTCCCAGGTGGTCTTGGCCATAGTGCATGCCCACCTCTATGGCAGTAACTAAGCAGCGGCACAGCCTTCGTCTCTCATGGGTGTGGTAGAAGCAAAGCTGGACAAACTGATTTGGAGTTCGAATTAGTTGACTGCTGAAGTTCCTTCTAGTTCCAAAACTACATACCTCTAAAGTTCTGACTAAATGAAAATAAGATTAGTGAATTTGGAGGGGAAATAATAAATGCTGAATTAATGAATAAATGAAAAAGGAGTTGGGTATGTTGTAGGCCAAGGAAAACACCAAATATTCAGAGAAGGCTTTCTGGGATGATATAATTTAAGATGTTCTTTGAATAGTGGGAGGAACATTTCCCAGATAAAGTAGGTGTTTCTAGTATAGCAGGGTCTAGTATAGAAAATATCTTAAAATGAGATCAAGTGAATACAGAATAAATCGGACAAGAAGAGTAAAATAAAGTACTGAGGTAGTCTGACACAAGTGACAATCTGAAATGATAGTGAGCTCAAAGGTGTGTGTGTGTGTAGATGTGTTATATTAAGTATAGGCTTTGAAACAGTTTAGTATGGAATCCTGGCTGCCATGTTTATTAGATGTGTGACATTGGATAAATTATGTAACCTCCCTAAGTTTTAGTTTCTCTATGTTATTGTGAACACACACACACATGCACACAATCCTCATGTGAGGTTAAATGAGATAAATGATAAAAAATATTTAGCCAGGTGCTGAGTCCTCATTTATTTAACAGATATTTATTGAATATCATATTATGTGCTAGACAGTATGCTAAGCATTTTACATGGTAAATAATCAGAAAATGGAAGCTATAATTAGCCAAAGGGACTATGCCTCCTATTCCTGCATCCTCATTACAAATTATGTTCCTTTTGCTTCTGGAACTTACAAGAAAAAATGGCATTTTACTGTATATGTGAGTTCATTGATTTGCCTTTGGTATATTTTGCTTAAAAAATAAACTAAAAATCGGTCCTCAGCTCTAGGCACACTGTAAATGCAAATCAGGTAACAAGAATTTTCTTAAGATCTCAACTCTCAAACACAGTCTCTCCTTTGTGCACAGTGGTGTTATCAAAAAGTCAAACACAGATCCTTCCCTCCTCTTAGAAAGTCATTTTTTGACATGGTACCCAAAGAGACATTTTGAAAGAGACATGCATGGTTATGTGTCCCCACTCTAGGGACAGTCATCTCCTGTGGATGTGAAACAGGCTTTGGCAGCTGCTCAGTATCATTAGACCAATGGCAAGTCAACTGTTCTCTCAAGCTTGAAATAAAGTTATCATCTCAAACCAAAAATACTAAGCATTCGACCAGGAAAAGGAAGCCAGTGGAGATCCAGCTATCATGAGGGACTTCTTGTTGACCTTATGAGTTTTCTACAGTAAATACCTACCTGCAAGTCTGATCTGTATTTGTGTATGTTTGTATTTGCATGTATGTCTGCACATAAATAGTTACATACGATATTATGGAGAAATTGCTGAAAGGCACCCGTTTTGCAAAATGGGGTGTTTTTTTGTGTATAGCTCAGCAAACCATAAATCTTGAGTGAAGTTTGTTTTTGTTACACACATAACTTCTTAATACATTTTGCAGGCAATCAATCCCTAGGATAAATATATTTGTTTACAATAAATGAGCAAGGTATTCTTACGTATGTTGCATTATATATATATATATATTTTTTGCATTGTATTTTTAATGGGCTGTCTTGACTCTATAACCAAGAATAAGGTAGCCATTTCAGAGACCACTTTCTTGAGGTTTTGGCTACAGCCAAGAGAACCAAAGTAGTTTCATAATTTAAGATGGATAATTTGGGATCCATTTTCGGTTCAGGTATTTTGGAAGTTCCCCACAGATACGGCAAAGGTATAAGGATTGAGTAACATGCCAACAAGGACTCTAGAAAATCACTCAGAGCTGCACTTATTCAAGCCTTGAGTAAGAAAAAAAAGGATGGCGTATGTTCACTATTTCACCTAATAATTTGAATATGATTCCATCTCACTTATACTGGAACCATCTCCAAAGTAATGCTTGTTTTCTCTAATCCTGTTTATTCTTAATTGACACAATAGTCTCTAGGCAGGTTAAAGTATTTCTCTCATAAATTTATAAAACTTTACGAAGAAAATTACTTTGGGGGAAATTACTTCAAATGTCAAGTAACTCAAGGGATTTAATCTTAGAATTTATGTTTCTATTTTTAATGTTTTAATCCTAACACAATTTTTTCCCTTTAATCCCTTCAAGTAGTAAAGGCACTTAAATGAGCTCTTATATAAACAGTTCATCAGAAGGGAAATGAGAATTTTCTTCCTCATTTAGTTCCTTTAAATTTAGCTGTTTTGTGAGATGATGTAAAAAATAAATAAAATCAAACCAATTAAAATACACATGATGTGAGATAACATATTTTCCACTCCAAATTTTTCAACAACTCAGTTACTGTACTTTGAAACATCTGCTCAATAAAAACAAACAAACAAAAAAACACAAATAAATTGAATTGAAAGAATCTCAAGTCATTCAGTCCATGATCCTGCTCTTGGTACATACCAAAAATGGGGAGATGGATGTTTCTACTGCTTTTCAGGTCAATACTTATTTAAAAGGAGGGTTCATTGCATCACCTTCTATTAACAAATTCTTATTGGTACTACTGTTCTTTCTTGCATGGTGTCCTCTGTGACTAACAGTTACCACTAGGATGATAGACCCCCATAGAAACAGAAATCCTCTAGTATTAGACTTTGGGCCTATCTGCTGGCCATTGATATCACTCCAACTCACAACTGGCACACCAGCAACACTGACTCCACTCTTCTATCCATTCTCTGAACAGAGTAAAGAACAGGATTTCCCCTATCTCAGTACAAAGCCTAACACCCCCTTCTCTGCCCTGCATCCCTACCACAGACCTCTGTGCTTTCTTACAAATTCAAACAACCTCTAGTGTCTAATTACGTAAGAAACCTCTTTCCTTAGACCTCATAGCTCACTGCCTCAATTCCTCTAAACAGAGCCATCTGTTAGTCAAGGACCCAACATCAAAACATTCTTTGATGAGTCACAATTACTGACAAGTACAATGTGAGTACTGCCAGAATGATAAATTTAACACTACTCAAATATTCATCATGGACTATAATACAGAGCCTTTTAGGTTTTGAAAACAAAATATTTTAAGGTTTAAAAAACTGCTTGGCTTTGAAAATAAACTAAATACAGTGCTTGTAGTTCTAAAGAAATTGATTGAAATTGAGGTTATTGTTAGCAAAGCTGACATTCTGTGTGTGATTTTAATAGCTAAAATAGAAAACTTTGCAAATATAGTAGTGAGGTAAGCACAATGAACCGGAAGACTAGAAAGAAGAGTTCTGACTTTAGCTAGGACATCAACTACTTTCTGTCTCCAGATCAGAGGATTACCAAAATCCCTTCCAGGGCTAATATCCCAACATTGTATGAGTGTAGATTTAGATTCATAGACACAGGGCTGCTTTTAGGATTCCAAGAGGACCTCACTGATAATTATATTGACTGTGTTGAGATTTCTGGCATCCCTGAGATTTTTTATGGACATTCTTTCGCTTGTTAAAAGACTTGCAAGTACAGTGAGTAGACATAGACAATATTTCTTTTCCCTGTTAATGGGTTCTAGTTGGGTAGACCCATTACTTGATACTATTGAAAGAGCAAGTTACTTACATTCATACTCACTAAACTTCTTCAGTAAGATGATTAAGAAAAAATGAGATCCATATAATGACAATAGTTCTCCTTCAGTCTGCTTTGCAATCAATAAAAGATAAATTGAAAAGAGCTCAGCAATAATGAGCAATGGGGGAAAATATAATTTAGAATTTGGGTGCCTTTTTATGACTCAAGGCTAAGTAGCAAAAGTAGACAAATTGAAGTCTAATAGGGTTTGAAAAATGTAACCTATACAAAATTGTTTTAAAAGCATTTTAAAGTACAACTTCTATTATAACCAGAGATTAAATAAGATGACTATTCACTGGTTATAGATCAACTTTAAGAAGATTAGTCATGCTTGACCAGGTAGTGATGCAGTGGATAGAGCATCAGACTAGAATGCAGAGGACCCAGGTTCAAAACCCCAAGGTCGCCAGCTTCAGCACGGGCTTTCCGGCTTGAGCACTGGCTCACCAGCTTGAGCGTGGGGTCGCTGGCTTGAGCGTGAAATCATAAATATGACCCAATGGTCACTGGCCTGAGCCCAAAGGTCACTGCCTTGAAGCCCAAGGTCACTGGCTTGAGCTTCAAGCCTAGGTCACTCATTCTGCTGTAGCTTCCAGTCAAGGCACATATGAGAAAGCAATCAATGAACAAGCAATCAACGAACAACTAAGATGCCGCAACAAAAAATTGATGCTTCTCATCTCTGCCTTCTGGTCTGTCCCTATCTGTCCCTCTCTCTGACTCTGTCTCTGTCTAAATAAATAAATAAATAAATAAGATCGGTCATAAGGATTCATCTCAGAAATGTCACTCCACAGTGTATCAGACTCACAATAAAAAGTTCTTATATATGATAATTTTGTGATTCTATTTTCTCAGTTCATTTCTTTGATAATGAATGCTTTTGCGGTTATTGTTTCTGAAATATATTTTCTTTTTCAAGCATGAAAACAATATAGCATTAACTTTTGAAAACGTGTTCATAATGACAGAACCTTGATATAACAAAGTTTTTCAATTTTGGCATACTAGATTTTGGCCTCTTTCACATGCTGTTGCTTTGTTCTCATGTGTAACCAAGCACATGTTCAGGAGACTGCCCTCCATGGAGAGAAGCTATTACCTAAAGGCCAAATCCAGATGCTGGTAATTCTCTTTTGACCTTGCATTCTGCTAGTTGTATGTCTTTAAGTGTTGACAACATTGTGCTTTATGTCTGGAGTCCATCTATGTCATTGCTTTGGGTCTTCTCTAAAAGAGGCAATCTTGGATCACTAAACAAATGAACACATGATGGTTTACAGCTCATAGTAACTGTAGGCAGAAGACTGCAGGAGAACTAAGTACAGTGAGGGTTGCTAGGAAATAAAGAGCAAGCAGAGGAAGAGGGTATGAGCTAAGGTGTGGGTTGAGAGGGAGCCTAGTACTAAGGGAACTCACCAAGTACAGAAAGTATTTTTTATATTCACAATTAGGGATTCCGGCTATATTTAATCCATAACCCTTACAGCTAAATGCGAAGAGCAAATTCAGAACATGGAGGCAGGGCTTGGAGAAGTAGGCAGAAGCTTTTTCTGACTCTGGTCTATATTTACTGTATCCTAGTTAAACCCCAAATCAGGCTGAACCTTGATTTTTCACTTCGACAACCTGTCAAAACCATATGATAAGTACTAATATAATACCTGTCTTTTACTGGTGAAGTGCCAGGCCCTAATACATCTATTGTGCCTAACCGTGTGAGGCAAGCATTCACACTGCATTTTCACGTTATGACTGAGAAAGCCAAGGAATAAAAAGGTCAAGTAAATTGCCAGGATTTCACATAGCTAATGTGCCTAGGTTGGGATTTGAACATAGATCTGCATAACATCTTAAGGCTGAACTTTTCCCCCCACTATGTCACTTTATAAGGTATGTAAAATTTAAAAAAAATTTAATGTCATTTTTAAGATTCAAAGAAATACAAAGGAGGGTACTGTTAATATGCTAAGATGGCCATCAGGGACTATATATAAATTCTACCTCAGTTCAGGTAATATATATTTTCCCACATATGCTAGTGAAAGTGCCCACTATGTGCCAAAGCACTGGGCCTTGAGGCAGAAAGATATAATGGTTACAATTCCTGCCTTCTAAGAATTTATAATCTAATTGGACAAGCTAGGAAGAAAGGTAAGTAACAACAGGGATAATTAACTATTATAACAATAAAAGTTAGCCTGACCAGGCAGTGGCACAGTGGATAGAGCATTGGCCTGGGACACTGAGGACACAGTTTCAAAACCCTGAGGTCGCCAGCTTGAGTGCACGCTGACCCCATGGTCACTGGCTTGAGTCCAGGTTGCTGGCTTGAGCAAGGGGTCACTGGTTCAGCTACAGCACCCCAGTCAAGGCACGTATGAGAAAGCAATCAATGAACAACTAAAGTGCTGCAACTATGAGTTGATGCTTTTCATCTCTCTCCCTTTTTTCTCTCACTAAAAAAAAATTAAATAAAAAAAAAAAAAGTTATATCATGAATATATGATTAATTGCCAAATCAAATATAACAAAAACTGAGAAAAGGGAAACATTACATGGAGTGGAAGATTAAAAAAGAAAAAAGCCCTGGCCAGTTGGCTCAGTGGTAGAGTGTTGGCCTGGCGCGTGGATGTCCCGGGTTCAATTCCCAGTCAGGGCACACAGGAGAGGCGACCATCTGCTTCTCCATCCCCTCCCCTTCTCTCTTTCCCACTCTCAAATTTGAGGTAAATAAAACACAAACAACTTTGACTAGGTTTACAGTTCAATTAATAATTATTTAATTTACAGTTTTGTATAATTTTATAGGTTATATAGTATTTTCAGAAATATTCATTCATTTACCTGCATAACACCTGAGGAGCTAGACAAACTGGGCATTATTTCTATTTTTCAGATGTGGAAGCTGAATTTTGAAGACCTGCAGTAACTAACATAAGGCTACGTTGACAGTACAATTTTGGGCTGGTACCTGCATTTAATGGGCTTCTGACTCCATCCTTCATGCATCTGCTATTTACCATACTCATCTCAAAAAGTGTTTGTTTTTTCCACTTGGAGATCCATCATTTTTTATGGAAAATTTTAAAAATGCATAAAAGTTAGAGAGAATAGTATAATGAACTCTCATATGCCAATCACCCAGCTTCATGAATAATAAACTCACAACCAATCTTATCTCATCTGAACTCTACTTACCCCCAATTATTTGAAGCAAATCCTCCAAATCATAGCATGATTTCTTTTAAGGCCCAGTTGACTTTTTTAATTTAAGAGAGAGGACAGGAGGTAGGGAGACAGACTCCCACATGTGCTCTGACTGGAATCCACCCAGTATCCCCTGCCTGGGGCCAATGCCCATCTAGAGCCAATGCTTGCAATTGAGCTATTTTTAGCGCCTGAGGCAGAGGTTTCATGGAGCCATCCTCAACGCCCAGGGCCAACATGCTAGAATCAACTGAGCCAAGGCTGCAGGGCGGGGGGAGAGAAGAGGGTAGACGGAGGGGAGGAGAAGCAGAGGGTCACTTCTCCTGTGTGCCCTGACGGGGAATTGAATCTGGGACTTCCACAAGCTGGGTCAATGCTCTACCACTGAGCCAACCAGCCAGGTCCTAGTTAATATTTTTAAAAGAAACTCAAAATGAGTTGTATTCCTTACAAACGGAATATTTTTTATCTTTACCTTTGATTGAAAAATGGAGGAGAGTGTGGGCTGCCTTGCAGAGTACTCCTTTTCCAATCAACATGTGAGACAGGAAGAGCAGAAGCAACTGACTCCCTTTCTCAGAAGAATTTCCTGGGATTTTTTTTTTTAAGCTACATGAAAAATGAAATATATTTCTTTTATTCGCCTGACTCCTATTCTGACGTTTCTTTTTTCTCAAGCTGGAGTGATGACAGTCCATCTATTGTACATGAGGTGCTTGGAGCTTTCCTAAAGGTGCTTTTAATAGAATGCCTTGTATCTATCTATGTTATTGTACCGTGTAGGAATGTGTATGAAATATGCAGGGTGACTTTACTGGCTGAAGGAAATTCCTCTCTGAACTCTGAGAAAAATAACGTGTTCCTGTGTTTAACAAGCTCTTTTGCTAAAACTGTAAAAAGATTTCTTTTGCTAAGGACACTATCATTTCACAATAATTTATTCTTACATTGCTTAAGAAAAAAATTCTATCAAGAATTTCAAAGTTAAAAACTGAAAGACACTGAAAAATCTTTGCTTTCATCAAAATCCCATAAATTGTCTTTTTATTTTAAATTTGTGCCTAAAGTAATATTGCTTTATATTTCACAGGGTAAGACAAGACTGTGGGTAAATGATGAATGATTACATCTAGAGGCCTTAATACATATTTAGAGGGAAGGATATAGTTTGTTATAGACACTCCAAAGAGAGGTTTAAATAGCTTGATTCTTTATTCAGAATTTTATAGCTATGCAGATTCACTGACTTGATCATTCATTCAACAATAAGTTTTTCAACACCTACTACATCCAGGTTCTGTGTGAGGTTCTGAGGATATAAATGATGAATAACACAGATAGAGCTCCCCTTAACCTCAGTGGGATTTGTTCATATAAATTAGTAGAATTTCTACATATAAATGTTGCAATCTTTTGATTCCTGAGAATTATCAGATATACTCAAAAATTCTAAAAATGTTCTTTAAAGGGACTAATTTTAAATTTCTTAGCCAATAAATGATTGTAATTGAGCCCAGAGAGGATTGTATATTGCTTATAACCAAATCCATGAGACTTTCCAGACAGAACATAGGCCATTAATAAACCTGTGAGTGTGGGAATAGGAAGGGCCTATACTAGTTAACTGGACTGTTTACTGGTTAAGAAAAGATGAATGACACTCTCCCTCTGTCCTAAGATTTTCTGGAGGTAAGAACTATAATGGTTATAAATATGTTGGCTTTGGAGCCATGCGATTTTATTTCTTCTGCTTTCTAACATAAGCATCCTCCTTCCTCAGCTTATCTTTCATTATATAATCTGCCAACTGGCTTTAATTATTGTCAGGTTTTTGGCCTCTCCCTCATAGTGAGGGTCTTTTCTCAGTGGGAACCTATGGGAACTTGTGACAAATTTCTGTCCTGGCAATGTCTTAGCCAATTGGAACATGCCCTTTAGTGAGGTACCTGGACCACACACAAGAATGAAGTCAAATCATATTGCTACAGAAAGTCACAGCGTGTCCCCATTGAGGCACAGAATGCACTGACACAACACAGAGCACAAAAGATAAGGAATAAAAAAAAGGGGAAATTGATTCTGCACTTAATTTCCTGCAATTACAATGTTATAATGTTATTAATAAATGAAATAGAGTTCTAAAATTAAAACTAGAACTAGGAAGAGATTTTCTTTTAAAATAAATCTCTATTTCCAGAGACTACACAAGTTGTGGGCCTGATGCTGGGGCCTATTGCTGCCAGCACTTCCAACAAGTTACTCTTGCTAACTGCTTCATGCTTCCATCTTCTCTCTTTGAAATGTTCCTCTCCCAGCACTGGACTGGAGAATGAATGCATCGGAGGAGTCGAGAAAGTACTGCATCAGATGTCTGTTCTCAGCTTGTGCCTTCTCCTCCTTCCACATGTGTGGCATCTAGGGAGGCTCGGTCTTCTTGGACGCAGCATTACTCCATCTGTTTCTGAAGCTCATTTCCAGGAGCATTTCTTCAGTACCTGATGAGGTGCCTTTTTTCCTCCACAGATTTTAATGGCACTGGATTTGTTATAGTAGCATACCGTAGTAATGCAGTAAAAGAAATGAGAATATAAAAGGTGTAAATCTCATTGGGAGAGGAAGCTGCTGACACTGTAGCAAGATGAAATTTGGGGTCTTCAGGAAGTTAAATTTTTTGTGTTACTAGGGTACTACTATACTTCAACAATCAACCTAGACATACCAGGGGTAACTTACTGAACTGACCCAACTCATTAGCTCAGTATTATAGACAGATTTGGGTCATGGGAAGTTAAAAAAGAACAGAACATTTTTCTTCCTATATCATATGTGTAGACATAAGGTGAAATAAATAATTTTAAACGTATATTTTTCCAGGTGAAGGAAAGATTGGTTGAAAGTATTTGTCTACTGTTTATAAAAGACATAAAAACCACCCCTAAGAATATCACTCATTATCCCATCCCTCAGAGAGTACGTCTCTGCTACTATTTTGTCTTTTTTTTTTCAAGAGATTGTTTATGCAACAGAGTTGAAATGATGTATGTACAGCTTTATATCCTTTCAAAATTTCACATTTAAATATAAGACATTTTAGTGGAAAACATTTTAATCGTACTTCATCTCCAAACACAGACATGACGGGCCCAGAATATGCCTCAGACATGGCAGAGCTCACACCCTGTTATTCAGATGGTTTGCTGGGCATAGGAGACAACTCAGCCTCGTCTCTTTCAGCTCCCTCCAGCAGCAGAACAGCATGCGAGACGGCACTAAGGAGTCCTTCAAGTGCATCAATGCTTTGGAAGTGTAATTAAATCATGCTCCCTTCGGTTAAATGAAATCTGTTTGCCTGGCATTTCTTTTTCACTTTATTTTCTTGAGTTTTGATTAAATACAGCTGTGGGCAAAGGTAAGTTTACAGTTGTTCTATGAAAAATACAGTAATTACAATGAACAACTAAAGTGCTGCAACTATGAGTTGAAGCTTCTCATCTCCCTTCTTGTCTTTTTGTCCCTCTTTCTTTCTCTCTCTCTAAAAAGAGAAAAAAAACCCCAACACAATAAAACCCCCAAAATAACAAGTATTATTGGCAAGGATGTAGAGAAAATGGAACTCTTGTGCTCTGTGGCTGGGAATGTAAAATGGTGCAGTTGCTGTGGAAAACAGTATGGTATTTCAAAAATAAATTAATAAGTTAAACACAGAATTACCATATGATCCAATAATTCAATTTTGGATATATACCCATAAAGATTAACAGCAGAGACTCATAGAGATAGTTGTACATCCATGTTCATAGCAGCATTTTTCACAATAGCCAAAAGGTGGAAGCAATCCAAGTGTCCATTGATGGATGAAAGGATAAAGAAAATGTGGGATCTACATACACAGAATATTGTTCAGCCTTAAAGAGGAAGGAAATTCTGACACATGACACAACATAATATTTTTGAAGACATTATGATAGATGAAGTAAGCCAGTCACCAAGAACAGATACTATAGGGTTCCACTTATATGAGGTACTTAGAGTAGTCAAATTCATAGAGACAGAAAATACAATGGTGGTTGCCAGGAGCTGAGAGTTGGGTGAATGTGGAGTTACTATTTAACAGATACAGAGTTTCAGTTTTGCAAAATGAAAAGAGTTCTGAAGATGTCTGGTGCTGGCGGTTGCAGATATGTGAGTGTGTGTGTGTGTGTGTGTGTGTGCGTGTGTGTGTGTATACTTAATGCCACTGAATTACTCACTTAAAATACTGTAATTAAACTGGTAAAGTTATGTTATATTTTACCACAATTTTAAAAAGAATAAACACAAGGAAAATGTCTTACAAAAAATACAGTAATTAATAGAAAATAACACAAGAATAAAGTCTGTTTCGTGTACTTACAATTGTAAACTTACTTTTGCCCACCTCTGTATAACTGTGACCATAGACTAATGAATGATAAGAGTTGACAGGAAGTTAGCACTTACTGAGCTGATCTCTCACTTGATGAGTAAATGTTTCTGTATCTGCTAGACCTGGGGTACCTTACGGTGAACTACAAAAAGCCACATCTTGCTCTGGTTGGCTGATGCCAGGATGCATGAGGTAGCTACTGCTTTACTGGCTGGATTTCAGCCTTAGTTGCCCGCTTAGCCAGGTGCCCCTGTACACTAACCAACCTATACAACTGCACAGACCTCATCTGTGAGTATGGATTTCTAGTCTCTACTTGACTGACAGAGAGCACACCACCTATCACAAATAGCCCACTTTACCTTTGAACATCTTTGATTGTGACATGTTCTTCTTAACAATGACGGGGAATACTTTCCTGTAACTGCTACAGGATCCTAGTTCTGTTCTGCAGGAACTGAGGCAACCTCTGCCTAAGCTTCCACATGACTGTCCTTCAGACACTTGAGACTATAATATACCATGTCTTCCGAGTCTTCCCTCCCACCAGCTGAATATTTCTTTTTTCTTCTTCTAAAAATTTTTTTCCATTAAAGTTTACATTAAATATTATTTTGTACCAGTTTCAGGTGTATAGCACAGTGGTCAGACAATCACATACTTTACAAAGTGCTCTTCCTGATATTTCCAGTACCCACCTGGGGCCATACACAGTTATTACAATATTACTGACTATACTTCCTGGGCTGTATTGACATCCCTATTACTATTTTATGACTATCAATTTGAACTTCTTTTTCCTTTTTACCTTTTTAACCCAGTCCCCTAACTCCTCTCCTCTCTGGCAACCATTAGCTTGTTCTCTGTAGCTTTGATTCTATTGTTGGGGACCAAAATATAAAGAGGGTATTTTGCAATTTGGATATATCTTGGGGACAGAGGTGCTGGGCCAAACCCCCCACCTCACCTGCCTAGTTAACAAAGAGCTATACCTGATTCTCGCTCGTCCCACCCATGTTCTCCAGAAGAGGCTGGAAGCTAGTTTCTTATTGGTGTAAAGTTAGATTGGAACGGTATGGTGGGGGTTGTCTTTGAGTTGTCTTGGAAACAATTGAATTGCTAATGGACCACATTTTTTTCCCTGAATCAAGACGGATGCGCTTCTAGGGGCTGCCAATTGCATCGGCTCAGGAATAGTAGAGACTGTTCGCTGTGCCGTCCTCCCGAACCCATCTGTATGTATATATCTTTAAGTCTCTATCACTTATTCAGTTTCATACCTTTTCCTGTTCAAGACCCCGTAATAGACTCGTCACGGCTGGACTGTGACAGTCTATTTTAACTTTGTTTATCTTGTTCTTTAGATTTCATATAAAAGTAAAATCATAAGGGCCCTGGCTGGTTGGTTCAGTGGATAGAGCGTCAGCACAGTGTGCATACATCCTGGGTTTGATCCCAGGGCACACATGAGAAGTGATCATCTGCTTCTCTTCTCCTCCCTCTCCCTCTTCTCTCTCTCTTCCCCTCTCACAGCCAGCGTCTGGTTGGTCTGAGTGTCAGCCTCAGGCACTGAGTATAGCTCGAGTAATTGGAGCATCAGCCCCAGACAGGTTGTCAGGTGGACCCTGGTGGAGGTGCATGTGGGAGTCTATCACCCCTCCTCTCACTTAAAGAAAAAAAGTAAAATCATAGAGTATTTGTCTTTCTTTAATTGACTTAGTTCACTTAGCATAATACCCTCTAGGTACATTGATGCTGTTGCAAATGGTAAGATTTCATGCTTATAGCCAAGTAAAATTCCATTGTACTACATCTTCTTTATTCACTTGTCTGAGGAGCACTTGGGTTGCTTCTATATCTTGGCTATTGTAAATAAACTGCAATGAACACAGGGGTGCATATACTCTTCTGAATTAGTGTTTTGGGCTTCTTTGGCTATATACCCCAAAGTGGAATCACTGGGTCATAAGGCAGTTCAATTTTATTTTATTTTATTATTTATTTTATTTATTTTGTATTTTTCTGAAGTGAGAAGTAGGGAGGCAGAGGGACAGATTCCTGCATGTGCTTATTCACCTGGCATGCCTAGTAGGGGGCAAAGCTCTGCCCATCTGGAGCATTGCTCCATTGCAACTGGAGCCATTCTAGTGCCTGAGGCAGAGGCCATGGAGCTATCCTCAGCGCCTGGGCCAAATTTGCTCCAATGGAGCCTTGGCTGTGGGAGGGGAAGAGAGAGAGAGAGAGAAAGAAAGGAGAGGGGGAAGAGTGGAGAAGCAGATGGGTGCTTCTCCTGTGTATCCTGGTGGGAATCAAACCCAGGACTTCCACACACTGGGCTGATGCTCTACCACCGAGCCAGCCGGCCAGGGCCTCAATTTTTATTTTTGAGGATCTCTATACTGTTTTCCACAGTGGCTGTACCAATCTGCATTCCTACAACAGTACACAAGGGTTCCCTTTTCTCTACATCCTTACCAACACTTGTTATTTTTGGATTTATTGACAATAGTCTGAATACCTAATTCTTATAAACAAATTTTTGCATGACTTATTTCTAGGCTTTGTTCAATACTCCATGTTATTATTCTCAGGTTTGCTAGTTTTAACTCAAAAGATCATATTTAGCATAAATCTCTAAATATATTATAGCTTTATAATATAGTAAAAATAAGAATTTTTTTTTAAATTTTTTTATTTTTTTACAGAGACAGAAAGTCAGAGAGAGGGATACAGGTCAGACAGAAAGGAATGGAGAGATGAGAAGCAACAATCATTAGTTTTTCGTTGCAACACCTTAGTTGTTCATTATTGCTTTCTCATAAGTGCCTTGACCGTGGGCCTTCAGCAGACCAAGTAACCCCTTGCTCGAGCCAGCGACCTTGGGTCCAAGCTGGTGAGCTTTGCTCAAACCAGATGAGCCCGTGCTCAAGCTGGCAACCTCGGGGTCTTGAATCTGGGTCCTCCGCATCCCAGTCTGATGCTCTATCCACTGTGCCACTGCCTGGTCAGGCAAATAATAAATCTTGATCTGAATGTTATATTTCTCTTAATGCAACCTAAACCTGTACTTGGTTTTAGGAAAACTTATGCTGTTGGCCGTATTCAATTTGTGGATAGATGGAACCCCATTTCAAGCATTCCTTTACTGAGGCAGACCTGCCAAATCATCAAATTAATTTCTGGGACTAAATGCAAGACTTACTATGCCTAGTACATTTCTTTTTGTTGGTTTTAGCCCACTGTGCCATATGTTTAGAATCCTGCTAAACATAGCAAATTAAGATTTTTTTTTGAAGGTCATCCACAGCTGTGCCAGGGAAGTCATACGTATATGAATTTGGCTTAGAACAAGGCATTTCACCAAAACAGAGAATCATCACTTGGGTAGTAAGTTTGATTTATAATCACTTGAAAAACCATTCCTGAAGGGTGTTGCTTAGTAGATCAGTTTTATCTAGAAAAGAGATCTATTTCTGACCCTGTTTTTCTCAGTAATCCTTTTACCTAGATAACAACACAAGTCACCAGCCCAATCTGTAAATGCTCTGTGGGCATAATTCCCAGAATATCTAGAACATACCTAGGCACATAGGCACATTTTTGAAAATTCTTGTGATGTTTTTAACCTGAACTGTTGAGAAAACTGGGACCAACGACAATCAGTAGTACAATGAAAATGAGATACTCCTCCAAGTTACGGTTGCTCTCTTTCTTTCTTTTTTTATTCAGTAAGAGGAGGGGAGGCAGAGATGGACTCCCATATGTGCCCCAATTAGGATCCACCTGGTAAGCCCACTAGGGGATGATGTTTTGCCCATCTGGGATGTTGATCCATTGCTCAGCAACTGAGCTCTTCTTAGAGCCTGAGGCAGAGGCCATGGAGCTATCCTCAGTGGGGCCAACTAGCTCCAATTGAGCCATGGCTGCAGGAGAGGAAGAGAGAGAGAGAGAGAGGAGAGATACATGAGAGGTGGAGAGGTGGAGAAGCAGATGGGCACTTCTCCTGTGTGTCCTGACCAGGAATCGAACCTAGGACATCCACACACTGGGCCAATGCTCTACTACTGAGCCAACTGGCCAGGGCTGATTGCTCTCTTTCTAATGGCTATTTGCCCCTCTAACTTTGGAGTCCTTTTCTGAGCCATGTTTACTAAACTTGGCCTTTTCTTTCTCTGGGTGAAACTGCCCTCCTTACCCTGGTATTTGTTCACTTGTTTGTTCATTACTTATCAGATAGTTCATTGTTTATTCTTCAGATATTTATTGAGAATCTACAATGCGCCTTTATACAGTGCTGGACACTGGATACAGTGGTGGGCAAGATAGATATGTGACCTACTGGGAGGAGACAGACAAAGAGGCATTTCCAGTGTGGTATGATAAATGGAACAGAGTATGTGGTACAGTGCTATGAAAGCACATAAGAGGGATCCCTAGCCAGTGTGAGAGGTAAGGAGGAAAACCTTCCCATAGGAAATACACTCTAGGATGAGTCCTTAAGAATGAGTGGGAGTTGGCCAAGTGACAAGGGTCATGGAAAGCATTCTAGGAAAAGAACAATATGAGCAAGGATTTGGGAACACAAAAATCTGATTGCCAACTTCTTTTTGGTCTTCTGTCCAGGGTCCAGAAATCACATGTTGCGGCCATTCATTTAATTTTCTAGCTCTATCTTTTCTAGCCAAGTTCCTATAAGTAAAGACTGCTTGTTTAGTGAAGCACTCCCATTCTTGCCTTTACTTCCCTTTTTTCGTGGTGGAGAAAGCACTAGAGTTAGCTCCTACCTATGTTCTGGCTTCTTCTTTCAGGGGAAGGGTCATACCTTCTTCATCTTGACAGTTTAGGTTCTTGACAAGTGCCTGGCAAGCAAAAGGTATTCAACACATGTTTGAAGTATTAAAAAGCAAAACTTAAGTATTTATAAATTCTAATATGCATAAAGAATATTCTATAAGACACAACCAGATACATATAGCTCTCTGACTTATAAATCACAGGAAGCCAACTTTGTAGCCAACAGAACTCAAAGAGCAGCTTTTCCATCAAAATCAATCTCAACAATTTTTTCTTGAGAAATTGTTATATGTAGATCTCTCATTGCTCAAAGTAAGTTTATAGAACAGAACTGAGGCCTCTGTGCCTTCTGTCAACCATTTCCAAAAGTTGCTGAGCAGTCTTCCAAGGTGCCTGCTGCCCTCAGAGGTGAGAACCCCAGGCTACCCAAGATCTGCCTAGTGACACAGAGTTGTCTTTCTCCTTGAATGTGCTCAGCTGGAACAGAATCGCAGAATGTCCAGAGCAGTGAACCATGAAGAATGAGAGCAGATTAGCTGAGCAAAGAGATAAACGAGGCACTGCCCAAGGGACACTGTCGAGTGAAGTGACCTCATGCTTTGCTTCAAATTAGAGTTCTCAAAAATTATCAAAGTTGGAACATGTTAGGGCGCAGGACAAACATCAGAACTGCCTAACTGGAAGAAAGTAGGAGACAATAAAGTTAACAAGGAATGAAAAGATATAAAAAAAATCCAAGAGCTAAAAAAAAAAGAAAAAATTTGACTATCAAAAACAAAAAATAGATGAAGAACAGATCATAAGATCACTTGAATAGAAATATTCTTAGTAAACAAAGTCAAGGGCAATATGAAAGCAATCCACAGAAAAGAAACCTGAAGGGCCATAAACACTCAAAAGCTTGATCACAGTGGTGACCAGGGACCTGCACTAAAACCACAAGGAGATAAGGAGATACTACCTCACATGCAAGTGATTAGCAATATGGAAAACTCTAGGAGGGGAAGCAGAGACAGACTCTCGCATGCACCCTCACCAAGCAAGCCCACTAGGGAGTGATGCTCTGCTCATCAGGGGTGTTGCTCCATTGCTCAGCAACTAAGCTCTTCTTAATGCCTGAGGCAAAGGTCATGGAGCCATCCTCCGCTCCTGGAGCCAACTCACTCCAATCGAGCCATGGCTGCCCGAGGGGGGTGTAGAGAGAGAGAGAAGCGAGGGGGGGGGGTGGAGAGGCAGATGGGCGCTTCTCCTATGTGCCCTGATGGGGAATCGAACCTGGGACATCCACATACCAACCTGACACTACCACTAAGCCAACTGGGCAAGGCTGAAAAACTCTTAAGAATTATACTGAAAACCACAAAATAATGCTGACAGAAATTAAAGAAGACCTAAACAAAAGAAGAGGTATATTTATGTTCATGGGTTTCAAGACTCAATATTACTAATATGTCAATTCTGCCCAAATGCATCTATACATTCAAGCAATTGCAGTCAAAATCTCAGTAGGAAAAAAAAAATCTCAGTAGGCTTTTTAAAAAAGAAAATTAACAAACCATTCTAAAATTCCCATGGCAATACAAGAAATCTAGAATAGACAAAACAACTTTGCAAAAGAAGAACAAATTTGGAAGATTAATACAATATAATGTAAAATTTTTTTATAAAGCACCAGTTATCAGGATAGTCTGATACTGATGCAAAGAAAAAAAGATACATCGGTAGAACAGAGTAAAAACCCCAGGAATAGACCCATGCATTTTTCCTAGGTTGCTCTGGGCTAGCATCCTCCTGGTGTATATACTGTTGGTTCATCATAACCCTTATAATTTATCTTTGGAGAGATAAAGCTAACTGTGATTTTGGCCCTATGTGTGTGAGAAAATGGTTTTTCTAGCTTTGGATATGTGACTAGTTTTAGTTCATGAAATTTTTGACTGGTGTGGATAGTGCTGTGGGGCCGTAATGATAAGGTTGTTCTTTGTGAGGAAAGGGATCTAACCTAACAGGCACTAACATTCTTGCCAGTCAGCAGGGGAGCCTTTCCCTCAGCGGGAATCAAGTTGGAGAGCCCCGAATTGGGCTTTTGAGGCCATGCCAATGAGCAGCACCCTCTGCCTCGCCTCGTCTTGCCTCGTCTTTGACACTGTGAATAACAACCTCCTCCTTAAACATTGTTTCATGTTGGCTTCCAAGATACCATGCTCTCTGGTGGGTCTCCTGTCTACTATTTCAGAGTCTTTTTCTTTTCCATTCTTTAAAATGTTGGTGTTCCTCAGGGTTTTTTCTAATCTCTTACCTTATTCCAGAAAGTCTCACTGGGATTTCCCATCCACTTTCATAGCTTCAATTCCCCCTACAAAAAAATAATGCATCTCCCTCCTGAACTCAAATTTAGTTAATACCACCTCAGGAAACGTTTTCTTCACTCCACATATTCTTTAAGAAGAAAATTTTAGTTTTTTCATTGTAAAGGCAAATCCATTTACAATTAAAAATAGAGAGAAGAAAATGGTAATTCACAAATCCCATATATATAATTTCTTTTTTGTGTGTGACAGAGACAGACAGGGAGGGAGAGAGATGAGAAGCATCAATTCTTCGTTATGGCCCCTTAGTTGTTCATTGATTGCTTTCTCATATGTGCCTTGACCAGGGGGCTACAACAGCAGACCGAGTGACCCCTTGCTTGAGCCAGTGACCTTGGGCTCAAGCTGGTGAGCTTTGCTTTGCTCAAACCGATGAGCCTGCGCGCAAGCTGGCGACCTTGGGGTCTCGAACCTGGGTCCTTGACATCCCAGTCCAACCTCTATCCACTGCGCCACCGCCTGCTCAGGCCCACATATATTTTTTATCTTCCTATCTCTTCATATAATTATTTTCAACTTAAAACATTTCCATCATCTTCTTTATCCCTCTCCCACTCTTCATTCAACTAGTAAACACAAAAATCATCCAAATTACAGCAAATGTGCAGAAGATCAGGTCTAGTTACATACTGCTTCCAGTGAACACAAAAGCACAATATGCCTTGAAGAAAGGATAAATAAAAAAAGTAGTGAGTCGCCCAACCAGGCAGTGGCGCAATCAAGCTTCGGACTGGGACACGGAGGACCGAGGTTCAAAACCCCGAGGTCGCCGGCCTGAGCGCGGGATCATTTGGCTTGAGCACAGGCTCACCAGCTTGAGCATGGGGTCACTAGTTTGAGCGTGGGATCAGAGGCATGACCCCATGGTCACTGGATTGAGCCTAGAGGTTGCTGGCTTGAATCCCAAGGTCAGTGGCTTGAGCAACGGGTCACTCACTCTGATGTAGCCCCTGGTTAAGGCACATATAAGAAAGCAATCAGTGAACAACTAAGGTGCCAAAATGAAGAATTGATGCTTTTCATCTCTCTCCCTTACTGTTTGTCTGTCTCTATCTGTCACTCTCTCTCTTTCTCTCTGTCTCTGTCAAAATAAACAAACAAACAAACAAATAAATAAATATATATTAGCGAGTCATGTATAAAGCCCTTAAAAACACCCAAAACTTACTTTAAAACCACTATAAAACTTTCCATCAACTTCCATATCAGCCTCTGGAAATGTGATTTTCATTAAGCACCACATTCAAAAATTTTTAAAAGCTATATTATTCAATATTAGTTTTTATTTTTACAACTTGTTCTTAACTATTTGTATTTCTGCTGTTTTTCATTTCAAAAGTACAATTTAACAGTTATACCATAAGTTAAATAATATTTTGAGAGCTAATCTAAAAATCTCTTCACCATCTACAGTATTATTTCTCTGGAGAAATAGTATAGCTTAGGTTTCTCTGAACCAATTTAAAATAAACTTTTGGAAATATATCCTGTGTGTAAATTGGGGAGTTTCTATACTTTTCTAAGGGCTGTAGAAAAAGATGGTATTTATTATTATATCTAACTTCTCTTTAAAACTTTTATCCCAACTGAAACTTAGGGACAATACTGTATATCATTAGCCTCATCCAAACTATTCATTTTGTGATTTTTATTTCTTCTATATAATTTATATTGCTGAACACCCTTTGAGATGGAGGAGGGAATGTTTGCAATTACCACATCCTGATTCCTAATCCTTTATTTTTCATCTACCATTTATTCTTTCTATAAGATCTTGATGCTTTTTAGAATTTAGAGAGTCTAAGCAAAGTCAGAGCTGTAGGATGTGACACTACCTTTCTTTCCCCCTCCTCTCCTCCTACCCTCACATTGCCATATCCACGAATATGGTGGGTAACTGAAGATGTAGTCCCTTGTCTTTTACGATTTTCTTTTTCAGGCTGTCCCTTTTCTTTGTTTTCCTCTTCTCTTTAGAGCTGGTCAGTCACACCTATTGGAGATGATCTTTACATACCCATATACTCAAGCCAATTGCTTAGGACATTCTCCATGAATTTCAGGAATAAGGGTAACACATGTCCTAGTCCACAGATGCTTTTACAACAATGGAATAGATAGCTGAGGTTCAGGTACACCTTCTTCTGTACAACAGATTTTCCCTAAAAATATTATTTAATTAGGCTGACCAGGTGGTGGCACAGTGGATAGAGTATTGGCCTGGGACACAGAGGACCAAGGTTTAAAACCCTGAGGTTGCCAGCTTGAGCGCAGGCTCACCAGCTTGAGTGCGGGTCGCTGGCTTGAGCATCGGATCATAGATATGACCCTACGGTCGCTGGGTTGAGCCCAAAGGTTGCTGGCTTGAGTCCAAGGTTGCTGGCTTGAGCAAGGGGTCACTAGCTTGGCTGGAGCCCCCCAGTCAAGGCACATATGAGAAAGAAATCAATGAACAACTAAGGTATTGTAACGAAAAATTGATGCTTCTCATCTCCCTTTCTGCCTGTACTTCTCTTTCTCTCACTAAAAAGATATATTTAATTAGAAATTAATTGACTAATTTAAAATATACTAGGACAATGTACAAGACTAAACTATACTACCTAGGAACGCACATTTTGGTGATAAAATTATAAAATGTGCAAGGAAATACTTTCTATAAAAGTCAGAATAATGGTTACTAATTCGAGGAAAGGGCTACAGTTGAATTGGAGCACATGCATGGGGTCTCTGGAATGGGTGGCAAAGTTCTATTTCATTACCTACGTGTTGTCTTAGTCAATTTAGGCTTCTAAAGTAAATTACTGTAGACTTGGTGGCTTAAGCAACAAATGTTTATTTCTTACAGTCTGGAGGCTGGGGAATCCAAGATCAGGGTGCCAGCATGGCTGGGTTCTGATGGAAACCCTCTTACTGCTTTACAGAGCCTGTCTCCTTACTGTGTCCTCACGTGGCAAAGAGAGAGATCATCTCTCTGTGTCTCTTCTTCTAAAGGCATTAATCCCCTTCATGAGAGCTTGACCCTCATGACCTAATCACTTCCCAAAGGCTCAAGTCCTAAAATTATCATATTGGGAATGAGAGCTTCAACACTGGGGGAGAAAGAAACATTCAGTCCATAGCAGTAGTGATCACCTTATAATAATTTATTAAGCAACTGGCTTACATGGTTTTCTGTATCTGTGTTTTATAATAAAAAGGTTTTAAACTGCATTGGGTAGTTTTGTTTTTAGATTAAAAATGTCAACTTCTTTTGCCTTTGAAACAAATAGTTTTTTAGCCCTCACTCTATTGAATAAACATGAATTCTTGCATGTTACGTTTGCTTTAAGGAAGATGGAACTGTATTGGCAAAATATTGCCAGTGAATAAGCCTGTGCTTTTGAGGGCAACACATGACTTTTGGCACTGTAGTAACTGCTTCCATAAAGGGTTCAATCTGCTTCCCTCTGCATGTTCCTGCAGCTCCTATAGCCCTTGGCTTTTATGGGTAGATACTGGCCCATAATGATTTGTGTTCTATTCTCAGGAGCAGGGATAGGTCACTAGAGTCAATTGTCGAGGCAAGGGTCTGGGATTTGAACTCAGCCTTCCATAGTTTAAGAGAAGTAATTTTCTTCCATATTCAGAATCGTTTACTCCCTATGGATTGCAGTGGGGGGAGGGGAACAGATGCAGAATCTAGAATCATCACCACCATTATTGACCAGAAGAAACCCAGGTAGTAATACAAAAACTATTTGGTAATTTTTTTCTATCCACTCCAAAACGTTCAAATGGATTGTCAGAAGGCCTTAGTGGAGACGCTCTGACTATTTTTGTATATTTTCTGTTTCATTAAGAATTTCTGGAGTGATCTCTGCTCACTTTTACCCATTATCCTTCACAAATGTTAGATACGCCTGGAAACTGTCCCAGAATGGTCAAATGATGAGATAAGACAGGCTATTTATTAGTGAACAACAACACAGAAGGTTTCCTTATTTTCCTCCTAATGTCTTGTGTGAAAATCAAGACTTGAGGAATAGAACCAATCTCCAATTGGAGGAAAGAGTATTTAGGGTAAGGAAACCCAGAGATACAGATTATGGTTTAATTCCAAGTCCAATGCACTGCTCAGAGTCCCAGATGTTACATTTGGATTCCTCCAGTTGCCACTTAGAAATTCTAGCCTATAAATTTAGTTGGTTATAGGCATGATTTCCCAAGATGCTTATTTACTTTTTAAATGTAGCATCATATTACTTTTAATAAGGTATTCAAGCCCCATGAAGCATGTTTCAAAAAAAAAAAAAATCAAAGCTAATTCACTAAACTTAACACTTAAGTGCTTCTCTAAGTCAATAAAATCTGCCTCTGTAAATATAACATGGATCTCAACTACCTCAGCTCTTGTAATAGAAAACTTTTCCTTCTATTCTTGCAGAAAATGAAAGATGCTAGTTGTAAGAGATAGCCTTTATTTTTTATTTATCTGTTTACTTTTTTTTATTAAGTGAGAGACAAGGAGATAGTGAGACAGACTCCCACCCGGGATTCACCCAGCAAGCCCCTACCAGGTGATGCTCTGCCCCTACCAGGTTGTTGCTCTGTTGCTTGGCAACTGAACTATTTTAGCCCCTGAGGTGAGGCCATGGAGCCATCCTCAGTGCCTGGGGCCAACTCGCTCAAACCACTAGAGCCATGGCTGCAGGAACGGAAGATAGAGAGAAGGGGTAAGGGGAAGGGTGAAGCAGATGGTTGCCTCTCCTGTGTGCCCTGGCCAGGAATTGAACCTGGGACTTCCACATGCCAGGCTGATGCTCTACTGCTGAGCCAACTGGCCAGGGCCAAGAGATAGCCTTTAGATCACTGCTGTTAGAAAAACAAATGTGCCCCTCTTTAGCAGAGTTAGTATTAGTGAAAAAAAACCCCTCATTATCTCTAATATAGCATCCTCCATTGTCATTAACATTTCCTTATTTTCCTCCTAATGTCTTTAAATGCTACCATTGAAATCATGTGGTCCCTTAAAAGTTTTCTTGCCTCTGATTTTAATTAAAACCTGGCCCTGGCTCACTTTCAGTATTCCCTCGTTGTGCATGGCCACTCTGACACCCCTTTAGTCTCTTGACAATTTTCATACACATGAAATGAAATGATAATTGACAACATCAACACCCAGCTGGACCAAGTGGTGGTGCAGTGGATAGAGTGTCGAACTGGGACACAGAGGACCCAGGTTTGAAACCCCAAGGTCACTGGCTTGAGTGCAGGCTCACCAGCTTGAGCGTGAGATCATAGACATGACCCCATGGTCACTGGCTTGAGCAAGGGGTCACTTGCTCTGCTGTAGCCCCTTGGTCAAGGCACATATGAGAGAAAGCAATCACTGAACAACTAAGGTGCCGCAGTGAAGAACTGATGTTTCTCATCTCTCTCCCTTCCTGTCTGTCCCCATCTGTCCCTCTCCCTGATTCTGTCTCTGTAAAAAAAAAAACCCAGAAAAAAACCCCAACACACACACCCAAACCATACATCAAAAATGAGAGTCTTTTTGAGCTTAAGACTGGTTGCCCATTGGAAGAACCCTAGGAGACTGAAAATATATGCTATTTGAATGCAGAAAAGGTTTCAGTGAAGTTAAGGCTAGAGCTGATCTTAACCAGACACAGGTGGGTTGTATTCAATAAATGGTGTTCACTTTCACATATTCATTATGCATTATACATAAGGGGCACTTATTCATTCATTCAGAAACATTTATTGAGCACATACTCTCTCAGGTACTGTACTTAATGGCTGCAGACAAAATAAGCAAACTGGTATAATCTCTGCTATCTTTGAATTTTCAATAATAATCACAAGTCTATCAACCCTCAAACCTACTATGTAAATGGTACAAAGGAAAACTGCAGGGACAATAGGAGTGCAATAAAGAGGGAGATCTAACTAGTCTGGGGTTTAGGGAAGGCTTCTGAGGAAGTGCTTTAATGTGAAGGAAGTGCAGAAGATACCCAAGTGAAAGGCGAGTGGAGGGAAGAGCCCTTCAGGCATGAAGAACAGATTTGTATACGCCTTGGATCAGAAAGAAATGAGACACATTCAAGGAGCAGGAAGACCAGGATGGTTGAGCCTAAAGTGAGGCCAATGTGAAAAAGATTCAGGTCAGATGGTATAGAGCCTTGCAAATAATGTTAAGGATCTGGTGTGTTATCTTAAGAGCAAAAAGAAGCCACTGAAGAATTTTCAAACAAAAGAGTGAGGGGATCAGATTGTGAGTGATTAGAAGGGAACAAGATTATTGGAGGGAGAAGTGGATGGATTTGATAGTTCTTTTTTTTTTTTTTTTTTTCCAGAGACAGAGAGAGAGAGTCAGAGAGAGGGATAGATAGGGACAGACAGACAGGAATGGAGAGAGATGAGAAGCATCAATTATCAGTTTTTCGTTGTGACCCCTTAATTGTTCATTGATTGCTCTCTCATATGGCCTTGACCGCGGGCCTTCAGCAGACGGAGTAACCCCTTGCTCGAGCCAGCAACCTTGGGTCCAAGCTAGTGAGCTTTTTGCTCAAACCAGATGAGCCCGTGCTCAAGTGGTGACCTCGGGGTCTCGAACCTGGGTCCTCGCATCCCAGTTTTGATAGTTCTTTAGGAAGTAAAAATGAGGGATGATGAAGAGGGAGGCTTGTCCAGCAGTAGATGAAAGTTCCATTTACTGAGGTAGGGTTTGGCTAAGAATACTTGTATAGAGAAGAGAGGAAACAAACACATTTTCCTACTTTGCGGGAATAGAATCACCAACTGAAGCTTATACAACAGCTTTAATGATATCAGTTTTCCACATTAACAAAGTTCAGGCGAGCTCTTAGATTGAGAAAAATATCTTATTTTATTTTTTATTTTTTTATTTTTTCATTTTTCCGAAGCTGGAAAAGGGGAGGCAGTCAGACAGACTCCCGCATGCGCCCGACCGGGATCCACCTGGCATGCCCACCAGGGGGCGATGTTCTGCCCCTCTGGGGCGTCGCTCTGTTGCATCTAGAGCCATTCCAGCGCCTGAGGCAGAGGCCACAGAGCCATCCCCAGCGCCCGGGCCATCTTTGCTCCAATGGAGCCTCTGCTGCGAGAGGGGAAGAGAGAGACAGAGAGGAAGGAGAGGGGGAGGGGTGGAGAAGCAGATGGGTGCTTCTCCTGTGTGCCCTGGCTGGGAATCGAACCCGGGACTCCTGCACGCCAGGCTGACGCTCTACCGCTGAGCCAACCAGCCAGGGCCAAGAAAAATATCTTATAGTAGTAGATAATGGTCTAATAAGTATGTCAGAGGACTTTACAAAATGCCATATAATCCACCTCATTAAAGAAAGCATGTATCTCAAGAATTTTAAAGTAGTGCAGAAAAAAGGTTTTACTTATAGCAAAATTAAATGATTTCATGTAGAAGGAAGTCAGGACATTACAGCTTTTAGTCTTTTTTTTTTCATTCATTTTGTTTTTCTTTGGAGAAAATGAAAAAGAAACACTGGAGCACCTACACAGGTATCTTAATTAAAATTTTCACTGGAAAGGCAGCACTTACAGGAAAACCTAATAACACACCTTGGTCCTCAAAGTCTCTGACAGATGTCATTTGTAACTCTTGAATGAGTGACCAGCTAAAAATACCAAACTGAGACTGAATTAGTCTTTGCTTAGGCCCAGCAAGGACTAGAAAATGACAGGAAACCACAGGTGCACATAGACAGCGTGCTGATTACAGAGTATTTCAGGCAGAACTACTGAAGACTGATTGCATAGGACTCAGAGAACAGGGAGTTCGGTGAGGAACACATCTGGGTCTACATACAGGAAACCTGCCTTCTGTTTGCAGGACTTAATTTTATACTTGATTCAGGGAGAAATAGGTTGACCTCTGACAACCTTACTAAGAGTTCTTAAAAGAACACTTTTGCTTTTTACAAATTATATTGAAAAGTTTTTTTGAAAGGAAAGAAAATAGAAAATAAAAAGAAAATTATCTTAAAATAGACTTCTGGTATGGCTTCCAAAGAACAGAAAGTAATGCTTCTTTGTTTACCAGGGTGTAGGACTTCATGTTTGAAGTTTTTTTTTTTTTTAATTATTTATTTATTTATTTTTTACAGACACAGAGAGTGAATCAGAGAGAGGAATAGATAGGGACAGACAGACAGGAACGGAGAGAGATGAGAAACATTAATCATTAGTTTTTCATTGCATGTTGCAACACCTTAGTTGTTCGTTGATTGCTTTCTCATATGTGCCTTGACCATGGGCCTTCAGCAGATCAAGTAACCCCTTGCTGGAGCCAGCGACCTTGGGTTCAAGCTGGTGGGCTTTTCCTCAAACCAGATGAATCTGCACTCAAGCTGGCAACCTCGGGGTCTCGAACCCAGGTCCTCTGCATCCCAGTCCGATGCTCTATCCACTGCGCCACCGCCTGGTCAGGCTGAAGTATTTCTTAATCGATGCTAACTTTCGCTTGGAAAGACAAAAACTCATTCACTTCCAAACCAAATTTTCCCATGTTTCTTTTCCAAATCTTATAGCCTTTTTTTTTTCTTTTTTTTTTTTTTCTGAAGCTGAAAACGGGGAGGCAGCCAGACAGACTCCCGCATGTGCCCCACCGGGATCCACTCGACACACCCACCAGGGGGCGATGCTCTGCCCATCCGGGGCATCGCTCTGTCACGACCAGAGCCACTCTAGCGCCTGGGGCAGAGGCCAAGGAGCCATCCCCAGCGCCCGGGCCATCTTTTGCTCCAATGGAGCCTCGGTTGTGGGAGGAGAAGAGAGAGACAGAGAGGAAGGAGAGGGGGAGGGGTGGAGAAGCAGATGGGTGCCTCTCCTGTGTGCCCTGGCCGAGAATCGAACCCAGGACTTCCGCATGCCAGGCTGACGCTCTACCACTGAGCCAACTGGCCAGGGCCCAAATCTTTAGCTTTTTAATGTGATGTTTTCTTTTTCATTATCCTTGGATCCGACACAACTTCACATAATTGAAATACGTAAATTTCTTGTCCCAATGCTCAGGGTAAACCTTAACTTCAATTAGTAATGCAATCTTTTCTGCATCCTCTCAGTAGAGTCTGTGAATGTTTTAAAAGAGTGTGCTTCCATGAGAGGTACTCACAGATAGATAATTCTTTATGTTTCCAGTTTGTAGCCCAGATAGGGCTGTTTCAGTCTCTTCTGAAAACCTGAAGCAGTAAAAGTATGTGGATGGTAAGGCTTGCCACTTTAGTAGCTCCAAGGCATTAGCCTGCATGACAGTAATGACCGTGTTAGCAAGGTCAGGATAAATCAGAGATGGAACACACAAGGGATGTGGAGGAAATGACATCGCACTCATTCTTCCAAGAAGCAATGGAAAAGGCAGTCTATACCGGAAACCCACCCACTGAGAAGTTGGGTGTCTGTTAGAAGCTGAATTTCGTTTATTCATCAATTCTGGTGAAGGTAAAAAAAAGCAAAAACTATTTAACAAGGGGGAAATCATATCGACCAAGAAACACCCAATGGATTCAAATCTTTGACTTGCCTGTGAAGTCAGTCCCAGAAGTATTACATTTAAGGTAAATCCTCTGCACAGAATCAAATGGATAATGAACATCCTTCCTAATATCTTCATATAAGACTTCTTTCTTCCTTTACCTCTTGTTCAAGAGCATTTTGAGCATAATTATTTTAAAGTTCTTTCCAGATTGCTCTGTCATCTGTAGGTTCTTGGTTCGACTATCTGCTAACGGGTTTTGTTTTTTCCTGTGAGCTCATCTCCAGTGACAGCTGTCTTTTGTGAGACTCTTCCTGGTGCCCTGAGTTGAAAAGTGATCTCAATGGGTAAGACGTGAGGATGTTCCCCTCACCTCAGTCTTCGGATCAGTTTTTACATTAGTTTCTTCAGCTTGGGGCTTCTGCTCTTTATAAGTAGTATAACTTTGCCCCAACTCCAGGTGTGGCTCAGGTGGGGAATCTGATTTTTCAGGGATGATGACCACATGAGCTGCCCAATTCTGTGCCACATCCCCTTTGGACACTTACCACAGAATGGACAGTCCCTTTCTGGTCCATGGCTTTAGGAGAGGAGCCTAGGCCATATCCTAGCCACTCACAGGGACCTACTGTCTCAATCCCAGCCACCCAGGACATATTCTAAATTCGACCTTCTTTTCAATAGACAGGTATTGCTCTGCTTCCCCCAGCTATAAGAACGTCGTCCTATCACCTCCAAAAGTCACAACTGCCAGTCTGTCATAGCAACCAAAATTTACGATTGCCAAATCACTAGGATTTCATTAAAGGAAGTCTGAAAATGTTTTTATATACAAGATGATGCAGTCAGAACCACATTGGCCTGGGAGTCAGGAGACCTGAGCTCTAGTCTGAGAGTATCTAAGTTTGTTAAACATTTTGGGTCTCATGGGAGAAAACTAAGAATTTGGACTTATAATAGATAGTACGTGGGCCTGTACCAGGTTTAAAATTCCATGATTCTATAAAATACAATCTTTCATCTTCTAGGATCTGATGGGTGGCCAGGGTGGGGTGCAACATGTGCTTGAGAGTGAGAATAATTTATAGGAAACTCCTATATCCCAGCTACCCAGGATTATGCAGCTCCTCTAAAACACATCGGCATTTCTTTTTTATTTATTTATTTATTTATTTATTTATTTATTTATTTATTTATTTTTTGTATTTTTCTGAAGCTGGAAACGGGGAGAGACAGTCAGACAGACTTCCGCATGCGCCCGACCGGGATCCACCCGGCACGCCCACCAGGGGCGACGCTCTGCCCACCAGGGGGCGATGCTCTGCCCCTCCGGGCGTCGCTCTGCCGCTACCAGAGCCACTCTAGCGCCTGGGGCAGAGGCCAAGGAGCTGTCCCCAGCGCCCGGGCCATCTTTGCTCCAATGGAGCCTCGGCTGCGGGAGGGGAAGAGAGAGACAGAGAGGAAGGAGGAGGGTGGTGGAGAAGCAAATGGGTGCTTCTCCTATGTGCCCTGGCCGGGAATCGAACCCGGGTCCCCCACATGCCAGGCCGACGCTCTACCGCTGAGCCAACCGGCCAGGGCCACATCGGCATTTCAAACACTTGCCCGTGACAGGTAAACCCACATAGAGTAGGAGGTAGACAAATTCTATTTTCTTTTTCTTTTTTCAAGCCAGGTTCAGTATGTAAACATTAACTGTTCATATACATTATTCAATGCTTCCCATTCATTTTTCATGAACTCATACAAACATATCAAAGGCTAGATGCTCCACTCTTTAGTGCTTTTCTCTCAGAATTAGAGACTCATTTTCCTCTGTCAGCAAATCTGAAGGCCAGAGTCTTTGTTGGCTTTGTGAGAATAACTCATAGACATAGCAAAAGCTTTACAAAAACAGTACATTCCATACCCTCCCTGCCTTCCTCCTCTCCCATCAGGCAGTGTGTGTAGTCATATAAACTGCCGTTGGAAACAAGCACTGTATACGATTCAGACATCTAAGCACACAAGAGGCAGCAGCGTGGGTGCTTGTGCAGGTCCAGACTGGCAGAGGGTCAAGCACCAGAGCAGGACTGGGTGGAGCCCCCCAGGGCCTAGGGCACCTATTACCTCAAAGGTCCTTGCAATAACCACCTTCCCATTTGCTACAGAGAACCTTCTTTGTGTATCTCTCCTTGAAGGTATGCCTTCGAGACACTCATACCCAGAAAAATAAAAAATCACTCCAGGAGAGCTTGAAGATGATGATAGTCAATTATTTTGATTATTGTCCCATATGATGGAAGTTAGGTAGGAATATTAGAGTCAGAGTTTGAAAACGTGGGTTCTAGTCCCCACTCTGCCTGTAACTGTGAGACCATGGTCAAATTGTCTGGCAACTCTGGGTCTTAGTTTTCTCATTTATAAAATGCATCAGTTTGACAAAATGATCTCTAATGTATTTGTTGGTTCTAAAGTTCTAGTAGACTATGATTAGGTTACTAAGAATGAGGAAAGCTTAATTTATATTAAAGACAAAACCTAGTTGATTACACGGGGAGCATTCAAATGTATAGAGTCCCCAGGCCCCACCCCAGGGATAGGGAAGTGGTTGCTAAAGCACTTCAGAAGATCCTGATGATGAACCACAGCTGGAAACCACTGGCCTTAGGCAACAGAATTGACTGGACTGTATAGCCAATAGGACAACAGTGGACTGGCTGGGCCAATCTGGGCAGAAACTGACATTCTGAGGGGATAACCAGTGTTCACATTAATGAAGGGGGGAATGTCTAATTTGCAAATAATAGTGAACCTGGGAGGGGAATCAGTATTTCAGACAACCTTAGAGACTGAAGGAGTGGTCAGAACCCAATTGTATAAAGATCAAAGAGGAAAGATCCAGTGAAGTATCCCTGGAGAAGAAAGAAAAACCTAGGAAGTGGCAAGGCTGTATGTTAGAAATAGACCAAAGCGTTAGGGTGGATAACTAACCAGGAACCAGACATTAGCACTGGACCTGGGATTAGATGTGGGAATTAAATAAGGCTGGTGTTTCATCATTCTAAAAGGCAAGAATTCCAGTTACAATAGTTTAAATAACACAAGTCCTCCAAGAACAGGCTTCAAATTTCAGCTGCTGTGGTATAGTGACTGTGAGTAATTATAGTAACTGCATATGGGACAAGTTTCACTGCTAGCTCTTCAGTTCACAAATCACAACATAAATAACAGATGTGCATCATGATCAGTGATAAATAATAAATTGTGTCACTTCTTTCAAAGTGTGTCAGTGATTGGTCACCATGTAGCTGTTATTAAGTTCACACAAAAAACAACAAAGAATGTAGTGACATTGCCTCCTGTCTTCCAGTGATAAACCCCACAATGGAACGGATATGGAAAGGGGGGCATTGGCCAACAAAGATGAAAGTGCAGCAAAGAAACAAAAAGTGATAACGCTGGAATGCAAACGGAGTTGTAGGGAAATAGCTAATGCGGGATTGCTGCCACTGCTGCCACTCGAGAGACTGGATACGCACCAGAGGAACTCAGTGAAGGCAAACTCATTGACATAAACAAGGCGAGTGGTTGGATGAAAGGTGTAAAGATGTCCCAGAGGAAGTGATTCCAGCCAAAAACTTCATATTAAAAAAAAAATCCTTGAGACATTTCACGACATCAAAAGCACAAAGGATAAAATGTTAGAAACTGATCCAAACTTAGAACTAGGAGTATGACAATTCACCAAGGCACAGAAAGGATGCTTGCTCAGTACTATAGGCTATAGGACAAGAAGGCAAGCATTGTTCAAACTACTCTGGATATTTTTACAAAAGAAAAAAATTATATATATTTATATATAAACAATAACACTTTGTCAATATTGAGACTGTTTTAGCTTACAGTATACCAATATTAGTTTGACTCTGTCTTTCATAACTCTGCACATTTATAATAGGAATAGTTTTAAATGTTTTGAGAGACATTAATGTATCAGAATTTCCCCACTGATTATTACTTAGCTTGCATGGTTATTTTTAGTCTCCCATGGTCATTTTTATAGCCTCACACTACCGTGCACAGCAGAAACTGCTGGTATTTAGAAATCATGAGGTGAGTTTCTCATTATACTAAGAACTCGTCAGCTATTTCCACAGCACCAGATCCAGTTTAGAGATTACAACCAGAGACAGACATGGAGAATTTGAAGGAGAAAAAGAAAGCAATAAGAAGAAGATAAAGGACCAAACCATAGGAAAATGTATAAGGAAACAGGGATTTCCATCACTGAAAACGCTTAAGTGGTAACTTAACCATGGCTGATCTTTGGTGACTTTTACATAAGGGCTACTCACTAGTCATTATTCATCTCCACTAAAGACTAAACAAATAAAAACTAATCTGAACTGCAATTTGGGGGAGACCCATCTCCCCAGAACTGAAAAATGAACTTACAAACACTGAAAAAGGTACTATATATAAGAATATTTTCAAAGACAGCTGAGTAATTTTCTTTCTGGAAGTCCTATAATGTAGAATTAGTTCTTCTCCATCTGGAATAGCTTAACTTTTGAAGACAAGACACAAAAGATGGACTGTATGACCTTCCAAGGTTTCTGCCAGAGCTGAGATGCTATAATTTTTACCATTGTGAGACTTTCTCTTACCCTAAGCTGCCAATTATTTTTTAGCGCTGTACTTAAATTGTTCTTTGCTTTGAACACTCAACTGTCCTACTTAAAGGGTATTAGATTATGGAGTGGAACTCTGATGGGAAAGCAAAGCCACAGAAAAATCCCATTTCCCAAGGCTCTATGTTGGGGACTGCTGCAGTGGCATTGATGAATGTGGCACCCACCGCATCAGTGCATCCATACAGATGAGCCCAAGTGCTAGGACTGTTGCCTCTTGCTGCTGCAGCCGCTGCATTTTCTGCATTCAGAAGAACTGACCAGCTCTGCTTCCGGTATCCATTACAAAAGCTCATCACCAAACCGGACTATTAACACCCTCCCAGAATGAGGCATTGACAGTGAGAACAAATATGGACCTTTTGAGCTCTCTTCAGTACTGACAATGTTGTCACAAGAAATCCATAATCTCTTCATTAAGAATTACTGGGCCTACCAAATGAGGGAATACTGAATATTTTTAAACAGGACTTTGAGCTATTCTCCATTCTCCCATTATTGGCCTACATTTATGTATTAGCTCTGCTAAACTTGAGACTCACTCTAATATTTTTCAGGAAATGGATCAATAATGAAATTTCTAATACAGTGCAATGTATTAGCCTTGCATTCTTCTTCTAATGACTAGATTTCCAGGGGGGAAACACGTGAGAGACAAAACCCAAACCTTGACCCAACAAGATGAAGTATAAGAAACACAGAAGCTCCTTAAAGTATGTTACTTGAGGGTAAGGTGCCCTTCATTAAAACAAACAAACAAACAAAAAAAACATCTACTGGGAGGAGAATATTTGTTTCTCCATTAATGAGTCTCACACTGGAACTGAAATTTGTTGTTTAAGCAGATTTCTGACTGGAGATTGTTCTGAGTTTTGTGTTTTTGTTTTGTTTTAATATGACTTGTAGTTTGAGAATTGTCCCCCACAGCAGAAATATCCAATTTTGGTTGGTCATCCTGAGTATGACAAATTATTTATTTGAGAGAAAATTTGTGAATTTTTTTTTTTAGATTTTATTTATTGATTTTTAGAGAGAAGAGAGGCAAGGACAAAAAGGGGGGGAGGAGGAGGAAGCTGGAAGCATCAACTCATAGTAGTTGCTTCCCGTATGTGCCCTGACAGGGCAAGCCCAGGGTTTCGAACCAGCAACCTCAGAGTTCCAGGTTGATGCTTTATCCTGTGCCACCACAGGTCTGTGAATTTTTAAAATAAAGAAAAAGCCCTTAATATAACAAGATTAATTACTTAATTTTTCATTTAATTTTAGTGTTGACATTAATAAATACATGTCACCAAACATCTTTAGAGTGTAACAAAGACCCTGTCACAGCCTACTCCCTATCACACATACACAACCTTGCTTCAACTTGATACAGACTTCCCTACTTATAAAGAGACACTAATCAATTCTTTTTTTCACAAGCTCACAGAAAATTTTAGTAGGAGGATAGAAGAATAGAACTGTGAAAATAACTATTGTAAACTGAAAAAAAACCCAGTAACTACTATAATTTGTTCTCCTTTTAGATCAAATTAGATTGTTTTTAACTAAGAGGACAGTAACAATTTTAGAAATAAGAGAACTCCTCTAGAAGTATTTGTGGCATAGAGTTGCTCTAGATTTTACAGGATTGACCAATAAAACCCTCTGTTTTAATGGAAATGTTCTACATTTGCATTATAGGTAGTCTCTGTGTTACAGATGAGATAGGTTCTATAGGTTTCAAAATGTTTAAGCATTTATATGCACAGAAAACTAAATACTATGTTAAGACAAACAGTTATATTGTATTTAATAGGTAAATATACCAGTTTCAACTTACATACAAATTAAGCTTAAGAACAAACCTACAGAACCTGTCTCGTCTGTAACCCAGGGACTGCCTGTACTATCTAACATGGAAGCCACTAACCACTTATGACTTAAGTCAACTTGAAATGTGGCTAGTGCCTGCCTGACCAGGTGCTGGCACAGTGGACAGAGAGTCGACCTGGGATGGTGAGGACCCAGGTTTGGAACCCCAACGTCGCTGGCTTGAACTTGGGTTCACCACCTTGAGAGTGGATCACCGGCTTGAGTGTGGGATTACAGACATGGCCCCAAGGTCGCTGGCTTGAGCCCATAGTTCGCTGGCTTGAGCAAGAGGTCACTGGCTCATCCAGAATCCCCCTGGTCAAGGCATATACAAGAAAGCAATCAATGAACAACTAAGGTGCTGCAACTATGAGTTGATGTTTCTCATCTCTCCCTTCCTGTCTGTCTGTCTCTCTTGCTAAAAAATAGAAGAAGAAAAAGAAAAGTGGCTAATGCAACTGAGGTCTAAACTTTTAGTCTAATTTAATTTTAATAAATACCCATGTGTGGTTAGTGGCTAGTACAGTGCAGATCTAGAACTAAGGTTCCCAAATCTAGCTACACAATAGAATCCCCAAAGGAACCTATAAAATACCCTGGATCCTATCTTCTATTGATTCTAACTTAATAGGTCTGAGTAAGAATCACCATTGGTATTTTTAAAAAGTTTCCCAGATGACTTTTTAAAAAATTTATTCTTTTAGAGGCATTTTAGGTTCACAGAAAAATTAAGAGGAAGGTACAGAGATTTCCCATACACTTCCCGACTCCACATATGCGCAGCTCTCCCCCTTATCAACATCCCCCCCAAAGTGTTACATTTATTACAATTGACGAGCCTACACTGACACATCATAATCACCCAAGGTCTATGATTTACATTAAGGTTCACTCTTGTTGTTGTACGTTAAGTTGGTTTAGACCAGGGGTAGTCAACCTTTTTATACCTACCGCCCACTTTTGTATCTCTGTTAGTAGTAAAATTTTCTAACCACCCACCAGTTCCATAGTAATGGTGATTTATAAAGTAGGGAAGTAACTTTACTTTATAAAATTTATAAAGCAGAGTTACAGCAAGTTAAAGCATATAATAATAATTATTTACCAAGCACTTTATGTCAGATTTTCGCTAAGTTTGGCAGAATAAATCTTTATAAAACAACTTACTATAGTTAAATCTATCTTTTTATTTATACTTTGGTTGCTCCACTACCGCCCACCACGAGAGCTGGAATGCCCACTAGTGGGTGGTAGGGACCAGGTTGACTACCACTGGTTTAGACAAATGTGTATGTATCCAGCATCTAGTATCAATATAGAGTAGGTTCACTGACCTAAAAATCCTCTGTGCTCACCCCTCACTCTCCTCTAACCTCTGGCAGCCACTGATCCTTTTACTATCTCCAGAGTTTTGCCTTTTCCAGAAAGTCATGTAATTGGAATTATACAGTATAGCCTTTTGTAGCCTTTTCAGATTAGCTTCTTTCACTTAGTAATATACATTTAAATTTCTTCTATGTCTTTTCATGGCTTTATAGTTCATTTCTTTTTAGCACCGACTAATATTCTATTGTCCGATGTACCACAGTTTACTTATCCATTCATCTACTGAAGGACAGTTGGTTGCTTCCAAGTTTTGGCAATTATGATCAAAACTGCTATAAACATCGATGTGCAGGTTTTTGTGTGGATGTAAGTTTTCATTCAACTCCTTAGGGTAAATACCAAGGATCATGATTACTGCGTCATATGGTAAGAGTTCTGTTTTGGAAGAAACTGCCAAACTGTCTTCCAAAATGGCTGTACCATTTTGCATTCCCACCAACAACAAATGAGAGTCCCTGTTGCTCTACATCTCAGATAAGACTCTGGTTATCTAGTTTTTCTGAGGGCCAGCTGTCCTAAGAAGAACAGAGTGTTCCAATGTATTTCAGAATGGTTCCTTTTCCCTTCCCTCTGCCAGAACCACAAAGGGGTTTTTCTGATGCTTACTGTGGGAACCTGAAGGAGCTCATGGTGGCGTTTTACGATATCATGAGGCACATCCTATGACTAAGTCTCCCCCACAGGAATCCCCAATTTGGGGTGCAGTAAAGAAGAAAACTTTATTCGATGCTAAACAGCTCAATTGTGATATAGAACAGCTGTGAAGACAGCACATCTACAGACCAGCTCTGAGGCCAGGCCCCTTTCCAGCTAGACAGGTCTTCTCTGCTCCACTCTGAGCCAGTCTGCTTTGTGCTGGCAAGACACCATCTGTGTTTCAGCTCAGCCAGCGAGACACAGCCTTTGTTTCCTTTGTAGAAAGGGAAAGTGCACTCTCTGAGCCAAAGGGGAGCTGGCTTATAAGATTATACTTCCTGCCCTTGATCCCCAAGTTGTCTGCTCCATGCAAAAGAGGAATCCAGATCCTCATAGTTGATTGGTCCAAAAGTCACTATCCTGATTGGTCAGAACAAAGCCACTTTGATTGGCCTGAACTGTACAGTTCTGATTGGATGGGGAAAGTCTCAGTCCTATTGGTTGAAAAAGGATTCCAAGAACTCCTTTATAAGGGCTGGCTCACCCGGCAGAAACACAATGAAGGCAGGCAGCGCAGTGCAGGCTTCTCCCTGATGTGCTGCTGTTTGCAGGAGAGGCCCCTGTACAGAAATGGCTGATGGGCTGGTTTTTAAAAAATTAATTAATTATTATTGTTATTTTTAGCCCAGTTAGCCACCAGAAGCCCTTATTAGTGTCATTTTTTTTTCCCCTTTCAGGATTCACACCTTGGAGTTTTTAGCTCTCAGAGTTGTCCACATTGAGCCTCCAGCAATTTGACAATAAGGGTTCAGGGTTTCCCACCCTGGCAATGGTTTCTTGGCAGTTTCCTCTCGTTTACTTGTTAGACTCTGCTCCAAAAGGCCTCACCTCTCTCTATTCACTTCTCTCCATTCTTGAGGGCAAGTGGTTCGCTCTGTGTCCTCTCCTCTCTTTTGGATCCAAGAAAAGTTATTGAGTTTTCAGTTGGGTCAGCTTTCTCTTTTTTCCTTTTCAAAAAAATTCTTATTGAATTTATTGGGATGACATTGGTTAATGCAATTATATAGGTTTCCGGTGTACAATTTTATAATACATCATCTGTATATTGTACAGTGTGTTCACCACCCAAAGTTAAGTCTCCTTCCATCACTGGTTAGCCCCCCTTTACAGTCCATTCAGCTTTTTACTCATTAGGAAAGAGGAGCAACTCCCAAGCTGCTTACATGTGGAATGGGGCTCTGGAAGTTTCCCCAGGTGATTTTTTAAATTGTGTGGCCAGAGTCTGAGGGTCATTGTCAATTTTTGCTGCTCATGGCATTCTACATCACCTGATAACTTGTTGAAAATGCAGATTCTCAGGCTCGACCCTGGATCTGCTGAACTCAGAAACCACCATTTAACCAGATCCTCAGATAATTCATTTACACATCAAAGTACGAGAACCATTGCTCTTGAACAATTTTGTTAACCTGGTATACATTAGAATTATGTGGGGAGCTTTTAAGAAAATAATACATACATCAGCATTTCTTTAAGTGCCCAGTGATTCCAATGTGGGGTCAATGTGAGAAGTACTGAATTAAAATGTACAAACCCAAATAAGGACTACTCGAATATACTCTGGTCATAATTAGTAGGAGGAAAAAAGAGGAGGGTTGAGCCCCCACTTTCAAGGAGAGAGACATAGGAGACCTACCTTACCAGACGAATGCTGCTGGCACCAGAAAGAAAATGACCCCCTATGATAATAAAAACCTGGAGAGTACTCTCAAGGTCTGTCTGGTTTTCACCCGAAGTGGGATACGCTAACTGCTGTGTTTTACAGCATCTTTGCTCTAAGTCTCTAGAACCAGACTTCACTGTTGTCCTCATTCTCTGCCTATACCTCTCCCCAACCCATATTCCACTCTTGAAATTTCTCAAGAAAACACATTTGCAGTTCTAGGACAGCTCAACAGAAGTCTCTACTGCAGTAGGGATGTAAAGGATAGATTCCTACCAACACATTCTGTTGTTCACTATGTTCCCTCAAGGCAGTTCTGGCAGTAACCTAGGATGCCAGAACTGCCGACAGAATCTAGTCTTTCTCCAAATGAGAAACAGTCTCTTTGACTACTGTATCCCTTCCCCTGAGTTTACTTGATGTAGCTTTGCTGCCACCATGAGTGACTTTTCCCCGGGCTTGATTTCTAAAAGTTAAGTCTTTATACTCTTACAATGACAGTTTTCTCATTATCATCTACAAGATGCTTGCCAGTGATGGAAAGATAAATTTTTTAAGGCTCATGAGATTTAGACCTCCCATCTACCTCTAGCAGGTCTTTCAAAGATTTTATTGGATGATGGGATGGATATAGTTCCATTTCCTCAAATGGTTCAATGTGGAAATTCAGGTATGTTCTATACCAATTCATTATGGAAAAGAGGATCACATTTGCTTACTGGTGAAATATCTTATTTATTTATTTAATTAAAAAAATTTTTTTTCTGAAGTGAGAAGCAGGGAGACAGAGAGACAGACTCCTACATGCGCCCCACTGGGACCCACCTGGCAAGCCCACCAGGGAGTGATGCTCTGCCCATCTGGGGTGTTGCTCTGTTGCAACCAGAGCCATTCTAGTGCCTGAGGCGGAGGCCATGGAGCTGTCCTCAGCGCCTGGGACAACTTTGCTCCAATGGAGCCTTGGCTGCAGGAAGGGAAGAGAGAGAGAGAGAGAGAGAGAGAGAGAGAGAGAGAAAGTAGAAGAGGAAAGGTGGAGAAGCAAATGGGCGCTTCTCCTGTGTGCCCTGACTGGGAATTGAACCCAGGACTTCCACACACCAGGCCTACGTTCTACCGCTGAGCTAGTTGGCCAGGGCTGGTAAAATATCTTAAGCTATGTTTATTTCTCTACAAAATGGGAATAAGACTATCTCCTTTTTAGTTCTGTTGTCAAGATTAAATGAGATAATGGATATACAAGTGCTCTACAAGATGTACATATGCTTATTATTAGTTAGTTGGAGGAAATGATGCTTCCTAGAAGAAATAATTTCCAGGACACAGTGAATTTTGAAAAAGACAGTTCTCTGATGGCAAATCTCCATTCAGGTAAATGGGGTTCTATTTCTCATTTCTTGTTAAAGGTTAGAGCTAACACTACACAGTACCTTTGACATTGGTTTCAAACAGACTGAGCAGAAGCCATGCAAATGTATCCGCTATTTTCTGTAGCTCACTCACTTTAAGTGCAATCCCACAAGCCCCACTGCCACTCACACTGGCAAACACTAAGGCTTACACACCAAAGCGAAAACAAGGGTACTCTTTTAGAGCTAATTGTGGCTGGCCAGAGGTTTCTATCCCTGGTAGCACAGCTGCTTTCTACCAGGAAACTGATGAGATGAGCTTGTGAGATGAGGGCTGATTTCAACATCAGGAAATTTGCCTGTGATTTGAATGAAAGACTGCTTACTCTAAAGTTCTACCCTGCCATATAGATAGGCAGGCCTATTTCTATCCAGCTGCTCTCCGCCATTCTAGATGATTTCACTTTTTAGAACACAAATAATCTCTGCAGACAACCTGCTGGCAACCAGGCACCAAAATGTCTGGAAAAAAATGAGCTGGAGTCATTACATGCTGGAGATAAATTCCATTCCTCAGCTGTTAATTGTGTTTCTTTTCTCTTCACAACTTGCTTTTAAACAAATACCGATTTCTTCTTTTAAGACAACGAACTAAAAGTGAAGTAGAAAACATTATTGAGAGATATAAATTAAATAATGTTGTATTGTTACAGGACTCAGTTCTTGGTTTTATTCTTCTAAAAATTACTGCCTTGGTAATCTTTTCAAATCTCATAGCATTACAACATGCAGATCACCAAAATTTAATCTTCAGCCCTAACCTTTATCTTAAACTCCAGAATATAGTACAGTCACCTGCTTAACAAATACCTCAAATGCCTCATGTCCAATACTGAACTTTTTGTAATTTTCTGTTTTAAAGTAATTTCAGGTGTATAGAAAATTTGCAAGAATAGTACTAAGAACTTCTGTATTTCCTTCAACCATATTCCCTAATTGTTAACACTTCCTCATATTTACTTAATCATTCTTTCTCTCTCTAATCATTATTAAAATTAGAATAAATATTATTATTTTCTGAGCCATTTGAGAGTTACAATGGCCTTTTATTCCCCAATTACTTGTATATGTTACCCAAGAACAAGAACATTCCTTAACATAACCACAACTCAATTATCCAAACTAGGAAGGTGATACTGATACAGTACTATAATCTACAGGCCTTATTCATATTTAAACCAATTGTCCCAATATTTTACTTTATAACTATGTGTGTGTGTGTGTGTGTGTGTGTGTGTGTGTGTGTGTGTTTCCTGATCAAGGGTTCAGTTCAGAATCACAAGTTATATTGAGTTGTCACATCTCTTTAGTCTTCTTTTTTTTTTTTTTTTTTTTTTTTTTTTTTTTTTTTTTTTCATTTTTCTGAAGCTGGAAACAGGGAGAGACAGTCAGACAGACTCCCGCATGCGCCCGACCGGGATCCACCCGGCACGCCCACCATGGGGCGACGCTCTGCCCACCAGGGGGCGATGCTCTGCCCATCCTGGGCGTCGCCATATTGCGACCAGAGCCACTCTAGCGCCTGAGGCAGAGGCCACAGAGCCATCCCCAGCGCCCGGGCCATCTTTGCTCCAATGGAGCCTCGGCTGCAGGAGGGGAAGAGAGAGACAGAGAGGAAGGCGCGGCGGAGGGGTAGAGAAGCAAATGGGCGCTTCTCCTATGTGCCCTGGCCGGGAATCGAACCCGGGTCCTCCGCACGCTAGGCCGACGCTCTACCACTGAGCCAACCGGCCAGGGCCTTCTTTAGTCTTCTTTAGCCTGCGACAGTTTCATGATTTATCGGAGACATTCTGTGGAATGTTTTGATTGTTAAAAACTGTGATAAAATACACATAATATAAAATATACCACCTTAACCATTTTAAGTGTACACTTCAGTTGTGTTATGTATACTCACATTGTAGTGCAAACAATTTCTAGAACTCTCTTCATCTAGCAAAACTGAAATTCTATATCCATTAAACAACTACTCAATTTGAGTTTGTCTGAAGTTTCTTCATGAGTAGATTAATATTGCATTTTGGGCAGGAATGCTACAAAAATAATGTGAAGAAAAAAAAAGTTGTGTTCTTCTCATTACATCATAGGAGGTCATGACATCAGTTTGTCCCATTAATGGTGATGGTAACTTTGACCCCTAGATGTTAGCTGCCATGTTTCTCTAATGTAAAATTATTTTTTCTTTATAATAAGTACTTTGAACCTATTCCTCATCAAATTTTCACCCATTAGTTTAGGACCCATTGATAATTCTTGTATAAATCAATTATTACTTTGATATTTGTCAAACAGTGATTTTTCTAACTTTATCATTCCTTACTCATTTATCATTTGACATTCTACTACAAAGAAGAGCTTTCTTTCTCTATCATTAATGTGATTATTCACTTATTTATTATATCAGTATGAACTCATGGACTCTTATTTTATTTTATAGGTTATAATCTGTCACTATCATTATTTATTTTGATGCTAAAATAGTCCTAGATTTGGCCAATAGGAGCCCTTTTAAGTTGGCTCCTGTGTCTTTCTGACATACCTTCATCATTTTTTTGAGCACTTGCTTACTTTCTGGCACAATCAGATGTTCCAGGCGCATGTCCTTTCTTTGCTCCAGCCTGGAGTCAGCTGTTTCTCCAACATGCCTGACTTCTTTAGTGGTATTGAAAAACTTACATCTAGGGTGTTGTGTACTCACTGTTAGTGGAGTGTCATTCTTTCAGTGACAGAGCTAAAAATGCATGTTTGGGAGTGTATATTTATAACCATTTCTATACCTATATATTAATATATTAAAAAGCATGAGTTCACACTGACTTCTCTGATTCTAATCCTAATCCAACACCACAAGGTTTGTTCTAGTTTTCTTCCTTTCCATACTTATAACCTCCTTTCCCGACAGTGAGACACCTGGCTCCTATTTTTTCTCACTTTTACCATGTGCTTAGTCCTACAACGCACCTAAAGCAGTTTCAGAATTCCCAAGTCATACAACACCAGGTGACAACTCTGGATTTTTCATTCCAAAGGCGCTCTACCTACAGCCTTTTCCAGCACAGTGATGGCAACTCCATCCTTCTAGTTGCTCAGGACAAAACCTTGAAATCATCCTTGATTCTTCTCTTTCTCTCCCTCTGCCTCTCAAACTCCATATCTAATCTTTCAGGACATCCTGTCCTTTTTTCCTCAAAATACATTCAGAATATGTCCACTTTCCATTCATTACCTCCACTGCTATTAGCAACGCCGGTTCAAGCCACCACCTTTGTCTTGGGCTTGGGTTTCTCCCAACTGGTCTCCCTACCTCCACCCTTTCCTCTTAATCAATCTACTATCAACCCAGGAACTAGACTAGAGTAGCCCTTTTAAAGTTAAATTACTCTTCTGCTAAAATCCCACAATGGCTTCCTATCTTAGAGTAAAAGCCAAAGTCAATGACTTTAAATCAGGGGTCCCCAAACTTTTTACACAGGGGGCCAGTTCACTGTCCCTCAGACCATTGGAGGGCCGGACTATAAAAAAAACTATGAACAAATTCCACTGCACATATCTTATTTTAAAGTAAAAAAACAAAACAGGAACAAATACAATATTTAAAATAAAGAACAAGTAAATTTAAATCAACAAACTGACCAATATTTCAATGGGAACTATGCTCCTCTCACTGACCACCAATGAAAGAGGTGCCCTTCCAGAAGTGCGGTGGGGGCTGGATAAATGGCCTCAGGGGGCCGCATGTGGCCCGCGGGCCGTAGTTTGGGGACCCCTGCTTTAAATGGTCCTACATGATCCGACCCCTATACCCTTCTGACTTCACTTCTTAATTTTGTCTCCATCATTCTACTTCACTCCAGCCAGGCTGGACTCCTTGATGTTTGTCAATCACTTCAGCCACCCCCCACCCCATTTAAGCCCTTTGCTCTAATTCCTCTGCCAGAAACAAGACAGTACATTCATTTCCTTCAAATGCACAATCCTATAACGCCCGCCCCCACAGTCTCTATCCTCCCTACTCTGCTCTAAATTTTCTTACTCTGTAATTTTTATCCACCTTCTAACATATAATTTACAAATTTATTATGTGTATTTTTTTTACTGCTTATCGCTTATCCTCCACCTTGGCTATCTGCTAGAATTTAAACTCCACAAGGGCATAAATTCTTTTGTCTGTTTTGTTCACTAATATATCCCAAGTGTCCAGAACACTGTCTGGCATACAGTAGACACTTAAAAAAAGTGTACTGATGTTGAATGAATGCATTATTGAGGACCCAGCCTTAAGAATTACTTTATTTCTTATTACGGGAGTATAGTTTGATATAATATTTTCTGAATAAAAACAAATTGATAATTAACCTATTATATCAGTTTGGGCCAATGGCTCTCATATTTATACTTCAGACTAACATTCTCCCAAGGAGGAAGGTGTCCTTTCGAGAAATTTAGTAACACACCCATACCAGTAAGCCAAGGTGCTTCAAATAAAGGTCAAATAAAAGTTCCAAATAAAATTGTATAGCTTTGCCTGATGAGGCGGTGGTGCAGTAGATAGAGCATCAGACTGGGACATAGAGGACCCAGGTTCGAAACTCTGAGGTGGCCAGCTTGAGTGTGGGCTCACCAGCTTGAGCGCAGGGTTGCTGGCTTGATCAAGGGGCCACTTGGTCTTCTGTAGCCGCCCAGTCAAGGCACATATGAGAAAGCAATCAATGAACAACTAAGGTGCCACAATGAAGAACTGATGCTTCTCATCTCTTTCCTTTCCTGTCTGTCTGTCCGTACCCATCCTTCTGTCTCTCCTGACTCTGTTGCAAAAAAAGAAATTGTATAGCTTTTACATAACTTGTACGCATGTGTATGTGTATATGTCCATGTATATGTGAGGCTTTTGCTTTTAATTTCTATGATAGTGTGAGGACCTATAATATCATTTGGCATTGATGAATGTACTTGCCAGTTTTGAGAGCCCTCTTTAAAAACCTTCTAGTTCTCTGTCTTCTAATCAGAGTGGACATTAATATCCTAACATACAGTATTTCCCTACCTACAAGGCCAGGTATTTTTAGCATAGGGTACATCAATGGGAGAGAGGAAAAGTGGAGAAGCAGATGGGCACTTCTCCTGTGTGCCCTGGCCGGGAATTGAACCTGAGACATCCACATGCCGGGCCTACGCTCTACCACTGAGCCCACCAGCCAGGGCCAGGAACCATGCTTTTCTTATCATCAAATCCCAGTGCCTAGAAAACAATAAATAATACATGTTTGTTGAGCAAATAAAAATAAGTGAATGCATAAAGAATGAATGAATCACTACTGCCTCAGCTCACTCTTTCTCTTTATCCAGCTTATTAAGGAGATAGGCCTCAGTAGCACATCATGGACCTCTGACTGATACAGATTCAGAGATTAAATAAGAATCACTTGACAAAGTTATCACTAAATTTGGTTGACAGAATATAGAAGTGAGAAAGAAATCTTAAAGATGGGAAAGGCTTTTGACTTTCTGTAGCTTTCCTAGGTTAAAATTCATCTTTGTGGGTTTTTTTTTTTTTTTTGAGGCATAGTGCTCCTGGAGGCTTTGGGGCTTTTCTATACCTCTGGGCACTAATAGGAGAGGCCCAGGGTACAGGCTAGAGCTTGCTCTAGGTCCTGGATTTAAGGGGGAAAGTAATGATACTATACATTTACATTCCTTTCTAAATTGTTCAATCCAGTTTATCAGGATAACAAAGTAGATAGAAATTCAAATAAGAACCCTGGGCAAGCATAAACACTGTGGATTTACAATGTATCTTTTTGGAACTAAATAAATTAGGGCACAGAGGCTACTCCTCTAATACCCTGAACTTCAAAGAAATTTAAAATTTATTATACTATTTCTTTTTTTTTTTTTTCATTTTTCTGAAGCTGGAAACAGGGAGAGACAGTCAGACAGACTCCCGCATGCGCCCGACCGGGATCCACCCGGCACGCCCACCAGGGGCGACGCTCTGCCCCCCAGGGGGCGATGCTCTGCCCATCCTGGGCGTCGCCATATTGCGACCAGAGCCACTCTAGCCCCTGAGGCAGAGGCCACAGAGCCATCCCCAGCGCCCGGGCCATCTTTGCTCCAATGGAGCCTCGGCTGCGGGAGGGGAAGAGAGAGACAGAGAGGAAAGCGCGGCGGAGGGGTGGAGAAGCAAATGGGCGCTTCTCCTATGTGCCCTGGCCGGAAATCGAACCCGGGTCCTCCGCACGCTAGGCCGACGCTCTACCGCTGAGCCAACCAGCCAGGGCTACTATTTCTATACCATGTTAGTCATAAGGATTCATTTCAATTTATAAGAAAACTATCTGTTAAGATTGGGGGAGCCATGGTTGAGGGAAGATTCCGCCTCTGGAATTGGCTGCATCTGTTCTGCTGAGGAAATGTTCTGTGTGGATGGATCGACTGCGAATGCCCAGAAATGCTCACGGGGCAGCAGGTCGCCTCTCTCCCCACTTTACACTCATCAGAACAGCCAAGCGGTTACAGAACACAGGATGTTTGCCAGAAATAACCAGTGACCAGAAGGTCTATGCAGCCACCAAGAACCTCTCCCCTAAATCAGACCACACAAATCATGTTCCTGCCACAGCAATGAGGTACATATTTGAGATACAGTAAGAACCAGAAGGAAGGTAAACCAAACAGGCATACAATGGGGAAATCTTCCCTTTACTTTGCATGCTGGGCTAAGGAGCAGTAACCGGGGGCAGGTTTTGTCAAAGTCATACTTCATTATTCAATGTTAAAAAAAAAGTTCATGAACACTTACCAAGAGTTAAAGCACAGTGTTGGGGTACTAAACGAGCAAGATGAAAGTCCATGATCTCTAGAAATAGAGATAAAACATAAACACTAATAATAACTGTAATGCAAGTGAGAAAGAAAGATACAGATACCTGTGTTTAGAAGAAGTAGAGAGAGTGGCAGTGGGGTCTGCTGTGCTTAGTGGATCAAGAAAGGAAGGAAAGAAGGTTGGGGCCTTGGGTGTCTAGCTATGGAGGCTTCTTGTCTTTTTTCTTTTCCTCCTCCCCTTCATCCCCCTCTCTTTTTACCTCCTTCTCGCCTTTATTTCTCTCTTAACACTTCATTCATATCCTTGCAAATTTTGGAAAAGAGAATTGAAGATGATCGGAACTGTTGAATGGAGAGATTAATCAGGTAGTAATAAAGTTTGTGGCAATGAGAATTGAGGGACGGAGCCAACAAATATTTAGGACATAAAATCAACAGGTCTAGGTAATTGAGTGACTATTGTGGGGACCAAAAAGAGGGATGCATCAAATGTGACTTGGAGAATGCTGATGTCATTGAAGAACAGGGTCCCAGGAGAGAAACAGATGATGTGTGATTTTGGACACACTGAAGGGCTAGTGAAGCTACTGACAAGCTGTTGGAAATGTGGGATTAGAGCCCCGGAGAGAGGTCTGGATTGCTGGAGTTATAGCTGTGGGAGTCTTCTGCAAACAAATGGGGCTGATACCATGAAAATGGATGAGGACAAGGGAGAGGGTTTAGAAGCAGAGAAGAGAGTCAAGGGCAGAACCTTAGGGAATGCTTGCATATGGGGGGAGAAAAAGAGCCAGACCATGAAACCAAAGTAGTCAGAGCAGTAATTTGAAATTCAGCAGACTGTCACAGAAAATAAAGGAGGGAAGGGGCTCAAGAAGTGGGAGGCCACAACGGGAAGGGCACACAGAGGTCAAAGACGATGGGGCTTGAAGAAACGCCAGTGGGGCCCCAGGAGCAGTTTTGCTAACCTTCTGCTGAGAACACAAATCAGGTTTCAAGCTCAAGGGTTAAAGAGGGAACAAATGGGTTGTTCAATTCGTATTTGTGGGCATCTGTCTTTGTTGCTTGCCTCTTCTTTTTGCTTCCTGAACTCACCATCTGTCCACTTTCACTGCTATATGCAAGCTTCTAAAGCCTTTTCATTTTAAGGATTCAGCAGATACTGACAAATACAGACAAAACTAATAAATAAGTCTCTCTAGGGATCCCCAGGGTCCTCAAAGGGTTATTGCTTATCTAGCGCTTGTTCCCCAGGCACAGACACACTGAAGACAAGTGAAATATAATAGCTTATTTTCATGGGCTGTGAAGTCAGACCTGGGTTTAAACCTTGCCTCCCTACTACTTATTAGCTGTGTGATGATTTTCAACAGTTTCAACTGCAAGAGGATATATAATGCTTCCCATTTCATAGACTTGATGTGAGGACTAAACAGAATAATGTATATGGTGCCTAGTAGATAGTAGGGGCTCAATAAATTGTTTCTTTATTATGTCATAGGGATATTATCAAAGGTTACTTATTGAAATAAGTATTATTGATAGAGACAATAAGGAACACAAAAGAAGTATTTGAAATTGGTTTTGGCCTTGTAGTAGTTTATAATCAATCGCATTAGAAGAGTCAAGGCTGACTTAGATGAGAAAATAAAAGAAAAACACCTGACTAGCACTAGGTGGTGTGGGAATGGTTATAGGTCAGCGATCTTCAGCTGGTGTGCCACAAGAATTTTTAAAACATTCAATACCTGGCCCTGGCCAATTAGTTCAGTTGGTTAGAGTGTTGTTCCAAAACACCAAGGTTGCGGGTGTGATCCCTGGTCAGGGCACAGATGGGAACCAACCAATGAATGCACAACTAACTGGAGCAACAAATGAATGCTTCCCTCTCTCTCTTCCCCTTCCTCTCTCTGGCTCTCTAAAAATCAATCAATCAAAAAATAAATAAATAAATAAAAAAGCAACACCTGACTAGTCAGAGCACTGACCTCTTTTCCCTTAGATTGTCATATAAAAAAATGACAACAGGCAACAAAACAATAGCCATTTGGTGTGAATTCCCTGTCTTGAACCATAAATATATAGTCATATAATAGAGTTGTATCTTACCAGCCACGTCACAAAATAAGGTTCCGTCTGATTGGTTAATTCTTGGTACCAGAAATCCTTATATATAAGTATAAGCACCTGATTTTTTAAAAGTCACTTTGGAATAAAAGGGTAGGTAAATACATATGATTGTTAATTTGTAAATCAGTCAAAATTATATATATTTTCATCAGATCAGCAAAAAATGTATTTTTTAGAGTGTTGCAGAATTTTAGTAGTTAGTTTATGCGTACCATGAGATGAAAAAGGTGGTAAATCACTGCTATAACTGAGATAGAAAACTAGAAAGAGGCAGAGATGATTGGAGACTCAAAATAGGGGTATAATTAAGATGCTTTTCATGGCCCTGGGCAGTTGGCTCAGTGGATAGAGCATTGGCCTGGCGAGCAGACATCCTGGGTTTGATTCCCGGTCAGGGCACACATGAGAAGCAACCACCTGCTTCTCTTCCCCTCCTTCTCTCCCTTTTCTCTCTCTTCCCCTCTCATAGCAAGTAGCTTGACTGGTTCGAGTGTCGGTCCCGGGTGCTGAGGCTAGCTCAGCTGATTCAAGCACTGGCCCAGACAGAGGTGGGAGTCTATCTCCCCACCTCTCACCAAAAAAAAAAAAAAAAAAGAATGCTTTTCATAGGACATGAATAAAAGGAGGGAAGGAAGGAGGAAGAAAAAGATGGAAGGAAGGAGGGAGGGAGGGAGAGAGATTAAATGATTAAATGAATCAACAAATAGATGAAGTATATAGGCCTACACTGTTCTAAAAGTAAATAACTAAATTACCATATAAAAAATGTTTCTTTTGGAAAATGTGTTCCAAGTTCCAGCTTAGTTGCCAGGAACAACCTCTCCTATGGCTCATCCTCTAACCTTGATAGCCAAATGGGAATTTCCCCTCAGCTATGAAAGAAAACTCAAATTGAGTATCAGCTATCCTCAACATTTCCTCACTCCCATTGGGGAAGTCCTATAAAGAAAGTCAGAGGGGTGAAAGGAAAGTGATAGGGAGGAGGAAGAGTGAGGCAAGAGTCTGGAGCAGGGGTCTCCAAACGTTTTACACAGGGAGCCAGTTCACTGTCCCTCAGACTGTTGGAGGGCCAGACTATAAAAAAAAACTATGAACAAATCCCTATGCACACTGCACATATCTTATTTTAAAATAAAAAAACAAAACGGGAACAAATACAAAATTTAAAATAAAGAACAAGTAAATTTAAATCAACAAACTGACCAGTATTTCAATGGGAACTATGCTCCTCTCACTGACCACCAATGAAAAAGGTGCCCCTTCCAGAAGTGCAGCGGGGGCCAGATAAATGGCCTCAGGGGTCCGCATGCGGCCCGTGGGCCATAGTTTGGGGACCCCTGGTCTGAAGACACATTCAATAGAGACTATCATTAAGATGGGTGCAGCCAATCCTATCACTCACAGTCAACATGAGACTCAGTGGAACAGTGGGGACGGAGCCTCGAGTGGGAAGGGGTCTAGGTAGCCAAGTGTCTGCTATTGTGATAGGAGAAAAATCACACGCAGGGCCAACCTTGATGAAAGGAGTCTTCCTATCTAAAGCTAGTATTCACCCATATGTAAAACATGAAAGCATAGTGGTCAAGGGCAAAGAGACTAGAGCCAAACTTTCTGGTTTCAAGCCCTCAACTTAATTAGCTATGTAATACAGACAATGTATTCAACCTCTCTATACACCACTGAAATGGGGGTAAGTCCCCACCACATGGGTTGGAAGGAGGACTAAGTTAAGAGTGCCTGGGCTATACAAGGGCTACATAAGTGCTAACTAAACAAACATACCAAGCACCAATAAGTTGCTGATTGCATGTTATATATATAATGATTAAAAACATGTTCAACCTTGAAAACTATGGTCTTCCTCAGGATTAAGGAGCAAGAGGAATTGTTTACTCAGTAATAATAAAAGCACAGCATTATATTCAACTGTGCTGTGAGCATTATTTTTCACCTCAAAAGAAAAATCTGTATCAAATCACCATCTAGGAATCGGCATTTTAAAATGATGCTACTATGGTCCTGGCAGGATAGTTTGGTTGGTTAGAGCATCGTCTCGATACTCAAAAGTTGCAGGTTTGATCCCTGGTCAGGACACATACAGGAACAGATAGATGTTTCTCTCTGTCTCTCACTCGTTCCCTCCCTTACTCTCTTCCTTTCTCTCTAAAAATCAATAAAAAATTATTTTTAAAATGTTACTATGAAGCTCTCAATGAAAAACAACCAAATCTTACTGAGACTATCTTAAGATTGTGTTTTATTCTGATGATAAGGAAGAACATAAGATATACCTTCATTTTTGGACAGCACTGCCTTAAGAACAACTATTCAAAATGGGTTCCATTAAGGATACATCTCATTTCCCTAAGTGAAGTAGGTCATCCTTTTAATTTCAGAAGTATCTGCCCCGCCGAATGATAAATGGCATTTGGACCCTTGTTGCATAAATTGCAATAATTTTTTTAAACACAAACTTCACGGTTGGACTGCCAAATCTTCATGCTCCCTTTCATGGTTTGCCAGCACAGACTTACTAGGGGAAAATGTCTGTTAAATGAAAAGGTCATAGTGAAGGACTATGTGCTGAGGAATGATTTGCCTTCGTCAGGATTCAAGGATCAGAGTAGCTGTCATTTCCTCCTTTACTTCAGGATCCTTTTAAGAAAATAAAAGGTTGATTTATATGTGCATTGTCCTTATTATCTTGCTAGAGCACACAGGAAAGTTAAGAATCCAATATTCAGGATGAAAGAGTACCTCGATGGGGAGAAAATCCCCATTTACAGAGTCACTAATGGAAAAGACTAACACCTTGGTTTCCCACCAGTTCATAGGCCCCAAAGAAGTATTGATCTTTTGCCTCAAAACCAAACTGCTTATCAGCCATGCTAACAGTCCTCCCAGTTTTCTCATCCTTTAGAGAGCAATTCCATTAAATAGCAACATCTGCAAACCATGAGCGGTGACAAAGTGTGGCAGATCTGGTCAGAGGGGGGAAATCACAAAAATAATTTACTAAAACTACTTAGAACATTTAGACTAACAGAACCAAGCAATGTAGCAGAAATTTGTTATGTCAATGAAGTGTTTTACCAAGAAACCATCAGTCCTTTAAAATGTAGCTAATATTTTTTACATGCAAATAATGTATTTTTTCATTATACCCTGAAATAGGTGATAGAGACACAGCAAGGACTGTAGACTCTGCACAGGCCCTGGAGTTCCATTATTTATAAACTGGGTGGCCTTGGATATTAAGGGATAATAAGAATATCTGCTATATCTATTTCACAGGATTTCTGAGAGAATCAAATGAGGCCATGTATCTATCAAAGTATTTTGGAAACTGTGAAGACCTTTCAGATTCTTCTCTTTATTATCATGACTACATTTGACTGCTTATGTTGTATATTAATCAGTATGGATCACAAACAGTGTATAGTGTAAATTGATCAGAATATGTATTGAGTGCTGATCTGGACAACTCATTGATATAATAGCATTAAGGCCTGGGGAAGTTAAATGGCATTCAAAACCTACAGCAGCCTAGAGAATAGTCCCATTGTCTAGGATAGGCTAAATATTTCCAGGGGTCCCCAAACTACGGCCTGCGGGGCCGCATGCGGTCCCCTGAAGCCACGTATCCGGCCCCCCGCCGCACTTCCGGAAGGGGCACCTCTTTCATTGGTGGTCAGTGAGAGTGCAGCGTCACTCACATACAGTACTACTTCCGGTGAAGCGGGACGCACTCATCACGGCTCCGGAAGCACGTTATATCACTTGTTACGGCTAGCAGTGATAAATATGGAACCGGACATTGACCATTTCATTAGCCAAAAGCAGGCCCATAGTTCCCATTGAAATACTGGTCAGTTTGTTGATTTAAATTTACTTGTTCTTTATTTTAAATATTGTATTTGTTCCTGTTTTGTTTTTTTACTTTAAAATAAGTTATGTGCAGTGTGCATAGGGATTTGTTCATAGTTTTTTTATAGTCCAGCCCTCCAACGGTCTGAGGGACAGTGAACTGGCCCCCTGTGTAAAAAGTTTGGGGACCCCTAATTTGCCCATTTATGGATATAAGGAAAGAGCAGTAAGAAAATGAAACCCTGCACATCTACATTATCATTTAAATCAATATTTTATCTGAGAATATATTAAGTGGCCAGATTATTTAAGTTATTGCTATCTATTTGAAATATTTGTTCAAAGCACAGGCTGCCAACAAAGCATTTAATATGGTCTAGATTAAGGGATTAGACTTTGTGGCTTAATGGACATAAACTTCAAAAGGCACATTTCACTAAAGTTAATATATATAAACAGAAAATATAACTATATCATTTTTGTCTCAAAAGAACAGTTAAGCAGTAAACACAGATGTTTGTTCCATGTCTCAGTGAGATTTAGGATTAAACAGGGAAGGTCAACTCCTTCAATAAAGTGTGGAGCTACCCTAACAGCTGTCTGTATAAAGTGATGAGTAAAAATTTGATTAAGATTAGGTATATGGATAATTAACTCTCAGCAATAAAAAATGATAGGGGTCTGGGCATATGGAGCCCTAAAAAAAGAATATCACTTTGGGGCATAATTATTAAAAATGTCCTGTCACTAACTTCTCAAGCTATGCACTTATTTATACCAAGTCCACAGGCACAGGTCAGTGACTGTACCCCAAAGAATTCTAGTCTGACTTTAAGGAGTGAGCCAAACTACCATATTTCCCCATGTATAAGATGCACCCAATTTTGTGGGCCCAAAATTGGAAAAAAAAAGTATTACATAAAGTTATTGAACTCAAGTTTTATTCATTATAAAATTCATAGAACTCCTCATCACTATCAAAACTCCCATCCATTAGCTTATGCTCATCTGTGTCTGATGAAGAATCACTGTCTTCATATATTGTCTCGTCCTCAGTTCCATTTATGGCATTTGAAATGTCACACCACTGTATAAGATGCCCCCAGTTTTTAGACCCAAAAACTTTCGAAAAAGGGTGTTTTTTTTGTGTGTTTTTTTTTTTTTTTTTTGTATTTTTCTGAAGCTGGAAACGGGGAGGCAGTCAGACAGACTTCCGCATGCGCCGGACTGGGATCCACCTGGCACGCCCACCAGGGGGCGATGCTCTGCCCATCTGGGGCGTTGCTCTGTCGCGACCAGAGCCATTCTAGCGCCTGGGGCAGAGGCCAAGGAGCCATCCCCAGCGCCCGGGCCATCTTTTGCTCCAATGGAGCCTTGGCTGTGGGAGGGGAAGAGAGAGACAGAGAGGAAGGAGAGGGGGAGGGGGTGGAGAAGCAGATGGGTGCCTCTCCTGTGTGCCCTGGCTGGGAATCGAACCTGGGACTTCTGCACGCCAGGCCGATGCTCTACCACTGAGCCAACCGGCCAGGGCCGAAAAAGGGTGCTTCTTATACATGGGGAAATATGGTATATAGGGTGGGAGGAACAAGTCCTGGCCTCTGTAGCCCAAATCCTTTCCTTTTCTATTCTTCTTTCTCATGGTTCAACAGTCTTTTGCTCTAGAAACCCCAAGCCAGCACAGATCCTTTGTTCCCCAATGTTTTGATCTTACTGACATAGATAATTTATTCCAGAGAAATAATTTTTAGTAGAGTAAGACAGACCATTAAGAGGCAGAGATGGCTAATAGTTGATATATATTTCTAATGCTTGTCTATTATTTTTCCCTAACAGGCCATATTTTCACCCAACTTTGTAAATTGTAGAGTTGACATTCTTATTAGCACAGTGAATGCACAAAGTGATCAACTATTAAATGTTTACCGATGATGATCTAAACCACCATTCAAGGTGCAACGGACAGATAAATCTATGCAACCTTAAAGGCATTAGAAGAAGGGTTTTTATCATCAGAAAGGCTAGTCAAAATATCTCTGGCATCTTAAGAAAAAAAGTAACAAACATTAAAATCTTTGGCAGTGTGTCTAATAGCAAATATTTACCACCTAATTTTTTCTGTTCTCTACATGTTTTATGTAAGTCATCAGAAGCAGCTGATTACAAACCCTTTCAGCACAAGGAATATATTTTTCTGTAGAGCACCAAGACTTGAACCAAGCAAAAGAAAAGACTGCCAAGTTTTTTAAAAAATAAAATAAATATATTTTCTTTAGGTGAAGCTAGTGATCTATATTTCATTAAAGAGTCCTTTAACCAACAACATCTGAAGAAAATATAACATATTCAATATATATTATCATATCATAACATTTTAGGAAAACCATGTTACAGTAGTGTTGCTTATTTATAAAGTGCTTTTATCTTTACTATCACTTTACTCTTCCCTTACCCAGTGTGGTAGCAGCTTAGGTACACTGTCCTCCATTACAGATGAGAAAGTGCGACACTCATAAGTTGTGTCTTCATTTGTCCAACAAGCCAGCACTTTTCTGGGCGCCATGTTTATAGTGATGAACAAGACAAAGTTCGGGCTGTTATGGAGCTTACTCCATGGTGTGTTTGTAAATATTTACCAACTGGTTCTCTGAATGTAGGTTTGTCAGAAATGTACAGATAAATATTTTTCTTTATATTAACAAGTAAAAATGAAATAACAAAGCTATATGATGAAATTTCATTTTTTTCTCAATAAATGAGTGACTTCTTTGCTAACTTAATAGTTTTCAAATGTTAGAAAAGTATTTTCTCAAATTTTTTATGCTTTTCACGGTGCAACAGCCATAGACACTGAACTAACATTTTCTGTCACTTTCTCAAATTCACATAATCAACAAAACAATAAATCTAACCCTGATTTGTAGTGTTTGCTGTAAATACTCTTATTATGACCAATTTTATGCTATTAATATGAAGTTACTGAATTCAGAGTTGGGAAAAACAAGCACAGTAGTACTTCATTATATAGTATTTCTACCATTCAGATACAATAGATGTAAATAACCTCAAGAGAGAAGATAATCATAAAATGAGAGTTTTAGTTTCTCCAAACCCTTACCAATATAGTTATTTATTTATTTATTTTTAGTTTAATAATAACATTCATTCCCAGTGGATGCAGAATAATAACTCACTGTGGTTTTTGAGTATTTAGTATATTGGGGGTTTTTTGTTTTTGTTTTTATTTGTGAGAGATGGATAAGACAAAATGGGAGAAAGATGAGAAGCATCAACTCTTTGTTAGGGTACCTTGGTTGTTTATTAATTGCTCTCTCATAAGTGCTCTGACTGGGGGCTTCAGCCAAACCAGTGACCACCTTGCTCAAGCCAGTGACCATGGGCTCATGTCTATGATCCCACACTCAAGCCAGCAACACCACACTCAAGTCAGATGAGCCCACACTCAAGCCAGCAACCTCTGGGTTTCGAACCTGGGTCCTCCATGTCCCAGGCCAGTGCTCTATCCACTGAGCCACCACCTGGTCAGGCTAGTATATTGTTAATATAATGTAATTTTAGGTTTGTATAATTTACTTTTTAATCTTTTCTATGTATTTCCAGCTCACAAAAGACAACTCACAGAATAGGAGAAAACAGAAGAAAATATCTGGTAAGGGATTAATATCCAGAATATTTAAAGAACTCCTACAATTCAACAACAAAATCCCCCAAATATTCTATTAGATAATGGGCAGAGAACTTGAATAGACATTTCTTTAAAGGACATATACGAATGGCCAGTAAGCATATAAAAATATATGCAACATCACTAATCACTAGGTAAATGCAAACTAAAACCACAATAAAATACCATTTCACACCCACTAGGGTGGCTATATTAACAAAAGACGAAAACAAATACCCCAGAAAATAACAACTGTTGGTAGGGATATAAGAAACTGGAAATCTTATAACTGGAACTCTCATATAGTGTAAGTAGGAATGTAAAATGGTACAGCTGCTATAGAAAACAATTTGGTGGCCCCTCAAAAATTAAAAATACAATAGACACAGACAACAGGGTGGGGACTGCAGAAGGGTGGGAGGAGGTGAAGGAGGAGGGGTAAAAGGGAAATAAAGGAGGGTGGGGGGTATAGATGGTGATGGAGGGAGATTTGACTTGATGTGGTGAACACACAATGCAATATATAGACGATGCATTGTAGAATTGTACACCTGAAATCTGTATAATTGTATTAACCAATGTTACCCCCATAGATACAGTAAAAAAGTTTTAAAAATAAAATAGATGACTGAATAATAAAAAAGAAAAACAAACACAGAGTTACCATATGGTCCAAAAATTTCACTTCTAGGCTTATAACCAGAACAACAGAATGCAGAGACTTGAACAATTTTTGAACACTAATGTTCACAGCAGCATGATTCACAACAATCAAAACATAGAAACAAGCCAAATGTTTATCAACCAACGAATGCATAAAGAAATTACATACACACGACACACACACACAAAAATGGAATTATTCAGCCTTAAAAAGAAATGAAATTCTGATACCGATGGGCCTTGAAAATATTATACTAAGTGACAGAAGCCAAAAACAAGAGGACAAGTATTGTATAACTGCACTTATATGAGGTACCTAGAGTAGTCAGATTCACAGAGACAGAAAGTGGAATAGTAGTTACCAGGGGGCTTAGGGTGGGTATGGATAAGAGGAGTTATTTTTATTTTTATTTTTTTTTGTATTTTTCTGAAGTTGGAAATGGGGAGGCAGTCAGACAGACTCCCGCATGCGCCCGACCAGGATCCACCCAGCATGCCCACCAGGGGGCGATGCTCTGCCCATCTGGGGCGTCACTCTGTTGCAACCAGAGCCATTCTAGTGCCTGAGGCAGAGGCCAGAGAGCCATCCTCAGCGCCTGGGGCCAACTTTGCTCCAATGGAGCCTTGGCTGCGGGAGGGGAAGAGAGAGACAGAGAGGAAGGAGAGGTGGAGGGGTGGAGAAGCAGATGGGCGCTTCTCCTGTGTGCCCTGTCCGGGTATCGAACCCGGGACTCCTGCACGCCAGGCCAACGCTCTACCACTGAAGAGGAGTTATTTTTAAATGGATACTGAGTTCCAGTTCATGAGGACAAAAATGGTTTTGGAGATGAACTGTGGTGATGGTCACACAATGTAATGTATTTAATGACACCAGTGATGGAATTCAGCCGGATTGCACTGGTTCAGCAGAACCGATACCTAATATTTTGTTGAGTTCAGTGAACCAGTTGTTAAAATGGCACTTGTGATCAGGGTTCTCTCTAAGGTGGATGCCTGGGCAGCCCGCCCAATGTGGAAATCACAGATCTACATTCCTTACTATTTTTTAACGTTCATCTGTGCAACAGCATATTCTAAGCGCCCATAGTCATGTTCATTTCGTCCATAGGTGAAAAAAATTGTAATTGAGGATGCCAATCAAGAAGCGATATAGAAATATCCTAAATAACAGTTTTACTATTTTTTGTCAGGTAGTATTTAATATTTTTTCATTAAGATTTTAAAACTTTAACCATCTTTCTTATAATCATCTAATTTTGTATACCTCTTTTATTGTTCTTATTTAAGTATTAAATGCATGGAATAATAAACCTTTAGGTATATCATTTTTTTATACTTAAAACGGTCATTAGGGCAGAGAACCAATTGTTAAATTATTTGAATCCCACCACTGAATGACACTGAAGCATAGATTTTAAAATGGTTGAAATGATAAACTTAATGTTATATATATTTTAACATAGAAAAATAGGACAGGAAATAAAATAATAAAACATTCTGATGGTTGAATAATTTTTTTTTTTTAAGCTCACAATATTATTGGACTTTACCAGTCAGATTTTGTAAATGAGAACAGGCTGGTTCCAGCATACCAGTGAGCTTACATTCCTTCTGTTGGGGCGGGATGCAGGGGGGGGCGGTAAGAGAGATTTGCTCAGGGTCATATGTGAAATGGAAGAGCCAGCCCTGACTCCGGATTCTCTGAGTGGTCTAGTACTATTTCCAGAGCAGCATGCAGTTTTCTTTTTTTTTTTTTTTTCCCTGTTGACCTCAGCATTCCAGGTCAGTGCTTTATCCATTGCACCACCACAGGTCAGGCTCGTGAAGTGTTATTTCAGAATTTTGGGAGTACAATTTTTTTAAAAAATTTATTTATTAAATTTAATGCAGTGACATTAATAAATCAGGGTACATATGTTGAGAGAAAACATCTCTAGATTATTTTGACATTTGATTGTGCTGTATACCCCTCCCCCAAAGTTCAATTGTCTTCTGTCACCTTCTATCTGGTTTTCTTTGTGCCCCTCCCCTCCCCCAAACCCCCAACCCCTGTTGCCATCGCATTCTTGTTCATGTCTCTGAGTCTCATTTTTATGTCCCTTCTATGTATGGATTCATATAGTTCTTAGTTTTTTTCCTGATTTACTTATTTCACTCCGTATAATGTTATCAAGGTCCATCCATGTTATTGTAAATGATCCGATGTCATCATTTCTTATGGCTGAGTAGTATTCCATAGTATATATGTACCAAAGCTTTTTAATCCACTCGTCCTCTGACGGACACTTGGGCTGTTTCCAGATATTCGCTATTGTGAACAATGCTGCCACAAACATGGGGGTGCATTTCTCCTTTTGGAGCCGTTCTATGGTGTCCTTGGGGTATATTCCTAAAAGTGGGATAGCTGGGTCAAAGGGCAGTTCGATTTTCAGTTTTTTGAGGAATCTCCATACTGTTTTCCACAGTGGCTGCACCAGTCTACATTCCCACCAGCAGTGCAGGAGGGTTCCCTTTTCTCCACATCCTCGCCAGCACTTATTCTGTGTTGTTTTGTTGATGAGCGCCATTCTGGCTGGTGTGAGGTGATATCTCATTGTGGTTTTAATTTGCATTTCTCTAATGATTAATGATGTTGAGCATTTTTTCATATGCCTATTGGTCATCTGTATGTCCTCTTTGGAGAAGTGCCTATTCATCTCTTTTGCCCATTTTTGGATTGGATTGTTTGTCTTCCTGGTGTTGAGATTTACAAGTTCTTTATAAATTTTGGTTATTAACCCCTTATCAGATGCATTGTCAAATATGTTCTCCCATTGTGTAGTTTGTCTTTTTATTCTGTTCTTGTTGTCTTTAGCTGTGCAAAAGCTTTTTAGTTTGCTATAGTCCCATTTGTTTATCCTGTCTTTTATTTCACTTCCCCGTGGAGATAAATCAGCAAATATATTGCTCCAAGAGATGTCGGAGAGCTTACTGCCTATGTTTTCTTCTAAGATGCTTATGGTTTCACAGCCTACATTTAAGTCTTTTATCCATTTTGAGTTTATTTTTGTGAGTGGTGTAAGCTGGTGATCTAGTTTCATTTTTTTGCAGGTAGCAGTCCAATTTTCCCAACACCATTTGTTAAAGAGGCTGTCTTTACTCCATTGTATTTCCTTACCTCCTTTGTCAAATATCAGTTGTCCATAGAACTGTGGGTTTATTTCTGGGTTCTCTGTTCTGTTCCATTGATCTATATGCCTGTTCTTACGCCAGTACCAGGCTGTTTTGAGTACAATGGCCTTGTAGTATAACTTGATATCAGGAAGTGTGATACCTCCCACTTTATTCTTCTTTTTTAAGATTGCTGAGGCTATTCGTGTTCTTTTTTGGCTCCATATAAATTTTTGGAATATGTGGTCTATATCTTTGAAGTATGTCATTGGTATTTTAATTGGTATTGCATTGAATTTGTAGATTGCTTTGGGTAATATAGACATTTTAATGATGTTTATTCTTCCTAACCATGAGCACGGTATATGCTTCCACTTGTTTGTATCTTCCTTGATTTCTTTTATCAATGCTTTGTAATTTTCTGAGTACAAGTCTTTAGTCTCCTTGGTTAAGTTTACTCCTAGGTACTTTATTTTTTTGGTTGTAATTGTGAAGGGGATTGTTTCCTTAATTTCTCTTTCTGACTGTTCATTGTTGGCGTATAAAAATGCCTCTGATTTCTGAGTATTGATTTTATATCTTGCCACTTTGCTGAATTCATTTATCAGGTCCAGTAGTTTTTTGACTGAGACTTTAGGGTTTTCTATATACAATATCATATCATTGGCAAATAATGATAGTTTTACTTCTTCTTTTCCAACTTGAATGCCTTTTATTTCTTCTTCTTATCTGATTGCTGTGGCTAGGACTTCTAGGACCATGTTAAATAAGAGCGGTGAAAGGGGGCACCCCTGCCTTGTTCCTGATCTTAAGGGCATTGCTTTTAATTTTTGCCCATTGAGTATGATGTTGGCTGTGGGTTTCTCATAGATGGCTTTTATCATGTTGAGGTATGTTCCCTGTATTCCCACTTTGCTGAGAGTTTTGATCATGAATGGGTGCTGGATTTTATCAAATGCTTTCTCTGCATCTATTGAAATTATCATATGGTTTTTCTCCTTCTTTTTGTTTATGTGATGAATCACATTGATTGACTTACGAATATTGTACCAGCCTTGCCTCCCCAGATTAAATCCCACTTGATCATGGTGTATGATTTTTTCCATATATTGTTGGATCCAGTTTGCTAATATTTTGTTGAGGATTTTAGCATCTATATTCATCAGAGATATTGGCCTATAATTTTCTTTCTTTGTGTTATCTTTGCCTGGTTTTGGAATCAGAATTATGCTCGCCTCATAAAAGGAGCTTGGAAGTCTTCCTTCCTCTTGAATTTTTTGAAATAGTTTGAGAAGGATAGGAGTTAGTTCTTCTTTGAATATTTGGTAGAATTCCGTTGTGAAACCATCGGGCCCCGGATTTTTCTTTGTTGGGAGTTTTTTGATAACTGTTTCGATCTCATTTGGTGTAATAGGTCTGTTTAGGTTTTCTGATTCTTCCAGATTGATTTTTGGAAGATTGTATATTTCAAGGAATTTGTCCATTTCATCTAGGTTGTCTAGTTTTTTGGCATACAGTTCTTCATAGTATTTTCTTACAATATTTTGTATTTCTGTTGTGTCAGTTGTTATTTCTCCTCTCTCATTTCTAATTTTATTTATTTGAATCCTCTCTCTCTTTTTCTTGGTGAGTCTAGTTAAAGGTTCATCAATCTTGTTTACCTTTTCAAAGAACCAGCTCCTAGTTTCATTGATCCTCTGTATTGTTTCTTTAGCCTCTATGTCATTTATTTCTGCTCTGACCTTTATTATTTCCTTCCTTCTACTACATTTGGGCTTTACTTGCTGTTCTTTTTCTAATTCTTTTAGATGCAGGGTTAAGTTGTTTATTTGAGCTTTTTCTAGCTTCTTAAAGTGTGCCTGTAGTGCTATGAACTTCCCTCTCAGGACTGCTTTCGCTGTGTCCCATAAATTTTGAGTTGTATGCTCATTGTCATTCGTTTCTAGGAATTTTTTTATTTCTTCTTTGATCTCATTCTTAATCCATTCATTATTTAACAACCTGCTTTAGTTTCCATGTGTTTGAGAATTTTTGAGCTTTTCTGTTGTGGTTCATTTCTAGTTTCATGCCATTGTGATCAGAGAAAGTGCTTGATATGATTTCAGTCTTCTTAAATTTGTTGAGAGCACTTTTGTGCCCTAACATATGGTCTATCCTAGAGAATGTACCATGAGCACTTGAAAAGAATGTATATTCTGCTGCTTTAGGGTGAAAGGTTCTGAAGATATCTACTAAATCGAGTTGATCTAGTGTTTCCAATAAGTCTGCTGTTTCTTTGTTAATTTTCTTTCTTGAGGATCTATCTAGTGATGTTAGTGGGGTATTGAAATCCCCTACTATTATAGTATTGCTGTTGATCTCACCCTTTAAATCCATCAAAGTCTGCTTTATATATTTTGGTGCTCCTATATTAGGTGCATAGATATTTATAATAGTTATATCTTCCTGTTGGATTACTCCCTTTATCATTATGTAGTGGCCTTCTTTATCTCTTACTATATCCTTTGTTTTAAAGTCCATTTTGTCTGATATAAGTATTGCTACCCCAGCTTTTTTTTCATTTCCATTTGCATGAAATGTTTTTTTTTCCATCCTTTAGCTTCAATCTATGTGTATCTTTTGTTCTAAGGTGTGTCTCTTGTAGACAGCATATGTATGGGTCCTGTTTTCTTATCCACGCAGCTACCCTATGTCTTTTGATTGGATCATTTAATCCATTTACATTTAAGGTTATTATTGATATGTAGTTGTTTATTGCCATTTTATTCTTTAAAGCTGTATTCCTTTTTTGCTATATTCTTTTCCCACTTTGATCTGTTTACAACAGGCCCCTTAACATTTCCTGCAGCATTGGTTTGGTTGTAATGAATTCCTTGAGTTGTTTTTTGTCTGGGAAGCTTTTTATTTCTCCTTCAATTTTAAACGATAGCCTTGCTGGATAAAGTAGTCTTGGTTATAGGTTCTTGTTCTGCATTACTTTGAATATTTCTTGCCATTCCCTTCTGGCCTCAAGTGTTTCTGTTGAGAAGTCAGATGTCATCCTTATGGGGGCTCCTTTGTAGGTGATAACTTTTTTTTCGCTTGCAGCTTTTAATATTTTCTCTTTATCGCTTAGCTTTGGTATTTTAAATATGATGTGTCTTGGTGTAGGTTTCTTTGGGTTTCTCTTTAATGGAGTCTTCTGTGCTTCTTGGACTTGTGAGAGTTACTCTTGCATTAATTTAGGGAAGTTTTCAGCTATGATATGATTAAACAAAGTCTCTGTCCCTTGTTCTTTTTCTTCTTCTTCAGGAACACCTATGATGCGGATGTTATTTCTCTTCATGTTGTCACAGAACTCTCTAAGAGTTTCCTCTGACTTTTTGAGTCTCTTTTCTCTTTTCTTCTCTGCTTTCATGCCTTCATTACAGTTGTCCTCCAACTCGCTGATTCGATCCTCAGCTCTATCTATCCTGTTGGGGTTTTTTTTGTATTTTTCTGAAGCTAGAAACGGGGAGAGACAGACAGACTCTGGCATGCGCCCGACCGAGATCCACCCAGCATGCCCACCAGGGGGCGACGCTCTGCCCACCAGGGGACGATGCTCTGCCCCTCCGGGGCGTTGCTCCGTTGCGACCAGAGCCACTCTAGCGCCTGGGGCAGAGGCCAAGGAGCCATCCCCAGCGTCCGGGCCATCTTTGCTCCAATGGAGCCTCGGCTGCAGGAGGGGAAAAGAGAGACAGAGAGGAAGGACAGGGGGAGGGGTGGAGCAGATGGGCGCCTCTCCTGTGTGCCCTGGCCGGGGATCGAACCCGGAACTTCTGCATGCCAGGCCAATGCTCTACCACTGAGCCAACTGGCCAGCGCCTATCTATCCTGTTTTTAATTCCTTCCATTGTGGTCTTTATTTCTGATATTGTATTTGTCATCTCCAACTGATTCTTTTTTATACTTGCTATTTCTTTATTTAGGTGTTCATAATGACCATCCATTGTTGTTCTAAGATCCCTAAGCATTCTTACAATCATTATTTTGAACTCTGCATCTGGAAGTTTGATTATTTCCATATCACTCAGTTCATCTCCTGAAGGTGTCTCTTGTGGTTTCATTTGGATTGCACTTCTTTGTCTTCTCATTGTCTGTTTTTGGGTGTTTTATTTGTAGAGTTGTTTGAGTCTAGGCTTGGTGTTGTCTGTCTCCAGTTTTCAGTTGTGTTATTTCTAGGTCTTCTTGGGTTGGTATCAGCTGTTATCTGTAATCCACTTTTGGATTTGGGCAGCTTTGAAGTCTTGATTTGTTTGTTTTCTTAACAGGTGATAGTCTTGTTTACTGATCTCAGCAGGGGGTTTCCTTGAAACTGTATCCAGGAATGTGATGGGTGTAACCTGAGACTCTGAAGGCCTCTTTTCATGCAGTTTTCCATATAAAGCAAACAGCTATCAAATTAGTGTCACAAATTTCTGAGGTGTATGTGCTTGCTAATAATGGTTGCCTAAAAATGACCCTGGAGGTTAAATATCATGAGATGATGAGTTTATAATAAACGGATGGGGCAAGTTTTAGAGGGAAGAAAGATGATAGAGTAGAGTAGGAAGTGGTCAGAGGTTCAGTTTTATCTGCTGGATCTTTAGATAAGCAGTGATGGGTGGGAGGGAGACATGAACCCCCCCTCCCCCCGTTCTTTGGCCCTCACCAATTATGTCCAAACCTAGGTTGAGATCAGGGGTCTCCGAGAGATGTCCCTACCTTCTAAATGTAGCTATCATCTAGACAACAGATATATAAGTGTAAGGCCAGTGGCCACTGCTGTGGCCACTGGATTCGGGCAGACGATAAATATAAAGGTACTGTGGAGCCAGAGGATGGTGGGCCATTCCATTTATTAGAGTCTCTTAATGGCAGTTGAACAAACAGGCAGGGAAGACCTCTTCCCTCTTACTCAAGGCTCCCAAAGCCCCAACTCATTCTCCGGACTCACAGGCCCCTCACCACCAGCCTTAGCACCCTCTTTCTCTCTCTCTGCTTTCTTCTCTCTCTCTCTCTGGATTCTCTCTGCACTCTGCTGCCCAGAAAAACAGTCTGGGGGAAAAAAAAACACAACCTTCTCCAGCAAACAATAGCCAACAATCACCCCTCCCAACCAGGAAGGCAATCTGCAATTTGCAATCTGCTGCTGTGAGGGCAGCACCCACAGCCTTCCATAGACGAGACACACATGGCGCAGCCCCAATACAAGACAGCAAACTTAAAAAACATTTGTTTACCCAGCACCAAGGATATCTTCATCTCTCCTGATTTCCCCAGGTTCCCCAGTCCCTCCTATGTGGAGTTTGTCAAAGAGATCGCTGCTGCAAATGAGGCATTAACAATGACAGCCTGACAAAGGACTCCTAAACTATGAGGTTGAACAAAACCTTTTACTCCTAGAAAATGGCATTTACAAAGGCTAAGAGGCAAGAATAAGAAAGCCAAGGACTTTGGACAGAAAACAGCTTTACCAGTTCAGGGGAAGGTGGCAACAGGCAGACCACTGCTGGGACCTTCACTCTGAGATGAGAAGCTTGTCTTCCTGTGAGAAAGATGCTGTTTTAGCACAACACTTTTGTTTATTCCTTTCTTGGAAATAAATTCCACAACATTTTTTTTCTTTAACATCTAGAGTTAAGAAATGTAGAGTGACTTTTTAAAGCTCCTTCTAAAGGAAGTTGGACTTATTTATGGTCCACACACATTCCCAACAAAGTAGTGATCCCTCCAAAAGTCTAAAAATGAAAATGAAAGGGGAATCAGCAAATATGACAGTCTTTGAGGACATAACATTTTAGTATTTAAATTTTATTTTTTATTAATATTTAACTAGGCTCTTCTGAGAGCTCAAGTTATTTCCTGTTTGTAAGTTATGGAAGGTTAATACTTTCAAAACACAAAGGTGATACTTAGTGGATTTCTAAGAATCAGCATGATATCAAAAAGTCACACTTTACCTCCCTGAGCCTCATTGTCCTCATTTACAGATATACTTCATTTTACTGAATTCTGCTTTATTCCACTTCATAGGTGTTGCATTTTATTTTTATTTGTATCTATATTTTTTACAAACTGAAGGCAAGAACCTTCACTGGCAAAAAGATTATACAACTCAATTTATTGTGATACTTGCTTTATTGTGGTGGTCTGGAACCAAGTCCACAATATCACTGACATCTGCCTGTCTTGCAGGGTTGTTGTGGGGAAAAGAAAAAAAGAATATGAAGTACATAGAGCAAACAGCAATAAGTAAACATTCAGTACATTGTGTCTGCTATTACCATTGTGCACATAAATGTTTAATTTAATAAGCATCTATTAAGTGTTATAATATACAAGAATTGGTCTGGAATCTAGGTTAGTTTCATCTTTTATTTTTAGAGAAGATTACAGAAAAAATAACACGTCTGGCAGATCATTTATTTTAACTCCCTATGATTTTCAACTATATGAAAATTCCACAATTTACCCATTCCCCAAATAATACTGGCACTGAACAGGCCTCCTGGGAGGATTCCTTCAGGGCACATATCTAGAGGTGGCATTGCTGGACACAGGGTATCATAATTTTGGCATCTCAAACTGCTCTCCAGACTGGTGTATCATTTTCTTTTGTATCCAACGCTGGAAGCATTCTTTCTCATTTATCAACCCTAGATGTCAGGCATTTTAATTTTTGCCAACACTATGGATATGAAATGGTGTCTTATTGTTTTAACTTATGTTTCCCTAGTTATTAAAGAGGTTGAGTATCCTTTCATGTGCTTTTGCCTATTGCAGGGTTTCCCCTGTTCTTCCTGTTCATATCTCTTGCTCTTTTTCTTTTTTTAATTAGGAAATTGGTCTTTACCTTATTGATTATATTCTGGCTCACAATCCTTTGCCAGTTTCATGTACTGTACTTCAAATATCTTCTAAAAGTCTGTTACTTTGTAGTGAACTATAATCATCTGTAAAATGGAAATGATACTAACTCATATGATAAATAATACCTGAAAGCTCCTAGCTAGTATCAGATACTCAGTAAAAGTGAGTTTCCTCTATTCCTCCTCAACTCACAACCTTAAGTAATGCATAACTGAGCAATAGAAGGGTGATAAAAAACATGGTTCTGAAATTAAATGGATTTGGTCTTAAATACTAACTTCATAATATTTAGCTCTATGACTTCAGCCTACCTTGTTTAAGCTCTTTTAGCCTCAATTTCCTCATCGGTAGAAGTTAATATTTAACTCACAGAGTTATTTATTGAGAGGCATAAATTTAGCCCAGATGATGGTAAACACACAGGTCTCAACATATGGTAGCTGCTATCATCATTAGGAGAGATAGACAAAATATGCAAATAACTATAATAAAGAGCAAAATATCACAAAAGTTCTCTATGAGAAAAAGAATGATTCAATGTGATCAGAATGCAGAAATGAGTGATTACACCCAGCTGGGGACCAGAGGAGAGTTAAGGGAAATGGTATTTGAATGGGCCTTGGAGGAAGACAGAAAAGGAGAAGGACATTCTGGCAAACAGAACAGAGGTATAGAGACTATATGTATCTCTAGTCTGCTATGGGAACGAATGAATAGTTAAGACTCAGGAAGTGGGCATTCACTTTTCAGGTTATCAGAAAATTTTCAGATTCTCAGTACATATATTCTATGCACTAAAAGGTAACTTATGACATAATTAGTATTCTGAGTGTAAACACAGAATATTGTTGGCTTTGGGGAAAAAATCTGGTGCATAAGGATCAGTGGAATACCCAGAGAAAGGTGTGTTAGGAGAACAGGAGATGGCTCGCGTGACTGACTGGTATAAAGAAAGCGAATATGCAGGTGGTCAAAGAGTGCCAGGCAAGAAGCCTGCTACTCTGAAGAGCCAGGGTTGGTGCTGCTCACTTACTGCCTTTCCGGGGATCAGCAAAGCATGATTTTCCTTCTTAAACACGAGCCATTCTGAAATATGACCCAGAAAAAGTACAGCCTTTGCTCGTTGCCTTTCTTATATAGACCCAGGCAACCACTGTCAGCCTAATTTTTTTTAATGAAACAAATGCCATTTAGTACATTTTGTCTTGAACAAAATGTGCTCCACTTCTATCTACTTTTTATCTTCTTATAATTTAAAATAACATTTGACTATATTAGAATAAACTAGAATATCTATTTCTGTATCTTTCATATTCTTTTTTTCTTTCCATATTTATAGCACATGATCAATTACTTAATAAATGATTAGAACTTACATTTGTTTTCTTTTTTTTTTTTTTTTTAGTTTATTCATTTTTAGAGAGAAGAGAGAGAGGAGAGAGAGAGACTGGGGGGAGGAGCTGGAAGCATCAACTCCCATATGTGCCTTGACCAGGCAAGCCCAGGGTTTCGAACCGGCGACCTCAGCATTTCCAGGTCGATGCTTTATCCACTGCGCCACCACAGGTCAGGCTACATTTGTTTTCTTAACAATTTATAATTTATTTATTCATGAGAAAACTGACCTACAAATCTATCAGATCTACCTGTAAACTTTGCCTATCACAACCAAAGAATCTAAGTTAGGATTGTTATGTTTCTTCTTAGCAAACCCCAGCTTTGTGCATGGTGAAATGCTTTTTCTCAAGCAGAATACGGTCGGCAGAAATGAACCATAGCAGCAAGGAAGTTCCAATCATTCAAATCCAGTAGAATTCTAAGCATTTCTAAAGGAAAAAGCTACTACATTTTTCTACTTTTTCCAAAATGTAACTGCTTATGCTGATTACCATGTGTGTACAGACATAGCTAAAATTATCATTATGGAACCAACAGTTCCTTTGTTTGCCTCTGGCAGAAGTAAATAAACAGTGGGTGCTTTCACCACTAAATAAGTCTTACATATTTGCAAATTCCTAAAATACAACAGAATAAAAAATAGCAAGAAGAATCCTCGGTGTTTGTTAGAGTCTGAGCTAAACCACTTGCATCCACACAGATAAGAACTAAAGGGATCCTATGGTTAACCACAAACTGTGGATCATGAATCTGGGATCATAATCCAGAATTTATAGGTCACTGTTTGAGGTTAGTGCCTTTTTCTCTACATTATGTCTCTGTAATAATAGCATAACCTCAAAATGGTTAAGGTTCTATCCTTTAATAATAACCACTTTCTAATTTTCACCTGATGCACTGTGTGCACAGCATAAATTCTCATTTGTTTACAAAACGATTGCTTCTTTCTCTCAGAGCAAAACCAAAACCAAAACACGCACAAAACAAAATCCACAGTTCAAATTACTTTCCATGTGAATTTCCTTTCTTTATGTAATATGGCAATATTTTGAAAAGAATTAAGATGCATATTCTTTTGCTGTTCTTTTTTTTTTTTTAGAGAGAGAGACAGACAAGAAGGGAGAAAGATGAGAAGCATCAACTCATAGTTGCGGCACCTTAGTTGTTCATTGATTGATTTCTTGTATGTGCCTTGACTAGGGGGCTCTAGCCAAGCCAGTGACCCCTTGCTTAAGCCAGTAACCTTGGTCTCAAGCCAGAGACCATAGGGTCATGTCTATGATCCCAAGCTCAAGCCAGTGACCCAGTGCTGAAGCCAGCAGCCCCGGGGTTTAGAACCTAGGTCCTCAGCATCCCAGACTCATGCTCTATATACTGTGCCACTGCCTGTCAGGCTCTTCTGCCATTCTGAATGCATAACCCTATCTAGCTCAAGGCATTCATCTGCTTGGGGAGAATTAGATTTATTAGCAAAGGAATATAAATAAAAAGGAAGCGACATTTGGCTTTTGACATGCAAGACATTATGGAATATATTAGTTAGCTTTGCAGCAGTAACAAATAACCCCCAATCTCAGTGGTTTTTAGCAACAAAATTTTACTTCCTACTTACATGACAGTTTGGCTGTGGGTCAGTGTCAGCTTGGCTGCTGCTTCACATGTTTTATTCTCTTGCCCAGGCTGAAGGAGAGGCCCCTGTTTTGGTCACAGCACTCTTAAGGCAGAAGGAATAGAACAAGAGGACTGGTGCAAACCTGCATTGACTCTCAAAGCTTCTGCTCAGATGTGGCGTATATCACATCCACTTACATGCTATTGGCCAAAGAAAGCCACATGTCTAAATCCCACATCAATGGGGCAAGAATGTGTACTCTCCTCATAGGAGGCACTACAAGTCACCTGGCAACAGGAGGCAGAAGGAACAATTGCATACAACAATGTCATCTATGACAGTAGCCTTGCACACCTAGGAGTCTTAAGAGAGAATTTTAAAAATCCTTTACTTCTCCCTTTGCTCTATCTACCAACAAACCTACAAAAGGGAGTGTAGAGAAGATACTCCATTCACCTGTTCAGCCACACTAAGTCTACGGAAGGAAGGGAATATAGTGTAAGAAAGAGCCTAGATCTTCCGACTCTGGACAATGGGGTGGGGGGAAGTGCAGCAAGCAGCCCTGATTGCCAAAGCCTGCAGAGAAATCAGTGTGTTAAATAAGGGAGGATGAAGCCAAGGCTGAGTGCCTGCACTCTCTTCATGTCTGCTTGGGACTCTAGGACAAGATCAATGCTCAGGTGGCCTCCCCTACCACATGGGCTCTGAGTTTCAGCAGAACTGGCAGAGAAGAAAGAGCCTGAAGTTTAGGTTTCCTGAGCGTCCAACAGTTCCCATAAGGCACGGTCACTGAGAGAATTAAAAGGGGTGACATGGACAGCAGATGCAGCAGAGACTCTGGGGTGAGGCCAGAGACAGGCCCATCATTTGAGATAGATGACACTATCTTAAGGGACTGTTTGAATTATTGTGTCAATTTAAGCCAGTGGTTCTCAAAGTGTGCGCCAGGGTGCACTGGTGCGCCCTAGAAGATTTCCAGGTGCGCCCTAGGTATTCCATAGAAATATGTGCCTGTTCGGGACCAAAAAACCAACAGAGATTTTGGAGTTTAGATTTTTGGGGGACAGAGGTGTAGGGAATTGGCTGTAAGCTGACAGTCTGCCCAACCCTTTACCTCACTTGTCTGATTAGGTTGCAAAAGGCTGTTAAGCTGTAGTGCTGGATTGTTTACACTACCCCCCATGTTTCCTGGAAAGACTAGAGGCAAGTTTCTTCTATCCTTTGTTTGGTGTCAAGTTAAGATGATATGTATGGTGGGGGTTTTCTGCACTCAACACAATAAAAATAAAAAGAGAGGAATTCTTCAAGTATTGATGAGGAAATGAAAGTTTGCCTTTCTAATATATGCCCAAACATTGAAGAAATCACTAGGACACATCAGGCTCATGTTTCTCATAAACACAAGAATGAAAAAACTTAACATATTTGCACTGGGACCTGCCGAATTTACTAAATCTTACTAAGAATGTATCTATATATATAAAAAGATAACTTTTTTGTCATTTTTTAATTTTTTAACCCCTCTTTTTTTAGGATTTCTAAAAAGCATAACAAAAAATGTAACATAAAAATGTTTTTTAATGTCAGAATAAATTTAATTTTGTCATATTTATTTTGTTTAATTACCATAAAAGCACACTTGGACTTTATATTTTTTTCTTTAGTATTTGACTTAACTATTATAACATATTTCTCAGAAATTTGTAATAGTGCACCTACAATTATTTGTAGGATTTTAAATGTGCCCCGACTTCAAAAAGTTTGAGAACCACTGGTTTAAGCTTTAAACCAGATTAAATATTTAGGTAATTTGTCTCCCCTGCTAATCAAAAGGCTCCTTGGGATTATAAATTCTTTAAGATGATGTCTCATCTATTTTTTTTTCATACTGTAGCCCCCAGTGTTTCCTGTAATGAGTAAATAATGGATGAAAGAGTCATGAAGTTATCTGCCTTAGTGGCCTGGTCTCTCAGGGAGACTTGAATGTGGAAAACACACAAAACAGTTGAGAGCTGATGTTTAAGTGTGAATTTCCTAAACAGAATTCCTGGCATAATTTTAGAAAAATTAAATGAGAATAAACATGTATGATCATTATCACACTGATTTTAAAAAATTAAATGAAGACAATTTTTGTCTTCAACTGAGGGGCCAGGGGAGGGGCGCAGGAGAAACTGGTGCTGTAAAATGATTTGCATAATGAAACACTACACCCAGAGAGGGGATGAAGAACAGCGGAGAGCCACCTCATTCTGTCTCTACTATTTATTTTTCTATTTATTTCTCCTTGGGCAACAAATAGGATAAGGTACAACTGAAAACACCTAGTGTTACTGCTATGATTTGTCATGTAATGTGGCACTACTTGGTGGCAATGCTTAATGTGTGATAACTTCAAAGCCCTGAATGAATGAAGCAAATGGACCAGCTCAGTAAAATTTCTAGCTCCCCGTAAGCTTCATTCTCAAGTTTTGTGGTAACAAAACCGGATGCTGAGAAAAAGTAAGCATGTTTCATTTTCCAAATCTTCCTAGTTAAATGCCATAATCACAGGCAACTCTTCCAGTTAGCAAAACTCAGGGATACCAAGAATCCCATTCCATTCCCCCTAAAAAAGAGAAAGTGAAGGAGGTGGGCGGCAAAGGTTGTCATGGTCTGACTCGAGGAGTTCAAAGGAGAGTCTGCAGTTTTCCGTCAAGCGGACACCTGGGGGTAAGTGGAAGGAGGGCGGAGGGAGGTGCTGAACCAAGGATATTGAACAAAAGGATGTAAAGTCAGTCAGGCGGGAGAGAGAAGAATGGCCTGGAATGAAACAGGAAAAAATCCATTTGTTAAAATGTTAAAAGGTTCTTACTTGAGCAGTTTACTTTAAAGGTTCTTACCAAGCATTTCTATGACAAGTTTTCCAAATGAGACAAGAACTAAAAGTGGAGAGCGGAGATGCCCTACAGCGTGCAGGAGGGCTGTTAGTCTGCGTGTCCTAATTGGAAGTCCTGGCAGAGTAATTACACACCCACTTGCTGAGTAACCCTTGTGAGGAGTGCTCTGGGATCCTGCCTGCCAGGGGGACGCTGCTGGCTCAGCTACCTGCCTTGGCTGATGAAAGCAATGACACTAGGCTGTGTTGATGAAGTTTGTCTTCGAATTCCTTGAAATGAGCAAAAAATATATAAGTTCTCTGCAGGACCCCTTCCACAAAAACAACAAAAATACCTCTATGGATATTACAGCTAGTCCATCATTTCTCTTCATAGATTTTTATAAGTACAAACACAAAACTGATCATGTTAATGCTCTTTTGTTCTATTTTGTATACTATAGTATTTGGTGGCTATTTCTATGGTATTCCTCTATCACTTTAGCCTTCATCTGCCTTAACTTTAAGATTACCTGAATGTTACAAAGAAAACCAAAACTAAGGACATCTTTCCATTTTTCTCAAATGCTTATTCTGTCCTTATTCTACAAATTACATGGCCAGAGAAGCAGGCCATACTGACGAGGTCTCTTGGAAACTTTTTAACATTTCAGCTGGCCAAAACACAGATCATTCAAGCTTTTCGAATTAATGGTAAAAGACAAATTATCTTTCAGGAGGAGTCTCAATAAATATCACAAATGACATTTCTTATACAAGCCTCTTTCTTAATACAGCATAGGCGAGCTCTATGCTTATATTTTTGTGTATTATAACTTTCAAGGTGTATATTCAATTGAGGCTTTTATTATCCCGTTATTTCCATTTGCTCTGTATGATTTTTCTCTCAGTAAACTATAGAAGTAATGTTTGAAAAATGATTTTAGTTCTGACTTAACTTCAAAAGTGGAAAAAGAACATGATGATGAAAATCACAGGCACTGCAGTCAAACTCCATGAGTTCAAATTCTGGCTCTGACATTAACTGGTTGACTTTGACAAGTTATTTCATCTCTCTAAGCCTAATAGTTTCCTCTATAATATGGGAGAAAATAGTTTGTCCCTAAGGATTTATAAGAATTAAGTAAGATCATTCGTATTTAGGGCTTAGCACAGTGTCTGAAAACTACTAAGGGTTCAATAAATGATGATGATGATTCATTCTTACATATTTGATCTAGAGTATGAATTTTGCCATGCAGCACGTATACAGGAAAAAAAAGTAGGCCACAGATACAGCATATCTAATACTGGTGGTCAGAAGAATGCCAGGAGTGTGCCTGATCACACGGGGCTCTGGGATTCAGCCAGGCTGCAAACTTAAAATGGTTGTTCTTATTTCTTTAGCGATAGTCTAGGCATGAAAAAGAGCTCAATTTTGATAATCAAAAGTTATGAAAAATATGTTCTTCAGGCAGGTAGTCTAATTGAGTCTAGTCTACTGGAAAAGTAGAGTAAGTAGAGTAATATAATTTACCATAATAGAAACTTAAAAGGTCACTGATCATGCAGGGATGACTACTGTTCACTCAGTCCTGCTTTTCCAGCAAGGTATTTTATTTTTTCAGGCCTTCCAGTTAGAATTTTTTGACTAGTTACTTACCTGTTTTGTTACCCTGACCAAATAATGTCTGTGTATTTTCCCTGAAAGCCTACACTCAAGTTCATAGACTTCTCAAGACTGGCAAACTGAGTTAAATTCCTCTCATTTGCCACCTGCATTAGTGCCTGTTTCTATAGCAGTTAATTTTGAAATAAGGGATTAGAGAGAGAAAGCCAAGTTCCATTTCATACTCCTGTGGGAGTTAAAGGGCGTAGGTGTCTATCTCAGGAAAAAATTTCCCCCTTGTAAGACCAGAGGCCGCCACCATGGCCATGCAGGTTCTCATTGGATTCGGGTAGATGGTAAAAAAAAAACCATGGAGCCAGAAGATGGTGGGCCATTCATTTATTAAAGTCTCGTAATGGCGGACAAGCAAACAGGCAGGGAAGACCGCTTCCCTTTCACTCAGGGCTTCCAAAGCCCCGACTCATTTCCTGGACTCTCCTGGACTCACAGGCCCCCACCAGCCTCAGCACCCTCTTTCTCTCTCTCTTTGGATTCTCTCTTCACTCCTCTCTCCCTCTCTGCTCTCCAGCCCAAACCAGCTGGGGGAATAAAACCCTTCTCCAGAAAACAATGGCCCCTCCCAAGCAGGAAGGCAATCCATAATTTGTAATCTGTGGTCCTGAGGGCAAGCACCATAGACTATACACACAGGGCGCTGCCCCAATATAGGGAGCAAATCTAAAAACATTTGTTTACCAAATACCCTTTATTTAGCATTGTTTGGGGCAAGGAGAGGTATGGCTTGCCTGGTTCCCTGTCCCTTCATCCTTACCCCAACCTCTACACTGAATCCTCAGTGACTCTAGCTAGCTACTTTCACATTTAGCTCTTTCTCTAGCCTTAGGACAATCTTTGGAGGCTAGAGGAAGAAGAGACTTAGGAAGCCCTAGTCCAGTGGTCGGCAAACTCATTAGTCAACAGAGCCAAATATCAACAGTACAACGATTGAAATTTCTTTTGAGAGCCAAATTTTTTAAACTTAAACTATATAGGTAGGTACATTCCTTATCGAGGTAGCGCCCACACATGGTATTTTGTGGAAAAGCTATACTATACTCAAGGGGCCAAAGAGCCACATGTGGCTCGTGAACCGGGGTTTGCCGACCACTGCCCTAGTCCAATACATACTGATGAGTTTTGTATCAGGCTCAGTTTAGCTCTACCCTAGCAATTGGTTGCTTGTAACAAGGAGTCTATTTTCTGTACCCAGGTGAAAGAACTGAATTTCTACCTTGTTCCCCTTGTACTATGCCTTCTCTTGGTTTTTAAGGCCCTCTGTTGGCTTATCAAAATACTATTAATTCTTGTTAGAATCCTCCTCCTGTCCATTTCCATATTTGCTGAAGACCTTGTCCTACATCTGAATTGCTGAATTCCTCCTAGCACAAACAGTTTCAGACTTCAGTGTAAGCCTCAAGCAGCCTGAAACCATGCTCTTACAGTTGACTCTGGGCTGACTGAGAAACAGGATATGGTACCCTTACCTGAAGAACACTTTCTGTGCTTTCAAGTTTTTTAATTTTTTTTAACTACGAGAAGGGGAGATCGAGAGACAGACTGCCATATGCACCCTGACTGGGATCCTCCAGGCAACCTATGTCTGGGGCTGATGCTCAAATCAACCAAGCTATTTTTAGCACCTGAGGCTGCCATGCTCAGACCCAACCAAAACATCCTCATTGCTCGGGACCACACTTGAACCAATTGAGCCACTGGCTGCAGGAGGGGAAGAGGGAGAGAAGGAGGAGAGTGAGGGGAAGAAGAGCAGATGGTCATTTCTCCTGTGTGCTCCAACTGGGAATTGAACCTGGGACATCCATACACTGGGCCAATGCTCTATCCACTCAACCACCAGCCAGGGCCTTTTCTTAAAACTTTTTTTTTTCTAATTTTTATTGTCTTGCCATGTCATACTGACAAAAGGCCATACAGATTCTTAAGGAATCTACAATCACTGAGCAATGAAATAGACCTTGGAACAGGTCATATACCACTTATGCTTGGTTTGAGCTCAACTTTTGAACGCTTACACATTTGAAGCATTATCCTGAGTGCTACACTGATGGTGTAAAGAAGCAACCCCTCAGACTCTGCATGTGCTTGACTGGCTGTGAGCCAAGCAAACAGTATCCTGGCTGACTGCGACTTTGGCGTTTGCTACAATGTCTTTTGCCAAATTCTTCTGGCATGCATTTGAAGGTGTCAAAATGTGTTTTACCTCCTAAAAAATATTTTATTTTCTTGCTCAAAGAATGTCTGTTGCTTATCATCTGCCTACTAGTGTTGTTAGTGTACTACAGAAGTAATAGAATTTGGAAACATTTTGGGATCAGTGACGTGCAATTATGTGGATGCTTCCCTTGTTAGAGGTTCCTGCTGGACTGTATTTTTCTTTGAACCAATAACAATTGAACAATGTTGATTTTATTTTTCAAAATCTCTTATTTTCTGTTTATATATCATATAACCTGTGCAGCCCTATGCTATTCTGAGGCATCTCAAGAAGGTGATATCAGTCAGGTGCTTTTTTATACAAATATAAAAGCTTAAAGGCTTTTATTTTGTCCTAAAGCCATCTAAATAGAATGACTCAAAAATGTCATATGTGTGTTCCTGACAGATCTTCCCCATAGTAAGCCCTCTCTAAAGGCACCGCTTGGATGAACTAAGTGAGAAATGTATGCTGACCTAAGAAAAGCCTCTGGCCAGAGAAACTATGTCACATGTCACAAAAATGAAGGGAACAGCTCCTAATACAGCATTGCCTATAACAAGCAGTCAGAGAGAACTTGTCAACAGGATTAGAACAATATCAAAATGCCTTCCTCCAAACTCAGTGGTTTGTCTCAGACATAACAACCCTTGAACTAGTGTGAGAGGAAGAGGGGTCCCTTCTCCTGACCACGGCTAACCCCATTGTTCACCTCTTCCCACTCTTCTCCCTCACTCATACACCTGCTCAACATTTTCCCAACTTAAAATTAAAAAAACAAACAAACACCCAAATTCCAAAACTGCTTGTATGCCGTGTCCCTTCTAAATTACTGTCCCTGTCTTTGAAGATAATGAAGAGCAGTGGTTAAAACTGTGGGCTTTAGAGCTGGACTGCCTGGGCTCAAATCCTTGAACCCCTGTGGCTGTGTAACTCTGCTAGTTACTTAACCTCTCTGTTCCACAACTTCCTCATCAGTAAAATGGGGATGAACATCATGGTACATCATAGTTATTAAGAGGACTAAACAAGATAATACACATTGAGCATGTAGAACAAAAATCAAACTCTGATTTTTATATATTCTAATACCCAGTAGTTTGTAGATTCTCTTGAGTTTTTTTCCTAGTAGAAAATATAAATCATATTATCTGTAAGTAATGACATTACTTTTGTTTTTTTCTAAGCCTTATACATTGTTTGTTTTATGCATGGGCTACTTGTGCAATGGTGGAAGAAGATATGGTTCTGACCAGCACTGCTTCGGCACCATATCTTCTTCCTGACTCTCCCACTCACACTTTTATTTTAATGAACCCCTGCCCACTGTGTCTCTAACAGGTTCTGTTAAAGGCCATTAATGACCTCCTTAGTGTTAAATCCAACAGGCACACAGCAATCATTTTCCGTTAGATAGCATTCAACATTAGTGAATTCAGGATGTTTTTTTCTTTTTATAACTCTTGCTCCCTTTTCTTCCTAATAGTACATACCCTCTGTTCATCACCTGTCATGGAAACAGTGACTACTTGGGGACCACCTCACAATCCCCTATACAGGTTTCATGAGATGGCCCGACCCCCAATCCTTATAGGATTTACTGATACACACAAATAGAAGCAGGGAGGAGAATGAGGAAGTCAGGAAGCAGAGACAAGAATGAAGCAGCCAGACATGGAAACTTTTTTAGAGCAGATGTTGGTCCCAGCATCGGCCTCAGGTGCTAAAAATAACTTGATTGATTCAAGCATCGGCCTCAGATGGGGTTTCCAGGTAGATCCTGGTGGATTCCAGTCAGGATGCATATGAGAGTCTGTCTCACTATATCCCCTCCTCTCACTTAAAAAGAAAGAAGGAAAAAAAAAACTAGTCTGACTTTCCTCCCAAACCTACACTCATTGGTTAGTGGGGAAAAAAATTGCCAAATATCCAATCACATTGAAAATGTAGCCTTATTTTTTTTTATTTTTATGTGTGCATGCATGTTTGTGCAAGAGAGTGACAGACAAGAAGGGAGAGAGATGAGAAGCATCAACTCATAGTTGCAGCACCTTAGTTGTTCATTGCTTGCTTCTCATATGTGCCTTGACAAGGGGCACTCTAGCTGAGCCAGAGACTCCTTGCTCAAGCCAGAAACCCTGGGCTCAAGCCAGCGACCTTGGGCTTCCAGCCACCAACCATGGGATCATGTTTATGATCCCATGCTCAAGCCAGTGACCCAGTGCTCAAGCCAGCGATTGCTGGATTTTGAACCTGGCACCTCAGCATCCCAGGTCAACACTTTATCCACTGCACCACCACCAGCCAGGCTAAAGTGTAGTCTTACCCAATCATTTACAAAACTCTGTTAGGAAGAGTTCAGTCTCTCTGGGTTACTTAGTCAGATGTGTCCAAGAAGTCATTTGTTCTCTTCCAAAATGATCGCAAGTGGCGCTATTAAATACTTAGCAAATCACATCATTTTTCCTAGATATTCTTCAATTTAACCTTAGATTTTCAGACATGGCATTTCTGGCAATGACTCATTTTCCTGTCATGTTGTCTTTTCTAATATGAGAAACAGCTAATAAGTTATGACAGATTCACTTCCCCCTATGGTGTATCTTGCATTCTGACTATGCTCAAATGTTTCAAACTAAAAGGCTGCTCAACGCACATTGACCATAGTTAAAACAATTTAAGTAGAAAAAAGAGAATGGGAAATGGAATAAAAAGTTGACTATGCTTATGTACATATTTATATATTTATGTATGTGCGTCCTTTAAGCTTAACATGCAAGACTGGATCATTTGTGAAGAAATATCAGTGACAATAAAACTAGTATTAAATACTATTCTTCAAAAGACAATAATATGAAAGTAGGAGAAATAAAATGGAGATAAGAATGGTTAGAAAGAGCATTTAGAGTACAAGAAAAGGGCAGAAGGACGAGAGTAGAAAGGAGAAATGTAGTATTTGTTACCCATTCTCTTTGATATATGAGTACAACGCTGTTATATCCTGAATATGAGAACAGCTGGCTTTAACATCAGGTCAAAGCACTACTATCTCACCACTGGGAAATACAGTCATTCTTCACCTCATGATCAGGGCTGGAACAGGGTCTGCTACCATTTGTCACTCTGTGACAGAGAGTTTAATTGAATTATTCTATTTTCTCTTACCTACAACAGTATAGTCTCTTTGCTGCTATCATTCATAGCATTGTAATGTTACATTAAACTATATTTCAGAGCTCAGCTTTATAGCAGTCTCCTTGATTATTTTAGAAATGTCCAACACCTAGCATAACACCTTGCACAGAGTAGGCACTCAATAAATAATTCCTGAATAAATGAATGGGGTTCTCCTTTCATTGAAGAAAAGAGAGAGGTATCTTATTCTTCCTTTCTTATATGTTCTCCAAAAGGGAAAGATTTTGGTATCTTTAATTTAGCTCTGAATAGAGACCAAGTAGGAGAGGAGTCAAAATAAAAAGAGAAAAAATAAATAGCTACAAATGTACTAGTATATTACAGTAAAATGGAAGTATATGAATCACACATTCAGCAAAAATAATTTTTGAAGACAAACGATGGAAAATGCATTATAAGCTTTATTGCTCCAAGGATGTTTCCATATAGTACACATTCCCATCTCTTTCTTTAAGTTTAATTCAACATCTAATTACCAAAGCCGGTTCAGAGCAAATATAAAAGTACAATGAGCCACACACAAAAGTACTGGTTCAAGAGGCTAACATTAATTCAGTTTTTCAATTTTCCTTCCTAGCAGCTTTCCTGGTGTTTGCTTATGTTAATATAGCTTCTGCTGGCTTTAAAATGAAAATACAGAGTTGGCGTAATTAATTTCCTAAGAATAGCAATGGTCACTACAATTTTTGTATGCAGTTCCTAACTTTCACACATTTTTTAGGGTTTGCAAACACTAAAACGTATAAATTTAATACATTTGAAACTTGTGTTAAGGTTAACTAAGTTCAATTTCTCTTCATTCCAAAATATCAAGAACTAGAACATCCATGCAGTCTGAAGAAAAATTACCCTGAAATTTCACCGCCCCGTTACTAGTCAGACCCATTCCAGGAAGACATTTACTCAGATTTTGCTGTAGGTGTGTAGCATGCAAGTACCATCTTTACTGTGAGGACAACAACTTTTGGGGGCTATACTTTACATATTATAAAATATTAAATGTAGAATTCGGAGACTTTTAGTATATTCACAGGGTTGTGCAATCATCACCACAATCGAATTTTAAAGCATTTTTGTCTCCCTTAAAGAAACCCCATATCTATTTTTTTTTTTTTTTTTTTGTATTTTTCTGAAGCTGGAAACGGGGAGAGACAGTCAGACAGACTCCCGCATGCGCCCGACCGGGATCCACGCGGCACACCCACCAGGGGCGAAGCTCTGCCCACCAGGGGGCGATGCTCTGCCCCTCCGGGGGTTCGCTCTGCTGCGACCAGAGCCACTCCAGCGCCTGGGGCAGAGGCCAAGGAGCCGTCCCCAGCACCCGGGCCATCTTTGCTCCAATAGAGCCTTGGCTGCGGGAGGGGAAGAGAGAGACAGAGAGGAAGGAGGGGGTGGGGGTGGAGAAGCAGATGGGCGCTTCTCCTATGTGCCCTGGCTGGGAATCGAACCCGGGTCCCCCGCATGCCAGGCCGACGCTCTACCGCTGAGCCAACCGGCCAGGGCCCCCCATATCTATTAACAGCTAATTTTCATTCTTCCTAACTGCTACTTCTCCCCCAACCAATTCTTGGCAACCACTAATCTACTTTCGATATTCTATGAATTTATCTATTCTGGACATTTCATATAAATGGAATCATACAATATGTGGTCTTTTGGGTCTGGCTCCTTTCACTTAGCATATTTTCAATTTTCATCCATGGTGTAGTATGTATCAGTACTTTCATTTCATTGTTATGTAATATTCCATTATATGGATATATGACATTTTGTTTATTTCTCAGTTGATGGACATTTGGGTTGTTTCCGCCTTTACACTATTATAAATAATGTTGCCATGAACATTTGTGCATAGGTTTTTGTGTGGATGTGTGGTTTCATTTCTCATGAGTATATAACTAGTACTGTAGTATTATTACTAGGTCATATGGTAACTCTCTCTATATAGGTATATTTAACATTTTGAGGAACTGTCAGATTGTTTCCAAAGTGGCTGCACCATTTTATATTCTGACCAGAAGTATATAAAGGTTTGAGCACATCTTCACAAAGATTATATTGTCTGTTATTATTATTGTTATTATAGCTATCTTGGTGGTATGAAGTGGTATGTCATTGTGGTTTTGATTTTATTTTAATTTCCCTAACAACTAATAGTGAAGCATCCTTTCATGTACTTTTCAGCTATCTGTATATTCTATTTGGAAAAATGTCTATTCAGTCCTTTGTCCATTTTTTTAAAAATTATTGAGTTGTAAGAGTTCTTTATATATTCTGGATATAAATCCCGATTAGTTATATGCAAATATTTTCTCCCAGTATCTGTGTTGTCTTTGTCCTTTCTGAATAATAACATTGCAGCACAGAAGTTTTTTATTTTGATGAAGTTTAAAGTACTTATTTTGATTTTGTTGCTGTGGTTTTGGTATCATATCTATACCAGTTTTTACTATAGCTATATCCCTAGAAATCCACTACTAAGGCATCTTGTAACTCTTAGTGTAAAGGCAGCATGAATTATTGTTATTGCCTATAGATTTTTGAGTACTTTAATAAACAAATTACAGTAGTGTAATTGACAGGGAAACCCTCCAAAAAAAATAGCTAAGATGTGCTATTAACTACTTTTTAATAATCCATAGAAATAAGGGAGAGATCCCATGGAACTGAAAATCCACTGATGATATGCAATATTTATTTTAGATATAGTTTTAACCACCCCTACCAGACCCTGATCAGAGTTGCTAAGAAGTAGATGACTTGTTTGACCAGGTTTTATTTCTTCTCCCTGATTCTACACCACCATCTGGTAAATATTCCATATGCCTTAAAGTTTCCCACAGAAGCAAGGCAAGCAAACATACAAGTAGCCTGAATAAACCTCAAGCTGGACAGTGATCTCCTAAAAAAGAGAGGTAATTCTTAATGAATAAATGACTGTCTTTATTCCTCCATACCATTTTCTAGCCATTAGAAAGTCACTGTAGCAGAAAGCCTAAACAGACCTATTAGTAGAGAAGAAATAGAAAAAACCATTAAAAACCTCCCCCAAAATAAAAGTCCAGGCCCTGACGGCTATACCAGCGAATTTTATCAAACATTCAAAGAAGACTTGGTTCCTATTCTACTCAAAGTCTTCCAAAAAATTGAAGAAGAAGCAATACTTCCAAACACATTTTATGAGGCCAACATAACCCTCATACCAAAACTAGGCAAGGATGGCACAAAAAAAGAAAACTACAGACCAATATCTCTAATGAATACAGATGCTAAAATACTAAACAAAATACTAGCAAATCGAATACAACAACATATTAAAAATAATACATCATGATCAAGTAGGATTCATCCCAGAATCTCAAGGATGGTTCAACATACGTAAAACGGTTAATGTAATACACCATATCAACAAAACAAAGAACAAAAACCACATGATCTTATCAATAGACGAAGAAAAGGCTTTCGATAAAATACAACACAATTTTATGTTTAAGACTCTCAACAAAATGGGTATAGAAGGAAAATATCTCAACATGATAAAGGCCATATATGATAAACCATCAGCTAATATCATATTAAATGGCACAAAACTGAAGGCTTTCCCCCTTAAATCAGGAACAAGACAGGGTTGTCCACTCTCTCCACTCTTATTTAATGTGGTACTAGAGGTTCTAGCCAGAGCAATCAGACAAGACAAAGAAATAAAAGGCATCCATATCGGAAAAGAAGTAAAGGTATCACTTTTTGCAGATGATATGATCCTATACATCGAAAATCCCAAAGAATCCACAAAAAGACTACTGGAAACAATAAGCCAATACAGTAAGGTCGCAGGATACAAAATTAACATACACCAGTCAATAGCCTTTCTATATGCCAACAATGAAACAATTGAGAATGAACTCAAAAGAATAATCCCCTTCACAATTGCAACAAAAAAAATAAAATACTTAGGAATAAACATAACAAAGAATGTAAAGGACTTATATAATGAAAACTATAAACCATTGTTAAGGGAAATCGAAAAAGATATAATGAGATGGAAGAATATACCTTGTTCTTGGTTAGGAAGAATAAATATAATCAAGATGGCCATATTACCCAAAGCAATATACAAATTTAATGCAATTCCCATCAAAATTCCAATGACATTTTTTAAAGAAATGGAGCAAAAAAAATCATCAGATTTATATGGAACTATAAAAAACCCCGAATAGCCAAAGCAATCCTAAAGAAAAAGAATAAAGCTGGGGCATTACAATACCTGACTTCAAACTATATTATAGGGCCACGACAATCAAAATAGCATGGTATTGGCAGAAAAATAGACACTCAGACCAATGGAACAGAATAGAAAACCCAGAAATAAAACCACATATATATAGTCAAATAATTTTTGATAAAGGGGCCAACAACACACAATGGAGAAAAGAAAGCCTCTTCAATAAATGGTGCTGGGAAAACTGGAAAGCCACATGCAAAAGAATGAAACTGGAGTGACGTCACGGAAATGGCGCCGTGAGCAGCACGTCCGACAGACCTCCCCAAAATCTCAACAAATTTGTCAACTAGAAGCAGAAAAATTTATCCTCGGAGCATCCACACTGAAAGCAGAGGGACTGTTGCCCAGGAGGGAATACGCCTGGGGTGAGTAAACCCACACGTGCAGCTGCCCCCGCCGCGTCCCGGGGAGTGCCGGCAACCACCGGCGTGCTCTGAAAAGCCTGGCGCGCGCGCGCGCCCCGAGCCGCGTCCCAGCGCCCCGAGCCGCGTCCCAGCGCCCCGAGCCACGTCCCAGGGAGTGCCGGCAACCACCGGCGTGCTCTGTGCTCTGAGAAGCTGCGCGCCCGCGCCCCGCGTCCCGGGGAGTGCCCGCAACCACCGGCGTGCTCTGAGAAACCGCGTGCGCGCCCCGACCCACGTCCCAGGGAGTGCCCGCAACCACCGGCGTGCTCTGAGAAACCGCGTGCGCGCCCGCGCCCCGCGTCCCGGGGAGTGCCCGCAACCACCGGCGTGCTCGGAGAAGCCGCGTGCTCGCGCCCCGAGCCGCATCCCGGGGAGTGCCGGCCACCACCGGCGTGCTCTGGGAAGCCGCGCGCCCGCGCGCCCCGGGGAGTGCCAGCAACCACCGGCGTGCTCGGAGAAGCCGCGTGCTCGCGCCCCAAGCCGCATCCCGGGGAGTGCAGGCCACCACCGGCGTGCTCTGGGAAGCCGCGCGCCCGCTCCCCGAGCCCCGTCCCGTCCCGGGGAGTAGCGGCCACCACCGGCGTGCTCTGAGAAGCCGCGTGCGCGAGCCCCGCGTCCCCGGGAGTGCCGGCCACCACTGGCGTGTTCTGAGAAGCCGTGCACGCGCGCGCCCCGTGACGCAGTCCAGGAGGGGCGCCAAACCTGTCTTTCCTAGTCAGGAGATTCTCTCCGTGGACGGGGCACCTCACCCAGCCATTCGAGCTAACAATCAAGCGTTGGGATAGGGGCGCGCAGGCAGCCTGAAATACTCTCTGGAGCACAGCTGCGGATCCAATCACTGAAATTAGCTAAACCCATAAAATCTACGCACCCACAGGGCTCTAATTGATAAGATCTCTCCCAGTTCAGCGATCCAAGACAAGAGGCATAATATTTTTCACTGCCTTTCGCTAAAGGGGCGGGGGCAACTTCTGATTGACAGAGCCTCTATATTCAGGGATATACCTAACAAGAGGGACTTGGCAGATATTAAGATCTATATAGCAAGCAGCGAATAGTGCATCTTCTTCTACAAACGCCAACAAGCCTTGACTACCAGTGAGACTAAAGCCAATTATATGACATTGCCATAGAATCCCATCAACTGCAAATCCCTACCTAAGCGTGACACAGGGGCAGAACCTGGGGTACAGAGTAACCGACCAGGAAGAGGGAGAGAAAAGAAAAAGGAAGAAGTTAACCTCTCAAAATCAAGAAAAATCCACAGACTTTATAACTTGTTCCACTAATTCTTTGTTGTTGTGTTTCTCTCTTCTTTCTTATTGTCTTTATTTGTATTTCCTCCACCTCGGTCCATTTATTCTCTGCCCATCTTATGCTACCCTTTTCTTGAACTACACTACCCATAAGTGTTACATTTTATTTCTTTTCTTCATCCTTACTCTCCCTTAGGGTTACACTCCAAAACCCTTAACTCTCACTCTCTCCCCTTTTGTTTTCTTTTTGTTTTTTCTCCCTTTCCTTTTTTTCTTCCTTTGTTTCTCTCTTTTTCTTATTTTTTCCTTTCTATTCGTTCCTTCTTTTCTCCTTTTACTTTTCCTCTCATTTAATCCTCAATTACGAACAAATTATTTAATTTGGGACTAAAGTTTTTTTTTTTTTTGTTGTTTGTTCTTTTTTTTTTTTTTTTTTTTTTTTTCTGCTTTTGTTCTTGGTTTTCCTTTATTTGTTTGTTTTTGTGGCATTTTGGGTACTTTTTACATTGCTTTTTAACTCACTAGCATTCCTCCCAACCCAAAGTCTCCATTGTATTTAGTCTTCACTCCACTTAATACAACAAATCTTTACTTATTTTTATTTTTTTTCTTCTTTAAATATTATTTTTTCTCTCCTTTTTTCTGTTTCCCTCTTATCCCTCTCATTATATCTTTTAGTCGACCATCACTTACAAGCAAATCATTTGATGCTTGTCTAAGATATCCTCCTTTTTTTTTTTTTTTTTTTTTTTTTTTGCATTTAGTAGGTCCCTACTCCCTTTTTTGCACCTTGAACTCTTCACCCCAAATCAGGCCCTCCATTATAGGCAATTTTTGTTCCATTTAGCATAATATAATTCACAGGTCATCACGATATTTACCTAAAGAGGTGAGAGGAGGGAAGGAGAAGAAAGAAAAAAGGGGGAAATAATACATCATTACTTTTTGTGTGTGTGGAGTGTTTTTTGTTTTTTTGTTTTTTATTTTTTTATTATTTTTTTTTCTTTTTTTTCCCTTTTTATTCTTTATTAATTTTAATTAAGAATATCAACAAGACCACCTTCAGATGCCAATAAGAAAAAGGAAATCGAATATTATGGATACAAAAGATAGAGAGGTAACACAAATAGATGTGGAAAAATCTATGGAGAAAAGATTTAGCTTACTGGAAGCCTTGGAGCCAAATGACAGAGAATTTAAAATAGAAATCTTAAAAATACTCAGAGATATACAAGAAAACACAGAAAGGCAATTTAGGGAAATCAGAAAACAACTCAGCGATCACAAAGAATATATTACCAAGGAAATTGAAACTATAAAAACAAATCAAACAGAAATGAAAAACTCAATTCACGAACTGAAAAACGAGATAACAAGCTTAGCTAATAGAACAGCCCAGATAGAAGATAGGATTAGTGAAATAGAAGACAAGCAACTTGAGGCACAACAGAGAGAAGAAGAAAGAGACTCAAAAATAATAAAAAACGAGAAAACCCTACAGGAATTGTCTGACTCCATCAGAAAGAATAACATAAGAATAATAGGTATATCAGAGGGAGAAGAGAGAGAAAATGGAATGGAGAATATACTTAAACAAATAATAGATGAGAACTTCCCAAGCCTGTGGAAAGAACTAAAGCCTCAAATTCAAGAAGCAAACAGAACACCGAGTTTTCTTAACCCCAACAAACCCACTCCAAGGCACATCATAATGAAGATGACACAAACCAATGACAAAGAAAAAATTCTCAAGGCAGCCAGGGAAAAGAAGAATACAACATATAAAGGAAGACCTATTAGATTATCATCAGACTTCTCAGCAGAAACTCTACAAGCTAGAAGAGAGTGGACCCCAATATTCAAAGCCCTGAAAGAGAGGAACTTTCAGCCAAGAATACTATACCCATCAAAGCTATCCTTCAAGTACGAAGGAGATATAAAAACATTCACAAATACAGAAAAGATGAGAGAATTTATCAGCAGAAAGCCCCCACTCCAGGAAATACTAAAGGGGGTTTTCCAACCAGATTCAAAGAACAAAAGAAAACAGAACCCCAAGTAACAGCTCCACCAAGAAAACAATAAAACCAAACTTAAACTGTGACAACAAAAGAAAAAAAAGGGGAGAAAGGATGAAGATTAACAGTAGCAAAGGACGATGAAGCGCAGAAATACTCATAAGAAAGGGTACTACAATGAATATGGTAGGTACCCTTTTCATTACTTAATGGTAACCACCCTTGAAAAAACCACCACAAAAACACTTGACTTAAAAAAGGTAGCAACAGAGGAAAGAAGTATGGAATACAAACAAACAAAAACAAATGATAGAAAAACAAAAGAGAAGAATCAAACAAGATACAAAACTAACAGAAAGCAATTTATAAAATGGCAATAGGGAACCCACAAGTGTCAATAATTACACTAAATGTAAATGGATTAAACTTACCAATAAAAAGACACAGAGTAGCAGAATGGATTAAAAAAGAAAATCCAACTGTATGCTGCCTACAAGAAACTCATCTAAGCAACAAGGATAAAAACAAATTCAAAGTGAAAGGCTGGAAAACAATACTCCAAGCAAACAACACCCAAAAAAAAGCAGGTGTAGCAATACTCATATCTGATAATGCTGACTACAAGACAGAAAAAGTACTCAGAGACAAAAATGGTCATTTCATAATGATTAAGGGGACACTGAATCAAGAAGACATAACAATCCTTAATATATACGCACCAAACCAAGGAGCACCAAAATATATAAGACAGCTACTTATTGACCTTAAAACAAAAACTGACAAAAATACAATCATACTTGGAGACCTCAATACACCGCTGACGGCTCTAGATCGGTCATCCAAACAGAGAATCAATAAAGATATAGTGGCCTTAAACGAAATATTACAACACCTGGATATGATAGACATCTACAGGACACTTCATCCCAAAGCGACAGAGTATACATTTTTCTCTAGTGTACATGGAACATTCTCAAGAATTGACCATATGTTGGGCCATAAAGACAATATCAGCAAATTTAGAAAAATTGAAATTGTACCAAGCATATTCTCTGATCATAAAGCCTTGAAACTAGAATTCAACTGTAAAAAAGAGGGGGAAAAACCCACAAAATTATGGAAACTAAACAACATACTTCTAAAAAATGAATGGGTCAAAGAAGAAATAAGTGCAGAGATCAAAAGATATATACAGACAAATGAAAATGAAAATACGACATATCAGAATCTCTGGGATGCAGCAAAAGCAGTAATAAGAGGAAAGTTCATATCACTTCAGGCCTATATGAACAAACAAGAGAGAGCCGAAGTAAGCCACTTAACTTCACACCTTAAGGAACTAGAAAAAGAAGAACAAAGACAACCCAAAACCAGCCGAAGAAAGGAGATAATAAAAATCAGAGCAGAAATAAATGAAATAGAGAACAGAAAAACTATAGAAAAAATCAATAAAACAAGGAGCTGGTTCTTTGAAAAGATCAACAAAATTGACAAACCCTTGGCAAGACTCACTAAGGAAAAAAGACGCAGGACTCAAATAAATAAAATCCAAAATGAAAGAGGAGAAATCACCACAGACATCATAGATATACAAAGAATTATTGTAGAATACTATGAAAAACTATATGCCACCAAATACAACAATCTAGAAGAAATGGATAAATTCCTAGAACAATACAACCTTCCTAAACTGAGTCATGAAGAAGCAGAAAGCCTAAACAGACCAATCAGCAGGGAGGAAATAGAAAAAACTATTAAAAACCTCCCCAAAAATAAAAGTCCAGGCCCAGACGGTTATACTAGTGAATTCTATCAAACATTCAAAGAAGACTTGGTTCCTATTCTACTCAAAGTCTTCCAAAAAATTGAAGAAGAAGCAATACTTCCAAACACATTTTATGAGGCCAACATAACCCTCATACCAAAACCAGGCAAGGATGGCACAAAGAAAGAAAACTACAGACCAATATCTCTAATGAATACAGATGCTAAAATACTAAACAAAATACTGGCAAATCGAATACAACAACATATAAAAAAAATAATACATCATGATCAAGTGGGATTCATCCCAGAATCTCAAGGATGGTTCAACATACGTAAAACGGTTAACGTAATACACCATATCAACAAAACAAAGAACAAAAACCACATGATCTTATCAATAGACGCAGAAAAGGCTTTCGATAAAATACAACACAATTTTATGTTTAAGACTCTCAACAAAATGGGTATAGAAGGAAAATATCTCAACATGATAAAGGCCATATATGATAAACCATCAGCCAACATCATATTAAATGGCGTAAAACTGAGGACTTTCCACCTTAAATCAGGAACAAGACAGGGTTGTCCACTCTCTCCACTCTTATTTAACGTGGTGCTAGAAGTTCTGGCCAGAGCAATCAGACAAGACAAAGAAATAAAAGGCATCCACATCGGAAAAGAAGAAGTAAAGGTATCACTTTTTGCTGATGATATGATCCTATACATCGAAAACCCAAAGGACTCCACAAAAAGATTACTCGAAACAATAAACCAATACAGTAAGGTCGCAGGATACAAAATCAACATACAAAAGTCCATAGCCTTTCTATATGCCAACAATGAAATATTAGAAAACGAACTCAAAAAAATAATCCCCTTCACGATTGCAACAAAAAAAATAAAATACCTAGGAATAAACATAACAAAGAATGTAAAGGACCTATATAATGAAAACTACAAGGCATTGCTAAGAGAAATAGAAAAAGACACAATGAGATGGAAAAATATTCCTTGTTCTTGGATAGGAAGAATAAATATAATTAAAATGGCCATATTACCCAAAGTAATATATAAATTTAATGCAATTCCCATCAAAATTCCTATGACATTTTTTAAAGAAATGGAACAAAAAATCATAAGATTTATATGGAACTATAAAAAACCCCGAATAGCTAAAGCAATCCTAAGGAAAAAGAATGAAGCTGGGGGCATTACAATACCTGACTTTAAACTATATTATAGAGCCACAATAATCAAAACTGTATGGTATTGGCAGAAAAATAGACACTCAGACCAATGGAACAGAATAGAAAGCCCAGAAATAAAACCACATATATATGGTCAAATAATCTTTGATAAGGGGGCCAACAACACAAAATGGAGAAAAGAAAGCCTCTTCAACAAATGGTGTTGGGAAAACTGGAAAGCCACATGCAAAAGAATGAAACTCGACTACAGCCTGTCCCCGTGTACTAAAATTAATTCAAAATGGATCAAAGACCTAAATATAAGATCTGAAACAATAAAGTACATAGAAGAAGACATAGGTACTCAACTCATGGACCTGGGTTTTAAAGAACATTTTATGAACTTGACTCCAATGGCAAGAGAAGTGAAGGCAAAGATAAATGAATGGGACTACATCAGAATAAAAAGTTTTTGCTCAGCAAGAGAAACTGATATCAAAATAAACAGAAAGCCAACTAAATGGGAACTGATATTTTCAAACAATAGCTCAGATAAGGGCCTAATATCCAAAATTTACAAAGAACTCATAAAACTCAACAACAAACAAACAAACAATCCAATAAAAAAATGGGAAGAAGACATGAACAGACACTTCTCCCAGGAAGAAATACAAATGGCCAACAGATATATGAAAAGATGCTCAGCTTCATTAGTTATTAGAGAAATGCAAATCAAAACTACAATGAGATACCACCTCACCCCTGTTAGATTAGCTATTATCAACAAGACGGACAATAGCAAATGTTGGAGAGGCTGTGGAGAAAAAGGAACCCTCATACACTGTTGGTGGGACTGTAAAGTAGTACAACCATTATGGAGGAAAGTATGGTGGTTCCTCAAAAAACTGCAAATAGAACTACCTTATGACCCAGCAATCCCTCTACTGGGTATATACCCCAAAACCTCAGAATCATTGATACGTAAAGACACATGTAGCCCCATGTTCATTGCAGCACTGTTCACAGTGGCCAAGACATGGAAACAACCAAAAAGCCCTTCAATAGAAGACTGGATAAAGAAGATGTGGCACATATACACTATGGAATACTACTCAGCCATAAGAAATGATGACATCAGATCATTTACAGCAAAATGGTGGGATCTTGATAACATTATACGGAGTGAAATAAGTAAATCAGAAAAAAACAAGAACTACATGATTCCATACATTGGTGGAACATAAAAACGAGACTAAGAGACATGGACAAGAGAGTGGTGGTTACCAGGGGTGGGGGGAGGGAGGACGCAGGAGGGAGGGAGGGAGAGTTAGGGGGAGGGGGAGGGGCACAGAGAAAACTAGACAGAGGATGACGGAGGACAATCAGACTCTGGGTGAGGGGTATGCAACATAATTTAATGACAAAATAACCTAGACATGTTTTCTTTGAATATATGTACCCTGAATTATTAATGTCATCCCATTAACATCAATAAAAATTTATTAAAAAAAAAAAAAAAAGAATGAAACTGGACTACAGTTTGTCCCCCTGTACTAAAATTAACTCAAAATGGATCAAAGATCTAAACATAAGACCTGAAACAATAAAGTACATAGAAGAAGAAGACATAGGTTCTAAACTCATGGACCTGGGTTTTAAAGAGCATTTTATGAATTTGACTCCACAGGCAAGAGAAGTGAAGGCAAAAATTAATGAATGGGACTACATCAGACTAAGAAGTTTTTGCTCAGCAAGAGAAACTGATAACAAAATAAACAGACAGCCAACTAAATGGGAAATGATATTTTCAAACAACGGCTCAGATAAGGGCCTAATATCCAAAATATACAAAGAACTCATAAAACTCAACAACAAACAAACAAACAATCCAATAAAAAAAATGGGAAGAGGACATGAACAGACACTTCTCCCAGGAAGAATACAAATGGCCAACAGATATATGAAAAGATGCTCATCTTCATTAGTTATTAGAGAACTGCAAATCAAAACTGCAATGAGATACCACCTCACACCTGTTAGATTAGCTATTATTAACAAGACAGGTAATAGCAAATGTTGGAGAGGCTGTGGAGAAAAAGGAACCCTCATACACTGTTGGTGGGAATGTAAAGTAGTACAACCATTATGGAAGAAAGTATGGCGGTTCCTCAAAAAACTGAAAATAGAACTACCTTATGACCCAGCAATCCCTCTACTGGGTATATACCCCAAAAACTCAGAAACATTGATACGTAAAGACACATGCAGCCCCATATTCACTGCAGCATTGTTCACAGTGGCCAGGACATGGAAACAACCAAAAAGCCCGTCAATAGATGACTGGATAAAGAAGATGTGGCACATATACACTATGGAATACTACTCAGCCATAAGAAATGATGACATCGGATCATTTACAGCAAAATGGTGGGATCTTGATAACATTATACAAAGTGAAATAAATCAGAAAAAAACAGGAACTGCATTATTCCATACGTAGGTGGGACATAAAAGTGAAACTAAGAGACATTGATAAGAGTGTGGTGGTTACAGGGGGAGGGGGGAGAGAGAGAGGGAAAGGGGGAGGGGGAGGGGCACAAAAAAAACTAGATAGAAGGTGACAGAGGACAATCTGACTTTGGGTGATGGGTATGCAACATAACTGAACTCAAGATAACCTGGACTTGTTATCTTTGAATATATGTATCCTGATTTATTGATGTCGCCCCATTAAAAAAATAAAATTATTAAAAAAAAAGAAAGTCACTGTAGAAACCTCTGTAAATATTATATTTTTATGAACAATGTATTTGTTGAGATGCAGAAATGGAAAATGGCAAAATCAAATTTACTGATTTATCAACTAAAGAATCAACTAGGCAAAAAGGCATTAGTTTTATACCACATTGTAAGAAGCAATAGGTAGGACTAAATTGTCTTTCTTTCCTCCCATCTCTGCACTTACAAATCCTTTAGTTATACAGCTGTTCTTTAATACCCAGCATGTGCATAGGTCTGTAAATTAATAATACATAACCCCTGACTTAGAGTCTGCAATTATTTAAGATCAAGTCAACCTAATAATACTTTCTTCATGAAGCCTTTCCTGGGTCCTTCAATTTGGAGTAACCTCTTCCATTACTTATTTTGGATAGGACTTTATCAATACCCTCTACTTCTAGCATAGCTGCTTATAAACACGTCTATCGAGCACTAAACTATGAACTCCTGTGGGCAGAATCTGTGTACAGGTCACCTTTGTTGACCACTACATCTACATCATTCTGTACCTGAACACACGACAAATTTTAGTTGACCAAGTGAAGTTTTTTTTAAATCAAATTTAGAAGTACCAGAAGATTAATATACATCATATCTTTTATAAAAAATTACATACATGAATTGTTAATGTAGAAGCTTATTACCTTAGTCTGGAATACCCACTATTTTAGTTTCCATACAAATGGTTTCTTCTTGTCTTCAGCAGTAGTTACATTTTTAGAATATTTCAATTTCAGTAAAAGAAACTCAAATCACAAAATTATGGGGAAGTTATATTTGAGGGATCTGATGACACTTCAGGAGTAGGGATTCATGCTCCATCTCCTTGAGGGTGAAGGAGCTACATAAATTATTTAGACCTCTGCATGGGAGATTTGTCTGTTCATTCCCATCTACTTGTTACAGATTTTTCTATTTTCTCCCATTTATTAGTTTATTCAATCATTTAGTCATATCAGTATAGACTCATTTATATTTACACTTTGAGTTATAATACAACACTATTTTGTTACTCAAATTTTTCTAGCTTTGACCATTGGTAACTCATTCAGTTGGCCCCTGTGTCCATTTACATATTCCACCATTATGCTTCTTTTGAGCACTTTTTTACTTTCTGTCACCACAAGATACTCTGGGATCATATTGTGTATTTTCTGCTCCAGTCCTACAATTAGCCATTTACCTAAGGATCTTTAGTTCCTTTTACTGGAGAAAGGCATTAAACTCCAAATACTATGTGGTATCTGAGTGTCATTGCTTCTACAGCCACTGTGTGTGTGTGTGTGTGTGTGTGTGTGTGTGTGTGTGTGTGTGTGTGTGTGTAACAGAGACAGAGAGAGGGATAGACAGACAGGAAGCGAGAGAGATGAGAAGCATTAAGTCTTCCTTGTGGCACCTTAGTTGTTCATTGATTGCCTTCTCATATGTGCCTTGACCAGGGGGCTACAGTAGAGTGAGTGACCCCTTGCCCAAGCCAGTGGTCTTGGACTCAAGCCAGTGACCTTGGGCTTCAAGCCAGCGACCTTCGGGCTCAAGCCAGCAACCATGGGGTCATGTCTATGATCCCACACTCAAGCCAGCGACCCCGTGCTCAAGCTGGTGACCTCAGGGTTTTGAACCTGGGTCCTCTGCTTCCCAGTCCAATGCTCTATCCACTGCACTACTGCCTGGTCAGGCTACAGCCACTTCTCTTTACACAACATTTCTTTCCAAATCCTGAATCAAAATGTTGTTCTAAGATAGAGCCTAGGAAGGATGTTAGAGTCCAGCAAGTCTTCCAAATAATCTTTGGGAAGCTCCACTCTCATGGATCACTTTCAGTCTCAACTAAATGCACTGCCACTGTTTCTCACACTTAGTGAGCATATACACGTCATTCAATACTCATCTAATGGTACACTTCTCTATCCCTTATAAAATTATAGACTGTTAGAACCAGAAAGGACCTCAGATAATATTAATTTCATTTATTCACTCATTCACAAATACATATTGAGGACTTTCTATGTGCTGGACATGCATGATTCTAGAAAATGAGGATATAACAGACCTAAAACGAGACACAGTTCCTGACATCATGGAGCTTATTGGTCTGATAACAATGATGAATATAAATTTTAAAATACCACATAAATAATTACAACCATTCAACGGTGCTAAGTGTCTAGGGAAGGTAAGTGATGTGGGAGAGCACTACAGGGAGACAGGTCTGCTGTGCATTAGGGTTCAGGGAAGGCTTCCCTAAAGAAGCTAAGATCAGGTGGAGTAGGAGGTCACTAGGTTAGAGGCTGCAGGAAGGCAATCCCAAACAGAAGGGAAGCACATGTAGAAAAAGGTCTGTGGCAAGAAGAAATGTGCTCAGAGAGCTGGGGAACCTGGCAAAAGATGAGGATGGAAGGGAAGCAGGGACTAGACCACAAGTCCTTGGCAGCAATGACAAAGATCTGGTCTTCACTTTAAGAGGAATGGGAAGTTCCTGGAGTACAAACTCAGAGTTTCAGCAGGGTGGTGAGTACAGACATCCTGAAATTCACATTGTGCAACACTCTGCCTGGTTCTTGTGTGGAGAATGTATTATGGATGGGCAAGAAACCCCCAGTCAGAGGCAACCAGTTAAGAGAATACAGAACAAAGTCCGGGGATGATGCTGGAGAGCCTGGACCTCAGTTGTGGCAGTGGAGATGGGGAGAAGCGGGCAGCTCTGAGAACTACGTACAAAGCAAACTGGAAAGGACTCGGACATTTCATGTATGGGGCAAGGGCAAAGACAAGGCAAGCTCTGGCTTTCTGGTTCTGCAAAATTAGATGGATGATGGCTGGTGATGTCATTCACTAATAAAGAAAACATTCAAAGGAGACCAGGTTTGACAGGGAAAGCCATGAGTTCAGTTTTGCTGAATTTGAGGTGTTTCTGAGACATCCAACAGAGAAGCCAAAAAAGATTGTCAGAATTAAAAATCTGGAGCTCAGGGTTAGTGATATAAATTTAATATAGTTAGTAGTTTTATAGGCAATAACTGAAGCCATGAGCACAGATAAAATAGTCTAGAAAGCACAGAGTGGGAAGAGAAGGAATACTGGGCAAGTCAAGTTACCCATGAAATAAGATTAATAATAATTCCTATTTCACAGAATTGTAGTGAGGATTAAATATCATCACATATGTGGAAGCAAATGATAAACTGTAAGCACCAACCCTATTAGTTACTGTAGAGAGCTACTGCATCTGAATGTGTCCGGCCCGCGTGCCGCTGAGAGCCGAGGAAGGGCTCTGCTCGGCCTTCAGTGACCTCAAGGCAAGGTCACTAGAACAACTTGAAGGCTGTTCGTGGCAGTGACTCCAAAAGCAGGGTCAGTGGTGACACAATGGAGAGTGTCGGACTGGGATAACAAAGGGCCCAGGTTCCAAGCCCCAAGAGATCACCAGCTTAAAAACAGGGTTGGAGTCATTGTGTCTCCATCAGAACACAATGTCCCACCTGGCCCAAACTCTATGTCTCTGTGTTTTCCTTAATCCTCCATCGTCCCCACTCAGGCCTTTACTTCCTCACACTGATCACGGCAAGATATTTCTATTAAAATTGAGCATTTAATAAAAAACAATCCTACAGTACATGTGTGGTTGTTTACCCTCTCAGCTTCAGCCACTTAGGACATAACGTGAATGCCATTCATTACACACTAACTGAAAAACACAAAATTGCTGCTAGTTATAGTTAAAGGACCGACAGCTATTAATTATAAGAAAAACAATACTACTTTAATGTTATCTCATTTTCCTAATTATTAGCCCATATGTGGGAAATGAAGCATTAAGGGAAGAAAGAATAAGCGTGTAGGAACAGCCAATATATCCTGACCTCCATCCTATCACCTCTTTGGCAACTGTCTGCTCTCTAACACCACTGGGAATAACTCATTACAACCATAAAAATCCCAAACAATATAACTGTTAGGAAAACTTGCCTGATTTTACCACAACTCATTTCTAGTACACATTAACTAATTAAATGTAAACGACAAAGTAAATTGTAGAAACTGACTCTTGAATGAGAAAAACATCTAATACAAAGAATTATTTAATACAGTATGACCATCAACTCAAGCTATTTTCATAGGGGCTGTCCTCCAGAAAATAGACTTAGCTTCTACCCATATTTTCTTCAGATACAAACTCTTTAGGATACACTGTAATATTTCAGTTTTTATCAAAGTAATCTCAGAATCACAAAGATGACAGATACACAATGACATGATTCCAAAAATGTAATATTGTTTCCTAAGATTGCAGTTTGCAAACTGCCCAAAGGCACCTGGACACTGGGTCTGAAATTCAGACTGTACTCCTCTCACAAGGGTTTGTGACCAGAAGCAGGACTAGGCTAGCCTGAATAAAGGCCAGGGTGGGGAATGTTTTGTTTTGTTTTGTTTTGTTTTGTTTTGTTTGGCCCAGACTTGGCGCTTTGGTGCCCTATATAAGGTATAGTAGCTCTACAGAAGGATCATATACAAGAGCAATTGTTTAGACTCCAAGACAAACATTAGAGTCTTTTCGGACCTAATATGGGTTCAGTAGTGGTCTTGAAAGGAAGTTTATGGTAAAAGCAATTATTAAAATTCTTTTATTAAACTATTAATACTATCCTCAGCTACTAAGATGGTTTGATTTTCTTGTTGAAACCCTTTATGATTTTTTTTTTTTGAGAGAGACAGACAGGAAGGAAAGAATCAACTCATAGTTGCAGCACCTTAGTTGTTCATTGATTGCTTTCTCATGTGTGCCTGGACAGGGATTGGAGGGCTCCAGCCGAGCCAGTGAGCCCTTGCTCAAGCCAATGAGCTTGGGCTCAAGCCAGCGACCTTGGGCTTCAAGCCAGCAACCTCTGGACTCAAGCCAACAACCACTGAATCATGTCTATGATCCCACACTCAAGCCAGTAAGCTCATACTCAAGCTGGTGAGCTTCCACTAAAGCCGGATGAGCCCGTGCTCAAGCTGCAACCTTGGGGTTCAAACCTGGGTCTTCGGCATCTCAGGCCAATACTCTATCCACTGCCTGATCAGGCATGGATTGAACTAAATTATTTCTAAAGCCTCCTCTACCTCTGACATTCTAAAATTCTACAAATGTCATCATTACAAATCTCCTTTTCTTTATGTGATCTTGTTTTTTATACCATAGTTGTTATTTAACCACTATTTCTGTCCTCCTTATCCTGGTATTTCTTACCATTTGTTTCCATACTAAAATAACCAACCACTTCCCTTATTCATTAATTAACATATGATCCTCTCTCATCTTCAAACCTTTTCAAACTCACTTAATTTTTATTAGCAATTATAGTTGACCCTTGAATAACACGGGTTTGAACTGCACGGGTCCACTTGTCAATGAATTTATACTGTAAATGTATTTTTTCTTCCTTATGATTTTCTAAAAATAACATTTTCTTTTCTCAAGTTTACTTTATTGTAAGAATAAAGTATATAACACATTTAAGCACAAAAATATGTGTTAAACTATTGTTTATGTTATTGGTAGGCAAGTAATAGCTAAGTTTTGGGGGAGTCAAAGGTTATATGAGGATTTTTGACTGTGTGTGACATCAGCACCCCAAATCCCCGCATTGTTCAAGGGTCAACTATATTCAGTGAAAAGCTCAACGACTCGATTATCTCTTGGTCCACTGTGCAAGTTCTACCAGACAAGTTGGACTAGGTTAAATAACCCAGCCCATGTTCAGACAGTCAATAAGCATTTCTAATTCTAGGCAATAGGGGGAATTTATAAAAAGTTAAAGGCATCTAGGAGGAAAATTAGCTTGTAATCAAACCAGGAGAGAATAATCCTGACCATATAAATGAAAGAGACTAGGGTAAATACGGTGAAAGTAAACTCTAACAGTTTAGAACAGGCGAAATCTCAATATAGGCTGGAGTTAGTTCCTCTTGAGAAAATAACAACTGAATTGTCAGAAGCGATCTCTCCTTGGGGGGAAAAGCACACAGAAACCTAGGTACTGAGAAAATATAATTCTGGAAAGTCTTTCTGGGTGGTGTGTTTTCTTTACTGTAGAAAAGAGAGATGGTCAAGAGAACAAGTTTCCTAAGCAAAGATTTTATTACATTTTTTAAAATATTCATTACTCTGAAACATCTCAACTACAGCAATGTGAAAAAAATACCTTGTTAGAAGAATGTTTCTGTCAATCTAAGTAAATGCTTCAAATACTCTAGTTAAAGATGCCATCATCCTCATAAATGATTTCATAAACCTAGGCTCGGAAGAGCACTAGCTTGCCCAGATATCAAACGTAGCTTATTCTCCTCCTTCAGTTCCCCTTCATACCACTGTCTCATTGTCCTTGAGGCCATCCAGGGGCACTGTGGGTTAGGGGGAGATCCTCTCTATTGACAGCTAATTAGACATGTACACTGGGTTCCTAGATTTCCACCACTTCCAAACTGGGATGAAATTCTAGACAAAGGCATGGAAACTGGCTTTCCAAGTGGCTATTGGCAAAATGGGATGAACACAACTCAGAACTGTGAGTTAACTCTCCACAGGATGACTTCTGACCATGGGAAACAGAAGGCAGATATATTCCCTCTCCTCTCTGTTCTCATGATCTGCTCATCTACCCCATCTGGAGATACCACATGTGGTCAAGCACATGTGTGTGCTGAACAACCAGCTGATTCTCATCATGACACAGTGGCCAGCTTGTTACTCCAATCACCTTGCTTTGCTTCTCACAGCTGCTTCTTTTTAATTCGCATCCTCACTGTTCTGGGGTTGTACCTCCAAATAAACTTTCACTTAATTACTTCCTCAAGCTCTGATTTCTAGACACCTCAGGCTAAAACAGCAACAAGGCCATAAAGAAAAGTAAAGAACCCTGGATTAGTAACTGAGACACACTGATACAAATCTTGCTTTAACTGGTTGCATTAATTAGGTATTTGACCTTAAGCAAGTTACATTCTGATGGGATAGGAGTTAGAGGAAGAGAGACTGGTCTAAATGACTGACTGCTGGGTCGCTTCCAGTCCAATGCTTTATAATCTTCAGGAATTATACAACCCCAAACTTCAAATAACCCATCAATGGGGAAATCATGGCATCCTTATAACTCAATTAATTTGACCACAGCAATAGTTTGGATCAGCTTTATATAATGTAACTATAACTTAATTTTGGGCTCTGAAACAGGGCCATTTTCATTACTATCAGCAGTTATTTGATGTATGACAAGATATTTTGCAACTTAACCAAATATCACAAATTTAAGAAAACCAGGCCACAGAAGGACTAATAAGAGTTATAAGACCACATCTGTTCTGCGGGAAAAGTTATAAATATAAGAGTACTTCTAAAAATCAGTATTACCAAGTGAAAGAAGCCAGTCACAAAAGACCACATATGGTATGATTCCATTTATATGAAATGTCCAACACAGGCAAATCTGTAGAGACAGAAAGCAGACTCCTGGTTGCCTAGGACTGGGAGCTGGGGAAATGGAGAGGGGCCACTAATGGACAGGGGGTTTCTTCTGGGGATAATAAAAGTATTCTAAAATGAAAGATGGTAATGGTTGCACAACTCTGTGACTATACTACAAAACACTGAATTATATACTTTAAAAGTACAATATGTGAATTATATATTTTAAATAAATAATATGTGAATTATATCCCAATAAAGCTGTTTAAAAACTAACATGGCGGTTTTATTGCGGGGAGCAAACTGACTCAGAGAAAAGGAATGTGTGAGAAATAAATAAGCATTTCTCACAATGGACAGAGAATTGTAAAAGAACTTATTTCTTTCTAAAAGGCTCTGGAAAAGGATGAACACAGTATCCTCATTTGACTTCTGTTTGACGCTAAATTCCTCCAAGTAGCAAAGAGCCAGAGTCTTTGGGGAAAGACTACAGAAAGAAGTTTGGAATTTCTGCAACTAGAAGGGGAATTTCTGCAACTGGAAGAGGAATTTCAGTGTGAGCAAGTGCAAGATGACACAGGTGCAAGGGACCCTCAACAAGCATCAGTCACAGACTACACAAGGCACCTGGGAGAGAGAGTGGGTTATTCAAGTCAACACAACATTATTTACAAGGTAATAATGTTTCAACAGCAATAGTAAAAAGAGGAACACAAAAATGACATGAATAGATTCTCATTCCCTCCTCTACTCCAAAGAGGCTGCAATCTTAAGAGAGGAACACTCACACTGCAAGGTCAGGTGAATAAATGCTATGACAGTCTAAATAGGTACCAGAAGGGTTAAGAAAGGATTCATAGCCCTGGCCGGTTGGCTCAGTGGTGGAGCGTCGGTCTGGCGTGCGGGGGACCCGGGTTCGATTCCCGGCCAGGGCACATAGGAGAGGCGCCCATTTGCTTCTCCACCCCCTCCCCTCCTTCCTCTCTGTCTCTCTCTTCCCCTCCCGCAGCCAAGGCTCCATTGGAGCGGAGATGGCCCGGGCGCTGGGGATGGCTCCTTGGCCTCTGCCCCAGGTGCTAGAGTGGCTCTGGTCACGGCAGAGCGACACTCTGGAGGGGCAGAGCATCGCCCCCTGGTGGGCAGAGCGTAGCCCCTGGTGGGCGTGCCGGGTGGATCCCGGTCGGGCGCATGCGGGAGTCTGTCTGGCTGTCTCTCCCTGTTTCCAGCTTCAGAAAAATACAGGGAAATAAAAAAAGAAAGGATTCATAGAAGGAGCTGCAATTTTTTCTGGGTCTCAAACATTTGAGAATATCAATATAATATGCTGCCATATCCTGGGAAACCAAACAAATAATAGGAATCATTCAAAGAGGATAATAAATACAAACACTGAATTATTCTACCTTATTTAAAATAGAGACCCTTAGTGTGGGTCACTACACCACTGGGGAGAAAGACTAAAACTTCATTTATATAAAGACAAGACTCCTGACATGTCCTTGGCTTCAAATTCAGAAACACCTTTTTCTTAAGGTATTTAAGGTTCAGAGTTACCCATGAACACTTGGCTACAAGAACAGACAAAAGTGCTGAAGAGCTGCAGGCTGATCAGAAGGCTGTTTGTAGGCAAAGCCTTACTCTGATTTGCTGACAATGTCTAGGGGCACAAAGGAGAAGAAAAAAGAGAAGGAAAAGATAAGGGAGAGAGAGAGCTGTCAGACAGCAACAGAGAGTAGAAGCAGAAGCAGAGATTGGAAATGATGACAGGGAAGCTGGTGAGTGGCAGACACTGGAACAGAAGAAAGCCAGCCACAAAAGAGGGAGGAAAGAACTCATTCTACAATCTAAGCCAACAGTGTTACCAGTTCATAAACAGCTCCTGGAGTCGGGGAAGAGAGAAAGGGAAGAACACTTAGGGACACATGTATTTACCCAGAAGCCTGCCAATCTGCAGTTGAAGTATCCCTGGGAGAAGGGGCTGTCCACAGTGCAGAGCATTCTACAGTCATGAGCTGCATAATGACATTTCAGTCAAAGGGGACCACATATATGACAGCGATTTCATAAGCTTATAAAGAAGCTGAAATTTTTCTATTGCCTATAACATCATAGCCTTCATAAGATTGTAGCTCAACATATTACTAACATTTGTGGTGATGTTAGCTTAAACAAACCTATTGTAGAATCGAAGATGGTGGCAGAGTAGGTGATGTGACACTCACCTCCTTCCAGGACCAAACTGGAATCACAACTAAAAAATAGAGCAATCAACCTGAATCACCATCTGAAGTCAGCTGAACAGAGAAGTCTCATAACAAATGATTTACAGAAGAAGCCACAGAGAGATTGGCAGGAAAAGTAGAGACAAAAAAGGCTCGTCCTGCTCCCGTGGGCAGTGGCTGAGGTTCTGGAGGGATATCTTAGCTGTGGGGGAGGAGGACTTCTCCTTAGAAGCACGGGTTCTCAACCCCAAGCCTGGCTCCCCGGCCCAGAGCAGGAAGAGGCCACCATGTAACACCTGGCTGTGAAAATCGGTGGGAATTCTGTCCACCACAGAGAGACAGGAGTCTGGTAGAGACACAGGTGCCTTCTGAAAAAGCCAAAGCACAAAATCTCATTTGCAGCCACTTACTCTGGGCTCTGGCAGAGGGAGAGCAGAGTGGACAAGAGTTGCATGAGAAGAGACTGAGGTTTGTGGCTCTGGAGAAGAAGGATGAAGGAACAGCCACCACGCTGAGTCACTCTCCCACACCACAGACGCTTTCTTGGATGGAGCATGCCCCCGGCCTTATGGTATCAACCTTGGGAATTCAATAGCCCCATTCTCTGGACTCCCTCTCATCCCACCCTGTGAAGCTTGTACCCTGCTGAGTCAACTGCCTGTGCTGGTATGTAGAGGTCTGGGCAGACTCAGGGGTGTCAGTGACTGAGCTGTGTGTCTTTGAGGCAAAGGTCATTTCCCCCATTTAACCCATGAACCTGACTGGCACGTTCCCATCACAGGAGATATGCTAATTCACCTGCTGAACACCATCTGGGCTATTTCCACTTTAGAGATATCATGAACAAAGCTGCTATAAACATTTACGTATGTCTTTATGTGGACATATGTTAGGTGTGAAACTACAGAGTCATAGTCTTAGTGTATGTTCAACTTTATAAGAAAGAGCCAAACTGTTTTCCAAAGTAGGTGTACCATACAGCACTCCTGCCAGTAACATAATTCTACTGTTTCCAGACTCTCAATACTTGATATCATCATAGATCTTTAATTGTAGTCATTTTAGTTGGTGTGTAGTGCTATGCCATTGTGGTTTTAATTTGCAATTTGCATGATGACTAACAATGTTGAGCATTTTTAAAGTTATTATTGGACATTTGTATATTTATATTGGTGAAGTGTTTGTTTAAATATTCTACCTATTTTATGTCTTAATGATTGTGACATTTATATAAGTCTGGATAAAAGTCCTATATCAGGCATGTGTTTTGCAAATTTTCTCTGTTCATGATTTGTCTTTTCATTTTCTTTTTTTGTGACAGAGAAGGTCAGATAGGGACAGACAGGAAGGGAGAGAGATAAGAAGCATCAATTCTTCGTTGCGGCATCTTAGTTACTCACTGATTGCTTTCTCATATGTGCCTTGATCGGGGGGCTACAGGAGACCGAGTGACCCCTTGCTCAAGCCAGCAACCTTGGGCTCAAGCTGGCAACCTCAGGTCTTCGAACCTGGGTCCTCTGCGTCCCAGTCTGACTCTCTATCCACTGTGCCACTGCCTGGTCAGGCAGTCTTTCCATTTCCTTAACAGTGTGCTTAAAAAGGCAAAAGTTATAATTTTTTTTTTTTTTAGAGAGAAACAGATAGGAAGGGAGAACGATGAGAAGAATGAACTCATAGTTGTAGTACCTTAGTTGTTCATTGATTGCTTTCTCTCATGTGCCTTGACTGGAGGGCTCCAGCTGAGCCAGTATCCCCTGCTCAAGCCAGTGACCCTGGGCTCATGCCAGTGACCTTGGGCTTCAAGCCAGTGACCTTTGAGTTCCAGTCAGTAACCATGGGGTCATGTCTTTGATCCCACACTCAAGCCAGGACCTCAGGGTTTCAAACCTGGGTCCTCAGCATCCCAGGCTGATGCTCTATGCACTGCACCACTGCCTGGTCAGGCAAAAAGTTATAAATTTTAATTAAGTCTAATTTATCAATATATTCCTTTTATAATGTATCCCTTTTGTTTCCTTTCAAAGAATTATTTGCCTAACCCAATATCACACAGATTTTCTCCTATATTACCTTTAAGAACTTATAGCTTTTACATTTGATCCATTTTACATACGATCCATTTTGAGCTAATTTTTGTAATAAGGCATATGATAAAGGCTGTGATACTGACATGGCTAGATACTGAAAATGATATTTATAAAAAAATTGCCTAATACCTAGTCAGTGTATCATAATGTGTGTAAAATTAAAAATGCACAAAATACCACACATTATGGATTTCTATCTGTAATATAGGAATAAAAACATGAATATGACAAATTGATGATAGCTGTTGACTTCAAGGAGGAAAAGAAGGAACAGAATTGGGAAGAAAAACATAAGAGGGACTTCAAGTATAGAATTTTAATTTTTAAAATAGTCTAAAACAAATATAGAAAAGTTTACATTTCATCATTTTGGGTAATTAGTGCATGGGGATGGTGTGTTTTATTATCTCCGTACTTTTTGTATTTAGGGAGTTATTTTTCAAGAAAAACAAACCCAGCTTAATAAAAATAGAAATAAATATACATATAATTTCAATTAAAACAAAAACATATAGAACAAAAAGTTCTGCTTCACCTCTTCCCTCAATATTAATCTTTTTCCAAGAGCTAACCACAAGTGACAGCTTGGTGTATATCACTCCACTTTTTTTTATACAACTTCTATACAGAATGGACTCTTGAGGGAATACGGGACCTGTATCTGGGGCTTGCTCTTTCAACTTAACAATGTAACATAGAATCTTTCTTTGTCAGAAGATATTTAATCTAGCTCAGTGTTTTTCAACCACCAGAAATTTCGTGCTGGTGGGTGAGTTAACCACGCTGAAGTTGTATGAAGGCTATCGGCCCAATAATCTTAGTCGAATTTGCTTATGCTCAGGGTGATTTCTGCCTTAGTGGTCCTTAAAATAATTCTCCTGTTTACACCAGTCCCCAAGTGTAAAAAGGTTGCTCATTCTTTTAAATAGCTACATAGTATTCCATTGCATGGATATTCATAATGTATTTATTTTAAAGTAGCAGTAGAAAATTGGAGAGCACTCTCACCTGAAGATAAAGTAAAGGTTTCTTAGAAAATTCTTAAAATTGTATTTATTTTCCCCTCATACAATAGATTTGGTGACAAAAATAAAGAAAATCTGCAAATTGCCATTATCTACCCTTTTAGAGGGACATAAGAGGATAAATAACTTACAATAAAAGTGAAAATAAAATCCTACTGAAATAATCAACACAAAGCACACTGTATAGTCTTTCATTAGTTTCTTTCAAATCAAACTTTTAGGGTGAAAAACTATTTTGGGTATCCAAAAAACAAATCTCTTTTAAGCCACTGAATTTAAAGATCTCTGATAATGAAACTTATGTAATGCCTGTACCCAGGATGCTCTGGAAATTGTTTTAATTCCCACACCATTATCATTAATGGAAACCAGCTGTGGGCTCATAGTATCCTGGGTGCATTACACAATGAAAACATAAACAGGATGCCACTGCACATATGCCATATGCCGAACTTGGTTCTAATTAGCACCAGTGCGAACACAGATTTCTAGAGGAAGATGGTGTGGTGGTTGGGAGCACAGATCCTGGAGTCAGACTGCTTAGGTTTCAGCCTTGGCTCAGCCTCCTATGTGTTGTGTAATCTTGAGCAAATTATAGAAGCCTCATTTTCTCCACTGAATAGAGAAAAATATCTCACAAACTTGCTATGAGAACTAAAAGAAATAATAAATATACAGCATTTAGGAAAGTATCTAACCCTTCATAAGCACTCAATAGATACTAGGAATTATTATTATTACTGAATAATTACAATAATAAGAGAGTTCTATTAGGGCTAGAGGTTACAAAAAATATGGCATAGTTTCCTGGTTTTTAATAGTTTATACTTTAGAAATCAATTTGAGTATCCCAAAAGGAATGATAAAATAATGAAGAGTATCATATTCCTAGTCATACCTAAAAATTAAAATAAAAATCACTTCTCAGTCACCCTATGCAAAAGGCAAATATTTACTCAATTTATCTAAGAGTACCTAAGTGTTAATAACACTATGCATATAATGGGTGTGTGAGTATAGTCTAGTTAGTATATAGATTGACCTAAAGTTTTTAACAGAAATTTTGAGATTGGGTTTATCCTTGAGTACACACTGATTTAGGTCATGAAATTGATTTCATGAACCAACAATCCATTAAGAGTTACTTACAGAGGCAGCAGAGAAACCACCATGCCGACCACCTGGTACCATTCAGACTGGCCTACATTTTGTAAGCAATCTTTTTAAAATTTGAAAGTCAACATTTACATAATATTTTACAAAGTTCCTGAAACTCATTACTTCCTTTATCCATAACTAAAAGGTGACATGACATCCTTCATAACAATTCTAGGGTCTTCATTGAGAACAAATAATACAATGTGTCACATAAAGTTACTCTATATCAGTGGTTCTCAAAGTGTGTGCCAGGGCACACTGGTGCACCCTGGAAGATTACCAGGTGTGCCCTATGGTATTCCAGAGAAATATGTGCCTGTTCGGGACCAAAAAACCAACAGTGTTTTTGGAGTTTAGATTTTTGGGGGACAGAGATGTGGGGAATTGGCTGTAAGCTGACAGCCCAACCCCCCACCTCACTTGCCTGATTAGGTTGCAAAAGGCTGTTAAGCTGTGGTGCTGGATTGTTTACACTACCCCCCATGTTCCCTGGAAAGACTAGAGGCAAGTTTCTTCTATCTTTTGTTTGGTGTCAAGTTAAGATGATATGTATGGTGGAGGTTTTCTGCACTCAACACAATTACGAGTAAAAAGAGAGGAATTCTTCAATGTATTGATGAGGAAATGAGAGTTTTCCTTTCAAATATATGCCCAGACCAGGTGGTGGCGCAGTGGATAGAGCGGCAAACTGGGATGCAGATCAAATATATGCCCAAACTCTGAAGAAATCCCTAGGACAAATCAGGCTCATGTTTCTCATAAACACAAGAATGATAAAACTTAACACATTCGCACTGGGACCTGCTGAATTTACTAAATCTTACTAAGGATATATCTATATATATAAAAAGATAACTTTTTTATTGTTTTTTAATTTTTAACCCCTATTTTTTATAAATTCTAAAAAGCATAACTCAAAAAATGTAACATTAAAATGTTTTTAATGTCAGAATAAATTTAATTTTGTCATATTTATTTCATTTAATTACCATAAAAGCACGCTTGAACTTTATATTTTTCTTTAATATTTGACTTCATTATTATAACATATTTCTCAGAAATTTGTATATAGTGGGGCTACAATTATTTGTAGGATTTTAAATGCACCCCAACTTCAAAAAGTTTGAGAACCACTGATCTATGTCATTGTACTCAACTGGTTCCACTTCCTTTTTTTTCACTCGGTGTTTTGAAAATAGAGTACATTTCCTATGCACTGAATAGTTTTTACTGACATTCAGAAAAATGAGGTTTTGAGCTCATGTTCTGTTTCACTGTAAAGCTAAAGCATAAATTACCTCCTCAGCTCCACCAGTTCCTGTCTAACTCATGTTTTCTGTCTTATCTTTTTCAATTTTTTTTCCAGAAATGTGGGTGCCCAGGTTGTTTTCCATTCAAATCAAATCAGGAGATACTCAGTACCTACTAGATCTAAAGCCCTAAGAGAGGGTCCAGAGATGGACAAGCTACTCATCTCTGCCTTCAGAGAGCTGACAATGTTTTGTGACAAAGAGAGGGACAGATAGGGACAGACAGAAAGAGAGAGAGATGAAAAGCATCAATTCTTCGTTGTGGCATGTTAGTTGTTTATTGATTGTTTTCTCATATGTGCCCTGACCAGGGGCTACAGGAGACCGAGTGACCCCTTGCTCAAGCCAGTGACCTTGGGCTCAAGCTGGTGAGCCTTGTTCAAATCAGATGAGCCTGAGCTCAAGCTGGCGACTCTGGGGTTTCGAACCTGGGTCCTCTGCATCCCAGTCCGATGCTCTATCCACTGCACCATCACCTGGTCAGGCAATAATCTATTTTTTAAAGCTATATACAAGGCAGAATAATATAGACTACATTGAAGTTTACAATGTAATAGTGACTTAAAAATTAGAGAGTGCCCTCGGGTAGAAGAGTGAGGAGATGGTGAAAAGAGACTTAAGGGATTTGAGTTAGGACAGAATTTACATTGTAAGAGACTAAAGAAGACAGGTGTTCTGGGGAGCAGTATTAGGCAGGAAACCAGGGGGTATGTTCAGGAAAGATTATGTCAGATTTGAGACAACATGTTACAAAGGACTTTGAGTATTAGACTGAAGAGCCCTATAGATAACTCACTATTATATGAGTCATCAAAAATTTGGAGTAGGAAAGTGAGGTGATAAGAACTTCACTTTGGGAAGATTTATCCAATGAAAAGTGCAAGATTAGTCTAAGTGGGAGACTGGGGACCTGGAGACTATTAAGAAGGTTACTGCAATGTTTTAGATGAGATGAAACAGCTCTTTCAAGATTAAAAGTAAAGGGAAAAATTCAAAGGTTAATGGAAAATAAAATTGAGGAAAGTCTCCTCTCCCCATTAGTTTTCTTTAAACAGGAAACAGAGACCTGAGGTTATATGAAAACAGAAAATGAAAAAGAGTAGAGAAGTTGAGGAATTTATGGCAAATAATCTCAACCTTCTCAGAAAGTAGAAAGCAAGTTCATCTGTGTAGAAGAACTAGGGAGAAACTAGATACTTGCTGTGAATGGGGGGCACTTGGAAAAGATCAAAGGGGAAGTAATAAAGAATAGAAAAGTGTTAATTAAAAAATTACTAAGATACCTAAAGCAAAAGCAACCAAAGGAAAATAGTTAAATGGTCTTACTCAAAATTAAAAACCTTTGTGCTTCAAAAAAATTTACTGGCTTGCATACTTTAAATAGGTGAATTATATCTTTTTTAAAAAAGAATTGCTAGGGAGCAGTTAGTTCAGATAACGTGTATTTTGTTTTAGAACTACTTAGAATGAAACTGTGACTATCTCAGGCTATAAGAAGTCACACAAGTCAGAGTGGGGAGTTACTCTGAGCAGGGTACTACTGGCAAGGCAGGAATGACTGAGAGTCAATGGAATAACTAGAACATCATTGAAATGGATATTCATAAAAGCCGAGGCTCCTTCAAAACCTAATAGTAAAAAAAAAAATCCACAGACATTTCACTAAAAAGCGTACGCAAGTCGCATTTAAGCACATAAAAAGATGGTCAACATTGTAGGCCATTAGGAAAATGTAAATTAAAATCACAAGAAGATATCACTACATATCTCTCAGAATGACTAAAATAAAAAATAATGACAACACCAAGTGTTGACAAGGATGCAAGGAAACTGGATTATTTATACAATGTTGGTGGGAATGTAAACTGAAGAACAGTTTGGCAGTTTCTTTTAAAACTAAACATGAACCCACTGCATATAACCTAGCAATTGCACTCCTGGGCGTTTATCCCAGAGAAATAAAAACCCATGTTTTCATAAAAACCTTTACACAAATGTTTATAACAGTCATTCTTCACAGTAATCCCAAACTGGAAACAACCCAGATGCTCTTGAATAGGTAAACACAGAATATTTCTAGGCAATAAAAAGAAAACTACTGTTACATACAACAAACTGGATGATCTCCAAAGAATTTACTGCATTAAAAAACAACTGCCTGACCAGGCAGTGGCACAGTGGATAGAGTAACAAGCTGGGATGCTGAGGACCCAAGTTTGAAACCCCAAGGTCGCCAGCTTGAGTGCAGGCTCACCAGCTTGAGCGTGGGGTCACTGGCTTGAGCATGGAATCATAGATATGACCCTGGAATTACTGACGTGACCCCATGGCCGCTGGCTTAAGCCCAAAGGTTGCTGGCTTAAAGCCCAAGGTTGCCAGTTTGAGGAAGGGGTTCCTGGCTTAGCTGGAGCCTTCTGGTCGAGGCACATATGAGAAGCAATCAATGAACAACTAAAGTGCTGCGACAATGAGTTGATGCTTCTCATCTCTCTCTCTCTTCCTATTTATCTGACTATCTGTCCCTCCCCACCCCTTGCTAAAAAACAACAATAAGCCTTGCCTGTAGTGATGCAGAAGATAAAGTGTTGACCCTGGGATGCTGAGGTAATTGGTTTAAAACCCTGGGCTTGCCTGGTCAAGGCACATATGACAAGCAACAAACCATCAATGAACAACTAAAGTGAAGCAACTATGAGTTGATACTTCTTACTCTCCCCACTCCTCTCTGAAAAAATCAATAAATAAAATCTTTAAACAACAACAACAACAATCCCAATGGTATGATTCCATTTAAATGAGATTTTTTAAATGACAAAAATAATAATAGAGAATAGATTTGTGGTTACCAGGAGTAAGGAATGGGAGGGTGGGAAACAGGAAGATGGCTATAAAAGGGCAATAAGAAGGATCCTTGTGGGGATGGAAATGTTGTGTATCTTGACTATATCAATATCAATATCCTGCTTGAGACTATAGTTTTGCAAGATGTTATTATAAGAGGAAACTAGGTATATGGAATACTGGATCTCTGTATTGTTTCTTACAACTGCATGTGAATCTACAATGATTTCAAAATAAAAAGTTTAATTAAAAATAGTTCAAGTTGGGCTGGAGGCAAGCCATATCAAAACTTGACATGCAGTTTTTACATCTATAATATAGGAATTATAATATCTATTAAGGAGAATTTAAAATATATATATATATATATAAAGTGAGTAGGTTCTGGAACAGAAGGTCTCTTAATGATAAATGGCAGTTTAATATAACTTCTAGCATTCCTGAAGTGCCTTAGGAACTCAAATGGCTGGCCATTTCCAGAGGCTTTATTATCAAGGACTTCAAGTGCATAAAGGCCTTGAAGGGCACAGGCATGACACCTAAAACCCGTAAGCAACCTTCTAATACAAGCTGGGCCTTCTCACTGAAAGACTCCTTCAGTTCAAGAATGCTGTAAGTCATGAAAGAATGGACCTAATGTTTACGTGAGCCAGGGAACTTCAGTTAAGGGTCAGCTGTAGCACAGAAGTTAGCAAAGCTGGTTCTGGAGCCAGACTGCCTGGATTTGAATCTCACCTCTCAATCGCTAACCATATGACCTTAAGCAAAACAAGTGGTTTGCTGGGCCTTAGTTTCCTCGTGTATTATAAGAATTAAAAAGATGCAACATATATATCATTTTAGCATAGTGTTTTCGTAAGTACTCAATAAATGTTAGCTATTATTAGCAACTAAAAGAGGCTATAATAATTAACTGGTGCAATCCAAGCTTTCCTGCACAGATGGAGTCATCTCAACAACATTCTCAATATCCTATCCAACCTTTATGGGGACATATCTAATGATGGGTAGCTCACTGCTTTTCTTTTTATTTGTTTTTTATTTTTACTCTTTTATTTTTCTTAAGTGAGAAGTGGAGGACGGCAGACAGACTCCCGCATGCGCCTGACTGGGATCCACCAGGCTTGCCCACCAGGGGGCGATGCTCTGCCCAGCTGGGGTGTTGCTTTGTTGCGGCCAGAGCCATTCTTGCGCCTGAGGCAGAGGCCATGGAGCCATCCTCAGCACCTAGGACCAACTTGCTCCAAATAAGCCATAGCTGAGGGAGGGGAAGAGAGAGATTGTAAGAGAGAAAGGAGAGGAGGAGTGGTGGAGAAGCAGATGGGCGCTTTTGTGTGCTCTGATAGGAAATCGAACCCAGGACTTCCACATGCGGGGCTGACGCTTTACCGCTGAGCCAAGTGGCCAGGGCCCTCACTACTTTTCAAGGCAATCTATTCCAATTTTAGACAGCTACCACACTAGAAAGTCATTCCTTTTTCATTCTAAATCTTTTTTTTTTTTTTTTTTTTTTTTTTTTTAATTTCTAAGCTTTAGTCTTGCTTCTATCTTGTCAAGCTACGAAAAATGTCTGGGACCTCTTCCACCCAGCATATCACATAGTTGATGTCTGCTATCTCATTCATGTGGCACTTTTGGAAACTGGCTTCTCTCTTGTCCTGTGACACAAGACACATCTCTCTGAGTCTGTTTCCTCATCTCAAAAGTTAGAATTCTAGATTAATCTAAAAACTTAAGTTTTCCCCCCCCCCCCAGAGGTAAACTGTAATTTGACGTGTGCTTTTGCCCAGTTATTCGGATGCACTCTCTCCAGCAGTTTACAGTCCCCTGGTTGCCTGCCATCTTCCTCCGAGTATGTCTCATTTGGTCAACACCCTCTGATCATTTAATTCTCAGAATGTAACACAAAACTAACACTCTGGCAACAGTCAAGTATACTGTAAAACTCTTTCCTCCCTATTTAATGTAACTTAATATAAGCAGTTAGGGCTAACATTTAACTACTTTGCTTTATGATGAGCTTATAATTAACTAAAATTTCTGAGTTCTTTTGCCATTAAAATCTGAGTCCACCTTGTATACCCAGAATTAATTTTTAGAATCTAAGATCAGGATTTTTGTATTTATTTGTTTAATGTCATTTTTTAAATCTCTGTTCCATCATTTCAGCCCATAAAGCTCTATTTGAATCCTAATTATGTCATTCATTGTATTAATGAACATATATTGATATTATTCTTAACAATCAGGAAAACATTTTTTAAATCTCTTAATATTACTACATATATAAGTGCTTCTATGAAAAATTGCTTAATTTAATGCCGCATTTTTTTAAACTTTAGGATATATTTTTAAGAGTTCTGATTGCACAAACATAGAAAACATATTTTAGATCAATCAACCTCATCCGTTTTCTTCTAATGATTCTAAACCCTAGAAGTTCTATGTGTGACATAAAACAGTCAAAACACAGAACAGGGTACACCTCTCAGTGTGGCAGGACTTTCGCTGGAAAGAGGAATTCAATCCACTACCCAGCAAATGTTTGTACCTTCTCCTTACTTGTCATAACAGTGACTGAATGGCTCTGCTTTGTTTTGTTTTTGTTTGTTTGCTTTTTGTGACAGAAACAGAGAGACAGAGAAAGGGACGGATAGGGACAGACAGAAAGAGAGAGATATGAGAAGCCTCAATTCTTCATTGCAGCTCCTTAGTTGTTCATTGACTGCTTTCTAATATGTGCCTTGACTGGGGGTGAGGGGACTACAGCAGAGCAAGTGATCCCTTGTTCAAGCCAGGGACCTTGGGCTCAAGCCAGCGACCCTGGGGTTATGTTTATGATCCCATGGTCAAACCAGCAACCCCACGCTCAAGCCAGGTGAGTCTGCGCTCAAGCTGGCAACCTCGGGGTTTCGAACCTGGGTCCTCGTGTCCCAGTCCAACGCTCTATCCAGTGTGCCACCACCTGGTCATGCTCTGCTTTGTGAATTAAGGGATTTTGAAACATAGCTGGACTCCCTTGTCCTCCAGAGGTAATAAAGGTAAAGATTATTATGGAAATTTCCTGTCACAGATAATCTAACCAGTTTTAAAAAGCTTAGAATTGGTTACTGCTTCCCGCCATTATAAAAACTCCAGAATAAAGCTCAGTGTTTTGCTTTTACAGGACTCCAGAGTTTGCAATGTTATATTTCTTTATGTTATGCTAATTCCATAGGACTGTGTTCAGGTTGGAACAAGTTCATACCACTAATTGGACTATGATTCTAGATGTCAGATACTGTCCTTTGCAAAGATAAAACTGTCCCAAATTTTTGCTACTGAAAAAAATGTGCTTTAATTATCTATAAATTATAATTCAATAAAATTTTAAAAATTGAAATATAGTAGAGTTAATATTCTAGGTAAATATTAGTATCTCTCTTCCTCTTGCATGAATTCTTCTAGATGCACTGAGTGGATAGGGACTTGTGATTAACTTTTTTTTTTTTTTTTTGTATTTTTCCGAAGCCAGAAACAGGGAGGCAGTCAGACAGACTCCCACATGTGCCCGACCAGGATCCACCTGGCATGCCCACCAGGGGGTGATGCTCTGCCCATCCAGGGCGTCACTCTGTTGTGACCAGAGCCATTCTAGCGCCTGAGGCAGAGGCCACAGAGCCATCCTCAGTGCCCGGGCCAACTTTGCTCCAATGGAGCCTTGGCGGTGGGAGGGGAAGAGAGAGACAGAGAGGAAAGAGAAGGGGAGGGGTGGAGAAGCAGATAGGCGCTTCTCCTGTGTGCCCTGGCCGGAAATCGAACCTGGGACTCCTGCATGCCAGGCCGACGCTCTACCACCGAGCCAATCAGCCAGGGCCTGATTAACCTTTTCTGATAATCAATTTCCACTGACCATCTATAATCATGCTGATATGTCCTTCCCAGCTAAAATGGTCCTCCAATGACACCTATTCATCTGAAATTTTCAATCTGGTAGAATTTTGCAGTAACAACAATAAAACAAGCCCCAGTCTATATTATATCCATCTTAATTAGATTCTTTAAATTGGGAAATGGGAATCAAAATTAGTCTGGCTTTGCTGATAAGTCATCTCACCCTAAGTCCTTAGGCATTAATTAGTAAGTTTATCTGTAAAATTGGGTTAGACTAAATCATTGACTTTCAGGCTGCGTGCTCAGTTCACGGTCGTAGTTCAGTAGAGGGATCATCTCTCAGGTGTCTTTCCAGCTGCAGTATGGAAGGCCTACTTGTTTGTTAGGAGGAAAGTTGATTGTCATTGGAGTGGTGTTTTAACTTATGATTTCCCCCTTACCTATAGCTAGGATACAAAACTTCCTCACAAAAGGCACAATCTCTCTCACCTGCTTTTCATAATGCTGTGGGCGTTTGTGCCATGCACCAGGTGCTTCCTAGGTTTGCACTTCAGAGGTCTAGAACTTACACCCTAAGCTCAAAGGAAATGAAGACTTGGGACCCTCTGAAGACTCCACAGGCTGAAGCAAAGGCCAGCTCTCCTCTGTCCAGGCCAGAGTACAAGCGAATCCTGATGGGGAAGAGGGATTTTATGTTCCTAATCGTATAAAACAGAACATGTTTACTTCCTCTCACTACACTACATAAGAAATCTCTGAAAAAAACCACGCAGCCCTAGGAAGGTGACCAGACATCACTGGGTTGATACAGACCCATCATAAGTAGACCCAGAAAAACGTCATCTCCTGGCTTAGAAAGCAACAATTTTTAAATATTAGATGAGAAATTAGGTCTTTGCTAAGTAGACCTCAAGCTGCAAATTTTAAAGTAGTGTCAATTTTAGTGGAAAGGAATTGCTTCCAACAAAATGATGCTCAACCCTTGAATGGCCATGGTTTATTACAGATACTAAAAGATCTAAGTTTCTTAAGCCTCTATGTCCAAACACAGAGTTTAAGCATCACAAAAAACAAGTGTTTCACCTGTTTATTTAGTTGAGTTCTGATCCAACCTGCTTTTTTTAAAAATTTTTTTTATTTTTTATTTTATTTTATTTTTTTCTGAAGCTGGAAACGGGGAGAGACAGTCAGACAGACTCCCACATGCGCCCGACCGGGATCCACCCGGCACGCCCACCAGGGGCGACGCTCTGCCCACCAGGGGGCGATGCTCTGCCCCTCCGGGGCGTTGCTCTGCCGCGACCAGAGCCACTCTAGCGCCTGGGGCAGAGGCCAAGGAGCCAACCCCAGCGCCTGGGCCATCTTTGCTCCAATGGAGCCTTGGCTGCAGGAGAGGAAGAGAGAGACAGAGAGGAAGGAGGGGGTGGGGGTGGAGAAGCAAATGGGCGCTTCTCCTATGTGCCCTGGCCAGGAATCGAACTCGGGTCCCCCGCACGCCAGGCCGACGCTCTACCGCTGAGCCAACCAGCCAGGGCCTGATCCAACCTGCTTTTTGACACAACGAGAAACATTCAATGACAAATGCTCAGATGATGGTATAAAGATAGAACCCTGTTCTCTTATTTTAGACCAGCGGTTCTCAACCTGTGGGTCGCGACCCTAGTGGGGGTCGCCTAAAGCCATTGGAAATACATATTTTATTTAAAAATGTATTGTATAATAAATATGTATTTTCCGATGGCTTTAGGCGACCCCTGTGTTTTGGTCATTTGACCCCCGCCGGGGTCACGACCCACAGGTTGAGAACCACTGTTTTAGACAGTGATTGTCTTGTACAAAGATTCCAATATATCAAAGAAAACAAATATTAAGTACCCATGTGAGCATTCAGAATTGCCTCCCCTGCCTGCATGTCCCCTATCTGATCCATTTCTTCCATAGATGTTCTATAAGGAAAGGAGTGGTCCAATTCAAAAACCAACTACCTAAATTCAATTATTCGCTCCCCGGATGTGACAGTAGGAACTTGTGAGGACACAAGTCCTGAGAGGGAGAGGACTAGAAAAGCTCTATGAACAAGTACAGAGGTTGCCTGGTCTCTGGGTATAAAATACTCTCTCTTCTAGTCATCTCTCATTTTGAGATAGTCAGAAATAGGTATCTGAGAATGGCCCACAGTTGTTACCAGATATCTCAATTCCAGCCATCACATCTACTCTCAGAAATGCCCCATTCATCTGCTTGGCTAGCACAGATTTGCTCTTGGACATAGACTGCTATAGGCAAAAGCTGTGATGTCTGAAATCACAACACTCTTGCCCTGATTCTTTCCCCAGAAAACATTTCTTCTGCTCACTGTCCTGGAACATTTTTCCTGGGGAGATCTGTAAGCCAAGGATGACAGGTTATAGCATATCTATGTGGATGGGTAACTGAACATAGTTTAAGAGAAAACTGTCCTTACTTATTATGGCTTAATGTTCATGTAAATCAAAGACACTACCCTCCACTTAAAACACACACACACACACACAACTATTTTTGTTTTTCTTGTCAAGAACTATGGTGCACTACTTTGGGACAGAGAATATTATTGGAGTACCTGAGCTTTTATTTGAGAAAAAATGATTACAAAGTAACATAAATTTCTTTAAATATTCTTAAATATAGAAGAAAACGTTCAATTGCATTAATAGTCAAAATTGTGAACCAGAGATTGCAAAAAAATGACAAAAGGCCATTTTTGACATATTGAATAAGCAATGCTTAGAAAGGTAATACTATTTTGGGGACTTTTCCATTGGGCACTTTGGCTGTATATACCCAATATAAAAATTTACAATACTCATAAACTCCTGACTCAGTATTTATACTTAGGGGTATTTATTTTAATAAATAATCAGGCCCTGGTCAGTTGGCTCAGCGGTAGAGCATCGGCCTGGTGTGTGGAAGTCCCGGGTTTGATTCTCGGTCAGGGCACATAGGAGAAGCACCCATCTGCTTCTCCACCCCTCCCCCTCTACTTTCTCTTTATCTCTCTCTTCCCCTCCCACAGCCAAGGCTCCATTGGAGCAAAATTGGCCTGGGCACTGAGGACGGCTCCATGGCCTCTGCCTCAGGAGCTAGAATGGCTCCGATTGCAACAGAGTGACATCCCAGATGGTCAGAGCATCGCCCCCTGGTGTGCAGTCTGTCAGACTGCCTCCCTGCTTCTAACTTTGGAAAAATACAAAATAATAACAATAACCAGCTATATTCATAAAGATGTATAAATATAAATATTTATATCAAATGTTTTTATAAAAAATTTATTTTTATAGAAAGTAAAACCTAATAGCCCAACAATAGGGATTTGATTAAATAAACTGTGGTATATCCATGATAGAATATTATGCAGCTACTTTTTTTCCTTTCAGTAAAAGAGACAAAGACAGACAGGAAGGGACAGAGATGAGAAGCATCAATTCAAAGTTATGGTACCTTAGTTGTTCACTGATTGCTTCTCATATGTGCCTTGACCAGGGGGTTCCAGCTGAGCCAGCAACCCCTTGCTGAAGCCAGTGACCTTTGGGCTTAAGACAGTGGCCATGGGGTCATATCTATGATCCTATGCTCAAGCCGGCAACCCCTTGGTCAAGCTGGATGAGCCTACACTCAAGCCAGATGAACCCAAGCTCAAGCAAGTGTCCTTGGATTTCAAACCTGGGTCCTCAGTGCCCCAGGTTGACACTCTATCCATTGCACCATCACCTGGTCAGGCTACAGCTACTTTTTTTTAAAGGACATATTCTACCATATCCAACATCATGCAACAAATCTTACTAAACAATTACTATGTGCCAGATTTCCATTAGTGTGTACACACACACCCATCCAAATATATACATGGGGAGAAGAGTACAAAGTAATACACTAATAATATTATCAATGACTATCTCTGACATAGTGTGATATAATTAACACACTTTTAGAACACTTCAAAAATTATCCAAAATTTCCAAAAGAATACACTAATAATATTATCAATGACTATCTCTGACATAGTGTGATATAATTAACACACTTTTAGAACACTTCAAAAATTATCCAAAATTTCCAAAAGAATACATATTGCTTTTATACAAAGAACAAATGAGTTAACTGCCACTCTTAATGAATACATACTCACTTTGTGCCAGATAACAAATAAGCACTTTTCTGTAATTATCTCACTATGACCATATAAGGCTGGGTACTATGATTATTCCCATTTTGAAACTCCAGAGGTGACAGAGTTGAGAATTGAACACAAGGCTAAAACCAAAGCTTGTGCCCTTGACCCCTCATATACACTAAGATACATCACATTTCTCTGAGAATCTTCCTGGAACCAAGTTTTTCAAGAAGTGCTATCACATACAGCAGGGGTTGGGAACCTTTTAGGCTGAGGGAGCCATGAACGCCACATATTTTAAATTGTAATTTTGTGAGAGCCATACAACGACCAGTGTACGTTATGTATTATCCAATAAAAATTTGGTGTTGTTCCGGAGGACAGCTGTGATTGACTCCAGCCACCTGCAACCATGAACATGAGCAGTAGGAAATGAATGGATTGTAATACATGAGAATGTTTTATATTTTTAATGTTATTATTTTTTTTATTAAAGATTTGTCTGCGAGCCAGATGCAGCCATCAAAAGAGCCACATCTGGCTCACGAGCCATAGGTTCCTGACCCCTGACATACAGTCTCAATTGGAAAGAGAAAAGTAGCAAATAAAGAGTCTGGAATTGTTCTGAGCTAAAAATACAAGGAATCTTTTATGACTCTAAACATAGCCTGAAATTTGGTAGTCTGCTATTTCTATACGCCTATTACAAGACTGACATTTGATGTCTAAATTCATCAAGTAACTCAGAGGAGTGGTCCAGAAATCTCCAGCATATAGTCTCTATGAATTTAGTTTTTTTGTAGTGTCATGTGTTATTGATGCTAAGTAAATGTAACTTGGTGGCAATGATGATAAAGCAAATTTTGGTGACACAAACTACAGTTCACTTTAGTTTTGCTAAAATTGGAAAACATCCATGATACAGGGAATGTGACCAAGCCCAAGGCAGTGTACCCTCAGCAGGTCCCTGAGGCCTGTGCTTTTGGGAAGAAAGATGTCTTCACATCGATGAACCACTATTTAAATATATTAGGGATCAGCATATATATTTTAAAGGAGACATTCATTTTTTTAAAAAAAATCTACATATTGATCTTTCACTGAATATTTAAAAAAACTTTTAAAATACATTCATGTGAAATAAACACGTGTCTTTTCATTAAAAAAGTACAGCATTCTCTGTCTTATACTAAGATCATAGCATGAAAAATGAATCATTTCTCATTGATTTTTGCCTTGTTCTACTGCTATTATAGCCAAACTAGATCAACCATGCAGGGAGCCCATCAATTATTTTGCAATATCTCATTTCTACAACTGAAAAAATTCAAATGACCAGATTTTCCAAAATTTATAGTTAACAGGCTTTAATTTATAGAAAACAGCTTGTTAAAATATATATTAATTAGATAATATTTATTAATTATCCAGAGTTTGGAACTTACTGGAAATTAATCAGGTAAAATTAATGTGGTTGCTATCTTTTGTGAGCAAATGATATTTTGCAGTATATTGATGACTAACTTTGAGATAAAGGTGGCATGGTCTAAATTTCTATATTAAACTCAGCACAGATTTAACACGTCTAACTGTGAATGTGAGCTATGGGATTGGTCAGGAGGACACCATGACCTGACTGGCTGAGGAGATGCTCATTTCCAGTAGAAAGGGCAGAGATGTTCATGGTAAATGGTAATTGTCCAGGGTTTCCCCCAAATAGATCTGATTTTATCCTACCTGCTGGAGGAATACAAAGAACTTCCTACATCTATCACAAAGTAAATAATCAGACTATAAGACTTTTTTTGTGCTGCATGATGAAGTTCAAGGGCAAAAGAAATTTGATAACTCAATAAATGTAAATATTGATGGTAAAATATTAACTTCTCAAATTTTAGCCAAAATTATTGAACAGAGTCTAGAAAATTAAAAAAATCTGATCATCACTAACAAATTTAGTAAGTACCTCTCCTTTGAATAGAGAAGGGAGAAAACGAAGTGATGGCATATGAAGTCAGAAAAGTTCCTTAAAATACTGCCTATTATTGGGCAGGAAAAAACAGTTGTGAAATTATTTTTTAAATTTCATTAAAAAATAATTACCAAACATCTGCTATGGAAAGTAATTATGCCAGACTTTTTGAAGGTAATGAAGATGAGAAGGACTTATTTAAAAGTTATCATAACTTATATACACCTAAAGAACAAAGAGGTAGCCCCTGAAAATTTAAGTAATTTTTCATAGCTTGCATATTACGTGCATACATTATGAACTGTGGTAGAAAATCCCCCAAGCTTATCCAGTTGCAAAGCAAAACTTAAGGTTACTGAGAAAGGAGGGAGAACAGCTCTAAATTCTTTTCTAAGGGCAAATGCTGAATATTTTCTAACTAGATTTTTTTAAAGTCAAAAGGCATGCTATTTTTTATTTTTTAAATGTGGTTTCTCTCACGCATGAACATGAACAATAGTGTTGTGATTGCTGGGGGTGGGAGACGGAGGCGGGGATGAGGGGGATTAATGGTGATGGACGGAGACTTGACTGGGTGGCGGTGAACACACAGTACAGTGCACAGATGATGTGTTGTTGAATTGTGCATCTGAAACCTGTATAACTTGGTTAATGTGTCACCCCAATAAAATCAATTTAAAATGTAGTTTTCCTTTCTTCTTTTCTAGAAAGGAAGTATCTTTTCCAAATCCCATATCCTGTAACCTTTTGTTCCCCCAAGGGCTTAAGAAATATCATGTAGCTATATATTGTCTTAAATGATAAAACCCTGCCATTGACTCTAAACTCAGATGAGCTGGAGAGGATTATCTCAAAAGGAGATTTTGTATAAAAATGTCAAAGAGCACTTCCTATAAAATATTTAAAAGATCACAAGTAAAGGCATGTCACTGTCCTAAAATTTATACAGAATCTCAAGGGACTCCGAATAGGCAAAACAATATGGAAAAAGAAGGACAAAGTGAAAAGTTTTACTTTCCAGATCTCAAAACTTACGACAAAGCTCAGTAATCAAAAATAGTTTGGTACTGGTATACGGATAGACATATAGACCAATGGAATAGAATAGAAAGCTCAGAAATAACCCCACACATATGTGGTAAAGATTTACAATAAGGGTGCCAAGACCATTCAACAAAAAAAGAACAGTCTTTCCATAAAATGGTGTTGGGATATTCACATACAAAAGAATGAAGCTGAACCATTACTTTATATCACATACAAATATAATTCAAAATGGAGCAAACACCTAAACAGAGCTAAAACTATAAAACTGTTAGAATAAAAGGAAAATGCTTAATGACATTGTATTTGGCAATAGTTTCTTGATTATGACACCAAAAGCATAGTCAACATAAGGAAAAATAGATAAATTTCATCAAAATTTAAATCTTTTGTACATCAAAGGACATTGAACAAATTCAAAAGGTAACCCATAGAATGGGAAAAAATGTTTGCAAATTATCTCTCTGATAAGGAATTATTATCAGAATATATTAAAAAAAAAACTCCTACAATTCAACAAAAAATTAACCCTGTTAAAAAATAGAGAAAGGACTTGAATGGACATATCTCCAAAGAAAATAAAGAGACAGCCAACAAGCACCTGAAAAGATGCTCAGCAACACAAATCATTAGGGAAATGCAAATCAAAACCACAATGAGTTATCACTTCACACCCATTAAGATGGCTATTATCAAAAAATAAGAAAATAAAAAGTGGTGGTGAGAATATGAAGAAATTGGATTCCTTGTACAATTGATAGTGAAAATGTAAAATTGGGCCACTACTATGGAAAATGATATGGTGGTTTATAAAAAAAAAATTACACATAGAATGACCATATGATCCAGCAACTCCACTTCTTGGTATACATTCAAAAAAATTAAAACCAGGGACTCAAACAGATATTTTTGTACGCATGTTCATAGTAGCACTATTCACAGCAGCTGGAAATGTATAAACAACCCAAATGTCTATCAACAGATGAATGGTTAAATAAAACATATATACATACAATGGACTATTATTCTGCCTTAAAAAGGAAGGCAATTCTGACATGCTACAACATGGATGAATCTTGAGGATATTATGCTAAGAGAAATATGCCAGTCACAAAAAGACAAGTAGTGAATGATTTCACCTGTGTAAGTACTTAGTGTAGCCAAAATCATAGACAGAAAGTAGAATGGTATGGTTGCCGGGGCTGGAAGGAAGAATAGAGAGTTATTGTTTAATGGGTATAGTTTCAGTTTTATAAGATGAACAGAGTTAGAGAGGCAGATGGTGATGATCCTGCACAACTTTATGAATGTATTTAATACCACTGAACTGTAGACTTAAAATGATTAAGATGGTAAATTTATGCTATGTGTCTTTTATCACAATTTTAAAAACTGAAAAAAAATTAATGGACAAGTCCAACAGGCAGAAGACTATTCAGATCTGGTCTCCAGAGAGAAGACAGGACTAGAGATAGACATGTAGGAGACTTCTGGCATGAAAGTATTAATTTTTTTTTTTTTACCACTGCCTGGTATATGTTAATTATTTGTGCACTTCTCTCATTCTTTATAAAGGGCAATGGAATGAATGCCCTACCCACCGATTTGTTCCCAGGATACATTAGCACATTACCTCTAAATATAAATATTATTTAAAACTGAACTGAATCTGAACACTAGACAGGAACCCTTAGTCTTTCTATATCTGGTCTACCTACAGTACACATGAAATTTGCAGATTTCTTCTCAATACTTGCTCATCATTTTAGCTCATTTATAAATGGAAGGTCAGAGGTTGGCAGCTGGACCATTCTGTATTTCAGAATCCATTTTGCTACATGAATGTCATCCAGTAAAAAGTGCAAACCAGAACTCTCCCCCACCTTTTTATTTTGATTCACTCATCTCCAGACTCTCCTTGTACACTCATCCCCTCCTGAGAATCCTGGCACAGAGTTTCACAGCCAAAAATAAGGCACAAAGTCAAGCAGTGCTTCCTATGCAGGAAAGATATTCTCTCCCTTCCTTTTGGAAACATTTCAACTAACCCTGTTTTAGTCTGGCTGCTTTGCCTCATTTCAAAAATATTTCATTATACTCCATAGCCCTTCCCCCGATGTCCTAGTTAATTAAGTTTATATAATTTCCTACTGATTAGTTTTGAACAGCTTGCTTTGGATTTTCTCTCCTTTAATTTTCTACCTTTACTGACAGTATAAAATTCTCAACTACAAACATGGTAAAGTATGTGCTACCATGAAGCTTTCTGTTCTACACAACAAAAAGCAAATCCACATTGTGATTCTTTAAGAGGTCATCTGTTTCAGAAAACAAAGAGACTGTTAGGTAGAATCCAGCAACAAACCAGTAATAATAAATGCAAAGAAGTCACTAGTTATATTCTTTCACGTACCAAAATGAACTACAGTCCATGCGTTTACTTATAATACATTTTGCATTTATTGAGAAACTTTGAGATTCTTCCTCTGTTCTTAAAAACTCAGAGGATTAATTTAAAAAACTATTAGTATGAGCTAATTTCTAATTTCTTATGATGCATATGTTCAAGACGAATAACAGATGACCTGTGCCACAATCTGGTCCAGACGCTGAACATACACAGCATCAGAGGACAAGGAGGAAGGAGAGTGAACCCAAAATGTCAGCACCAATATCCTAAGTCCTTTCGTGACCCAAGAAATGGCAATAGGCTTTGAAATTACTCTGAAATCTGCTTTTCCCATGAATTCTTTAATTTCCTTGGTATTTTGTGGACAATAAAACAATTTATTTTCATAAATGGTCATTCTTAAGAATGCTCAAAGTCTCACACAATTTCTCTCTTCTCCTGTTAATTCTATAAAACAAAGTCCTCTCTCCTCTGCTAGACTATATTAGAATACAAAGAGGAAAAGTGAATGTCAAGGCTGCAATAGGCCCTGGACGTTTGGCTCAGTGGTAGAGTGTCAGCTGATGTGTGGAAGTCCAGGGTTCAACTCCCAGTCAGGGCACACAGGAGAAGCGCCCATCTGCTTCTCCACCACCTTCCTGTCCCCACTCCTTTTCTCTATTTCTCTCTCTCTTTTCCCCTCCTGCAACCATGGCTCAAATGGTTTGAGCAAAGTTGGCCCTGGATGCTGAGGATGGCTCCATAGCCTTGCCTCAGGCGTTAAAACAGCTCAGTTGCTGAGCAACAGAGCAATGCCGCAGATGGGCAGAGCATACCCCAGTAGGGGGTTGACTGGTGGATCCCTGTGGGGATGCATGCAGAGTCTGTCTCTGCCTCCCCGCCTCTCACACACACAAAAAAGACTGCAATAAATCTTCTTCAAATATACTCTATTCACTAAATATACTAATCAAGAATCAGTCTGCAATGGGAAAACCAAACAAATGTATTTTTTTAAAAAGTACTCTCAGATGACTTTGCTACTTTGCTGGTGGTGAGATCCCCTGCGCCCTATACAGCAAACTGTGCTAGGTCAGCCAGGATTCTTGCTTACGAGCCAACCAGTCCTCCCTCCTGGAGGGACAATATTTTATCTCTGGTGATTCTGTCCATGACTGACAGCCGAATGTGCCGACTTTGCAGAAACAAGCCTTGCACAAATCTCATTCTAGTGCTCCTTTACTTCTGTTGAAGACTGCCTTGTTTCATATGCCAAGAAACACTATGAGATGGAAGGTTTCCTTAAAAGTTGCTTTAAAAAATCAATTTCCACATACAGTTTGCAGATATTCTTTTACCCAGACATATATAATCACTTCCTGAAAGAATAGATGAAGGTCATATTATGCACTGATGTGATGTCAAGTAAAGGAATACATACATTTCCATTTACAAGCTCACAAATAAGTGTCAGTACTTGGAGGAAAATAATTCATAGGCTTGGGCATGAAAGATAAAGTATGAAACATTAGCTAATTGGCTAATTTACAAGGATAGCCTCTCCTTGGAACAAGCATAATTCCCATTATGATAAGCACTTTGCAGGTATGCTGAAGAAACAGAGATAAAGTTTGGCAATTAAGTTCCTGTCTTCCCCAGTGAATTCTGACTCCAACCATGAAACCAAAGGAATGTGATGCAATTATGAAACTAAATTTCACAGGATTTTGTGGCTGAAAATACTTTGTAAATGACTCACTGAAAGTGCTCACAATTCATGACAGGCTTCTGGAACACTTTCTGATTACATGCTTTAAAAGACAGATTAAAATGACCTTCTTTTACCTTTGGGCTTCCATGGATGTATATAAATATCACAAGATACTTCATGTGATAAGAAAACAGTGAAAAGAGAATTATCCTGATATGCAAGTTATCCTAATGCTTTTTCCAGGATCCCATGGGGAAGAATAGAATGTACAATCCCAGAGAAGAGCGAAGAGAATGAATAAACCTCAAGTACTCCAAAGAGCATCCGTTTAAGGAAGATTATTTTTTTAAGCGAGAGACAGAAAGAAACAGAGACAGACAGAAAGGGAGAGAGAAGAGAAGTATCAATTCAGAGTTGTGGCACTTTAGTTGTTCAATGATTGCTTTCACATGTGTGCCTTGACCAGGAAACTACAGCAGAGCCAGTGACCCCTTGCTCAAGCCAGCAACCTTGAGCTTCCACCCAGCGACTTTTGGGCTCAAGCCAGCATTCATGGGGTCATGTCTACGATCCTATGCTCAAGCTAGCAACCCCATGCTCAAGCTGGATGAGTCTGTGCTCAAGCTGGCAACTTTGAGGTTTCAAACCTGGGTCCTCAGTGTCCCAGGCCGATGCTCTATCCACTGTGCCACTGCCTGGTCAGGCAAGGAAGAAAATTATTTGATAAATCCTCTTAAAATATGCAAAACAATGACCAAGATTAGATTTCATTTCTCGTGCCATTCTTACATGGTTATTAATTGTTATAATATTTTCACATTACGGACCTAAAGTTTGGAGATAGAATTGCTGGCCACCCAGTCTGACACATCTATGTCCACCCTGACCACCTCAATGGTACATGCTCCTAGCTGAGCTTCGACCAAGCCCAGACTTTTCCCACTGCTTTCATTTCATTGTTTTTGAGTGTTTTACTGTTATTGGTGTTAGAAATTGTGAAAGCTTGGCTGTTTAATGCATTTGTTGTTTGTATTTAACATTCAAGACACTGAGAAAAAGGTGAACATGGAATAAAACAAGATTGGTGGGGTCAAACTATGAGAATAGACCATTCATAAACAATGATATGGGCAAAGAGAGAAAAAACATAAAGACATAGAACATAAGTTTAAAAAGCCATACTGTGTCAAATCAATGGTTTCTATTCAGTTCAATGCCTTCTCTTTGACAGTAGCACCAGGGTAAGTTTTGTGGTAAAGCTTGTCATTCACACTCTTTAATCTTGTCCTCAAAAGGTTAGAAAGACATGTGAACATACCTAGCTTTCACTAACAACACATTAAGGATCTGGTCATAATCTAGTCTTGGATCTGTCAGTACTGTATTTCTATTCAATAAGTCATCTGTATTTTCTCTTAATCGTTATAATGAATACTTATTTTATTTAAGCCAATATGGATTCTAGTCCAAGATTCTACCAGTAACTGAGTATTTGACCTTGGTACTTGAGGAGGGTATTTGAGGAGATGAAGACAAAATGGTTAAGATCCCTCACTGCTCTAAAATGTTATAATTTGGCTACCAAATTTCAAAAGGATGATACCACACATTTTCATTATTCATATACACTATTTTGCAGGCTGTAGTTAACTTCCTCCACCTTTGCTTTCTCTAGACTTCAAAGAATCAGTTTCTTGTGGTTGAAAGGACCCTTGAAACTCATTTACTAGAACCCACAGGATGCCTGAGTCACCGTAATCGAATTCCCTACTGGCCCTCAGCTTGCTCCTGTTTGGATACTATTATTGACAGTGAATTTTATGAATTCCTAAGCCAGCTCAATTCATTTTCAACTAATTCCAACTGTCAGAAATTATCCTTTTAAAAAAAATGTTTTTAAAGTTTAAAAAAAAATTTTTTTAGAGAGAGGAGATTGAGAGATAATGGATGCAGGGGTGGAGAGGAATGGGAAGCATCAACTTGCTTCTTGTATGTGCCTGTGCCTTGATCAGGCAAGCTCAGAGTCTCAAACCAGCAACCTCAGTGGTCCAGGTCGATGCTTCATCCACTGTCCCACCACAGGTCAGGCCTGTCAGAAATTATTCTGATATGAATTCAGATATAAATGTTGAAATAAATCTGTGTCCTTGCAACTTCCTGCTTTTTCCCTAAAGAGCATGACAGCATAGACCAGTGGTAGTCAACCTGGTCCCTACCACTCACTAGTGGGTGTTCCAGCTTTCATGGTGGGCAGTAGCAGAGCAACCAAAGTATAAATAAAAAGATTTAACTATAGTAAGTTGTTCTATAAAGATTTATTCTGCCAAACAGCGAAAATCCGACACAAAGTACTTGGTAAGTAATTATTATTATCTGCTTTAACTTGCTATAACTCTGCTTTATAAATTATATAAAGTAAAGTTACTTCCCTACTTTATAAATCATCATTACTGTGGAACTGGTGGGTGGTTAGAAAATTTTACTACTAACAGAGATACAAAAGTGGGCAGTAGGTATAAAAAGGTTGACTACCCCTGGCATAGATCCTAAACGACTTTTCTACATGAGCCACGATAGATTTTCTAACACTAGAAGAAGCTATCACATGCCTCTACGTCTCTTTACTCCTCCAGGCTAATCACTCTTTAGCCTTTATTTCTATATCATTGTGCTTAATCCTTTGATTGGCTGTTCTTCTCTGAACAAACTCCAGCTTGACAGGGCCTGTCTTAAGTACATTATGCCAGATGGAAACTAATATTTTAGCCTTGGGATAGTTAATGCTAAGAATAGAAGGATTATATCTTCCCTTGTTCTAAATATTTATATCAATATTTTTATTAACACAAATAAGATCAAATTAACTTACGAGATTTATATTTTTTAATATTTTTCATGTATTGTTATTTGGCTACATTTTCCCCACCCTGTAATTGTAACTGGATGCAGATGGTAATGGAGAAGCTCAAACAGGAAGATGACCACTCTGGGTGATAGGAGACACGCCTCTTTTTAGCTGCGTGACCTGGGGCAAATAACTCCAATTTCCTGTGCCCTGGTTTTCTTGTTTCTAAAATGGAGAGTAGAACAATTCTTCAAATATCTAAGATAAAAAGATAAACAAACAGATATAAATATTATTTTCTTAAGTTATAAAAACTATAAACCCTGGGCCCTGGCCGATTGGCTCAGTGGTAGAGCGTGGGCCTGGCGTGCAGGAGTCCCGGGTTTGATTCCTGGCCAGGGCACACAGGAGAAGCGCCCATCTGCTTCTCCACCCCTCCCCCTCTCCTTTCTCTCTCTCTCTCTTCCCCTCCCGCAGCCGAGGCTCCATTGGAGCAAAGATTGCCCGGGCCCTGAGGATGGCTCTGTGACCGCTGCCTCAGGCACTAGAATGGCTCTGGATGCAGCAGAGTGATGCCCCAGAAGGGCAGAGCATCGCCCCCTGGTGGGCATGCTGGGTGGATCCTGGTTGGGCGCATGCAGGAGTCCGTCTGACTGCCTCCCGGTTTCCAGCTTCGAAAAAATGAAAAACAAAACAGAACAAACAAACAAACAAACAAACAAAAACTATAAACCCTGGCCAGTTGGCTCAGTGGTAGAGGGTTGGCTCAGTGTGTGGATGTCCTGGGTTCAATTCCCCATCAGGATACACAGGAGAAGTGACCATCTGCTTCTCCACCCCTCCTCTGCTCTCTCTTCTCCTTCTGCAGCCATGGCTCAATTGGTTCAAGTACACTGGCCCAGGGCACTGAGGATGGCTCTGTGGAGCCTCCACATCAGGTGCTAAAAATAGTTCAGTTGCAAGCATGGCCACAGATGGGCAGAGCATTGGCCCCAGATGGGGGTTCCTGGATAGATCCTGGTTAGGGCGCATGTGGGAGTCTCTCTATCTCCCCTCCTCTCACTTAGGAGTGGAATTGCTGGGTCATATAGTACCTGTATGTTGAACCTTTTTAAGAATTACTAACCTGTTTTACTATAGATTTTACTAACCTGTTTTTCTTCTTCTTCTAAGTGAAGAGGTAAAACAGATTAGTAAAATCTATAGTAAAACAGGTTAGTAATTCTTTTTTTTTTTTCTTTTCATTTTTCCGAAGCTGGAAACGGGGAGGCAGTCAGACAGACTCCTGCATGCGCCTGACCGGGATCCACCTGGCATGCCCACCAGGAGGCGATGCTCTGCCCTTCTGGGGCATCACTCTGCTGCATCCAGAGCCATCCTAGCGCCTGAGGCAGAGGCCACAGAGCCATCCTCAGCGCCCGGGCCATCTTTGCTCCAATGGAGCCTCAGCTGCAGGAGGGGAAGAGAGAGACAGAGAGGAAGGAGAGGGGAATGGGTGGAGAAGCAGATGGGCGCTTCTCCTGTGTGCCCTAGCCGGGAATCGAACCCGGGACTCCTGCACATCAGGCCGACGCTCTACCACTGAGCCAACCGGCCAGGGCCAGGTTAGTAATTCTTAAAAAGGTTCAACATACAGGTACTATATGACCAAGCAATTCCACTCCTAAGTATGTACTCAAGAGAAATGAAAACATGCCCACACAAAAACTTGAATGCAATATTCATAACAACAGTATTCATAATAGCCAAAAAGTAAAAACAACTTAAATAGCCATCAACTGATGAATGGATAAACAAAATGTGGAATATCCATACAATAGAATATTATTCTATAAAAGTGAATAAAGCACTGATACATACAACAACATGGATAAGTGAATCTTACAAACATTATGCTAAGTAAAGAAGCCAGACACAAAAGGCCACATATTTCATGACCCTAATTACATGAAATGTCCAGAATAGGCAAATTCATAGAGATAGAAAACAGACAAGTGTTTGCCAGGCTGAAGGAAGATAAAACTAGAAAAGTGACTGAAAATGGGTAAAAAGTTTTTTGGAGGGGTAATAAAAATGTTCTAAAATTAATTGTGATGGAGGCACAACTGTGGGAATATATACTAAAAGCTGTTGAAGTGTACACTTTGAACAGGGGAATTGTATAGTATGTGTTATAACTCAATAAAGTTGTTTTTTAAAAGTACTATACAAAAGTATGACATTACTTTGTTTTTATATCTCTAGTGAATGACTGATAGCAACTCTAAGAATACTTCCCTGAATTATAAAACTCAGAGGCCAAACAGTAAATGTTGGCAAGGATGTCAGGAAAAGGGAGCCCTTGTACACTGTGTGGGAATGAAAACTGGTGCAGCCACCATGGCAAACAGAGTGGAGGTTTCCCAGAAAATGAAAAATGAAACTGCCTTTTGACCCAGCAATTCCACTTACGAGTATATATCTGAAGAAACCCAAAACACTAATTCAAAAGAATGTATGTATCCCTATGTTGATTGCATCATTATTTACAATAGCCAAGCAATCCAAGTGCCCATCAATAGACAAATGGATGAAAAAGTTGCGGCGCACAGGTACAATGGAATTGTTACTCAGCCATAAGAAAAAATAAAATTTTACCATTTGCAACAGTATGGATGAACCTAGAAGGCATTATGCTAAGTGAAATAAGCCAGATAGAGAAAGACAAATATACCATGTGATTTAACTTATATGTGGAATCTAAAGAACAAAATAAACAAACAAAATAACAGACTCATAGATACAGAGAACTGACTGATGGTTGTTAGAGGAGAAGGGTGGAGGGGACTGGTTGAAAAAGGTGAAACAATTACGAAATACAAAATAGTCACAGGGATATAAAGTACAGTATAGGAAATATAGTCGATAATATTGTAATAACTAGGTATGGTGCCATGTGGGGATGGGAAAAATTGGGGGGACAACTTTGTAAAAAAGCACATTATTGTCTGACCACTATGCTGCAAAGACCTCCAGCACTACCCTCAGCAGTGTGAGCATGCATGTGTGTGCATGCACACACTCACACACACGCTCACCTCCATCACATACTGCACTTGAACTAAATTGGTAATTTAGGGAACTCCTACTCCAGTCCCTATTTTAAACTTGGCTATTCTAAAGTTCAGGCCACAGGCAGACTATGGTGAGAACAGGAATCTGAAAATTAGTGAACGTCAGTAACATCAGGGTTCAACTTTACTTATTTATTTGAGTGAGTGAGAGGAGAGGAGATAGACAGACTCCTAAACACATTCCAACTGGGATCCACCCAGCAACCCCCATCTGGGTGAAAGCTCTAATCAACCGATCTATTTTTAGCACCTGAGGTTGACACTGGGACCAACCAAGATATCCTCAGTGCTCGGGGCTGACACTTGAACCAATTGAGCCCTGGCTGCGAGAGGAGGAGACAGAGAGAGAAGCAGGAGAGGGAGGGGAAGAGAAGTAGATGGTCACTTCTCCTGTGTGCCCTAACTGGGAATCAAACCCAAGATGTCTGCACACCTGGCCGACACTTTACCACTGAGCCAATTGTCCAGGGCAGGCTTCAATTTTAGATTTCACTTTTGAGCTGCGATGCCAAAGTAAGTTAATGGATCTCTTAGATCTTCAGATACTCACCTGTAAAATTAGCAAGATGATAGAAGTAAAACACCTAGTGAGCACTGTTCTCTTTAGATGCCACATATGTTACCAGATTTTGTATTTTCATGTGTAACTATATTTCAGTATGTACGGTATTTAGCCACATACACAGCTAGCTCAACATACTTTTCTTTTTTATCAAAGACAAAATGTGTGGATGCTTTCTCTGAATTTCCGGAAAGATGAATAACTGCAATTTTCTCCTGAAGAGGTGTGTGTTTAAATTAAGTCTTATTGTACTCGTTTCCAAAAAAAAGTGCTGTATTTTAATCACTCTACTGTCCCTACTTTGAATTTTTTTAAAGATCACTATGAATTCCTACAACTATGAAATTCTTTCCATTGCTAAAGACTGCAAATATGCAATCTGAGAAAATGGGCAATTTGAGACTATCTCCAGAACCAGCTTGGGGACCTGCACAAAGAGCACTGTAACTATGGAAACACTTGGCAATGGAGTTACAATATAAATCAAAAAACCAGTTTCATTATTCAGGTACCAAGCATTTGATATCGATTTATAGCAACTGTAAGCTACTAATAATTGTATTCTATTTCCTTTGTCAAACATGATTTTCTCTCTCAATGAGGTCTTTAGGAAATTCTTAAGTATTTTTCTGAAGGAGAAGAAAATGATAAATTAAATCCACTTAAGTGGTGCGGTGTACCTGACTGTTTGTTTTGATCCATTTATGAAATAAACACTATAAAATCAGGCATATTTGGCACTTGGCATATGCTTTGTAATATTATTTACTACACACATACACACACACACGTGTTTATATATGTGGCCTATCTCCTCAACCAAGATGATAAATTCCTCAATCAAATGCAGGGAACATAAGATACTTCATCACCACTACCCATCAGAGGGCCCACAATACAGCCCACTTTTTTGACTAATTTAGCTTTTCTTTTCTAAACACAAGAGGCTTTGAAAGAAGATAATTCATAGCACATTAATGTGTATAAAATATTATAATGGGGAAAATGGGCATCAGTGACTGACAGCCCTACAATGCTAAGTTCTCTAAGGAGAAGGTTCTCCTTAGAAAGCATACAACCTTATACCCTTATAAACATGGTGGCTGTTTCATTTTTTTGCACACTTTCTTTGGGGGGGACCTAGACCAATTCTAACTCTTAATTTCCTCTGCCCACAGGAAGTTTATTTTTTAACTGACAGTTTTCATTTTGTTTTTCTTTAGAACTGGGTGCTACCTGAGCCTCTATCCTTCTCTTTCCCTATTTCCCCTCAGTGAAGAGAGTTAAGGGTAAACACAAAGAATTTTAGAATCAAGCTCAGTTCTGAAGCCCCACACGGAACATCGACAAAGAGCCTCACTGCATGGTAACACAGAATAGAAGAGAAGCAGACCAGCTTCTCTCACTGATAAAACACTGCAACCACGCTAAGATCCTGATGGAGCAGCAACACAATCCAGCCCCACTGAAAAAAAATCACAAAATTCTTCAACAATATATATCACACCTGTTATATTTTGAGGTGAGTGGATCGTTTCACAGGGATCCTTCTTTCCCAAAAACCACATGTGCACATTCTATTTCATATCTCCAGAGACACATGATCTCTGGCAGCCCTGTGTTTACCATGAGCCCAGAGAGAGGCAATGGCTCAAGCCTGGCCAATCACATTTTCTCTCCTAAGAGTCTGGAACTGGAACCAGGAGAAGAGTTAAGGCAGTGTCTCCATGATGCTGTAACATGTAGACTTGGGTACTATGAGGTAGTCGTTTTTCTACCAGTGGACAGTGGAACAGAGAAATCCGGTCTGTATATGGGTAAGATGGAAGCAGATAATACACACAAAAGCAGACAGAGGGAGAGGGAGCGTGAGCACCCCTTAAGTCTGTGCTGGCCTCCTATTTGTTCCCTAGTTCCAGTCTCGCTCTTGTTTGGGGGCCCGCCAACCAGCATATCCTTATAACAAACTCCTCTTTCTGTTAAGGCTAGTTCAAGTTCCTTTGAGACACCTATATGCAGCTAGTTCTAAGATGTAAGCATTGCGTAAGCCACAAAATCCCACTTACCAGTTGTTGGAAATCCTCCAGTGTTTATCAAGCACCTACCATGCAAACGTTTTCTACTATCAGTGTACAGAAATCTGAGTTTTATTTTCCACTTAACATTTTCTCTTGACGATAGCAAAAATCATTTTAGGATATACATACATACATACCGTATTTTTCGCTCCATAAGACGCACCTGACCATAAGACGTACTCAGGGTTTCAAGGAGAAAAATAAGAAAAAAAATATTCTGAACCAAATGGTGTGTTAAAATATTTAATAAAATATACCACAATAATATTGTAACAATGTAAACTCAACAGCAGTATTAACAACCATTAGCACTGTTATTAACAAATGAGAAGAGACTTTAATGTTCAAATACTCTTCTAGTTGTCCGGGAACCCGCAGCAGCTAAAAAAAAAAAATGAATTTGCTCCATAAGACGCACGGGCATTTTCCCCTCCACTTTTGGGGAAAAAAGTGCATCTTATGGAGTGAAAAAAATACGGTAGTAGTTTTATGCCTATAATGTAAATCCAGAACCTATGATTCCAGTTTCATTTTATAGCTAATATTCACTCTGAGTTGCTGATATACTTCCATCAATATTCTGAAAAACATTTTGGAAAATAAAGATGCTAGAAGTTTAGAAAAGTCATCTTTCCTCTCTTTAATCAGACCAAGTGTATCTAACAAATTTCAACTGTGCTGATCAAAAGTTCTAGAAAAATGGCCTCTTTAGAAACATCAATAGAGTTATTATATCCACAGATTTAACATTACCATGATTCAGTGACACACTGTTCATCCCACCCTGAACCCCTAGGGAGCCAGACTACACAGTCCTATCCAACAAAATATATAGTCTAGCAACAGAGTGTGTCTCAAAATTACCCAAACATAAGATTTACCTGGATCGCTTGTAAACAATAGATTCCAGGAGTCCACCTCAGACCTACTGCATCAGAACTTCTAAGAGACAGGCCTAAGACTATGGAAATACAACATGCGTCCCTAGAGGACTCAGAATCTCCCCCAAACTGTTTAATATGACTTTAAGAATGACCCTTAAGCTTCACACTCAAGAGAAAGCCCCTGTCAGATGTCGCTGAACCAGGCTTTGATGTTCTTTCTGGCTCAAATTTCCTAAACTTTATTAAATTCTCTGGCTCCTCTCCAAATGACCCTCTGTGGCGAAGTTCTATAGTTTCCCCAGAGCTCAGCTGCCTTGTTACTCCCGGAGTTTTCAACTGGAAACCCAGTTCTAACGGAGCTGCCCCTGTATCTTCTCCCCCTCCTTCCCCTAGCCCTTCCAACTGTATGCTGCACTCGAAGGCAGCCCTGACTGGGTGTGGCTTGGCCTTCAGAGGCCACCACAGTCCAAAACAGACTCCAGGAAGGATGACTTACATGCCATCCATAAACGTGAGAGGAAATTATATCCATTGTTCTAACTCAAGTTGATTTATTTGATTACATATACAGCACTTTTCCTATATGTATACTTTTAAAAATACTGAAGCAAATTCCCCAGTATATTACTGAAGGATCAATCCAGTAGTTTCTTGGGAATAAATTTTTTAGAAGGGAATTTTCAAGAGGGTAGTCCTTGGCCAACTCATTTCATAAACCTCAAATGTGTTCTTAAGGTCAATGTGCAGAGAGTCACAACTGTATTCCAGCTGCCACACTGGTCCTCTACTTACTGGGAAATGCCAGCAGCAAGAAAAGAAGCAGTAAGAAGAAGGGATGACAGTGAAAGACCCTCACCAATCTGATGCTTATGATGTGTCAGACAACAAAGTGCAGGGTCCTGCTTTAGAAAGCACAAAAGGTGCCTGACCTGTGGTGGTGCAGTGGACGGAGCACTGACCTGGAATGGTGAGGTCGCTGGTTCAAAGCCCTGGGCTTGCTTGGTCAAGGCACATATAAGAAGCAACTACTATGAGTTGATGCTTCCCACTCCCTTCATCTTCTCTCTCTAAAGGCAATAAATAAAAATCTTTAAAAAAAAGAAAAGAATGAAAGGTATAGTAGTAAATCGAAAACCAAAAGGTATAGAATGGGTGTGAAGAAGGGTTTGTTTATAAATTTACTGATAATAGTTATGTAATGATGCAAAAATTATAATGCTATCATTTTAATGTATGGGATAAAGTTTTTTTTTCTCTCCACAAAAGCTAGCAAGACAACAAAGCCCAATAAAACCACTTTGCTCTCTGAAATGAACAGATATTTCTGGTGGTAAAATCCACTTTGCCAGGGTTGATGGGTAAGAGTACAGTCTTTCTCCTAAGGGGAGAAAAGGAGTCTTCACCTGGTAGGAACTGCAGGCTTAATGAAAAATTTTCTGCCACTGCTCTTGGGAGGAGACGGGGCAAGCAGTCTGGGCCATAAGACTCACTCTGGGTTATACCGATTCCCTAGAATGACATGGCTATGAAAGTGTCCGGGGCAAGCAGACAAGAAGCAGAACACCCAATTCACCTGACACCTGTACTAACCTTGGAAGAACTAGATGGTGTTGTCAGAGAAGACTATAGGAGTCTTTCCAGAGAAAGCAAAGGAGCCCAAGGGGAGTCACTACCTTCAACATTATAAATGAAGGTAATATAAAAGAGTATATACAGACAAATACACACACTCAGGAACTGTTTATCTGTCTGTGTCCTGGAGATTTAGACCAGTACCTTTTTTTTCCTTTCTTTTCTTTCTTTATTCTTTCTCTCTCTCTTTCTGTCTTTCTTTCTTGTTTTGTGACTGAGACAGAGACAGAAAGAGGGACAGACAGGAAGGGAGGGAGATGACAAGCATCAATTCTTTGTTGCAGCACCTTAGTTGTTCATTGATTGCTTTTTCATATGTGCCTTGACCAGGTATGCCACAGCAGAGTGAGTGACCCCTTGCTCAAGCCAGCGACCTTGGGCTTCAAGCTAACAACCTTTGGGCTCAAGCCAGCAATCACGGGGACATATTGATGATCCCACGCTCAAGCCAGCGACCCTGTGCTCAAGCTGGTGAGCCAACGCTCAAGCCAGATGAACCTTGCTCAAGCCGGCAACTTCAGGGTTTTGAACCTGGGTTGCCTGCATCCCAGTCCAATGCTCTATTTACTGTGCTACTGCCTGGTCAGGCCCAGTAACTTTTCTAAAGTGTGAAAATTCCTTCTGTGCACAGAAGGACTGCTACTGTGTGCCCAGATAGGTACATGGACAAATGATGTTTACCCAACTTGACAGAAACCAGTCAAAACATTCCTCCCAAACAACTGATTTCAACTTGTTCATGTTTTCCTCCAATAACAGCCAGACAGACTGTTTCATATATGCAGTTGACTCTACAAATATTTGCATGTAATCATGGCAATCTCAGTGAGCCCTTGTACTCCAAGTGCTGCCGAACAGCATTGAAAGACAGGTGTCCTGCAACCTGATGTGAAATACCATCTGCTTAAAGTACAGGAGAAAGGAACTGCAGCAGCACAGACCTGGCCTGATCCTGCAATATGTGCATTAGCAGGAACCAGATGGCTAAAGCAGCCAGAAAAGAAATGCCACACTCTGAAAAGTTCAGAGTGACAAAAATAACAAACAAAAAGTCCAAGCTTCATGGGCTATATGACTCTCTCCAGTCACTTGACTCTTCACTGAACAGAAAGCACAGTCCCTAAAAAAGAAAGCACTAGCAGGAAAACAACCCAGAGGGAAGCTTCTGTCAGAGCCTTGGTTCTCCCTTTATCCACAGCATTGGACAACTCTGAACCCCAACTGCAAATGTACTATTTCCTCACTAATAATCATTTGATACTTTTGATGCTATCACGTTGTGACGTAAAGGAGACTCTACTCCACACATTACTCCATTCTTTTATATTCATTTTATTTCTTAAACATCAAGTATGATATTAGAATGATCAAAAGAGGTTGGAAAATAGTATGCTCACAACCACTAAAATGAATAGCCATGAATTCACTATGCCAAACTTTAACACACATACAAATGGCCTGGGAATCTTGTTAAAATACAGATTCTGATTTAGTAGGTCTGGAGCGGGGCCTGAGATTATGAAGAATAACAGGCTCCCAGGGGATGCTGGTACTGCTGGTCCATGGATCACATCTTGAGTACCAAACCAAGGCCTTCAACTATGACTTCCCTTGAGAGGCCATTTCTCTGACACATGATTATTAACAATAAAAAAACCCAAACAAATAAAACAAACAAACAAAAAACAAACCACTATTAAAAGAAATCAGAGAAAAATATGGGAAAACAGCTGTTCCTGGTTCTAAAGAATGGAAAAAAGAAACAAATTTATGATTCTTGACCCCTATTTTTATTCATGCCATCCATCATTCTATTCTCTTTTTCTTAAAATTGACTTGCTATCCTGACTCCCTTAAGAGAGATGAAGATTGTTACCAGCCTATCAGTATTCAAGATACAAAAGCATCATCTTTTGTTGTCTACTTCCAATTACCACAGACAGGCCAGCCCTGGGGTGGTTTCAGACTTGTTATGGAGGCAGCCATTAGGACTATCTCTGGCATTAGAAACATAGCTGAACAACCCTAAATTCTTTTATAAAGAATCTCCAAGAGTCCTATAACATCTAAAAAGATAACCTTGACCAGGCGGTGGTGCTGTGGATAGGGTGTTGACCTAGGACACTGAAGACTCAGGTTTAAAACCCTGAGGTTGCTGGTCTGAGCGAGGGTTCATCTAGCTAGAGCACAGGGTTGCTGGCTTGAGCATGGGATCATAGATAAGACCCCATGGTCGCTGGCTTGACCTCAAAAATCACTGGTTTGAAGCCCAACGTCACTGGCTTGAGCAATGGGTCACTGGCTCAGCTGGAGCCACCTGGACAAGGCACTTATGAGAAAGCAATCAATGAACAACTAAAAAAAGTGCTGCAACATAAAAATAACCTTATGTGAGCTCAACCAAACTATTTGAAGTAAGCAATTTTTGCTCGCTTTGACTCTTGGTGATTTAATTTAGAGTATTTAACTAATACTCTGAAAACGCCACTAACCTCTGAGTCTAGCCACAATAGGAACACAACATTAGAACATATCCAAAAGTCTTTCATTTTAAAAGATGAAGGACAGAGGGGGATAGAGTTTAAAGTTAACTCTCTAGAGCTGAAATCCAGTCACCCTGACTGTATCTGATACCTTCTTAAACACAATTTACATTCCAAACATCCCCATTGTCACTGAGCAGCAAAGGAAATCCAAAGTACTAGAAATAATTAAGGTGCATCTTAGATGCATTAAAGTAGCCAATAATGAAGTACATACTCTATGACTACAATAGACTTACTCCGAGGACATTTTAAAATACAAGCTGTTGAAAAGTTGCTCGTCTGAATTAAAAACCACTCTTACTTTATTAGTCTTAATGACCTCAAACCAAACCCAAGTTCTCTTATAACAAAAGGAAGTGACAACCACGTCAAGGAGACACCGTGTGAGGAGCAGATATTCCCCAGGGCAGATGTGAGCCGCAGGCAACTTGTCTTCTGAGCCTAAGATTCCAACTCCTCAAAATGTTGCTGTATGAAAAGAATCCTAGTTTTTCTGGATTTTTCTCTACTTGTTAGGCTAAAGGGGCTAGACAAGAGAACGAGCTCCTGCAGCTATAAATAAATTAGTCCTTCAGGCCTTGCGATGTCAAGCTGGAGAAGCCAGCTTTGTGACCGGGTGGCTCTTCATGTAATTCTGTGGGGCTTTCCCCCAGGAAAGGGGGCACAGAGAAGGCTTCTGAAGAGCAAGCAGTGGCTGAAATCAAACCAAATCAAGTCAAAATATTAGAGGATATACACTTTCCCCCCAAAATGGAGGCCTGCCTGACCAGGCAGTGGTGCAGTGTGCAGGCTCACTAGCTACAGCACAGGGTTCCCGGCTTGAGCAAGGGGTCATTGGCTCAGCTGGAGTCTCCCCACTCCCATATGAAAAAGCAATCAATGAACAACTAAGGTGCTGCATCTATGAGCTAATGCTTCTCATTTCTCTCTCCCTTTCTCTCTCTCTCCCTCTTGCATATGTGGCACACTTAAAAAAAATGTAGTGATAATGGAGTGTCTTAATGCGAAACAACAGCAATACTATAACCTCATTAACTAACCTACTTACTATATATTTCTCACTGCTAAGTCTCTTGGGTGCCTCTGGATTCCAGGCCTCTTACAGAGGATTCTGACACTCCTGCAAAGGTGAAAAGAGACTGAGAACTGGTGATCTCCATCATAAAGAATGGCAATGAATGTATTTGTTCCCAGGGTGAGGATAAACAAATATAAGGTGGTGAGTGCTGTTATTATTACAGAAACAGATATATTACAGGTCCTAGGTAACTTACACCACACTTTGCAACTTACTATTATTTCTTCCTTATTCTCTAGGGATGTAACCTATAAATAAAGGAAAGGGGATTATGGCATTGTTTCCTCCAACAATGATGGCTAGACCAACTCCATCAGAATCCCTTGGATGCTTTTTATTAAAATGATGATTCCTGGGGTCCACTTAAAAAGATTCTGAATCACAAATTTGGCTGGGGTCCAGAAATCTATTTTAAATCATTATCCTTAGTGATTCTGAGCTCTCTAAAGTCTAGAGAACCTTAGCATAAGGTATAGTAGCTTTGTACTGCTGATTTGTTGAAAAGTCTTATTAATTGATTTTTATGGTGACTGCCACATCACACTTAATGGCAGAAGAAGTCCACTTGGGACCATTATCCATTCTTGGCAATTACTTTTAACCTTTTGGAAATATCCACTTGTTGGGCAAACAAGTGTGTTAGGCTTACTCGTTTGATGCATGAGCACGGGGCAGCACCACGTGTGTATAGTCTATGTAAGGCTGCAGGTGCTTGCCCTCAGGGAAGCAGATTGTAAATTGTGGATTGCCTACTGCCATTGGAAGGGGCCATTTTTTTGCTATTGTTTGCCAGAGAAGTTGTTCCTCTCCCCTGTTTGATAGTCAGTGCTAGGGGAGAGAGGAAGTGGTTTTCCCTGCCTGCTTGTTTGTCTGCCGTTGCGAGACTCTAATACATGGAATGGCCCATCATCCTCAGGCTCCACACTTTCTCTATGTATGCCCAAATCCAATGTGAGCCTGCAGGGCCACAGCCACTGGCCTTACACCACTACACTAGATCTAATTATAAACCAGATGCAGTTGGTCATGTAGATCCTTGAGAGAATATTCCAATTAGGAGATGAGAGAAATATGCAGTTCATTGCAAGAGACAAAGATGGATTAGGGGCAAGGTAAGAAGTAAGCCTGGATGCTTGAGTGTGAGAAAATGTAGTTGAATTTAATAAGCATCAGTGGAGTCTCAAAGGGAGAACAAGTTCTGAGAAGAAGGGAGTGGTCAGGAGCGTTATCACTAGATTAAGTAGAATGAGGACTGAAGGTTTAGGCATGAAGTGGGTCCTCACCTAGAAGAATGTTGTTACTGGTAGACAAATCTGTCATATCAATGGAAATGAAAACTAAATTAAAAGGGCCATGGAGAAATCATGGTAAGAAAATGAAGAGCTCATAAACAGACTACTCTTTGATAAGAAAAGGAAAGGAAGAAATTGGCCTAGCATGGATAAAATGTACTTTTTGTTTGTTGATGAGTCTTTTCAGGAATTCCTCAGACTTTCATTCTATTTTGCAGAACAAAAAGAGTTCAAAGGTACTCTTCTAAAAGTTCAAAAGGTTTTCCAGTCCTCAGCCTCCCCACCCCACTACCCAAAGGGATGGTTAGAGTTGGACTTAAGGTCTCACCGACTCACTTGGGAATCACTTTGACAAGCAATGGGACAAAGACATTGACTATGCTCCCAGCTGTCCACAGAGTAAACAGATCGGAAAAACTCACTAACCCTAACCTTTCAGTCCAAGGCTTGGAATGAAGGGAAATGGATAAAAGAAGATGACAATTTTGAAACAAAAGCTTTGCCTACAATCATACCCTAGGAATGTGGAAGAGGAAAAGAAGAAAACTCCAGCAGTTAGAGTTGGGAGATTTTCCTTCTGTTATCCAAAAAAGACACAGCAAGGACAGGAAGACACAATGGCCAATCAGGAAGAAAAATCTCTTTGTGGCTAATATACTAGATGCACTGTCCTCGTGCCATTTACATAAGTGTAGCCTTGGGAACACAGCCAGCTCAGGGGTGGAGTTGACTCATCAGCTGCAACAGCGCTAGTCTCCAAGGCCTTGTCAGGAGACCTTGTCAGATCAATATAGAATGAGCTCTGTCAGAGTCCCAAGTTTTTCCAGAAAGAGAGAAAATAGAGAGAAATTAAATATTAATAAAATGACCACAAGATATATAGGGTATTTTTACCTCCCAAGGAACAAAATCCTTCTATTCAAATTGTGAAGCAGTTCTATGGAATAGTTTTGATTAGACATTCTATACAATAGTCTTTGGCCCTTTATTTCCCATCACAACACGCATTTTCAAACTTTTCAGTATTCAAGTTATTTATTCTCACTGCTGAGATGTAGATAAACAGATAGATTGATCGAATAGCTTTATTTAGACATAACTCAGACTATATAATACACTCATTTAAAGTAGACAATTCAGTGGGTTTTAGAATATAGACAGGGTTGTCCAACCTTTGCCACAAAAAATAATTTTTAGAACATTTTTATCATCTCAAAAAGTAGCTCCACACCTATTAGCAATCACTCCTCATCTCCTACCTCCCATGTCCCATCTCCCTCAGCCTTAGACAACCATTAATCTACTTTTTATCTCTATGAATTTGCCTATATTGAACATTTTATACACATTAAGTCATATAATATGTAGTGTTTTGTGACTAGTTTCTCTCATTTAGCATGTTTTTAAGGCTCACCCATGTTGCAATATATATTTCTTTTTATTGCTAAATAATATTCTATTGTATGAATAGACCACATTTTATTTATCCATTTCTCAGTTGATGGGCATTGAGTTGTTTCCACTTTTTGGTTTTTATGAATAACATTGCTGAAATTTTCATATTGGTACCATATATAGTAGTCAAGGTATAACTCAAGTTATTTCAAAGTTCTGAAAAGCAAAATTTCTTTAAAATAAATGTGACAGTTGTAAGAAACTGTCAGACTTAAATGGCTGTAAAAAATGATGCAATTAGTAACATATTTTGTCATTTATTATTGACTGAGGATTCACCTTTCCACTATTTTGTTGCTATCACTGTTTCTTTCCTGTCAATCCTGCTTAGCTCTAGCAGTTCTCAATTTAGCCTTTCAAAAAATGGAAATATTTTTTACATTCATTATAGCTTTAGCAAGAAAACATATTATCATTACTGTTCATTATAACTAAATGGATGGTGAATATTTACCACATACTTCCTTCCCATTAAGCTTATTATTGTGTTTTAAAAGCAATGACTAAATTCTGTTTTACAAAAAAATAAAGTTAAATGTTTTCCCATAAACTGGAAAGCCACATGCAAAAGAATGAAACTGGACTACAGTTTGTCCCCCTGTACTAAAATTAACACAAAATGGATCAAAGATCTAAACATAAGACCTGAAACAATTAAGTACATAGAAGAAGACATAGGTACTCAACTCATGGACCTGGGTTTTAAAGAGCATTTTATGAATTTGACTCCAAAGGCAAGAGAAGTGAAGGCAAAAATTAATGAATGGGACTACATCAGACTAAGAAGTTTTTGCTCAACAAGAGAAACTGATAACAAAATAAACAGACAGCCAACTAAATGGGAAATGATATTTTCAAACAACGGCTCAGATAAGGGCCTAATATCCAAAATATACAAAGAACTCATAAAACTCGACAACAAACAAACAAACAATCCAATAAAAAAAATGGGAAGAGGACATGAACAGACACTTCTCCCAGGAAGAAATACAAATGGCCAACAGATATATGAAAAGATGCTCATCTTCTTTAGTTATTAGAGAAATGCAAATCAAAACTGCAATGAGATATCACCTCACACCTGTTAGATTAGCTATTATTAACAAGACAGGTAATAGCAAATGTTGGAGAGGTTGTGGAGAAAAAGGAACCCTCATACACTGTTGGTAGGAATGTAAAGTAGTACAACCATTATGGAAGAAAGTATAGTGGTTCCTCAAAAAACTGAAAATAGAACTATCTTATGACCCAGTAATCCCTCTACTGGGTATATACCCCAAAAACTCAGAAACATTGATACGCAAAGACACATGCAGCCCCATGTTTACTGCAGCATTGTTCACAGTGGCCAGGACATGGAAACAACCAAAAAGCCCGTCAATAGATGACTGGCTAAAGAAGATGTGGCACATATACACTATGGAATACTACTCAGCCATAAGAAACGATGACATCGCATCATTGCAGGCATCCCCAAACTACGGCCCCGCGGGCCGCATGAGGCCCCCTGAGGCCATTTATCCGGCCCCCCTGCCGCACTTCCGGAAGGGGCACCTCTTTCATGGGTGGTCAGTGAGAGGAGCACTGTTTGTGGCAGCCCTCCAACGGTCTGAGGGACAGTGAACTGGCCCTCTGTGTAAAAAGTTTGGGGGCCCCTGATACAGCAAAATGGTGGGATCTTGATAACATTATACGAAGTGAAATAAGTAAATCAGAAAAAACCAGGAACTGCATTATTCCATATGTAGGTGGGACATAAAAGTGAGACTAAGAGACATTGATAAGAGTGCGGTGGTTACAGGGGGAGGGGGGAGAGGGAGAGGGAGAGGGAGAGGGAAAGGGGGAGGGGGAGGGGCACAAAGAAAACTAAATAGAAGGTGGCAGAGGACAATCTGACTTTGGGTGATGGGTATGCAACATAACTGAATGACAAGATAACCTGGACATGTTATCTTTGAATATATGTATCCTGATTTATTGATGTTACCCCATTAAAAAAATAAAATTATTAAAAAAAAATGTTTTCCCATGAAAGACCATAAACTTGCAAATATATTTCTCACTTAGGAGTAATACAACTTTTTTCTTTTTTATAATGAGAGGAAGGGAGATAGTGAGACAGACACCCACAAGCACCCTGACCAGGATCTACCTGGCAACCACCATCTGGGACCAACGCTCAGACCAAGTGAGCTATCCTCAGCACCTGGGACCAAGGCTTGAACCAGTCAAGCCACTAGCTTCAGGATGGGAAAAGGGAGAGAAGGGGGAGAGAGAGGTGGAGAGAAGTAGATGGTCACTTCTCTTGTGTGCCCTGACTGGGGATTGAACCTGGGACACCCATACACCAGGCCGACGCTCTATCCACTGAGAAAACAGACCAGGACCACAACTTATTTGTAAGACACTGTTAATACTATTTTTAATAAGTTAAGTTGTAATAAATCTTATTTCCCACGTATTTTTTCAAGGTATTACAAAGGCTAGGAGAAACCAATATTTATAAGCAGACATTAAAAGACATTAAGCACTTGATTTTAATTAAACTAAAAACATAAATCAATATATGGACAATAGAAAGCAGAGAACACAGTGGGGGTCAGTAGTAGAAAAGTAGACAGAAAAACAAAGTTAAATCATAACATGGAACAAGCTTATTTTATACATATTCGCTGCAGAAGTCTTTGAATTTCCACATATAAGGATGCAGAGGGCTGTGACCCATTTTACACATATGCTTCATAACCTGCCTTTGAAGCTCTGAAGGGTTAATTTTCATAGATGCCTATTAAGAGCCCATTTACTATCTATCAACACATGTTAATAGATGACCTTTAGTTTTAGACTAGAAGTCAGAGACTTGCTTTTATTATCTGAGTTGTTTCCATAAAAGCTCTAAGCATTTCTACATAGGATTTTACTTTATCGAGATATAACTCACACAACTAGAAATCTCATCCCTTCATAATGCAGAATTCAGTTTTCAGCACCTTCACAGAGCTAGTTTTCATTTTTGAGGATAGTATTACAAGCTGTTCACCTGTCAGACCGTTTTCCTTTCTCCTTTGCCTCTGTACTGTGGTACTGTAACACACCAGGAAGAGTGCCGAGTCTGGAGAAAGGCTGCCTTGAACTTGAATATCATTTCATAGACAACTATATTTCCTTAACCTCTCTGACCTTTCATTTTCTTATAGGTAAAATAAGGATGTATGTAACATATTGATATATGTGAAACAGTTAGAAATAAATCTGACACTCAATAATTAACTATTATTATTTTAATAAACCAAATTCTTCATGTATAGAAAGAAGCAATGAAACCAAATATGTGCTAAAAAAAAAAAAAAAAAAGGTGAAGCTTCCTTTCCTTGTAAGGATGGAATCCAAAATCCTAACAGGCCAAAGATGGCTGAGCGCTGTTCCCTGGCATCTCTCTGGTTTCACCCCCTCCTCCCGAAGCGCACCCTACCCAGGAGAACACAGACCTGCTGTGTCTGCCTGCTCCTTGCCTTCTTCTCTGTCTACATTCCTTTGACGCTGCTCCTTCCTCAAGAATTCTTTCTACCGCAGTCCTACACCTAGCCAGCTCCTCGTGATCTTTAAGGTCACTGGTTCAGTAGTTACCACGTCCAGGAAGTTTTCACAGATATAGGCTCCAACTCTATCGTTACAATCAGGTATTCCTTTCTCTGGATTCCCATGGTACCTAATATCTCTGCACTAATTGCCTCCAACTCTCTATTGTTTGAGGAGTCTGCCTTCTCCGTCGAATTGTGAGATTTTTTAAAGGTCTGCTTTCCTGAAGTATAACTGACAAAATTTTAAGATATTTAAAGTGAACATCATGGTGATTTGTTATACATTATGAAAGGATTTCCCCCCATCTAGCTAATTAACACATCCATCACTTCACATTTGGGAGGGGGTGATGAATTCATTTACATTCTAGTCTCTTAGCAAATTTAAATTACAGCTGAAAGGTTGTAGCCTATTACCAATATCTCCCTATTTAAACTGTGAGGTCTTAGGAAGGAAGGTTCTATCAATTATGCCAAGGGACTAGAACTCTGCCTAAAAATACAAAGGTGCTTATCAGTGTTTGCTGATAGGAGAGGACATTATCAGATATTCTCAGGATCCCTTTAACCACTAAAAATAATTGAAGATTTAAAAGGCTGTCATTTCTGTTGATTATATCTATTAATATCTACCATATTAGATATTACAACTGAGAACTTTGTGAAATACCGCTGTGTATTAATTTAAGAAAGTAAGAAAGGTAAATAATGCCTAGCATTGTTATGAAAATAGCTGTGACTCTAAGGATCTTCTGAAAGGGTATCAGGGACGACCCCCTCCAAAGGCCCCAGACCATAAAAGAATAGTATTATGGGTTCTTCGGGTTTGTTTTTTAAATTATAAAATGTATTTTCAATAATATGAAAGTTAAAGTACTTAGAAAGGATGATGGGCAAATGAAAAGATATAAGAAGGGGAGGGAGAAACAACCTTAGCCACAACCAGAGAAAATTGCTGGGAACAGAGTTTGCAAAGAAAAGAAAGAGTGGTAATAAAATACAAACAGTACCAGTCTTAGGAGAAATAATAAAAAAACTAAAAGCAATTCTGCACAAACAAAACAAAAAGCAAGAGGAACACTGAGGGTCAAAAGTTTGAACAAAATCTTAAATAAAAATTGATCTTTTAGGTATAAAATGCACAATCCTATCCTGTCGCACTCCCGACTTTCTGTCCTTCGCAATCCTCACGTGTTCTTTTTTGGAACTCTTCCCCTTTGGAACTTTGTTCTCTCTTGCTTTGTAGCCACTGTTTTGTAGCTCAGATGGCATGTGATGAAAGAAAAAAAAGTGACAGCTCTGATAAAGCTGCATAATTGGAATCCAACTGATAAATTTTTAAACAGTCTATTAGATTATAAAAAATGATAACGAGATTTTAAAAATAGGAACGCTGAAGTTATTTTTACATCCTGAAAACACATTAAAAATTAGTATTCTTAAAATATGCTGCATGAAGGCCAGAACTGGAGTAATATGGACTTGGTTATAGTGCTAGGGCAGTAGATAATATCAGTTATTTCTTTAATGTTGTCAAATCATCCTTTCTAGAGCAAAAAAGCCAGAAAAGATAATTAATTCTCATTTTACATTTGCCTTTTCTACAAACCTTCTAGGGATATACAATTGGTTTGAATTTTGTTAAATAGTCACACGTGCGGAGGTAAAAAACTCAAGGCCTAGACATAGGCAATGAGACACAGGTAGATCCAGCCAGCAGACTGATTTTGTATAGCCCTCAGGCTAACAATAGCTTTTACATTTTTAAAACTATATAAAAACAAAACCATCAAACAAAAAACAAAGAATAACATGCTTTAAAAAAAAGCTGTATGTGGTCTACAACAGCAAAAATATTTACTATCTGGCCTTTACCAAAAAAATGTTTGCCAATGCCAGATATAATGCATTCATCTCAATGTCTGGTTCATAATACATAAAAACTCCATTTTTACTTGTCTGAGGACCCTCTGCAGTTTTCCATAGTGATTGCACCAAAGTGCATTCCTAACATCAGTTGCTGTGCAGTTTTAGTTCGATAAGGTCCCACTTGCCTATTTTTGCTTTTGCTGCCTGTGTCAGTCATGAAATTATTGCCAATACCAATAACATGAAACTTTCCCATGTTTTCTTCTAGGAGTTTTAGTTTCCAGTTTTACATTTAAGGTTTTGATCCATTTTAAGTTGTTTCTGTGTGTGGTTTAAGGCACGGGTGTTAAATTTCATCAAGCTCTTTTTCTGCATCTACAGGGGGTCCCTTGGGTTATGACACAGTTCCGTTCCTATGGCGGTGACGTAAGACACAGTTCCATTCCTATGGTGGTGACGTAATCCGAATTTTGATGTAAGTCAAAACACACCTTAGCCTAAGTTACTTACCTATCCTAACACAGCTATAAAATCAAAATCTAGAACATAAAAACACAACTAAGCCACAGAAAAAGGAAAAGGACATAAACATACTGTACTGTACGCTGTGTAGTCTTCCACCACCCATAACTAAACTAGTTCACTCACGTAGTCTGTAAGTACAATGTTAATGGTGTAAAGTAAACTGAAACATTCACATCTCAATTTTTTAAAGTGTTTATGGGAGTGAGCATCATAAATTTGAAACATCATATGTTGTAACCTGAGGACCCTCTGTATTGAGACAATCATGTGATTTTTATCTTGTATTCTGCTAATGTGGTATATTACATTAATTGATTTAGTATGTTGAACCATCCTTGCATCTCAGGAATAAATCCCACTTGGTCATGCCTATGATTCTCTTAATGTATAGTAAGTTCTCACTTAACACCTTCAATAAATTCTTAAAACTGCATGAAACAACATATAAGAAAACCAACTTTACCACAGTTTAACTGATATAAACAAGAGTTAAGTTCCTATGGCATCTCATAAAAGTTATAACAAAGCAACACTGAATGAAACAACATTATTTGAGGACTTGCTATACACTGTTGGATTCAGTTTATTGGCATTTTGTTGAGGAGTTTTGCATCTATATCCATCAAGGATATTGATCTGTAGTTTTCTTTCCTTGTGGTATATGTATCTGGATTTTGTAACAGGAGAATGCTGGTCTCATGCAATAAGTTTGGAAGTGTTCTTTCCTCTTAGTATTTTTGAAAGAGTTAAAAAGGACTGGCATTAACTCTTCTTTAAATATTTCATAGAATTTACCAGTGAAGCCCTCTGGTCCTGTGTTTTTCTTTGTTGGGAGTTTTAATTTCTGATTTAATCTCCATACTAGTTATAGGTTTGTTTAGAATTTCTATCTCTTCATGGATTTAATCTTGGAGCTCAATGTTTCTAGGAATTCATCCAATTATTCTAGGTCATCCAGCGTTGGCATATAACTCTTCATAGTAATCTCTTATGATCCTTTTTATTTCTGTGGCATCAGTTGTAATATCTGCTCTTTTGTGTGTGTTTTTTTTTTTTTTTTTTTTGTTTTTTTTTTACAGAGACAGAGAGTGAGTCAGAGAGAGGGATAGACAGGGACAGACAGACAGGAACAGAGAGAGATGAGAAGCATCAATCATTAGTTTTTCATTGCGCGTTGCAACACCTTAGTTGTTCATTGATTGCTTTCTCATATGTGCCTTGACCGCGGGCCTTCAGCAGACCAAGTAGCCCCTTGCTGGAGCCAGTGACGTTGGGTTCAAGCTGGTGGGCTTTTGCTCAAACCAGATGAGCCCGTGCTCAAGCTGGCGACCTCAGGGTCTCGAACCTGGGTCCTCTGCATCCCAGTCCAATGCTCTATCCACTGTGCCACCGCCTGGTCAGGCTGTAATATCTGTTCTTTAATTTCTCTTTTCTACTTAGTCTAGCTAAGGGCATCTCAAGTTTACCTTGAAAAAAAACCCCACTCTTGGTTTTGTCGATTTTTTTCTATTTCCTTCCTTCCTTCCTTCCTTCCTTCCTTCCTTCCTTCCTTCCTTCCTTCCTTCCTTCCTTCCTCCCTCCCTCCCTCCCTCCCTCCCTCCCTCCCTCCCTCCCTCCCTCCCTTCCTTCCTTCCTTCCTTCCTTCCTTCCTTCATTTTTTTTGTATTTTTCTGAAGTTAGAAGTGGAGAGGCAGACAGACTCCCGCATGCACCCGACTGGGATCCACCTTGCATGCCCACCAGGGGGCCATGCTTTACCCATCTGCTGCGCTGCTCCATTCATTGTGACAGGAGCCATTCTAACGCCTGAGCGGCAGGCCAAGGAGTGTCCTCAGCGCCAGGGGCCAACTTTGCTCCAATGGAGCCCTGGCTGCGGGAGGGGAAGAGAGAGACAGAGAGGAAGGAGAGGGGGAGGGGTGGAGAAGCAGATGGGTGCTTCTGTGTGCCCTGACCAGGAATCAAATCTGGGACTTCCACATGCTGGGCCGACGCTCTATCACTGAGCCAACTGGCCAGGGCTGCTTTTCTTTTTGTATTTCATTTACTTCTGTCCTGATCTGTGTAATTTTCTTCCTTTTGTTAACTTTGAGCTTTGTTTGTTCTTCTTTTTTCAGGTCCTTGAGGTGTAAAGTTATGTTGTTTGAGATCTTTCTTCTTTTTCTTTTTTTTGGGGGGTAGGGGGACAGGTAGGGAGAAAGAAACAGGAACATCAAGTTGCTTCTGTATGTGCCCTGATTGGGGAATCAAACTGGCAACCTCTGTGCTCTGGGACAATGCTCCAACCAACTGAGCTATCCTGCCAGCGCAATCTTTCTTCTTTTTTTATTTTTATTTTTATTTTTATTTTTTAAAGACTTTATTTATTTATTCATTTTAGAGAAGAGAGAGAAAGAGAAGGGAGGAGCAGGAAGCATCAACTCCCATATGTGCCTTGACCAGGCAAGCCCAAGGTTTCGAACCGGCGACATCAGCGTTCCAGGTCGATGCTTTATCCACTGCGCCACCACAGGTCAGGCTCTTTCTTCTTTTTTAATGAAGTATTTATCACAATAAACTCCCCTGTTAGTACTGTTTTTGCTGCATCCTATAAGTTCTGGTATGTTGTGCTTTGTTTTCATTTGTCTTAGGATGTTTCCTTTTTTTTGTGTGTGACAGAGACAGAGAGACAGATAGGGACAGACAGGAAGGGAGAGAGATGAGAAGCATCAATTCTTCATTGCAGCTCCTTAGTTGTTAATTATTCTCTTATGTGCCTTGACCTGGGGGCTACAGCACAGCGAGTAATCCCTTGCTCAAACCAGCAACCTTTGGGCTCAAACTAGAGACCATGGGGTCATGTCTATGATCCCATGCTCAAGCCAGCAACTCTGCACTCAAGCTGGTGAGCCCCCGCTCAAGCCGGCGACCTTGGGGTTTTAAACCTGGGTCCTCTGAATCCCAGTAGAACACTCTACCTGTCCACTGCGCCACCTCCTGGTCAGGCTCTAACTTTGTTTTTGGTTTCCTCCTTACCCAGTGATTATTCAAGGGTGTGTTTATTCCCACACTTTGTGAATTTTCCAGTTTTCTTCTATTGATTTCTAGTTTTATTCCATTGTGGTCAGAATAAATACATGGTACTATTTCATTCTTCTTAAATTTTTTAAGACTTCATTTGTAACCTAATGTGATCTATCCTGGAGAAAGTTCCATTTGTGCTTGAAAAGAATGTGTATTCTGCTGCTGTTGGATGGAATGTTCTGTATATGTCTGTCAGTTCCATTTGGCTTTAAGGTATGGACTAAGTCCAATGTTTCTTTGTTGATTTTATGTCCTAGTGTTCTATTTATTATCAAAAGTGGGATATTGAAGTCTTCTACTATTAGTGTATTGCTGCCTATTTCACTCTTGAGTTATATCAATGTTTACTTTCTATATATTTATTTTTTGTTCATGCATGTTGTCCATCTTTTCTACTAAGACTCTAAAATATCCATTGTAGTTATTTTAAATTCCCTGTCTGATGATTCCAACATCTAGGTCACCTCTAAGTTTTGTTCTGTTGATTGCTTTGTCTCTTAATAGAGAGTTGGTTTTTCCTGCTTTTTGTTTGTCTCATACTTTTATTGAATATGTCATGTAAGAGACTTCTAATGGTACAGGCCCCAGAAGGTTTACCTTTTACCCCCATGGATAGATGACATCTTATTTCCTTTTACCACCAACCATATGAGTTTCTACCTGTGTCCTAGGGTGCAACAGAATTTGCTGTCCTTTTCCAAAGGGATGAAAGCTTTTTTCTTTACAGAAGGGTACAGGTAGATCTTTGTGTCTCTCCCATAGCAGCAGATGCTCCCGTATCTACTCTTGAAAAACTGAAGGAGAACTTGTTCTCCCATTCTGTCCAGAGTCTTTCTAAAGAATACCAAACAGAGAACCTTAGATATGAAACTATAAGTAGGTACAAACGCCATTGGTGTCTGCAGCTCCAAAGTGTTCTAAAGTCTCATCCTAATCCACACTCTGATTATAATTTGTTAAAATTTATAGCTGAATTCTTATTCACTTGTATAGTGGCCATCTTCCCATACTCTGCCACAGATAAGCCAGCACTTGCCATCTGTCTTTCCTTGGAGGTGCCTACATACTCCTACATTTCAGGCCTTGCAACCTCAGCTCTCTGATAAGTTCTAGAAAAGTTATAGTTTTGTATATTAGATGGCTTTTTCTTGTTGCTGTGAAAGCAACATGCTTCATAGGTTTCTATATATTAGGCATAAGTTTATCTCATCCTTACTATTCTTGAATACTCTGGTTATAGATCGCTGTTATGTACTCCATAATTTCCTTTGCTCTTCTATCTAATCTATTTTAGAGATCTCATACTCAATATTATCATGCACCAAGAACAAGTTTGCAGCATAGAGTACATTAATTTTACCTACATTTTGCAGACCTTCATTTATTTTACGACCACAGTGGAAACAATGCTCAACTTATTGCCATTCACCAAAATAAATCACTCACATAATCCTCTGGCAAAGACATTCCACTGTTGTTTCAACACAGTAAAAGTACAGACCACTTTTTCTTTTCCATTAATATCCATCTCTAGCCTTAATATTTTTTTCATTGCTTCTCAAATCTCTATCTCCTAAGTTCTCAAGAGGCAAGCATTTTCTAATCCCTTTAATGAATTTAAGCTCTAGGCTCTAGAACTTCTTGGTCATGTGATCTTCAGATTATTGAAACTCTCTAAACTTGTTTCCTCATTTGTAAAATAAAGATAATAGTGTGAAAAATTAAATGAGAAAATGTATTATCTTTAAAAAGTGTTTGGCTATTATTACTATACTTCTGTTATTAATAACTCATTAAGTATTAGGTTTATAGCCAACTGTATAAAGGCTCAGTCACCTCCCCTAGTCAAGCATAGAACCAATGTCACTTAAAAAAACAAAACAAATTAAACTTAAAAATCATTTCCACTTAAAATGTTTTTTCCAGGAATGCAACGCATTGCAAATATGAGATCTTCAACTACACTATAAAATACCTTTTTTTCTTTATTTTAACTCTCACATATACATATATACATAGCATATTTATGTGTGTATTTTTATATATGTAAGTCTGATGACTGGTGACTGCCCCTATTCATCTTGTCTTCCATCCGCAACAGAGACAGTGCTAAGCACAGAGCTTAACTCTAAATGAGCCAAGCAAATAATCAGATGGTTTTGGTCATTTAAAAAGTTTCTGCCAGTATGCATTTTTACCAATAGCCAAGTAACACAGAGTGATCAGCTGCTCCAGTAAGGACTTGATCAACTTGTTTCTCTTGATCTTCAGGTTTCACCCTGTCTATAAACAAAGTCCCTACGAACATTTTGGTGCAGCTTCTAGCAGTATCCTTGAGATACTTACTGAGTTTGCATCTTTTTCATAATAGTAATTCTCAGACTAAGAAAAGACTCATGAAATAGAATTTCTAGATTGGAAAACAAATAATTTTTAATGTTTATAGGATACATTTATAAAGACATGTCTTTATCTTAGTAGTATTTAAAAATGCATTTGTAGATTATGTGGAGGTTTTTTCCCCCTTAGAATAACTTGCATGTAGAAAAGTTCCATTGGTTAGAAGGCAGACTCAAATTTTCCTAAAAACAAAGAAGAGCTATAGAGTAGCGGTATGCATATTAGCACTAGCTAAAGTATACACACATCTAGTAATCTAGTAATTTCTATATAGGTTTCATCTCTATATAGGTTTCAACCACTAAGAACAGAATGACTTTTAATTCAAATATACTCTAAATATATACTATTTTTATTTATATATATTGTGAATATATACTAATTCAGTTAAAATGTAGCAATACATTTGAAAGATTTCAAATACATACCACTCAATAAAGGCATTTGGTTTCTTTCAACTTCTTTGTAAATCTCAAGGTCACTAGTTCTAGAGGAGCTAGGTTCCAACTTTCTTTCAACTCCAAAATATTTAGAGTTACTTTTAATCATGTAGTATTCTGAACCCTTTGAAGAAGTAGGACAATAAGCATCTGGTTTCTAACCTGTACAAAAAAAATGGATGTTACTTTAGTGCTCTCCCCATTCACAGTCATCTGGGGTGCAGTAAGGACCTAGGAAATACATTCACCAACTGATATTTCCTTTTTTTTTATGGTTAACATTTTTATTTATTATTTTATTTTATTTTATGGCAGAGAGAGTCAGAGAGAGGGATAGATAGGAAGGGAGAGAGATGAGAAACATCAATTCTTCGTTGCAGCTCCTTAGTTGTTCGTTGATTGCTTTCTCATGTGTGCCTTGACAAGGGGGGGGGCTATAGCAGACCAAGTGACCCCTTGCTCGAGCCAGTGACTTTGGGCTCAAGCTGGTGAGCCTTGCTCAAACCAGATGAGCCCACGCTCAAGCTGGTGACCTTGGGGTCTTGAACCTGGGTCCTCTGCGTCCTAGTCTGATGCTCTATCCCAGGGATCGGGAACTTCTTTGGCTAAGAGAGCCATGAACGCCACATATTTTAAAATGTAATTCTGTGATAGCCATACAATGACCCGTGTATGTTATGCATTATCCAATAAAAATTTGGTGTTGTCCCAGAGGACAGCTGTGATTGGCTCCAGCCACCTGCAATCATGAACATGAGTGGTAGGAAATGAATGGATTGTAATACATGAGAATGTTTTATATTTTTAATGTTATTATTTTTTTTCATTAAAGATTTGTCTGCGAGACAGATGCAGCCATAAAAAGAGCCACATCTGGCTCGCGAGCCATAGATTCCCAACCCCTGCTCTATCCACTGTGCCACTGCCTGGTCAGGCACCAACTGATATTTCTTTTTTTTGTTTGTTTGCTTTTTTTACAGGGACAGAGAGAGAGTCAGAGAGAGGGATAGATAGGGACAGACAGACAGGAACTGAGAGAGAGATGAGAAGCATCAATCATCAGTTTTTCGTTGCGACACCTTAGTTGTTCATTGATTGCTTTCTCATATGTGCCTTGACTGTGGGCCTTCAGCAGACCGAGTAACCCCTTGCTGGAGCCAGCGACCTTGGGTCCAAGCTGATGAGCTTTTTGCTCAAGCCAGATGAATCTGCACTCAAGCTGGTGACCTTGGGGTCTCGAACCTGGGTCCTCCGCATCCCAGTCCGACGCTTTATCCACTGCGCCACCACCTGGTCAGGCTACCAACTGATATTTCAAAAGTCAGCAACAGCAAACCCAAATGCCAGAAAAATGAGTTGTTGAATACTTCTCCATTTCCATATGAAAATGCCAGAGGTCCCTGGAGACAGAAATATATCTTATTTTTATATCTAAAACTTGTGCTGTAATGCTTACCTTACGTGTACAGGAATTATAATGAACTTATAATAAAAGTAATTTTATACAAAATCTTCCTATTAAATCAGTTTAGAAATCATTTTAAGAGAATAAAAGCCTGAAGGGAATACAAGAACTCCTTTTATTGAGCATTTTGTTCATTATTTTTTAAATTTACAATTCAATTTTTTTAATGTTTAAAAAAAATTAATGAGCAAAGAATTCCCTATCTACTACACCATGCTCACTGGTTTGTCCCTGTGTCATAGCTCTATTTACAAGTCCTCTGTTAAAATGAAAATGCCTCAGGGACAAGCTAAGCTTCATTAGTGAGTGTCTTTGTGTCAAGCCTGATAAGAAGGAGGTCTTACAGAAATGGGTATAGAAAATACCTCTCTTCAGCTTTTGCTCTCTTCCCTCAGCTTCCCCAGACAGGACCCGAGGGCACTCAATTTGCAGGACTCTCACAAACAGGCTGCAACTACATCCCCGAAACCTCTCCAAATGGGTTCTGTACCACGCCTACCCAGCCAGACAACTTACACCCTGCCCTCACAGCAGGAGCACAAAAGACCTTCAAAAGAACAATCTGTGCCTTAGGATCATGCTTCCTTCTAGTTTTTGACCGCTGGGGTCACTGTCTGTTTCTACTTGATCCCCTGGACTCCAGACTACTGCTTATTTTGGAAACAGGGACTTTGAAGTCAGAAAACATCTTTTTAACTTCCAACACCATTACTTACTAGCTTTTTAACCTTGAGCAAGTCAATTATATGCTCTGATCATCAGTTTCTTGATTCTTTTAAACGGAGATCATGATATCTTCTCTCAGAACAGGGACTGAATTGGATAAACTAATACACTATATGTAAACTTCATTTGGGGAACTCTGAAATATTAAACAAATGCCAGTTCAATCAGCCCATAAGAACAAAGTACACCCAGACCTTGGAAAATAAAACTGAATATGAATCTAGACCCTGGGGAGTTGGCTCAGCAGTAGAGTGTCAGCCCAGAGTGTGGATGTTCTGGGTTCAATTCCTGGTCAGGTCACACAGGAGAAGTGCCCATCTGCTTCTCCACCCTTCCCTATCTCCTTTCTCTCTCTCTCTTCCCCTCTGGCAGCCAAGGCGCCATTGGAGCAAAGTTGGCCCAGGCACTGAGAATGGCTCCATGGCCTCCACCTCAGGCACTAGAATGGCTCCGGTTGCAACGGAGCAACACCCCAGATGGGCAGAGCATCGCTCCTTCCATGGGCTTGCTGGGTGGATCCCGGTCAGGTGCATGTGGGAATCTGTCTCTTTGCCTGCCTCCTGCTTCTCACTTCAGAAACAATAACCCCCAAAACTATTATATATATGAATCTAGAAAGGGTAAACAGATAGTAGATGACATTAGTTCTCTGTAAAAGTCATCCATCATAAAAAGGCCATTTGGGATTCTCTACCCCACAACCAATAAGATGATTAGGTACCTCAGCAAAACTGGCCAGTGGCAAACTAGATAGAACATATTTCTGGCAATCAAGGTTGCCAGCTCGATCCTGGGGCTGCCAGCTCCATCCCGAGGTTGCCAGCTTAATCCCTGGGTTATTGGCTCTATTCCCAGGTTCGCTGGCTTAACTCTGAGGTTGCCTGTTCAAGCCCCAGTCAGGACACAAATGAGAAGCAATCAGTGGGTGCATAGCTAAGTGTTGATGCTTCTCTCACTCTCTCTTCCTTCTCTCTTCCCTTCCTCTCTCTCAAAAATCAATGGGAAAAAATAAATTAAAATAAAGCTGTAACCTAACATTGCTGAAATTCACATAAAGGATGTGTCAAAAGTTATCTGTATAAAAAGTTTGGGGGGGGGTGTTATAAAGAAGAAAAATTTGGCAATATTTACCCAGCAGTATCCAAGGGAAATGGATACTAGCTCAGCAAGTATTATGATTTTGAGAGACAGATGTTCTATATTATAAAGCAAAATTAAAATGTCAGTTCTCAGTGAGGTATACTGAAATCTCCTTTCAAGTTTACATGGCTTCCTTTATTCTGATTCTATATTTACCAAGCCATCTTTTGATTAATAATTGGATCAACAAAAGTAAAAACCAGACCTAAACTAAGGTGACCCCCCCCCAGGACACTGTGAAACCCTGTGGGTGGGAAGCCACCTTTCTTTCAACTTCTCATTGGCTATTTTCATTGAGAAGGTACTTGATTTATTTAGCAAGATCCATATAACTATTCTCACTTATTTTTACTATACTTCTGCTTCTAGGCTATGACACTAATGTGGAAAATATGTTTACAAAGTTGAAAATCACAGAATTATATACACTTTTTAAAAAGGAAAGCAACTGGTAGTTATAGTACTCCTAACCTATGAATATTTTATAATAATTTAAAATAATAGTTACAAAGACTACAATATAGCAGGGATCACAAACTCAAATGCCAACAGGATCAGGAAAGAAGCAATAAAAATAGAAGCAGACTGGTTTAAAAGACAATAGGGGCCCTGGCCAGTTGGCTAAGTGGTAGAGCGGCCTGATGTGCAGGAGTCCCAGGTTCGATTCCTGGCCAGGGCACACAGGAGAAGCGCCCATCTGCTTCTCTACCCATCCCCCTCTCCTTCCTCTCTCGCTCCCCCCCCCCCCCCCCGCAGCCAAGGTTCCATTGGAGCAAAGTTGACCCGGGCGCTGAGGATGGCTCCATGGCCTCTGCCTCAGGCACTAGAATGGCTCTGGTTGCAACAGAGCAGTGCCCCAAATGGGCAGAGCATCGCCCCCTGGTGGGCATGCCGGGTGGATCCCCGTCAGGCGCATGCGGGAGTCTGTCTGCCACCCCGTTTCCAGCTTCGAAAAATACACACAAAAAAAGACAATAGAAAATCATGAAGGCTGTGCTAACAAAAACAGCTACTACTAAACTCCAGTCATTTACTGTCACAGAGAATATGGACCCAATGTTGTCAAATCCTCAGATATTTAAAAAGGATCTGGAAGTCAGGATCTCTTTGTGAAATATCATGACTTTAACACATTAGCAATTAATTCGATCTTTTTATTTTTATTTTTATTTTTTAGAGAGACTTAGGGACAGATAGGGACAGATAGACAGGAAGGGAGAGAGATGAGAAGCCCCAGCTCATAGTTGTGGCACCTTAGCTGTTCATTGATTGCCTTTTCATATGTGCCTTGCCTGGGCCCCTTTAGCTGAGATAGTGACCCATTGCTCAAGCCAGCAACCTTGGGCTCAAGCCAGCAACCTCCTTGGGCTTCAAGCCAGTGACCTTGAGGTTTTGAACCTGGGTCCACAGCATCCCAGGTTGATGTTCTATACACTGCACCACCACCTGGTCAGACACAATTAATTCAATCTATTTTTTTAAACAATAACAGTGAATGAGCTAATATTAGGAGAGTCAAACAAAACATGAGTATGGCCTGGATTTGGACTGAAGTCCACTGGTTTGAACGCAGCCCTACAACTTTGAAAAAAATGCATGTATTATAATGTTAAAAACACAAAATATAGAAAACTGGTCAAATTATGCAAATGCAATGTACTCTTCTTATAAACAGAGACAGATTAAAACTACCCACATGTATCATATGTAATATAATCTGTTAATAAAGTTTGTTATCAATGTCAACTTTTACCTTCATGAAAATAACAGTCATCTACACTTACTCAGACATTCATGTCACATTGCATTTTGTTATTTTTAAATCTGGAATTGATTTGTAAAATCAATCTAACATACTATATACTTGAGCTAAAAATACATTTCTTTCTAGCAAAGAAAACAATAAATAATATTGAGATCTTTAATAAGGTTTGAGTCAGTCACACAGAGCAGGATGATATTAAACAAAATTATGGATACATATATGTAAAATAATAAAAATTAAGATTGTATTGAGATGGCAGACTTTATACATGTCTAAACTCCCCATCCTAAGATCAATGAAATGAACCTATTTAAAATAATTAATTCAAAATTTCAATGAATATAAGAAAGAGTGCTGAACAGATCATAAATATTGAGGATTTCTCAAAGAATAGAAAGGTGGAATCAGAGCAGAGAAACAAGACCAGAGGAAAGTTAAATTCTAAACACAGAAAAAAAGCTGCTGCAAAGGTAGGTGCAATTTCAGGGAGCTTCAATCTCAGAGTCAATTGAATAAGAGCGGATGGAGGTTCTCAAGCAATCATCAGGATGAAGAGCAAGACAGGTTCTTTCCTTCTCTGGATCATGCTCATAGCAGCTGATTGATCAAAGCAGCTAATATGAGCAATGGAGTCCAAGTTCTTGCTTGTTGATAATTCAAGCCCTGTCCCATCACCCTTGTCTGACTGCTAGCCTTCTTCAACATGATAGGGCTGAGGACGTGTGCTAACCAGGGGAAGTGGTGGGGATAAAGAAGAGGAGAAAAAATTATTTAAGGGATATAGAAGAATATTTCAGGATATATTTCTTTAACAGTTGGAAGAACCTGGCCCCTGAGTATGAGGCTGTAATAGCCAGAGGACCTAAATATGCCAGTTAGACATGAATCTGCCAGCAAAATAGATTTTTATTAACTGGCTAAAGGGTTAAATAAGGAATCAGTAATTTGCATATATTCTAGTCATTGTAGAATGCAAGCGATTAGGGTTGGGAGAGAGGAGAATAGATCAGCACTATCTCCTTTCAGCTTCCCCCTCCCCTGCTGCTGGTTACCACTTTCCTCTTTTCTGTCTGCATTCTTCTTTTTTTTTCTTTTTTGTATTTTTCTGAAGTTGGAAACGGGGAGGCAGTCAGACAGACTCCCGCATGTGCCCGACCGGGATCCACTCGAAACGCCCACCAGGGGGCAATTCTCTGCCCATATTGGGGCATCATTCTGCCGCAATCAAAGCCATTCTAGTGCCTGAGGCAGAGGCCACAGAGCCATCCTCAGCACCCGGGCCAACTTTGCTCCAATGGAGCCTTGGCTGTGGGAGGGGAAGAGAGAGACAGAGAGGAAGGAGAGGGGGAGAGAGGGAGAGGTGGAGAAGCAGATGGGCACTTCTCCTGTGTGCCCTGGCCGGGAATCGAACCTAGGAATCCTGCACGCCAGGCCAACACTCTACCACTGAGCCAACCGGCCAGGGCCTGTCTGCATTCTTCTTCCCTTGGACCCAGAAAACAGAATTGTTGGATCCACAAAGCAGCCTTAGGAAACAAGGTTTATTAAAATGTGAATCCTTAAAGAAGGAGCGTGTATGTAATCTGTCTTCACTCAACTTGCCTGCACTCCTTCACGGCCCACTAATAAGGAAAGTTCTCTTTAGTGCTGTCCAGTTTCCCAGGTCCCTTTATGATTGAGAACCAGAAGAATGAGTAGAGACAGTCAAGACTGGAGAGCTGAGAGAAAATAAGGAAGAATTCCTGCTTGTTTCATCAGTTTCTGGATTCAACTTTATTGCAGAGAATCTAAATAATGGGCAAGGGATAGAAAAAGTAAGAAAGAAGCCAGAAAGACTAAGTCTGTCCATCTAGTGAAGAGTTGGAGAGAGTAGATGAGAACAACAACAAAAATCAGGCTGAGGTATTAAAACCTCAGTCATTTAGTGAGGGAAGGATTTCTGAGCAGCCCAAAGGAGAAAGAATTGGAGAAAAGAATAAAAAGAATTGTAAGAATCATCTCTATGGCCTGACCAGGCGGTGGCGCAGTGGATAGAACATCGGACTGGGATGCAGAGGACCCAGGTTCAAGACCCCGAGGTCACCAGCTTGAGCGTGGGCTCATCTGGTTTGAGCAAAGCTCACCAGCTTGGACCCAAGGTTGCTGGCTTGAGCAAGGGGTTACTCGGTCTGCTGTAGTCCCACGGCCAAGCCACATATGAGAAAGCAGTCAATGAACAACTATCAATAATATGTCACAATGCGCAACAAAAGCTAATGATTGATGCTTCTCATCTCTCTCCATGTCTGTCTGTCCCTATCTATCCCTCTCTCTGACTCTCTCTCTGTCTCTGTTAAAAAAAAAAAAAAAAAAAAGAATCATCACTATGGATTCTGTATACCTTAGTTTTATTTAACGTTCTTTGACAAAAGCAAGTCAAGACAGATTCCTTTCAGATTCCACCTGGGTACTAGGCTGTGCTTCTCTGTATGCAACTCTGCACAGATGATCCTCCAGAGCCTGAGTGTCCGAGAAGGTAAGGGACTTGGGATGACCAGAACGGAAGGAAAGGAAATGGTGTAGGTATAATCAGGAGCTCCAGCAGCTATGTGCACTTCTCCACTTGTACAAGATACTTATGCCCCAAATATTAAAATTAAAAGGAATTTCTAAATATAACAGCGGCTTTCAGTCACTAATAAATCTTCCCCCTCTCTCAAATACACACACAGCTTTAAAGATTTGCTTTAAGAAATTAGATGAAGGATTAAAAATTAGTCAGTTAATCTGGATTCCATTTTATTTTAGTTTTTATTTTTTGTCAGTTGTTTACAGAAAAAATATGTCAAAGATTAATAAAGCTTGCTAGGGGTGGCAGTTAAGGGGGTTTGTATAGTCTAGTCACTCCTCACTTGTAATTTAAAATAAAATAATGAAGAGTAAATTAAAGAAAATAAAATTTAAATTGAAAACTTCAATATTTAAACTTTTTTAATAGGGTCCAGGTAACTCCATATTAGTACATAATTTCAGGGCAAGGCTAAGCCAAATATCAAAGTAGACCAAATTGGTTTACAGAAAGTATTAGGTGTTTTCCCTATCACCACAAAACTGCATTGGACAAGTCCAGAGAAATTTTTTTTCTTAAGTGATAAGTGGAGAGGCAGAGATAGAGAGACAGACTCATGCATGCACCCGAACAGGAACCACCCGGCAAGCCCCCTACTGGGTGATGTTCTGCCCATCTGTGGTATTGCTCTGTTGATCAGCAACAGAGCTCTTCCTAGCACCTGAGACAAGGTCATGGAGCCATCCTCAGTGCCTGAGGCCAACCTGTTCCAACTGAGCCATGGCTGCAGAAGGAAAAGTGAGAGAGAGAGAGAGAGAGAGAGAGAAAGGATAGGGGGAGAAATAGAGAAGGAGATGGTCATCTCTCCTGTGTGCCCTGACTGGAAACTGAACCTGGGACATCCACACACCGGGCCAACACTCTATCATTGAGCCAACCGTCCAGGACAGCCTTTTAAAGAATGTTCAGCTGCCCTGGCCAGACAGTTCAGTTGGTTAGAGCATTGTCCTGAAGCACAGAAGTTGTGGGTTCGATCTCCAGTCAGGGCACATACAGCTCTATGTTCCTGTCTCTCTCTCTTTTTCCTTTCCTCTCTCACTAAAATCAATAAATTAAAAGAAAATGAATGTTCAACCTTTACTAATAAATGAAAAATATACTTCAAGGCAGAGGTAGGTGTCTTACTGGTGCATCTAAAAATCCAGAACACGCTAGTCTCTCCTCTGACCACAGAAAGGCCAGCTTTTCTAATACTCTGTATTATTTTATCATAGGTACATCATTTACCATTTCTGCAATAATTTGTCTCTATATTCAGTCACTTTCTAGCCTCTGCCCCCAACTTACTTTTCCATGGACCTATCTCTTCTTCCTACCTTGTCTGCTACTTCACTGAATTCTTACCTCAATTTATTACAATAGTTACTTCTCTCATTAAAAATCCAATTCAACCTCAAGTCTCAAGGAGAAAATCTCCACAAACTAGTCACAAACTCAGATTCATTCATATCCTCTACATGGACTGTCCTCTAAGAATATTTTTTTTTTTTTTTTTTTTTTTTTGCATTTTTCTGAAGCTGGAAACAGGGAGAGACAGTTAGACAGACTCCCGCATGCGCCCGACCAGGATCCACCCGGCACGCCCACCAGGGGCGACGCTCTGTCCACCAGGGGGCGATGCTCTGCCCATCCTGGGCGTCGCCATGTTGCGACCAGAGCCACTCTAGCGCCTGAGGCAGAGGCCACAGAGCCATCCCCAGCGCCCGGGCCGTCCTTGCTCCAATGGAGCCTTGGCTGCAGGAGGGGAAGAGAGAGACAGAGAGGAAGGCGCGGCGGAGGGGTGGAGAAGCAAATGGGCGCTTCTCCTGTGTGCCCTGGCCGGGAATCAAACCCAGGTCCTCCGCACGCTAGGCCGACGCTCTACCGCTGAGCCAACCGGCCAGGGCCTAAGAATATTTTTTTAATTATTATCATTTATTGGATTTATATGGCACTTTTCCTCCAATGCCCCAACCATCTTCCCAAAATCCAAGAAAAGGAAGTAAATAGTGTTTCTCTCTGTAGTGACAGCTGAGAAAAAAATTAAGTAATATGGATGAAATCAGTCACTATGTTAAAAACCGAAGGCCACTGTTTTTGGGCAGAGGGACTCCCCGCCCTAACCTAACTGGTTCTGTTTCAGGCTGCTCTTTCTTCTCTTCATTGCCTTTCTTCCTTTTTATTTTTCTCCCTACCTTCCTTCCTTTCTTCCTTCTTCTTTTTGTTAATTTTAACCTTACTTAAAAATGTAGTTCTCCAAAATTTAAACTAGATTTTTGGCAATTTGATGTTTAATATTCCCAGAGCTTAAGGGTTCTCTGGCCTTTTGGAATGGACTAACCCCGGGAGGAATAATACTTTAAAATCATTTTCATTTTCTGTAAAAAGAGTAAGTTTCAGTTCCTTTCATAAGAGTAGGTTTTGATAATGGATGAGAGAGAATGATTCATGTATTAGCAGTTATGCCATTTCCTGGGAAGGATATAAGAAAGACCTTGACAAAAAAGCTAGAATCACAGACACTAACTTTATCTACTTCAAATTGTATTAGAGAGAGAGAGAGAGAGAGAGAGAGAACACTGTGAGAGCACAAGAACACCTAAATTGGTCTGAGTTCTGCCAGAATTTATAGCTCCACGAGGGCAAAATTTCTTGTCTGCTTTATTCATTGCTATCTCTGGCATCTAAAACAGTACCTAGCACATAGAAGGTAGTAAAAATTATTTTGTGAATGAATGAGTGAGCTTCTCAGAGGAAGTGACTGAGTAAAAAAGAGGAAGCATATTTCAAGGGAACACAATGTTTAAACCCATAGCAGCAATGGTTCAGAGATGTAGAGATAGTTTAATAATGGCTGGAGCATAGAACACCTGTCAGGGAATGTCAGGACATAATTGTGGAGAGGTACATGGGGGTCAGATAGGGATCTATAGGCCATACTAAGGAGTTTGAGCTTTACCCTAAAAATAATTAAAGAATTCCAAGAAAAATGGCATGAGCATATACTGAGGTTCAGAAAGATCTCTCCAGAATAACTATGCAGAGTCAATAGGAAAGCACTGTCTAGGCAAGGAGACCTGGTAAGAGAGCACTCTAGTCCAGGCAAGAATAATAAAGGCCTGAAATAAGATAGTGGCAGAAGAGATAGAAAAGAAAGATCAGATTGAAGAGAGAGTTTGAAGACACAAAACTGCTAGGATATGGAACAGATTGAAGCAGAGGTAGAATAGAAGAAGGATTACAGGCTAAGCAATCTATTTGGCTTAGGAACTGGAAGGACAATCCCCAAAGATTATAGTTCAATTTGGACAAGTTGGGTTTGAGGTATCCAAACCAAACCCAAGCAGAGATATGTAGCAAGAAGTTGGGTGTACACATCTTATGCTTAGGAACACAGCATGAACTCAATCCACTTACAGATTTGGCAGTCAACAGTGTTTTAAGTGGTAGTGGAGGCAATGGGTAAAATCATCCAGAAAGAAAATGTAGGGTGAGAAAAAAAGAAGTTCAAGTACAGACTCCTGTGAATCCCTAACATGTAGAAAGGAAAAAGAACTTAAAAGTAATTCACAGAATAAACCGAAAACAAGAAAGAAATACTTAGATTGATTTAGAGGAAAGTATCAAGAGGAAATAGTTAAACATCAAATGCTACAAAAAGGCCAATTAGGATAAGTACTGAAAAGCATCTCTAGCATCTGGTAGTTAGAAGGTCACTGGCGACAATTACATGGGCATTTTAGTAGGTGGGGGCAAAAGCCAGACTAAAGTGGGTGTGAAGTGACTAAATGCCAAGGAAGTGAAAACTGTGAGAGACCATAATATCTAAGGGAGCAACAAACAACTATCAGAGGGAGAAAAGAATTAAAGCATTTTTATAATGTAAGAAAAACCACACTAGTTTTAAAAGATTGATCTGATTTCAATCTTCAAGTCAATGATCACTGGCCTAAATGTAGTATAATTCAGACCAGGAGTCTCCCTCCAATGGGTAGACAGAGTCCAGTTTTCAAATCTCTAAGACTTGTTTATTGATTTCTCATTCTCTCCCTTCTTCACCTTCTCCCAGGTCCTTTCTCAGTAAGTTTTAGAATTTTCTGGATATTTCCTAGGTTTCTCCAGGCTTTGAGGAAAGAAAATTTTAAAAAATATTCCTTATATGATGGCTAAAATAGTCTAGTCAATACTAAGCTTTTCACTGTGAAATATAAGATATATTTATTCAAACTGCACTCCTAAAAAACCTTAAAATAGACATATTTTAACCAAATTCAAGATACTTATTCAAGAGACAATCATTAATGGTAGGATAAAGGAAGATATAATAAAAGTCCTAAATTAAAAATGTTTAATTCCCCCTGACCAGGCAGTGGCACAGTGGATAGAGCAATGAACTGGGACACAGAGGACCCAGGTTCAAAGCCCCAAGGTCACCAGCTTGAGCGTGAGCTCACCTGGTTTGAGCATGGGCTCACTTGGCTCGAATGTGGCTCATCAGCTTGAGCTCAGGGTCACTGGCTCGAGCATGGGATCATAGACACAATCCCATGGTCGCTGGCTTGAGCCCAAAGGTCACTGGCTTGAGTCCAAGGTCACTGGCTTGAGCAAGGGGTCACTCGCTCTGCTGTAGCCCCTGGTCAAGGCACATATGAGAAAGTAATCAGTGAACAAATAAGGAGCTGCAACGAAGAACTGATGCTTCTCATCTTTCTCCCTTCCTGTCTGTCCCTATCTGTCCCTCTCTCTGTCTCTCTCTCTGTCACAAAAACATATGTTTAATTCAATAATAATTAAAATTCTTTTGTATTTTTAGTGATTACCAGCTTGATAAAATGTAGAAATTAAGATGGCAAGAGTAGTTTATGGATAACCTAAAGTAGATACCGTCAAACAAAATGGTATGACATAGGCTTAAGAAAAAGTGACACATGAAATTAGACAGCTATATTTATTTTGCACTGTTCACTTAATATATAACAAATGAGAAATCAATAGCAACTCAATATTGGGGAAAGGAAACACCACTTAAATATTGGAATAACTCGGGCCTGGCAGGTTGGCTCAATAGTAGAGCATCGGCCTGGCCTGTGGAAGTCCCAAATTTGATTCCTGGTCAGGGGACACAGGAGAAGCAACCATCTGCTTCTCCACCTTTCCCTTCCCCTTCTCTCTCTCTCTCTCTCTCTCTCTCTCTCTCTCTCTCTCTTCTATTCCTGCAGCATGGCTAAACTGGTTTGGGCAAGTTGGCCCCAGGTGCTGAGGATGGCTCCATGGGCTCGCCTCAGGCACTAAAATAGCTCAGTTGCCAAGCAAGGGAGCAATGTCTCCAGATGAACAGAGCATTGCCTGGTAGGGGGCTTGCCAGGTGGATCCCGGTTGGGGTACAGGTAGGAGTCTGTCTCTCTGCCAACACGCCTCACACTTATTAAAAAAAAATTGTAGGCCCTGGCTGGTTGGCTCAGCGGTAGAGCGTCGGCCTGGCGTGCGGGGGACCCAGGTTCGATTCCCGGCCAGGGCACAAGGGAGAGGCGCCCATTTGCTTCTCCACCCCCCCTCTTTCCTCTCTGTCTCTCTCTTCCCCTCCCGCAGCCAAGGCTCCATTGGAGCAGGGATGGCCCGGGCGCTGGGGATGGCTCCTTGGCCTCTGCCCCAGGCGCTAGAGTGGCTCTGGTCGCGGCAGAGCGACGCCCCGGAGGGGCAGAGCATCACCCCCTGGTGGGCAGAGCGTCGCCCCTGGTGGGCGTGCCGGGTGGATCCCGGTCGGGCGCATGCGGGAGTCTGTCTGACTGTCTCTCCCCATTTCCAGCTTCAAAAAAAAAAAAAATTGTAATAACTGAATATTCATACAAAAATGTATTTGGCAGCTTACTTGCCTAGTGTATCTGTATATTTGTATGTTCACTACATATTTTAAAAAATAATAAGCCAGAAAATTAATATTTTGTGTTAAGAAAATATCTCAGAGGAAAGATAATAAACACATTAGTTTACTAAACTGAATACAGAAATGCAAAAAAAGAATAACCCAATGAACTGAGAAAAATTTGGATAAATGCTTGTTGTCCAAAAATGTAGAAGAAATGAAGCAGTGGTATACCGGATTCAGCTGGTTCACACTGGTTTGGCAGAACTGATACCTTATTTTGTTGAGTTCCACGAACCGGTTGTTAAAATGGCACTTGTAATCAGGGTTCTCTCTAAGGTTGGCTCCTGGTCAGCAGCCCAATGTGGAAATCACAAATTTACATTCCTTACTCTTTTTTAATATTCATTTGTGCAACAGCATTTTCTAAGCATCCATAGTAATGTACATTTCGTCCATAGGTAAAAAAAATTTGATGGAAATATGCTTGTAATATTTATTAATTTCATGAAACTCATTATACCTTTGATGAAATACTACATTTTAATTCCCTCACATTTGTTCCCTCAGTAAGCAAACATATAAAGTAAAGAGAAAAAGTGTCAAACAACCAGGAGGTGACAGCTGTCATTGGAAGTATCTTAAATAACAACTTTATTGTTTTTTGTCAGGTATTATTTAATATTTTTTCATTAATATTTTTAAACTTTCTTATAACATAATCTAGTTTTGTATACCTCTTTTATTGTTCTTATTTAAGTATTAAATGCATGAAATAATAAACTACCTTTCGGTATATCTTTTTTATACTTAAAACAGTCATTAGGGCAGAGACCCAGTTAAATTATTTGGATCCCACCATTGAAAAGAAGCATACAGTTACATAAGGGCAACACCTAAAATTTACTCACAAGTGGTCCAAGGAGAGAAAAAGGGAAAAGAAATGATTTGAGAAAATACACAGTTAGAAATTTTAAAAATGCTAATTAAAATAAGTTTAAAGTTTTACTGCTTAACTAACAACACATAAATTATAAAATCTCATGTTGACTGAGCTGTACTTCTATTAAGGGATGTTATTTGTTGATTCAATCTTTCTGAAAAATTATGAGGAAGATGTAAAAATAATTATAAAATTGTTCACATCTTTTCACCCAATTATTCCAGGTGGCAATATGTAAAAAAAATGTAAAGAAATATTCAGTATCCTAAAAAGGAAAGAAAGAAGGAAGAAAAGAGTGAGGGAAGAAGGAAGAAAAATAATCCGTATAAGAGGTTTTCTTAACTGTGCTATCATACAACAATTAAAAACATATCCAGTGACAAGGAGAGCAACTGATTTGAAAAATATGTAAATAAAATTTTGTTTTTACTGTATTCTTTTTTCTGTGAAGTTGCTTATATTAATGAAAAGAATGCTTTTCTAGTTTGTCAATGGGAATTATGCATGAGTCAGACCCAAAAACTTACTAAGAAAAATAAGTTACTGTTTCATCCATGTCGACAGGTCTTTTGTACTATATAGAACAGGAAATAGATCTGACACGACCGCTTCTCACAATCATTTTGATTATTGCCCTAGTACCATGTGCTCTCATAAGTGATACCAAGCTAGATGTTAGATGATTTGTTCCAGTTTCTTCCTAAACGCTGACGTTAGGCTGATTTTTTTAGATTCCTTTACTTTACCTCCGGGCCTCTGGGATTGAGAATAAAGCTACAGCTATAACTTCCCAGATGTTAAAATCCTTAGACATCAGAAGGGAGACAGGTGGTCTGATGAATACTAACTATTTTGATTTTACTTTGAGATGAAATAAAAGCTCTTTCCTGACTTCTTAAGAAAAGAAAATGTGAAAATGATAAATATCTCCTTTTTCTTTTACCAATCTTCAAAAAGCCACCATCATTTTCATGGTTCTCTTATGCACTTTTTTTACTGTCACCACTCTTGGCCCAGTAGTCATCTCTTACTGTCATTTAGAACTGACTCACAGCTGCACTGTCACCACTGACTGAAGTAAGCACATTAACAGAGAAGCCCAGGACATCTTGGTCTTTCCTGAGTGTATCTAAAAGCAATAGAAAGCTTTTTAAAATGTAAGTGGTTTTATCAGTAAGTTCCATAAATTACTTTTCACTTGAATAAATTCTCACAGAGTTGTAATCAGATGGTATCAAAAAACCAATATAAATCAGGTAAGCGACATCCATGATTTTTCTGGACAAATGTATCATAAGCACACCAAAGTCTCATTAAAAGTTCACCTCTCTGAACCTTCTCCCAAGTGAAAATCAGTACCAGGATCATTTCATCTTTTCCTCTGATATATATTTTACCACATTAAAATGACACAATCCAGCTACACAAGTTTAAAAAAAAACTCCTCAAGAAATAGGCTCCAACTGACAGGTCTGAAATCAAGCCTGAGCACTTAAAATCATGGCATTTCTCTATGATGGCTAATACTTTCCACAGATTTTGATTTAACCTTCTTCTTTGCCACAGTAATTACTTCAGATCCAAGTTCATGATAAATAACTAAAATGCAAAAATACAATAAATCTTTAGAGTAATCTACGTTTGTATGTAATCTGTATTACAGCATGCTACTTGAGACTAAATGCCACAATTCAGAGAATATGACATTTTTGAATGAGTATCTAAGAGTTCTAAATAAAATTTAGAAGTCTAAGAAAATAAAAAGACTTAGCTTCTTTCCACCCTATACTGAGAAGATCCTTTCATAAACCTTTGTAGGAATATCACATCATCCATCATCCTACTGACCAGGAACCAGCTTCTTAACAAGAGTAGTGAGAGGGAGATTGGGCGAGCTAAAAAAAAAAAGTAAAGGGCAACACAGAGAGAACAATGCGGTTAGAAGTCTCTGAGCATCAATGGGGATGGAAGGCATATGCACATTTCTATGGAGAAGGGAAGCAGTGATCAACAGCAGCTAGAAGAAGAGAGAGAGTGGAGGTTTAATGCTCTTAAACAGACAAAAGTCAACAGCATTGGGCATAAATCGTTTCTACATTATAAAATCTCTGGCAAGTCCTACCTCAAAAGATAGTAACATGAAAACAGACTATAGATTAATCTTAATCTGCCTGACCTGTGGTGGCGCAGTGGATAAAGCGTCAACCTGGAATGCTGAGGTTGCCGGTTCAAAAACTTGGGCTTGCCTGGTCAAGGCACATATGGGAGTTGATGCTTCCTGCTCCTCCCCACCTTCTCTCTCTCTCTCTCTCTCTCTCTCTCTCTCTCTCTCTCTCCCCCCTTCTCTAAAATGAATAAATAATATCTTTAAAAAAAAAAGGTTAACCTTCATCCAAATAACCCTTAAGGATCAATGTTAATTTTATTGGAAAAATATACAAAATGCTCTTATTTCCCCCCAATCTAAAATAAACAGAGCTCCCTTGCTTACATGCCATTTTTAATTTTTTTTTTAATTCGTTTTAGAGAGGCAAAGGGGAGAGAGCAAGAGAGAGACAGAGAGAGAGAGAAGAGGGAGGAACAGGAAGCATCAACTCCCATATGTGCTTTGACCAGGCAAGCCCAGGGTTTTGAACTGCCGACCTCCGTGTTCCAGGTCATCACTTTATCCACTGCGCCACCACAGGTCAGGCCTTACATGCCATTTTTAAAAAGTCAATTCAAGAAACTCCTCAGATGATGATATAAATCAACTTCAGCTTCAATATCCCATTAACTCCAAACAAGGAAAGACACTTAAAGTCATTCCAAGGACATCACAAGATACTGTAGGATAAGCTTTTAGAAGGAAGTGCCTCATAACAATTCACACCACAACAAACAGACCCAACTAGAGCTCAGAAGAGAAGGAAGAGCCTTTTCCTTTGTAATTTCCACAACCTTTGTACTTCCTCTAGTACAGTGGTCAGCAAACTCGTTAGTCAACAGAGCCAAATATCAACAGTACAACGATTGAAATTTCTTTTGAGAGCCAAATTTTTTAAACTTAAACTATATAGGTAGGTGCATTCCTTATCGAGGTAATGCCTGCATGTGGTATTTTGTGGAAGAGACACACTCAAAGGGCCAGAGACTCCTGTAGCTCGCGAGCCGTGGTTTGCCTACCACTGCTCTAGGAGAAAGGTCAGTCCAGCAGCTTTGACTTGCAGCATTTTCCCGGGTTAGTGACTAGGATCCTTCCCATAGTTGACTTTTGACAAGAAACAAATGAGCCATGGGCAAAGCAAATGACTCAACACACTTTATAATAGATGTTCCTCAGGGAATCCCAGCTTGGGGGAGTTAACCAGGGATCCTCAATGCCAACATCCACAATGGCAGCTAAAATATGCCTTACTCAGTGTCACCCACACTAATCCCTCCCTTTTCCTTGAAAGATGCTGGAATAGTTTGAGCCTTGCTTGGTGATCAGTAAGGTTCCCCTTCCTGCAGCCAATGGCCCTACCTCCAAGTGGGCTATGCTACCACCAGAACCATCTTCTGCTCTCTAAATCCATCATGCCTCAGCAGGTTGCTACCACTTGTCATCATTACCATATCTATGCTCTGATAACAGAGTGGCATCCTGCCAATCTGTGGAAGCAGCAGGACTTGCCCACAGAACTGGAAGAACTCGACTTCACCTTCACAGCCTTCCTTCCCACACTGGCAATGCAGATTAGTTCCCTCTCCCAGGACCCTGACTATGTTTCAATCTCGTTTTCAGAGATTATACTTCCAAAGTGAGGCTATACACCACCAAAGAAAAGCTGTTCTTGCGGAACTCCAGAGGAAAAGGAAAGTCTAGTCTAGTGCAGTCCAGGCAAAGTGAACTTTGTTCAAAGTTCTAGAAAATAATCCTAAAAAGAAATCTTTCCATAATATGCATTATCTGTTTAAAATCTGTGAAGCTTATTTTAGATTTGAAAGCTTAGCACTTCAGAAGGTACATAATTCTTCCAAACATTGAGTAGTTACACAAGTTATAGGACACTGCTTGGTTTAGAGGTATATGGATCAACTCTGAATAAACTAAAAGGGAAAGAAGATAGCATCCTGTGTAACTTGTCATTATTAGAACTTAAAAATACAGGATATGCCTGACTAGGCGGTGGCGCAGTGGATAGAGCGTCGGACTGGGATGCCGAGGACTCAGGTTCGAGACCCCGAGGTCGCCAGCTTGAGCGCAGGCTCATCTGGCTTGAGCAGAAGCTCACCAGCTTGGACCCAAGGTCACTGGCTTGAGCAAGGGGTTACTCGGTCTGCTGAAGGCCCGCGTTCAAGGCACATATGAGAAAGCAATCAATGAACAACTAAGGTGTCGCAATGCACAACGAAAAACTAATGATTGATGCTTCTCATTTCTCTGTTCCTGTCTGTCTGTCCCTGTCTACCCCTCTCTCTGACTCTCTGTCTCTGTTAAAAAAAAAAATACAGGATACACAACCTGACCAGGTGGTGGTACAGTGGATAGAGCATCAACCTGGGACGCTGAGGTTCCAGGTTCAAAATTCCAAGGTCCGCTGGCTTGACCGCAGGCTCATTCAGTGTGAGTGTGGGGTTGCCGGCTTGAGCGTGGGATCATAGACATGACTCCATGGTCACTGGCTTGAGCCCAAAGATCACTGGCTTGAAGGCCAAGGTCATTGGCTTGAGCCCAAGGTCACTGGCTTTAGCAAAGGGTCACTGGCTTGGTTGGAGCACCCCAGTTCAGGTACATATGAGAAGCAATCAATGAACAACTAAAATACTGCAACTATGAGTTAATGCTTCTCATCTCTCTCCCTTCCTCTCTCTCTCTCTCTGTTGCTGTCTCTCTCTCTCTCAAAAAAAAAAAATAATAAGTATAGTATACACAGATTTACTTACAATCCTGACTTAGGCAAGCAGAAACCAACTTGGCATAAACTAGTTAATGTTAATATTGAAAAGAAATTCTTATTTCTATGCTACAAACTTCACAATAACACATGAGTAAGTAAGTAAGTAAATAAATAAATAAATAAAGCTTTGTTTCTTTGACACAGATGACCTCTACTGACCAAAGGATGAATCCAAGTCAGAGTAGAGCCTTATAGTTATCCAAACTTTATCTCAGTGGTCTAACCAAAAATCTAACTAGTCTAATGTTTTTAAACCCTGGATTGCCATTGTGTTGCTATATGGTTTCATTCAAAAGAATATCAGAAAGTAATTCTTAACTATCTCTGTGAGGAATCTTTAAAACAACTTGTTAGAAAAAGTATGTTTTTAGAGAAATTAACAGTGAAAAAGCAGGAAAAAAATGTTAAACAGGGCTTAATTCTGACAAGAAAGAATAAGTTGGTTATAATAAAAATGACAAATTTCTTTTAAAAAGTGGCCTATCAAAATTCAAGTATTTAATGACAATAAAAGATAACTCTGGTCATATTAGACATACATATTAAAGTTTAAGAAAATAGATTATAAAAAGTTCGGAGAAAAGTCAGACAATGTTCAGAGACCATGAAAAAAAAAGTTAAGCCCTAGAAGATGAAAAAAAGGGTTTTTTTTCCACCACACAATCACTAAGAGAAAAAGAAAAGGGAGAGATCTCTTTAAGCCAAAGTCTATAGTGAAAAACCACTGTGGTGCACCCAAACTTTAAAAGGATGTGTTCAAAATATTGAAGAAAAAACCCCACATGGCCAAAGAAGTGAAATATACAAAACACTGGCAAATATATATATATATATATAAAGAGTGTCTGGCCCTGGCCTGATAACTCAGTTGGTTAGTCCATTGTTCAGAAGCCCAGAGGTTGCTGGTTCGATCCCCTGTCAGGGCACAAACAGGAACAGCTCAATGTTCCTGTCTCTCTCTCTCTGTCTCCCCCTCTCTCTGTCTTTCCCTTCTTCTCTTGCTAAAGTCAATAAATAAAAATTAAAAAAAAAATAGTGTCTGGAAGGTGAAGGCTCAAAATAAGCTAAGACTCATGAAAAATAAAGAGGGCAAAAAATAAGATCTCTTCTTAGATGCACAGAAAGTAGGGAGAATAAGGGAAGGAAAGGACCATTGTACAAGGCAGAGAAAAACTTGGCAAGAATAGAAAAACCTTGATTAGAAAGGAAACAAAAGAAATAAATTCCACATATTCATTAAAGGACCACTTTAATTAACTCATTAAGCACCTACTATGTTCCAGGTTCTGTTCCAGGCACTGTGCCTTTAGTGGTGAACAAAGCAGACAAAATCTTTGCTTTTATAGAACTTACATTTTAGTGGAGTAGACAGACAAAAAAAAAAAACAAATAAATATAGAATATAATATTCAGTAGCAATAATACTTAAAAAAAATAAAGCAGGGTTAGAGGGATAGAGAAGTACTATTTTAGATGATCAGTGAAGGCCTTTCTGAGAAGGCATCTGAGCAGGGACTTGAATGAGATAAAGGTGTGAACCCTGGGGAAAGGCCCTGCAAGCTGAAGCAACAATGCAGAGGCCCTGAGCTGGCAGGAGGCTAAGTGAGAAACAGCAAGCCACAGGATACTGTGGCCAGAATGGAGGGAGCAAGAGAAAGCTCCCTCCAAGAAATGAAGTGGGAAAGACTACCTGAGCTTGGAGGGCCTGCAGGCTTTTACACTGTGTGAGATGGAAAATCATGGAAATGTTAGAGCAAAGCAGACACATGATCTGACTCATACTTTGAAGGTATTGCTCGGGCCACCATGGAAAACAGACTATTTGTAAGGATAAGCATGAAAAGTAGGCAGAACAGCTGGCTGGCTATTTACTACAAAGCCAGGACAGGGGTGATAGTGGCTAAATGAATTTGAGTCCCCAAGTCTATAAAAACTATATCTCAGCATGCTGAGAAAACTATACCGATGTGTTATTCACACAGCCACTCTCAATGAATTTTTACAACTTAGGAAAAAAACAAAAGAGTGGTACCAGAAGCCTAGAGATGTTTTCCCAGTTCTCACAAATGAAAAAGAAGAAAGGCAGAATCCAGAAACTAGGAGTCAAACAAGCCTACCATGAACAAAACAAGTCCAACTGGTTTTGCTGCCTCTGAAAAAACTTCAACTCTTTCCAATTTCTTCATATATCTTTATAGTCCTTATTCCTATATATATATAATTTTTCAAAGTTGTAATTATAATATAAACCTATTTTTATTGCTAATTGTTTTAGATTTCACTGTATTGTAGGCATTGATCTATGTTGTGACACTGGCATAATATTTTAAATAATTGCAAATGAAAGGCAACAATATGACAAGATGAGGCATAATATATTGAACTGGAGTCACAATATTATTTAAAATACAAACCTGATACAGGTATGTTTTGGGTGATGATAAAGTCTTGCCAGAAAAATTGTTTGCATTTCTATCAAATGCAAACAATATTTTAATAAAAACAGAATATCAGAAATCTTAGAATCTTTTCACAAAAGTGGTTGGGTAAAGTGAATATTTATTTTTATTCTATAAATTCTAGACAAGAGCTTTATTTCTCTATGTATATAGCTAAGAAACGGCTATGATAAAATATAAAAGTAGAGATAAAGGAAGAGTAAGATTTGTAGCTAGTTGGACTTTCTCCTTTTTGGACATATTAATTCATCATAGTCTTCAAAAAGTACAACCCTTCATTACTTTCCAGTGATAGAAAAATGTGTTACATCTTCTGAATTTCCTTAGGCCAATCAGTTTGCATTGGAATCTTAAATACATACTGTCCTTTTTCTCCGTAGGGGTAAAAGATACCATATATTATTCCTGCTTTATGTTTTGGTTCAGACAACTAGGCAAATCAACAGCACTTTTAACATATCAAGGACCTAAAAGAAATGATTTGAAAAGGAAAGACAATGTAAGTGACAGAGAGTTTTGGTTAACAGGGCTTTATGTAAGTTCATACTTTGAGGACACCCCACCCTCTACTCCACACTACTCATTTAAGAGTGATAGACAAAAAGTAAAAAGTATAAAATTGGAGCTATTGCATTAGTTAGGGTTCAGTCAGAGGTGGATTAAGGTCAGCTGATGCCCTGGGCACAGAAGAAAATATTCGGCCCCTTCCTTACATTAGAAAAAAGTGTAAAGTTGGGGTTTTGCGGGGCCCTTCAGAAGTCGAGGCCCAGGGTGTGTTCCTGGTGGGCCCGCCGTTAAATCCACCTCTGGGTTCAGTTGGAGGTATGAAAAACTTCTAGTACTTTAAACAGAATCAGATTTAATACTTAGAGGCTTACACAGATGCTAAGAAAATAATTGGAATAGTTGAAACAGCAGGCTTTACACAAGACCTCCAGGAATAAGTCTCCGAACCCGCACAGAACTGGCCTGCCAAGGGAACTGCTACCTCTACCACCATCAGAGAGTTAAGGAAGCAGGGCACTGGAGAGCCAGGTGCTGGACAGAATTATACCTCTTTAGCCACAGTCCAGGAATTAGGTAACCACCAATGTGATTGTTGGCACTAAGAACACAATGCCTTCGCTTCAGTTAGAGGTTGGAAAGTTGCTGCCAGAATTAATGGCTTTAGGGGACATAGCGCAGGGCTGCAACGTGGGGATCAGAAACAGCTGCAAATTCTAAGTCACTGGATCTGTCCCAGCAAAACTGATGCCATGTGTGTGCTAAACGCTATTCCCACTGAATGCAGTTCTGAATTTAAGTCTCATAGAAGAACATACTATCATTGCAATCTGAGTCACATCAGGAACCCTGCATGTAAGGAAGTCTATGTTGTAATTTTACTTTCTAGTCTGTGCAGTAAAGGAAGGCACACTCGAAGGAGGGTGAAACAGATGCTAAGTTATCCCATCTACTATATGTGCCATAGCCATATCCAAAAAAGTGACAATAACTTACAATAATTCTATTATAATACATATCTCCAAGGACTGTAAATGGAACAGAACATAAAGCAGTAAGACTTAATGGGCTTCAGATCTGGAAGTATGCAAAGAGGGCTAGGAATTCAGCTTCTGTAGGTTAAGAAGAATTTAAAATTCCTCACTTAAGGCAGGGAACAATAGCCAGGCTCATTGTTTAAAACCAGAGAGTGGGCAGAACTCCAGAAATGAGACTGAAAAAAGGAGCTATACACCAAAGGAGTCAGGAGGGAAAAGGATTCAAACTAGCCACACACTAGCACAGTGGCAGGATGTATGCTATCACCATTATCAGGAAGGTCAGAAATCCTGAGTTATCTATGGAAATAAGATGAAGGCAACCACAAAACTGCCAGGAAGGGTAAGATGAGACAGACAGGTAACTACTCCCAATCAAGTTAAGCTCTAAAACCAAAATTCTAAAATACATGAAGAAAATTAATAATATGATTATCAACAACATCAACTAGATGTTGATTAATTCTGAGAGATTAATTCACTCAGAGAAAATGAAAATAATTGAACAATCTAAAAATGACCTTAAAATAAATGTTTAGGTTCCTCAAAGAGATTTTAAAAAATAATAAAAGAAAAAATAGTTATAAAACAGACATTCAAAGTGCAGTCTCAATACCAATCAGAATAAATTCAAATAGAGCCATACCTAGACACACCATAGTAAAACCACAAAGCATCAAGGTGCCATGAAGAAATACTACCTACCAGCCCTGGCCAATTGGCTCAGTGGTAGAGCATCAGCCAGCATGTGGAAGTCCCAGGTCTGATTTTCAGTCAGGGCACACAGGAGAAGTGACCATCTGATTCTCCACCCCTCCCTCTACCCTTCTCTTTTTCTCTCTCTCTTCTCTTTCTCTCTTTCTCTCTCTCTTGCTCTTCCCTCCTCCTGCAGCTAAGACTTGATTGGTTAGAGCAAGTTGACCCCGGGTGCTGAGGATGGCTCCATGGCCCCGCCTCAGATGCAAAAATAGCTCAGTGGCTGACCAATAGAGCAATGGCACCAGATGGGCGGAGCATCCCTCAGTAGGCGGGTTGCCAGGTGGATCCCCATCAGGGTGCATGCTGGAGTCTGTCTTTCTGATTCCCTGCTGCTCACTTAACAAACAAACAAACAAAAATACTACCTAAAAAAAAAAGTCGATTGTCAGCCGACCCTTTATCAGCAATAGTAGATGCCTTGAGTTATATGTACAAAATATTAAAAGAATTGTCAAGCTAGAATTCAATGCCCAGCTAAGGTAAAATTAAGACATTTTAAAACAATGATTCTTGACTTTTCCACCAACAGATCTTACTAAAGAACTGATTTATATTAGGATGTGCTTCAGGAAGATGAATCCAAAGAAGGAAGCAAGATATGCTGGTAGTTCCACAAACTGATAAAACACATCGTCAAATGTACATAAATATATATTATTAAAAATAACCTATTTTTCACAATTAAAAGAAAAGCAACAACATGAACGAACCTTGAAAACATTATGCTAAGTGAAAGAAGCCAATAACAAAAGCACACATTGTATAATTCCATTGATAGGAATGTTCAGACTAGGCAAATATAAAGAGAGAGCAAATAAGTTGTTGCCTAGGACTGAGGGGATAGGAGGGAATGGGGAGTGGGATAGACATCGTTTGTGGTTATAGGATTTCTTTTAATGGAGATGAAAGTGTTCCTAAAATTAGTTGTGGCAATGGTTTCACAACCTTGTGAATAAACTAAAAAAACCACTTAATTGTAGACTTTAAATGGGTGAATAATAAGGTATATGAAAGGAAAAAGGGGATGTGCAAGTATACTAAGATCTTTTTAAACTGCGATAGAAAATTTTGCAGTTATGTATGAATGTGTGTGTGAAAAACTTAGGAATAACTATTACAAGAACAGAAATGTCATCTATAGTTCCCAAAATCGGTACAGGGGAAAAAAAAGATAGTACACTCAACTTTATCAGTCTAAATGACAAGAATAATATAAAAGAAATAAGAAGAAACCAAAGAGAAAATATATACTAAAATGGCAAAAATTAGTTCACATTTCTCTCTAAATACACACACACACACACACACACACACACACACACACACACTTTCATCTAGTTTTTAAAAAGTCTATCAGACTAGGTTAACAAATTCAACTAGTGACACAGCTAAAGCAAAATGATCTAGAAAGTAAAAATAGATAGTGAAAAAAATATATCAGGCAAATATAAACAAAGGAAAGCTGGTAAACCAATATTAACAAAAAAATGAAACTGAAGATAAAAAACAAAACTTGGAATATAAAGGACATTGCATAATATAAAAAGGACATCCTACAAAGAAGACATAATAAACTTACACATACAACTAATTACAGAGGCTCTCAAGTGTATAGGAAGCAAAAATTGATACAATTAACAAGAAGAAACTAAAAAACTAAATTTTACCAGGAGATTTTAACACTCTGCTATCAGAAACTGACAGACCAATCAGATAAAAATTCCCTAAGGATATAGCAAATTTTAACACAATAGCAAGTTTGATGGTATAGATTAATTAGATAAACCTCCACTAAACAGAAAAAGAATATACATTGGTTTTAAGCACACAGAAGACACTTATTAAAACATACTACAGTCCTGACCTGTGGTGGTGCAGTGGATAAAGCCTTGACCTGGAACACTGAAGTGGCTGGTTCAAAACCCTGGGCTTGCCTGGTCAAGGCACATATGGGAGTTGATGCTTCCTGCTCCTCTTTCTCTCTCCTCTCTAAAATAAATAAAATCTTAAAAAAGAAAAGTACTACATATTAGGTCTCAAAGGTAGCATCAACTAATTTAATTTTTTTATTTATTGATTTGAGAGAGAGAAAAAATATTGATTTGTTATTCCATCCATTTATGCATTCATTGGCTGATTCTTGTATGCACCGTGATGGGGAGGATCAAACCCGCAACCTTGGTGTATTGGGAAGATGCTCAGCCAGGCTTTCAACTAATTTCTAAGCATACTAATCCCATTCTTTAAGCACAGTGTAAATAATCAGAAATCAAAACCACAAAGTAAATAAAAATAATGTTTAGAAAAATTTAAATGTACTCAAGCATAACTCATAGGAACGAAATAAAAATAGAAATTATAAAATACGGGCACTGAACAATAATTAAAGTACCATACATAAAACCTTGTAAAAATGTAACTAAAAGTATAAAGAGGGACAATCAAGAATAGAATAATGATGTCTACTATCACCACTTCCAGTAAACATTAGTTTGGGGGTCCCAGACAGAACAATGAAGAAAAAAGATAAAATAATAAGGAAACATCAAAACTGTCATAACCTGCCCTGGCCGGTTGGCTCAGCGGTAGAGCGTCGGCCTAGCGTGCGGAGGACCCGGGTTCGATTCCCGGCCAGGGCACACAGGAGAGGCACCCATTTGCCTCTCCACCCCTTTGCCGCGCTTTCCTCTCTGTCTCTCTCTTCCCCTCCTGCAGCCAAGGCTCCATTGGAGCAAAGATGGCCCGGGCGCTGGGGATGGCTCTGTGGCCTCTGCCTCAGGCGCTGGATTGGCTCTGGTGGCAACATGGCGATGCCCAGGATGGGCAGAGCATCGCCCCCTGGTGGGCAGAGCTTCGCCCCTGGTGGGCGTGCCGGGTGGATCCCAGTCGGGCGCATGCGGGAGTCTGTCTGACTGTCTCTCCCTGTTTCCAGCTTCAGAAAAAAAAAACAAAAAACAAAAAACCAAAAAAAACCTGTCATAACCTGTATGATATTACTTTCATTAAAAAATCCAAAAGAATCTACAATTAGAATTAATAGAGAGAATTCAGCAAGGTTGCTGGATAAAATATCAACTTACAAAAATTTACAATGTTCTTATATACCAGTAGTAACCAATTTGAAAGTGTAATTTAAACAAAGAAACCAATTACACTAGCAATAAACATTACAGGTTAACTGGAAATAAAACCAACAAAATATGTATAAGACTCTTCCTGAGAAAAGTAAAAACTATTAAAAATTCAAAGAACCATGTAAATAGAAAAATATATTATATTCATGAATAGGAATAATTGATGGAATAATCATATCAATTATCCTCAAATTACCCCATTAAAAAAATCAACACAATTCCAGTAAAAATGCTATCAGGAATTTTTATGGAACTTAACAAGCTTATTCTGAAATTCACATAGAAGAACAAAGAGCCAAAATAATTTTGAAGAAAAATAGTAAATTAATTAAAATAGTGTGATATAAGCTCAGGGATAGACAAATCAATGGAACAAAACAGAGAACTCAGCCCTGGCTGGGTATCTCAGTTGGTTAGAGCATCATTCCCATACACTAAAGTTGTGAGTTTGATCCCCAGTCAGGGCACATACAAGAATTAACCAATGAATGCATAAATAGTGGAACAACAAATTGATGTTTCTTTCTTCTCTCTCTCTCTCTCTCTCTCTCTCTTTCTCTCTCTCTCAAAAAAAAAAAAAGTAAATAGGAAATGATTTAAAAATGATAGAGAGGTCCTGGCCACGTGGCTCAGTGGTAGAGCATCAGATCATCATGTGGAAGTCTCAGGTTCAATTTCCGGTCAGGGCACACAGGAGAAGCACCCATCCCCCTCTCCTTTCTCTCTATCTCCCTCTTCCCCTCCCACAGCCAAGGCTCCACTGGAGGAAAGTTGGCCTGGGCGCTGATGATAGCTCTATGGCCTCCGCCTCAGGTGCTAGAATGGCTCTGGTTGCAGTGGAGCAACACTCCAGATGGCCGAGCATTGCCCTCTGGTGGGCATGCTGGGTAGATCCTGGTTGGGCACATGTGGGAGTCTGTCTCTCTGCCCCCTGCACCGCCCTGCTTCTCATTTCAGAAAAATACCCAAAAAAAGGATAGGGAACTTAGATAGTCAAGAAATTTGATATTGGACAGTGGTGGCATTCCAAATCAAGGAGGAAATAGACAATTCAATAAAAGGTGCTGAGATGATAATTGGCTATGCACATGGGAAGTTAGAGCCCCACTATAAAAATAAATAAAATTGAAAGGGTAAATAAGCTATAAATGTGAAAAGCAACCCTGTAACACCCAGGGTCTCACTCTTCTAACTAGGACTCATTATTTTTCATCCTCTCAAGCATCTTGGCCATAATCAGACACTACAATGACATTTCACAAAAGTCTAACAATTCTAAGAAACTGCAGAATACATTGGGCTCCTATAATCATAGTACCTTTGGAATGAGAAGAGTTTTTAGGGGCTGTCCCTCCATATCTCTCCCTCTTACACATAAGCAAATAGAGTTTAAGGGGTTAGTACAAGCTCCCAGTGTGGAACGCAAAGTCAGAATCAAGAACTGGCTGTCCTGATAGCCAGGCCAGTGGTCATCATACTTCATTCCAGGGCTTTTCTACTCTTTTCTTCTCCCTTAGAACAAAGAAAAATGCCTGACCAGGTGGTGGCACCGTGGATAGAGCATCGGACTGGAATGCAGAAGACCCAGGTTCGAGACCCTGAGGTCGCCAGCTTAAGCGCAGGCTCATCTGGTTTGAGTAAAGCTCACCAGCTTGGACCCAAGGTCGCTGGCTCCAGCAAGGGGTTACTCAGTCTGCTGAAGGCCCACGGTCAAGGCACATGTGAGAAAGCCATCAATGAACAACTAAGGTGTTGCAACGAAAAACTGATGATTGATGCTTCTCATCTCTCTCCGTTCCTGTCTGTCTGTCCCTATCTATCCCTCTCTCTGACTCTGTAAAAAAACCCAAAAACCAAACAAACAAAAAAATGAAACAAAGCAAAACAAATAGCTTCTGTTTAAAAACAAGGCTTCGTAAGTGGCAGATATCTATAGAGTAGGTATTATTTTTATAAATACCTTCTTTTTTTTCAAGTGAAACCCCTCTAGAAAAGAAATTTGTAAATAAATAAGGCCCATTCAGCCTCTGAATCTATCAGCCTGTGGACGGATTGCTCCCTAAGGATCCTAGACTATAACAGCTTCTCTTCACAGGGACATCCTAAGCTAAATGGTTTCTACAGACTAGATTAAAAACCTAGCCACCATTTAGCACATATCTACTTCAAACACATCTTCCCATAAGCAACAGACTTTTGAACACTTGCACAATTGATAAATATGCATAGTTATATTTAAGACATTCCTTTTATTTTCTCCAAATAAAATCCTTCTAGAAGGTAGAACTCACAACAGATTCAGTCAAGTCCATATGACACCCAAACTGTGAGGAGACTGAATGGCCCTTGTTTGTTCCCTTACTGTAGCAGGCCACAGAGCAAGCTGCTCTGGGCGCAGGGTTGGTACAGAAGGCAGGACAGGAAAGGGTGCTGCCTCAAAGCTGGCTAGAGTCACACCATCACAGGCTTAGTATTGACGACTTTGTCCTGAGAAGTTGTTCTGGAAGCAGAAAGCTCTTACTCCTCAGTTTACTAAAATTTTAAATAAAAATTTCTGGAGTAGAATCCCAGGAAGATACAGAGGGTTGGCAAAAATAGGTGTACAGCTGTTTGCATGGAAACACAATAATTAATAAATAATAACAAATTCTGTGTTTCACTTACTCACCACTGTAAACCCACTTTGCCAATCCCTCTATATAAAATGCAGCAGTTTACTCCCACATTTTTGCTGCTTCACAACTCATTTTGTTCGACAGACCTACCTATAAAGACCTCCTGCAAACTTTTGTCCTCCAGTCCTAACGCTCCAGGCCATCAGAGGCCTGGCAGACAGCAAAGCTGTACAGAACTGAATGCTCCAGCTGCTCACTTTAGGCCAAAGTGGGAATGGGAAATGATCAGCTCATACGGCACCATCAACTCAGTGCGTCCATTAACCCTCAACTCTCTAAAATCCAGCATCTCTTAAAAGTCACTGTTTCAATTAATATATTACTTCTCACTATTGGATTTGCTTGAACAAGTGTTTCATAAATGCAGTGTTCTTATATCAGTAAAACTACCAAGACTTAATTGCTGGAGTCAGTAAGAGAGTTTAGAATAATAAGATTTGGCAGGAAAAGGTCAATGGGAATTAAAATGCCAAAAAACAAATTACAAAACAGAAATTTTGGAAATAAAATCCATTTCAGTGAAAAAGTTAGATGAACAGGACTCCAACTCTAAGACACCCAGACCCAGAAGTCGCTATTGAGAGTCCAGAATTTGTTAGCATTATTATTCACGGTTACATTCTGATTGCACACTAGCAGTCCAATTATGTTTAATAAGCGGCAGGGACACATGGTTACCCAGGATAAATCTGCCAAACTGAATGAGAAAGTTCAAGATTTAACACATGTAATTTGGTGAGCACATTTGGCCACTAATAAAATATAATTGGCCCCTTGTCTTTCATTTTAATCATCTTTATTAGAAGAAAAATACATCAAACTAAAGGAGTTTGCCATATGGAAACAGCAACATAAAACTTAATGCTCTCTTGCCACATAGAAAATTAATACATTATGGTTTTGCATAATGGGAATGGAACTGAAATTTCACTTTGATGTAAACTTAACTTGAAAGGATTTTACCCTTTAACATGACTTAGAAAATAGGTGTTAAAAATAGAACAACCAATACAGTATAGAAGTTTTTATTTTCCTCTAATTACCAAGTTACTTCTTTATCTACTTATGTGTTTGGTTACTTAGGAAACCAAAGCTTTTTCTTTGAGATTAATTTGGGTTTTAATCCTACTCAATAGTATAAAACAGTATTTATGATGTATAATCAGAGCACATTTATATGATGCTTTTGAGTGAAAACTGCTCGGTATATACTGCTAATTAAGTTTTAGTGAACTGTTTCCATTGAAAACAGGACACTTTACGGATAGAGCCTTTATTGCAGCCACTATTAATGCCTTTCATATCTGGCCTGTTAACTCATGCTCTGATACATATAGAAAGTGCCAATATGAAACAAACTCTGTATAGTTATGACAATTTTAAAAGATGAAGTGTCCTGAATATCTTGGAGAAAAATTCTAGAAATCACACAGCTCTCTCCTGCTTTAAAAAACTGTTTCTTAGGTCTTCTCAGGTCTTATAAAATCCTTGTCTGCCCTCTATCCCCTTCCAAGAAGATATGTTAACACACTGTATTGACTACAGTTCCCTCAACAATGAAATCCATATTGAAAAATCTTCTGTGAAATGAGAATCCAATATTTAACACTTATCACTCACTGATTCCTGATTGTGTCTTCTCTCTCCTTACACCACATCATTCTGAAGAGTATGGCCACTTAGAAATATTGCTCAAACTTTGCTCCTTGGAACAACAGTATTCCACAGAAATGTGTGTTCAACACAAAACATAAAAAATGTTAGTAATATTTATTTTAAATACATATCTAAGAAAAATGCTAAACACCTTAACAGAGTTATTACTGTATGCAAATCTTTATGTAATAATGCACAACCCCAGGAGAAATATAAACACATGTTGGCATACATGAACTCAGACATCAATGTTCGTGGCAACATTATCCATAATTGCCAAAAGGTGGAAACAACCAAAATGCCCAGCAACTCATGAATGCATAAATAAAATATGGTATATCTAGTAATATACTTATTATTTGTATTTTCTGTATGTATAGATATACTTTAGTTTAAAAGTTTAAGTTTTTTATTTAGACATTAAATTTAATGGGGTGACATTGAATAAAAGTTTGTTTTTTAAAGAAAAATATACAAGTGCCTTACCAAGCAGTGGCACAATTGATAGAGCATCGACCCAGGACACTGAGGATCCAGGTTCGAAACCCTGAGGTCATTGGCTTGACTGTGGGTTCATCTGGCATGAATGCGGGCTCATCAGCTTGAAAGTGGCTTGAGTGTCAGATCATACACATGACCCCATGGTTGCTGGCTTGAGCCCAAGGTCGCTGGCTTGAGCAAGGGCTCACTAGCTCAGCTGAAGCCCTCCAGTCAAGGCACATATGAGAAGCAATCAATGAACAACTAAAGAGCCACAACATGCTTCTCATCCCTCTCCCTTCCTGTCTGTCTGTTCCTCCCTCTCTCTCGCTAAAAAAAAAAAAGAAAGAGAGAGAAATGGTGCACTATACCTGATGATGACAAGAAGTCTGACCCGTCATTTAACCAAATTATTTACCCAAAAGTTACAAAGAACATGTATTGCCAATTCAGTAAATGCTGGTTTATGTTACGAATCCTGTCATTTTATTTCAACATATATTTGTGATATTTTACCTGTTATATTAAATATATTACTTAGTTGTTCCCCATAGACCTATGACTGGCTCATAATCTATACAAGACCCAAGAAAGCATAAAGTCACAACCCTTCAATATGAAAATAATAATCAGAAACTTGATATTTAAATAATTGGAAAGTGAGCTGTCCAACATGAAACAATTTATCATTTTCAAAGCTGCCTACTTCAATCAACAGCAGATTATTACAAATCTGCAGTTTAAGTTCTTCCCTCTGCTACAAAAAACCTTTCTGAAATGGGTTGCAACAAAACACTCCTAACAAATAGAGTTGATGCTACATTTGCTATAAGGATCAGATTGAGCAACATGGTTTCTAACTATAAAGAGAGGATATATATATAAAATACAAAACAGTTTTCATTTCTTTTTTTAGAGAGCAAGAGAGCACAAGAGAGAAACAAACAGGGACAGACACACAGGAAGGGAGAGAGGTGAAAAGCATCAACTCATAGTTGCAGCACCTTAGTTGTTCATTGATTGCTTTCTCACACATCCTTTGGGGGAGAGGCTCAAGTTAAGCCAGTGACCCCTTGCTCAAGCCAGCAACCTTGGGCTTCATGCCAGCGACCATGGGTTCATGTCTATGATACTATGCTCAAACTGGCAACCCTGCGCTCAAGCTGGTAAGCCTGTCTGTGTTCAAGCTTGATAAGCCCACGCTCAAGCCAGCAACCTCGGGGTTTTGAACCTGGGTCCTTACTGTCCCAGGCTGACACTCTAGCCACCACCTGGTCAGGCACTGTTTTCATTTTTATTGTTGTTTTGTGTTGTATTATATAATAAAAAATCTATAATGAAGACTTTTTATCTTTTTGTTCTTAAATTTATTTTCTTGTGGATTGAGACCCTATTATAAAAGAAAAAAGGAAAAGATTCAAATCCTTTACCTTGCTTGCAGTAACTAACTCCTCTAAAAAAGTTTTGCTACATTTCAATCCAAGTATTAATTATACAGTTCATTTTTACTTTTTTTTGACAGAGACAGAGAACGAGACAGAGAGACGGACAGATAGGGACAACAGAAAGGGAGAGAGGTGAGAAGCATCAATTCTTCATTGCAGCTCCTTAGTTGTTCAGTGACTGCTTTCTCATATGTGCCTTGACCAGGGGGCTACAGGACAGTGAGTGACCCCTTGCTCAAACCAGTGACCTTTGGGCTCAAGCCAGCAACCATGGGATCATGTCTATAATCCCATGCTCAAGCCAACGACCCCACGTTCAAGCTGGTGAGCCCATGCTCAAGCCAGATGAGCCCATGCTCAAGCTGGCAACCTTTGGATTCTGAACCTGATTCCTGTGCATCCCAGTCCAATGCTCTATCCACTGTGCCACCACCTGGCCATTTTTACTTTTTTACTCATTGATTTTAGAGGGAGAGAAAGAGGTAGAGAGAGAGAGACAGATAGACAAGAACATTGATCTGTTCCTTTATGTGCCCTGACCAGGAATTAAACTGGCAACCTCTGTGCTTCCAAACAACGCTCTAACCCATATAACATCAGAGTAGTTAACACTTTGCAAGACTAGCAGGAAATTTCTGGCAGACTGGTAATTGAAAACCATTGCTCTAATCAACCAAGCTATCTGGGCAGGGCTCACTTTTTACATTTTTAAGTGTTCCATAAGTTTGGAAAACTCTGACCTAGAATTATCTTTTCAATTTCAAAATATCCCTAAACTCGTGTTCATAATCAATACCTTCTATGGTCTTAATTTTTTTTTTATTTACTAATTTAATCCCTCCACCCCCAACCCGTTTTTAGTGACCAATGTAATAGGGAGTATAATGAAATATGCAGGAAGTTCTCCTGAGGAAAAGGGTGAGGGTTGATGGTAATGATAAACAGCATAGTATCATAAAGGTAAAACCACTCAGGCCAAGATCAAAGCCTTAAGTGCTCTGAAAAGACTACTGTTAGCCTCAATGGACATAAACCAGTCAACTATATGCCCAATTGACTTTGTCTTTTAAAGACATGTATAAATAATTTTTTAAACCTGTATATAAGGGTCACCAAAGATTATGTTTTAAAAAGTTAGGTAAAGGATTTTGTAGTAGCTTTTAGCACTTTAACCTTCCCCTAAAACATGTGCGTCTCAAGTGTTGGGGTTCAAACGTTTGACTTTTATATATGTTTCCAGTAATACATATGTATGAAAGTTGAGGAATACTTATATGACACTAACCCTCATCTCTACCCAGCCATTTGGAAGTATAAAAACCGGATTTGCAATACAACTTGACTTATACCCACTAAGTGCAACACTGTCATCAACATTGAGAATAAATCTTTTTAATGAACTCTTCTGGACAGACAAGAAACCACTGCTCACAAAAATTAGGGGGCCAGGGAATGTGCAGATTCTCCAGTACTTTCAGCCTTTTGAGACTTGTTTGGAGGTTCTAGCAGGGGAGCGCAGCTACTCGTATACCCTTGACCAAAGAACAGTCCTCTCCTCTAGCGGGGAAGGTCGTCCTCTTCAACCGAGCGCGCAGCTTCGGGAGGGATGCACATGGAGTGGTGAGGGAGGAAGGGGACACCCACCTAGCCAGCCAGATCAGCCGAATCAACCCTGGCGATCAATGGGGTGACAGATGTCGCAGCCAGATCGCCCTCACATCCACTTTCAGCCTTTTGTATAGTGCATTTTCACCAATGAAATAAAAGTTGGTTTCACATCTCATTTGCATAATCAAACAACTTTCTTTGACTTGTTGGCTTTTCTGATGTTCTTGTTTAATAAAAAAATATTAAACGCTTCTTTTTTTATCACTTCATATTCATTTTGAAATATCTGCTAATTTTTGTGAGCAGTATAGTAACAGTAGCTGCCTCTGTGAGGGCGAGCTGGGAGACTGGAAGTCAGGGAGGGGTCAAAGACCAACTTTCTATTCTATATCCTTTTGTTCTGTTGTTCAAATAAGTCAACCATCTCAAATTTTAAAATTTTTATTATGATTTCATCTTCTGCATCATGTTAAATACAAACAAAAATTTTGCATGCATTAATTATTGTTACGTAGAGTTGAAATTCAGATATGTTTCATTACTAGGACTCTGGACAAAGCCTCCTTTCTTCTTCAAAAGCCCCATCCTAGCCCTGGCCAGTTGGCTCAGCGGTAGAGCATTGGCCCAGCATGTGCAAGTCCCGGATTTGATTCCTGGCCAGGGCACACAGGAGAAGCGCCCATCTGCTTCTCCACCCTTCCTCTTCTCCTTTCTCTCTGTCTCTCTCTTCCCCTCCCGCAGCCAAGGCTCCATTGGAGCAAAGTTGGTCCGGACACTGAGGATGGCTCCATGGCCTCTGCCTCAGGTGCTAGAATGGCTCCAGTTGCAGCAGAGCAATACCCCAGATGGGCAGAGCACCACCCCCTAGTAGGCATGCTGGGTGGATCCCAGTCAGGCACATGTGGGAGTCTGTCTCTCTGCCTCTTCGCTTCTTACTTCAGAAAAAAAAAAAAAAAAGTCTCATCCTCAACCTCTTCAAAAGCATAATTCATGTCAACAAACATGTAAAGGATCCCAAGTACACCTCAAAAGTTTTCTCCACTGGCCAAGTGTTCAAAACTAATCCATTGGCATTAATGCAGGAGATGGTCTGTGTCTGTGATCTACGAGGTTCCCTCACCTTATGGGTCAGAGCTTCAGAATTATCCTCTTCATATTACTGTGGATCATTTGATTATCTGAAAGGTCTAATAGATGTCTAAATTACTAGTATCACCATAGCACTTTGCATGCAGCAGTATCCTCATGATTTTATTCTCAAAAAGCATTTTCCTCTAAATTATACATACCTTTGGGCAAATAAGTAAACAAAATCCCATTATCTGCGAGTTTAGAAGATACAGAACATTTTAAACCAAATGCTTTGGCTAGGCATACTAAAAAAAAAAAATTCATGTTGAACATCCTTCTTTTGAGTTGCTACTTATATATTAAATGTATTTTGGGAGCAAAGAAACATTCAGTTACATCAATGCATAATGTGACCCTAAGTTTGTAGTGGATGACTTACGATAAAATCTTAGACACAGGCATTTTAAAGTAACAATCAGATGATTTTATCAGTATTTAGTTAGAGATTTAAGAAGAAAACAAGTCCAGTAACAGTGACGATTTATTTTAAAAGTCCTAAGCAGGAAATAATACTATCGAGCTATTTTTCAATGTCTTGAAATAGAAATTTCTAAATGTGTTGTGTGAAAAACAACTACTGTTAAGTCATTTATCCAAAGTTCCACTAGCTCTACAATATGCAAATGTACAATCTAATTTCACTTTAAATTACTTCCTTTCTTCACTAGACTCCAAATAGGATAGGAAATAAAAGAGTACAATTCCGGAGTTAAAAGAAAAAAGAAAATGCAGGAACTTCAATCAGATCTGCATGACTCACGTTGTGTCAATTGCAAATTTCTGATTTCAAGCCTTTAAAAAAAAATCTTCAAGTACCCTTCAAATTATGTTTAATTCATATGCCTGACTAGAGAACTGAATCACTTTACTGGACTGTGTTTTCTTCCTGATTCAGATCTCTTTTCTTGCTGCCACAATTATGTTTGTTCAGTATAAATGGAGTGATGAAGATTGACCTTTCTAGCTGAGCAGTCGGTTGAAAAGGATTTTAAATCGTATGCTTAGGATTTTACTTGACTCAATTTAAGGCAGAAAAAGTGAAATAGAAGTTTACAGTTGATAGATCCATATATCTAATTTTTTTTCCTAGGAATTTTAGAGCCAGTGTCCCACCCCTTTTGATAAATTCAGCATCTCACACCAGAAGTGAAATGCTGAACTACTACTGTGAGAAGTTAGGGGTTCCAAACTAGACTCAGTAGTAGCTCTTTTGAGAATTGTTTCCATACATTTTCCTGTTCTGGGGCAAGGGGTGATGGGGGCGGGTGGGGGGAGGTGACAGGTGGGGCAGGAGGAAATTAATGAAAGGGAAAAAAAGAAATTGCTGTGCCCTTAAGTCCTGCCTAGCACCTTGACTCATTCCAATGTCTCTTCACTGATTTTCCATGCAATAGCACAAAAATAATAAAACTTCCATTTCTTCTTTCCATAACCTCACAAATACAGTAGTAGTCTTGGAAACTCACTCTTCTTGATATTTCAGACCACACATACTGTCAGCATTTTGTAAAACGTTTACTCTCACTAATTCTTGTTCCCCTTACCCAGTTACTGTACACTTATAACTGATCCCATCACTCACTAAAATTATAAACATCAGACTACATGCAACTGCCTGAGAAATTACATACTCAAAGCAAACTTCAAAACCAAATTTCCATGAATATCTAATGGAAAGTGGAAAGAGCCTATATTTATGAAATTTCTTTTAGGCCTGCTACCTGATTTTCATTCTATGCTAGCATGTGAGCAAGTGCTAATTTACATAGCTGATAGGAAGCTGAATCCAATCATTTATTCACAGCAGGCACAGTGCTAGAAGCTGAAGATGCAAAGAGAAAAGATTCCATCAGACTCTTTATTCAAAGACCTCAAAGTCTAGCGGAAGAGCCACATAAACTTAACAATCATAATATTGTGGATATGTCATGATAGGAGTTTGCCCAGAGCGTCAATGGAAGAACAGAGAAAAAGAACCTAACTCAAGTGTTAAAGGAATTGGGGGAAGTTCCTCAGACAAGGTAACATTAGAATCATGTGTGGAAAGATCCATAGGAGGACAGGTTGTGGTACTGGCAGGATAGGCCATTTTATTCAGAGGAAGTAGCATACAAAAAGACCCAGATGTTCTGTTTGGAATGATGGAAGAGTTCTAGAAATAGAGTGGTGATGGTTATACAACATTGTGAAGTACTTAATGCCACTGAACTATAAACTTAATAAAGGTAAATTTTTTTATAAAATGGTAAGTCATAGGGATATAATGTGCAGTATGTGACTATAGTTAAAAATACTATATTGAGCTCTGGCCAGCTGGGTCAGCAGATAGAGCATCAGCCCAGTGTGCAGATGTCCTGGGTTGGATTCTGAATCAGGGCACAGAGGAGAAGCGACCATCTGCATCTCTCCCCTCCCCCTTCTCTTTCTCTTCCTCAGCCAGAGGCTTGACTGGTCCAAGCACTGAGGATAGCTTGGTTGGTCTGAGCGACATTCTCAGACACTAAGAATGGCTTAGTTGATTTGAGCATTGGCTCAGACAGATTGCCAGGTGGATCCTGATTGGGGTGATGCAGAAGTCTGCCTCACTATTTCCCCTCCTCTCACTTAAAAAAAAAATACTATATTGTATATTTGAAAGTTGCTAAGAGAGTAGATCTGAAAAAGTTCTCTTTAGAAGAAAATATGTGTAACTGTGTGCTAACAGATGTTAACTAGACTTATTGTGGTGTTCATTTCACAATGTATACAAATATCAAATCACTATGTTGTACACTTGAAACTATTGGTATACATCAAATATATTTCAATTTTTTAATGGTAAATTTTATGTTATGTATATTTTGTCACAAGGTAAAAAAAAGACAGACATCTGGGAAAGTAAAAATACCAAATAAGGTTATCTGCAGGGAAGACAGAATGAAGATGATTCAGGGCTAGACCATAAGAGCTCTGTACTTCATGCAAAAGGAGTGTGGAGGCGAAATCAGAGGGGAAGAAAGACTGAAAGCTTCAAAAATGCTTAGGAGGCTATTAATATAATCCAGATGAGGAATGAAAGTCTGAATTCTAAGAAGAGACAAAAAGAATGAATAACCTGACCAGGTGGTGGCGCAGTGGCTAGAGCATCGGCCTAGGACAGAGAGGACCAAGGTTTGAAACCCTGAGGTCTCTAACTTGAGTGCAGGCTCACCAGCTTGAGTGCAGGGTCACCGGCTTGAGTGTAGGATTATTAACCTGACCTCATGGTTGCTGGCTTGAGCCCAAAGCTCACTGGCTTGAAGCCCAAGGTCATTGGCTTGAGCAAGGGGGTCACTGGCTTGGCTGGAGCCCCCAGGTCAAGGCACATATGAGAAAGCAATCAATGAACAACTAAGGTGCCACAACAAAAAACTGATGTTTCTCATCACTCTTCTTCCTGTCTGTCTCTCTCTCTGTACTCCAGCCCCCTCGCTAAAAAAAAAAAAAAAAAAAAAAAAAGAATAGATTTCCAAGGCAGAAGAATGAAGAGGCCTTGGAGGCTAAATGTAAAGAAACAGGAAACATCCTGAATGTCTCTTAGGTTTCTGGCTTGAGCAAGAAGGCAGATGATGGTGTCCTTCACCCAGAAAATGAAAACAGAGGAAGCTTCAGGTTGGATTGGGGAGCATAGTAACTTCTGCTTTGACCTACCAAGTTTGAACCCTGTGGATAAAGAATGAAGACCAGGAGTTAGAGCAATTGTTGATTTCCTGAGTGGGTCAGTAGACTCTGAGCTTACCTCAAGGCCCTGGCAACAAAGCACAGCCCAGATTTGAGAAGGAAATATGATAATTTCCCCCCACCTCTGAAAGGAACGCAGCCTCTCTCTGTCACCTGCAGTTCAGGGCTTTGGTAGCCTCGTGCAGATTGCTACTTCTCTGTCAAGGCCCTAGGGTTCTCACCAGTACCTTCAGTAAAACCCATTTAGGGCATAATCTGTCAACAAGGGTAAGCCAAAGATGAATGACATGGCTGGCAATTCATGATGGCCACTGCTAACATTTAAGTGTCTCAGAAATAACTAGGGACAGGAATCAGACAGACTGGAAAGGGAAAGGGAGGATGAAGTTATTATCATTTGGAGACTATAAATAGGACATATTTTATTCTCGGCTACTGAGGCCTGCAATTTACCAGTCAATATACATTTTAGCAAAAGCAAAACCATGTTATTCACTGTCTTGTAGAATGTTCTTTGACATTTAAAAATATAGTGATCATCTATATCATAACATTCTTCTATAACTTCATGATTAAAGCTGAATAGTATCTGATTATATAATATAATTTATTCAACCAATCCCTTATTATTGGTCATTGGTCATCACCAACTAATCACACTTTTATGACAACTAAGAATACCTAAGCATTTTATTTAAAGATTCCTTGTCCATAAAATTCCCTTTAGATGTTTGTTTAAAATTTTTTTTTTAAACTATATAGGCCTGACCTGTGGTGGTGCAGTGGATAAAGCATCGACCTGGAAATGCTGAGGTCGCCGGTTCGAAACCCTGGGCTTGCCTGGTCAAGGCTGATGCTTCCTGCTCCTCCCCCCCTTCTCTCTCTGTCTCTCTCCTCTCTCTCTCTCTCTCTCCCTCTCCTTTCTAAAATGAATAAATAAAAATAAAAAATATTAAAAAAAACTATATAGCCAGATAAATGAATGTATAGCAACTTACTAGCCCTGACTTTATAAGAAGAAAGTAAATTGCTCACTTGTTGGGGGTGCATTAATTTATCAAGCCACTAGTGTACCGTATTATACAATGGAAGCAGGTTGTTTGTTAAATGACACCTTTGTGGCACTAAAGAATAAATGCATCTCCTGTAAGTGAACCATATGCTCTTTGTCAGCAGAATCAAGTGCATTGTTTTGTATCTTCTTTCCCAACCCATGAATGCTTACTGGTTTCTCCCTCTCTGAGTTAGCAATAAATGCAGACAGAGAAGCCTCTGCCTGTGCTCATGCTGTTCCTTCCTGTAAGGACCTGTTGTGTCCCTTAGAAATCCTAATTTCTGTGCCCAACCAGTTCCTACTTATCATTCAAGAGAGTTCAACTGTTACTTCCTCCAGAAAGCCTTCCACTCTTATCCCGAGCCAAGTGTTCCCAAAGAGTCCTGCCTACATCTCTTAGTACTTAGCACATTTTATTATACTGATTTGATATTCCCCCACCAAATCATACACTTCTTTAGACTGGGATCTTGGCTTTCACAAAATACCTGCAGGGCCTAGCACCTTGCTTCATTAAGTGATTGCTGAAAAGAATGCTGTGATTTAGAGTGTCACAAAGTCTCACCTGCCTATCAATATTCTTACCCACCAGCAATGTTTTCTCTTGAGAGTGATGGAGCGACATGCCTAACTACAAAGGTTATGTATAGTTTTCTAATAAAATAAAACACAACAGTAATTTGGAAAATGCATAATTATTGTGATACATGGTAATTAAATGAACAATAAGTGACTGTATAAATTACTACCACTGGCAATTACACAAATGCAGTGGAATGGCATTCGGTGACCAACTTCTCTCTCCCTCTGAGATCAGACCTGGTCTAGCTCTGTCTGCTTCTATCTAAATGTCCAAAGCTCCAAAACTGCCCTCCTATTCCACCATACCTCCCCTCCCTCTACTTCCACACACTATCTACTAAAATGATTATTTCCTCTGGAAATGGGATTCAGCTGAGAGATATCTTTCTCTGCTTGTGTACTGAACAGTCTGTCACCTTTATGAGCCTTATGTTCTGACATTCCTTTCTGGGATTTTTAGGTAGAGAAACTTCCTTAAAGGGTTATAAGAACCTCAGATTCTTGGCCCTGCTGCTTGGCTCAGTGGTAGAGCGTCTGCCTGACACGTGGATGTCCCAGGTTCAATTCCCAGTCAGGGCACACAGGAGAAGTGTCCATCTGCTTCTCCACTCTTCCCCCTCTCACTTCTTCTCTCCCTCTCTTTCTCTCTCCCACACAAACACACACACACACACACACACACACACCTGCAGCCATGGTTTGATTTGGAGTGAGTTGGCCCTGAGTGCTAAGGATGGCTCCATGGCCTCCACCTCAGGCGCTAAGAAGAGCTCAGGTGCTGAGCAACAGAGCAACACCCCAGATGGGTAGAATATGGCCCCCTAATGGGCTTGCCAGGTGGATCTCAGTCAGGGCATATGTAGGAGTCTGTCTCTGTCTCCCCTCCTCTTACTGAATAACAAAAAAAAGAACCTCAGATTCTCTTTTCCTTCACTACTCCAAAGTGTATTCCTTTTTTTAAAAAATAAATAGATGCAATTAGTTGAGTGGTATGAATCAAGAAAAGCTTATCCAGCCTCAAAATCTCTCCCTTTGATTACCAGGCATTCCAGTGTTTACCTTTCATTTGGATTTACAGATAAATACACACACCACTCCTTCATCAAAAAAGCATACAGCCCTGGCCGATTGGCTCAGTGATAGAGCGTCGGCCTGGCGTGCAGAAGTCCTGGGTTCGATTCCCGGTCAGGGCACACAGGAGAGGCGCCCGTCTACTTCTCCACTCCTCCCCCTCTCCTTCCTCTCTGTCTCTCTCTTACCCTCCCGCAGCCAAGGCTCCATTGGAGCAAAGATGGCCCGGGCGCTGGGGATGGCTCCTTGGCCTCTGCCCCAGGCGCTGGAGTGGCTCTGGTCGCGACAGAGCGATGCCCCAGAGGGGCAGAGCATCGCCCCCTGGTGGGCAAAGCGTCGCCCCCTGGTGGGCCTGCCGGGTGGATCCCGGTCGGGCGCATGAGGGAGTCTGTCTGTCTATCCCCGTCTCCAGCTTCGGAACAAAAAACGAAACAACAACAACAAAAAAAAACCAAAAAAAAAAAAAAAAAAAGCATACAAATTATGCAGCAGAGGTTTACTGGGCACACAGGTCATATAAAGGAATCTGGTAATAATATTGAGGGGATAGTGGTGAGGGAACAAGAGGAAGAGCAAGTGGAACTGCTAAAATGGGGTGACAAAAAGCCTGGATGCCAAAAGAAGGAGGAAGAAAACAGGGTGAAGCCCAAAGATTAACTTCTAATTTCAATCTACAGCTGCCCAAGCATCCCTCCTTTCTTTCCTTCACCTCTGAAAGCTGGCTTCTATCCCTAATACCTTCCAGGTAAAGAGATCATTTAAATTTTGCTGGTCTTGCCCTGGCCAGTTGGCTCAGTGGCTCTGCCCAGCATGTGGATGTCCTGGGTTCAATACCTGGTCAAGGCACACAGGAGAAGCAACCATCTGCTTCTCTACCCCTCCCCTCACCTCTCTCTCCCTCTCTCTCTCTCTCTCTCTCTCTCTCTCTCTCTCTCTCTCTCTCCCTCCCTCCTCTGGCAGCAGCCACAGCTGGACTGGCAAGCAACTTGGCCCCAGGCTCTAAGGATGGCTCCTGTAACCTTTGCCTCAGGTGCTAAAAATCGCTTCATTGCCAAGTAATGGAGCAATGCCCCAGATGGGCAGAGCGTCCCCCACATAGGTGGGGCTTGCCAGGTGGATCCCAGTCAGGGCACATGTGGGAGTTTGTCTCTGCCTCCCCTGCTCTCACTTAATTAAAACAAACAAAAAAACAAAAAAACCTTTCACTGGTCTTAACTATTACATATTCATTTACCCTCCATAACAATATGTTGAGCTATATATAGTCTTCTCATCTTGAGAAACCACTTGCTCATCAAGTTAAGTAGGTGATTGCCCAGGAACACATTAACATTACCTCATTAGTCTAAGAGATGTACTTCAAATACAAGTCCAAAGTTGTTCTTTCTTCTTCATTATGACTGATGTACTTCATATTTAAAGTAAATGCTGGTATGTGAATGTTTATAGCAGAGTTATTTATAATAGCCAAAAAGTAGAAACAATTCAATGTTTTTCAAATGATGAGTGGATGAACAAAATGTGGCACATCCATCCAATGGAATATTACTAAGCAATAAGAAGGAATGAAGCACGGGAATGTGCAAGTATTTAAGGCCACAGGACTGTACGCTTAAAAATTGTTTACATGGTCAATTTTATATTTGGATATTTTACTACAATTTCTTGAAAAGGAATAAAGTACTGATATGTGCTACAACATGAGTAAACTTTAGAAACAGTATGCTAATGAAAGAAGTCATTCACAAGAGGCCACACACTACATGATTTCATTTATAGTATATGGAATGTCCAAAATAGGCACACTCACAGAAACAAAACGTAGATCAGGGTTTCCAGTGGCTGGTGGTAGGAAGGAATGGGGAGTGACTGCTAACAGGTAAAGGGTTTCTTCTAAAGGGTAGTGGACGTAAAAATATATAGTGGTGGTAAGCAGCACAACTTTGTGAATATTCTAAAAACCAGTGAGCCATATGTACTCATTTAAAGCATGAATTTTGTGGTAAGTAAATTATATCTCAATAAAGCTGTTCTTTTTTAAAAGGCAAATGCTGACAAGTGAAGTGCCGCTGATAAACCTGGGACATTTAAACATTCAGAAAGTCAGGATTAAGGGAAAGCCTAAGAAACTGCATAATTGGTCTATTCACGTACAGAAAAACATCAATAAGGTATAAAGCACAAAGTCAACCACCATCATGAAACTAACAACAAATACATCGCTTAGAAAAAAAAGACTGCCAAGAATGTTTTAATGACTATGTGCAAAATTATACCTCCCTTTGATTAAAGGAGGTAGTAAAGTGTAATGGTTAAGTGTTCAGGTTCTGAAATAGACGATGTACGATCTAACCCTCACTGAGCTCCATCACTGGCTCAGTGATTCTGAGAAAGTGACTTAACCTTACTGAAACTATTTTTTCATCCAACATGCAAGTTGTTATTGCTTTTTCCTCACTCATGTAACTTACTCTATAATTTTACTTTCAACTGTTTCCTCAGATTTTAATTAGAAATTTCTTCACAAATACCAAATAAATATTTTTATTTTAACTTTATATTTTTCTAGCATTTTAACTTCTTTTTTAAGTTTGACTCTGTCTTTATTGAATTTCATTTCCTAACAATGAACTTCTCTCTGCTAGCATGCTTTTATTACAGTTGGCCAATTTTGAATTTCTTTACTTTCTCTAAAGCCATGTTGGATTTTTTTTTTCCCCTCTCTTCAGGCTAAGAATCTGATGTTCTCTTTATCTTAAAACTTCTATGTTCCTCACAAATCTCTACCCATAGAGCTTATATTATGCCTAACTCCCTCAGGATGTTGGGCAAGTGCTAAACATGAGCATAGCATTTCTTGATTGTACTCAACGTGTCAACTTCCCAGGACACTGTGAACTCAAGGCAGGGAACAGGCCAGTCTGCCTCCTCTGCTGTCCCCTCTGTGCTCTACTAGTGCCTAGAACAGAGTGGGCGGTCACACAATAAATACTTTTTGAATGACTACGTGAATAAATAATGATTGTGGTCATGATGTGCTTGTTAGTTTTGTATTAACAGAGTCACTACACTGTTTCTTTTGATCACTCCCTACCTCTTAAATCCATTTGGTAGCTGCCTCAGAGTCCTCTTACTTATTCATCATTCTCTTAAGACTACTCAAAACTGAGCTGCTGAGAACTTGGCTTCAATGAGATTGCTAACCAAACCTACATGAAGCAAAAACCCAAGTGTTAATTTTTTTTTTTTTTTTTACCAGATCTGAAAGAGAAGAAAGAGAGTAACAACTTCAGGCAAGGGTAAAAAGCTGCTGTCTCCCTCTCCTCCCACTGCTGTGCTAAGAGTTTAACAAAGCCACTTCTCTTGCTGCATGGGGACAGTGTACAGCTGATTAGAGGTCCTGATGTTGCCTACTGTCAAGTGCCTTCTCTTCATTCCATAGGAGCCAGATTAAATATTGATAGACATCATCATCTGTATTTTAACCCCCCATTCTCTATCTCTGCCTTCCAGCAAAAGGAAGTCTCTCCAATCTGCATTCCTTTTTATGCTGCTCCTTAACCTCTGCACCATGTCTTAGGAAAGTAAGACAAAGGGAACAAAGACAAAAGGCTTCTCTCTTTTCTGCCTCTCACCATCGTCCCCACCCTTCATTTCTGCGGCCTCCCTTCCATACAGTGTCTACACTCCTATCATGTTTCCTTTGGTTTCCTTGAATGTCCTTACTTACTAAGTGTATATGTAAGTAAGCGGATTCTGATAAGGCAAGCCCAAGATTTTTCT